>NC_080796.1:36202215-37402215 GCF_028018385.1 Neofelis nebulosa
TGGATTCCCTTTGCAAATAAATTCCTAGCCCCCAGTTTCTTATCTCAGGGTTTTCTCTTTTTGGAGAACCCACACTAGAACACGTACCTCATAGGGTTTTTACTGTTAGTGTTTTAATTTATATGCGGTGTGCTTTATTTAGGGGGTGGGTGCAGTTCTAGGAGTTTTAACAATGTGTATGTCCATGTAAATACCACCACAATTAGGATCCAGAACACTTTCCTTACCTTAAAAATTCCCTCCCACTGCCTTTGTGAAGTGAAACCATCCCTCACCCCAACCCATGGCAACAATCCCTTAGAGTTTTCTTTTCTCAGAATGTCATGCCGTGTGTCCCCTTTTACAACTGGCTTCTTTCCTCGGCATAAGGCCTTTGGGATTCATCTGTGGTGCATGAGTCTCATTAGGTCATTCCTTTTCGTAGCCGAGTAGTATTCCCTTTTATGGATGCAAGATAGCTTATCAGCTCATTGTTGAAGGACATTTGGATTGTTCCCAGTTTTCTAAGATTATGAATAATGCTGCTCTAAATATTCACGTGGGCTTTTATGTCTCTAGGGTGAATACCCAGGAGTGGATTTGCTAAGTCTCATGGTAAATGTATGTTTCATTTTGTAAGAAACTGCAGAGTTTTTCCAGAGTAGGTGTACAATCTTGCATTCCCACCAGCAAACTGTCGCTCTATAATTATGCAAGCCCTTGGTATAGTCCTTATTTTTATGATTTTAGCCATTCCAATGGAGATACAGGGGCATTTCTTTGTGTTTTTAATTTGCATTTCCCTAATGGCTATTGATGTTGAGCATTATTTTTTGTGTGTACTTATTTTGCCATAATATTTGTTCTTTGGTGAAGCAGCTGTTTAAATCTTCTGCTTACTTTTTGGGTGATTTACTTTCTTACTGTTGCATTTTGAGAGTTCTTTATGTATTCTGGATACAAGTTCTTTATCACATATGTGATATTTTCTCCCAGTCTGCACCTTGTCTTTTCATTATCTCAGTCATAGGATTGTTATAAGGACTAATGAGTTTAT
The DNA here is from genome assembly GCF_028018385.1 of Neofelis nebulosa. Classification (NCBI taxonomy): domain Eukaryota; kingdom Metazoa; phylum Chordata; class Mammalia; order Carnivora; family Felidae; genus Neofelis; species Neofelis nebulosa. Next base: position 36,203,252 of record NC_080796.1, read on the forward strand.
ACATGAAGTTCTTTGAAGATGAAATAAACATGCTACCTACATGTCAATTTGGGCATGTAATATGGAGAAGTTTTGACTTGGCATTCAGACACACCTGGGTTTGAATCTGGGCTCAGTCACCCAGTAACTGCTTCGCCGTGAACTGTCTTGTTAGTCTCCTCATCTGTCAACGGTAGATAACAATAGTACTTTACCATGTAGTAGGGTTGCTCTGAGGACTGAATGAAATAATATATGCCAAGGGCTTAGCCCCGGGCCAGGATACTATGAATGTCCAATAGTTGAGAAGTTTCTATTCGTAGCACAGTATTCTTTTTCATCTCTTAGCCTTCGCATAAGCTCTTTTCCTAGCTAAGATGACTCCTATTAAGGGGGCTTGGCTTGACGTGCCCAGTTTGGGCCAGGCACCCCTTCCTGGTGCTCCCATCACCCTTGAACCACCTTCCCTCACTGTGTTTTAAGCACAGTGAGATGTGATCCACTTGAGGGGCCAGGCTAATGCCTTTATCGTTGAAAAGAATTCTAGGTCGTGTTCAATGAATGACTGAATAAATAAGTGAACAAATTTATCTCATGCTTTGTCTGGGAGTTCCCATTAGCCACCCCTCTGAGCATTGCCAAGTTCAGTCCCTTTAAGACAGCCCTAAACCCCCCATGCGGATGTCTATGACTTCCACCAGGATGCTGCTTGCACTCAGCCAGATACCGAGTCTTTGACTAGTTGGATGCCGAATGGAGAAACTTGAATGCTCTGCATCTATTTACTTTTACCACATGCCATAAAAATTAAAAATACATTGTACCACAAGTGCAGTATTTAGTGTTTCACTTTAATTACATTCAAGCGTGTTGCTAAATAGTCTTGAGAAAACCTTAATGACCAGCTGTTCTACCCTTTTCCCATATGTCAGAAATGGTTTCTGAAATCACATTCTGGGACAGTAAGGTTGTATAATTAGACAGTGTATAGTTAACACTTCTAGATTTTCCCCTTAAACTGTGGACCCTTTATGCTAACATATTGCATGATTCTGCTGGTTTGGCGCAATACAATTAAGTGACGTGCCAGGCAGCAGCCGAGCTATGCAAACTCCATCAGACTTGTTATCACTGCACCATTATTTCCTCATATCTCTTTCATCGTCAGGATGGCATGCTTTTGTGTGTGTGTGTGTGTGCTATGCAATATTCAGCATGTTTGGCTGACAAATAAACTTAGTGAAGAGGGCTGTAAATTTTTAATATTCCTTTCATAATGCCATTTATCTTACTAGAATTAGATGTAAAAGTGGCTTTTGCATCCTTTCAAACAAAGAGCTATCACTCAAATGCATAGCAACCATTTAAGGAAACAAGACGAAACTAAACTTCCCCAAGGTCGTAATAGAAGCCAATATTTTACTCTGCTTCCGGTGGGGGAACTGGGGATTCTTTCTACCCCCAGACTGGATTTGGGAGCTAGAAGAAGTTGAATTTAGACGACTGGTTATTGTGAACATAAGTCATTACTTACTTGCAGTTGCTTGACTCTGAGCTTAATGAGTTGTTTTGAAACCATAGTAATATTTTATTTGATTAAATTCAGCTAATTCTTTGATTTTTTTTTTTTTTGAGTTTAGATAGGAGACTGAAATAGAAATACAAAATAAGGTAATGGAAACATTCTATCAACGAATAATATTCTTTGGCTCTCCTTCTTCTTCTCCCCTCAAGAAAATGTACTTGACATTGTCCTAAATCACAAATCAAAAGGTAACTCTGATTTCTGATTGGGAATTGCCCAGATAAATACATTAAGGCCAAGTCACAGCTGAAGCTTTCTTCGGTCCTAAAGCATCACATTCATTTTTTAAAAAAGGCTACGAGACATCTTTGGTGTTTGAAGACCAATTTCCAACATTTTTTTCTTCTAAGCTTGAATTTCCAATGACTTATTTAGATGTAGGCACTGACAGCTGTAATCATGTTTTAAATCTTGCTTTGTATCCTTAGTTATAATGTTGTTCAATTAATATTCAGAATAATGGAAGTGATGTGCCGTTTTGAAAAAGACTTGAATACAGTCCAATGCTTTGGGAAACTGACTCTCGAGAGGATTAATCAGCATTTAAAACTTGCATTAATAAAAATCTGATCTTCCCCCATGCGGCACGCATAATACTTTCCTTTTTTAAACATTTAGTTTAATAATATGGCAGCCTTTGTCATGATTTTTAAAGGGATTTTAAAATTGAGCTCCTTCAGATCAATTCTGCCTTGACCCTTGTACATAATTGGACACTTGCAATTTAAAAATATAAGGATGTTCTTTTGCATGGTACCCTAAGCTATATTTCCATTATTGAACATAAGGGCAATAGTGGACTACAACTTGGTACTTAACATTTCCTTTTTTCCCCCCTCTCTTTATATCCAGAGAGTTTTCAATCTTTCTTCAAAGCTCAATTATCTAAACCCAGTCCTCGAGAGGAAAAGAGCAAAAAACTACCTTTAAATAATGAAAAATGAGCATTAGCAGTAAGACCGTTTGCTGGAAATGGCATGATGTCAAACAATATTGATAATTTGTGGTCTCGTTTTATTTGTTTTTAAATAAGCATAAGTAACACTGAGTTACTGACATGGAAACAAGAATTTGGATTCTAAATTCAAAATTAAATGACACGATGGAGAATGGACGGAGACACAGTGGACTGGAGGCTCTGTTTGGCTTCTAGCTAAATGGGGATGAAATCAATTTTAGAAACAGGGAAGAAAGATGATTGTGAAAGCAGAATAGAAAAAAAAAAATGCTGTTTTATCCTAGTCGGGTAATTGGTTGCTTTATGACCAGAAATAAAGTCAAGAGAGCACGCGCTTCTGCTCGTTCTTGCTCTTAGACCAGCGGCTTGCTCTCTGGCCCGGGGCCAGCTGCCTTTCCTCCGCCGAGACCCTGTCTGACACTGCTGACCATCGGGACAGAGAAAGGTCTCCTTCACGGTGCCAAAGGTGGCCTGGAAGGATTTTATTCTTCCCTTTGCATGGTTTTAGAAAAAAATCTCTTAGCTTCTATGATGAAGCAGTAGATACCGCGGAGCAAATTCTTATCACTGCTGGGCCTTATTAGGATTTTATAGCAGGCACGGCAAATGGTCAATAAATGCTTATTGAAAGAGTCTCTTTAAAAGCCCTCATTAAGTGCCTGCCCACCTGCGGTGGCCGAACTAGCTTCCTGCTCAGGAGACTTAGGCTCACCTGGCCACCTTTCCAACAGAGGGGGCGCTGTTTCTCCTTGTAGCACCAGGACTGCTCTGAGATGGGGGGTCATGCAAAGAAGGCAACTGAGGCCTTCGGAAAGGCCAGGGTCACTGCCCCCTGAAGGAGCAGGAGGAACGGTGGGGAAGTGCATGGGATGTTGGGACAGATAGTAAGAGAATGAAAGCATTTATTTAAGATACGACTGGACAGTGAAGTGTTTTCACCATATATATGCCTAAGGGCACGTTACATTAACGAAGATGTTAAAGACACGAGGGTCAAAAACCAGTGACGCTTGATGGAAGCATTGGTGGCCCATGCACTTTTATCCACAGAACCAAGGACATTTGTGGAGGTGACTGAGAGCTGGTTTGAATGGAGAGGGAGGACCACTGACTGCTTCTGTCTTTCTTTTTCTTTTTTTTTTTTTATTTAAAAAAATTTTTTTAATCTTTATTTATTTTTGAGAGAGAGACAGTGTGAGCAGGGGAGGAGCAAAGAGAGAGGGAGACTCAGAATCTGAAGCAGGCTTCAGGCCCCAAGCCATCAGCACAGAGCCTGACACGGGGCTCGAGCCCACGAACCATGAGGTCGTGACCTGAGTTGAAGTCGGACACTCAACCGACTGAGCCACCCAGGCGCCCCCTGTCTTTCTAATAGGAAAGTCTCTTTCTCAGACTATTGAAAGGATTTTTGTTTGCTGCTCTGTTTGTTTTTATTGCTCTGCAACATTTTTTCTGCCACGTGTGGCTGTCAGGGAGGTGGGTGACAAATCTGGGCCCTGGGCCCAAGTGGGTACCCTGCCCTCTTCTAGAGGGAATGGGGCAATGAACGCCTGCTTCCTGAATACGCTTTTTTCCCCAGGATCCTGGCATTTGGGGGATTTGTTTAGCTTCTGGGTGGGGGGGGGGGGGGTGGGCGGAGGAGGTGCTGGCGGGGGTGGAGATTTTACCACCTTGTTTTGTGGTCAGATTAGGAACATTTTGACAGGCTCAAGGCTCCCTCTGCTCTTGGCCCAGGATAATCGTTCTAAAATTCAGATGAGATTAGGTCAGTTCCTTGATTTCAAATGTTAACGGCTTCCCTTAGCCTATTAAAGGAAATCTCAAAGCTTTAGCATTACCAACAAAGCCTTCCCTATTTGACCCCAGGACTCCCGTCAGGCTGTGTCTTTTCTTTTTCCTCCACTATCCCCAGACACCTGGCACTCGGGTCTGAGTAGCCTAGACATCTCTCCTTAAACAGAAATGCTTTTCCTGACTCAGTGCCCTTGCTCAAATAACACCCTCTTTTTTGCGTTTGGTCTGCCTGGAGAGCTCCTACTCATCCTTAGGTGCCCAGATCAAATGCTGCCTCCTCTCTGTGGCTCTTCCTGGATTCCCCTGGTGCTCTCTCCTGCTTCTGCCTCCTTCACCCTATCCCCACTCAAGGAGAATTAGTCCTCCTAGATCTGTGTTCCCTCGACTACAGCATACATCATTTGTGCTATAGGGACTTTTTGTTGTTTTTCCCACAAAACTGTGTATTATGCAAGAGTTGGAATGCTAGCTCCAAAGTTGTTATTTCATAAATATTTGTTGAAGTGAATTTGCCCTTCAATAAGCACTGAGTGTATTTCAAAATGTTAGAACTAAAAGAACATAGTTTATAGTTAAAAGTTTGTTTCCCTTAAGTCCATCAAGTATAATAGTATGTAAATTAAGAGCTTAGACCTACCTTAGAATTTAAAAGCTGTCTTCCGAGGGATATCTATTTCTTTTCTACACCAGACCCTAAGATGCAGTGATGCATCTAATAATCACAGAAATATCTTTTTTTTCCCCCTGATTTCAGAAAAACTTAGAATGCAGGTCGATTAATTTCTTGGTTTAGACTCTATATCTAGTAGAACTCCCTACCTCCAATAAGATTGGCACTTGAATATGGATCTCTGAAAAGCATTTGATCAGATTCAGATTGCATTTGTCTCTTGCAACGCAGTGGGAGATGGGACTCAAGGAAGTTTTCTGCCCGGTGATGCGGCTGGGAAAAGCGGTGTTCCTTCAGGTCACATCTGCGGTGGAGTCAGTCGGTCACACAACCTCCAAAGTCACAGTATTTTCTAGGCAAGCCAATCTCAAGCCTAGTTGCCTATGGGGAATCATCTAGAAGAGGACGTGGAAAACTACAGCCCACAAGCTAAATCCAGCACGCTGCCTGTTTTTGTAACAATAAAGTTCTTTTGGAACACAGCCACACCCTCTTATTCTCTTGTTGCCTATGGCTGTTTTCATGCTACAATGGTGGGGTGAATAGTTGCAACAAAAATTGTACAACCCACAAAACTGAAAATATTTACCATGTGGCTTAAAAAAAATTTTTTTTAACGTTTTATTTTATTACTGAGAGACAGAGAGAGACCATGAGCATGGGAGGGGCAGAGAGAGAGGGAGACACAGAATCTGAAGCAGGCTCCAGGCTCCCAGCTGTCAGTACAGAGCCCGACGTGGGGCTTGAACCCACAAACTGTGAGATCATGACCTGAGCCAAAGTCGGAAGCTTAACCGACTGAGCCACCCAAGCGCTCCTACTATGTGGCTCTTTACAAACAAACAAACAAACAAACCATTTGCTGACCCTTGGTCCATAAGTTTCATGTTGGTTTGGTTTTTTAAATAATATAGATGTCTGAGCCCTGACTTAGATGGATTGGTAAGTGAAGGGATACATCCTGGCCATTAGTATCTTTAAGAAGCTCCATCCACATGTGAGTCTGATTACAGACCCTTCATTTTTATTTTTCAAGAAGTTATCCATAAATCGTGCTAAGCAAATTCTCACAGCACGAGGAATCTCTCTCTAAGGCAAGCCCCAGATTTTACTTATCTTTGCATCTGTAATACCCAACACAACTCCCACCATAATCTGATGCGATGAATGCTCTCGCTAAGTGAATGGGTGAAGGGTAAGGTGAGCAGTCTTAGATCACAGATGCAACTGGAACTCCCCGAAAATCACAATCAATTGCAGGTACCCTCTCAGGCCCTGGACATGTGCCCAGTTCCTTTCTAGTGAGATCTTTCTTTCTTCCAACTCCAAACTAACCTAGAAAGACACAAATGCTACTGATTCTCTGAGGATCTGATACCTAAAAAAAATTTCCAAGAGGGTCAAATGATGCGTGCTTTGGGCTGCATAAACATGGTCATCTTCTCATTGCTTGGGACATTCAGGGGGGAAAAAAAATCAACTCATCATGAGAAATGGGGCAGATGGTATATTTGGCATCAGCAGCCTGCATAGATCAGAGATGCATTTATTTACATGACTTTGTTTGCATTGCGACCATTTATCTGGGCCCTTGCTCACATTTAACCTTTTGGAGGGTCAGGAAGGAGTGAGCCACTCTGCCCTTGGGATTGGACGGAGCAAACCCCTTATACAGATGATGTTTGCATTTCCTCCTACCTGCAAAACACTCATTTCTTACAGCATCAGAAAACATTTGGTTATGTTATCTCGTGGGTCCAGGAGGAGTGTGGAGGGTGCCAAATTTAAGAGCCATTGCCAAAGGCCATGGTTCACATTATGTACACAGCACGCCAGTAGAACTGGCTCTAACTAGTTGTAGATTCAAGCTCTGGCCTCAGAGGCAAAGGATCCCTGTTAGTCATTTCCAACTGGGATCATGCCCTTTGCCTTTGGTTATGAGATAGCTTTGTGTCTGTGCACAAACTATGGCCTGCAGGCGCAGCTGATTGACCACTGTGACTGACCTCTTCCAGGCTGGGACGGTGAGCCCCCAAAGTAGTGCCAAAATGGCCTCAGACCCCCGGGGTGACTTGGAGAATGCTCCCAAATGGCATGGGGCCTTAGAAAGGGCCTGGGAAACTTGGTTTGGTTCTAGACCTGGGAATGCCACGTGCTGGGCCTAGTCACTGGAGCTCTCATCTGCAAAATGGGGACAAGTTACTGTCTCTGAGCTTTGTTTTCCTCATCCTTCAACAGGGATGGTCAAAGCTGTTCATGACAGCCCAGCTAATCTGCAGAAAACAGTGGGCACGGAAACTGGAGCCAAGTAAACGCTCGATGAAAGGTTTGTTTTTTTGTATTACTATTATCGTGGCCATTATTATTGATATAGGTGGCTTGCTCAATGCTCATTGTGGTCGTGAGAATGGAGTAGCTGCTGTTGATGTGCTCTGTGAACATGCAGGACTTGGCAGATGTGAGAAACAGAGATGTCAGAGGGAAGGAAGGCTGAGTGCTTCTAAAGCCTACCTGTCAAAGCACATTTCGCCGTGGCTTCTGGGCCAAGAGTCCCAAATATTTTTTTTAAGTTTTTATTTCACTTCTAGTTAGTTAACATACAGGGTTCTGTTAGTTTCAGGAGTACAATTTAGTGATTTGACACTTCCGTACATCACCCAGTGCTCATCACGACAAGTGTCCTCCTTAATCCCCTTCCCCTTTTTCACCCATCTCCCCACCTACCTCCCTTCTGGTCACCCTCAATTTGATTTCTATGGTTAAGAGTCTGTTTCTTGGTTTGTCTGTCTGTCTGTCTCTCTTTTTTGCTTTGCTCCTTTGTTTTGTTCCTTAAATTCCACATATGAGTGAAATCACATGCTATGTGTCTTTCTCTGGCTGACTTATTTCGCTTAGCATAATATTCTCTTGAGTTCCATCCATGTCTTTGCAAGTGGCCCAATATTTTTGAAATAAGAAGCTACTGTTTATTTTTCTAAACTCTTGAGAGACCAGTGGGCCATCCATGGGTAAGCGGTTGTTCTGGGGTCCTGTGTATCAGCGAGGAGGCAGCTGATGTGCTGGTGGGAATGTTCCCGAGCAGAACCAGAGTGGGGCCCATGGCTGCAAGGGTTGCACTTGCTGCTGTGTGTGAGGCGGTCACAGAGAGACACGAGAGGTGCTGTGGCAGAGAAGGCAAGCACGTGGGCCATCCACCTGGAAGAGCATCGGGACAGAGAAGCAATTCCCTGGTGTTTTAAAAATGTGTTACTTCACTTTGCCCATGAACCCAGGGGTCCCACTCAGCAGGCCTCTTGTTGCTTCCCTCCTGTGCCTAGACCCATACAAAAGGGGCCGTGCTTTGAGGAAGCTGAGTAGAGTGATCTCTCTCTTGGTTGAAACACGAAAAGACAGAAGAAATCAAGGCTGCCCTTGAAGATGATGGGAAGATGTGGATTAGGGTCCGTTATTTCGTATAAGTGCATCGCAATGGTGCTTCGTGAGGAAAAGATCATTGCCCAGTGTGGTCTACCAGTTTTTCATGAGAAGTCTTCAGTGCAACTGGAAGAAATCCCAGATGCTCAGAATGACAGCCGCTGGTCGTGACCGTGGTGTCTCAGAAGCTCTGGCACCACACGCCTCATGGTTGGGATGCCCCCAGGTGCCCCACAAGGCCTTGTTCGCACCGCCCGGAAACAATTCAGGAAGTCAGGTCAGTCAACAACAACTAGCTTGTTCCCACACATCTTACCTGCCGAGTGAAGTTCCAGGCAGATAATAGGTATTCAGTAACAACTTAAGATTAACAACTTATTGGGGCGCCTGGGTGGCTCAGTCAGTTAAGCGTCCGACTTTGGCTCAGGTCGTGATCTCGCGGTCCGTGAGTTCAAGCCCCGCGTCGGGCTCTGTGCTGACCGCTCAGAACCTGGAGCCTGCTTCGGATTCTGTGTCTCCCTCTCTCTCTGACCCTCCCCCCGTTCATGCTCTGTCTCTCTCTGTCTCAAAAATAAACGTTAAAAAAAAAGATTAACAACTTATGATTAGTAGTAACATTATTAGTTATTATTATTAGTTATCAGCTATGTTTTATTAGTTGTTATTAGTAGTAACAACTTATTATTAGGAATAATATATACTCTTGGTCAAAGCTTACTAGATTCCAGCCACTTTCATAACTACTTTAACATGCGTTGCTTAATATGATCCTCACAAGGGCCTGATGCGATAGTTAGCATCATCACCATCTTTAGGGGTGAACACATGTCGCCTCTGAGAACTTAACCTGGTCAAGGGCATACAGTTAAGTCGTAGAGCTGGGATTCCACCCAGGGCGACAGACTCTGAGCCCAGTAAACCATACGCAGGCCCCATAGACTTGATTTAGAAGTGATGTGCAGCTTTCAAAAGAAACAAAATGTTGAAATTAGGGGGTGTCTGCTTAAGGCGTTTCTTTAACTGACTGCATTTTAATTTTTGACTCAACAGATTTGTTAGGGGTCCAAGTTTGGTAATAACTTAGTAAAAATTATGCAAAACAAGTATTACAGCACATAGACCAAGTGCTCAATGATTGGTGTGACGGCATGGAAGGAAGGAAGGATGGAGGGGAGGAAGGAGGGAAGGAGAGAGGGAAGGAGGGAAGGGAGGGAAAGAGGGAGGGGAAGGAGGGAGTGAAGGAAGGAAGGAATGAGGGAAAGGAGGAAGGAGGGAAGGAGGGAAGGGAGGGAAGGAGGGAGGGGAAGGAGGGCGTGAAGGAAGGAGGGAAGGAAGGAAGGAGGGAGAGAGAGAAGGGAAGGAAGAAGGAAAGATAGACTAATTTGATGGTAAAAATAGAAATTGTGTGTGTCATTGTAAGTTCTCATATTTTCTTTCTTTCCACTTTCTGCTTCTTTATAATGCACTCTCCTCAGAGAAGTGGCTAAGAGGGACCCAGCACCGAGCATAGTTTTATGTCCTCCAATGTCGGGGTGGGGTGGCACAGAATTACAGCAAAGAGGGAATGACGCCCCCGTTCACCCTGTGTGCAACGCTACCCGCGGGACTGAAGGGAAAGCTCAAATCGGCAGTTCCCTTAAGCCTGGGAGAAGGAGCGAATGACAGCCAGGCTCTCTCACCAGCCAGTTACATCTTGGGGGTGTGTGTGGAGGGGGGGTGTTCGGATTTTCTCAGCTCTCCGCTGCCCTCTGCCCTGGCAGTCAGGGCGCCTGGAGAAGATGGGGAGTTTGCAGTCCTCCAGGGGCACCGCCTGTATCCACACCGGCCACCACCACTCTGCGGTAGCAATGGATGTGGAAGACCACACCGAGGTAGAGAACTCCTAAACCCGAGCCGATTCCAGCAGCACCTGCAGGGCAGACCACAGAGGGAGGCGAGGCGGCCACTGTGCCAGAGGAAGCTGGTGATGGATGTATCACACAGAGCCGAGAGGCCAAGGAGAGGTGATTTGGGGGGCAGCGGGGTGGGGGTGGGGGTTAGCCTGCTCTTGGATAGCACTTTGCAGAGGGACTGGACGGAAAGTCATGTTAAGTCCTCATCCCCAATGTGACTGTATTTAGAGTAAGGAAGTAATTAAGGTTAAAAAGGGTCACAAGGGTGGCATCCCGCTCTCATAGGGTTAGTGTCCTAATGAGAAGAGGTACCAGAAAGCTCTTTCTCCTTCTCCATCATGTGAAAACACAGCAGAAAGGCTGCTGTCTGTAAGCCAGAGAGAGGTCTTAGCAGAAACAGCATTAGCTGGCACCTTGATCTTGGGCTGCCCAGAACTATAAGAAAGTAGATTCCTGTGTGTAAGCATGGTCTGTGGTATTTTGAGCCTGAGCAGACTAAGAAAGGAGAAAAAGGAAATGCTTTAAATTATCTGCAAGCCCAATCTCTTGTAAGGTGTGCTCAGAGAAGATTGTAAAGTGAAAGGCTGTTCGTGAAACTTTGGCTTTCTTTACAGGGCTGAGGAGTTATCCCCAAACGGTCCAATTGAGCCCCAAGGTTTGCATATCTGGGAGGCCAACATTTATTTGGAAAAGTCTGGATGCATTTTGGAAATGAAAAGGGCTGTATGGAAAGCAGCACTATTAAAGCAGAGAGTAAATAAAAGAGGAGGGACGCAATCTCCCCCCCTCCCCCACCCCCGCTGCCAAAAAAAATGCTACAGAGAGAAATGCTTAGGCCAACTTTACTACTGAGTATTTCCTTTAAAAAAAATTCATGTCTCCTAAAACCAACTCCAAATGGGACCATATAAACCCAAACACTAGAGCCAGGGGAATTTTCCAGTGAGGGAGAACATTTTGATAACATTAGCAATTTAGTTTTCTCATAAGGAAATAAAAAGGAAATTAATTCAATGATTTGTTACGAATAGTTACAAAAATGTACAGTTTCAGAGATTAGTGGGGAATATGGTTAGTGCTGGAGGCAGCAATTCTCTGTTCTGCTAGAGGAGATGAATTCTAGTATTTTACTTGTGTGTCAGGTGGATGAGAGGAACAAGTGGCCCCAGGGTCCCGTCCCCTTGTCCTGGAAAAGGTGCAGACGTATAGGGAATATATCTCCAGCTTTCTCGTCCTATTGAATTTCTCTTTTTTTTCCCCTTAATATTTGCTTGAAATTTTTCCGTCTTTATTGAGATATAATTAACACATAATATTGTGTTCGTTTAAGGTGTACAGCACAATGATTTGATGCATTTATATATTGCAGTATGATTACAACAGTAAGGTTAGTTAACGCATCCATGACCTCACATGGTTACTTCTGTGTGTGTGTGTGTGTGTGTGTGTGTGTGCACAAGTGCGTGTGTTGAGAACTTTTAGGATCTACTCTCTTAGCAACTTTCAGTTATATAGTACAATATTGTTAACTGTTGTCACCATGCTGTACATTAGATCCCAGATATTATTCATCTCAAAGCTAAAGGTTTGTGCCCTTGGACCACATTCACCCATTCCCCCCAGCCCCACCCTGTCCTTAGCAACTGCCAATCTACTGTTTCTGTGAGTTCAGTTTTTTTTTTTGTTTTTTTTTTTTTGGATTCTGCATATAAGTGAGGTCATACAGTACTTGTCTTTCTCTGACTTATTTCACTTAGCATAATGCCCTCAAGGTTCATCCATGTTGTTGCAAATGACAAGATTTCCTTCTTTTTCATGGCTGAATAATCGTCCATTACATGAATGGAATAAATATAGATATCTCACATTTTCTTTACCCATTCACATGTTGATAGATACATCAGTTGTTTTGATGGCTTGACCTTGGCTATGCTTTATTTATTCATTCATTCATTTATTTATTTTTTAAGTAGGCTCCACTCCTAGTGTGGAGCCCAACATGGGGCTTGACCTCAAGACCTTGAGATGAAGACCTGAGCTGAGATCAAGAGTCAGACCCTTAACCGACTGAACTACTTAGGCACCCCATTGACCTTGGCTATCGTAAATAATGCTAAAATGAACACAGGGCACAGATATCTCTTCAAGATAATGATTTCATTTCCTTCTCATAGATACCCAAAAGCAGAATTGATGAATCGTATGGTAGTTTATTTCAGTTTTTCTTTTGAGGAAACTCTGTACTGTTTTCCATAATGGCTGTACCAATTTATATTTCCACAACAGTGTGCGTGTTTCCTTTCCTTTATATGCTGGCCAGAACTTGTTATTTGTTGTCTTTTTGATAACAGCCATCCTAACACATGTGAGGTGGTGGTTCCTTGTGGTTTCGGTTCGCATTTTCCTGGTGATTCGTGATGTGATGGATGCGATAGACCTTTCCATGGACCTGTTGGCCATTTGTATATCTTCCTTGGGAAAATATCTATCCAGGCCTTTTGTGCATATTTAATTGGCTTATTTGGGTTGTGTTTATTTGTTTGATTTTACTATTGAGTTTGACTTCCTTAGATATTTTGGACATTAATCCCTTACCAGATATATGGTTTGCAGATATTTTCCCCCATTCCATAGATTGCCTTTTCATTTTCTTGATTATTTCTTTTGCGGTGTCAAAGCTTTTTGGTTGGACATAGTACCACTTATGTTTGCTTTTGTTGCCTGTGCTTTTGAAGTCAACCCCCCAAAATAATTGCTAGGGCCAATGTCAAAGAGCTTACTCTCCTATATTTTCTTCTGGAAATTTTACAAGTTTCAGGCCTTGCATTTCAAACTTAATCCATTTCGAGTTACTTTTTGTAAATAGTGCAAGATAAGGGTCTAGTTCATTCTTTTCCATGGGAATATCTAGTTTTACTGACACCATTTATTGAAGAGACTGTCTTTTCTCCATTGAGTGGCATTGGCTCCGTTGTCCAATACTAATTGATCATTTATGCATGGGTTTATTTATGAGTTTTCAATTCTGTTCCAGGGGCCTCTGAATCTGTTTTTATGCCTTCTGTCTTGATTACTCTAGCTTTGTAATATCATTTGGAATCAGGAAGTGTGATATAGTCAGCTTAGTTCTTTCTCAAGATTGCTTTGGTTATTTAGGGTTTTTCATGTTTCCATGTGAATTTTATGACTTGTTTTTCTATTTCTGTAAAGGATGCCATTCAAATCTTGACAGGGGTTGCATGGAATCTGTCAATCACTGTGACTAGTATGAGCATTTTAACGGTTCCTTCTTCTAATCCATGAACACAATATCTTTCCACTTAGCTGTGTTTTCTTTAGTTTCTTTCATCAATGTTTTATAGTTTGAAAGTACACAGATTTTCCACTTCCTTGGTTAAATTTATCCCTGAGAATTTTATTCTTTTTGATGCTATTCTAAATGCTGGGGTGAGGAGATACCCATTTCATTTTCAAATAGTTCCTTGTACGTATATAGAAATGCAACTGATTTTTGCATGCCGATTGATTTTTGTTGATTAGAAAAGGAACTGAGAGCTACTGAAAGGCAGATAAGAGATATCCAAAGAGAAAAAGGAAGAGTGAAACCATCTGTGAAAGATACTGCCAAGAAGGGCCAGAATATCTGTGTGGTTCTGACTAATGAGATGACAGGTCAAGGAAGGCTATGAACAAGCTTTACACATTCAAAGCTCTCATGAACTCTGTGCTCATGGAAATGAAGAATGAGCTGGTGGTTTGAAAGTGGCTGGTTCCCTGAAAAAGAACACAGAATTGATAAAGACCATTTAGAATCTTGTGACGATCTCACCAGTCCGGGGTGCCATACAGGAATTGTCCAAAGAGATTATGAAGGCCAGGATCATGGAAGAGGTGTTAGAGGACACTTTTGAGAGCCCGGATGATCTGGAAACAACGGAAGAAGCAACAGAAGTGGAGTTGATAAAGTTTTGTTTGGAGCAGAGCCTTTGGCAAAGCACCTAGAAATGTGACTGATATACTTCCTGAGACCAAACCTCCAGGACGAACAGCCACCTCAAAAGACAAGGAGTAGGAAGAAGCCTTAGAGCCATTGCAGGCCTAGCTGGTGACACTCCACAGTGTGGGGCTGCCTAGCGGGGCCATCGCTCTCTTCACGGTTCACATACACTCCTCTGAAACAGCCATCTTTTTATGTGTCTCTTGCATGACACCTCTGTGACGAGGCATTGCATTCTGGAGGAGGTCCTTCGCTAATATCTCTTCATTCTCTGCAGAGCTTTTAGGATCTTTGCAGGATTGTTCTTATGAGAGGTGGTGTAAGGAAAAGTGTCAGCTTTGAGATTGTAAACAGAAGGATTTTATTTTTGCAGGGAAGGCTGGAGAAATCTGTCTTCTCTCAAAGCACTTCTGAGAATAGAGTTGATGGCCTGAATAATGAGAATTCTGTACTTTTTTTTGGTTTGTAAAACACTACATAAATAGATTTTTAAGAAATTTCTGCTTTCACACAGAAAAAAGTTTTAGAGTTTTCTATACCTAAGATCATGCCATCCTCAAGGAGAGACTATTTTACATCTTCCTTTTTGATTTGGATGCTTTTAATTTTTTTTTCTTGCCTTATTGCTCTGGCTAGGACTTCCAGTACTATAGGAGTGGGCAACCTTGTCCTGTTCCTGATCTTAGAGGAAAAGCTTTCAACCTTTCACCATTAAGTGTGTTGTTAGCTGTGGGCTTGTCATATATGGCCTCTCATATATGACAAGAGTTTTTATCATGAACGGATGTTGAACTTTTTAAAATGCTTCTCCCCATCCATTTAGATGTTTATATTCATTTTATCTTTTATTCTATTAATGTGATATACCACCTTTGTTGATTTGCATGTGGTGAACCATCCTTGCATCTCAGGGATGCATCCCACTTGATCATGGTGTGTGATCTTTTATATATGCTGTTGAATTCTATTTGCTGAGAATTTCTGCATCCGTATTCATCCGGAATATTGCACTGTAAAACTATAGTCTTTTTTCTTGCACTGTCCTTATTTGGCTTTGGTATCAAGGTAATGCTAGCAGCATCATAGATAAATTTGAGAGAGTTTCCTCCTCTTCATTTTTTTTTAGGAGGGGGGCAGAGTTTGAGAAAGATTGGTACTAAATCTTCTTTAAATGTTTAGTAGGATTCACTAGTGAAATAATCAGGTCCGAGGCTTTTCTTGGAGATTTTCAATTACCTATTCAATCTCCTCACTCATTATGTGTGAAGATTTTCTGTTTCTTTATGATTTGGTCCTAGTAGGTTGTATATTTCTAGTGTTTATCTATTTCTTCTAGGTCATCCAATTTGTGGCATAAATTGTTCATAGTAGTCTCTTATGCTCCTTTGTATTTTATGGTATCAGTTGTAATGTATCCTTTGTTAGGTATAATTTTATTTGAATTCACTCTTTTTCTTAATTAATCAGACTAAAGTCTTGTCAACTTTACCTTTTCAAAGGACTATTAGTTGTTGTTTTTAAAATCTTTTCTATTGTTTTTCTATTCTCTATGTCATTTGATTCTGTTCCAGTCTTTATAATTTTCTTTCTTCTGCTTACTTTGGGCTTAGTTTTTTTCTTCTTTTTCTAGTTCCTGGTAATGTTGAGTTGTTTTCTTGAGATCTAACTTTTTTCTTTTTCTTTTTCTTTTTTTTTTAATTGTTATCGTTTATTTACTTTTGAAAGAGAGAGAGATACAGAGCATGAGCAGGGGGAGGGGCAGAGAGAGAGGGAAACACAGAATCAGAAGCAGGCTCCAGGCTCTGAGCTGTCAGCACAGAGCCCGATGCGGGGCTTGAACTCATGAACCATGAGATCATGACCTGAGTCGAAGTCTGACACTCAACTGACTGAGCTACCCAGGCGCCCCTAACTTTTTTCTTAATATATGCATTTATAGATATAAACTCTTCTCTTAGAACTATTTTTCTGTACCCCATAAATTTTAGTATGTTGATTTCCATTTTTGTTTGTCTCAAGGTATATTTTGACTTCCTTTTTGATTTTTTCTTTGACTCATTGGTTGTTCAAGAGTGTATTGTTTAATCTAACTAAATTAAATATTCTTTCCCTGTGCCCATGAAAGAAACAGATGGTGAATGTCACTAGCAGGGTACTTGCTATGTTGTATGTGTATATTTCTGTCTGCACTTCTCTATGTGTGCTCCTTGGAGCAAGGAGTCTATATGTTATTAATCTTTATGTGGCCAATGGTTGCACTATGCTTAAAAACGGTTTCTGGGTAGCCATATTGGTTTTTGGATAAAGAAATAAGGGAAGGATTAGAACAAGTTTATTATTACAAGGAGAAAAGTAGACTTGAAAACAAATATGCTCATTAAAGGCCCTATAAGAAAGAAGTCTACACAGGAGTGCAAAAAAGAAAGGTAATCAGTTCTAAGTGATGAGTGGTGGCATGAAAGAGATTCAGAGAATAGGTGATTTTTGAGATTATTTTAAAAAGGTAGGTGGGGGGGGGTGCCTGGGTGGCTCAGTCGGTTAAGTGTCCGACTTCGGCTCAGGTCATGATCTCGCGGTCCGTGAGTTCGAGCCCTGCGTCGGGCTCTGTGCTGACAGCTCAGAGCCTGGATTCTGTTTCAGATTCTGTGTCTCCCTCTCTCTGACCCTCCCCCATTCATGCTCTGTCTCTCTCTGTCTCAAAAATAAATAAACATTAAAAAAATAATAATAAAAAATAAAAAGGCAGGTGGATGTTGGTTTGCTCGACAGAGATGGGGAGGAGGTATCAGAAGCACTACAAGTTGAAAAAAAAAAGTTGAGCAGAGATCTGGATCATGGCGGCATGGAACAGCATTGCGAGTGGCAGAAACGTGAGATGTGAGAAATTTGCCATCAAAGAGAATGGACAGAGGTTTGGTGAGAGACAAGTCTAGAGAAGAACATCTATATGGCATGCTAGGGAGTCTGAACTTTATCTCAAGGGTTTTGAAGGTCCGTTAGAAGTTTTTTCAGCACAAGGGATTTACGTGAAACTACTTTTTGTTTTTGTTGTTAAGGAGGACCTCAGTTGATGATTGTGTTCAGGAGTGTTTGACAAGGTTAAGAATCAGAGGAGACTAACTAGTGTGGTAAGAAGAGGGAATAGTGGGAAGACTGTGGGATAGCTACAGGTCAGAAAAGGCTAGGGGCATCCACTTTCAAATGTCCCCTCTCCGTAAAGACAGCTTTCATATTTTTCTTACTTTAATCTTATACTCTAATAAACTTTGCCTGCTGCTCAAAAAAAAAAAAAAAAAAAAAAAAAGGCTTGGTTCACAGAAAAAAAAAATCATTCAGAGCCGAGACACCATACTAAGAGTTTGAAAAAGAAATGATTAGCGTAAAGTTTCAGCAGGAGGCTACAGAAGAGAGGAGAGTGACACAGGACAACTTGAAAAGGCAGCATGTGGCACTGGCTGGAGATGCGGACAATGGACAGGGCCCTACAGACTCCCAGTTTGGCTCGGGTGACTTGGGTGGACAGTTATGCCACTTATGACAATGAAAGAGCAGTTCTGGGGATTCCATCAGTAGAGTTTTGTACATATTGTTTGGAGGTGCTTGTGGACTACGAGGCGGAGAAGGTCTAGTAAGCAGTATGCAGTTTGGGAGCAGGATTTGAAACAGAAATGACAACGTTGGTGTCAGCAGCATACAGGCTAGGAGAAGTTCAGGGAGTGACAGAGATGACCTAGGGGAAATCTCATTCAATGTATTGTGAACTAAGAACAAGACTGAAAATAAAATCCTGGGGTAGATGGAGGGTGTCAACACTTTAAGAAACAGGCAGGAGCCAGAGAAGGAATTGCTGATTTTCTACATTTCTGACTGGGAAAGAGAGAGATCAAGTAATAAGAAATCAGAGAGATTCAAAAGAAAAATGGAAACCCAAAGGAGTTTAAAGCTTACAAATCAGTAAAGGGGAGAGGTGGAAAATACTGCAGGGTTAAATACTCTATCTGAAGAGAGATGATGGAATTGGATAAGGAATGGGTAATGGGGTCCATCTCATACTGAAGGGAGGACGGTGTGTCCCATGAAACTGGAGGAAAGAGAATAAATTGGGGAGAGGGTTGGGAGGACTCCAGAATTATAGATTAAAGAATCAGGATTCTTACCCATATTTTCTCAATGACGCAAAAGGCAAAGAGCTGAAAGGAGGGTTGATGGTCGGGAACAAATAAGAACATTAGAGAAGAGGCAGAGTGGAAACTCTGGGAACTGGGAGAGGATCTGATCAGGTATAATAGTGAATTGGGGGGTTCAATGGAGTCCCATGCACCTTCTCACTTCCCTGACGGAAAGCACGTTTCTGATTGTCAGAAAAAGGATAGATATTTCCAAAGTACATGCAATCACCTAAATAACTTGTGAAACAGAAACCATATTCTGTCTTAGTGAAGTATGAAAATCCACAGCGCTTTTATATGAAAATGAAAAATAAAAGCTAAGCAAACTTGGGTTATGCTGGACTGGCATCACTGGAGTCCAAAGATCCAAGATGAGAGAAAAAACGAGCATGGACCGTGGATAAAAACCATTGTTAAGGCACCTTCCCCCCCCCAACTAACAGACAAATAAAAGCTACGCCAAGCCTAAGAGGAGCTCCGTTACACGGCTATGCTGGTAACAAGATAGACTTGCAAGCTATGACTCTGGGGTGACACAAATTTAAGCAGTCTGGACTGCTTAGCAACTCCACCATAAGAACAGTGTCAGATGGTGGATGGCCAGTCTGACCTGACACCGAGGGGTTTTGTATCCTATGTAGCAGAAGGACGGAGCAGAGGGTCCTTCCCTGGAGAAGCAGCTGAGTTCTAAGTGGAAGGCCACTGTCCAATTAAAAAGAGCATTGGATCAAAAGCTTCATCTTCCTTGTCCCAGTAAAACAGACAACGTTCTGGTCAGTCTAATCAGGACAAAAAGACACAAATTAAACATTCATCATCAATTTGGAAAGCTATTTGTAATCTAGTAATAGAAATGTACTATCTTGATAGGATTTAAAATTTCTCTCTGAGACCAACACACAATATGATATTTAAAAGTAAAATAGCAGGAACGTTCTCTTTTTTTTTAATCATTTTTTCCCCAGAACATTCTTATTAAAACTAAAAGCGAAACAAAGATGACATCATAATCATTCACTTTACACTATTCTGAAGTTACAGCCAATGAAAACGAGCAGAAACTGAGAAGCAAGAGATAAAATTCTTGAAGAAGAAAGAAAAGTGATCATTTATAGACCATATGGTGGTCTACCTAGAAAACCCATGAGACTAAATTGATTGTTTGAACTAGTTAGAGAGTTTAGAAACATAGTCAGTTGCAAAATTGATATATAAAGAGGTTACTACCTGCCAGAATTTTATCAATTAAAAAAGCCTAATAAAAAATTCCTGTTCACTGGAGTACTAATTTATAATATCTAGGAATAAATTAAACAGAAGTTCTGCAGAAGCTACATGAACAACAATTGGAAACTTTTACTGAGGGAGATTAGAAAAAAAACTGAAATAAGTTGACATGGCTGCTGTATTCATGAATGGTAGAATATAGCAGTAAAAAAAAATATTGTTAGTCCTCAAACAGATGTATTAATTTAATGTGATTTATGTACAAATCCCCAACTGTTTTATGAAACTGGTTAAAATTATTATGACTTTACCTACACACGTGAGCTTGTTCTCATCAAAGCCAAGAAAAAAACTGAAAAAAAAAGAGGAAATTTGTACCACCAGGCAGCTAAAAATTATTAGAAATGCACATTTGTACATCATATAGACCAATACGGAACCTGAAATAAAACCTAGCATAATGAAGAACTTAGACTCTGGCAATGTTGAAATTTAAATTGGTGGGAAAAGGATTGATTATCCATTATGTGGAGCGAGAATAAGTGGCCAACTCTTAAAGTCACATCCTCTCCTAGACCAGTGTAAGTGCCTGTCTGGATTTGCCAGCTTCCACCAGCCCCCGGAGCACAGCCTCCAATGCTCCCTTCTATCACAGGATATACAACAGTTCCAGCACCCACGTTGGATGCGGCTGAGTCCATGGAATCCACCTGTCCCTAGCAGGGCTTGGGTAGAACAGCTCAGAAGCACGAACCTTGACCATTGAAAGAAAAGAGATGGAGAGTTGAAAGCTCACTTCCTCTCCCCTCATCCTCTCTCTGCTCCATTGGATTCGGGCATTGGCTCTGTGAGCCTCTCTGTTGACATCCTGCACAACTGAGCAATGGTTGTGTTTTCCTTTGAAACTCTGGCCAAGCCTGGTAGTCACGCACCACTTTTGATTTTCTTTCCTTCTGCCATTCTTTATTTTCCCTTTCTTCTCAACTCTTGATGCCCTGGGATCTTTTGCCCCTAAACTTTTAACGTGTAAGCTTTTCCTCGGGCTCTGCTTTGCAAGGAAGTAGGGCTAAGACACAGTCTTTGCACTGCGTACTAAAATACATCATAGATCGATGACACATTACAATCTAAAAACAATGCATAAAAGGTGAAAAATGGTAGTTTGTCTGTCTACAAATGTGTATGTTATTGAGGTATGGAAAATCTTTTTAATGCAAGAATTTGATGGATTTAACTTACCAAGTTTTAAACCTATGCAGATTAGAAATATCATAAACAAAATTAAACAACAAATTAAAATATTTGAAATGCTTTTGGCAGAAACAGATTAACATATCAATAGAGTGGTGTAGGCTTATATACAAAGAGTTCTCATAAGTCAATAAAAGTATATCTCATTAGAAAAATAGACTAAGGCTTGAACAAGTAATCCACAAAAAAGAAACACAAATGCTCCAAAAGCATATGGAAAAAAATGTTCAGGCTTCCTAAAACCAAGGAAATACAATGAGCACTATAAATGAGCAGATTTGCTAAGATTAAAACCAAAAGCAGTTCCACAAATCAGAGAAGGTTGCATTTATACTTCTGCAGACCTACTAGGAGGCCTGGAAATTGCTACATTCTTTCTGGCAATGTGTATCAAAAGCTTTAAAAATGTTCTTATCCTTTAAACCAGTAAATCCACGTATAAAAATTTTATGCTAAGGAAATAACCAGAGATCTAAGACCTAGGTGGAAGTACATTTAGAGCCACATTACTTATAATAAATAACCAAAGACAAGGCAAATGCTAAAGAAAGGGACTCTCTAGATACATTTTTGTATATTGATAAGATGGGATTCTCTGCACCTACTTCAAACTATGCTTTTGAAACTATGGAAAGTTGTGGGAAAGTGTTCTCAACACAAAATATAAAAAGGCTTGTAAAAGTAGTGAAAAATAAAATTTTAAGAAGAAAACAAAGGGCTTACACAACATGTGTAGCTCTTTTTCTCTCTCTTGACATCTTCTCCCCGGCAAAACGAAGCTAAACTCAAGAAGAACTGGAGGCACGGACATTAAAAAATTAATGGTGAGTCACTCTGGGTTTTTTCCTAGAATAATTTGTGCTCTCATAAGCCTAAGAGATTATTTTTAAATGACTTTGGACCATGGGCCTAAATGTAAAACACGAAACCATGAAAATTCTAGAATAAGACATAAAATCAAATCTTTGGGACCTGGAAGCAGGCAAAGATTCCTTAGGACATAAAAATCTCAAACCATAGGGGCGCCTGGGTGGCTTGGTCGGTTAAGCGTCCGACTTCGGCTCAGGTCATGATCTCACAGTCCGTGAGTTTGAGCCCCACGTCGGGCTCTGTGCTGACAGCTCAGAGCCTGGAGCCTGTTTCAGATTCTGTGTTTCCCTCTCTCTCTGCCCCTCCCCTGTTCATGCTCTGTCTCTCTCTGTCTCAAAGATAAATAAACGTTAAAAAAAAATTAAAAAAAAATCTCAAACCATAAAGAAAAAAAAAAGTGACAATTGGACTTCATCAAAATTTACCATTTTGCTTTGAGAAGACACTATTAAGAAAGGAAAAAGCAAGCCAGATGAAAGAAAGATGTTATCAATACATGTATTTAACACAGAAAGTGTACCTAGGCTATATGAAGAATGCTTAGAGCTCAATAAGAAGAAAACCTGATTCTGAAAATAGACAAAAGATTTGAACACATGCTTTACGAAAGAAGATCTGCAAATGGCCAATGAGCACATAAGAAGATGGTCCAAACCATTAGTTACCAAGGGAGTACAAATTAAAACCACAATGGGGGGTCTCGGGGTGGGGGGCTCAGTTGGTTGAGTTTCCTACTCTTGGTTGCTGCTCAGGTCACGATCTCATGGTTTGAGGGTTTGTGCCCCGCATCGGGCTCTGTGCTGGCAGTGCGGAGCCTGCTTGGGATTCTCTCTCTCCCTCTCTCTCTCTCTCTCTCTCAGTCTGCCCCTCCCCTGCTCGTGCTGTCTCTGCCTCTCTCAAAATAAATAAATAAACTCAGAAAAATAAAATAAAACCACATGGACACATCACCGCATAGCTTAAATGTAAGTGACTAATAATAGTAAATGTTGTCGAGGATGTGCAACAACCAGAATTCTCATGTATTGCCGTGGGGGATGCAACATGGTGCCACTACTTTGGAAACGGTTAGTTTCTTAAAAAGTTAAACATATTCCTACCCTACCACCAGCTGTCCTATTCCTAGGTATTTACCCCCAAAGAAATAAAAATATACACCCACATAAAATATTGTGCACAATGCTCATGGCCATTTATTTGAAATAGCCTCAAACTGGAAATAATCCACGTCCACCAACAGGTGAATAAATGAGCAAATCGTGGCACATTTATACAATTGAATATCACTCAGCAATTAAAAAAGTGAAGTGCTCGTATGCACACTGATATGGATGAATCTCAAAGTGATTTTATGAAGTGAAAGAAGCCAGTTACAAAGGACCACATACCGTGTGACTATATCTCTATAACGTGCCGAAGAATGCATCCTAATCTAAAGTGGCAAGAAACGTCAGTGGCTGCCTGTGGCCAGGAGTAGAGGAAGGGATGGAGAGTTAAGGGACACAAGGTAACTTGAGGGGATTATAAAAATGTTCTATATCTTGATAGTGGTGGCAGTTTCATGGATACATACATTTGTCAAAACTCGTTAAATTGTACACGTTAAATGGATGTAGTTAATATATTTTACATATAAAGAAAATTAATTACAAAAAATTTTCTTGCTGTGTCCCTCACTGGATGAAATCTGCCCGATATTGATTACTCCTTTGCTTATTGTCTTTTCTCTTACTTAGTATTATGTTGTTATAATAGACATAGGGACACAACTATAATTGCTTCTCTGTAGGGTGTGTGTGTGTGTGAGAGAGAGAGAGAGAGAGACAGAGACAGAGACAGAGACAGAAAGATAGAGACAGAGAGAGAAAGGTGGTGGGGTAGGGGGAAGAGCGAACATGACAGAGATGGGGTGGAACTGAAGAAGAAGAGACTGAACATTCCAAAATGCTAGCAGATTTTTGGTGGTGAGAAAATTCCAGAGACATGATATTCAGAATCCAGATGGAGGCATGTGACTTGCAGTAAGATAGAGCACTGGGAATCTGAGGTGGACACATGTGAGTCTGAAGCAGCCATGTCTCATGACCTCAAATTTCCCACAACATGAAGTCACATGTTCTGAGAGAGGGTCCTGGATAGGCGGGTGGTTGAGAAGAATGGGGTGTACTACAGAAGTCAACAAGGGATATATAAAGGAATCAGTTGAAACAAGGGAGGTCAAGGAATGAGCAGAAAATTCTAGACCAAGAGGAGCCCTCTCTGTGCTCTCAGTGGGTTTTCAGACCTTATCTTCTAGGATGTGCTTAAAGGACAATGTGCTGCTGACCATTGATTATCATCCCCTCCTCAATTGCTCATCCAAATCTCATAAACATTTGGCAAATGTCTAGACTTTCACTGTGGAGAAATTAGAAAATGGAGGTGCTTATGCCATGATAATTGGCAGATCTTCTTAAGCATCACCGACGAGGCATGATACTCATGATGGAGACCTGTCTCCAGCAAACAACATCCCCCATCTTCCCTTACTAAAGGATTATACTGTTTTGTGTGTAATATGTCTATTAAAGAGCCTTTGCTTTTTACTGGCAAGGTGAGAATGTAGTCTTGCTAAGGAGAATCCTTTGTGCCTACTAAGTAGACTGTGAAGTTGGAACAGTGGCCAAGAAGATCTATATGCCAAATAAATTTTATTCTAATGACTTTGGTCTGTATCATCAGTCTTAGATAATTGTGCTGCAGCAGACATGACTTTCTTCCAGAGGCCGACTGTTAGAATGCATGACATAATAATGCCACGATCAGTCTGACCTAGCCCTCGCTGAGGGTGAAGAGGTACAAATTCACAGGCTCCTCTCACTACTAGAGCATGATACACTAACACAGTGTTTGGAGGTGATCCATCCATCCCAAAACATGTTGTTAAAACTAACACCCAACGAAAACAAACATTTGGATCTTTGGGGCTTTATAAAGAAGGCAATTAACAGATTATAAATGGGGTAGGCTTCTGATGTTTTAATTTGGGGCTTCAGAATTTCAACTTATGTCTCTGATACTCATCACTGCATCGTTGTGCACTTGATTAACCTTAATTGCCAAGATAGCAAAAAAAAAAAAAAGAAAAAGAAAAAGAAAAAGAGCACCCTTACTATTTTGTGTTTGATCATAGTTGTGGAAGAACCAAAAAAAATAAAAAATAAAAAATATTGGTCTGAGGAGAGAATAATTAGCAAATTAATTAATTGAGGTCTGTGTATATCTTTATTTTCAAGGCATTTATTGGCCTTGACTAAAATATTCTCTTTTTTTTTTAAAGCTTATTTATTTATTTTCACAGAGGCAGAGACAATGCGAGTGGGGGAGAGGCAGGGAGAGAGAGGGAGAGAGATAATCCCAAGTAGGCTCTGTGCTGGAAGAGGCTTGAACTCACAAAACTGTGAGATGGAGACTTGAGCCAAAACAGAGTCAGACGCTTAACCAGCTGAGCCACCCCAGCACCCCTAGAATATTCTATTTTCATTCCCTAAAGGGGCAGTGAGGCTATTAAGTAGAAGCATAGTTAGTTAACTGGGAGGGCATGGCTGTGTTCTATCCTTTTTTCTTTCTTTTTTTAAAGTTAAGAATGAGATTGGAAATTCTAAAATACTAAGGGTTATGAAGCAGAGAGAAATAACCCAGGGGCCTCTAGTGGCATCAGATCCAGGATACACAATGAGGAATTGAGCCTGGAAAGCCCTACTCTGAGGGTTTTACACGCATTCCATTGAAAACTCACAACGACTTCCTGAAGTAGGGTTTATCATTGTTCCTATTTGTCAGATGAGAAAACTGAGGCCTAGAGAGATTAAGTAATATGTGCCTATTCACAGAGCTAGTAAGTGGGCAAATAAGGACTTTTATCCCTGTGATGTGGCCTGAAATTCTTAGAGGTATATTTTAATTAGGTACCATAGCAAAAGTAGTTAACATGATGTCCTTCTGTCACTAGATGCTTAAAAGGTGCCAAAATATGTTAGGTAGTATTAATTTATTTGGATTTCTTAGTAAGACAAAGTCAACTGGTGTTTATAAATTTCAAGGTCTCAAGCCAATACCAATGATAACCCTTAAAAACGGTAAAAGCAGGAGACTGAGAAACGCGGTCTTTGCCCTTCCCTGCTGTACTCAGTGTGGTTGATAGAGGACCCCTATTCTGTAACCCAAGTTACACGGGTGTGTTTGGTGGGGGGGTGGGGAGGTAGTGAGAAGGATAGGCCACTCCCATCAATCACAGAGAGACGGGACCTTCTTTTTGGTTTGTCCTCACAATTTTAAAACAGCCAGTGAAATCAATCACTTTGGAGTCGAGGCAGATTCATACCTGTTTGGCAACACACAGAAAAAGCGGCCAAAGCACTCGGCTGATGGCCTCCGATCGATGCTCACAAAATTAAGAAGGCCACTTGACCTGGCTCCCTTTTTCTTTCCGACCCTAAACTCCCAGCTGTTTTGTGAAAGGAGTGTACTCTAAGGGCCAACGCTGAGGCTTGGCCCCTTAATTTTCCTGTTTCACTAGGGAGAGTGGGGTGAGGGAGTGAGGCGCCATGTATGGAGGTGGGTAAGGTGCACACCGACTTCAAACTTCTTGCTTTTTTCGAGCTACGTCTCCCTGAACTAGTCTCTAAAGAGCCGTACTTAGTGCTGTGTTTGCTTAAAGACTAGCAAATTTAGAGCTTCCACTCATGTGATGTTGAAAGGTTTTGTAGCCATTCTCTTAATGTGGTTTTGACACCTTATATCCCATCATTACATAAATAAGGTCGGTGATATTTAAGCAGATTTTCATTTAAATTTCCTTTTGCTCTTTCGTGTTTTTGTCTCTTGCTTGTAACTTTGAGAGGACTGTATCAGGGCTTACATAGTTAACAAAAGCAAACTAAAGCAAATAATCACCTTCTAATACTTCTTTCAGCATATTCTAATTTTTTAATGGAGAAAATGCATTCTTAAATTAAATATGCATAATAAGGAATACTAATAATAAGAATAAAGTGGAATATGTGAGAATGAATCTAGTGTTGTAAGCAAATGCATTTGATTTTCTAAGGATAAAAGCTGGCTCGAATCCGTAAGAATCAGTGCAAAAAAAGAAAAGCCTCATAATGTTCACAAATTGTCCATAATTGTATGGATTTTAAATATAAAAGTTGGCAGTGGGAAAAGCTAAAAGCCATTAGGAAATATACCATTGTGCAATGCACTAGGAGCAGTAAGTCACAATCGTATGAAAAAATCCCTAGTAGAGTTTTCTAAAATTTTGATAACCATACTTGAGACTTATCTTGATGTTTACTACAATGCATGCATTGTTCAGCATGGCATGGCCTAATGCATATATGAATCATATTTGAAAAGAGCTACTAATTAACATGAATAGTCTTCGTCTGTGAAGGTCGTTTATTGCGAAGTTCTTTTTTTTTTTTTTTGCTTTTTCTCTAGTTGGATATTGCTAAAGGAGCCCTCAACAACAGCCATTAGTTTAAGAGACTAGTCTGTTTTCTGCCTGGCATTCGGTTATAGTTTTAAAGAGTCTTTTTCTCCTGTGAAGAAGCCATAAAAATAATATTTAAAAGTAAGAGGGAGAGAGAAGAGGAGAGGAGAAGAGAGACCTTTCTCTTACTGAGCGATACATCCGTTCATTAAGTTTTATTCGGTGATCAACTGTATTCTCTCATGAACTTTTCGCTATAGTATCTAAGAATTGTTTGGCCAAATTGTTAGACTTTATTTCAAATGGGATTGATCAGGAGTTTTCCTTTGAAAACTGGGTTGGCCAGCACTTTCCTACGATTCACTGGGACAGGCCCTGAAATGTTTTCCACAGAAGTAAAAACACTTTGGGGCTAGGTTCTACTATTTTGCATGAAGGAACTTCCAGAACCTTCCACTGGTTCAATCTGGGGATGCCGTAGGTTTTTTTGGCTTAGATGTTTTAAGAAACTTAGCCAAGATGAAGGGATTTCTAAGGACTGTTGGGAAACAATATTACCCCATGCTAAAAATCTCTGTTAGCTAAAAACCTTCACTCAGAGCTTTGTCTCCATTTGTCATAGTTCATTTTATGTGTCAAATTGGCTAGGTTATGGTATCTAGTTGTCTAGTTGAACGAAACAAACAGACTGGGCTAGTCTAAATGTTGCTCTGAAGATGTTTTTTAGATGTGATTGACATTTAGATCAGTGGACTTTGAGTAAAGCAGATTACCCTCAGTAATGTGGGTGGGCCTCTGCCAATTGGTTGAAAGCTTTAAGGCGAAGACTGAAGTTTCCCAAAGAAAAAGAAACTCTGCCTCAGTAATGCAATGTGGAAATCTTGCCTGACTTTCTCGCCTGCGGATTTTGGACTCGAGACTACACTACCAACTTCTTCCCGAATTTCCCACTTGACAGCCTGTCTAGAGACTTGCCAAGCCCCACAGTCCTGCGAGCTAATTCCTTAAAATAATATCTACCTATCGACCTATGTATCAATCATCTATCTATCTATCTATCTATCATCATCTCTATCCTACTGGTTCTGTTTCTCTGGAGAACCCTGACTCATCCAATACATCATGTAAGTAAAACTAGTAGTAAGTTTATAGCACAGAACATGCTCTTGGCCTCTCAAAAGAGAACTGGGTTTTGCGGCCAGGTTTTCTTGAGGCAACAAAGGGACTAACGAGCCAATCACTTTGTGAGTTTTGCCTCTAAGATACCAGATGACCTATTTGATAAATATATACATTATTTGTGCTACTGGTCAATCCGGTTGGATTAATTCCCTGAGACTTTGTTAATTATATGTGGGGTTTTTGGGTGTATGATTAACTGTGGAAGTGTTGAGTGGCTGTTATTGGAATCGCCTGAATCACTCCAGCAAGGCTTGGCTTTGGAAATATCAAACAGCAGTTCTCACACTGACTTTGTAACAAATACTTTTGGTATTAAGTTTTGAACCATGTCAATGCTTTAAAAGACAAAATTAAATCCAAAGTACCGAAGACAACCTTCAGCTTGTACCCGCTTACCACAGGTATCTCACACTACTCGTTAGCCAGTGAGAGGAGCACACATATGGGGAGGGATGAATCCCCTCAGATATCACCTTTTCCGTCTTCCTGGTTCCCTCTATTCTTGAAGTCGATGTACACAATCAGTGTTCATTGACGGTTCATCATGTACAAGTGTCTTACTCAGCTCAGCTGCCGTAACAAAACAAAACAAAACAAAACGCCATAAACAATGTGGCTTAAACAACAGAAATTTATTTTCTGGAGATCGGGAAGTCCAAGGTCAAGGTCCAGTAGAGTTCAATGTCTTTTGAGGGCTCTCTTCCTGACTTACAGATAAGCACCTTTTTTTGCTGTGCCCTCACATGGCCTTTCTTCAGTGCATGAATGTGGAGAAAAAGACTCCACCCTCACAATCTCGTTTAACCTTAATTACCTCCTGAAGGCCCCATTTAACCTTAATTACCTCCTGAAGGCGCTCTCTTCAAATACAGTCACGTTGGGGGGTAGGGCTTTAATACATGAATTTGTGGGAGAGGGGACACAATTCAGTCCATCACAACGAGGCACTCTGTTTTGTACTCAAGATATTTCTTAATTGGGCACTCTCTTGGAGACTGCAATGTTGCAGGGTGTATTGGACAAATGTACAGATGTCTTGAGGCAGAATGTGATAAATGCTAAAAGCAAGGGTCTACAGGACTGTGAGGGATGGAGTGGTCACGTACAGCAAGGTGATCAGGAGAAACTCCCGAAGCAGGAGCCCTTGCATTAGGCGCTGAAGGGAAGTAGGACTTTCGCCAGTGATAGGATACATAAGATAAGTAGTCGAAGGGCAAGGGGTGGAGATGTTTAGGGAAGACGGGCTGGTCCAGGTTGTCTGGAGTGCACTAAAGTGCGGCAGGGATTGTGGTAAGAAGGGTAGACTGAGGTCAGAGAAGTGAGGGACTGACATTCCAAGGGACTTTTTGGGAAGGTATTGGTGAGTCACCAGAAACTTTTGCCTCAGGAGGTGCTGGTGATTTTATAAACTTCCTTTTGCTGCCACTAAACACACTGCCTGAGACCTCTTTACTGGAAAAGTCTGATTTTACCATTAAGAAACTGATGCCTTCAAAGTTGGGCCATTCCCCCTCCAAATGGAACCTTGCCCTCTCACGGAAACATGTCTGTGGGGGTAACTGACAGGGGTTGGGCAGACAGTCAGGGGCAGGAAATGACGAGGCTCTGAATGAAGGAGTTTTCTCAAATGAATTGCAGAAAGGATGTTCCAGTGTGTTTTCCTGTTTGGGAAGTTTAATTCTTCACGGTTTGCTTGGCTGTCAGAACGCTTCACATTTTTATTTGTGAACATACACGGTGATCATCCTTAAGACAAAAAAATCTGATGGCAGGTCCCTCGATGCCCTTGTTCAGAGCAGATGTTGCAGTCAGAGCTGGGCTTTCAATTCTCACCTCTGAGATGTTGTAAATTGCATTAAGAAGCATCTCCCCTGGTCTTCATGTTTTACATACAACTTATTAAGGTAATGTTGGGGAAAGACGTTGAAATAGACAAAAGTTAACAGATTTGTAGATCGCTACAACAGAGCCGTCATCTGCACTGATGCAATTACTCACAGCTCATGTGACAACCAAAATATATGAACTCAACAGGGGAGTCAAAAAGAAAGAGGCACACACTCAGTTCATCAATATGAAACAGCTTTGCAGACCTAGAAAGTTCAGAAAAACGTAAACATTAGTTTTTGTGTTGGGGGGGGCACTCACAGAAGGGTGATAGATGCAGAGACGGACAGCGCAGAGGGTATCTTCCCTTAGAAAATGGTAGGGCTCAGAGGACTATGGATCCTGAGCTGAGAAAGGAAGTTTTTTCTCTTAGTGGGAAATGAAGTTCTCTTGCCCCACTTCTCTTCACGGTGAGCTCTTCTCTCAGCATCCCTGATGTGGGACCATCTCACCTCTCCTTGAACCCTTCCACAGCCTGAACTTCGTACATTCCAACTTGTTGTTTGGACTCTGTTGGACATAACCTACGTCTGCATGGCAGGGTGAAAATTGGATAAACAGCCACGCTGACTCCGGGGAGATTTTTTTATGCAAACATCTGTTTCTTGAATTTGGCCAGGGTAAGGCCTAGGGGAAGGCAGAATTTCGATTGACGAAATAAGATCAAGAAGATGCTGCCTCCTTTTTTTTTCCTTCCTGTTTCAGGGCATATAAACCCTGTTTCCCTTCAGCATTACACAGGGATGAAATCCTTTGCAAGTTTCCCCTGATACTGGGTTTATGTCCAATTCGAGTTTAGATGAGATCATGTGGATGCTTTTTCTGGTACTTTGCTGTACTACAGATGTAACTTGCTTTGAAAGAAATCTCATGCATGCATATAAAAATGTGAATTTAGAGTAAATGTGAATAGAGCAATCAACAAATATTTACGAAGCACTTCCGTGTGCCCAGCGCTGGTCAATACTCTAAAGTGTATTAAAAGCATGGAGAAATGAACCCTTGCATGTAGGAAATCTAAAGTTTTAAATTTGTTTTTTTAATGTTTTATTTATTTTTGAGACAGAGAGACAGAGCATGAGCAGGGGAGGGGCAGAGAAAGAGGGAGACGCAGAATCGGAAGCAGGCTCCAGGCTCTGAGCTGTCAGCACAGAGCCCAATGCGGAGCTGGAACTCATGAAGCTGAGATCGTGACCTGAGCCAAAGTCGCTTAACCACCTGAGCTACCCAGGCACCTCACCAATGCACATATCCTTTTGACACCCAACATTGTCTTCCTAGGAATGTATATGCTTGCATATGTGCGTAAAGATGTGTGCAGGGGGCACCTGGGTGGCTCAGTCGGTTAAGCGTCCGACTTCGGCTCAGGTCATGATCTCACGGTTTGTGGGTTCGAGCCCCGTGTAGGGCTCTGTATGGACACACACACAGAATCTGAAGCCAGCTGTGCTGTCAGCACAGAGCCAGATGCGGGGCTCAAACTCACGAACCGAGAGATCATGACCTGAGCCGAAGTCGGATGCCCAGCCAACTGAGCCGCCCAGGTGCCCCAGGAAATCTAAAGGTTTAAGAGGAAGTTGAAGGTATAAAGGACAAGAAAATACAACCTATGTTTCGGTACTAAATTGTAAATCACCAATATTAGTAGCTGTGGCTATCTGCAATAGGAGAAGGTAGGGTGAACCCCCGAAGCTGAAGAATTCAAAAAGAAGCTTGAATCATGCAGGATCTAAGGTGCTGAGAAGCTCTGAGCAGGTGGAGCCTGGGAGAGGGGCCTTTCCAGTGAAGGAAATTGCAGAAGCTGTCAACAAAAGTTATCATGTCAATTGATTGTTCGCTGACTAAGGGCTAATTACATGGAACATTGTTACCCCCGTTTACCAAAGGGGAGGTGAAACTTGGTAACAGATAAATAACAACAATAACAACCATAGCTAACACTCATTTAGCACTCACTATGTTCCCGGAACTGTTCTAGGTGCTTCGTGTGTTTTAAATTATTTGTGGCTTGTAACAAGCCAGAAGTTGTCCAACCTCAGCGTTGTGGCTAGGGTGGCTACAAGGGGCTGGTGTTGGCGATCATGTATTTGTAGGTAGATTCCTGGAGGTGTGGTCATGGTGACCTCTCCTACAGGCTTCCAGCTCTCTCTAGGCCAGCTTGCTGACCAGAGAGTACCAGGTAAATACTATCCTTATACCCCCATTAGGCATGAGGAAACTGAAGCACATAGAAATTAAGAGACTAACCCAAGGTCACCCAGGCAGTGAGTGGCTGACCTGGGATGAGACCCAAGCTTCTCCAGTTCTAAAGCCCACAGTCTGCGATGCTAAATGAATGAGGAGAGCAGAAGCTGGGCGAGCAAAAGAATTTTGAACTGGCGGGAGGGATGGGGTGCTGAGGTGGGGGAGGGGGTGCATATGAGAAGTAAGGAGAAGTGGATGGGCATTACGTCATTCTCAAACAATTCTCTGTGTGAATTTAAAATGTGAGTCTGATCGCCAACATTCAGGCTTTGCAAAACATTTCAGGACACCAACGTTACATACAGGAGGCACCAAGTCCTTCCTGTACAGAAGGAAACTCATCGGAATATTGGTCTCAAGATTCCCCACCGATTCAGTCTTCCCCCAAGGCCCGAGCCTCCAGACAAGAGGGACACAAAAGCAAACATGGGCCTCCCCACCTCTACCCAGGTTCCTCTCTTATGAAGTACCAGTTATTAATTTCAAAACATTCCTTGTGTCTCTATATTTACCTTCTACACAGGCCTTGATCCCTGGAATTTAGTGAAGATATAGGATCGTGTGGGCCCTCTTTACATCTGGTGGTGGGACAACCAACAACCTAACTGGAAAAAAAATAGATATTAGGTTGGTACTCAGAACTGGCTAAGTTGGGGGAAAGAGGCAGTGATGTAGTCAGAGGGGATCCGGCTAATTTTTCCTCTTATCGACACCCTATTGCTAAAATTCCCTTAGTAATGATTCATTTCTCTGGGGCTTTTTCTTATTTTTCTTATTTTTTTTTTTTTGTTCAATATATGAAATTTATTGTCAAATTGGTTTCCATACAACACCCAGTGCTCATCCCAAAAGGTGCCCTCCTCAATACCCATCACCCACCCTCCCCTCCCTCCCACCCCCCATCAACCCTCAGTTTGTTCTCAGTTTTTAAGAGTCTCTTATGCTTTGGCTCTCTCCCACTCTAACCTCTTTTTTTTTTTTTTCCTTCCCCTCCCCCATGGGTTTCTGTTAAGTTTCTCAGGATCCACATAAGAGTGAAACCACATGGTATCTGTCTTTCTCTGTATGGCTTATTTCACTTAGCATCACACTCTCCAGTTCCATCCACGTTGCTACAAAAG
The DNA here is from genome assembly GCF_028018385.1 of Neofelis nebulosa. Lineage (NCBI taxonomy): Eukaryota > Metazoa > Chordata > Mammalia > Carnivora > Felidae > Neofelis > Neofelis nebulosa. The sequence goes on from NC_080796.1 coordinate 36,236,965, forward strand.
GCCATATTTCATTCTTTCTCATTGCCCTATAGTATTCCATTGTGTATATAAACCACAACTTCTTTATCCATTCATCAGTTGATGGACATTTAGGCTCTTTCCATAATTTGGCTATTGTTGAGAGTGCTGCTATAAACATTGGGGTACAAGTGCCCCTATGCATCAGTACTCCTGTATCCCTTGGGTAAATTCCTAGCAGTGCTATTGCTGGGTCACAGGGTAGATCTATTTTTAATTTTTTTGAGGAACCTCCACACTGTTTTCCAGAGCGGCTGCACCAGTTTGCATCCCCACCAACAGTGCAAGAGGGTTCCCGTTTCTCCACATCCTCGCCAGCATCTATAGTCTCCTGATTTCTTCATTTTGGCCACTCTGACTGGCGTGAGGTAATATCTGAGTGTGGTTTTGATTTGTATTTCCCTGATAAGGAGCAATGTTGAGCATCTTTTCATGTGCCTGTTGGCCGTCCGGATGTCTTCTTTAGAGAAGTGTCTATTCATGTTTTCTGACCATTTTTTCACTGGGTTATTTGTTTTCCGGGTGTGGAGTTTGGTGAGCTCTTTATAGATTTTGGATACTAGCCCTTTGTCCGATATGTCATTTGCAAATATCTTTTCCCATTCCGTTGGTTGTCTTTCAGTTTCCGGGCCTTTTTCCATAATAAAGCCAACAAATCTTCTGGTGGAAAAAATACCTAACCCAGTGGTTTGAAACAGCATCTTAGACCAATTTATTTTTCTTAAATGAATTCTGAATTATAAAGTCAATGTACAAGATAAAAGGTGAGATAGTCTGGAGGAATCAGGGGCCAGGAAGGGCTGGCGGCTCCTCTTGCTGGCTTAGCCTTTGCCTTATCCTCCACATTAGCCCCCGAGGCAACTCAGAGTCTTGGGGCTGTGGAACTTCCCAGGAAATCCTTCATGCATCTCATTTAGGACACAAGCCACAGAATGCCTGACTAACCAACATCTTAAACACATAAGGTTTCATTTTTCTGATAAAAATAAAAGTCTGAAAGGAGTGAGCTGCCAGTGTTGGTTCAGGGGATCAGAGATTTTGGGGCAAATGTCTCTGAGAGTTTTTCTTTTCTTTTCTTTTTTTTCTTTCCTTTCCTTCCCTTCCCTCCCCTCCCCCCCTCCTCTCCTCTCTTCTCCTTTCCTCCCTCCCTCCTTTCTTTCTTTCTTTCTTTCTTTCTTTCTTTCTTTCTTTCTCTTCTTTCTTTTTCTTTTTTTCTCTTTCTTTCTCCTTTTTTTCTCTTTCTTTCTTTCTTTCCTTCTTTTTTTCCCTCCCTCCCTTCCCTCCTTCCCTCCTTTCCTTCCATCCTTCTTTCCTCCCTCCCTTCCCTCCCTCCCTCCTTTCCTTCCTTCCTTCCCTCCCTCCTTCCTTCCTTCCTTCCCTCCCTCCCTCCTTCCTTCCCTCCCTCCCTCCTTCCCTCCCTCCTTCCCTCCCTCTCTTCCTCCTTCCTTCCTTCCTTCCTTCCCTCCTTCCCTCCCTCCCTTCTTTCTTTCATTCTTTCTTTCCCTTGTGATTTAAAGAAAAGGAGGTTGCTTCAGCTCCAGTCATCACATTTTTGCTCAGGGAAGGAAGACAGAAGGTCACTGCCAGCCAGTGTTCCTTAAAATCAAGAACACATAGGAATGCAAACTGGTGCAGCTGTTTTGGAAAGCAGTATGAAGTTTCCTCCAAAAGTCAAAACTAGAACTTCCCTATGACCCAGCAATTGCACTACTAGGTATTTATCCAAAGATTACCAAAATGCTGGTTCAAAGAAGCACATGCACCCCATGTTTATAGCAGCACTCTCAACAATAGCCAAATTATGGAAAGCACCCAAATGTCCATCGACAGATGAATGGATAAAGAAGATGTGGTTATATACACAATGGAATATTAGTTGGCTATCAAAAAGCATGAAATCTTGCCATTTGCAGCAATTTGGATGAAACTAGACTGTATTATGTTAAGTGAAGTAAGTTAATCAGAGAAAGACAAATATGTGATTTCACTCATGTGGAATTTAAGAAACAAAACAGATAGATGAACATAGGGGAAGGGAAGGAAAAATAAAATGAGATAGAAACAGAGAGGGAGGCAAACCATAAGAGACTCGTAAATACAGAGAACAAACTGAGGGTGGCTGGAGGAGTTGTAGGGGGCGGCAATGGGCTAAATGGGTGATGGGCATTAAGGGGGGGGCACTTGCTGGGATGAGCACTGTGTGTCATATGTAAGTGATGAATCACTAAATTCTATCCCTGAAACCAATACTATATGTTAACTAACATGAATTTAAATTAAAAAAAAAAGAAATGAAATATTTTTTTTTTAAATAAATAAAGAGCATTAACGACTTTCCTGAAAACTTCAGCAGACATCTGCTTAAGGATTTCTGGCCTGAAATATGCCACATGGCCACTGTAAGGTGCAAAGGATTCTGGGAAAAGAAATATTTAGTTAGCCCTATTGCCACCCCAAAGAATACTAGGATTCTATTGTCAAGGAAGAATCCAGGTGTGGCTATGGAATAGATAACAGTGTAAGCCACAGCCTGGCTCTTCTCTTTATGTAGTTCATGAAGGAAAACACGACATTTTAAAGTTTTTGTTATAGACATTGCATATAAGATGAACTTATACTATAAAACTAGTGACTTCCCTTTTGATGGGAGCAAGGGAGTTTAGGTCCTGGTAGGTTGCTGATGGAGAAAGGGTGCTAGAAGGGGGAAAAGGGGTAAAGAAAATGACAGAAAAGCATTGAAGATAAACTACTGGCAATTCATAGGGCACTCCATGCAATTTTGACTGAATGTACCTGATTTGTCTGGTAGGATGGCAAATATTCTGGAACAATGAGCCTAATACGATGCTGCAGCTTCTTAAAAACTGTAGAATCTGTTTCAAGTGTAAGCAGCGTGGCTGCTCAACCAAATACATTCGCTTGATTATCCAGGAAACTGCTTTGTTGCAGCACAACTGAACTTACTGGAATATGATAAAATAGAAGGAAATGTCAGTAAAACATGTTTCAGAACACACACACACACACACACACACACACACATACACACACACACACTAAAGATAAAAACCCATATAGGGTACCTGCTTTGTCAGTGCCTTTCTGCTAAACAGTGAATTTTGCTCCCATGTCTCTCCCTTCCTGCTAAACAGATTATCAGGGGACAGGTGATCGTATCTGTTTGGGGGTGTAGTTATGAAACATTTTCAGTGGAGAGCATGAATGAGCAGGGACTTGTCCTGAAAAACAGAACAAAAAGAAATTATTAATCATGTTTCCCTTTGTATATTTACTGTTTTGCTTCTGAAGGGAGTATTAGTCCACTAAGAGATGCATAATTAGGAGATATGCCAGATGGGTAATCAATGTGATTTTAAATTTTTATAGAGAGAGAACAGAGCTGTAGCTTGGATTTTTTTTTTAGAAGGTACTTTAGCTCTGTGCATTTAAAAACAAACATCTTGCATTAGAAGGTTACTGTCTTCCATGCAATGACGTTGAATATGTTCTTAAATCCTTTTATTTCAAAAACAAAACAAAACAAAACTGGCCTGATGGAATAGAAGACCTGAATGGGCTACCAAATGGACAAGAAAAGCTAACATGCAGAGATGGGAACGGAGGTCTCCTGCCGGGAGTGGCTGAGAGCTTTATTTAATTATAATCATCATTATATCAAACAAACAAACAAACAAACAAACAGAAAATTCCACTTCCCTTTCCTGGCTTTGCAGTCCATGAAGATTTACTTGTTCTCTCAGTTCTCGGTCTACAGGAAGCCCTTTCTGGATCCCCTTATTTAAGCAAAGCAAGTGAGACCTTTGGCTAAAGGGGTGGCTGTCTGGCCAATGAGACGGGCTTGGTAATGGGGTCACCTTATGGGACCAGGCAGCAGAGCTGACGCCTCAAGGGCAGAGGTTTTTAAACCTGTGGGTTCTGACACATTAGGGAACCGTGAAATCAATCAAGAGGGCTCTGATTGCATATTATTTCTTAATCCAAGAGAGTTGCCCAGAAAAAAATCGAATAAAACATCTAAATGTGAGTCACATGTAAGGGTTGCATTATTTATGAAATTTTTGTTCCAATAATAAATCTGCGTCCTCATAGAAATCATTTTTCTTTACGTGGGTCATGGTCAAAAAAGTTTGAAAAATACTTCAGCAGGGTTAAGTGCGAGAGGGAAGTTGGCCTTGAGCTGACAACTTGAGCCGGAAGGGAAGGGGGTGGTGTAGTCTCTGGGCCCCTCATGTCCCTGTGAACACCTGCCAGGGCTTGTAACACATTGAGCCGTGGGTGTGTGCATCTTCAATATTCTCACACACATACTCTTTCACACGAAGTTGAGAACATTTTTGCCAAGTTACCCATCCAAAAACACCATTTGGAATTTGATTGGGATTACGTTACATTTATAACATAACTTGGGGGAGAACTGACATCTTTGCTTAGTTGAATCTGCCAGTCCAAGGGTGTGTGTGTGGGGGGGGGGGAGGGGGGGTTCTGAACTTACTCTAGTATTTTTCTAGATCGCTCAGCTCTGTTTATGTTATTTTTTACAAATGCTTTTCATTTTTTACTTTCCTGTTGGCTCCTCTGTGTTTGGCATATATTTTAGTTCCTTGTGAGTATATGTAGGTATTTTTCTGTTTTGACACCATTTTCTTTTCTTCTTTCAGGTGTACTGACCTCTCTGGTCACTGAACTTGGAGACGTCGTCCATGCATTCCTGCTCCTGCTCATGCTGTTCTGCTGTGCAGAAAGCCTTTCCCTGCACTTCCCGTGGAATGTCTGCACAGTTGTTACCACGGCTTGGCTGCTCCCCTAGGCAGAGCTGTCTCTCCGGAGGATTACTGCAATTGCCTACTAACGGGTCTCTCAGTTTCTTCTCTTACCCGCCTGCCATTCCCCACATAGCCGTTGGGGTGATCATAACATCCAGGTGGGGCACCTGGATGGCTCATTCAGTTGAGCATCTGACTTTGGCTCCAGTCATGATCTTGTGGTTCGTGAGTTCAAGCCCCATGCCGAGCTCGCTGCTGTCGGCACAGAGCCCGCTTCGGATCCTCTGCCCTCTCTCTCTGCCCCTCCCCAGCTTGCACTCTCTCAAAAATAAATAAAAAACAAAACAAAACAAAAATTTAAAAAACACATAAATCAAGATCCTGTCACTTTCCTCCCTAAAACATCTAATGGCTTCTATTGGCTTTGCAAACATCCAAACACGATTCAAGACCCATGGGGCTTCCCATGATGTGGTTCCTGCTCACTTCTTTGACGTTGTCTCTTGGTCTTTTCCTCATCATTTGTGACACTTTGGCCACACTGGCTTTCCTTTAGGGCCTCAACAGTCCAAGCCTGTGCCCCCTTTGGTGCGTTGGCTCTTACCTATTTATTTCTGTGACTCCAGATGCTCCTGCTTATGAGGCCCATTTGGCTAGATCTTTCTGGATACGTGGACACCACACACGTTTTTAAATTTTGATTTGGGGAGGCCCTTTCTGAACCCCAATATAAAATGGCACTCTCCACACATCTGTTCTCAATGTATCATCTTTTTTTTAAAAACGTTTATTTTTCAGAGAGCGAGAGAGGGAGAAGGCAAGCGCATGGGCGAGTGGGGAAGGGGCAGAGAGAGAGAAGGGGGACAGAGTATCTAAAGCAGGCTCTGTGCTTACGGCACACAGCCCAATGTGGGGCTTGAACTCACGAATGGTAAAATCATGACCCGAGCCAAAGTCAGATGCTTAATCCACTGAGCCGCCGAGGCACCCCTCATCTTTTATTAAGACTCTATATAGTATGTGCAATTTCCTTCTTTATCTCTTTCCCACTCCCCATCCCACCCCTGCACATGAGACTGTAGATTCCATTTGAGTGGAGATGACTATCTCCCAGCCCCACAAAGGCACTAAATAAATATTTGTTGACTTAATGGATAGTTCTATAAAGCAGGTACTATACCAAATACGGAGCATAGAAAATGTTTGTTCCTTATCTTTAGAAAGTCTACACTCGGACGGCAGGGATGCTGTGATTGCCTCTGACTTTTCTGAAATCATCTTGTTGCGTATACGTGTGTGTAGAAGCAGGGCGATGTGGAAGGGAGTCCTTTAGAAATTAACTATTAGAATATATTTTAACTGGTAAGACTATGTTCGTTGTTGAGGATATTTTTAATTTGATTTTACAAAGTTTTGGCGACTTTTCTGTAGGTGAGCCGGGAACTCTGGAAGAGATGCCCAGATGAATAAACTACTTTCTGTCCTTAAAGGAGAATGCTTTTAAGTGGGGTAAAAAGATTTGTAAAAACACAGTAAGGCATGGGCCTTAATTGCGGTGGAGTGAAGTTCTGGGACATCAGGGCTATGTCTCCAACTGTCCCAGGATTGTGGTGAATGTCCTTTGCTTTTTCATACTAAACCATTACCAACTGATCTCACTTCAATTGATTTAAGCCTGCCTTGGGTGGAGTTACCATTCTCCCCCTCAAAAGAGGGAACGGTGATTAGATCTATAATTTGGAGGCAAACCAGAGGATGAATGAGCCTTTCTAAGGGAAAAGTCCTATGGTATGTTCTATAAAAATGAAAATCATGTGAATGAGATTCAAAAGCTTCCCACCCACGTGGTAGTGGGTGACCTTGACTCTCACACCTTCAGTGTAAGATTCTATCTCACACCTGAGGTAGGATTAGAACCTGTGTCTCCTCGTGTTGCATGTGTAATGCCTCCTACCACTTGAGTCCACCTGTCTGAGGAGTCCTTTAGCTTTGGAAGTGGGTTCTGTTTCCATGGCGAGTAGTACCAGGGTGTGGAAGGGCCAGGCTGATCTTCCCCTTGGATCCTAAGTTGTTTGCCACGCTCCATGTAAATTAATTGTATGTCGATAGAGGCCACAGAATCTGAAATAGAGGCAGCCTGTGTTGAATGAGTGTAAAAAAATCTGAGAGCCAAGAGGAGGAGGACGGACCATAGAATATACATGGAGAAGCTTCCGGACAGCATGGAGGGGCCGTTACCTCAGGACTTCATCGGTGACTGAGGGCGACTGGGAGCCTAGTGAGTGTTAGTCTAACAAATGAATGATCCTGGTTTTGAGTAAGAATCATCTGAAATTATTGTCATTTTCCTAGGAGGAAATTGTCACATTCCTAGGAGGGATGATGAAGGTTAGAACACCCAGCTTACTGGAGACTGAGTGACCAGTACCCTGGATTATCAGTGGGGTGCAGTTTGCTGGCCCTGGCCCCAGTATCACTTCTTGAGGTTCATTTCAAGGTTGTTGCCATGAAGATGTGATTATAGAAGGAGTGTCTTGAGTTTCCAGTTAGGCATTGAGTATTTAGTGGCGGGGGGGGGGGGGGGGTGTTGGGTGGTGGTGAAGGCTTGCCATGTCTCCGTCACAGAGGGAGAAACAAACAAACGTGGCCATGACGTTTTCTGGGCCACAGTTTCCCACTCTGGGTCTCTGTGAATCTAACATACAGCTCCGGACTGTGTCGTTTGCCCTTCCCTCTTCTCCTCAGCCCTTCCTAAGGCTTGGCTGAAGAAGGCTGGAGAAAGCTTGTCCCAGCCCGGTGCCCCTCTCCTCGATTGTAATACTCTCCATTACTGTTCTCTCTCTTTTTTAAAGATACACTGTTTTTAATGTTTATTTATTTTTGAGAGAGAGAGAGAGAGAGCATGAGCAGGGGAGGGGCAGCGAGAGAGGGAGACACAGAATCCAAAGCAGGTTCCAGGCTGAGCTGTCAGCACAGAACCCGACATGGCGCTCAGACTCATGAATTACGAGATCATGACCTGAGCCCAAGTCAGAGGCTTAACCTACTGAGATATCCGGGTGTCCCTGCATTACTGTCTATCAAGCAGGAGCCAAGTTAGGACTTCAAAGACAGGGGAAATCTCTGAGAAAGGCTGAGTTTGTGGTGGCCTGCACCCTGTCACTACAGGCAGCTCTCGGGACATGATTTTCCACTAGGCTGAGTCTATGCCTTCGCAAACCTAACTCCAAAAGTGTCACCAGAAAAGTCACTTTAAGGCCAAGAGTAACCTGGGACGCTGGATCCTTATCTGGGGAGGGGTTTGCAGGCGTTCACTTTGTGTGGGGGTGCCAGCGTGCCCCAGGAATTTTTTGATTAGTAATTATCACGGAGCCTTTACCATATACCAGCCACACTATATCAAAATGTCTCAGAAGATTCATCTCTCAGAAATACACTGCTTTTATAAGGCAGGCGTCCCGCTCTATAGGAGAGAGTAGAGGGGCGCCTGGGTGGCTCAGTTGGTTACGTGTCCGACTTCATCTCAGGTCATGATCTCGCGGCTCATGAGTTTGAGCCCTGAGTCAGGCTCTGTGCTGACAGCTCAGAGCCTGGAGCCTGCTTCGGATTCTGTGTCTCCCTTTCTCTCTGCCCTTCCCCCTCTCTCTCTCTCTCTCAAAAATAAATAAACATTAAAAAAGTTTTCAGAAAGAGTAGAACTTCCTGAAAATTACGACGTGGGAAAATTTTTGTTGAGCCTCCACTATTTTGGAATATCACGCCTTTGACCTTCTGCCTTCACCCCATTGACATAGGCACTCTGTGGTCACACACGAATTAAACTTGTCCTGTGATAAAGACCTTTACACTTGCTGCCTCCTTACCCCTCACTGTATTGTGTGCTATCGTACCAGATTATCAAAATAGCTGATATACTAAACAGCTCATACTAAGGTATAAATATATGTCTGGCTATAGATTTATGTGCCATTCAGGGTGGTGTATGAAAGTGTTGAATGGCTATATTGTACACCTGAAACTAATATAACACCAAATGTTAGCTAACTAGAATTAAAATAAGAACTTTACACGGGCGCCTGGGTGGCTCAGTCGGTTAAGCGTCCGACTTCAGCTCAGGTCATGATCTCGCGGTCCGTGAGTTCGAGCCCTGCGTCGGGCTCCGGGCTGATGGCTCAGAGCCTGGAGCCTGCTTCCGATTCTGTGTCTCCCTCTCTCTCTGCCCCTCCCTCGTTCATGCTCTCTCTCTGTCTCAAAAATAAATAAACGTTAAAAAAAAATTTAAAAAGAACTTTACAAAAGAATAAGAAAATAAAAACAGTCAAAATAAATAAGTAAACAAGTAAGGAAATCAATAATGAATAAACAAACAAACGAATGAATGAATGAATTTATGTGCTGTCTCTCCCATATGGCATACCTGAAATTTTATTAAGCCCTTCAAGTGTTAATTAAGGAGTGCTGAATGAGGGAATTTCAGCTACTGAGAAAGGGCCACTATAGGTGTTTTCCAGATCTCACTGTTTTGGTCGTGGCTTACCTGCAGTGTGTATACAAAGACATGATCACTTTTGCTTGTAAGCTATTCAAATCCTTTAAAAATTTTAAAATTGAACTGCATAGGGTTTTCATGAACTATCTTTGGCAAAGCTGCTAAGTGGTGATTCCAGAAATTTTTGTGCAAAGTCAGTGAGACTAGACTTCAAATTTGCTAAGGAGACAGCTCTGGGTATAGCTGTGTGTGGCTGTATTTATCACCTCACACACAGGAGCCACACTCATCTAGTCTTCTTTTTTTTTTTATTCTTTTTAAAAATGTTTTATTTATGTATTTTGAGAGAGGGAGAGGTTGAGCAAGGAAGGGGCAGAGAGAGAAGAAGGGAGAAAGAATCCCAAGCAGGCAAAGCCTGATTAGGGGCTTGATCCCGCATGACCTGAGCCGAGATCAAGAGTCGGACACTTAACCAACTAAGCCACCCAGGTGCCCCGGGATTCTTACTGGCTTTCCACAAATAGAGGCAGTCAACTCTGCAACAGGGGTTTTATATTTACCAGCAACAAAGCTGGGTAGAGAGTATCTCTAGGTCTGCAATATTTACACTCATTAGGTAATTTTTGTTAATTTCAGTTTGTGCTTTCTCTATAGGAATCTTGAATTTGACCTTCTATAGTGTCTAAGGAAATGAGGAAAGTCCACAAGGGTTAGTTTCATGGGCAACTTTTCCGCTCTTTAACAAACAGCATTCTATTAAGTTGAACCGTATGAAACTGCTGTTTTTGTAGGTCAAAAACAGTTGCATATCAGCAATTTCATATGGTTAACCTAATCTGTTGTTGCATTCCCTGAGAGTAATGTAAAGCATCCCACCAAGCATGCACCCTCTTGAGCCAGGAGAAGCTATTCAGTAGCAATTGGTGCCACATTTCCTATACAAAACAGAATAAGGTTAAAGAAATGAATCTTCTCCTAAATATTGCTTTTTAACAAATCTCTCTAATGGAATGAGTTTCTAAGTCAATTTAAGCCACGGCTGAAGTTTGTATTTAGCTTTTCTCCTTAATACAGGCATATTTTATGATTCTCTTCTATATTGTGCTTCCCAGATACTGCATTTTTTTACAAACTGAAGGTTTGTGGCAAACTTGCGTTAAGCAAGGCTGTCAGCACTGGTTTCCGACCACATTCACTCACTTCGTGTCTCCGTGTTACACTTTGGTAATTCTTGCAACATTTCAAACTTTTTCCTTGTTACTATCTTTGCTATGGTGACCTGTGCTCGGTGATCTTAGATGTTCCTACTGTAACTGTTTTGGGGAGACCGCAAACCATGCTTCCATAACTTAATAAATGTTGTGTGTGTCCTGAGCGTTCCATCAACTGGCCAATCCCCCCGTATCTCTCCCTCTCCTCTGAGCTCTCTATTCTCTGAGACAGGACAATATCGATATTGGGCCAGTTAGTAACCTTACAGTCGTCTCTAAGTGTTCAAGTGAAAGGAAGGGTCACGTGTCTCTCACTTGAAATCAAAACCTAGAAATGAGTCAGCTCAGTGAAGAAGGCATGTCAACAGCTTATAGGCTGAGAGGCAGGGCTCTTGCACCAAACAGTTACCCAAGTCGTGAATGCAAAGGACAAGTTCTTGGAGGAAATGAAAAGCGCTGCTCCAGTGAACACATGAATGAAAAGAAAGGGAAGCAGCCGTGTTGCTGATATGGAGAAAGTCTGAGTGGTTTGGATAGGAGATCAAACCAGCCACAACCCTCTCTTAAGCCAAAGTGTAATCCAGAGCAACATCCTCACTTGCTTCGATTCTGTGCAGGCTCAGAGAGGTGAGGAAACTGCACAAGAAAAGTTGGAAGCTAGCGGAGGTTGGTTCATGAGGCGGAAAGACAAAAGCCGTCTCCATAACTTATTAAAAGTGCAACACAGAGCAGCAAGTGCTGATGTGGAAGCTATAGAAAGTTCTCCAGAAGATGTAGCCGAGATAAGTCATGAAGGTGGAGACGCTAAGCAACAGATTTGCAGTGTAGACCAAACAGCCTCCTCTTGGAAGAAGATGCCATCTTGGGACTTTCATAGCTAGAGAGGAGAAGTCAATGTCGGGCTTCAGAGCTTCAACATATAGGCTCTCTTGTTAGGGGCTCAGGTAGCTGGTGTCTTTCTCTTAAAGTCAATGCTAATTTACCATGTGGGAACCCTAAGAACCTTAAGAATGGTGCTGAAACTACTCTGCCTATACTCTAGAAAGGGAACCACAAAGTCTGTATGACAGCACATCTGTTTGCAATATGGTTCACTGAATATTTTAAGTCCACTGTTGAGAACTACTGCTCAAAAAAAAAAAAAAAAAGATTCCTTTCAAAAGATTACTGCTCACTGACAATGTACCTGCTCCCTTAAGAGCTCTGATGGAGATGTACAATGAGATTAATGTTGTTTCCTTGCCTACTAATATAGCATCCTTTCTACAGCCCATGGATCAAGGAATCATTTTGACTTTCAAGTCTTATTATGTAAGAAACTTATTTTGAAGGCTGCTGCTGCCATAGATCGTGATTCCTTTGTTGGATCTGGGCAAAGTAAATTGAAAACCTTCCAGAAAGGGTTTACCATTCTAGATGTCATTGAGAACATTCATGATTCATTGGAAGAAGTCCAAATATCACCACGAACGGGAGTTTGGAAGAAGTTGATACCAACCCTCATGGATGACTCTGAGGGGTTCGGGGCTTCCGTGGACGAAGTCACTGCAGATGTGATGGAAACAGCAAGAGAATTAGAACAAAAAGCGGAGCCTGAAGATGTGACTGAATTGCTACAATCTTGTGTAAAACTTGAATGGATGAGGGGCTGCTTCTTATGGAGGAACAAAGAAAGTGGTTTCTTGAGATGGAATCTCCTCCCAGTGAAGATGCTGTGAAGATTGTTGACATGACAACCCAGGGTTTAGAATATTACACCAACTTAGTTGTTAAACAGTAGCAGAGTTTGAGAGGATGGATTTCAATTTGAAAGAAATTCTCCTGTGGGTAAAATCCTATCAAACAGCATCCCATACTACAGACACATTGTGCGTGAAAGGAAGAGTCAGTGGGTGCAGCAAACTTCACTGTTGTCTTATTTTAAGAAATGGCCACAGCCATCCCAGCCTTCAGCAACCTGCACCCTGACTAGTCAGCAGCCGTCAGCATTGAGGCAAGACCCTCCATCAGCAAAAAGACTATGACTCATTGAAAGTTCAGAGGATGGTTAGCATTTTTTAGCAATAAAATATTTTTAAATGAAGGTGTGCATTTTTTTTTTTTACATTTTTAAAAATGTTTATTTTTGGGAAAGAGACAGAGAAAGAGTGTGAGCGAGGGAGAGGCAGAGAGAGAGAGAGGGAGACACAGAATCCGAGGCAGGGTCTAGGCTGTGAGCTGTCAACACAGAGCCCGATGTGGGGCTTAAACCCACAAACCATGAGATCATGACCTGAGCCCAAGTCAGACGCTTAACTGACTGAGTGACCACGTGCCCCTAAATTAAGGCTGTGTATTGTTTTTTTTTTTTTTTTTTTACAAATTTCTTTTAACGTTTATTTATTTTTGGGACAGAGAGAGACAGAGCGTGAACGGGGGAGGGGCAGAGAGAGAGGGAGACACAGAATCGGAAGCAGGCTCCAGGCTCTGAGCCATCAGCCCAGAGCCCGACGCGGGGCTCGAACTCACGAACCGCGAGATCGTGACCTGAGCTGAAGTCGGACGCTTAACCGACTGAGCCACCCAGGCGCCCCTGTGTATTGTTTTTTGATGTAATGCTATTACACACTTAATAGACTATGGTATAGTGTAAACATAACTTTCATATGTGCTTTTTAATGCAAAGATTCATTTGACTTGTCTCATTGTGACATTCACTTCATTGCAGTGCTCTGGAACCAAATCCATCTCGAGGGTATGCCCGTAATTAGAAGTCGAGTCGCCATTACGAAAGTGCTGATGGTGACCTACAACGTGACAAGAGGAGTATGCAGGGTGGGAACTTGATGATCTGGGGGAAATCTGCTGCCCAGGTAGGTAGGAAGAGGACAGTTTAGTGGTCCAGGAACATTGACTGAATACAAGATCCTCAGTCCTAAATCTGATTAATACTGGCCCCAAGGTATCTGATCAGTTGCTTGGAGTATAGCAACAAGATATTAAGGTGTGGGTCAAATACTGTGAGTTAAGCTAGATTTTTGTTTTCATCCAGGAATCTTTCCAAAGGTGACTGACGTATGTGGTTAAATCTGGGGGTAGAAGGGAAGGATAGGAGTCCAGAAAAGAGCCAGGTGGGGTCTGAAATTCTTATGTCAGTGGGTTGGGTTGAGGCTGTGGCTTCTGGTTCTAGACAGGAGTCCTCATCAGGGCACACAAACAGAATTAAGTCTTCTTCCTTATAAGGTTAAAGTGCTTAGGCGGATACCTAATCCCAAAATGAAGCCAACATTGTAGGCAGGTTCAGCTAGAACTCTGGAGCTACTGGAGCACCAGACTCTTCCTCCGTAGATTTGGGACCTACATAACTTTTGGCAGATAAAGATTCCTGCAGTGAGACTAGACATCTGGGTCTGGGTCACAGGACTCACAGCTTAAGAGTAGGTTAAGTCAAGTTCAAATCCACTGGGCACAGACTTGTGCCTCCTGCCATTCGGGAACAAACAGGCTGAAACCCGCAGGCGGATACCATGAATAGATCTGGTTGTGAGGAGATGGGGATGAAACATACAGAGGAATCAAGCAGGTGCTGACACTCTTGGTCCACAGTCACACTATGAATCAGTTTTGAGCAGTACTCCGTCAACTTTGTTACTGAGTATCTGGTATGTTCCGTATACTGAAATATATTCTTTAATTTCCTAATCCTTATAACAAGTTCCTGAGCTAGTTGATTCAGAGAGTATAATAATTTATCCAAGAGAAATTCTTGTCAGAATTATTTTTGTGGGAATAATAATTACTGGAACACAGACCCAAATCTTTATGTTTCCATAGGAGACGGTGTACTTGTTTCCTCTTGCTGCTGTAACAAATTATCACAAATTTAGTGGCTTGAAATGGCACACATTTATTCTCTTGTGGTCCTGGAGGTCAGAAGTCTGAAATCGAGGTGTTGGTAAGTTGGTTCCTTTTGGAGACTTAAGGACAGAATGTGTTGCCTGGGTTTTCTTAGCTCCCAGAGGCCACTCGCATCCATTGGCTTGTGGCCTTTCCTTGGATCATTCCAGCCTCTTGCTTCTGTCTTCACGTCTCCTGCTATTCGTTCTAACCTCCGGCTTCCCTCTCATATGGACTTTTGTATTAGATAGGGCCCACATGGATAGGCTCCCCGTCTTGAGATCCTTAACTTATCACATCTGCAAATACCCTTTTATTGTGTAAGATATATATCCACAGGTTCTGGCGACCAGGAGGTAGACTTTGCAGTGGGGGGGGGGGGGCATCGTTCTGCATTATTCACAGGAAGGAATGGAAGGAAGGGCTTTGAGCTGGGGAGGCAAAGTTGGCCAAATGGAAGAGAAAACGTTAACTTTCTCTGGGGCTGGTGTGGGGCAGGGAGAGGGCATGGAGGCGGGAGTACCTGGGCATGTAGGAACTTCAGCGGAGAATGCGTGCAGGAGAGCAGTTCTCAGTAGGGAAGGTTCATTGGTCGAGGGGTCTCTGGGCTGCCCGGAGCAGCAGGGTCTAGGGACAGGTGGCAGGACCATTTCTCAGCAGCAGCATCTTGTAGCTAAAGAAAAAGCCGTAAAGGTGATGACCATCGTGTAGAAATGCGCACCGACTCCCCTTGGCTTTCTGGAAACATAAGCCCGGATTCTTTGTGTGACCTCATAGAGTCGGGGCCCGGGTCTCCAAAAGACTGAGATCGAATATCTGGTTGAGCTGACCAGTGGAGACTGAAACAAGATGTAACATCATCGTTTTTCAGGAGTTTTTTAAGGGAAAGGAATGTGGTCTTGGACCTTAGTATTGTGGTTTTAAAGTCATACGCCTTGGAGTTGCAAACTTTTGCCATGGCTAGCAAAGGTGGAGGGGCCACTGAGGCCCGAGAACAAAGAATTTTCAGCCAGTGTGCTCCAAGCAACCTTACTGCCGGGACTAAAGACGAAGGGCATCTCCCTTGCAAACGCTCCTTACTTGGGGTCTAAACCTAAACCAAACAACCTGCTAGTGAGTCAGGCTCCTTCGATGGCAGATATTACCTGAATAACAATAGCCATATTAATAAGTATGTCCAGCAGGGGGTATACAAAGGTGGTAGGGTATTCCCAAGAGGAAAATTAATTTCTCTTTATAATCCTCCGTAGTTTATTTCACATTATTCACGACCCGCCCAGTATGTTTTTTTTTCTTTATGACGAGCCATAAAAATGACAAAATACATTAGCCAAGTTCTTCGTTTCTGCTAAAATGACCATATTCAAAAATAATAACAGAGACTTGTATCAGCGATGCAAAAGATGCATGAAGTAATTGGGGCTTAATTTGTACACAAACTGTCAAGGCAGTTTTCCTCACGGCCTGCATCTTCTGAATTCATTAGTCTCTAATTACGGCCAGTGGGGACCAGCAGTTAGAAGGTTAAAGAGGTTCTGACAGGCCTAATCATTGCTCAGGAAGCTGAAAATGTATGCAAAGTCTCAGCAGATGGGGTGAGAGCGGCTTCTGCCAAGTGATAACTGTTATTCCTTTGCACCTCCAAAGCTGTCATCCTAATAGGCACATTTTAAATTTATTAATGCTCTAGTTACAATGCATACACAGTCTCTAATGGTATGTTATTCTGAGTATATAAACTGAGCAATTAACACATATTACCTGGTAATGGTAAAATTATTTGTTGCCCGTTTGATTTTCTTTTTTTTTTTTTTTTTGGTCGTCTCCTATTCCAGTAAGAATTGTCCCAGGAAAAGCTTCCCTTTGTTAAAATAGAAGCAAAGCTATATTGTAGATGGGTGTCTCTTCTTACTCTGATATTCTAATCAGCCTGAATGCCTTCGTCGACACTCTCTGTACTCGACCTGTCTGGACTTCTGGCCTCCCATCTCAGGATCTAGTAGCCAAAACACAACTCAAGTGAGAGGCTTCATCAGACTTTTGGGAAGTGGCAGAGAATCCCGAGTTGGGATGAAGTGACCCTTTAACGTGAGAAGAAACCCAGGGCTGTAGCTCTTGTCTGTGACTTTATCCTAAGTCGTAAAAGGAGAGATGACGTATGCTTCGCAGTGTCCAATTCAAAAGTCACCCATATCTTACCCTTCTTCGGTGGGCCTCCGTGACTTTAATCCTGATTGCTTTAAAGCTAACTAATCTCCAGCAAGAAGTGTGTGTGTGTGTGTGTGTGTGTGTGTGCGTGCGTGTGTGTGTGTGTGTGTGTTTAAACAAATGAGGTCTCTTGTCTCTCCTGTGACTATACCCATGACATGGGAAGGGCCTTTAATTAAATGCAGCACTTAGCGCAACAATTGTTTGCATGTAGGAGGCCACAGAAATGGAGACAGCTGGAATGGATAGTCCCTAAATTGTAGGCTTTGTCAGGACTACAAGATTCATAAGCGGTCCTAATAGCATGATAAGGTGTTAATCTCAGCAACAGAGCAATTATCTGTCCAGTGACTGACCGCCACTCTCTGGACCCACTAGCCAGTTTCAGTTAATTGATTTACACCCTTTAGAAGTAATATAACAACAACAAAAAATGTCGCAGAGACTTTACGTTAATTAAAAACTGTGATTACATTTCCCTCCTAGGTGATGTGTTTGAGATTTTCATACCACACAGAAAAGATATCCAACTGTTAGGTAATAAGTTTTCTTTGCCGGAGACCAAATAACCCATCCATTGTGGTTCCTTCAGTGGCTGGAAGAATAGTCCCGATTGATTCACAGACTTGAGTTGTGTGGCCTCGGGCAAGTGTCCTCATTTCTCCGAGCTGAGCTCAGTTTCATCATCCCCCAAGAAGAGAAGTCAGCCCAGACAATCTCCGACCTCTCAGATCTTTCTCGGTTCTGAAAGTCCTCACTTCTCTGAGTTCGAGTACTGTGTAGCCAGGGGAGGCTTATCCCATGGGGCCAGAGGACTAGTTCCGAGTGGGTCAGCTCTTTTATCGCCTACTTCCCATTTTCAACTTGGAGGTTCAATCTGGTTTCTGACATCCTGTTTATTTATAACTTTTTTTTCTATGTGCACAGCGGATTTTTCCGGTCCTTTTGCTGTATTTTTGCTGAATGACATAGCCATTCATTTCCAGAGATTTAAAAACTGCCTCGGCATCTCTTTAATGGGAAACCCAATGAGGAAAGTCTAGACGCGCCCTGCAGTGTTTGCTTCCTTGGTGTGATGTGGCGCTGTAGGGAGAAGGGACACCCTGGGGGGCTCTGTGGACAGATAGGTGGGGTCTGCTTGGGTGGCCTCGCCTATGCATCTGAGAGTGGACCCCAGTTTGCGTCACTGGTTTCCCAGCCTATAGAGAAGACACACTGGGCTGACTGTTCCCCAATGTCTGTTTCAGCAGCAACTTTTGATGACTCTCATTCATTCTGAGAAAAAGGACTTTCCTTGAAATTAGAGCCTTAGAAGGCAAATGGGTATGTGCAAAACCAGCAGGTAGAGAGAGAAAGAGAGGCCGCGAAAGCCATTTACGGGAGCAGAGTTTGCCTGAGAAATCCTGTCATTTTGTGGACGGCAAGTCATGGGATAGGACATGACTTATTCTTCAGTGAAAAGAAAAATAGTGATTAAGATTATTAGCCAAAGAAAGCAAAACTCAGCCTTGGAAGCTACCATCCACCTGTGTGTCTTAGGGCCATGTGGCCCCTTCACGTGCACGAGCTGACCTGCTTGAACTCCCAGAAGTGGCGACGTAGCATTCTGTGCTCTTAAGATGAAGGGAGTGTGGTCAGGAGGGGATTGCTGACCTTCCTCTGGGAACATCCCCACCGTTTTCTAGATAAAGTTTCCCAAGGAATGAACTGTCTACATCAGAATTGCTGGAGGGTTTGTTAAAAAGTCAGATTCCTGGGCTCTACCCCAGACCTATGTACTCAGGACCCTAGGGGACCGAGCATGGGAACCTCCCTTGTTTTTAAAAAAGCTTCTCAGGTGATTCTTACATACAACTGAAGTTGGAGGATGCCAGTTCTAGAAGGCAGAAGGTCAGGCTGCCTAGTCTTCTTCCATCCGGGAACAGTGCCCTTCATTTCCCCCTCAATGTGATGGACGCACAGCCTCCTGTGGGGAAGGTAGAGTGTCCAACCTGTAAGGCCACAACCATAAGCTGGAGGTCAAGGTTGTTGCAGGTAAGCCCAGTTCTGTTCAGAGCATAAGACTTTTTTCCATAATCAGAGCCTGGTGGGCTTTCTGACGTGAATCACTTGTACCCGGGCCTTAGCTCTCAAGCATCAGCAGGCTTCCATCATAAGATGTCAGTAATATGTGGGGGTCCAAGAAAAACGGTTCCCGGCTCCCTGCACTCACACTTACTTTGCCCACCTACACCCAGTGACACACATACAAAAGACCCCAGTCATGGCAGGTCCCCGGAAGCGTGACCACCTCGGAGTCACGCAAGCCTAGTGTTAATCTCAACGGAGCAGAAAATTAAGACTGCAGAGTGGAAGTCTATTCATATAATTTCCAGAGTCACTTCTGAAGATTGGTTACTAGAAGCTGTGTAGAACCTGGTCCCGGTCTGCCTTAGTTCAAGTCTTGCTCTACCTCGTGGATCCATGGGTAGGACCTTTAACTTTCCCATGCCTCAGTTTCCCTATCATCGGGAGAATAGTAGGGCTTTTCCGCTATGGGTGTTCTGAGGATTAAATGAATCAATAGGCGGAAAGTTCTTAGCCAGCACTGGTTAAATGTTTGCTATGGTCAAGTCTGGATCATCTATGAGCAGGCTATCAGTGGATGTGTGGTCTGTGAAGCAGCAAAAGGCCCCATGCATGTTTAATACTCTGTTGTTGTTATCTTGAGAGTCTTAGTAATTTATGCAAAAGGGACCTTCCTTTTTCACTTTGCACTGGATCCCACAAATCTGTAGCTCATTCCATCTACAAGGCTGTGGTGCTAACATCTAAAGTCTATATGATGTCGATAGCAAGATGGCCAGCCTTGGCATTACTTTGTTGAGAAAGGTCACATTTTCCCTTAAAAGAATTTGTCTGATGGAGCGCCTGGGTGGCCCCGTCGGTTAAGTGTCCGACGCTAGATTTCAGTTCAGGTCATGATCTCACGGTTTGTGGGATCAAACCCCTTACCAGGTTCCGTGCTGACAGCAGGGAACCTGCTTGAGAGTCTCCCTCTATCTCCCTCACTCTCTCTGCCCCTCCCTCCGCTCACACACTCTCTCTCTCAAAATAAATAAATAAACATTAAAAAAGAAGAATTTGGTAGTTGAGCTAAGGTAAATATTTTGTGCATGTTTGCATGGAGCCAGTGATTACTTGTCTGTGGTCATATAATGTAATGGTAATATTGTTTTTTCTAGTTGTGCTTCGGGGGTCAACTGGGCTTCTATGGTTGGTCTACATTAAAATGAACAGTAGTGATATCTTAAACTTTAAAAAATTAAAGTACGATTCTAAATTTCCTGTATTAATTTCTCATTATTTATAAACTCATCTTTTTTCTCCCAAAGATGGGGACAATTTAAGTTCTCTGCATTCTCTAGAGTGCCCATCAGAGTCCTGGCAACTACTGATTAGTTAGGAAATCATTTCAAAGTTGTCCATTCCTCGCGAGGGATGGTGAACATATCTGAGTAACAATGAAGTGAATCTACGATCAGCCCCTCCTCCCGTCACATATTTTGACTGTGCTCAGTTCATGAGCTTTGATTAAAATGTAAAAGCCAGGTTGTAGGGGGGAAATGCTGCTGCTTATTTTTGTGGAAATTGCCAGCAACCACTCCACGGAGAGCAAAGGCTCTTCCTGATAATATTCCACTAGCAGCCCTTATTAAAGTCCAGTACATTAGAGCTGGAATGTGGGACTTCAGAAATTATGTTCTCATTGCCTCATTTTGCAGTCAAGGAGCCTGATACCCACACAGGTAGAGCTGTCTGAAAGTCACGCAGTTCGTTGGTGCTTAGCAAAGGGTTCATGGTGCCCTAGGTCATTGGACGGAGGATGATCCATGTGGTGGGGCAGAGTCCCAGGGCACAGACAGATTATTCTAGCCTGGACAATCCAGTAATGAAGGGCGGGGTGCAGTACAAAGGGCTGCCATTAACTGTTTCATAGAACAGCGACAAGGATGTCTCAGTCCCAACTCAGCTTCCATCTAGCACTGGGGAGAGGCTTGAGATTTCTTTTTTGTTTTAATTTGTTTCATGTTTGTTTATTTTGAGAAAGAGAGAGAGAAGGAGGGGCAGAGACAGAGCGAGAGAGAGGATCCCAAGCAGGGTCTGAGCTTGATGTGGGGCTCCGTCCCATGAACCTGTGAGCCCTCGACCTGAGCCAAAATCAAGAGGTGAATGCTCAACTGACTGAGCCACCCAGGTGCCCCAAGGCCTGAGATTTCTTAAACTAGTGTTTTCTGTCTCCCAGCCCTTGTCTTCATTTTATCCACATGTTCTCTGGGAGACCCGCACTACAGGTCTGCCTTCAAATCTTTCTGTATTAACATTTAGACTAGCAGTCTTTGCACATTATATTTGAGTATCTGCAGCCTTTGTTTCTGGTGCTGTGAAAGGTGAGTCCTGTCTAGCTGTGAGGAGGGGACCTGGGGGTTACCCCTGAAAGCATTTGATGAGTCCAAAAGAAGGGTGAGATGGATGTAAAGCATATTATTGATGCTTCAGAGCCTTAACTATAACCCAGGAGTCTTGCTTCCCCAGATGCCCTGTAACTCCTTTTGAAATTGGTTCCATTTATCTTTTTACTTGCTCACTTACTTGGAGAGACATCCCTCCCCTTCCCCTACTCCTTCTTCTCTGGTCTGGCACTGCCTGGAGGGGGCAGAGGCCTGCTGGGAGCAGGGCCCCAATGTCTCCTGTCAGTTCTTCCCTCGAGAAAAGCAGCAGGCCTCCAGGCAGCCTGTTTGGACCACTGCCAGCATAGCAGGAGGTGGCCATCAACACGTAGGCCTTGGGGGGCGGGGGGTATCTCCATTTCTTGGCAGAGTAGATGCTGTGATTTTTTTCAGAAGGCACACGTCTTTAGGTGCTACCTGGCAGGTGAAAGGGTTGAGGACCTAGGGCATCAGGACTCCGTTTACCAGATGGAGCTGAGCTAACAAGTGGGGCCAGGGACTAAATCAGTTGCTGCATAGACTTGGTTGTTCACTTGAGGATGTGAGGCAGACACAGCCCTGCAACCAGGCTAGGAGAGAGCGTCCACCATGAGGGAGCCAGAGGGTCCTCACAGGGCGAATGAGGGGTCACTGACTTGATGACACTTTGGGTGCAATCACATTCCCTTAGTGGGCATGGGGGTCCAGGACCTTCCTCACTGCTACTTAGGATGTCCCTAATGTTTGTTGCCCTTGTCATCGTGGTATTCTTCAGAGCTTTAAGCAAGCCGGGCTAAATCTTGACAAGAGTGAGGGTGAGGGGGCCAGACGTTCGATGGGTAGGAACTCCTGGGAGACCTTTACTGAAACATTTAAAAATCTCAGAGATATTTGGCCTTTTCTCTTACCAGCCAAGTAAACTTTGAAGCTACTTAATCCCTTTTATACCTCAGGTCCCCATCTGAATGTGGAGATGAGATTCGTACCTGCTTCACAGAGTTGTTAAGTCATCTAGATGAGATACTCTACGTAAGAGTTTAGAATCGTGCTTGGTGCTTTGTAAGATCTTAATAAAAGTTTGTGATTGCCTTTTATTACTATTGGCATGTGTGTGTGCGTGTATGTGTGTGTGTGTGGTCGTAATAGCAAGCATCAAAGTTGCCATAGTCGGTGCACGAAGAGCAGAGTCTTAATGTTTTGGATAGACAGCATGGAAAGAGGGAAATTGGCCCCTTGCTCTGGGATTATCCAACCTGGTGGGAAAAGGAAGTTGAAGTTATTACACTTAAGGAAAATGTCCCCAAAACAACAAGCTCACACAGAAGCACAATCCTAGCTCCCTCTCCTTATTAAACTGTGGGTCCGGCTTGTCGATCACCAAGTCCTGATGGGCTCTCACGGGATGTAGAGCTAAAGACCTTGTCCATTCATTCATCAGTTCATTCATTAATTGAACAAATATTTATCGAGTGTCTACTATGTTCCAGACACGAGGAAAGGGCACTGGCCAAACCAGCAAAAATCGTTGCCCTCAAAGAATTTAGATTCTAGTTGGAAGAAAGACAGTAAGCGCACACACGGTTATATACTGGGCGATTGTACGGTAAGGATATGAAATGAAGCAGGGTAAAGGGAGAAATATTACTTGAGGATGGGATGGTCTGGGAAAGCCTTTCCATAACGGGAGATATCTGAATAGAGATGGGAACGAGCAGAGGGAGAGCCTTCAAGCAGAGGAAATAGGACATATGAAGGCCCTGGTGCACGAAGACATGTACCTGGTGAAGAAGACAATGATGGCAGACACAGGTGGGGGGCAGAGAGTCAATGGGGCAAGGGGTTTAGATTGTGTTCTGGGTGTTATCAGAAGACACTGGCTTGGGGAGGGGAGACTGGCATGAGGTGACTAACGATTTGGAAAGATCACAGTGACTGCTATATAGAGAATAGATTATAGAGGGTCCAAGAGGCAAAGCAGGAGCCAGTAGGGACTCTGTTACAGTAATCTGGGTGACAGCTCCAGGAGGATCGGAGTGGGGGGGGGAGAGGTGAGAAGGGTGCTAGCGTTAACCGGACTGCCTTCTGCAGTGCAGGAGAGAGAGACAGAGAGAGAGAGAGGAAGCAAGGAGGACTGCGGGGTTTTGCTCTGTGCAACTGGAAGAATGAAATTGTCCTGAGCAGAGACGGGGGAGACGGGGAGAGAACACACGTGACAGGGAAGCCTACATTCCTGCCCTGAATTGCTCTGGTTCATTTGGAGATGCCGACCAGACACCGCAGTGGAGACAGTTGGACACATGAGTCTGCGTCTCAAGGAGGTCGGGGGGTGGGGACACGGATTTGGGAGTAGCGCAGACATAGAATTATGTGAAACCATTGAAATAGCCACTTCGTAGATGAAAAGATTGAATATCAGATGTTTCTTATGATTCAACCAATATTTAAGTCTAAGTGACAGCGATGACAAAGAGAGTTAGTGTGATAGAGAAGAGGTCCAAGGACTGAGCTCAGGCTTACTCCATCTATTAGGCATTAGGAAGAAGAGGAAGACCCAGCAAAGGAGTATCCTGGGATGTAGGAAGAAAGCCAGGAGCTTGCAGTCCCTGGAAACCAAATAAAGAATGTGCTTCAAGGTTAGTCTGAGTGTATATTGTGTCAGAGGCTGCCCAGGGATCAGGGGAGGGCATAGAGGGGATCACGAGACATTGGCCCCTGGGTCACCCAGGGAAAGTGCCTGACGTTTAGGAACTGTCAGGCCAACTTCATGCGACCAGCAGTTTCTTGGTGCCTGCATGCCACTTCGATGCTTCAACTTTGGAGGGCGACCATTCATTAGGAGCACTACAAACCTATCGGGAAGCCGCTCCTCCTTGAGGGACGCTGAGTACTAATGTCTTATTTTTCCCAATTGCTTTCCCAAATTAAAACAAATGGAATTCTCCATTGGCAGCAACCTCTCCCCGTCTCCTGGCTTTGAGTGAACTGGCTAACCTCCTCTCCCGCATGCCCTTGTCTTGTCCAAAGCCACATGTCCCCAGCAGTATCCATGTATACATTTTCTGTTCTTGGTAATTTCACCTGCTAGGAGAGGAACGAGATCTGAATGGCCCCAGGAACTGTGGCCTCACCTGCCTGCAGCCCTCGGGGGATGAGCTGGGGAAGGAGTGGCTGGGAAGGGTGGGGAAGGGCAGGGTGTCTACCCAGGGTATCGCCTGTGGTTGGATAAGTTGTTTGGGTGTGTGAGGGAAGGAGAGTATAGATACAGGAAGAGGGAGGGAAAATCAAGACTGAAACATGGAGGTAGTCTTGAATGTTTTTATGTAACAGGCAGCAGATTTCCAGGCAAATATGTGATTTTACCACAGTTACTGGCAACAGTTAGCACAAACAAGGAACGTTACGGTGGTGCTGGGCTTTGGGTAAAAGATTAACAGTCAGTGTTTTCTCTGCAGTGTCTGTTTCCTTCTGGACTTCCTTGGGGGAAAGGAGGGCTGGAACTGACGTGCCTGCTTCCCTCACCCGCAGGGGGATTTCCCCCGGGCCACTTTGTGTCAGTCAGTCCTCAGGCATGATGGAGCCCACTGCTTGCCCAGCACTGAGTTGGATTGCATGCGAGTCAGAGGTAAAAAAAAAAAAAGGCACAGGGAGCATGTGACAGTGACAAATGAAAGTCATGAAGGACAGCTGATCAAGGACTAAGGAGGGAAGATTAAACGGGGAGCTTTCGAGAGATAAAGAATAGGACTGGCCTATGTTCCCTGTTTCTGCAGGCTGGTTCCCCACTGTGGGCTGTGCCCGTGGGGGATGTCAGGGGCTTGGGTCAGAGAGGAAGCCTAGGGTTGAATCTGTTGGGCCCGAAGGGGACCACCGGAGACAGAAATACTTGCTCCATGCTGGGTGTTGTATGTAAGCGATGAACCACGGGAATCTACCCACCCAAAAAACAAAAGCACGCTTTACACACTGTATGTCAGCCAATTTGACAATAGATTTAAAAAAAAAAAATAATAAGAAAGAAATACTTGCTCAAGGGGAGAGGATGGGGGCGGGGTCAGGGTCTGCCGATTCCCACTGTGCAGTTAGCTGACCGCATGGCTTAAACATGAGGCAGCTCTCTGGAGGAGTTTGCTCTCACCCCGAAATGCACTGTGGGATTCCAGTTTCTCCACGAAGGGCCAAAGCATGACTCCCCTCACTTTGCCCTTGAGGGACACCTGCTCCTGCGCAACTGGGTGTGGAAATGTTAAAGTTCCCCTCTCGGAACACATTCCCCACGATGCCAGAATGCACCCAAGAATGTCTGTGGGCCTTCCCTAATCAGAACTTTGGTTTCCTGTGTCTATCTGGCAACAATCAAGTAGGAGCGAGAGGTGGCCTGGGTGAAATGACAAACTTCGAGGAGGCTCTCTAAGTCCAGGCCACCAACCCTAGACATTAGCAGTTACTTCGTACTTCACTGGGAGCCTCTGCTGAATTCTAAAGGGAGGAGAGAGAGAGAGACAGAGAGACAGAGAGAGAGAATGAGAGAGGTCCCATCACAGATCGTCTGTAGGCTGTCTCCAGAGCATAATTTTTGTTTTACTTTCTTCTGATATTTGCCCTTCCTTTCCCCCAGGGAGACCAGGGAAACAGTCCTAAGGCCGCCTCAGGGCAGGCTTTTTCCAGGAAGAGGCCAGAGTCTTCCTCCACCCAGCCAGGAGACCTGTTGGAGGCTGGCTTGGGTTTGGACACGATTGCCCAAGCGCTGGGAGGGTAGAGGAGTCAGAAAGAAGCTGGGCATGGGCTCTAACATCCTTGTCTACATCACTGCTGTCTGCTAATGATTTTTGTTTGTTTGTTTGTTTTGTACCAATCACATCAACTTAAAGCCAGTTCTCAAGAAGCCCCCCTTGGCATACCCAGCAACTGTGTCCCTTTCCTCCTGTTAGTCAGTGGCTGCTAATTAGAGAACAGACCGTTGCTTATCTACCAACACCCCCACCCCAAGGCAGCTAAATGAGTCACTCTTATTAAAAAATGACTTGTTTATCAAATCCTATTTGTGTCTCTTTCATATCCCAATTTTTTTTTTTTTTATAGATTTAATGACTCTGAATGATAAGGTATTAGCAATAGGAACTTATCCCTTGAGTAACACAGGGCTTGGCTGTATTTCGGTGTGGGGACAACAACAGCAAAAATGCTAATAATTACTAACCTTACTGAGCATTTTCTCCTTGCCAGGCACTACGTGCAGCACCTCACCTGCGTTATGTCATTGAATTGTCACAAAAATCCCTTGGAGGTAAATATTATTATTTTCATTTGCATTTAAGGAAACTAACAGTCGAGAAACTTGAAGTCAAACCCTGGCTGCTGAGGTCGCACAGGTGGTATTTCAGAGGCGTCTGCTGCCCATCCTACTTTCTCTTAGTCCAGTGCCTCTCACGATGTGGTCTTTGAACCACCGAAATCAGAAAATCGTGGGACTTTCTAACCTTCAGATCCCTGGACTCTCTCTTAGACTCAGGGAATGGAAATCCCTGGGAAGTGGTCCTGGAATCTGCATTGTAAACCACATTTTGGACCTTGGGGAGGGAGTGTGTGGTTAACCCTAGGAACAGAACCGGCCCCTCCGTGTGGAGGCTGACTTGTGTTTTAGTCCTTGACTGAGTTCACGCTCTTTAATCTCTCTTGGCTTCCATTTCCTCATTTGTAAACCAGGGTCTCCTGGTGGTTGTGAGGCTCGAAGGTGATGTGCAGAAAGTGGAATAAAATGTTAGACGTAGAAAGCTCCGCGCAAATGTGTGGGGTATTAATCGAGGGCTTGCCTGGGGACTGGGGGGCGGGGGGGCAACCAAGGTACTGTGCACAGTGCTGGGCGCTTTGTGTGGAGATGGGGAAGGGAGAGCAGAGAACCTCCGGGAGCAGGATACCTTGGGGGTCTGTCCAGCCTTCTTAGGAGGAGCCACGTCCGCCCCAACTCAAAGGAAATCACTCCTTTTCTTTCAAGGGGGGGCCCACTTTCTCTCTGGCCCCGGCCCTCACTTACCACGCTATTTCACATGGGACCGAAGTGTGCTTTCTGCCTCAATTTCCCCATCTGTTCAGGGAAGAAAAAAGCACCCGCTCCCCCATGGCCGCGCTCGCTGTCGGTTGCCGTTTCCTTAGGCCAGAATTATTCAACGTTCTCTGTGTGCCAGGGTCATGATCGTTCGTTTAACTCACACAACAGGGTTACGACGTCTGTAGTTCAGTCAGGCCCGTTTTATAGACGAGGGGACAGACTCGGGGAGTTTAAGTGATCTGCCCAAGCCAGTAAGTGATGGAACTTCGAGCCTCGAGTTCTTCCCCTCCACACCACACCCCTGGGAGAGGGCTTGGGGAAGGGCTGGGACTGAGAGTGCGCTAAGCTTTGAGCTGCTCTGAGGCGTCTGAAGGAACATCCATGTTTGAAAGCAAACTCCTTTCCCTGCCCCTCTCCACTGCGGCCTAAGTCATTCAATTAGGGAGTCAAATAATTGGCAGTGGAGAACGCCTCTAGCAGTGGTAATTACCTCCAGCGCCTTGTTGGAATAGTCAAGCTACATTTCAGTTTATGCTGTAAAACCTTAATTATAATATAAACAGCTGCCCTTCAGCCCTCCGGGGGAGCCTTTCCCCCGCCTCCCTTCTCTGGCCTCGGAATGGTGCCTTTCTCATGAGTGGTCAGGGAGGTCCAGGAGTGGGAAGGGGCTTTCGGGAGGAGGGGAGCTACCCCTTGTGTGTGCGCAACGGGGTTTGAAAGGCTAAGCTACGGGGAGTCCCTGTCAGGGCCCCATCGTCAAACGGGGAAGCCAGAGAACAGCGTCCCCGTCTCTACACCACTCACCGAGAGTCCCTTGGGGACGTGAGGCCCCAGAAGTTAGCAGAAAGCCTAGTGCCATTGGGCTTGGATGGGGGTTAGCAAGCTGTGGTGTCGCTTCAAGGTAATATTTCTTTTTGTTTCCTCTCCTGTAAGGGATAGCAGAGTCTTTCCTTCTCGCTTCCAACCCCTTGGCCATGCACAGAGCCATACCGAGCGCCCGGCGCTCTGTAGGTACCGTACTAGGCATGGTCAAAAGTGATTCCCCACTTAAACTTCACGGGGGGATTAACTTCTCCATTTGGCTGTTGAGGAAAAGGAGCCTTTGAAAATTTAATCAGAGATAAGGCTTGAAATGCAAATAACCCCGTGAAATACTTAAGTCCAGGTAGGTTGATGGAAATGAGGTACTTTTGCTGATGCAGGGAGAGGCAGAGGGAGGGGCGGGTCACCACAGGGCACTGAGAGGGCCGAGGAGCAGGGGGATAGTGAGGGGAGGAGGGCACAGGAGCAAGAGACGCTGAAGATCCTGCTTTGCTGGACTCACGGGTTTGCTGATGACTGGTCCTGGTGTCCCTCAAGGGGATGATTGGGTTTAGGGCCTGGCCTGAAAAGATAAGATGTCAACGAGTGGTGAGGCACGGTCATCTGATGGGCCCAGCTTGCTCTTCAGTTTTTGTGGGCCAGAGACAACAATGTGAGTTCTTAAGTGGGCTTCAAATAGAATACACAAGAAAATCCCCTGAAGGGCAGGTATAATTATTTGAACTTCTATTTTTTGTCATTCCTTCTTTTACATTTCTGATTTCCCCACATTTTATCATGGGCATATGTACAATAGGGCATTTCTCTAAATGATGCACAACTAAATATATGTGTATCTCTGGATGCATGTTTCCTGGCTCAAGAAGAGTTTACAGCTAGGGTGGCTCCATTGGCTTAGCACCCGACTTCGGCTCAGGTCATGATCTCACGGTTCGTGGGTTCGAGCCCCGCGTCGGGCTCTGTGCTGACAACTCAGAGCCTGGAGCCTGCTTCGGACTCTGTGTCTCCCTCTCTCTGTGCCCCTCTCCCACTCACACTTTGCCTCTCTGTCAAAAATAAATAAACATGAAAACATTTAAAAGACAAAAAGAATATTTTACAACTTGAGGTATGTGATCAAAAGGTTTGAAGTCTACCGGGCTAGATGCTCACATGGTTACATGGATTTCTAGCTTTAAGAAAACCCATGCTCAAGGGGTAATGGCTTATTGGCTATGTTGGTGACTAGAAGCGGTGATAATTAGCACTCACGGAGTACCTCTTATTTAATCCTACACAAAACCAAGTAATGTGTCCAGAGTATGGATGCTGGAGCCAGACTACACAGATTCAAATCTCTGCTCAGTCATCTGCTGTGTGACTTGGGGGGAGTTACTCAGCCTTTCTGTGCCTCAGCGTCTTCATCTATAGAATGCAGCTCACAGAGTCTGGTCTACGTCATAGGGTAACTGTGAGGATTCCATGAGTGAATGCATAGAAAGAGCTTCTAACAGTGCTTGACTGTAAACAAACATTCAGTAAGAATTTGTGAGCGGGGGTGGGGGGTAAGGAAAGATAAGGAAATGGAGGTTCAGGGAGGTGAGTTCGGGAGCTGCCATTCTGGCCTCCTCATGACTGATTCCAAAGCCCGTGTTTTGGGACCCACAATGGAAACTATTCTAAGTCTTTACCAACAATCAGATGGAGCTGAGAAGATATATCTGCTTCTGCTTCTGAGAATCTCTGACTCTGAACCTCCTAGCTGCACCTGCCCTCTCTTTGCCCCCAGCCAGTGCAGAGAAAAGACGATAATGCCTTTTGGTGCTGTCCTCTCGGCGGGAAGGAGCCCTGCAAGTTGTCCCTCACTGCCATCAACCCCAACGGGTGTGCTGCTCGATCTCTCTATGTTTCTCCAGAACGCTCCCAAATCCCTCCTGTGTTTTTGCTCCAAGGAGGGATTCTAGAGCCTTCTGGAATGGCAGACAAGTAGGAGCGTTGCAGAAAGGAAGGTGCTGCAAAGGACTCAGCGAAGGGTGTGCTCCCTCTGGCACCCTGGGGAAGATGTCTGGGGGGAAGGGACTGGTCTGGAACTCACATCAGTGCCTCTTCCTTCCGGTGTTCCTTGACAGTTCTTGAGGATGACGCCCACATGTTCTAATTCTGTATAAAGTTCAGGGGCAGGATATCTTTGCTGTAAAGACTTGAATCCTTTGGGGAGGTTTTAGTGACTTAATGGGCATCTCAGGTTGCTGCACTCTGACCTCCTGCCCTGATGGCAGCTGCTGGGTGCGTTTGAGGTCCATTGAATCCATCAAGCGTTTCAGATTCAGCGCTTCAAGGAGGGGAGACGTGTTGAGCGTGGGGAGAGTAGGAAACTCCGGCGAGCTGAGGGCATCCTTTGCTGTAGACTCCCAGAAACAAACTTGCCCGTCAAAGCCCAACTCTGGCCCAGCCTTGGCGAATGGCCGTCCCGCTCCCTGCTTCCAGCTCCATCCCCATAAACACCAGAGAACAGAGTCCCTGCCTCCCTCCCCCTGAAGAACATAGCCTTTAGGGGGGGTCCCTAAGGGTGTTCCGTGTAAGTAGCTATCCGAAAGTAACGGTAAGTACGATTTTCAGAAACGAAGGGAAACTTCTAACGTTCTAAGACACTTCGACGATGCACTTGAAATAAAAGTCTTGCATTAGGATTTAAATTAAAGTCCTTGAGTGGCTTTTGGTACATACATATTTTTTATTTCATGTTAACCTGACAACAACTTTATCTTCTCCATCCACTTCTAAGAAGTCCTTCTTTAATGAAGAGTTGAAGGATGAAGCCTTTCCTTACTCTGCGTGGACGGGCCTGCCAGCTTCGTTTTGTTGGTTTTTCCTTGTGGCTGACCGTCCTCTAAGAGATGATTAAAATGGTGCTTTAAGAAATCCTCAGCCAATAAAAAGTTGCTTACAGACTCATAAAGCCTCTCTCTGTGTCAGTTTTCTTAACCTCCTGATCTCAACTGTCCAATTATAGGTTTACAAACCCTTGGGGACTGCTGTAGTAAGTAAACGGAAGAGGAATGGTCACATTTAGCATGAGCTAAAATCCCCAAGGCGAGTAGTAGGAAAAGGAGCTACCTATTAGGTCTTTCATAAAACCAGTCCCTAAAGTAGAAAGAATAGTTCCCTCAAGACTTGCCCTATGGACTGCCTTTCATGGGCTGGTTCATATTTATAAGCCAATTTGTCTGGAAATAAATCTCTTTAACACACTCAGCTAACTCCAAGAGGTGTGTCCCATGAGGAACAATCTTCCTAAATGAACTGGCTCAGGAAGGGGTATGGCAGCAGCCTGGAATTTTCAACTTCAAGAGGAAAAAAATACATACATACACACACACACACACACACACACACACACACACGTGTGTGTGTGTGTGTGTGTATACACAGATTGAATCCAGACACCTAAAAAAATGTTTATAGGCCTAGTTAAGGAGATGGCAAGATGTAGATTTTTGTTATACAATCCTCAAGTTTACTAATGGTCCATCTGACCTGAGGTTAATTTGGACAGCAGTTGGACTGTTTGTCTGCCATAATTCCTTCCCATATGGGCATGAAACAAAGAAGGCATGAAACATGGGTTTTCTTCCCTTCCCTCTCTCCTTCCCTTCTCTTCTTCCCTACCCTCCCTCCGTTCCTCCCACTCTGTATGTGTGCACATGCATGTGTGTGTATGTGTGTGTGTGTGTGTCTCTCTCTCTCTTTCCATCTCTTGAGGGTAAAAAAAGGCATTTCACCAAAGTTCAAATGAAGCTTCAGGAGAAAACTGCTTTTTGGTTTTGCTTGATTTTGTGTGTGTGTGTGTGTGTGTTGTTGTTGTTGTTGTTGTTTTTCTATTTTGTTTTGTTCTGTTTTGTTTTTTTGAGCTCATACAACTTCATCTCAAACCTGGAGGTGTTTTTATTACATATTTTTCTTGAGATATAATTAATATACAATAAAGCTCTCTAATTTACAGAGTTGTTTTGAGTCATAACTTAAAAGTACACATGAAAGCACCTTTGTGCTCAACATTGATACATTGATTGGATTATAGATGTGACATAACCACTGAAGCCACTTGCTTACTTAAAAACTCTCATGGCTCCTCATTTCCCACAGAACACTCTAAAATCTAAAGCTCAAAACCCGAAGGCTCCTAATAATCCAATCCCAGTCTTATTTTCTGCCACCATCTCTTACACATCTCAGACAAAACCGATGACCAGGAACTTTCCTGTTTCTCAAGTTTTCTCAAGCAGACCCATCTTGGCCTATCAACATCCTGCCCATCCTTGGTGGTCGGAAGCCAGTTCTTCCATGGAGCCCTCCTGACCACCCCAGGTGGCACTAATATCCTTTCCTGTGTCCTATTTCATGACACTGTGTTGCTTCTAAGTGGGTTGTCACATTCCTTTTGTATTATCTACTTTTGACTGGTTCCCTTCTTTCATGTAATTTCGATAAACATTTCATGAGCATCTATAATTCGTGGGCAGCGAGTTAGGCATGAGGAGCAGAGGGGCAGTGGCACAGAGATAAATGACACGGTGTTTGCTCAGGAAGAGCTTATGGCCTGGTGGGATCCATGAGGTTGGAAATTTCACCGTGCTCAGTTCTGTGCTGTATCTCTGGCAGTGTCTAAAATGCCCCACGTAACACAAGAATGCAGATCTGAAGGGGCACATGCACCCCAATGTTTATAGCAACACTATTGAGAACAGCCAAAGTATGGAACGAGCCCAAATGTCCATCGGCTGATAAAGAAGATGTGGTATAGATACATAATGCAGTATTAGCGATCAGAAAGAATGAAATCTTGCCATTTGCAACAATGTGGATGGAACCAGAGTGTGTTACGCTAAGTGAAATAAGTCAGTCAGAGAAAGACAAATATCATAGGATTTCACTCATATGTGGAATTTAAGATACAAAACAGATGAACATAAGGGAAGGGAAGCAAAAATAATACGAAAGCAAACAGAGACACAAACATAAGAGATTCAAATACAGAGAACAAACTGAGGGTTGCTGGTGGGGTGTTGGGTGGGGAGAAAGGCTAAAAAGGGGTGAGGGGCATTAAGGAGGACACTTACTGGGATGAGCACTGGGTGTTATATGCAAGCGATGAGTCACTAAATTGTATTCCTGAAATTATTATTACACTATATGTTAACTAACTCAGATTCAAATTTTTAAAATATATAAAAAAAATAAAAATATGTCACACATACCAGATACAGATGCTAATTTAATCAAAGGGGGTTAAAGGTAAAAAAGATCTGCGTGTTAAATGTAATTTCTTCATTTAGCTAAAGAGGAAATCAAGGCCTGAGCAGGCTAAAGAACATGTCCAAGGGCACCAATGACTCCAGAATTATAAGCAGACCTACTGTAAGTATGCACAATAAAACCAATGTGAGTCCAGATGGGAAGATCAGGCATGGGGACTGGTGTTGTTTTCCCAAAAATCTAGAAGAAATCTCGCGGTCACAAGCAGTCCCTTTTGCCCATGGAAATAAACATCATCTTCTATGAGGTGCCACCATTTGCTCAATACTCTCACGTCAGTACTCATAATGCAACTACATTCTAGACAAGCCAGCAGCTGAAATTTCAAAAGTATTTTCAACTCGACTTTCATCAAGAGAGAGAGAAAAGACAAGGGAATATACTGGTAATCAGAATTAGTTACAAAAAATTATTCTAGAGATTGTGTTAGCACGAAAGCAGATTCAGACCCATCGTGTTTACCCTCTCAGTATCCAGCCCTACTGCACCATGGTCTCTGGTGGACAGATTACTACCTTATTATCAAAAGACTGCCCAGGTGCCTTCCGAATCATCAAAAGGTACAAGAGATTGTATTGCAATGAGTATACTTTCGATATCAAAAATATTGTATTTATCTCTAGTTCCTTGAAAATCAGTCATTTGTGAAGACATATATGGTAACTTTGTCCAACTAGAATATTCAGTTGTCCAGATTACTTGCATAATTCGAAGTTTTAAGAGTTCATCGAGCTATTCTATTCTATGCCAGCTCTTTATTAGACAGTCTGGAGTGGCAATTCTTAACCTCTGTGTCTGTGGACTTCTGAGTGGTTTATGAAAGGGCTTAGGAAGTGTATGAACCCACTGAGCTTGTGTGCAAAATTTGGTATGTGTTCGTTTATGTTCATTTTTCTACGAGAGAATCCGCAGCCTTCATCAGCACTGTTGTGAGTTATAAGTAGACCTTATGTCAGGACCTTAGATGGATAGGTGTTTTCACCATTATATGTGCTTTACTACGAGCATGTCACAGATTTAAATAATGTTACCAAGCATTAGCTATATTTCTCCCAGAACGTCATTAACCCAAGGGAGGGTTTCTGGCTCCAACAAAATCACTCCAAAAGTGATTCTGTTCTTTTTGTTGTCGTTTTATTTTGCTCAGACCCTAGAACGGTAGAGGATCCACACTCTCCTCCCCCCCGCCCCCCATGGTGAAAATTCCTTTTCTCATTTCTTTCCTCCGCCACTTCGATTTTTTCCTTCCTGCTCTTTCATTCGTGTGCTCCAAATTCTCCCCGTCTATTTCCTCCCTTTGCTTCTCTCATTCCGTCTCAGTTCCCCCCACCCCCACCCCCGCCCTTGGCTGCAAACCTGCTCTGTAATTCACAAGAGAGCAGCTGTCGTTGGCTGGGAGCACCAGGCTCCTTGGTTTTAGCCGGCTCCGGAACAAGGCAACGACTTTGGTCTCGGGGCTCCTCAATAGACTGAACAACAAAGCTGTGGTGAAAGAAGGTGTCTTCTAAGAAGTTCACATTACGGCCCATAGTAAAGGAAAATGGTGATATTGTTACAGCCACCAGTTTCTTCCCATTGTCTTCCTTGTCAAAAACATGCCCCTCCAAAGGGCTGGGATGCGTTTCAGTACAATTTGAGAATGTTCAGTAACCCAATATTATCTTCATTTCCCTCCTTGTGTCATGTTACTTTCTGATCCTTGATTCTTCCAAGTTCACAGCGGTCCATGACATTACGGTGACTCACTAACTTTCCCATTATACTTACAGTCAATGGGAGAACAATAGATTGTGTTATTCTGTATTTCGCTTCCCTGTCACTCAGTGTTTTATCTCCGTTGATACCCCGGTACCAGACACAGAAACCAAAGTAGGTTGTCTTGTCTTCAGCGAATCTTGAATGCCTTTTGTTCAGAGAGGCGTTTTATATTCATCAGTCAACTGAGGACTCATCCTGAAGAAGCCCTCAGTCAGCACACAGCCCCAAGTGAAAAAGGGATACTCGGGTTGTGAAATATTCATAGCAAAAGGTACCTCAATCATGTTCACCTTTTGGCCCCCTGAGCCCTGAA
Organism: Neofelis nebulosa; assembly: GCF_028018385.1. NCBI lineage: Eukaryota > Metazoa > Chordata > Mammalia > Carnivora > Felidae > Neofelis > Neofelis nebulosa. The sequence continues at coordinate 36,272,254 of NC_080796.1, forward strand.
GGATCACCAACTGTAACCTGCAAATCTTGTGGACGTGAACATTTCCTGGATGAAAGCGCCTGCCATGTCTCATATCCACGTTTGATATTAAACCTATTCACACAGGCCCATTTATCTTCCTACTCGATCTGCCAACACGCCTGTGTCAAACGGTTTTAATAAAAGTCCAAAGGTGAAATGACAATGATCAAAGTTTAACCCTATTCTTCCCCCTCATCTTCCAAAGAGGTAATAGATCGCTTTCCCCCCTCTCCCCCCCGCCCCACCTCCCATGCACTGCCTCTTTAACTGCCTCCCTTATGGTACTTAGAGACAGTACTAAGGCTGAATTAAATGGCAGGTTGCCTATGTTTCTAAAGAATAAAATCTTACCAAATCAATAAACTCATGTCCACGCAGAGAGTAACTGGAGAATATAATGGCTGTTAATTGGATACGATCACTTGACGACTACAAGGTGTCAAATTCAACCAGAAAATAGTTGAAGAATCTATAGCAATGCCCAGAGACGGAGGGGATAGAGGAGGAATGGGGGAGGGGGAGATGGGGACAGATGGGGTGGGAGGACTGAAAATACCACTTCCAATAAGAGTTTCTCTCTCAGGGTCCCTGATAAAGTAAGAGCTAAATAGTCAAGTTTCAGGGAAGCTTTGTCTTTATGTCGATCTAGATTTCAATGGTGAGGAGGATCTATTTCCACGGTAAAGAATGTAGATTGGTTACAACAAGGCAAAAAACAAGTCGTATATTCCCCACTCATCACAGCTTACTTACTTACACACATACTTACTTTACTTAGTGCCCGCTGTGCGTCAGGTACTGCACTAGGCATTTTACGTGCAAACACAAGAGGGTTAAAACAAAGTCCAAAACACGCGTTCACAGATTGAACTTCAGTAAGCACTGCATCAACTACCACGCTCTGGGGTATGAATATCAAGAGCGGCTTCTGGCCAAGTCTTTCTGCACAAGAGAAGTCTTTTTTTTTATTTTTTTTATTTTTTTTAATTTTTTTTTCAACGTTTTTTATTTATTTTTGGGACAGAGAGAGACAGAGCATGAACGGGGGAGGGGCAGAGAGAGAGGGAGACACAGAATGGGAAACAGGCTCCAGGCTCCGAGCCATCAGCCCAGAGCCTGACGCGGGGCTCAAACTCACGGACCGCGAGATCGTGACCTGGCTGAAGTCGGACGCTTAACCAACTGCGCCACCCAGGCGCCCCAGGAGAAGTCTTTAAGAGATAGTTGGTTACAACTTCCCGGGGCCTTTGGAGATGAGAAGGATTTCAGTGAAGAATGGCAAAGAGAATCCGACTTCAATGACGTCTGGGACAGACCCTAGTTTCTGCCTTCAGTGCTGTGTTAAGCAGGATTCTGAGGCCGTGTCCAGACTCAGAGGGAAAGAAGCAAAACAAAGCTATGCTGAAAGAGCAACTTCTCCCAAGAGGCAGGCGGAAACGTTGGTAGGCTTTTGCCAGTCTGAGCTTAGACCCAGGTGTTCTTAGTTTCTGAATCTGTTTAAACCTCAGAACACAAGACAAGCTGCAAAGGATTATGAAGCAGTTGACTCTGTTGGGAAATGTTGATGCTGACTTCAGATTAGGCACCTAGAGGTCCCTAGAGAGGAGGTTTCTGTCAATCTAGTGAATAAACAAAAATACAAATAAAGCTTCACCTACGTTCAAGCCCGTGTGCCCCAGGGAGACATTCTCTTGGAATGCAGTGATCCAGATGCCTGGAAATCTGTCCTGGACCCATCAAGGGGGACTAGGCTGCATCGGTGCCCCGACTCCCAGTGCCTATCAGCAGCCAATCTGGCCCCAGAGAAAGCAAATAATTAAGCAGGTCATTAGGAAACCTATAAAAATACGGATGTGCAGCTACGCCCTGCCGTTAACTTCAAAAGGTGACCAAAAGGCAGAGATTCTTTGCAGCAAAGGAAAAAGCAATGGAAAAAGTGAAATCTCATGACACCCAAGAGCTACCCGGGTAGGAATTTATTCCACAAAAATCTGCAGCAGCCCAAGCAGGCCAAGTGGCTTCCCTATTAGCTAGGTCGGCGCTCTTAGAATCCACCCTGGCTTAGGCTGTCACTGAGGCCTGCTCTGCCCCGTAACCAGACCAGGGCCTGGGGGTGAACAGGGTTCCCCCAGGAGGCCAGCAGGCCTGAGAGTCTCAGAGCTTGCCCTTTGGCCTTGGCCTAAGCAAAGCTGTGAAGTGTGCGTCTTTCATTTCCTTCCTTCGGGGCCCTTCCCACTTACATGCCCAGTGACCGCAAACTACCCAGTGTCTTGTTTGGGCAGGAAAGGAGAATCAATTAAACCCTCAAATGCTACACGCTCAAATGTAGATGACCCAAATATCCTATCTAGGTTTATTCAACATTTCAACAGTTCTCCAGAAAGAAGACGATATTGAAAACTGGAGTTTAGGGGCGCCTGGGTGGCGCAGTCGGTTAAGCGTCCGACTTCAGCCAGGTCACGATCTCACGGTCCGTGAGTTCGAGCCCCGCGTCAGGCTCTGGGCTGATGGCTCGGAGCCTGGAGCCTGTTTCAGATTCTGTGTCTCCCTCTCTCTCTGTCCCTCCCCCATTCATGCTCTGTCTCTCTCTGTCCCAAAAATAAATAAACGTTGAAAAAAAAAAAATTTTATAAAAAAAAAAAAGAAAACTGGAGTTTAAGGCTGCGTGGCCCTTATGTGGAGACAATGTTTTAGGCTCTTGGAAAGTCTATTTTTCCTTCTCCCCCAAATCGTATTTCTCATTCAAATGAAGATAAAGCCACTTTATCTGCCCTAATGTAATGCAGACCCATAGCTCTAGGCAGGTGCCTGATTCCCCGGGTTTCTATGTTCTAGGCCTAAAATGGACTCTCATGGTTAGGCTAGAGCACTTTGGTCCCAGGACATCCTCCAGTCCCTCCCAATTCTTATCTGGCCCCAACTGGTTTGGAGATGGTAAAAAAAAAAAAAAAAAGTTTGAAATGCCAATAATAGAGAATGAATTTGGCTGGGGTAAGACTACTCTAAGTGTGCATTTGGGAAAATAGTTAGAATATTTTCATTAATTCTTCCTTCCCCTCTGTCCGCCCTCCTGCCATCAGCTGGAAATAACATTTCATTGGGTACAGTTTGTCATTTTTAGAAGACCTGAGTTCCTTCACTAAATTTATTTATCTACTGGAGCCCTGATGTGATGTAATTTTGAGGAAGGACAACACCGAGTTGGTGTAATTATTTCTTAATATTTAAAAGCTCCCTTGGTTAATGTGTTTCGGGAACAAGCTGTTAAATCATTAGGGATGGTGTTTTGCAGCCTTTTTCTAAGCAGCAGCTAATGCTGACTGGATCTGCTGGGCTTAAAGACCATCCTGGCCTAAGCTCCCCATTAGCCCGTTGGTAATGGGTTAGTCACCACCTAACAAGTCTGATTACTACAACTGTACTTGATGGATGTGATCATAATTGAACATTTTTTACTTTTTAAAAAAGAAAACTAAGGGAAGTTTCCCTGTCAGACTTTATGGTGAGCTCTAGAAGCTAAGGGAAGGAGAGGAAACTTCTGGAAGCCGGAATCCGCAGATGACCTAAGATCTCCTTCAGATGTGCTCAAGAAGTAAATGGTGGTGTGAGAGCAGTTTGAGAAGGGAGAACAGGATAAAAATCACTCTATCGTGGTTCCAGGGAGTGGAACCAGGAATAACCTCCGATAGACATGGTGAGAGGACCTTCAGCTCCATGTAAGGACACGTTTTTCTAATAGACAAAACTACCAAAGGACAGAAGGAGGGGTCAGTCCTACCACAAGGAATTCCACATCATCAGTAGTGTTCAAGAAGAGTCAGGAAGAGCACAGCTCTTGTAGAAGAAATTCGCATATTGAATAGGAAGTGGGAGTGGTTTACCTCCAAGTTCCTTCCTGGCCTTAATTCTTCTGTGATTCAATATCAAATTGGAGCCAAGGATTCAGGTTGAGTTATTGGTGGAGGGAGGGGTCACTCTCACGGATGACGTTCACCAGTCAGTTTGGACAAATCTATTGATGGGAAAGGAGATCACAATTGCCCTGTGCTGTCCACATGTGGGTCATGTGGGTACTGTAGGCAAGGGACAGTTCTCCTGGTGGACTAGAGTGGCTGAAGAAGACAGGAGCCACAAGCCCGGAAGTAACATTAGTCTGGTCATAATGTCATCAGTCTTTCTTATCAGACACTAAACCATCACATAGTCTTCTTTTCTCTTTTAATCCGGGAGAGGCAAATCTACTTCAAGGATTCAGCACCTGTGATGGCAGGAGGTGACTTCAGCTTTTATTAAAGTTTTACTTTAATAAAACTTTATTAAAATAAAACTGTAGCATCTCGGTTTGATTAGAATTGAGCTAATGTTCTTCCAGACCAATGATAGTGAACCTCAGCTGATGGGACATGTGGTTTCATGAAACTCACATTGAACCTCAACCTGGCCATTGTTGTTCAAGGCTCTTTTCCCATCCAGGTCCGGTTTTCTGGCAATCTCAGTCTCTATTCCCTTGATCTGAGGAGCGAATGTGGAGTGCAGAGACGTCTGCTGAGCTGGATCTCTCTTCATCACCTGGCTTCTCTCTTGAAATTGCTGTCATTTTGTCATCTTAGTGACATCTTAATGCAGCCCCATCTGCATGGACTGGTGACAATGATGTGCTTATGATATTCTTCCAAGAGGTCACATCACATCTAAGCGACAAAGACATGTCTTTTGTTTCTTTAGTCTTAAAGAAATGTACACATACTCAGCACAAGAAGGAAGTTTTTAAAATTTCAGTTTATTTCCTTTTACCTCTTTTCTAAGACATGACTATGATTCTGTTTCCACTTCCATGTAATGTTTTAAATAAAGTCTCGATTATATTTATGACTATATATATACATTTTATAATACATATGCATTACAAATTAAACATATGTGAATACATAGGAAGAAAGGAAAAAGCAAGGATGAAACTCACTCAAAATAACTTGCTTTATTAAGGAGAAGCAAATGGCACAGGCATGTTGGTTAATGCTGTGTGCTTGCGATTTGGGCAGCCCATCATTGTATGGGACCGCCTTCCCTGAGCTGGGCCTTTAGGAAGCAAATGGAACCAACTGGAGACGGGAAATGGCTGGTTAAAGGCCAGATGGCTAATATGCCATGTGTAAGAAAGCGTGTACTAAGACAACTGCCCAATGGATTACTTATCCCAATTCAGTTTTCAAACGGGATATGTGACACGAACAACGACGCTACCTGTGTTCAATGCCTTTCATGGTATCAGTAGCCACAGCTATTTCATCAGTCGGTACCAAGTCTCAAACTGGGAATTTGAATACAGAATAAATAAAGGCACCGTTTCTGCCTCTGACGATTCTTAACCTATAAAGCAGGACCTGTTACAGCTCTCCGACATATTCTAAGAAACACCAATAAGCAAATGAGTGGGAGATGAGTTGTGAACCCACCGCAGGGGAATGGCCCCAATGGAACAGAACACACCAGGCCATAGGGCAAGGAACGACCGAATGAATTTAACTCAGTTTAACTGCTACCCCTCTTTCCATAGTTTTAAATAATCCTACTGGGAAAAACAAATCCCAGGCACATAGGAAAGAAGTGCTAAGAAATCCAATCTGCCGCTGCTGCTTTGGGAAGCTAAACAGCGTGGGTTTTAAACTACTTCCTGCTGGAGGTGACCCGTGTCAGGAAGCCCTCCGATGTTATTGGTCACAGAAAATGGACTTGACCTCCTCGGTACAGATACGCTTTTCCCTATCAGGGGACATGTGAGCGTTCACCTTTCTGTGGGCAGATCCGTATCTCATTTTTATGACACACGTTTTTGTATATTTGACATTTGTTAGGTGCGACTCTTTATCATGATGATCCAGGAAAAGAAGGCATTTCCACGGTATTTCTAACAATGTGATGCTTTCCCTCAGAAGATCTTGAAGACATTTTGTTGACTATTATGGAACTTCCCTTTTAAAAACAGGATTTAGGAACACCTGGGTGGCTTAGTCGGTTAAGGGTCCAACTCTTAATTTCAGCTCAGGTCATGATCTCATGGTTCATAAGATTGAGCCCTGAGCTGACAACATGGAGCCTGCTTGGGATTCTCTCTCTCTCTCTCTCTCTCTCTCTCTCTCCCCCTCTCTCTGTGCTTCTCTTGCTCTCTTTCTCTCTCTCTCAAAAACAAATAAAACATTTTTTTATAAAAATAATTATTTTATAAAAATAAAATAAAATAAAAATTAAATAAATAAATAAAATAAAAATAAATAAAATAAAATAAATAAAAAATAAATAAAATAAATAAAAAAATAAAATAAAAATAAAATAAAATAAAAACAGGATGTAGCCTCGGAAACACAGAACGTTGAGAGAGCATGTTCCCCATGCCCCACCTCCTTGGCCTCTGTTTCCTTTAATGCTTGGGGTGTGGGGAGCTATCCAACCTCTGGTCCGCCATTGACAACCAATATAAACATCAGAAAGAACCGGGACTATGTCTTGTGGAGAGGAGAGGATTCTAGAGAGACATGGTGACCATCTCCACCCATGAGAGGGATAGGGAAGAAGGTAGTCAAGGAAGTTCACTTTTTCTGATTATCTGCAATGAGAGGTGCTCTAAGAGGCATTTTGCCACATCTTATGGCACCGTCACAACCACATAACCACCTTCAGAGGCAGATCGTTTAGATAAGGGAACTAAAAATCAGAGTCTCATTGCCCAGCCTGTAGCTAAGAGGCAAAGCCAGACTTAATTCTATATGACTAAAAACCCTGAAGTCCTTCCATGACCCATGATTATTCTGTATGGTCTTATGGCTAAAATGAGAGTCAGTAGACAAAAATAGTAAGGCAGTGGATTTTAGCCTATTTAATATAAAGAGGCAATTCTCAATTTCAGAGTGGTCCAGAAATGGTAGGGTCAGGGGAGGTAGTGAGGGTTACCTCTCTGGAAGCTGTGCTGGACGTCGACTCGGTGTGGGTCATCATTCCCCAATGTGTGTTCTCCAGAACACTCTGTCTGAAGAGGGGCAAAGGTATAGAGAAAAAATGAAAAATGGGAGTGGAAAGAAGAAAGGGGTTGTGTGCTTGAATAAATGCGGACTTAAAACATGTCATTTCCTGGAGAATGTCTCTGAGGCTTTCACGTGCTAATCGTGATTTTTGAAACCTACTAACTGAGATCTACAAAATGTAGAACTTATTTCACCCTGGAACTCATTTCTCTTGGACTATCTTCAGGGACTAATGTTCCAAAGAATGCAATCAGAAAATGCTGCTGCGGACTATGCCAAAACACCGCCTGAGAGTTGGGTCAGAGGACCTTCCAGCTTCTGGCATTTCTTTCATTTATGCACTCGTTCATTCACAGACCAGGAATCATGGGGGACTTACTGGGTACCAGCCTCTAAGCGAGGCGTGGGAGATACAAAGGTAAATAGGATCCCATCTTCTATATCTTCTCCCAACCCTCGTGACCCCCCTCTGTCCCCCAAGCCACCCTCGCTTCACTCCAGCCAGCTGGGCCTCCTTTCTATTCTCACGTTTTTTGCCCTGGCTGTTCTGCTTCCCAGAAGGCTTCTTTCCCACGTAGCTGTGTGGCTGACTTAGATCCGCCCTGCAAATTGCCAAATGCCATTTCCTCGGCACAGTCTGCTCTGCCTTGCCCCCTCCCCCGGGCATGTCTGACCCTTCATACTCTGTTTAATATTGTTTACATGGCACTTGCCATCTTCTGGCATAAATATAATTAACTTGATTATTTTTATTGTTGTCTGTCTCCTACACTAGAATGTAAACTTTATAAGGACAAGTCTGTTTTGTTCACCGATATATCCCGAGCACCTAAAATAGCTCTTGTGACATCACAGGTTCTCAATAAATACTCGTGTAAATGAATGACTGAAACAGAAAGTTCTTACCCCCATGGAAGTAATTTTACGAGCACCCAAGAAGACTGAAAAGTTGTGCAATTCATTATATGAGAATTTATTTTACATACATTTATATCTATATGCATATATGTCTATATAGTACACATATACATTCTCTTCTCCCAACCCTGGTGACCTCCTTCTGTATCCATGGATATATATATATATATATATATATATATATATATATATATAATTTTAAAAACTTAGATAATGTTCCAAGGAATAGATCAAAAAGTTGTAGAAATAGATACTAAGGACCACTCTGTGCTCTAATAACATCCCTAAACTTTACATGTGATGCCCTTTATACCCAAACCTTGCTGACATCACTACCAGAGTCTGGAAGATTCAAGTCTTTTCTAGAAGTGCATTTATGGCCTATTTATATTTTACTATTTGGGAGGTCAAAATCAGGTAACAGTGAGTTGAGTCCTAAGTATTTCAGGATGGCACCTACTCAAAGGTTTCAGTCAAATATGTTAAAGGTCACCACGACTTGACTATCATTTATGCCTTTCTATATGGACATGAACACTTTAGAGGCTTCCAGATCTATTCTCCCCAGGGCAAACAATTAGCTGCTACCTTTTAGGTGCTGGAAGGACCCTAAAAGGGTGCCATCAGACACAGATCAGACTTTACCCTGACTTTTTGCCGTCGAAACCGCTTGCTTGTACATTTCAGAAACCCACCATTGTCACCGGACCAGCAAAAAAGGGAGGATTTTAAAATGGGATCTTTATTTAAACCAGCCTGGGTTTTGAGACTGTAACATTTTATTTTCCTTCTCTTTAAAGGAGGAGTAAAGCTGTGACTTGAGTTACAAAATTGCTATCACACCTTGAAGTAGTACTTGCTGAATGCCACCCCCAAACCCATTGTGGTTGGGCTTCCTGGTTCGTGTTCCCCTAATTATTGTTCTCAGCTTCGAGAAGAGAAGGGGCAGAGAGGTGAAGGTTTCATTCCAAATATGGGAGAAAGCGAGGCATCGTGAGAAACAACCCTCTCGTTGTTATTTTTACCTTTATATTTATGGAATGCTTACATTTTGTTTTATGTATACATGGCAATTTAAAAAAAAAAAAGTTAAGTAACAGGCGTTAAGCGAATTGGAATACTTAATATGGGTTTTGAACTTCTGCCAGGAGCAGACTCCAAAGCCAGTTCTTCCTATTTGCATTGTTGCATTTATCCATTTCCAAACATTAGAAGATCCATCTATCAGATTCTGTGTCAATCCAGCACACAGATAATTTGTAAAAAAGCTTTCTTTCAAAATGTTCTGCGGTTTTTCTAATCTCGTCGCTTTTCTAATTTTCTAATCACATAACCTTGAAGTCGAAAGACACAGCCTGTGATAATCTGTGTACGCTGTCTTCATTATTATCACAGACATTTCTGGAAAAAAAAAAAAAAAAAGAAAACACACACACACAAAAACACACACAAAAAAACCCCTTTCCGCCCCCCACACATTCAAAGCTGCCTTTAAAGTCCCCACTTTGGTCACAGTTCAATCAGATCCACATTAGTCCTACTCATCAGACAGAAAAGTGTTCATGAGCATAAGGGGGATATTGACTTTAAAAATTTACTGGCGAGGCGTTCAGAGCCTGCAGGAATGTCAAAACTCCAACCTGCATTTTGATGTTTTTGCCTCCGGTTAGTCTTGACTGACATGCTTGGAGCACTTTGGTCTGTGCTCTGGCACCCATTAACTGTCCTTGACTCAATGTTACACAGGCCGTTATGGGCAGCTCGGTGCCTAATGGTTCCAGTGGATTAGACGCCCCAAGGTGTAAGGAAAACTCCCGCCCCATTTTAAGGGATCACATTGGCTATTCTTGGCTTCATTAGGGGGGCATTGTTTGATCCTAAATAATGAGAGCCTGTTAATTATTATTCTGATAATTGGGCCTCATGTGGGAGCATGGCAGGGAGCGAGGTGTTTTACAAGGAAGCGAGTTTGGAAACGGGAGAAAGAAATGTCAAGGTTGAGGTGTCTTTGAGAGGAGTTTGTTTATATGCAAAGTGTTTTCACCTAGGTGGGGACGTGGTGCTGGATGGAGGAGAGGGAAGGAGGCTAGAGCGAACTCAGGTCTATACTTACTTCAGCTACGGCAGATTACAAAATTACTACCTTGGGCGAGCCATTCAAAAAGGCTCACCAATCCCACGACCGAACCTGCAATTCCGTACAAAGAGACTGGGAATTGGTTTCTCTTGGAGGAGAGAGAATTCATAGGGAGGAGAGGGGTCCTTAGTGGAAGCCCATCTGTTCTCTGGGGAAAACTGTGAACTTTGCTTCTTTACACGCTGTTGTTTTTGCTTTTTTCCCCCATTTAGGAAATGACAACCCAGTCCATTAAGGGTATCGCGGTAAGACTGCTGCCTGGTCAGACGGAGGGGTGGCTGTCTGTCCAAGAGACACAAATGTCAGGAGTGCCCGCGGTGGTAGGGAGGAGATGACCTTTGTGCAGAAGGTGGTGGGGACGGCGGGGGGGATTTACCTGAGTAGTTGAGTCTCAGATGAACTTCTGACATGCTGTAAAAATGTTGCTTTCTCGGACTCTTCCATAAGTCAAAAGGAGAGCTTTAAGGTATTAAATCTGGACTTGGTCTCTTTTTTCCTTGGTGCATGCTGTGTTGTAGCAGCCACAGTCATTTTTAATTACATTTAGGCCACTCATGTAATTGTGGGAGAGAAAAATCCGGAATCTACGAATCCACACAATGTTGTCTCTTTCCTGGAATCCAAATAAGAGCCCACATTGTTTCTATCCACGTGAGGGAAGGGTGGGGTTTCAACAAATGCCTCGATTTAAAAGGAGGAGGGAGAGTTTGGGGGGAAGGTAAACTTGCATTTGAAGCTTTAAGCTGGGTTTTTGTCAGACTTACACATACTTCAGGTAGAGCTGGCCAGCTGAGATGAGAGCTGGCCTGCCTGTAGACCAGGTGACAGTGACCGACAGGAAGAGAAGAAATAGAGAGAAGGACCATACTCGTTTTGAGTTCCAGTCCTATGTTCACATGACTTCGCTTGGTTCTAAATCCCACTCTTCCAATTAAACTGGAGAGACTATCAGAAGTACGTGTTCAAAACAGTTACATAGCCTGGAGCTTTGGACTTGCCGGAGCCTTCTTCATACGGCTCTGTGATTCTCTTTTGTACGTGTGAATGTTCTTTGAGATGCACCATGGGAGTTAGAGCAGGAGGAAAGGGTGGGAGGGCCAGGGCCACGGTGTTGGGGAATTGAAGAGTTAGTGGCCAAAACAGGTGATCCTGTCTGTGATCTCTCAGCTGTTCCTAACAGCTTCAATGCACCTCATAGGTTCATCAAAATGACACTGCACTTCACTAGAACATGGCATCCTAAGTGCACAGTTATTAGAAAGCAGAGCCATCTTGGATCCTGTGCACAGGGGAGTATTAAAGTCAGAGTTGGCCAATAGTAGTAGGTAGGTAGCAATTGCAGGCCAGTGGAGACTTAGACTTCACTTGACCACTCATTCACGAGGTAACCTTGAGCTTAACTAACATTCTTGGTCTGATTCCTCATCTGTAAAATGAAGTTAGGTATGTCTGCCTTTGAACCTGATAAAGAAGTTACGAAGCTAGAGTAAGGTTGTAATCACAGAGCAATTTGTAAAAATGGAATACTATGCAAACATAAGGTATGCTATTATTTCCAGGTAAGTTAGGACAATAGGAACCCCTAACCCTATCCCTTCCTTCCCTCTCTATCTCCCATCTTGTTGCTTCTTTTTTAAAGTAAGCTCTGTGCCCAATGTGGGGCTCGAACCGACGACCGCAAGATCAAGGGTCCCGTGCTCTACCGACTGAGCCAGCCGGGCACCCGCCATCTTGCTGCGGTAGCATTCTCGACTTTTCATCGCTGGGAGGATCAGCCCCCTATTGAAATTCCCGTAAGAAGGATCAGAGATTTCTTCCACTGGAACAGACTAAGGACTCTTCAGGAATAGTACCTCTAATGGTGGCCTAAGTGCACATATCTCTTAGATTTAATGTGAATCATTGGAGCTAATGTTTTATTGTGTCTGCAAACAAGTTTGGTAGCAAAGAATATATCGCTTTTCCGCCCAAGATTTACCCAGACAGGTGAAGAACGTAAGACTGACTACCCTAACTTTCCTCTAGACAAGGTTCTGTAAGAGTTATTAAAACTCTTTTTCTATCTTTTTAGATTTTCATCCCATATCATTTCTCAGAATTTCAAGCTCTAGATTTTAGTTGGCCATTTTCTTTTTTTATCTGTCCTGGAGAAGTTGTTTCATGTTTCCATGAGTGACAATGAACGTGTCTTTCTGAGATTGTTGAAAAGGGGTGACATTATCCTATCCAAATCTTTCCATCTTATATACTTACTACCATGGTTCTGCAAGGCCATGACTTTCACATGTGAAGGCTCCTAATCTTTTTAGTTTGTTTTCCTGCAGAAGCCTCTCTCTTTCCTTTGCCTGAAGTTCCAATTGCCAATTTTATGAGATGTTTTACTACCTTACAATTATTGCAGAAACCACAGTCTCTCTCTGGAGAGCTCACAGTTTGCTAAATTAGATGAATGATAAATTATCAAGGGCCATGGGTCAGAGGCACTCCTGGATGAAAACACTATTTAAAAAAAGGAATACAACTTGGTTTATCCCCAGAACTTTTCTATTCCAAATAGGAAAGCTTCCTCGGGTTTACCAGTTTGCAGTGATGTCATCTTGTGTCTTGACATTCACTAGGGCAGATGATTGCCAAGGTCTTTGGTGCCTTTGAACTTGTACAAATAGTTCCACTTCAGTGACTGTGACTCAGAAGGCAATCTCACAGCTGCTGCTCTGTCCTCTGGATGGCAGGGCATTTGTGTTTCATGGATGAACCCTGGATAGTGAATGTTATGGCAAAACGCATATCCATACTCTCTCTCTCTCTCTCTCTCTCTCTCTCTCTCTCTCAATAGTTATAGAGTGCTTCCTCCACTTTTTAGCTGAGGTTACACTGGCCATTCTTCTAAGCTTAGCATTTCCTATGGCACACAAAATATTTGCAGTTCAAAATAGCATGCTCTTTTCCGACAGTGTGTTCCCTAAGAAAAGGACTTTGTCTTGTCTATCGGTCCTCTTCTCCATCTCCTATGTCTTGCTCACTCACGTGATGGAGAGAAAGTCATAAATACCATAGATCATAAGCTCTGTCCAGGTAAAGATCACTCAACTGATCAAGTGACCAAGGAGTGGATTAAAAGCTAAAGTAAACATTTAGAATTAGGCATTTGAGCTGAATAGGAACCTAGGATAAGCCAACGTGGAATGTAGTTTGGAACAACACCCAACCCCACCTCACTTCTCCCATCATCCATTTATGGGTCACTACTATGTAGATTATCTGTGGTGATTTCGGAATGCTGGTCCAGATCAATCTTCCTAGGAACCCACCTCCTCTCCTCTGCTTTGTATCCAGAGGAAAAGTGATTGAAGAAGGAAGATTTTAGGCTATTCTGCTTTGGATTTATTCATAGCATCAAGTTAATTGAAAGTTGTTAATTCGAGAGAAAATAATTTTTTCCTGACCAGGAACAAAGACACTTCCATTTAATAGCCACAAATAACCAAAGCCTATCTAAGCTCGACTTGTTCAAAAACTTCTAGTAGGGAATGGTGTGGGAAGCTGATGGAGATGGCATTAGGCAAATTTGTGAAAACATTATGAATTCATTTCTCATTTTTCTTGTCACCATTTTCTTGTCACTGTTCTGGTAGATATAAGACTTAATGCAATTGGTCACACAGCACTCTCAAATACACTTGACAACACCTTATTGTCTCAAGGAAAGTATTTTTATCCCATCATCTGGGTCAGGATGGCTTCCTAGAGCCTCTGTGACTTGTGAACAAATTTGTCTAGGATTAGGAAGGGCTAAACAGGCACAGCAGGCCATGTGTGCACCTGGTGACATAGACCAGTCAAGACAAATTACCTGAGTTACAGTTGTTAAACAAGGCATAGGGCTTTTGGCTCAAATTGAGCTATCTTGGCGGTTTAAGAAATAGCTCAGGCTTACTTCTGCAGAATTCTCTGAATACTAAACTCTTTCAGAAGCAGTGCCTATAAGCACAAATGTTTTCATTAATTCAACAAAGATTTTATATCAGATTACAACGTGCCAGGCACTACCCTAGGTGCTGGAGACGGCTAACTAGCTGAACAATATAGACATGATCCTTGTTCTTTTTGGCTGTGTGTGTGTGTGTGTGTGTGTGTGTGTGTATAGTCTAGAAGGAAGGAAAGACATAATTAACAATGCACAACAAAAGGAAAAAACATACAATTGCTATTGACTAAACTCACATCTTCTTTTCTCAAGTAAACTGGTTCAACTGAAATAACTACTTTTTTTCTCTGCCAATCGTTTACCTCCCCACTGCATGGCTTCTTTTCACTGGATAAGAGCCAAGGGACTGTCCCAGAGGAGTCTGGTCAAGTCTCAGGCTTTCAGACTTCTATAGAAATGTGCTGTTGGCCCCTGCTACTTTCTTCCTTTCTACCTCCAGAAAGCTATTTGAGACAGAGGTTTTAACATCCACCCCCTAGAAAGAAACTTTCTGTATGTGTGTCTATATGTCTGTGCGTGGAGAAAGGAAATCTTAGAGATTATCCATATGACTCTATTTTCCAAATTCATGCATCTCAGTTGCCAGCTGAGACCAAGTTACCTACATCCCCAAACTCAGAAACTTTGTCAGCAGATCGCTTAGGAGGTCAGCCCCAGGAATGTGAGAAAGAATTTGTAGCTTGGGCCATCTGTGTGGTGTCAGATGAGTAACCAGAATTGCCCTCTTTTGAGAATTTGGTGCCATTCTGCATGATTAACTCTAAGTGTCCTGTAGTCCTCATTTCCATCACAGCTGCTGCACGACTCTGATAAGTATGCGTGCAGGGGTGTGGGAAGGGAGTCAAGGGAAGAACGGAATTTGTGTGGCTTGAGTGTTGGTTTGCTTTGCTATTTTCAAACTCAGAAGAAATGCACAATAAGAAATAGGTCAAGTTTAGCAGATCTAGAAGACTTTGATATTCATCCGAGTAGATGATAAACAGTCGCTTCTAACATTGTTAGTTTGGCATACCTAGTTGCTAAATAAAATCTTTGGCATAGGTTTACCGCACCACAGAAAAACAGAAGCCAGTTGACTTTTGGTAAGATGCACTTTGCCCTGG
Organism: Neofelis nebulosa; assembly: GCF_028018385.1. Taxonomy (NCBI): domain Eukaryota; kingdom Metazoa; phylum Chordata; class Mammalia; order Carnivora; family Felidae; genus Neofelis; species Neofelis nebulosa. Next base: position 36,287,440 of record NC_080796.1, read on the forward strand.
TTTAGAATAGGCACGTTCCCTGGTCTGTATCTGCATCATCGCGAAGGAAAGTTGGGTGGTCGCTACACAGTGTTTCTATATCCTGAGTCAAAGCAATGTCTCCGCTATTGGTAAAGTGCTAAGTCATTCAATTCAAGAGAGAAAAAAAAGACAATGTTTTTACAGAATGGACCGTTTGATCTGGTAGTCCTCTGTAAATGGCCCCTCTGTTTTCCACCATGCCACATGGGGTGGATTCAATGCGAAACTGTGAAGCATTCAAACCATGACTTCATTCCCTTCTTGCTTCTCCCTCCTAAACTTGATTCCCTTCTACCTGCGTCCTGGCCTCCACTCCGTCATCATTGTCTAGTGGCTTGACTTTATAAGGACCGCCCCCATCTCACAAGTTGATTTGACATTCCTGTTCATTGTTCCATGTAAGTCCAATTTATTGAGCACTTGCTCTACACCAGATTCTCTACTAGCCCCTTGGAATGATGATCTCAAACACCAGTAGGTAAGTATTGTTATGACGGCCACTCGTCGGATTTTCTAAATACTGCAACAATTTTATCAACATGTTACGTCTAAAGCAGAACTCTTGCCCCCTCCCCCCACCAAATCCTATCTTCCTCATTCGCCTTGTTGTCAAACTAACCCCCCAGAGTCATTTTTTGACTCCTCTCCTTTCCTCATCCCCATACCTAATTCAGCAACAAATATTGTCCACTCAACTTTTAATATCGATCTCAAATCTGACCACTTCTTAGGAGCTTTATTGTTATTTCCCAGATTTAAACAAGACTTTGCATTGACATTTCCTCTCCCTTGAATATTCCTCCCTCAGACTTTCCCTCTGACTCACACTCTTTCTTCATTAAGATTTAAGTAAGATACTACCTCCTCAAACAGCTTCCCTTGCCTACCCTGCTTTCCCTTCTCACCTTCTCTTCCTCTTGATTCGGTTCTTTTTATGGTAGCTTTTCTACTTCTTCTGAGTGCTTACTCTCCTGTGTTTCTCGGTTTCTATTCTGTCTTCCCTGATAAAGTGTCAGCTTCATTAGGATAAAGAACTAGACTCTCAAGGTAGTTATAAGTAGTAAGACAAGGAGTAGACACTCAATAATACTTATGAATAAATAAACAGACAGACAAGGAAACACAAGCCAACAGAGATTGGGTAAACTTGCCCAAGGTTACACAGCTGGTAAATGGCGGAGCCAGGATTGGAGCTGTTGTCAGTCTGTCTCTTAATCGCTGTGCTAAACTGTGTTGCATTCTCTTTTCCTCGCCCTCGCAACACCCCTGCATCCTAACCTCTTCGTTCTGGTTTCCTAAGAAATCCGATGTGTAGCTTACTTCTCTCTAAGTAAGTATCTTCCTTCTCATAGAAAAGTAGACATCTTTAAAACTTTGCCTCAGGATGGTAATTTGATTATGCAAAGGAATGAATCTCTACTTCCAGTTAGAATTCCAATCAGTAAGAAACAGGAATGGGGAGACATTGAGAAGGCTGTGTGTTGGTGGGGGGAGCTTTGAGACAATGAAGAATGTCCTTTCCTCAGAACACAAAAAGAAGTTGGATCCATCTAGGCAAACAATAGACTAGTATTATCATCCTTCACGCGCACTCAAATACACAGTTGACAAAGGTGTTTCTTGCATGTTACCTTCTTGCCATCCTCAAAATAACCCTTTACATGAGCAAGTGAGCTTCCTTATTCCCACTTTACAAAAGAAGAAACAGAGTCTCAGACGGCTAGATGATTCTGTCGAAGGACACTCGGCCAGGATGACAGAGCAGGGGATGATGTCTGTATCTTCTGAGTCCTCTCAGAAGGTCTCTACTCACTACCCTGTAATATATTTTCATTTCCATGTTGTCCCTCTGACAGTATATATTGACAAAGGGGAAGAGCTATGAAGTATAGTTTGTTGTGGGTGGGGTCATCTTTTTTTTTTTATCCAAAATAGAACAATTTTATTAGAAACTCGAGCGCTGATACTATGGTTTAAAAAAGGGGGAGACTTAAGAAATATTTTTTAATGTTTATTTATTTTTGAGAGAGAGAGAGAAATACAGAGCATGAGCAGGGGAGGGGCAGAGAGAGAGGGAGACAGAATCCGAAGCAGGCTCCAGGCTCTGAGCTGTCAGCACAGAGCCCGACGTGGGGCTAGAACTCACAAACCACGAGATCATGACCTGAGCCAAGGTAGGACGCTCAACCAACTGAGCCACTCAAGTGCCCCCAAAGGGGTGACTTTTTATGCTTCAGAATTTCTGATACTTTGTCCCAGTCCTAGTCTCCCCACCAACTCTCTGTTCTTTCTGCCAATCTTCTAGTCCATTGTTGAATCTTTCTTTCCTCCCTCCCTTCTTCACTCCTAGTCTCCTTTCCTCCTTCTCCTACTTTTTCCTTTCTTCCCTCCCTCCTTCCTTCCCTCGTTTCTTCCTTCCTTTATCATTTAATTTTTGGAATAAGTGGAGCAAAGCGTTTTCTTGGTTAAAAGTTCGTTCCTTTCCTCCCTTATAGAATGATCCCAATTACTTGCATTTATCCATAGAGACTCATCCTCAGGCTAGTAGGCTTACTCTCTCCATCATCATCATCATCATCCCTTCAATTTTATTAAGCACTTACTATATGGCATGCCGTGTGATGATGGCTTCACATTTATTGTCATTCAACTCTCGAAACACAGAATGAGGTATTACACCCATTTTACAGATAAGAAAACTAAGTCTGAGTAGTTCATCTAAGCTCACAAAGCTAGTAAGTGCAGAACTAGGTTATAAACTCCTGGATGAGTTCAAAACTTGTTTTAACTATTCTATCAGGTCTTGAAATTACATGCATATATATGTGTCTCCATCCTTGGCAGATACTGCTAAGCATTCACGATGGCTTTACTACTGAGCCCAGCGTTTTTCTTAATCCAGCCCTTTAGACCCCTGCTAGCACTTATTTAGAGTGGGCGTGGAGATAAAACCATTCTCATCGTTACATTGTTTTATCTCACCAAAACAGCTCTGATTTGCAGGGCTAGAGATCTCCCGACTTTGGTTTGGGGTTGATTTTCTTGTTTTGTAAAGTGATCACAGTCCCAGTATTTCCAGAACAGATCTCCTGACGCTCCCAATGTGTTCTCCTTCACTTTCAGATTTAACTGCCCCCCCCCGCCTTTCTATTTTGAAGGTCTGGGAAGTTTCCAGGGGCCATCCTCTTTCTCCAGTTGTAAGCAGGCCACTTAGGATCCTTGGGTCAAAACCCCAAGCTACTTGGTAACCACCCACAGCCAAGTTGACATAACTACCTTGGTAGGAAGAGGCACCATGCCTGGTGTTCTCGATGCTGCCCCGGACAAAACTAAGTAATGAAGTAGCTGATTTGAGCTACTGGATCATTAAAGAGAAACAGATGGTCAAATATATTTGACTGGTTTCAAGGAGGTGGCATAGAACGTCACACACAAGTGAGATGTCTTGCACTGGACCACATCTAAATGAACAGCTTCCCCCTCTTTCGTAGTTTTTACTTCCATGAAGTGTCTCGGGGATTAGCAATTATTTCCTCCCTTTAGTATCTCCAAGCCCAGAGGGGATAGGGAAGAGGGAGGGTGAGAGAAACCCAGTACGCACGGTACCAGGAAGTGTTGTTCCTACCGGGTTGGGAATCCGCAGGGAAGAAGGTGGTGTGGCCGGCAGCAGGAATTTGCAGGACTGTGACTTGTGCCTTTGGAGGCCAACCCTCACCTCTCCCTGCTGAGAAGCCCCATCCGCTGTCCACTCTCCAGCTTTCATCTGCGGGTCTGCCTCAGAGGGCTGGGCGCTAGCTGGGGCTCCCAGCGCTGGGTCTCAGTCCAGCTGTGCCACACGCTTGCTGTGGGACCTTCAACAAGGGTCGGAAGCTTTCTTATTCTCAGAAGCCTCCTTGCTCTAAGGTTGATTCTCAAGCCTCTTTGGAAATCAGAATCATCCAGAGAACTTTTATAAATACAGGCGCCCGTAACATAGCCTCCGTTGAGCAGCAAAGCCTGAGCTTTTTCCTCCCCACCAGCCCCAACAACAAAAAGGAACTTCTCAAGGAAACTCTACAGTGGAATTCAAAAGGAACAATAGACTCGGATTTGATTTGTTTAATTCTGAAATCAAGGTCACCGGCGAGTCGCCCAGCTCTTATTTGTGTGGTTTGGGTGGGTTTTCTTTTTTGTTTTGTTTTTTTGTTTTTTGTTGTTTTTTTTTTTTTAAACAACATCTTTCTTTTCATTTGATGGTCCTGTCATCTCCAGAACTGTGTATGTTACTGATCCTGACTGTATTCAAAGCTGTTATTAAGTGGAGTCTTTTAGATTTTAGAGAAATGATAATGGTTCCAAAGATGACAGAAAGTGGCAGCTGGTGACAAAAAAACCCCTTGATAAGACGACAACAGTAAATCAAACTACCGCCACTTTTCCGTTTCATGTTTGTTAATACCACCTCGCCTTTTGAAGTTTAAAGCAAGGTTCAAAAAAGCCAGGTGCTGAATCATAATATTAAAGCAAGTAAGGAGCTCCATGAAAGCGAGGAGATCTGAGGGGGGGAAGCAACAAACACAGCTTTCAACTGCCTTTTGTCGGCCTTTCCGCAGATGTCACCAGTGGTTATCCCAGCAGAGGGTTCGGCTTGTAGCAGCGCCTCTGGCTGATTCCCGCTCTGCGTTTCAAGTGTCAATCAAAAAGGAAGGACGCAGCTTAGGTCCTGGTCATTGTCCTGTGAAAAGAGCCAAGCATTTAACATTGATTTAGCTCCCTCAATATACAAAGATAGAGCCAGCTTTGTGCATCGAAAAGGGCCTTTGGCAAGGTTACTTGGAGAGCAATTCCATCGCATCCGACGCGCCTTGGGTTCGCTGTCACACTGCGGTATCTGGAGCCCTCTGAAAAGTTATTCAGGACTGAGTGAGCAAATTAAAAAGAAATAACACATTCCCCGCAAGAGTGGTGCCGGTTAGTGGGAAAGGCCTGTTAGCGTCTCTTGGTCTTGAGAACATTTTAAATAATAACAAGAAATAGCCCGCACTTTGGAAACGAGCTGCAGCGTGCAAGAAAGGAAGCCGGAGGAGCCCCAAGAACCCTGGGTGGGTTGGGGGTGGGGGTGGGGGGGTTGGCCTCAGCGGGGTCAGCTGGGTTTGCAACATTCGTTCCTCCGACTTCATTCTAGTTTGTTTGTAGCCCGTGTGGCCTTCTGGGCTGAAAGTTCGCACAGGTTCCTATTGTGCCCTGCCTTTGTTTATGTTTCCATTTCCCGTGAGTAGACGCTAGTTTGGCCAAACTGGGCACGGGGCTTGGGGATGCGATTATAGCGACGTGTGAGTTTTACCAAACGCCCTGGTTGCCTCTGTTGCTCTTTTTCTTTTCTGTTTTTTTCTTTTCAAAACTTAATCAGTTTTCTGAAGTTCAGTTGACACACGAGGCTGCATCGGTTTCAGGGGTACAACATAGTGATCTGACAAGTTTATGCGTGATGCTATGCTCACCGCCGGCATACCTACCATCATCAGTCACCAAACAGCGCTGGTACAATACCATTGGCCATATGCCCTATAACCTCTATATTCCTTTTTTCTTCCTCCTCCTCCTCCTCCCCTTCCTTCTTCTTTTTGCCTTTGTTTTCCTGCAACAATATGCAATTACAGAATTATAGTTTGACTTGTGTTTTTATTTTTCAGCTGCTTGGCCTGACCCCCATGGGGATAGTCAGGCGCATGTGTTGTTCCAGTTCTCATTTTGCAGGTGTTTTTCTCCTGATCACTTAAGAGTCAAGCTCCCCGAGGGGCGCCTGGGTGGCTCAGTCGGTTAGGCATCCGATTTCGGCTCAGGTCATGATCTCACAGTCCGTGAGTTCGAGCCCCACATCGGGCTCTGTGCTGACAGCTAGGAGCCTGGAGCCTGTTTCGGATTCTGTGTCTCCCTCTCTCTAACCAGCCCTCCCCCCCTCATGTTCTGTCTCTCTCTGTCTCAAAAATAAATAAACATTAAAAAAAAAAAAAAAAGAGTGGATCTCCCTGAAACTTACTAAGTGGAGGTCTTGGGATACTTGGTGGTTGATCTGGTTTAACACATGTGATGGATGCTTCCTGAATGTCTGTGTGCTCTCCTTCACTTCCCAGCTTTCTTTGCAGTTGGTTTGGGGAACTGGGATGAGTTGGAGCTCATGGGAATGTGGACAAAGGGTTGTATCACTCCTGCTTTGAGATACAAATAATCAGTATGCCTCATCTATCCTTGCTGCCCCTTTAAAGACTGAGCGCTGAGATGGCAAAAGCCATAAAGTAGAAGCAACTGTCGTTACCCCTAAGTAAGGGCAAGCTAACCGGGATGGTCACCCCACCCCCAGTGGATTTTGCATGAGCAAGAAGAAATAAACCTTTTTTGGGGGGGTTAAACCACTGAAGTAGTGCCTCACCGGTCGTGTCTGATATGCCAGGGGTAGCTAGAAGTATCCTGATCAGGCAGTCGTCGAAAGGGGTGGTTCTGAAATTTGGGCTTGGCATAGAGCTTTTCCTGGCAGCTGATCTAATCTGTGCAAATATAGCGAGATGATAAATGGAAACACAACAACGCAAAAACGGTTCATGTTCCATTTAGCCAAAGTTCTGAGTCCTCAAACAATGAGCAGAGTGTTGTACTGAGGGATCACCTCTCCCTTCGCGCCCCACCCCGGACCCTCATCTCTTTTGTCAAATTGTGCTTTAGCTGCATCTGCCTGTCACCATCTTGACTCAGAATAAACCAAACCTTCTGCCTTTTTCACTCTTGAACCCAGTGTGACTTACAGAAAAGAAATCAACCACGCTGATGAGTGCCACTGCTGATTTGGAGTCTCCGGGCTCAGTTGCCCCCTCAATGCCAATTGGCAGTTCCATCACATGTCCTTAGTTTCTTCTTCCGTCCTCTTAGCAGATTATATTGTTTTCAATTTCACAGCAAAACAACAAAGGTAATTGACATGCTTTCCCTAAAATTTCTATCCATACCTCACAAGGTTTTCTGTGTCTCCCTCCAATATCTCAAAGGATTCCTCCTTTCCTCCAAGGATGAGCCACACACCTGTCCTCTGGAATTCATCTCCTAGGACTTTGCTTTATCTCTTTTTTTTAATGGTTATTTATTTTTGAGAGACAGAGCATGAGCATGGGAGGAACAGAGAGAGAGGGAGACGCAGACTCTGAAGCAGGCTCCAGGCTCTGAGCTGTCAGCAAAGCCCGACGCGGGGCTCGAACCCACGAACCGTGAGATGATGACCTGAGCCGAAGTCGGCTGCTTAACCACCCGAGCCACCTGGGCACCCCAACTTTGCTCTATTAATTACCTTTTTAGTTACTGGGATTTCCAACTTCAATGGCTGCATCTTCCCAGCATAGAAACCAAGCCTGCTCTGTGGGTTTTTGGATAGAATGGTCTTCAGTGACCTTCTCCTTCTTCTCATTCCCCAGCTATTACTGGCTCCACAACAATCTGCTTTCTTTCTTCTCCATTTAAACCAATAACCTCCATGTTACTTCACAGGAATATTAGATCGTTGCCTTGTCTACACCTGTCTGTTCTATGTAGACCTTTCACACTGCCTTCCTACTGCATTCTCCAATCTTGGTTTCCATCATGTTATTTTCTCCCAACTTGCCATCCTCTGCTCTGGCCTCTCTTTCTGGATTTCTTTTGCTAGATTCCTATCCCTTTGAACACCATCCCTTCCCTGGAATGCCATCTCTTGAGCTCTAACTGTGGCCCTTTTTCTTTTCCGATTCATGGTTTTTGAGACAGTCTTCATGGTGCCGGCTAGAATCTGAAAAAGGACTGAGTTAAAAAACTCAACATAGGGGCACCTGGGTGGCTTCGTTGGCTAAGCACCCAAATTCAGCTCAAGTCATGATCTCATGTTTCATGGGTTCAAGTCCCACGTCAGTTTCCGTACAGACAGCTCAGAGCCTGGAGCCTGCTTCGGATTCTGTGTCTCCCTCTCTCTCTGCCCCTCCCCCTGCTCTCTCTCTCTCTCTTTCTCTCTCTCTCTCTCAATAAATAAACATAAAACAATTTTAAAGCTCAAAATAATCTATTCATTAGCAGAGGGGTCTTCTTGGCCCAGATCACGACTCTGTAATTGACTACTAATTCTCCCAGTACGATTGGGTTGTAATAACATACAATAACATGTAATAACATGTAATAACATGTAATAACATAGCTATTTTGCAAATAGCTATGACTTAGATTTGCACCAACAACTGGACCTCCACAGAGTTTTATGACGCGAGGCCCCTGCACAGAGCGTCTATAGATGAAGTTCCTTAGATTTGTTGTTGTTGTTTATTTATTTTTTTAATGTTTATTTATTTATTTATTTATTTTTGAGAGAGAGACAAAGCACGAGCAGGGCTGGTGCAGAGAGAAAGGGAGACACAGAATCAGAAGCAGGCTTCAGGCTCCGAGCTGTCGGCACAGAGCCTGACGCGGGGCTCGAACTCACGGACCGTGAGATCATGACCTGAGCAGAAGTTGGACACTTAGTCGACTGAGCCCCCCCGTGAAGTTCCTTAGATGTGTGACACTCCCTGTGCTATCGAGTGGTTATAGGGGACAGTTTGTCAACTGGTTGCTGCTTCTTGCTCCAATGCCTTTGAAAATGCACTTCCTCACCTTGAACTTCTGAACTCAAGTGCCCACCTGGGAATCAAGCTCAAAGCAATTCTATGAGAGAGAAAACTGCACCTTCGTCTGCTCTGTTCCAGAGATGCATCTCTAGAGACCGTCTTGCTTGACTCTTCTTTCTGCTTTACGTCCTACCAGTGAGAAAATTCTTCACTCCTATTTATGTATTTACTTATTTATAGTAGGCTCCTCACCCAACATGGGGCTTCACCTCACAACCTTGAGATCAAGGGTCTCATGCTCTACTGACTGAGCCAGCCAGGCACCCCAAAAATTCTTTACTGCTTACTGACATGAGTTAGTAATGTTACACGTGAATGTTTTCCTTCAATTTGACTTTCAACTCCTTGATTCAGAGAGCATGTTCTCTGCTCCTTATAGCCTTATACCCCATTCCTAGACACGCTCCTGAACACGTAACCACACTTATACTAAGACCTCATGCTAAAGACATAGGGACACCCTCCTCTTCAACCTTTTTCTTCTTACTATAGACACAGAACACTTCTTTACTGCAAGGATGATCTGGTGCCTTTATCCTTGAAAAGAGAAATAAACATGCTGGTCCCTTCGGAAGCTGAACTTCTCTGGGCGTCCCCATGTGGCCACTGGTTCAACCCTTTTGACTGAAGCTGTTAGTCTGGTTTACCAGGTCATCAACTTGAAGTGGTTGGATCTCAATGCAGACACAGCCTGCTTTTGCGACTTCCTCCCGGCTCCCTGGCCATGATGACAATTCGACTTTGAGTCTTAAGCTGTGATTCATTTTCAAGCATTTACTAAGTTGCTAAACCACCAAGCACGGACACCGGTTGGCCTTCTCCTCGCTGGCCCTCCCTCAGTCTGCTTCTGTCAGAGCAACGCTTCATGAGTCTCTGTTGCCAGGAGTCCCCGTTCTGTGTCTCTAGCATGTGTGAGACTTGTGCCCCTTTGACTTGTGGACAGCCAGGAAACTTGTGTTTACCTCCTGCCACCCAAACAGCCAAAGCAAAATGAAAGAGAGAGAGAGAGAAAAGAAAATTTTGAAAGAGAGTCAGATCACGTAGCTAGAGTCATGTAAATTAAAACAAAAACAAAAACAAAAACAAACCTTCCTCTAGCATTCTGACTGAATCCAATCTTGTGTCTTCCGAAGGGAAATTGTGCCTGGGGTGGAGGAGTGCGGTGTGAAGAGAGGAGAAAGCCACATCTCAGCCTCTGCAGCCTGGGTCCAGTCGTACCAAGACCTGGCTTTGCTGTTATTTGATTTATTACAGTTCATCAGAGCAGTCGAAATGGGTATGAGATTCTGCATTCCACCTGGGCTGGAATAAACTAGCCACCAGGGATGTGGGCAGATCAGACGCTTTCATTCCGGTTCCGTCTGGCCTTTGCTATGTCAACGGCAGACACCGACGCGTTACTGAGGTAGTTCTCTTCATAATTCGTGGATGGCTCCTTCTGCATCCCACCTCTCGGAATCAACTGAACGTGAAAACCCTGAGGCTCCCCTGGCCCGTCAGGGAGGCTGCAGTGCGATGGGACTATGGGTTCGGATGGCCCGGGAGCCATCCTGCCTCCAGTTACCCACTAGCTGAGTGAGTGGAGCTGTAGGAGAAAGATGACTGTACTGAGAAAACACCCGCCTCACGTGCTGCTGGGGCTGGGGGTAAGTGAGATAATGCACAGAAAGTGCTTGAGACCGTACCTGGCACCCAGCAAGTGGTCGTTGGATACAGCTGTGACCATTATTTACCGTAGTTTCTAGTAAAAACACTCAATTCTCAATAGACAGCTTTTTCATTTGGGGGATTCAGAAGGGCAATTAGCGTATGGTAAAAAAAAAAAAAAAAAAAAAAAAAAGGAAAGCAGATTTGCTATATGAAATGGGGGAAAAGATCGGAGAAAATAATTAAATGATCGGGGCGCCTGGGTGGCTCAGTCAGTGAAGCGTCCGACTCTTGATTTCCGCGCAGGTCGTGATCTCACGGTTTGTGAGTTCGAGCCCCGCGTCGGGCTCTGTGCTGACAGCTCAGAGCCTGGAGCCTGCTTGGGATTCTCTCTCTCCCCCTCTCTCTGCCCTTCCGCTGCTCACTGTCTTGCTCTCACTCTCTCTCTCAAAATAAATAAATAAACATTAAAAAAATTAAATGATTAAACTCACTTATAATCTCTTTGCCCAGAGATAACTCAGGTTAATATTTGGGTACTAGTATAATATATGTTATATTTATACAAACAATGTAAACATTTACATTTATAAATGTTTTTTATTGTATACACGCATACAAACACATAGACATATATATTTTGTCTCGCAGGGACTATACAAGAGGTATTATTGACTAGAACCTACCCTCATCATCGAAGGAAAGAAGGTGCACTGTGAAAACGGCGGGGTCCCCATGGCTCATTTTCTCAACTCCCTTCCCTCAGGTCTCTGCTTAGATGGTCCCAGTTAATAGGTCTCCTCTGGCTACCCTAAATAAAACAGTGCCCCCAGGACCTTCTATCGCCTGGCCCTGCTTTATGTTGTGAGGCACTTCTGTAGTTTGTCAGCGAGGGTGTAAGCTTCGGCCACCACGGCACCTCCCTGTCCTAGTGCCGGGCTGGGTTGCGGTCCCTGCTGCCCATGTATTTGTGGGAGGAAGGCATACTTCCCTCCAAGTCCTCCCTCCCCTGCTCACACTTTCCTAGTAACTTTGGGCCAGGATTCTTTAGTCATCAACTAACGTGCTCTGAGGGGATGCAAACTAACGTTCACGGTTCCCCAAGCAAAGCATCAGAGAGGAGGTAACCCGCCAGTAAATACACACATGGAATGGTTCACAGTTAAGTACAAATGGTTCTTTAGAGCCCGCCATTTTAGAGTTCATTGTACAAGGTATATGAACTCTGTCACCCGTGAAAAGGTAAACCCTCGGTTTGCACTTCTGTTCCACTGCAGATTTATGTCTCCCTTTCGTTTCTGGTTTTCTATTCACCTGCCCCTTCTAACAGTAGAGTGCAAGTCCTTAGGGGCCTGGCTCAGGGAGCTCTTTCTGGGCCTTTCCCCAGCATTTACTATACAGCTTTGGTTCTGGAAAGAGCTGAGCAGAGGGGTGCATAGATGAGTGAACCATGGCAACTCTTCCCTTTTTATTCTGAAATCACGCTGAATCAGTACTCAGGTTGCACCAAGGAACACTGGAAATGGACGGAAAGTTGACATTTTGGAGTCAGGATTTAATTCTCTGACAAGTGACATCTGTCTTACCTCTCACTGGGAATCTCTTCTCTCCAAGTCGAAACTGATTTACCACAGCCAAGGGTTATCAAGTATTAACTATGGTTTTTACTCAGATAACTTGCTGAAAAGAACAACGAATTGTTTCTGGAAGATGAGATCTTGACATCACCTCCACAAGGCACAGTGGCCGGTGGGGGGTGGGGGGGGGGGGTTGTTTCAAAAGCCAAGATGTGTGTGTGTCTGAAAGAAGATCGTGCAAGTAGAGAAAATACCGTGTGAGAGAAAAGAGAGAGACAAGGGGTGAGCAGCTGCTCAGAAAGTCTTATCCGAGAGGAGGGCTCACGGAGTCATCCACGGAAGGGTGGTGTGATGGCCGGCTTTATGTCAACTCGGCTGAATTATGGTCCCCAGTTTCTGAAGGTCTTTTTAAAATGTGGCTGACGTCTACCATCAGCTGACTTTAAGTAAAGGAAATTACCTTCAATAATTTGGGTGGGCCATACCTAATCAGTCGAAGGCTTTAAGAGGCGTAACTCAGATTTTTCTAGGGAGAAGAAATTCTACCTCATGACTGCAGCATCAACCCCTGCCTGAGTCACCAGCCTTCTAGCCCGCCTTATGGATTTGGTGCTTGCCATCCCCCTCAGTCACCTGAACCAAATCCTTAAAACAAATTCTGTTATTCTGTTTCTCTAGAGACCCAGGACTGATACAGTTGGGAGGCAGGTGCTACTCAGAAGGATTGCCAAGGAAAAAGGGGAAGGAATTCAAAGCCATTCCTGTCACTGCTGTCAGGAAGGAAGGACATGCCAAATGAGAGAGAGTAATTGAGACATGAAATAGGTCTGAAACGCAGTGTCGGTAAAGAACAGCGCATGCGCCTCAGGGCCCAGGCGGCTGACAGAAACCACTTGGACTTGAGTGGGTGTTGGGACAGATGTCATGGTTACTTCCCAAAGCTGTCCCCGTGTTTCCTGGTTTGGTTCCCATTCCGACCCTGCGAGCTGGCAAGGGCAAGGATTAACATGCCCATTTCACAGATCAGAAAATGAACAGCCACTGGGACTCCCAGGGCTGGGGACTCCTGGACGCAACTGAGAAGTTTTATCCTGAAGAGCTGGAATGGCGCCTCAAACCTTGAGGTGGGTCGGGAGGCTGGGTCGGCCCCCGCAGCATCACCTCAGACCGAGGGGGCCGATAAAGGTCGTCTGGAACGTTAGAAATTACCTACCTGTGATTGGTCTTGAAGAGAGTCCCTGTGGACCAGAAGACATTTCACAGGAGAGCTGAAGCGGAAAGGCTTTGGAGGACAGAGTCTTTTCAAGGGGACGTTGAGTGGTGGCAACAAAAGTTACCCATCGGCAAAAACAGCTGGGGAGCCATCTGTCTGGGAGAAGCCTCCGGCCCATTTCATTACCCCGCTCCCGCATTTGTGAGAGGCCTGGCCGCCGACGGGAGGCGGTTTATAGCAGAGGGAACAGAAGGAAACCAGTTGGCCCTTGTATAACCTTGGCCTCATTAGCATCAAACCCAAGCCCACTGCGCTATTGACTTCTACTAAATATCCACCCATCAAGAAGATTTCCCCGAGCCCTGCCTCAGGGGCGTTCAGACAGACAGGGCCTCCTTGCTCTCCATCCCTGGCTTTGTGATCCAGGAGGGGTTCCTCCCCACCCACAAAGATCCAAGCTTAGCAACCACTCCATCTTCCCGGAGAGGAAAGTGGGGGGAAGGAAGGAAACCTCCGTGGTCCCCTCTCTGAAAGCCTCCCTTCCCTCGCTCCAAAGGGCCAAGCAAATAAACCCTAGAGAGGCGGCTCGGCAAGTGAAATGCACACAATTATATTTCCGACTGCTTGGCAAACTTTTATTTCTGTACAGCAAATGACACATTATCTTTCCGGAGGTCAGTGAATAATGCAGTCGGATTCTTGCAACGTTGTGAGAGTTAATGTTTCTATTTGCCATTGTGTCCTGTGCAAAGAAAGGCGGCTGGTCACCTAGGGTTACCGCAACACAGCGTGGAGATGGTCGAATCCACAAGAAGTGCTTTGATAACGTTGGACACTATTGTGCAGACGTCCTGCTTCCTGGCCCACGCTGCATAATGGGCCTCCGAGCACTAAGGAGATAAACCGTCCTATCCTTGCAGTGTCAGAGGTAGAGCTCTCCAGAAGCTGCATTCATAATTTCCTCGAACTTGAGGACTTCGATTTTTTAATAGTAATTGAAACATATAATTCAATAGAAGTGTCACTCTAATGTAATAATTGCCAAGGAAATTGAGCCACAAAGAAGTATCATAAATTGCAATTTACCTTTATTAGAGTACTTGGAGCTGGTAATGTTTTCTCATCAAGAAAGCCACCCCCCTCCCCAGATACCTTCCCCTTCCATCTTTCGAATGTTCATCCTCATTCACGCGGCCCTCTTCAGCAATACCTTCGCTTCTTCTTAGATTTCCAATCTCTGGGTTTGGCCCCTCTTAAAATGCTTATCACGGCAAAGTGTTTATATTAATTGCTCTGGTGAAAGCTTTATAATATAAACTTCAGCGAAACTCTATTGTCAAATGTCAGCTTCCTCACATTCCACCCAGAACGTTTTCTTTCCTTTTGTGGGTATGAGTGATATAATGGTGCTTTGTGTATTTAAAGGACCGTGTGAGTGTCAGTGGATGTTATTGTGATGCCTTCCGCACATCTTTTTTAAAAAAAATGAAACAATCTTCTCTTCGGTTGTGTCTTAACACCACTGAGCTAAATCCGGGACTTAGAACAAAACAAGAAGCCCACTCACCCTCCTCAGGAGGCCTTGCTTGGAACCATCTGAACGATTATTACCATTATTCTTTCTGATTGTCAGTAGGCAGTGAAGCGCCTCGTCTCCTTGTGCCGTGGAAACGCACAACGCGCTCACTTCCTTTCCCTTCCTACAGCCACTGAGCCGGCATGGCATGTCGCCACCCTTGTTTCTGCTGGATTCTGACCCATTGCTATCCCACCCCCTCCCCTTCTTCTGCTCACTTACCCCGATATACTTCTGGGAGGCATCTGGCCTGAGACTGACCCGAGACAGGAGGCTGCTTGGAGCTAGATTCCTGCGCTCCTGGAAAAGAAAGCAGGTGTCCTAACCCAGTCAGGACTCACTGTTCCCAAGACTCTTAGGAACCTACAGCAAGTTTTAGGCTGGATTACAGGAGAAAAACATAGAGGCGGGGAGAGACGAAGGGACAAGGAAGGTACAGGGGCGGTGAATAAAAGAAAGGAAGGGAAGAGAGGCGCTAGAGAGGAAAACAGGCTAACCACGCACATCCTGGAGTGAAGTGGGGAGGGGAGGGGTGGTGGGATACAAAGCATGTGCCCATTATGACTATAACCATTAAAATCTATGTTTTTGGAAATACAGAATGGGAATAGGATTTACCAAAATGGAGCCCTATACATATACATACATATACATATATAGACGGTCAGGATCATATGTATCATTTTTCCGTTTCCTGGACTTTCTATCAGGCCCCATCTTTATCACAGAAAAGCAGATGCGATGCAGTGTTAGGGATCGGAGAATAGATGCACATCCACAGCGGCCCTTCCGGGCCCCTCCACCCCCAGGCCCCAGCTTGTGTTGTGTTGAAGTTCATGGGCCTGGAGCGTGGGTCTGAAGCATTACCCACAGGTGGGTATCTCCTGCTATCCTCACTCTGAGCCCACCAGGCTTGAAGGATGAGCTGAACAAAAGTGGAAGTCAGTTCTTTATGTAGGGATGTGCTGATCCCAAAGGACCTGTTTATCATTCTTTCTTTTTTTTTTTTTCTTAATGTTTATTTTTGAGAGAGAGAGAGACAGACAGACAGAGAGAGCTCGAGTGGGCAGAGAGAGGGGGAGACAGAGGATCGTGCTGTCAGCGCAGAGCCCCACATGGGGCCCAAACCCACAAACCATGAGATCATGACCTGAGCGGAAGTCGGATGCTCAACCAACTGAGCCACCCAGTCACCCCTAGAATTCTTTTTACGTCAGGAGCAGCACATGACAATTAAATGACTCTTTCTAGATGTTTGAATTCAACTTTTCTTTAATTGAAATTTTTTCTCATTGTCTCCTTTCTTGCCTTCCTTTCTTTCTTTCTTCTTTCTTTCTTTCTTTCTTTCTTTCTTTCTTTCTTCTTTCTTTCTTTCTTTCTTTCTTTCTTTCTTTCTTTCTTTCTTCTATATACAGCCATCCCCCACAGAAGCACATATCCTGGAATTGGTACCAAGGGAAGTGAGTCCAGCCCTGCATAAGGATAGCATGAAAAGCCAAAAGCATCCCGTTGTCAATAAATACAGAAGCCTCGCGTTCTGAAGTCACCCAGACTTGACTTGTCTTCCTCATTTGGCAACTTAGTTAATTGTGCTGGGCTTCAGTCACCACCGTGGCTGGATGAGGGTCATTTATGCTGCTTCACTGGGCTGCTGGAAGAAGGTCTGGAGAGTGCGGCACGTGTAACATACTTGGAACAGCTGGTGATCAGCTGGTGCGGTTCTCACTTCCTCCAGACCCAAGGATCCCTGTTCATTCCTATGCACTTGGCTGGACCTCTTCTACTTCAAAAGAACTTAGAATAACACTCTGGGATGACCTCAGTCATTAATGAGCGCATTTAGACATGCTACCGATTCAATCATGACCCCTAAAGTGTTCCGACCAGAGAGAACAACAGTGTCTTATAAAACACACCTGCTTGACAAGTTCCGGTATCTCCAGGGTGTGGCTGGGGGCTCAGAAGAAATGCTCACTGGACAAGGAACAAGGAGTTCCGGGCTTAGGTCCACATCGCCGCCAATGCGTGGGGTGACTTTGGGCAAGACCCTGCTTCCCAGACGCTCAGTTTTCTATATGTAACCTGAGGGGATGTGGTCAAAATCAGGAATTTTAAAACAATCTTTAGCAGTACTTTTCCATCAAGTTGAGTCTTAGCCAAAAGCAGGGATGCTCTGGTTATGGCAGGGGGACAACGCAGTGTCCCCCCATTCCCTCTCCCCACCAAGTCGGTGGCTCTCACTCCCTGGTGGTTGACCTTGAGGCCCACGTTCAAGGCGACAGAGCAGAGCTGCAAACCACAGATTTCCACACTCTCTTGAACCACTTAGCAATCTGCCTCATCCACAATTTCACATATTTCCATTCTACTCTATCGACACCTAGTCACAAGACATGACAAATATTGCCAATATATACCGAAGCATATTATCACATTGCCTTGTTCACTCTGCATTTCTGGACATAGAAAGAATATTCAGCTCGTGATTTTGCTTTCCTGAGTGCCTTCACTTTCTTTTTCTGCCTCTTCTTCTGTTCCCCCCACCCCTCATTATTTTACTTTTTTTCATTCCTGCCATTTTCCAGAAGGAATTCTCCATCCTGCTGATACTCTACCGAATTCCTCAGCCACCTCCCTCCCTGGGATCGCCTTGTGTACTTGAGAGTGAGGGGAGAGGGGCAGTAGAGTCAGTCGCTGGACGCCTGTCATTTGGGAACACTTTTCTCTTTCAGATTTCCCTTCCAAGCCCTTCCCGTCTATCTCCAGACATCCCCTGAACTGGCCCGAGGACCATCGGCAATGACATTACCTTGAAGGCTTTCAGAAACCCAGATTCTCGGGTCTCATCCTCTGTCTCCACGGTACGGCTTTAGGCAAGTAGATGATAAAATGAGGTCCCAAAGTGATTTTCCATATCTTTAAAATTGGAAAACTAACTACCTTTCAAATCACTTTCCCCGCGTTCCCCCATTTCCCCGTCTCTTGCTCCCCAGTTTCTTTCCCTTCAGCGTTCATCCTAATTACCAGCTAACTGGTGGATGTCACTGCTACTTAAACGTGCTCCCACTCTGGATCCCTAATCATGCCCATTGTGCTCCTCAAAGCTAAGTCAAGAATTGCCGTCTTTTGATTTCCCTCTCTCTCTATATTGTGGAAGGAAGCAGGTCCCGGTGCTTTTGTTGTCCCTACTTCTGGGCTGAGCTCCATTTGCTGGTGAACGGGGCTTATCTTTACTCCCCCCTCTAAATACTGTAACATTCAGCCTCCTTTCATGTCTGTGCTTTTAAAGTAAATCTTTGGACAATTAAAGATATGAAATGGCTAAATAGAGTTTCTGCCGGCGTTGTTCTCTCCTTTTTAAAGGTTTAATCACACTTAATGGCTCTCTTCAAAACTTGAATTTTCCATTTTGGTGTTTTGACTCCATTGAAAGAGTTTACTAATATTCTTTCAAAAGTATTCTCTACTCAAATGAGCTATTCAATAAAGTTTTGTGCCATGCTATAGGATTTACGCTAAATGGAAAATAATTTAAAGGGAAATCAGAGTTGGGGGGTTGCTATTCCTCTCTACGGGTTTTGTTAGTTAAACCGTAATCCTCAATATAGAGCCCATTAAAAGTTGGTGTGAAGGAACAAGAATTATCATTTAGGGAGAAGGGAGACTATCGCGAGTGCAATCTCAATACCCCTTTTCCTTGAAGATAGTTTATTGCTCAGTCTTGTGATTCTATAAATAGGAACTTGTGATAAATTCTTCCTCTTCCCTCCCTCCCTTCTCCCTTCTTCTCCTCTCTCTCTCTCTCTCTCTCTCTCTCTCTCTTTTTCCTGAGGAGTGAACAAAGGATTAAGGGAGAGTAAAAGGAATCCATTTTGTGACCAACCTTCTATTGTTTTAAACAAATCGCCTTGACTCTTCCCAGTCTTGGCCCTGCCAGGTTGTAACTTGCCCTTACTCATCACCGTCAGGAGGAGGAACCCGGCCGGACACTGAGACCCCTTGGGTCATACTCACAGTGTAAGTGATAGAGTTTGCCACTTGCAAGGGAAATTTAGTGGAAAATAAAAGCCAGTTCTCCCTGACGGCATCTTTATTAACCCTGGGACTCTCTGGTGGGCTAAGCAATATGGATACGCACACGATATTAATGAGGGGCGTTGGCTCAGAGAAGAAAAATGAATGCGGTGGGTCTGGGACCTATAGGGACACCACCTCTCCCCGATACCTTCTTGCTTGTCTGCTTTCCTTCATTCTTCCTTCCTACAAGTAACCACTGGACACCTGAAAAGTGGCCAGTCACGCGCTAAGTACTAGGACAAGTTTGAGAAAATGATGACCATACCTCGAGACGCTTAACATCCGGCTAATGAAACAAGAAGTAATGTAGGTAACAGAAAGAAAACAGAAGTCATGATCTATGGCCCACATGTTGTCATTCGATAACTAATGACCTCTAAGAAGGACTTTAACTTCTCTCAGATTCAGTGTTTCTCTTTCACGAATGGGGTTCTGAGGCCAAGTAACACTTATTGCTATCCGAAATATCTCATCATTTCTTTCTTGTTTTGGGTCTCCCCCTCCTCCCCAGTGTAAGCTCCATGAAAACAGGGGCCTGTGCTGATTATTCCTCTCTGTATCCCAGTGCCTAGAATAGAGGCTAGCACTGAGCAAATGTTCGATACCCACGCACCTCTGAGACTTGGCAGGGTTCGGTTCCAGACCACTACAATACAGCAGATATCACAAAACAGTGAGTCCAATGAATGTTTTGGTTTCTCGGTGCATGTAAAAGTTAGGTTTAGACAGTAAGATAGTTTATTAAATATAAAATGGCATTATGTCTATGAAATGTATATACCTTCATTTTCATTTTTTAATTATTTATTTTAGTTTTTAAAAATTATTTATTTTGCGAGAGAAACAGTGTGAGCAGAGGAGGGACAGAGAGAGAGAGAGAGAGAGAGAGAGAGACAGAGACAGAGACAGAGAGAGACAGAATCCAAAGCAGGTTCCAGGCTCCAAGCTGTCAGCACAGAGCCCGACACGGGGCTCGAACCCATAAACCGTGAGATCATGACCTGAGTCAAAGTTGGACACTTAGCTGACTGAGCCACCCAGGTCCCCCTATGCCTTCATTTTAAAACACCACATTGCTAAAATCTGCTGACCATCACCTGAGCTTTAGGTCAGTCATCATCTTTTTGCTGGTAGAGGTCTTGCCTCAATGGCAGTGGCTGCTGACTGATCAGAGTGGTGGTTGCTGAAGGCCGGGACGACTGTAGCAATTTGTAGAATAAGACAACAGTGAAGTTGGCTGTGTCCACTGGTTTTTCCTTTCACTTGGTTCCTCATCTGTTCAAGTTGCATCATGAGATGGCAGAATTCACTCACTATCTTCAGGCTCCACTTCCAATTCCGGTTCTCTGGCTCTTCCCACCACATCTGCAGTGACTTCCTCCCCTGGAGTCTTGAACCGCTCAAAGTCATCCGTGAGGGTCAGAATCAACTTCCTCCAAACTCTTGCTAATGTCGATATTTTGACCTCTCCCATGAATCACAAATGTTCTTAATGGCATCTGGAATGGTGAGTCCTTTCCAGAAGATCTTCATTTTACTTTGCACAGACCCGTCAGAGGAATTACCAGCTATGGCAGCTCTAGCCTCACGAAATGTATTTCTTAAAAGTAAGACTTGCAAGCCCAAATTACAACTTGCTCCATGGACTGCAGAGTGGATGTTGTGCTAGCAGGCACGAAAACAACAGTCACCTCATCGTACGTCCCCATCGGAGCTCCTGGGTAACTAGGTGCCTTGTCAATAAGCAACAAACCTTTGAAAGGGATCTTTTTTTTCTGAGCGGTAGGTCTCACTGGTGGGCTTCAAATATTCAGTAAACCATGTTGTAAACAGATGTGCCGTCATCCAGACTTTGTTGTTCCATTTCTAGAGCACAGATTTAGCATCATTCTTAAGGGCCCTAGGATTCTCAGAATGGTAACTGAGCATTGGCCTTAAGAGCAAGTCACCGGAAAGCCACACAGCCCCTAAGAAGCCTGTCCTTTGAAGCTTTGAAGCCAGGCACTGACTTCTCTCTCCAGCTATGAAAGTTCTAGATGGCATCTCCACCCCCCCCCACCCCCCCAAAAAGGCTGTTTCGACTACTTTGAAATCTGTTGTGGAGTATAGCCACTTGCATTCATTCTCTGAGCACTTACTGCAGCACCCACACCAGCACCTGCTGCTTCACGTTGCACTTTGACCTTGCGGAGACAGCCTCTTGCCTTAAAGCTCTTGAGCCAACCTCTGCTAGCTTCAGACTTTCCTCGTGCAGCTTCCTCACCTCTCTCAGCCTGCATAGAATTAGACAGTGAGGATTTTGCTCTGGACTGGGCTTTGGCCAGAGGGAACGTTGTGGCTGGTTTGATCTTCTATCCAGACCCCTCAGACTGTCTCCGTATCAGCAGTAAGGCGGTTTCCCTTTCTTATCATCTGTGTGTTCACTGGAGCAGCACTTTTCATTTCCTCCAAAAACTTGTCCTTTGTGCTCATGGCTTGGGCAACTGTTTGGCCCAAGAGGCCTAGCTCTGAGCCTACCTTGGCTTTCGATATGCCTTCTTCACTCAGGTTAATCATTTCTAGCTTTTCATTTAAAGTGAGAGACGTGTGACTCTCCCATTTACTTCAACACTTAGAAGCCATTGTAGGGTTACCAACTGGCCTAATTTCAATATTGCGTCTCAGGGAATCGGGAGGCTCAAGGAGGGAGCGAGAGATATGAGGGAACACTCAAGACACACACATTGACTGATTACATTTGCCGTCTCACGCGGTGCTGACTGTGGTGCCCCCCAACAATTACAAAAGTAAAGTCAAAGACCACTGGTCACAGGTCACCACCGCAAACATGATGATGGTGAAAAAGGGTGAAATATTATGAGAAGGTCCAAAATGTGACACAGAGACCGAAAGAGACCCAACAAATGCCTTTTTGAAGACTGAACTGTAAGCATGTAGACCTAGTGAGATTTGCATCAGACAGAGGATAGGAGGGATATTTTTAAAAGATGGCAACAGAAGGAGCAAAATGGTGTAAAGCAAGTTCTATCTCAAAGATACCGAACAGGCCAGTTTGCACTCAAGGGTAATGGATTCCTCTGGGAAAAGTAGATTCGGGCCAGCTTTTGGAAAGTCTGAAATGCCAGCATTAGCCAGTGGGGATTTTGATTGGGGGTGTTACTTCAAGAAAGTAATGTTTTAGGGAGATGAATCAGACAGCAATATACAAGGCTGAAGGTGACAGAGAAGTAACTTAAGAAGACAGCACAGTACCTGGGACGTCAGGTGACAAGGCCTGAATTAGAATCGTGGGAGAGAGGGGCACCCGGGTGGCTCAGGTGGTTAAGCATCCAACTTCGGCTCGGGTTGTGATCTCACAGTTCATGAGTTCGAGTCCCGCGTCGGGCTCTGTGCTGACAGCTCAGAGCCTGGAGCCTGTTTAGGATTCTGTGTCTCCCTCTCTCTCTGCCCCTCCCCACTCGTGCTCTGTCTCTCTGTCTTAAAAATAAATAAAACATTAAAAAAAAATTAGAATTGTGGGAGGGAAAGTCTAAAGGAAAGAAGAATTCGGACCCCCAACAAAGTAGGAATCAGTGGCATTGGATCACTGAGGAGCTATGAAGAGTGAAGGAGAAGAAAGCATCAAAGGTGCATGAAAACTGGAATTCTGGTAAAATCCATAGAAATAGGGAAATGGGGAGGGAGGTCATTTTGGAGAGAAATACAGCGAACTTGTTTTCAGTTATTTTGAGGTGTTGGTAGAGCACCCAGATGGAAATGTCCAGCAGGCGGTGGAAAATGTGGGGCTGGAAAAAGGAACATGTGTGAGAGCCAAAGATAACAGATGTGAAAGTCATCTCCTTGGAGGTAACAGAAAATCATGGGAAGAGATGCCTTCTCTGAAGTAGAGAAGGAAGAGCAGGGGCCCAAGGGCAGAGCCCGAGTGAATGAGTCAGTTGGCAATGAGAGGGGGAGGAGGAAAGGCAGGAACAGGAATACTTGAGAAGGGACAGGACTCAGAACCAAGGCAAGGGAGGGAAGATTCTAAGGCATTGCAGGCAAATGAGCTAGAATGGTCGAAACGCCTGGCACCATGGCTAGGGCATAATACATCATTAGTATAGGGATCAGTACAATGAAAATCCTTGTTAAGTATGAGGGAACAGTCACTCATATCAGGCGTTACAGACGAGATGTCAAGGAGAATGAGAAATTGGAAAGGTCTTTAGATCTGCCCATTGGGAGGTCACTGAGGACAGGAGGGAGGCTGAAGGGTTGTCCTCCACAGGAACTTACTTCCCAAGGTAAAGTTACACATTTCCAGCCTTTCTGTAAGAGCCCATGCTGGAAAATCCTACGTTCCCTTATCGTCTCCAGTCCACATGGAACGTCACATGGAGAAGTCTTTATAAGCCATGTGACGGCAGCCCAGTTTGTGTTCTTGATTATGAGCATGTCAATAGTTACTCATTAATTTTACCCAATATAAGAGGAATGACTGACTTCCTGTCCCTGGCACCTGACGTCACCACTCCTTTGGTTTGCTGTCTTCTGGAACGAAGCTCTTACAAATAGCATGTGTTCAAGACTCAACGGGGGAAAGAAGTAATAAAATGTTAAACGAGGCAGGGCGCCTGGGTGGCTCAGTCGGTTAAGCGTCCGACTTCAGTTCAGGTCATGATCTCACAGTTCGTGGGTTCAAGCCCCGTGTCGGGCTCTGTGCTGACAGCTCAGGGCTTGGAGCCTACTTCAGATTCTGTCTCCCTGTCTCTCTGCCCCTTCCCCATTCAGGCTCTGTGTCTCACTCTCAAAAATAAATAAACATTAAAAAAAATTTTTTTTTAAATGTTAAACAAGGCTTGGTCAAGTCTCTGGCTTCAACAAATTTACTTTCATTCTGGAAAGACACATTGGGAGATTGGATTTCATTAGCTACGGAGCTGATCTGACAGTTAAATATGCTAGGTTGCTGGCTGGCTACTTGTTGACATTTGGGGTTGCCTTTTAAAATATCCCTATCTTTAAGATACTTTTCCCAATCTGTCCATTTAGACTTGGGATTCCTTTAAAGGGGACAAAGTCATGAATCCCCAAGGAGAGGTCAAGCTTCAAATATAGAAACTATACTGTGTCCCCACTCCTATAACCACCTGGTTTCAATTAACCCTAAAGAACAAATGACTTACATCGAAGAATTTTAAAAACCACAATTTAACTTACAAGATTTATCACAGTGTCCCTAAAAGCTGGTGGTAGGGAATGGTTTCAGATTTCTTAGGACAGGTGACTTGGATTGACTGTTCTCATAAAGGTCAGGGTGGGAGTTGGGGGAAGGGGTTGGGGATAGGTGCCTGAGGTTCACTCACTTGTTTAGTTTACAAAGTGTCTTCAGTGAAACAAACAGCAAGAATCTAGAACAGGCTCGGACCGGGGGGCTGGTGATGCAGCAGTGAAAGCCGTCGCTCTGTCCTCAAAAGACTCTAATCTGTGGTCCGGACAGACTCGGGCAGATCATTACAAATCAGAGGGAAGTGCTGAGGCAGAGAAGAATTAGCGGGTGCCCTCACACAGAGGAATTCCTAGCCCTGACTTCACAAAGTCTTTGTGAAGTGAGTTAAAGGGACCTTAGAAATGCAATTTCTCTTTCATCCTGAAGAGGGATTTGAGCAGAGAGGCCTTGTCAGGGTCACTGCAGGAATGTTCTATCTTGGTCTTTCCCGCTCCCATTCTCTCTTCTCTGAGGGGAAGTGGAGAAAACCCAGTCATTACCAGAGAAGGCTAACGAAGGTTCACGGTGCTCGTTAACACTTTCAGGCCAGCTCCCCCATCTAAACTAAACAGAGAACAGATTACGACCTTCCAGGGGTTGGAATCCAGGGCTAGAAGCTGGCCGCATCAGAATGGCAACCCCAACAGAGTGGCAGTGGAGGACGGTGTTGGGGAGGGTTGGGGGGGGGGGAGGCTGGTGGCTTACTGCCTGCCAAAGGGGCCTGGGGCCTTGCTGGAATGGACCAGAGGAAAGCAATGGAGACTAGGGGCTAGAGGGACCCACCCCAGAGGGAACTCTCATGGAAGGAAATGGCCTACTTCTGACCGGTCTCTGGAGGGAAGCAGAAAAGTGCTGGGGAGGGACAGACCTGACTGGGCTGAGATCGGCAGATGACGGCCACCACACGTGATTCTCCACAGCCTTATCAGAGAGGCAAGCTTTTCAGCTTCAGGCTTGACTTGGGTCCCTCCACTCTCCCAGTCCGGCATGCGACCTTGGGAGGAACCAACACTCCACATGTATCTGGGGTTGCAGTTTGCAAAGCTTTGCATTGACTTCCCCATTCCCTGTCCCCCAAGAATGTTCACTGCAATGCTGTGTTGTCAGAGGGACCCACACGGGGAGGGGCCCTGGAGGCCAGGGCGAGCTTGGACAATATTGAACCAGAAGTTTTAAGTTTATTTGTTCTGAGAGAGAGAGAGAGAGAGAGAGAGAGAGAGCACGTGAATTGGGGAGGAGCCCTGAGTGAGGGAGAGAGAGAGAATCCCAAGCAGGCTTTACACTTGCAGCCCAGAGTCTGACAGGGGGCTCGAACTCACATCGTGAGATGATGACCTGAGCAGAAACCAAGAGTTGGATGCTTAATGACTGAGCCACCCAGGTGCCCCGGTCACCTTTTCACTTTTTGTGCTACCAGACTGTGGTAGCAGAGAGTTGCCAATAAGAGGGTTTGACAGGACAGCAAGTGGGCTGATCCCGGACCCTTGCATTTCAGGAGGGGAGGCACCCCAGAATGGGAAGGAGAAGGACAGGCAAGGGAGGGGTGAGCAGTGCTGGAAATAAACCTTGCTGGCCACACCACGGTTCCTCCGGGTCAGCCTTTCTTGGCTCTGGGAGATTTGAGGTCTAAGACAGACTCCCTCGCTCTCCAAAGTTTTCATTTCCAGGAGAAATAGCTTCTCTCTCTGCACGTTTCCTTCGACTCTCAGCAAGACACGAACAAGCGCATGAAGGTTGTAAACCTGCTACTTCACTGGGGTTGTTTATTTCCAGTCGACAAATATTGTGCCAATGTTCACTTCAATTAGGAGACACATTTGACAATTTGACTACTCCATCTGATGCCTCAAGGGCAAATTTCAGCTCTTTCAGGAAGGGATGGGCCAATAACGGATCCATATGAATAAAATATACAGACAAGGAACATTTGCAGCAGTTTGGGGAAACCACCTTCTGCAGCAAGGAGAGTAAAATGTCTACATGAAAAAAAAATTCACATAAATAAAGCATGGGGCTTAAACTGGAGGGAGGCTGAGAATTCAGAGTGAAGGCTCCAGTGCCTGCTTGCCCATCAACTGCCTGGAGTTGGGAACTGGGTGACAATCAGGACTAGAAGGGTAAGACATTTGTAATTCTAGGGGAGAAATCGCCACGGCAGAGTGAAACTCACTAAGGTTGTTACTAGTTTCTTCCAGCTTTTACAATCATCCCAGCAACCGGAAGTTCTTCTTGGTGTCTAACGTCGATCCTTCTGTTTAATCCTTTCTCTTCTTTCTTTACCCTGAAGACAACCAGAAAAGCGGCTCAGCATCCTCCTTTCTACAGCTTTCCAAGTTCTGGATGGTGGGAATCAAGGACCCGGTCCTACGAACAGAACACTTCCTGCTCAAAACTGCCCCTGGATTCCTGTTACCCTTTTCCAGGCAATAGCCCACTGTGGGGGGTGGGGGGTGGGGGGACAGGTTCAACCTTCAGCTGCCCAGGACAAGTGCCAAGAGTCTGCTAGATTCCTGTATCCCCATCAGGGAAGGCAGAAGTCGGTTCCTTCCTCATCTTATGAGGATCTCCTGGGAATAAACTCAGGTGACAAGAGTGGCAGGAAGTGAAAGTTTGATAGAAATGGAGGGACCCTTGCTTGGTACTTTCTTCCTGTTTTCTGAGCTGACCTGATCACGGGGAAAACTCATCACTAAGATGGAAAATCAAAACTGCCTTTAGCTCAACGTCTCTCAGACTTTACATTCGTGTGTAGTCCCCTTGATGATTAAGCCTAGGTTGTCCTAAATACTTGTATGTATATTTGTTTTGAAAAGGACATTTCTCAGCTCCCATATAAGCTTATTAATAAAATATGATCGATTTTCTATTTTAATATTAGTGACAGGTATGTTCTAATGTTAAAAGGACATTATAAACAGTTATTGTTATAATAGAAAAAAATCTCTTGAGAATAATCATCAATACAACTGTTTCACTTAATCTTTAAGACCTTTTTATTTCTATTGTTATTAGCAAATGGTTATAATAGCATCTAATTGAAACTATAAATTTCTTTATCATAGGGGAGTTCTTGTTTTGGGCAAATCTCTAGTGATTCCTTAATTCTCTCATTTTCATTCATTCATTCATTCATTCATGGAAATCTAGGATCACTAGGAAGCTTGGAAAGCTATGAAGTGAAGATGTTTCCTCTCTCTAGGAGACAAAAAGGCAGAGATAGCCTCATGCATGACGGGAATAAAGAAGAGGGTAAGGAATGAGCTCAACTCCAACTCTGCACCGAGGAGCAGGATGACGATCTGAGACCCAAAACATGAGTCGTGAGTCAGAACTGGTGTCGGACAAAAAGGTGAAAGGACATTAGGTGGAGGGCACCGTTTGTGCAAAGGCACAGAGGCCGTCGAGACAGCACAACTCTGGGTTTGAGAACCGGCCTTGGTTTTCCTCTCCCTCCTCTTCCTCTCCTCCCCTTTTCCTCTCTCGTTCTCCCTGCCGCCATTTTCCTCTCCATTCCCTTCCTCTCTTTCATCCTCATTACTCTAACAATGATTTCGATCTCATCTCCAATCCAGATACATCTGACTAGAAATTAAGAAGACAACCAAACACCTACATTTCAAGCAACTCCCCCAACTTCAGGCACGGTTTCATTCCTTCGATAACCGCCATGCTGAGAGGGGAAGACCACACGCTAGCCACCTCACCACTGAGATCAGCTCCGAGACACCCCCTCCTCCCACTTGGTCTCCCTGGGGGGGACTCATTCTTGCCTTCATTCCTGCCCCGTGGCTGCATTTTTTCTACATGCTTGAAAAACTCATTTGAAGAACCCGGGGACCTGGCCGGACATGGAGAGGATGCCTGAGTGAGCAAAGAGGGCACCGAGCCGTTGGAAGTTCATCAAGGACCCAAAGGCAGAGGTGTGTGGGCAGAAGTCATTGACGTGTTCACCCCTCCCAGCATTAACCAGAAAGCGTGTGGACGGTCCCGCCATCTTGGTAACATTTACACAGATAAAAGGTCGAGGGGAAAATTACCGCAAAAGTCTTATTAGAACAAAGTCCCATTTAAATTATTGGGATTCTTTCCATCTGATACATTCCACCCATACAACCCAGATAACAGAGATGATTAAAACTATACCCTCCTGATCTCATTTTCTGAGAGTTTGTGACAGAGAAATTGCCCCAATGTTGGCCGTGATGACCATTCAGCCATCCACTCACCCAAATTCATCTGGCTATGCTTTTGAGCTAAAAAACACGCACCCTCAGACTTCATAAATTGTCATTCCTCTGCCCATCCGGAGAGCAGAAATTCATGACTTGATCTCCATCAAACAGTGTAAAAACCCAAACAAAAATACATCTGGACAGACAAACGGGATGCCAGGTTTTTGCTTGATGAGAAGGGAAATAGCTCAACCCTGGCCCCCTGAAATGAAGGCTTTATCTCAAAAAAATGCTCATGGAACCCTAACAGAGTCGCTGAGACCAGCTTCCCTTTATAATCTACAACATAAACTAGATATGGAGCTCATTTTGCACAGTGCTTTGTGACCTGGAAAACATTTTGTTGGGGCCTTAAAAAAAACGATCTCACGTTCGTTTTCTTCCCCCAAATGCGATGATCATCATTTTCTGTTCCTGTAGCCCAGGTGAACAGCAGCCAGGGAGCTGGGGCAAAAAAAAAAAAAAAAAAAAAAAGGACTCGCAATTTCCTGACACAGTTAACAGGCCGTTAAAATTCTGTCCTGCTCAACCTCAGCGTCGGTGTTCAGGGAATCAGAAGGCTGGAACTACAAGAGAGAAATGGATGCTCATCACCCTGGCCGGTATCTGTGCACAAAGTAGACGAAAGAGCAAACAACAATGCACTGTTGACCGGTCAGTTAAATAACCCGTTATCCACAAAATGGTTACTAACGCAACATCCACAAAATGGTTACTGATGAATACACATTTTTCTAAAAAAAAAAAAAAAATTGTCTTGGGTTTTGTAGTTAGAAGTGTGGTGTATTGTTTAATAGAGGGAGATCCATCTGGAATCTCCCCGTTGACAGCAAAAGCAAATAAATGTTACTTGAGCTGAGATCCTCCCGGACCAAGAGGAAAACCTAAAAATCGTCGCTACGTGTTCCTCCCACTTTATGCTTTCCGCACCCACCCCTGCCAGATCCTCTCTCCAGCTGACCTGGGGGAGACTGTCTCCGGACAAGAACAGCAGCAGCCTATATGCAAATGTTTTCTTAATCGTGTCCTAGCCATTACCCCATTGTGGAGGCTTTTAAGATAATTTATTAATATTCGCTTTAACCACCGTGGAGGAAGCAATGGGCTGCTGTGGGTTTTTACCGCGTGCATGTATGTGTGTGCGTATGTGTGTGTGATTTTTTTTTCCTGAGTTATTTATTTGATAATGATATTAAATATTAGAAACTCTAACAGCTGGTGTGTTTATCCTGACTTGAGTGTATTAACCTCTTTAGCCCTTTTTTCCAGAAGAAGGATTCGGCATCACAGATTTGACTGTCAGCTGTGGTGCCTGGCGGCCCAGCCGATTGGCATTCTGACAGAATCCAAAGTCCAGAGCAGCAAGTAAACATGGATGACATTGCAGTGAGAGAGGGGGAGAGAGAGCAGATGATGACTTCAGGCACCTGCAGCTGCTTGCACCCAAATCAAAGTAAAGGCTGAGCAGCTCACTGGGATGGAAAAACACTGACTGCACCAAGAGTGAGCTGGCTTCCGTGCAAGGTGCGGGAGGAGGGGGCTTGATGGAGGGCATGGGGGGGACGATGGAGCCCTGAGCGTTGGCATCCTGCCCGCTGACAATACTCAGCTGAAGTACCTTGGGGGAAATCCCTGGGTCCTAAGGCCCCCGTCTCCCCTAGGGCGGGTAAGGATTGGAAGCAGCCATCGCTGGGCTGATCAGTCAGTAGATTGGAGGCCACGCCTGGGGGGGCTCAACCTCCGGGTAGGACAAAGGTGATGTCCACTTACAAACCGTGGCTCTAGCCCTAGAAATACCTTTCACTGGCCCTGTGACCTTTGGCAAGTTATTTAATCTCTCAGCCTCAGTTTCCACATCTGTGACCTGGAGCCCATTATATGTGGTCTCCGTCACGGTGAACCATAGCGAAACGACATAATGGATGGATGAGATGGAAATCTAAAAAGTTAGTAATGTCTTGTCTCTAACCTATAAGAATTTGCTTGAGACCCTCCACCGTGGACAGCCCCCACATCTGAAAACATTGAGGCATCCCAGGCTTCTGCAGTTTTCTTTCCTCCTGGAGTCCGAGTTAACGGTGCAAGATGCCATTCTGGAACCCTGGAGCTCCGCACCCCATGCTCTGGGCCTGAGTGTTTATAGAATGATGACATGGAAAGGAGGGAATGGATAAGTGGCCGTGTTCAGGTTTCCTGGGATGACTTTTTCCTCGGAAGAGACACATTCTCTTCTCGGGCCACCTGTAGCCTTCGGGCCCTGCAGCGTGAGTTTTGTGGGCAGCTCGACTCTTCTGAGTAGAGCAAATGGAAAGATTGGTCCGAGCAGGTGGGCGCAGCATCAGGAGGGATCAGCCAGAGAGGCAGCCTGAGGTGGCTTTCAAACTGGATGAGGTGATTCGTTGCTCCAGAAAGACAGAGCTGTTTCTATACATCACAGCATTTGGCATATGGGGGGGGGGGGGGTGTGAATTGGTTGATGAGTGAATGAAGAAGTGAACTGTTGAATAAAAATAAAGTCCATCTCGGGGCACCTGGGTGGCTCAGCCGTGGTGGGTGGTTAAGTGTCCTACCTCGGCTCAGGTCGTGGTCTCACGGTTTGTGAGCTCGAGCTCCGCATCGGGTTCTCTGCTGTCAGTACAGAGCCCGCTTTGGATCCTGTCTCCCTCTCTGCCCTTCTCCCTCACGTCAAAAATAAATACACATGAAAATATATATATAGCCCATCTCTGCAAGAAAGCATGTGTAGAAAGGGCGTTTCGGCGAGTCCCACACTCACAGCAAGGAGTTTCAGCATATTGGACAACTCTTATGTGTGCCTCATCTCAGATCCTTTGGCGTTCACCAGTACCCCAGCTCTGTTCCAGCTGCCTCTGCAGGGACCAACAAAAGCACAGCCTGACCATGGCCCCTGGGCCTGCACTGCGTGCCATTCACCTTCCCAGTGCGGGTCCCCATTGCCACTACAGTGTGACTCACTATGGGAACTTCTTGGTGCCACACATGTGCACCTGTAAAGTACAAGGAATTAACTCCCGACTGCATCAAGATCTGGTGGAGACATTCTTCTCCCTTCCTTCTGCAGTGGATTTTCCCGAGACAGAAGTTCATGAGGCCTCTGGGAAGTGAGTCCTGAGACATGGAATGTTCGGTTGTGCATGGATTCGAGCAGCGATGAGCATGCTGACGTCCCTCGTGTAGGCTCTCCCTCCTTCCCTGCCTCACCCTGCCTTTCCCCTGACTCCCCATCCCAGTGATTGAACTCCTTCAGGAAAAAGTACTCCTTCACCTTAAAGGTCATGGAATTGTCCGGGAATATTTTTCTATCTTTTAACTTGGGTGCAGGATTGATGCATTCTTAGCACACATTTGCACCATGGATTACAAAGTTAAGTTAAGCTGAACTCGACAGCTCAACTAGATTTGTTGAATCATATCTACTTCTATTCAAATCAAGTTCAAATGCCAGATGGGTTTCTAAGCCACATGGGCTGGGGGCAGCTCTGAATGGAAAAGAAAAGGTGTGCCGAAGGATTTGGGCTCCCAGGAGGCTGGATGGACTAGATGGACGTGACTCGCCCCTCTTCCCAGCATTCACCACCCTCAGAGGGCTCAGGGGTGGGGTGGGGCAAGGAGACGTTAGTGGTTAATATAGTCTCCTCCCTCTTTATTAGCACCAGAGAAGGTGATCATTCGTGTGACGTGAGCGTTAAAGTTGTCTATTGTGAATTAATTCCGCAAACATTAGTTGAGCACCTACGCATGCTTTGGGGTTGGGTAATATTCCGGGGTGCTCGTGGTGGTGGTGATGGTAGATTCATAGAAGTCTATGTGCCTTCCAGGTGCTTAGGGCCCTTGGAGAGAGGCGTACATGCAAGTTCTGGCAGAGCTCAGAGAAGCTGCTACGAAGGGCCACGTGGTCCCCGAAAAGTGAGTAGAGGCAGAGACTGGAGGTGTGGATACCCAGAGAGCACATGATATTGGGAAACACGGTGAGTGAGGTGAGGGCCATCTGGGAGACACGGAGCAGAGCAGCCTGGTGGGACGCTGGGCATGGCTTTCGTATTCTACGGATTTTGTCTTCAGCTGCCCTTGGAATGAAATAGATTACAGTTTCTTGGACCAAGTGATCTTCCCAAATAGATCCCTTTGCTACCCCGTCATGCTGACTGAGGATGTCTCCGCAGCCTGCCACTGTCCCCACTGCAAAGATCAATCTATAGCCACTGGATGCACAAATGAGATTCTCCCCTAACATAATTTTGACCTTGCACTAAAATAGCCTTTGCTGCGAGTCCTACCCCTTGAATTCTGATTCTCGTGCCCAATTTTTTGGGAAGAAGTAGGCTGCCACTGGGTGTGGGAGTCAGAGGTGGGGCTGAGAGACTGGAAAGGGAAGGAAAGGATCTCTGTACTCGTATCATTGCTGATCTGTGCACCAGACTCGGAGTCCGGAAAAGCAGCTGGTTGGACTCTTGCACATTTGTTCTAAGAGACGCAAACCTGGAATGGTAAGGACTTCAGGCTTTCAGAATTGTTGAAAGCAGCCACTCACTGTCTCAGAAAGAGGCAGTGAAGGATCAACTCTCTGGTTTGCTCTTTGTGATGAAAAAATCTTGGCTTGGAAGTGGGGAAGGAATGCAGAAGGGGAAGGAGTCTAAGGAGAGGCTTGATTTGGAAGACCGGAGAGAAAGTCCTAGTCAAATCCATTCCCTTTTTTCCCTCCTTCTACCCATGTTTAATTCTCCTCCCTCCAGGTGCTTGGTGACTCCCAGCGAAGTCAAGAGCAGTCAGTTCAAGAGGTACACAATGTTACAATTCAAATTAAAGCTTAATCTTTATTGTCTCTATTTACCTTTCAACAGGCACCTCTCCTTTCTCTGGGGATCAGTGTTTAATTCAAAGGAATGATTCTCTAATAGTGGAATTACTAGTATTTGGCATGTCATGGGGGATGATAGTGGGAGGATGAAGTCTTTTTCTGCTTTTCTCTTAACCATGCCTCGTCAACAAGCACCTACACGTGAGACGAGCTCTATGCATGTGTCTGAGTCAAAAGACAGCAAATCATACCCACAGGTTAACCTGGGCCAACTGCCTGTCTTTGTAAACCAAGTGTCATTAGACCTCAGCCACGTTCATTTGTTTACATACTGTTTTTGCCTTCTGTCGGCCCTACAATGGTAGAGTTGAGGATTTGGGACAGAGACTAGATGGCCCACAAAGCCTAAGATATTTACACTCTCTCTGGCCCTTTACAGACAAGATTTGCTAACATCAGTCTAGGTTAACACACAGCTTAGATTCACTGCAGTGTAGAGACCTGGGTATGGTCTCAGCAGAATTTTGACCCTATCAAGGGGTATTCTCTCTAGAAACATGAAGCATGAAAAAAGCCCTATGATCAGATATTTCCAAAAATAATATTAATGCTACCTCAAATTAAAGCCTTTTACTTGCTTTATCTGATCTTAAGACTCACAGGAGTTTCAGGGGTAGATACCGTTGATGAGTCTTAGAGAGAGTAAAACCGTGGCTCTGGGAAGTTGATACTGTGCCCTATGTCTCGTAGCTGGTAAGGGGAAGAGCTGAGACTCTTCCTTCTTACAGGTTAATTCTGCTCACTTCTGGGGAACTCAGTTGCTCCTTTATCTTCTTCCAGGCTGGAGAGCTCAGCCTTCAGCAGCCCTCTCCGCCATCGGTGCAGCTGGGCTTGCCTTGCAGAGTGACACGGGTGCTTCCAGCTTTCCAGCTTCCTGATACGTGGGAGCCGCTGGGTCACAGAGAAGCACCACTCCGGATAGATGCACTCCCAGCGCGGCGTGCCCTGTGCATGCCTTCTCGCCTGTCCAACCCATCCTAACCGCCAGGGTGATTTTCTCATCTGCCGGATGACTCTGCTGTTAACTCATTATACCACCACGGGCACTGGGGGCCAGATGTACTGTGATGATCTGTTGCCTGTGTAGAAAATTCATGCTCACGTGGGAAGTTGCTGAAACTGCTATTCGCTTCTTCCAAGAACTTCCAGCTACCCAGCACTGCCAGAGGACCAACTAGAAAAGCAAAGAGCTGTACTGAGTGGCTATGGTACTCAGCACTTGGGATTTCTTCTCCTCCTCCTTCTTCTTTCCTCCTCCTCCTCCTTCTTCTTCTTTTTCATTTCAAATGTTTATTTATTTTGAGAGAGAGAGAGAGAGCAAGAAGGGGAGGAGCAGAGAGAGAGAGGGAGAGAGAGAATCCCAAGCAGGCTCCACACCATCAGCACAGAGCCAGATGTGGGGCTCGACCTCACAAACTGTGAGATCAAGACCTGAGCCAAAATCAAGAGTCGGGCGCTCAACCGACTGAGCCAGCCAGGCGCCCCAGTGGGATTTATTTGTACTCAATTTCTCTTATGTACTTTGGTTCTCCTGACTGCACATTCTTTCTCAGTCTGTCTGGGGCAGAAAACAGGAAAGGGGGCATTTGGGAAGCTGATATCAAAATAAACATGTTTCCTTGGTGTGGATTGCAAACTTGTGTAACCTTGCACACTTTTGATTTTTGAGGGGGTGAGGGAGGGATTGGAATTCTGTCGCAGACAGGCATAAGTGTAGACGGAGACACTGCCTCGCCCTACTCACTCCCAAATCCTAAACCGCCATGAGTAACTGTCTGTTAAGTCTCCATCTGGATGTCCCGCACATACCTTCAACAAAACAGATTCAAAGGACACCTACTTTTTCTCCTTATTGGTGATGGACCTCACCCTCCACCTAGTTCCCCAAGCTAGGAACCTGGGGGTCACCCTGGGTATTCCTTTTTCCAGCCCACATCTCCACCCCCACTCGTCCTGGCGTGGGCTCTCACCAGCTGTCCCAGACTGTCACCGTGGCCTCCCAACATTCCCTCCAGCCTGCGTTAAACCGTAGACTCTTTGCCAAGCAAGAACACACAGAGATAAGATGTCAGTCAAGAAAACGAGTAAGCAGGGGGGCACCTGGGTGGCTCAGTCGGTTAAGCATCTGACTTGGTCTCAGGTCACAATCTCACAGTTTGTGAGTTCGAGTCCCGCGCTGGGTTCTGTGCTGACAGCTTAGAGCCTGGAGCCTGCTTCTAATTCTGTGTCTGCCTCTCTCTCTACCCCTCCCCAACTCATGCTCTGTCTCTCATTCTCTCTCCTTCAAAAATAAATAAAAACATTTTTAAAAAATTAAAGAAACAAGTAAGCAGGGAGAAGGATAGTGCCAATGAAGAGCTGAAAAAGAAGGTTTGCCCTCTGCCTACCGGGGAAATGAATGTTTGAGAACCAGCGTGTGAAGCAGAAGATTCAGAAGATACGGAAATGTAAGACCTTGCCCTTTGGAGGCTGGAAAGCATACCGAGCATGGGCTGTGCTGTGCTTCCTTATAGTCATGACTGATGTTTGCTGCAAAAGAGTCATTGCTAAATTGTCACTAACCCCAAATAAAGTAAGCCCCAAACAGGAAATAGGCTCTTGAATTTAACAGAACCTGTTGTCAAATTTCAAAAAGTACTGACTAAAAAAAAAAGTACTGACTGCGAATAGAAAGGCTGTCTTCATTTGACGTGTGTCTTTACCCAGCGTTTCATGTTTGGACAGACAAAGCAGGCTTTGTCGATGCAGTTCCCAGCGAGAATTTTGCAGTTAGGTAAACAAATAAATAGTGACCATGGGGATGTGCCCCCTCGCTGTCCCCATGATTCAGCCCTCCAACATCAGATGCCGTCACTCATCTCTCCAGTTTATTGTATTCGCTGTCCTCGTAACACCGTGATGATTCCAGCGGCAGACCCGGGGTGCCCACAGAGCCCTCCCCTGAAGTGGCCCCTGATAGAGATGGTGACAGTTAAAGTGGTATTCACAGTGGCTGCCACGCAAGACACTGTGTTGAAACGTTGTGCAAAGTGGGCAGGAGAGGGGAGTTCCAGGGCCGATGATGCCCCCAGAGAATGTGGGGCCTCTGGGCACCTGCAGATCCTTCTTCTTTGTGGGATGGTGGGGGGCTCAGACACTGCTCCCAGTGTGCCTCTCTCACAGCCTCTAGTCTACAGAAAACCTGGCAAGTGGGTAAAGACCCAAGAGGCAACCCCCTGCATGAGCAGGGGCACATGCCCGGCATTCCTAGCCCCCTGTCTTTGGCTAGTGATCCCTGTGCTTGGAATTCCTGCTCTCCTCAATCACCAGGTCTTTCCTCCCACGGTTCTGGACCCAGAAATCTCCTGTTCACCTTCCATGTCCTAATTCTAGGGCCTCCTCCCTACTCTAACTGTGGTAGAATTGATCACAGGTTCCTTTGTTTTCCTGCCTCATCCATGCACATGGCTGCCTGTCACCTCAAACACTCCCTTATGGGTGCATATTGATGAGCCTGAGTCCCTGCCTAGACCATCAGCCTCTGGAGAGTTTGTGCCTGTATCCCAAACACTGTGCACAGTGTCCAGCATCCGGTAAGGACTTTCTTCTGGTATAAAGGAATTTTATGGAATATCCCAGGAATGGGGATGGTAATATTTGTATCTTTCTAGGGAAGAAAGCAAATCTTGAATTTCAACACCTTGTCCAGCCTGGTGGATATTTTCCTAGCCAATTTTGTGGGAGTTCAGGTTTATTCTCTGGACAATAACGAAAGCCACTGCCTACATGAGCTGTTCAAAGAGATTCTTTCAGGAGATCCAAAACCCAGCATGGTATCAGTAAATGTGTTAGTCAGAAGGAAACGGGGACACAATTCTGCTTGGGCTGGTGTAAAGCAGGAGTCCAAAGGGTGAAACATCTCTCCCCCTGCCTAGAACAGGCAATAGAGAATTGCAATAATGTTATTAGGAAAATGGACATTTCTCCAATGCTTCCTGAGCTGTCCCGTATACTACAGCATTGTTATTTGGTTTGCTCTCTCTTACGATTCTAGAATAGCAAAAAAACTAATTTTTACCAGAAACCCTGAGATACATTCCAGGGTCCGACAGAAATAACTGACACCCACATTTGGGATTACTTCTTCTCCTATCCCTAAGGACAGTTCACCAAGAATTTTCTATTACAATGGAGATATCAGAGAGCTGAAGAGAGTTGTAATTAATTCAGCGGCTATAGAATTATTCTGGCCATAGTGGCTTATAATGCAAAATCATTCCGAGTAAATGCTGGATAACGTCTAATAGACCCCACTCCAGTCTGACTCTCCATAAGCCCTCAAAAATAGGTTCCTTCATATCCACTTCTTCACTGAGTTGAGTTGTGTCTAGACACAAGCTCAAAAGGGAAAAGAGATCCCAGAAACACCATGGTACTTTTGAGGATGCCTTTCCTGGGTTAATTCAGGAGGAACGGTGGGAAGAAAAGTCTGACTATGAGCTGTGGCAAGGGAGAAGGGCACAAGAGGCCAGTTTCCCCTGTCCTAGGTCCCCCAGCTCTTTGAGCTCCTGTCTGTGAGTTCTTCCAGCATCCTGAGGCCCTTGCCTTGATGGTCCTTCTAGATCATGAAAGGAAGAGATGCATTTAGGTATCTTTATAACCCACATGGATCCTTGCACACAGTACATGTTAAATTAATAGATCAGAATTAATTAATATCTTTTCACCTGGACAGTGAACCTGCTTATGGAACCATGAAAGCTCTCCAGCGAGGTTACAATATTATCCATGATATAACTAAGTGTTGCCATATAGCAAACCTTGGGTCTGGGATGTGTAAGTACATCCCAGGAAATATAAAAATAAAGAAGACTCAGTCTATGCCTTCTAGGAGCTCAGAGACTAGCATGGCAGAGAGCCAGGTAAATGGATCATTTCAAAACAGTATGGTCCATTTCAAAAAAATAAAAATAAAGTTAATAAGCGAATGCTTATTATGTTCCTAGCACTTGCGTTACCTCCTACAATTATTATCCCCATTTCAGAGTTCACACAGGTTAGGTAAAATGAAACAGGCCCATAAGGGGCAAAGCTGTTGAGCAGGCTGATGTCGGGCGTGAGCCCTTCTGTACTGCTCTGAGAGAGGTGCAGACGACCTGGGCCTAAAGAACCGGCCACACTGTTAAATGCTTTAGTCGATAAACATTTTCCACCGAATTTGACCAAATGCTGTCTCCGTTCTCCCCGTGTTCTGAGCTCCCACAGCACCAGAGTCTATACACCAACTGCTTTCACTCCTATCTACGGGCCTTGCTATTGGGTATGTTTACAGCTCCTTGATTTTCTTTTCTAAATGATTTACACTCTTAACTTGGCTATAAAATCCTTGAAGACAAGAATCTAGTTTTTATTTCTATTTCTCATTCAGCTCCTGGCACAGCGTTCATATATGGCAACTATTCCATATATTGGCGAGTTGACTGATTATTGCTATATTTTCCCATGGTAAAACTAAACCAAATCCACTCCCATGTTCTTTGAAGCACTATGTATAATAGACAAGATGTGGAAAAAAAACCCAGATGTCAAGCAACAGATAAAAGGACTAAAAATGCGGCGTATACATAGAATGGAATATTATCCAGCCTTAAAAAAGAAGGAGATGGAGGGGCACCTGGGTGGTTCAGCTGGCTAAGCATCCAACTTTTGGTGTCGGCTCAGGTCATGATCACAGTTTGCAAGTTCGAGCCCCACATCAGGCTCTGTGCTAATGCTGAGGACCCTGCTTGGGATTCTCTCTCTCTCCCTCTCTGTTTGCCCCTCCCCTAGTCTCTCTGTCTGTCTCTAATAAATAAATAAACAAACAAACAAAAAAAAAACAAACCAGAGATGGTGCACTATGTGACAAGGATGAGAGTTGAGGACACGATATTGACTGAAATAAGCCAATCACAGAAGGACAAACACTGCAGGATTCCACTCATATGAGTTATCAAAAATAGTCAAGTTCATAAAAACAAAAAATGAAATGGTGGGCCAATGAGATACCACCTCACACTGGTCAGAAGCTAAAATTATAAGTCAGGAGAAACAGATGTTGGTGAGGATGTGGAGAAAGAAGAACGCTATTGCACTGTTTGTGGGGATGCAAACTGGTGCAGCCACTCTGGAAAAGAGTATGGAAGTTCTTCAAAAAATTAAAAATAGAACTACCCTATGACTCAGCAATTACACTACTAGGAATTTGCCAAAGGATACAAAAATGCTGATTTGATTTGAAAAGGCACATGCACCCCAATGTTTATAGCAGCACTATCAACAATAGCTAAATTATGGAAAGAGCCCAAATATCTGTCAATTGATGAATGGATTAAGAAGAGATATATATAATGGAATACTACTCAGTGATGAAAAAGAATGAAATCTTGCCATTTGCAACAACGTGGATGGAACTGGAGGGTATTACGCTAAGCAAACTAAGTCCAAGAAAGACAGATATCATGTGATTTCACTCATATGTGGAATTTGAGAAATTTAACAAATGATCATAGGGGAAGGGAAAGAAAAATAAGATAAAAACAGAGAGGGAGGAGGGCTTGAGGGTGGGGGTGGGCTAAATGGGGAAGGGGCATTAAGGAGGACACTTGTTGGGAGAAGCACTGGGTGTTCTACATAGGGGTTGAAACACTGGATTTTAGTCCTGAAATCTTTATTGCACTATATGCTAACTAACTTGGATGTAAATTAAAAAAATAAATAAAAATTGGTACAAAAGCAGACACTTAAGTCAATGGAACAGAATAGAGGACCCAGAAATGGAGCCACAAATGTATGGCCAACTAATCTTTGACACAGCAGAAAAGAATATCCAATGGAATAAATATAGTCTCTTCAGCAAATGGTCTTGGGAAAACTGGACAGTGACATGCACAAAAATGAACCTGGACCACCTTTTTACGCCACACACAAAAATAAACTCAAAAACGGATGAAAGACCTCAATGTAAGACAGGAAGCCATCAAAATCCTAAAGGAGAAAGCAGGCAAAAACTTCTTTGACCTCGGCCTCAGCAACTTCTTACTCAACATGTCTCCAAAGGCAAGGGAAACAAACACAAAAATGAACTACTGGGACCTCATCAAAATAAAAAGCTTCTGCACAGCCAAGGAAACAATCAGCAAAACTAAAAGGCAACCGACGGAATGGGAGAAGATATTTGCAAATGACATATCAGATAAAAGGTTAGTACCCAGAATCTATAAAGAACTTATCAAACTCAACACCCAAAAGCCAAATAATGCAGTGAAGAAATGGCATGAGACATGAATGGACACTTTTCTAAAGAAGACATCCAGATGGCTAACAGACACATGAAAAAATTCTCAACATCACTCA
This sequence comes from Neofelis nebulosa, assembly GCF_028018385.1. Taxonomy (NCBI): domain Eukaryota; kingdom Metazoa; phylum Chordata; class Mammalia; order Carnivora; family Felidae; genus Neofelis; species Neofelis nebulosa. The sequence continues at coordinate 36,327,938 of NC_080796.1, forward strand.
TCATCAGGGAAATACAAATTAAAACCACAATGAGATATCAACTCAACACCAGTCGGAAAGTCAGAATGGCTAAAATGAACAACTCAGGCAACAACAGATGTTGGCAAGGATGTGGAGAAAGAGGGTCTCTTTTGCACTGCTGATGGGAATGCAAACTGGTGCAGCCACTTTGCAAAACAGTATGGAGGTTCCTCAAAAAATTGAAAATAGAACGACCCTATGACTCAGTAATTGCACTACTAGGTATTTATCCAAGGGATACAGGTGTGCTGTTTTGAAGGGGCACATGCACCCCAATGTTTACGGCAGCACTATTGACAATAGCCAAAGTATGGAAAGAACCCAAATGTCCATCGATGGATGAATGGATAAAGAAGGTGTGGTATATATACAATGAAGTATTACTTGGCAATCAAAAAGAATGAAATCTTGCCATCTGCAGAGACACGCATGGAACTAGAAGGTATTATGCTAAGCGAAATAAGTCAGTCAGGGAAAGACAAATATCATATCACTTCATTCATATGTGGAATTTAAGATACAAAAACAGATGAACATAAGGGAAGGGAAGCAAAAATAATATAAAAACAGAGAGAGGGACAAAACATAAGAGACTCTTAAATACAGAGAACAAACAGAGGGTTGTTGGAGGGGCTGTGGGTGGGGGGATGGGCTAAATGGGTAAGGGGAATGAAGGAGGACACTTGTTGGGATGAGCACTGGGTGTTATACACAGGGATGAATCACTGGAATCTACTTCTGAAATCATTACTGCACTATATGCTAACTAACTTGGATGTAAATTAAAAATAAATAAGTAAATTTTTAAAAATTAAATAAACAAACAAACAAAAAACAGAGAGGGAGACAAACCATAAGAGACTCTTAAATACAGGGAACAAACGGAGGGTTGATGGGGGAGGGGGGTTAAATGGGTAGCGGGCATTAAGGAGGGCACTTTTTGGGATGGGTGTCATATGTATGAGATGAATCACTGGGTTCTACTCCTGAAGCCTAGACTATGTACGTTAACTAATTTGAGAATTAAAGAATAAAATGGTGGTTGCCAGGAGCTGGGGGTGAGGGGATATGGGGACTTGCTGATCGGGGGTATGACAATTTAGTTATGCAAGATGAGCAAGTTCTAATAGTCTGTTGTTACAAACATTGTACCTGCGGACAAAACTGTATCATACAACTAAAAAGCTAAGAAGATAAATTTCATATTAAGGTTCTCATCTCATACACACACACACACACACACACACACACACACACAGAGTCATATAATCCCTAATGCCTTTAAATAAAAAATAAGCCAAATTAAACCAAACTAAACCAAACACTTACCCTGGCCCTGCTGCTGGCTGTTATTCCATTTCTTTGTCCCCTCTGCAGCAAAACCCTTCAAAAAAGTTTTTCCCCTAGTTTTATTCAGGCAAAATTTACATATAATATTGTATTAAATTAAGATGTACTATATATGTGTGTGTGTGTGTGTATTGTGCATATACATTGTGTATATATATTGTGTATATATATATATATTGTGTGTATATATATATATATATATAAAATGATAATCACAAGTTAACATCCATCACTTTAAAAAGTTACATTTTTTTCCTGTGATGAGAACTTTTAAGACCTATTCTTTTAGCGATATTCAAATATACGAGACAGTATATTTAACTATAGCCACCATCCCGTACATTACATCCCCAGGACTTATCTCTCTTATAACTGGAAGCTTGTACTTTTTTATTACTCTCCCTGTTTCCATCCCTCATCTTCCACTTCCGGCAAACACTTATCTGTTCTGTTCTTGAGTTTGGCTTTTTGAGAGTCCACATATAAGTGAAATCATATGATATTCATCTTGCCCTGTCTGACTTACTTCACTTACCGTAATGCTCTCCAGGTCCATCCATATTGTCACAAATGGCAAGATTTCCTCATGTTTTATCACTGCAGAATATTATTCAGTCATAAATATATATTTACTTAGTCATATATATTATATATATATTCAGTCATAAATTAAATATATATATTCAGTCATATATATACACATGCTGCAACTTCTTTATCCATTCAGGTTGTTTCCATGACTTGACTGTTATAAGTAAAGGTACAATGAACCTAAAGGTGCCGGTATCTCATTGAGGAAGTGATTTTATTTCCTTCAGATATGTACCAGAAGTGGGACTGCGGGATCCCACGGGAGTTTGATTCTTGATTTCGTGAGGAATGTCTATACTGTTTTCCATCATGATGGTGCTGGTTTACATTCCCACCAAAGGTGCACAAGGGCTCCCTTTCCTCCAATTTTCACCAACACTTACCTCTTGTCTCTTAGATGATAGCTATTCTAACAGGTGTGAGGTGGTATCTCATTGTGTGGTTTTTATTTTCATTTCACTGATAATCAGTGAGGTTGAGCACCTTTTTACCTGCCCGTTGGCCATGTGTATTTCTTCTTTGGAAAAATGTTCAGTTCCTATGACTATTTTTTTACATGTTTATTTATTTATTTTGGGAGAGGGAGAGAGAGAGAGAGAGTGAGAGAGAGAGAACCAGCTGGAGAGGGGCAGAGAGAGAGAGGGAGAGAGAGAATTCCAAGCAAGCTCCACACTGTCGGCACAGAGCCCAACATGAAGCTCGATCTCGCAAATGCATGAGATCATGACGTAAGCCCAAACCAAGAGTTGGAGGCTTAACTGACTGAGCCACTCTGCTGCCCACTCTGACCATTTTTTTAAATTGAATTTTTTTTTACTATTAACTTGTATGAGTGCCTTACATATTTTAGACATTACCCCCTTATCAGACATAAGATGTGCAAATATTTTCTCTCATTCCATACATTGCCTTTTCATTGGGTTGATGGTTTCCTTTGTTTTCGGTGCAGAAGCTTTTTAGTTCTATGCAGTACCATTTATTTATGTTTGCTTTTATTGTCAAACCCTAAAACTCATTGCCGAGACAGATGTCAAGGAGCTTAACCTCCGTTTTCTTCTAGGATTTTCACGCTTTCGGGTCTCACATTCAAGTCAAATGAGCAAAGGAGCATCCTATATTGTTCACAATCCCTCTCCTCTCATTTCCTCTTAGACGTGATCCCGTTGAAAGGTTGCCCACACCATCTTTCCAAACCTGCTGTTGTCCAGGTCACCAGTGACCTCCATGTTGCTAAAAAGAATGACAACATCTCAATTCTCATCTTTCTTGACCTCCCTACAGCATTTGAACCAGTTGATTCTGATATGTTCCTTTACCTGGCTCCAAGAACCCCACAGAACAACTTCTTGAGTTGCTGTCTCTCAGGTCTTTGGTCGGTCTTCTCCTCACCCCAACCTCTTATACTGGAGTATCCCAAGTTCCTCTTCCCAAGAGTGCCCTTGGTCCTGTTCTCTTCTTCCTTGGTGATCGCATCCAGCCTGATGGTATTTAAATATCAGGTGTATGCAAATAACCTCCAGATTTACATTTAAAGCTCAGATATCCCCTTCCAGGGTAGCTCCAGACTTACACTCAGCATTTCCACTTGGATATCTGTAACTGAAATCTCAGACTCAACATGCATAACACAAAACTCCTATTCTCCCCTACAAAACCTCCCTTCCATCTGAGCTGGGAGAAACTCAGCTCTTTCAGTGCTCAAGCTCAAAACCTCAGGCTACCACCAAGCCTATCAGGAAATCTCCAAACTTATGTTTGGAAATGGAGCCCTTTTTACTACCTCCCACCTCTACTGCTTCTATTCTTTCTCTCCTCCTCCTATCCATCGCTTGATCTACCCTTGCATTCTAGTCTCAAAACAGCAACCAGAGTGATCTTTAGAAAATCGAAGTCATATCATGCCATTCCTCTGCTTAAATTTCTCAAGGGGCTCTCCGTTTATCTTAAAATGAAAGGGAAAGATCTTACAGTGACCAATAATACCATGTAGGATTTAGACCCCAGGGCCACTCCGGCGTTATCCATCACCCAGTATTGGCCACCCACCTGCACAACGCCCTGAGCTAGTCACACTGGCCTCCTTAGTTTTCCTCGAACACCCAGGTACTCCACCCCCTAGGGTCATTGCACGTAGCAATTCCTCTGCCTGGGGGCTCTAGTTTGGGACATCTGCACAGCTGAGTCCCTCCCCTCCCTGCAGTCTTTACTCGAGTGTCACATGCCCAAAGTTCTCACTCTGACCAGCTGCAGAGCACCCCCTACTCTGCTCTCCCAACGTCCTCTACTTGACTGTATTTTTCTTGTTCCAGAGCGTTGCTCGCGTTAGAACATAAGGATGACTTGCTATTTCTTATTTTTATTGTTTATTGTCCATCTTCCCCTGCTGGCCTAGAAGCTTCATGAGGGCAGAGATCTGTGTCCGTTTTGCTCCCCGAGCCATCTCCACCTCCTGGTGCATAGTAGGGACACTCAAAGAATATTCGTTGAATGAATGAATAGTTCATTAGCCCATCCCTCTGGAACCAGGTAGGCAGAGTGGGTCTTCATAGACCAAGAAACCTAGTGGGTACAGGGTGCCGGGTAGAGGAGGGAAGGAGGATTAATCATTTATCCGCATGCCCCTCTCCCGGCGGCGGTGTAAATAGAGATTTAACCTGAGCGCCCTTCAAAGCACGGAGGCTTCCCAGGAGAAAAGTGTCGACAAAGTACAGGGGGATGGGAGCCGCCGAGGGTGAGACTTTGATTTGCGGAATTTCAGTTTATTGGGAGAGCACGTTGGGGTGCTTCCCTCCTCATGAGACTGGCCCCCTTTGTCCTTCCTCTTCCATCCGGGCCTCACAGCTACATCTTGTGATCAATCCCCTTCCCCTGGGGGACAAGGAGGGGCTTGGAGCTCAGACGCCATCAGCAGCACAACCCCAATCAATGCTGAGATCAATGCTGGTGTTTGAAATCCAAATCCGTGGCATTCACTTCATCCAGCAGCGTTTTCCTCAGCCGAGTGGGGACTCCAGGAGCTGCAGCCTTTTCCCTCTAAATTGAAAGTGGTTTTTTTTAGTCACAGTAGTGGGTTTCAGAACTGCAAACCAGAGAGGCGTTTTGATTCCACAAACAGCCCCCAGAGGAAACCATTTCAAGCCTGACATTTTTCTTCTTTAGCCAAGGGACCCAATGGCATCATCTCAAAACTCTCCTTCCCCCAAGCCTCCCCCACCTCTTGCACGCACACACACACACACGCGCGCGCACACACACACAATTTACCTCCCATTGAACTAACTTAAATGGGAAATAAAATCACTTCCTTCAGCCTATTTTTACTCCATCAGAATGAAGAGAAGAAAATGTATTATAAAGAAGGGTTCTAATGACCTTACCTGCTTAGAGCTACAGACACCAGAGGATCTTATTAGCTGAAAAGTCTCTTTTGTGTTCACATCTGTCTAGGTAGGGACACTACTGCCTTCGTGTTTGTGTTTGGACAGGGCCGCCCAGCCTCCCGATGTCCTGCGGAGAGGGACACCTTGAAGTGCCTCATGCCGACATCACAGAGCCCCGGGTCTGCTTATCTGGGTCAGCAGAGAGCCTGCTCCCCACAGGCAGCCAAGCACTTCTGGGGAAATAGAGGATTTGTTAAGAACTGCATGTTTGTTCCTGTGCCTTTGTGAAGCCTCTACATTGACTAGCGGCTCTCACCTTCCCTTCCCTGGAAAGACAAGAGAAATCTATCGAGAAAGGAGAAGGGGTACCTCCTAGAAAGCCTGAAGCATAAGGAGCATGAAGACATGAAGACATGCCCCTTACCTTGTCCTTGCCTGGTTTTCAGCTGCCTCGCCTGATGAAAACTGGGGAAAGGGAGTGACCCAGAACATCCCTCACATTTGGAGAGCGGAGAATCTGGGACTATCAGAGTTGGAAAGGATACAAGAGGTCAATCAATTCCTGCTCTTCCCCGGTCCCATTTTACAGATGAATGAACTAAGGAACAAAGAGAAAATGCTATAAAGCAAATAGGAAGCAAAGTGAGGTCCAACTAGAGTGGTAATTCACTTCAGAGGTTCCACATAGGAACGACTGATGGGGGGGTAATTTTGGAGGGGGCAACTGGGAGACATATGTTGAAGCTGCTTTTGCATTCAAGATGCTACCTTTTAAGATGCATGTTTGTTTGGGAGGACTTGCTAGAGATTGATCTACCAGGGACACCAAAGAGAATCCAGAAAGCCTGATTCCTAATCTAGAGCTGAGTTCACCACCCCTCACTGCCTTGTAATAGCAAATCATCATCAGAATCTCTGTCAGAACATCCCCTAGAGCCACGGGCATGGACTCCACCTTCCCATAGGCTGGATGATGTCTCTCCTCTCATAATGTGCCTGGTCTGGGGTGCCTCATAGACCTTCAAGCTGCTAGACTTCAAGGAAACAAATGGCACCAGATTTGTCCTGCCTGGAAATTTCAAAACTCTTGGCCCAGAGATTTCTCATTTCTCTGCTCACTCTGACCACACCCACCTTGGCATTTTCTGTGCATACAGTGCTTCCAATCATCTGCTACCAGGGAGCCCTTTGGGCTGCTTTTGCCTAAGTCTCATCCCATAGATCGCACTTCATAAGCAAGAGCCTTCATGGGCCCGGTGGATTTGCCCAAACCCATACCACCTATCCCTACACACATTGTTTTTTTTTTTTTTTTTTTTAAATTTTTTTTTTTTTCAACGTTTTTTATTATTTATTTTTGGGACAGAGAGACAGAGCATGAACGGGGGAGGGACAGAGAGAGAGGGAGACACAGAATCGGAAACAGGCTCCAGGCTCTGAGCCATCAGCCCAGAGCCTGACGCGGGGTTCGAACTCACGGACCGTGAGATCGTGACCTGGCTGAAGTCGGACGCTTAACCGACTGCGCCACCCAGGCGCCCCATCCTACACACATTGTTAACAAGAGAGCCATCAAAAGTAGGTAGGGCCGGTAAGTAGGTGTTACCCATCCCTTCTCTTGAGAAAAGAACTAGAAGTTCTTGCCTCAGGGGTGGGAGGTCAGGAATCTTGATCATGGAACCAAAAGTATTCACTGTCATGGTTTCTTTCAGCTAAAATGCTCTTGCCCCTGCCTCCTGCCTGAGAGAACGCTGTACATTGGCAAATTCCAGACCAGGTAATACTTACCTCTAATGAACAGCAAAATTATCTGTGGGTCTTTTTCCAAATACAAAGTCTTAGTCACTTTGAATCAGAGTTTCCGAATACTCATTGAATTGGAGGGATGGGCTACGAGCAATTTTTTTAAGTCCATTTCTCTATGTTTCCCTCCTGTTCACATGTGCATTTGGTTCAAATAAAAAAAAAAATGAAATAATCTGGAAGGGCTTTGAAGAAAAGCAATAACAAATTGCTAGCCATTCCTCTAAGTCTTTATCCCAAAGACAACTTCATTTCCTCCTTCTAGTTATTTTGATGGTTACCATCATGTGTTATATAACCTATTTCTGTTATTTTTATGGGTATTGTTTGCAATGGATGAGGATTTGGCTCATTTATACCACTTCCTCCCAACTGGTAAATAAGGGACCCCGTCAGGACACAGAAAGTGTATTGGTTCACGGACAATTTTTGTTTTTCAGGCACGCTAATGTTTGAAGCAATCAAGTACGAATTTTGCCACAATGAGGGAGAAACACTTGATATTATATGCAGATCTTCAGAAAATACATATTGGGAGTAGCGCCTTTCATCCATTCAAGAAGAGGAGGGTTTAGGAACTTCTGTATTAAGTAAGTGAGGGAAGCTACAAATGTCTTACTGCAAAGATTTGCCCAGGTGTTAAATTAAAAAAAAAAGAAAACGAAAAAAAAGAAAACAGGTTAATGAAGAAGACTGTTCCTAGACTGTACATTTTAGTTTTGACGACCCTGACCTCTATTAGATGCAAACGTCTTCAAGGACCAACAGTATCCAAAGAAAAGCAGACCCCTAGTGTTTAAAAAGGAACTAATTGTGATTCTAGCTGTAGGTGCCGACAAATAGTTAACTGTGCTACTACTTAGGATTGTTAGTGGTTTTGTTCGTGCTTTAAGTTACAAAGTTCCACAAGTTTTGAGTCATCAGCCAAACCCTATTTTTCCCATAAGCCCTATTATTTTTATTGTGCAATCTTGTAGATCATGAAATAGTTCAGGGATGCCTGAATGATGTTATAGCAGAAATGCCTGACTGTTGTTGGGTTTATGTTTCCTTCTCACTGAAAGTGAGAACTTATCAAAGCTTTGATGTGATCACTGTGATAGAAATATATACATTCCTGTAGAGGCAACTTTGAATGAATTATTCCTTTCTATATTTCACCGTTAGAATTTCTTCATTTTTTTTTTCAAGCTTTCAGGTATCATCTCTGGTCTATTAATTACCCTTATGCCTAGAAACTGATTTCATTTCCTCATTTTGCTCCAGCCGAGACTGGTTGTTCTTTCATCGGCCGGTCTGTTCATAGCTGTTTACCCTCAGACACAGTCCATTTTTTCTTGAGTTCCACATTTTCCTCTTCCTTGGTTTAACCACTTTTATTTACTGGCATATATTCTTTAAAAACATCCAATAAAAGGACGCAAGAGGCATGCTTTTGAACACTTGCGTATCTGAAAAGGCTCTATTTCTAGCACTTAACTGAAGCTATGTCTGGGTATAGAAATCTACATTCAACATATTTTGCCTCTCAATTTTAAACGCATTGACCCGTTGTCTTCTAGCATCCAGTGTTTCTGATAAGAGGTGTGATGCTAATGTAATTCTTATTTCTGATTTTTTTTTCCTGAAAGGCTTAAGGATCTTTTCTTTATTCTTATTGTTCAGAAATTTCACATATGTGTCTAGTTGAGATTCTTCTTACTCATTATGCTTGGTACTTTGTGTCTTTGCATTTGAAGAATCTCAGGAAATTCTCTTGTGTTAATTCTTTGATAAGTTCTCACTTCTATTTTTACTGTTCCTTATTTTGTTACTCTTATTAATCAGATATTGGACCTCCTGAATTAATGGTTGACGTCTCTTATATTTTATCCTATGTTATCTTATATTTTATCTCATTTCGTTCTTTGTAAAATCTTTTCTGAGATACATCTCCAACTTTATCTCTTGAGACTTCTATAGAGATTTTTTTTAATTTTAGCAATCATATTTTTAAGTTCCCAAAGCTTTTTCCTGTTCTCTGGTCATTCTCTCTGGTCTTCTACGTACCACCTTTTTTCTCACATATAGAAGCAATAGACTCTCTAATTTCTCTGAACGTATTTACACATATTTAAGTTTCCCTTCTGCTCCCTGAAATACTTTTTGCCTTCTGGTAAAATACAAGACTTCCTTTGCCTTCCCCAGTAGCTCTGGGTTCTCAAAGGCTCATTGAGTCTTTCTCTGTGGCATATCTTCTAGTCCAGGGCTTCCTGAACTCTGCTTCATCAATTGTCACTCCTACCTCCACTTTTCTCATCCAATAAACCAATTTGTGGGAAACTCTTATCTGTTTCTGTTTCTCCTTTGCATTGTCTTTGTTGATGTGGGTTTATACCTGGGTTGTACTGTTTACTTTAATAAGATCCCCCCACGGAGAATGTGCATCTGTGATCGGTTCAACATCTTGTGAGAGAGGTTGGCATCTAGAGTTTTTAAAGGATCTGCAGGATACCATATGACCTAACAATTACACTTCTGGGCGTTTATCCTAGAAAAATAAATTTTTTTGCTCATATAAAAATACTTACACGAATTTCATAGAAACTTTATTTGTAATAGCCAAAAAAACTGGAGGCAATTCCAATATTCCTTGACTGATAACTGGATAGACAAATCTGTGCAATGGAAAACTACTCAGCAATAAAAAGGAACAAATTATTGATAAACACAATGACTTGGATAGATCTCAAGGTCCTAATGCTGAGTGAAAAAAGCCAGTCTGGAAAGGTTACATACTGAGTGATTCCATTTATAGAACCTTCTCAAGGTGGCAGAATTCTACATATATAGAAAAGCTCTGTGGTTGCCAGAGATTAGGGATGTGGGAATAGTGTAACTACTAAGGAGTGATGTGAGGGAGTTTCTTTGTGGTGATGGAACAATTCCATAACCGGATATACCTATTGGTTACTCAAATATACACCTGTGACAAAATTTTGTAGAATTATACACACGCACCAAAAAAAAAAAAAAAAAAGGTGTATGTAAAAGCTGATGAAATCCAAATAAAGTGTGTATCTGAGCTGTTTGTACTGTTTACAACCACATTAATTTCTTTGTTTCGACAATGTACCTTTGTGCAGAATAGTTTCACTGGGGAAAGCTGGATGAAGAGTAGCTGGAACTCTGTAGTATTTAAGGTGATTTTATACCCGTTGCTTACTTTTAAAACCCACTATACTAGTGAGTCTTAAATTACAAAATAAAAACCTATTTAAAAAAACCATACCTTCCCATGAACCAGACAAACAAAAAAGCTCTGTAGATGATTCCAGTTATGAGTCAGTATTGAGTTTTGCTACATGAAACTGGGCTCTGAAAAGTTCGACGATAAATTCATCCCACTGAGCTCTGCATAATCCAGCATTTACCAAACTCATTTAGCTGAGAAACCTCTTTGTCACATATTTAGAAACATGTTATGGAAAACGCAGTGGAAAGTTGTGATAAAAGAAATGCCAATATTTTTGCCAAGCGTTTCCTTGAAAGTGTATCAAAGAGAAGGCAGAGTCCTTCTCCACCCCCACCTGCCCGTCTAAAAAGTTGGTTTCCTGATGTCCTTTGTACTTGAACAATTCTTTTTAACTGATGTTCCAGAGCTGTTTTGACCAGTGTGGCTGCTCTTAGGGCCAACAAATGGGTCAAGAACTTTGGGGCCATAAGGCCCTATTGCAAAGCTCTTTGGCTGAATAAACTTGGACAAAGAACTTCACACCTCCACAGGTGTCAGGAACATCACCCTACTTAGAACGTCTCTGATTCTGTTTGGGATTAATGAGGAAATAGTGCTAAAGCAGATGAAACTTCTCTGGGACGACCATTCCAAGACATGAGACCTATTTATCAGCCAACCTAGACTGTGGTTTCCAATGACAGAAATTTGTCTGGTTGGGCCGGTGGGAAAATGGATTATTGCTCTGGACCTTCTTCTTGCCTGCAGATACAGAGTCACTACGTGTTTTATTGGTTTATACAACAGGGGCTGGCTGCAGCAGGCAGAGTTTTGCTGATTAGTAAATTGGCCACCTTCCTTAATGCTGTCTGAAACCATCATTCTACTTGCCCACATTAACCTTGCCTTAAACTTTTCAAGAGTTACATAACCTGGTCTCCCCTCAGCCCTTATGAGCTCTGCTTCCAGCAGGTCAATTTGTACTGGCTTATGTTTTACGTTGAAAAGACCAGAAAGTCCTGGTCTTGGGCAAAAGCTGTGTATTCAGCCTGGGGGATTCACACTTAACCTGTATTGTTTTGAAATAACATGCAACTGCAGGGTAGGTCTACTTGTTACTAGGTAGCTGAAATCACCATTTTGACTTCTTAGTAACTAGTTAATTCAGATAAAGCTGTCAAGCTGAGTATGTCCTGGCTCTAATCTAGGTCTTTGTCAATGTGACTGGAAACTCCTTATGGGTAGGATTTCATGTTTTCTTAAAAAAAAAAAAAAAACCAAAACAAAACAAACAAACAAACAAAAAAAGAAACACAGAAACAAAACCCAAAAGTCTCTTCTTCCCTACCCTAGCAGATGGCCAAAAAATGCGTAGCTCACCAGCATGTTGTCATAGAACTCTGGCTTACGAGTCAAGAGGCTAGATCCCAAGATGCTTCTGACTCCCCTGGAGACCCGGACTGTTCATATGTGAGAAGAGAATGTTGAGGCATCAACATTAGGCCATAGAAACCAAACTTCACATAGCAAATCACACAGAATCCAACATCTGTGAGCAAGTTGGATGCTAGTTTATTTGGTGACGGGATGTGAGGACAGGGCCGAAAGGCCCACCCAGTCACATTACCTTGCCACTTCCTTCAACTCAGCAGACCTCCAAGGGCTGCTTAGAGAATCTGTGGATTTGACCACCCATGGATAAAACCATTTTGGTTTCTCTTTTGCCCCTGATACCAGTCAAAAAGAAACTAAAGAAGGTCTGTTATCTGCTTAGGGTGACCGGCTATTGCAGAGTTATTGAGCTTCAGAGGTTACCCAGAATGCAGGACTTTCTGTGCTAAAACCAAGGTAGTCCTGAGGCAACCGGGATGGTTGGTCTCTCTACTGAAGTTCATTCAAGAACATGGGAGAGAATTCCAATGAGGTCAGAGTGATAAAGCAAGGTGGGAAGAGGTTCCGGGCATGTGGCAGGTGAACCCTAAATGGGTCTCCAATGACCCCCACCTCTTGGTGCTTGTGCTTTTGTGTAATGCCCTCCCACTTAGGGTAAGTGGGATCTGTGACTTCCTTCTAACCAATGGAATATGGCAAAGGTGATGGATATCACCCCTGTTATCATGGCATGTTATAAAAGACCCAGCGTTAGCACACGGGGGCTAGAGCACTTCTTCCAGGCTTGATGAAATAATTCCCACAAGGAATTGTGGGAGGCCTCTGGCTGAGAGCCAGCAAAAAGTCGGAGCTCTCAGTCATACTGGGCTTGCAAACATTCTTCTCCAGGGAAGGCTCCAGATGAGGACACAGCCTGGCCAAAGCCTTAACTGCAGCCTTGTGAGATTCTGACCAGAACACCCAGCTGAGTTGTGCCTGGACTCCTGACCCATGGAAACTGAGATGATAACTGTGCATTTGTCAAGCTGCTGAGTTTGCCCTAATTTGTTCCGTAGCCATAGAAAATGAAGGCAAGGTGCTTTTCCCTGCGCTTGTGAGAATTAGCTCACAAAGGAAAGGGCTAATGTCCCCACCATTCTGTGATGCAGTCTTCTCCTAGCACTCCTTCCGAGAAGGTGGTACCACCAGCTGGGTGTTAAGATCTACCTCTGGCCCTGATCCTCTGTGCCCTGAGTTACCACCTTCTTGAGCCGTGTTCAGTGTTCCACAGAGAAATTACACAGAACCTGTGAGTGCCTTCCTTGGTCACAGAGTTCGAGTCTCAAAATCAGAGAGCCAAGGCTTTGAAAAATAGGTCACTTCGGACTAGAATCACCCTCCTGTACAGCAGTGACCAGCTCTCATTATAATCGTATATTCGCTTTTAACAAATTGTCAAGTTAGGAATTGAGAAAAAAAATTAAGGTTTCAAAACGATTCTCCTCCTTCCTTTCTGTTTCCCTTTCTTCCTCCCCTCCTGCCCTGTCCTCCACCCCTCTCCCCTCATGTGCACTCATTTCTGCTGTTCAGAGAACACGGTAAAAGGATTAGAACATATAGCATTGTACCAAATTGGTCTAATGAAATGAGGACCCTGCTTTTAGAAATGCAGGTAGGACAGGGGTGCCTGGGTGGCTCAGTCGGTTAAGCGTCCGACTTCACTTCAGGTCATGATCTCACAGTTCGTAGGTTCGAGCTCCGCGTCGGGCTCTGTGCTGACAGCTCGGAGCCTGGAGCCTGCTTCGGATTCTGTGTCTCCCTCTCTCTCTGCCCCTCCCCTGCTCGTGCTGTCTCTCTCCGTCTCTCAAAAATAAATAAATGTCAAAAAAAATTTTTTTAAAGAAAAGAAGAAATGTAGGTAGGACATAAAACAGAATAATTGACAGTTTTCACATTGTAGGCCAACCTTAGCGTTCTTTTGTTTGACTGGCCCACACCCCAGCTCAGTGTGATTATCCATTTTAGAACCAACCAGTGGAAGGAACAGAAGAAGGGCAGCACTTAAGTCTAACGTGCCACCTGCCGAAGCAGCAGCACATGGGAGTTGGCCAAGCCCCTCCTGGCACCTTGTCACCATATACGGAAACCGAACATCCTCAGGCAATGGACTTGGTACCAGATTAACATATATTATCAGTAGCTGTCCCGGATATCCTGAGCTTTGGAACAATTCTGCCAGCAATCCAAGGCTGTTTCCAGTTGGAGAGGACCAGGGAAGCAGTCTCCTGGGATAGCACTCACAGAGACTTCGCTTTCACATAAGAACTCACCTGACTTCTCAATTAAGGGGCAGCCAGTGCCCCAGGCGGAAGGAATAAGATAGCTTCAAAGCCAAGACATATTGGCTACCCATGCCAAGGTGCCGGCAAAGTAGCTCTAGGACTCCAATATCAATTATCGAAAATTACTTTGAAAGCCGATAGATTTACTTACACCTTCTCTTAATCTAAAAATTATTTGAGGGGCGCCTGGGTGGCGCAGTCGGTTAAGCGTCCGACTTCAGCCAGGTCACGATCTCGCGGTCCGTGAGTTCGAGCCCCGCATCAGGCTCTGGGCTGATGGCTCGGAGCCTGGAGCCTGCTTCCGATTCTGTGTCTCCCTCTCTCTCTGCCCCTCCCCCGTTCATGCTCTGTCTCTCTCTGTCCCAAAAATAAATTAAAAAAAAACGTTGGAAAAAAAAATTAAAAAAAAAAAAAATTATTTGAGGTGAATGTTCCAGTATGTTCCTCAGTGGGCCTGGCCACCCATCTTTATTCACAATATACTATAGAGGAGCATTTTTTTTTTTTTGCATATATCCTGGGTTTCAAGTGTCTTTACACAGCTGCATGAGATATGTCACTCCTGCTCAGCCTTGAAAAGAAGTCACACAGTGAAAAATCTCGAGTCAAACTGTTCTGTGATCCACTCACAGCAAAAACTATATGGGATCTCTAGTTTCTTTTCCTTTTCCTTTTCCTTTTCCTTTTCCTTTTCCTTTTCTTTCCTTTTCCTTTTCCTTTTCCTTTTCTTTCCTTTTCCTTTTCTTTCCTTTTCCTTTTCTTTTCTTTTCTTTTCTCTTCTTTTCTCTTTTCTTTCTTTCTTTCTTTCTTTCTTGATTTGAAACATATTAGTAAAAGCAAAGAATAGAATGTGAGCCATTTTTCTACCTACTCCTGTCACTAGCCACTCTTACATGGTCATTTTAATCACTTGGACCAATCACTGGCTTAAGTAATGTCAGTGGAAATCAAACAGATGTGATGTTGGGATGCCTGGGTGGTTCAGCTGGTTAAGCATCTGACTCTGGATTTAGGCTCAGGTCATGATCTCACGCTTCATGAGATCGAGTCCCAAGTCAGGCTCTGTGCTGACAGCCTGCCCTTCCCCTGCTTGCTCTCTCTCTCTCTCTCAAAATCAATAAACTTAAAAAAAAGATGTGATATCTAATGAAGCTATTTCATGGAGGAGAAATTCAGCCATAAAGCCTCCCTCAGGAAAGGCTTGGGCAGTGGTCACCTGGTCAGCTCCTTCCTTAATCTTCAGCCTCCTTGAATGTGATGCATAAAATCTAATTTCTGAAGGGAATTGTAAATCAGCAATGATCATGATCACTTTTGTCACATGCTAAAGCCTGGACTATATATAAATAACCAACAGTCATTTTTCCTGTGTGTTCTTTTTTTCCATTAGGAAGATGGGCTTCTTCAAAGTGCTTTGCTATTTTAAGGCCTCGAACATTTCTAGCACTTGTGCAGTGTTGCCCGGAGCCTTGACTTATTTACAGAGAGATGTTGAACTGAGATAAGGCTACTTAATAATCCACCAGTTCTTGCTAAACACACTTTCTTTCCATATCCTTGGTGGAAGCTCGGAGTAAGCACTCTCAGATAGAGATACTGCTTAGATACTCAGATACTGCTGTTTTTATTCTAGAAAAGGCTACTTGAACCTTGAGTTACACAGAATGGCTTCACTGGCTGGATTTTGACATTGGTCAATGGCTAAACAGTTTCAAAGGCTTTAAGGTAAAACACGCAAGAAGGGGTTTGAAAGAAGGGAATCATCTCATTCTCATCCTTCCAACAATTTTGCAAGATCCATAATAATATTCTTCTATTACAGAAGAGGAAATAGAGGATCAGATTGCTTGTAGGTGGCAGAACCAGGATTTGAATCCGGGTCAGCCTGATCTATCACATCCACCACTGCCACAGTCCCCGCCATGCCACTGACCTCCAGAAGCCATGACCTTCCAGATGGAAGAGAAGCAACTGCTTTGCCGGCAGGTACTACAAATACTTGAGGCTCAAAAGTCAGTTCACATGTCAAATATGTATTAAGCACTTACTATGGGTCAGGCACTAGGCTAGGATCTGTCTAGTCTGAAGAGTCCCTAGTCTAAATGCTTAGACTAGGAACTTCCATCAATAATCTACATTTACCAACAAGGCAAAGGGGTTAACTCTTCATATCTTAGGCTTATTCTCTCTCTCTCTCTCTCTCTCTCTCTCTCTCTCTCTCTCTCTCCACCCCCCTTTCTCTCATACACACACCACTCAGGCAAAATCTTTCTGATAGCTTTTTTGCTTCAAAACCACACTTGGATTCACTGCAGTCTATGTACAGCAAAATTAATAAATAGGGGGAAATTGTCCTTTTCTCCTTCCCTATCAGGGATAGCTCAGAAAGTGGTGCCACCTTGACTGGGAGAAGAAATCCCAACAAGTCTAAACAGTGAGATGTGCTTTTTTAATGTAATTATTTACTTGTTTTAAATGCTGTTCACTGTAGGAAAAATAGAAGATACAGAAAGAAAAAATGATATCACACTTTCCCATCCCCATAACACAATCAATACCGACACCTCGCTATTTACTTTCACAAAGTTTTTCTAGGCACACATATGTAAACACGGGACTGTGCCTAGATACTGTTTTGTAGCTCACTTTTCTCATGGTATGTTATATATATCTTGCTGTGTGAGTATATATTAATATCACCTAAAATAAGTGTATACAGGGGTGCCTGGGTGGCTCAGTCGGTTAAGTGTCCAGCTCTTGATTTTGGCTCTGGTCATGATCTCACAGTTCGTGGGATCAAGCCCCACACTGACCTCTGCGCTGACAGTGTGGAGCCTCTTGGACTTTTCTCTCTCCCGCTCTGTCTGCCCCTCCCCCATTTGCACATGCTCTTTCCCTCTCTCTCAAATAAACATTTCAAAACAATAAAGTAAGTGTATGCATGTGCAATGGAATACTACTCAGCCATCATAAAGAATGAAAGCTTGCTATTTGCAACTACACGGATAGAGCTACAGCATATTATGCTAAGTGACATAAGTTAGAAAAAAACAAATACCATACGATTTCACTTTTATGTGGAATTTAAGAAACAAAACAGATGAACACATGGGAGGGGGAAAAGAAAGAAAAGAAAACAGAGAGAGGAAAATAAACCATAGGAGGGTCTTAACAGTAAAGAACAAACTGAAGGTTGATGGAGGGAGGAGGGTGGGGATGGTTACTAAGGAGGGCACGTGTTACGATGAGCACTGGGCGTTGTGTGTAAGTGATGAATCACTGAATTCTGTTCCTCATACCAACATTGCACTATATGTTAACTAACACGAATTTAAATAAAAATTCGAAAAGGAAAAACAAAAACATTTAAAAGAAAAACACTACATTTTATATCATTTAAACACAAAACTTGTAACTAAGTCCTCCCATGTCAACTTATATTTTCAAAGTACTGGGTTCCACTACCTAAAAAAGATAACAAAAAAGGAAAAAATTTAAAAAATAAGGATAAACATAATTCACTGCTGACTCCATTATGACTTATTTAATCAATTGCTACTGTTGGACATTTTAGATTGTTCCAGTAAGTGGGTTCTACTGAACAATCTTGCCCCTTCCTCTTTGCACAATGGTTCGATTTCTTTACACTGTATCTCTAGGCATGGGAGGGCTGGGTTCAAACTCATGCATGGATGTTAAGGAGTTGTGCTCTTCAGAAAATCTATAGAATCTCACATCTCCCCAGTGGAAGAAGGAGGGGTCCATTTTCCATCCTTTCCTAACAAGCACTAGAGACTTGAAAAAAATCTTTTAATGTTTATTTATTTTTGAGAGAGAGAGAGAACATGAGAAGGGGAGGGGCAGAGAGAGAGGGAGACACAGAATCCAAAGCAGGCTCCAGGCTGTGAGCTGCCAACACAGAGCCTCACGCAGGGCTCGAACTCACGAACTGCGAAATCATGACCTGAGCCAAAGTCTTTCGCTTAACCAACTGAGCCACCCAGGCGCCCCTAGAGACTTTAGACAGCAGTCAGGTGAGAGAAACTTCTAAGACCACAAGGGAAGCCCAATCGCAATGGTGGCTCCTGGACAGAATAGTCCCTGGAGCCGGCTTGGAATAAAAGTCATTGCCTGGAGATAGTGCCGGTATTTCGTGCTCTCTTTTCTCTCTTGGTTTGAGAATTCTATGAAATGACTGATTTTCGGAGACAAACAGGCTTCCAGAAAGCCTTCCCTCCTCCTGGTGCTTTGATGGTAACAAAAACATGACAAATAAGAGAATCTTGGCCAGTTTAAGCCCAAGGAAGCTATTTTTTGCATCAGGACACAATAAACGATGCTGCCTTTGGAAACGCAGGTACATTTCTTGATCCCTTGTTACAAAGGGCCATCACAGCCATAAATGGAAGGTGTGATAGGGAAGCAAGCAGATGGAAACCCTGACCCCAGGAGACCAAGAGAGTTGGGTGAAAGTTACAGAAGCTGCTTCTGGGTTACCCTGGGTAAATACTGCAAGATTTCAAACCCTCAGACTTAAGAATGAGGCTGGTGGAAGGAAGAAGGGGTGACCAGCTCACTTCTGGAAGTCCAGAGTCATACTGACTTTCCTGGCTCCTGGGAACAACAGTGGGTCAATATGAACACACAGGCTCAGGGGCCCCTGGCATTAAACTGTCCCTTTGCCACTATAAAAACCTAAAGGTTGTCTTGTAAACTTTTACCTCTCACTAAGCACCCCCAGGGCAGATCTGCCGATCTCCTGGTCTCTGTACTGACCTTTGCCCTCTGTTTTAAAATGTGATCACCGCGCCGCCCACGGGGTGAGTCCCTGTTAAAAACCCCCTCCCTTCCTGAGGAATCTGGAAGCCTGAGCTCTCTTTCTGTTGGTGTGAATGTCAGCCAGTCGTGGAATTTCACTGCGCTCCCCATGCATGTGCCCTGTATGCCAAAGCGGAGGGCCAAGCAGGGACCCCTCTGGCCTGAGTGCCAGAAGTCAGCGTGGGCATCCCCGATCCCTGTCTCTCCCATGTTCTCCGCCCTTTCGTGGTCCTCCCGTGTAGAGATCCTTCCGACGAAGCCGAGGGGGAGGGACCCCCTTGCAGGACTTCCGGCCTCCCTTTACCTCTTCGGTGCTTGTGCGATGGGCCCTGCTGTAATCCTGTATTTATAGACTAAGACACAGAAAGAGAGGGCCGCCAGGGAACTTAAATGAGTTGTCACCTGTGAGGCTCGGAGAACAGGGCCTGTCACAGAGCAGACTCTGCACGCGAGCTGTTATTTACTATTTGTGATTTTTCCAACTTTTATCACCGTGGGCTCAGCGAGAGGTGCCTCTAATGCAGCTGCAGCCGAGCAAGGAACGGTGAACGGTGGCCGCTTTGCGATCAGCATAGCCTGGGATTCGGGTTGCTGGCTGCCAGCTACGCATTTTTTTTTTTCTTTCACAAATTTGGAGTCGCAAGGCTCCCCAAAGACGCGGGCCCCTCAGATAATTTCCTCCCAGAACTCTTGGCCTCTGCTGGAGACTTCTTTATGGGGGATTTATCTCACCCTTGCCCGGTTTTTGCCTCTTCACTCTGCGTCGCTTATCACTCCGCTCTGCTCCTCCGCTCTGCACTTCCATCTATTATCTGTTCAGTCGCCCACAATGGCTCCCACTTTGCATACAGCCACTGCATTCTGGCTCCTTCTCCCCTGTGACTTGCTTCTCTTTGTCTCCACACTCCTGAGTCTGATACACGCATTGCCGGAAGGTCAGGCATACCTCTCAGATATGCATTTTATCTCCTGCGGTTAGAAAACAATTATTGCTCTCCTCTCTGTACTTTTTGTCACTGGGAACTTTTCCCCTTTCTCCCTACAACTTTTTCCTCCCCCCGCCCTTTTTTTTTTTTTTTTTTTTTTTTTTTTTTGCGGAACATCACCAGTGGTCTATTTCTACTTTTGTGTGTGTGTGTGTGTGTGTGTCCCAAATACCAACTAAATGATAGTTTTTACTGAATGCATAAAGATGCGGTGTCTGGATCATCTCTTCTAATTTTCTTTCTTCAATGTTTGTCATTGAGAAAGTAGCATGTGTATTTCTGGCCCCTCTTTTTTTCTCTTTTTTTTTTTTTTGAGAGCCCATTTCGACAAAGAACTACTTTAATGGTGTCAGCAGTAACCTTCTAGCCTGTCAATAAATCACTCTTGTGGCTTCTCAGAAACAGTTTCTTTGCAGACCTTGAGTTCCATTCACACTTGAAACATGTATTATTTGTCTTCAACTTCTTGGAAATCCTCTCATTGTCTTGCTTTACTTTCCTTTTTGATATTGACCCCCACCCACATACAAATGACAATCTGCATAGTCTAAGCCATAGCTGACGTTGAATGCATTCTCTCCCTTAAGCCTGAGGACCTGTGCATTATTGACTTCCTTCCAGGCACGTTTCCTAGTTAACATTTGCAAGCAGAATATCCTGACCTGTGAGTTTTAAGCAGAAATCAAAAATATCAACGAGGGCTACAGTTAATGCTCAATCATGTAGGTGCAAATTGTATTCATAGTCTGTTCGTGGCAGGCTGGCCTCCCGTGATGCCTACCAAATAGCCCTTGTGCTCCCTCACCTTTCCAGCCTGCACGCGCATGCGGTCAGGTGGGGTCACCTTACAGGGTTTGGCCAATGAGCTGTGGGAGGAAATGATGTGTCCCCACTTTCAGGCCAAAGCATAGAAGAGCGAGAACAATCCTCCAGCTATCCCTCCACCTGCCTAGTGACTGAGGAGACCTCGTGTTGAGACAGTGAAGCCCTAAGATCGAAGCAGCCTGGTATGTTCTGGACCACTGCTGAGAGCAGGAAGGAACTTGAGTGAAGCCCTGGACTTACTGGTAGCACATCTTATCGTTCTAACACTCTAACATTCCGCGCTACAAAAACAGGGTTGTCCCTTGTGGGTTAGTTTCGCTATGTTTTGAAAACTTACATTCATTTTGATATGGTTCCATACAAGACACAGGTACCAAAAAAAAAAAAAAAAAAAAAAGTCCATTATCAAGACATACACATAATGTATGTCAATCTCATAACCTAAATAGGTAAATAGATCAATAGACATGCCAAGCATCATGGAGGGAAATATGGTGGAAAAGGATTTAGTATTCTTAGATGCTTAAATAATTGCAATTTGACTTACTCAGTAGAGTGAGAGGAGAAAGAGACAGACTGCCCCACAATTGAGATCAAGATGGACTGCAGAATTGGAGACATGTTGAGCAATTCATCACCTGCACCTTCACCATCAAGACAGAGAAATCTCATTCTTTTTAAAAAATTTGTTGATGTTTATTTATTTCTGAGAAAGAGAGACAGAGACAGAGAGACAGAGCATTAGCTTGGGAGAGGTAGAGAGAGGGGGAGACACGGAATCTGAAGCAGGCTCCAGGCGCTGAGCTGTCAGCACAGAGCCTGATGCAGGACTCGAACTCACGAACTGCCGGATCATGACCTGAGCCGAAGTCGGACGCTTAACTGACTGAGCCACCCAGGTGCCCCAGAGAAATCTCATTCTTAAGGAACATTATGATATGCCACAAAGGCAGACACCTCTTTATTATGACAGCAAATGTCATTTGTCCTGTGAATAATATGTTTCAAACAACAAATACAAAATCTAGAACAAAACTTTCAGAAAAACCGTGGATAATTTTTGACAATGGAGCATGAAGTGTGGAGTGCAGTCTGTAGATAATCTTTAAGACACCAAAAGCACATAAAAATGGAAAAATCCAAATCTAAAATTAAAACATTTATATGATGACGTAAAAAGATGAGTCCCAAATTGGTCAAATGAGTCACAAAATAATTGTTTGCATGCACTTAGCAGGGGATTAGCACTGAAAATATATAAAGAACTTGTTAAAATAAAGAAAATACCACAAAAAAAGTAGAAAAATGGGCAAAGGATGGGAACTGGAAATCCTCGGCTGTGGCGATCAAGTGACTCAAACCACGTGAAATATGCTCCATCTATATGATAAGCAGAGTTACCTGCCAACATCAGATTTTTAGCTAAATTCTGGTCCTCACACTTAGCAAAAGAGGACACTGTCCCCAGAGCGAAGATCTACTTTGAGACAAAAGAGAAGGAGACTCTGGATTTCTGTGGCTGAAATAGTATTCACAGCAACGAGTCCGGGACCCAGAGCGTTGCCCAAGAGTCCCCCGAGAGAGCCCGGAATGCTTTTGAGCAGACAAACATCTCAAAAAGGACTTCTCGTACCCATGCGGTCCACCTGCTGCTGAGTGGCCTGAAACACCAGGAAGACTGTGCATTAAATCTCCTTGCAACAGATGCCCCCAAGAAGACTTCATTATAATTGGGACAGCCAGCAAAACTTCTGGAACTGTTGTAAAATATCTCATGCTGCTGTCAAAGACCGTGTTGCTGGGTTTATGCCCAGTGTTTTCCTCATCACTGTGGACAGACTGCAGTAGTTCATGCCTTGTATTGAAGTCATGAGTTACAATTGTTGGGAAAATTTATGTTGCAAATTTTTACATGTTTAAGGTTGGCAGTCGCTTATTGGAAATAAGATTTATTAATCCCTTGGTAAAATGCTATGCTGGCAGCTTTAATTGAGGACAAAAGTGTGAGGAAGCCGATGGAACTTGCAACCCCAGCTCCGTCAGTGACCCACCCCTCCCCAGACAGCTCAGCACAGGGACTAAGGAGGCTAAAACTCTGGTGCATCAGATGGATTTGGGCGAGTCACATACCCTCTCCGGGCTTCAGTTTCTTGATCTGTAAGTGTAGAAACAAATCGTGCTCTTTGGGCTTTGGGGACGGTGAATGAGAGCGGGCACAACACGGTGCCCAGCACATACTCCGCCTGCAATTGATGTCTGCACTCGTTAGTCATGTGACGCACGGATTGTCAGGTTGTCATCAATGGGAATGACTGTGCTTTTGTCTTCCCAGCCAGAGGGTGAGTGCTTTGGACTGTTTCTCCACCATTGGCCCTTGTGTGCAGAAAGCCAGCCACAGCCTTGCTCACAAAGCCCCTTGTGACCCTGTGCTTGTATTGGTGAGACAGATGACCAGGACAAGGAGAGGAGAGAGTATGTCTGTGCCTGTGGAGAAAGCGAGAGTGGAGACTCACAAAGGGGGAGAATTTCTAGCCTCATCCTTCCCCACTGTACTCTGTTGTCCCTCCTCGATTTCTCCACCTTCGTCAAAAATTTGTACTCCGTTCTGCCTGGAAGTGGGGGGATAGGTTAGATGATGCTCCCAGTGTCCCGACCTTGTTTTAATTTCCTCCATAGCCTGTATGATTATTCGACATGCCACATAGTTTTCTTATTGTCTGTCTGCATCAGAATGTCTGTTGTGTTCACTGCTGGATCCCCAGCATCCGAATAGAGCCTGGGGCCATGTAAGTGTTCACACATCTTGTTGAAGGAATTGAATAAAACTCAATTGAGTATAATCCAACATTGCCCAAAGTCACTGTTATAGGTTGAATTGTGTCCTCTAAAATTTGTATGTTGAAGACTTAACCCCAGTTCCCCAGAATCTGACTATATTTGGACACGGGGTTTTTATAGATGTAGTGATGGCAAAAGGAGCTCATAGGAGTGAACCCTAATCTAGTATGACTGCTGTCCTTACAAGAAGAGATTAGGTCACATGCGCACATAAAGGGAAGATTGTGTAAAGATGTTGGAGGAAGACAGTCATGTATAAGCCAAGGAGAGAAGCCTCAGAATGAAACCAACCCTCTGACACCTTGACCTTGGGCTTCAAGCCTCCAGAGCTGTGAGGAAATCAGTATCTCTACTTTACGCCACCCCATCCGTGGTACTTTGTTACGATAGCCTAAGAAAACTAGTATAGTCACCGAGCAAGATTTCGGTACCAGAAGTAAGGTCTGGATTTCATTAGCTTGCAGCACTAACTCTTTAATAGTCAGCCATTCAGAAACAGAGTACTCTTAAAAGCTGAGCAAATCCCTAGAGGGTCTAAGGACTTGAAAGAGTTTTCAGGGGACCCAGTCCCAGGATTGCTCTTCCTTTACTGCAAATGTCAGAGCACACAGCTGCATCCCAGGACTTGCCCTCTAAGAAGTTCCCTCTTCCTTCCCTTGAGCAGGACAGACACCTCGCACAGCTGCTTTAGACTCCCAAGAACTCATGTGGGATTGCTTATTGCGTAGACGGTATCCCTAGTCTACTCTGGGTCTTGCTCCCCTGGGACATCTGATTTACCTCCTTATTTTCCAGTCCAGAGATTTCGGCAGCACCATTAACATCCTCCGTGTGTTGGACACTGGCTGGGCAGGACGAGGCGATAAGGGATATGGTCCAACTCACCTCCCTAGGGAAACCTAGAGTCTAGTACAAATAATGCAATTTACAAACTCGTAACAACCAGAGGCACAAACACACCCAAGGCAGGATCTAGTAATCCCCATCCTAAACTGTAGTTAAAAAGATGCTATCATAATTTGGGAAAGAGGAAAGACTCTGAGAGCTGGAGTGGAGGGAAGAAGGGGCCAGGAGCAGAGTCTCCTTGAATTGTCATACAGGGACTTGTAGTTGTCATGTAGCATCGCTATGTGGGGACTGATAGCGAGGCAGGAATAGGCCGGAACATTCCAGTGCTGGAGCACTGCAGAAGTCAATGCCGGGAAAGGGTTTGGGCATGAGGTGTGTTTGTCATGTCTCGCAGAAGAGATCGGAGGTATGGCGAGACCAGCCACTTCTCTCCAAGCTACGTCCCTGGGGGAAATGAGTAAAGCATCTGAGTGATGTTCGGTTACTTCATTTCTGACTCAGGTCTTTTGCCGAAATCCTCAGGGAGACTCCTGGTGAGTTAGGGGAGAGCACGTGGAATAGCCTGTCTGTGTCCTTTTACGTGCAGCCCCCGGTGCCACCATACACACACCACAACCAAATCTCGGCCTTCAAGATCTCAACACCTGGCAGTGTGCACAGGGAAAGCCAAAGAAAGGGAGTGGATACGGAGGCAGAAACTTCTCCCTTGCGGGTAAAGTAGTGAAAGTTACTCACTCATCCTAAATCTTCCTCAGAAAGATGTAGTCTCGAATCTGCCTTTCCACTCCAGGGAGAGAGAGAGAGAGAGAGAGAGAGAGAGAGAGAGAGCATGAATGAGAATGAATCCCCAAAGATAACACACAGCATAGATTTAGAAGCACCATTAATAATGTCCCTGGATCGCTCCTAGCTTTATCAAAACTCTTCTTCTGGAGGCGCGGTGGGAGGAGAGGGAGTAGGTATTGCTCTTGGTGATGCCTCTGAGATGTGGCAAGCAGTGACTAGTCTGGTCTTCTTGGAGTAGAAGGCAGAGCCACGTTAAGTGAGCACAGGACGAAGAAGGTGGCATAGGAGGCCACATCAAGATTTATTTGTTCCCATACCTAGAACTAAGCTTCACTGTCAATACCTGTCGCCTTCCCTCTTCTCCCCAGCCATACACGGACCTAGCAGACCAGACAGGAATTGAGAGAGGGTTTGCTTTTTCACTAGGAGGAGTTCCATTATCCACAGTTCCTTTGCCCCATTACCATGGATGAAATGTTATTACTCTTATTATTACTTGTTCAACTATTTGCTCAGAAGCTTTATAGAATTTTCTTCCCTGAAACCAGAGTTAAATCAACCCATTTATGTATATACTTTAGAGTTGCCCTGGAAGATTGCCCTGTGCTTTGATGCATTATATCGTCTTTCCTAGTGATGGCAATGGAGGGTGAGAGAGACCATCTCACTTTTGTACGATTATATAGTGAGGTCATATGGCATCGAAACACAGGACATGTAGTAATTGTCTCTTAATTTTTCTTGAGCAAAAGGGGTTTGAAATACAAGTAGACGCCACTACAAACTGAAAATAAGGGCATTGTAATAGCTCTTCGCCATCTTAGGTGAAATCTTTCTGTAGGTCACCGTGTCTATCTCCCCATCTCCCAGTCCTCCATACCTACAATGAGTTCTCTGGCAGTTTATTCTTTATTGCTGTGCCAGACAGCTGAAAATGTGAATCTATTTGAGTAGCTTCCTTCTTTCTAGCTGTAATCAAGCTACACGATGTTAAAATTCCAAGCAAGAACCTTTGGAACTTTTTTAAAAAATTCCCTTAAGCCAATTTTTCCAACGTCAAGAAAAATTTGTGATGAGCCTCCAGGCTATCCTCTGTTGATCTCTTCAATTCTAACGATAGATGGTGTTGCTAGATCTTAAACACTCCCCGACTTCTCTTAATTGACTGGATTTGGCTTGGTTCCTAGAATCAGCTCCTTGGTAGCCTCTGACCATGTAGACTGTTCAAAATAGTGGAACAGAGGTGGTAATTTCATGTGACTTTGAGCACCACATTTCCTCCTTATTGACCACTTTACAGCAGCCTGAGCAACATACCAGGGAACAAGATCTCCCATGACTCTTGTTTGAACCCTTGAACATCAAACCTTCCCACGACTTTTTACTAAACATTAGGTTCGCGCTTCTTCCTCCAGGACTGTCCTTCTCAATCGTTTGCATTTCTCAGCTTTTACAGATTTGGAAGCAAGGACTGTGGGGAGAGATGTGCGCAGATGAAATGCACTCGTGGCAAAAGTGAAGATACACAAGTGAGAAGTGAACAGAAAAGTAGGGAGCACAAGAGAGAAGGAGGCAGAAAGAGAGAGAGAGAGACAGAGAGACAGAGAGACAGAGAGAGAGAAATGAAGACTTTTGGCACAGACCTGTCTCCCAACACTCCTTATAAGAAACTCAGTTGGCTCTAACTTAACATCTTCTGATTTCTCACCAAAGGGCTTGGAGTGACAGCCATGGAAATTTCCCAAACTCTCTCTGTGATTCCTTGACCAAGGGTGTTCAGTCACAGATGACAGCCTTAACAAAGACAGGATCTCAGTATGAAAATGCTTCGGGCTTTCTCTGAAATTATCCTTCTCCAGACAGTGCTGATGGAAGGTCCAGTAACTTTATCCTTTGTATTTAACTTTAAATTATTATTGGCATTCACCTGGGTCGCCTCAGCCATTCCCAGGTCAACGTTTTATGTTCCTGGATGGTGCTCTTGACAAGGAATATCCATTTTCAAAGCAAATACTTACTGAATACGGTATGTACCCAGAAATAGAAGGCGAAGAGAAGATGGGCCCAAGGGTAAGGAAGAGCCAGTCTTGCCTTTGGGCTCCTGTGGGAGTGAGGCAGACCAGCTGGTCATTGGTGGGCTTTGTTCTCGCCTAGCTGATGGAGGAGGCGGGTGTTAGGAAGCTTTCTTAGCATCCCAGTCTTGCGCCCTCAGTACTCTGCTTGTACTTTTTGCCGGGCAGCACGCAAGCTCCTACAGGAGGTGACCACTCTCTCTGCACCCCCCCATATGCTCAATCACTCTCTGCCATTTTCCTTCTCACGTTGTTTGTCTCCCTTGGTTTTTTTTTTAACCACAGACCACTTTACGTATCAGTCTTTTTCTCCCAGTACTCGATAAAATGAGCTTTAGAGGGAGTTTCATTCTTCTCCCCCTTCCCAGTTCCAACTGCTCTTCCTCTCTACGTGTCTCCCTCACTTCAGCACCCCTGCAGGAGCAGGCAGCTCAGGAGAAGCTTCTTCACCTGCTCAGAAACTGACGCCTGCCTGCCTGAGGATCTTGCTCTTCCCAGGTCTCCAGGTGGCTGATGTCTCCAGCTCTCCTTCCATCTCAGTGAGCCCACAGTAGTGGGCAACGTTCACTGGGCTGGACCCCGGGGGATGCTTGGGAACGCTTCCTTGAATTAAAACACTGTCCACGTAGCCTCGGTACCACCTGGGTTAGGCTGACCCTCTGGAGAATATGCGGTTAGAGCTTACTTCACAAAGAAGCTGACAATCTGTGGGTTCGTCATTCATCTGCCTTTGTAATGCTGCCAGGAAGTTGCTGTGGGTCTGGGCCCTACTCTGACCTGTGCACACTGAGGTCTGCAATGATTGTCTTTCGGGGAACTCCACTCTCGACATCTCTAAATCTCCCTGAGAACTCGTTTCCAGTCTTGGAGTCGTTTGAAGGCCTCATAGCTCTGAGTACTTACACCCGGAGGGAAGAACTCTGAGTCATTCAAATCCCTGTAGTGCTTCTGAAAGTCTTTATTTTGCCTGTCACACGTGGCCTGTACTGGAAGGTGTATGGATATGTCCATCTCTCCCAATCTCATAGAAAACTCTTGGTTCATTCACCAGTAATTGGCAAATAATTTTGCCATAATAAAAACTGGCGAATAATGGCCATGTGGATTGCCATTTTCTACTTCTAAACTGATTGTAGGCCTGATTAATAGATCACCCTTTCTTTGCCAACAAGCTTAGATTCTATCACAGAATCTTTTTTAACATACTGTTCCAGGTTACCATTGGCAATCAATTGAAACTGGTACCCATCATAAACTGCATTTGCTTTCTTTATCCCATAGCAGTGGTTTTTAAACTGCAAGGTACAGCCCATTGATGAATATATTAATTTAGGGAAGAAGGAAAGAAAGAAAAAAGGGAGGGAGGAAGGAAGGAAGGAAGGAAGGAAGGAAGGAAGGAAGAAGGAAGGAGGAAGGAAGGAGGAAGGAAGAAGGAAGGAAGGATGAAGGAAAGAGGAAGGAAGGAGGAAGGAAGGAGGAAGAAGAAAGGAAGGAAGGAAGGAGGAAGGAAATGAAGGAAGGAAATAAGGAAGGAAGGAAGGAAAGGAGGAAGGGAGGAAGGGAGGGAGGGAGCGCTCCAGGTGATTCACATGCAAATGCAAGTCAGAATGGTACCTCTCCAAAGTCCAGCGCATGCTGGATGAGGACTAGGTGTCTAAGAAATGAGAGGCTGACTAACCACCAAGGAGCTTTGGGGACTGAAGGAGATAGTTACCAGCAGATGGTGTGTGTAGAGGATGGGACCCTTGGAGCCCCTGTTTCCCTGAAGCCTTGGAGAAACAGAGAATATTGTCATTGATTCCCAATGACGTCTCTCTCATCCACTCAGCCTCTTTTGGTAATAAAAATGGAGACTGAAATGTCCCCAAGGGAGGGACTACTATGCTTCTGATAGCACAGGTGAAGAGGGCATGGTGTAACCAGAAGGAAAACAGACTAGTGCTAGAAGCAGCCAAAGCGGCTCACCCTCACAGGGCTCAGTTTTCTTACCTGTAAAAGAGGGATAATAACCGCCATCCTGACCACTCGGGGAGCTCCAGTGGAGTCCCAGGTGTGACGAGGCAGCTGATCACCAGCCTCGTGGTCTGGGCAGTCGAACTACTGAGTTGTAGGAGGTTAGAACACTTGTACCATTTTGCCACAAGTACCTGCAGGGACAACCGATGGCTTTGAAAGGCCTTTCTAAAATTTTAAAGTTTATTTTAGATGGAGAACTAAGCATTTAAGCTCCTTAGCAGAAGACGATTTGCTCAGCTTGTTGAAGGTCCGTGTCTCTAGTTGGCCTGGGGAGCACAAAGAGGCAACAGAGAAAGAGGTGGGGTGGGAGCGACAAGATGACCCCGCCGGCCTCCCTTTGCCGTCTTCATAGGCACTCTGGAGTCCAGCGGGGGTGAAAAGATGGTGGTGGGAAGTTGCACTGGGAGAACAATGGCGGCTGAGGAGGGTCTCTGGGGAATCTGTCCACATGACCATTAACATAGGGAAAGGGGGGGATCTGATGCTCTCGGTGGAGGTTCGCATCCAGGCAGAATCTGGTCCGCAAACTATTTTTGCAGGTAAAAAGACGGGCCCTGAGAAAACATCTCTCTCTAAAATATACACACTTAAAAATAAATAAGAAAGAAAGAAAGAAAGAAAGAAAGAAAGAAAGAAAGAAAGAAAGACGCCCACTCATTCAATCAGTGTTCGTTGAGTGCATACTCTGTGCCATGGATCGATCGGAAAATAAAAGGCGAAAGAAAAGACATTTCCTGCCTTCAAGGAATGTATATGATCACATCCGTTCTTCTCTTAAAACTCTCAGTGACTCCCATCACACAGAAGGTAATATCTATGTAAAAAGATGCGGTGCGTAGTTGCCAGGGGCTTGGAGGGAAGAAGAGAGGGGTGAGTAGGTGGAACACAGAGAAGATTTAGGGCAGTGAAACTATCGTGTGCAATACTGTAATGGTGGATGCATGTCATTATAAATGTGTCCCAACCCATATAATGTACAACACCGAGAGTGAACCTAACGTCCACTACAGATTTTGGATCATAATGATTTGTCAGTGTAGGTTCATCAGTTGTAACAAATGTACCACACTGGTGGGGAATGGTGAAAATGGAAGAGGCTGTGCGTGTGTGGGGGGAAGAGGTATAAGGAAGATCTCCGTACCTTCCTTTCAATTTTGCGTGAACACAAAACTTCTCTACAAAATAAAGTCTATTAAAGAGAAAAAAAAAAAAAGAACAAGGATGCACACTGTTGCCTCTTTTATTCAACGTAGTACTACAAGTCTTAGCTAGAGCAATTAGGCAAAAAATGAATAAAGAAAGAAAGAAAGAAAGAAAGAAAGAAAGAAAGAAACCAAATTAGAAAAGAAGAAGTAAAATTGTCTCTGTTTGCAGATGACATGATATTACACAAAACCATTCTAAAGACTCTAGCGAAAAGAAAAACAATGTTAGAACTAATAAACAAATTCAGTAAGGTTGCAGGATACAAAATCAATATACTAAAATCTTGCATTTCTATACACTAACCATAAACTATTAGAAAAAGAAATTAAGAAAAAAATCAGGTTTACAATTGCATTGAAAATAATAGAATAATTAGGACTAAATTTAACCAAGGAGATGAATGACCTATACACGGAAAACTATAAAACACTGATGAAAGAAAGTGAGGAAGATGCAAATGAATGAAAAGATTTGCTGCATTCCTGAATTGGAAGGATAAATGTTGTTAAAATGTCCATACTACTCAAATTGATCAGTAGATTCAATGGAATCCTTATCAAGATTCCAATGGCATTTTTCACAGAAAAGAGAAAAATTAAATCCCAGAATTCATATGGAAGCACAAAAGACCCCAAACAGCCAAAGCGATCTTGAGAAAGAACAAAACTTGAGGCATCACACTTCCTAGTTTCAAACCATATTACAAAGTTACAGCATTAAAAATAGGGTGACATTGGCTTAAAAAAGACAGATCAACGGAACAGAATAGAGAGGTTAGAAATAAACCCACGCATAAATGATCAACTGATTTTTGACAAAGGAACCCAAGAATATACGATGGGAAAAGGATAGTCTTTTCCATGAATGGTGTTGGGAAAACCGAACAGCAAAGAATGAAATTGAACCGCTATTGTACGTGATACATAAAAATAAATTCAAAGTGAATTAAACTTAAACATAAGACCTGATACTATAAAATTTCTAGAAGAAAACCTAGTGGGTAAACTCCTTGAGATTGGTCTGGGCAATGACTTTTTGGATTCGACACTAAGAGCACGACAACAGAAGCAAAAATAATCAAATGGGACCACATTAAACTAAAAAGCTTCTTCACAACAAAGGAAACCATCAACAAAGAAAAGGCAAGCTATGGAATGGGAGGAAATATTTGCAAACCACAATATCTGACAAGGGGTTAATATCTAAAACATACAAAGAACTCATATAATTCAATAGCAAAAACCCAAATAACCCAATTAAAAAATGGAGAAAGGACATTCTGAATAGACATTTTTCCAAAAAAGACATAAAAATGGCCAAAGTGTACATGAAAAGGTGCTCAACATCACTACTCATCAGGAAATGCAAATTAAAGCCACAATGAGAGATCACCTCACACAGGTTGAGATGTCTATTATCAAAAAGATAAGCAATAACCAGGGCTGGCGTGGATGTGGGGAAAAGGGGAACCCTTGTACCCTATTGGCGGGAATGTAAACTGGCACAGCCACTATGGAAAACAGTATGGAGGTTCCCTTAGAAATTAAAAATAGAACTCTTATATAATCTAGCAATCCCACTTCTGGGTATATATCCTAAGGAAATGAAAACAAGAACTCAAAGCATGCATACCCATGCTCCCTGTAGCATCATCCAATAACTAGGCTATGGAAACAACCAAAGCATCTTATGGATGAATGGATAAAGCAAATAATATAATATAATATAATATAATATAATATAATATAATATATAAATATATATAATAGTAAGTTGAACTCATAGAAATAGAGACTAGAATGGTGGTTTCCAGGGACTAAGGAGCAGGGGAAATAGAGGCTGGTAAAAGGGTACAGACTTTCAGTTACAAGATGAAAAAGCTCTGAGGATATAATGTATAACATGGTTATTACAGCTGAAAATATCATATTGTATAATTAAAATGTGCCAAGAGAGTATAACTTAACTATTCTTCCCCTTGCCAAAAAAAAAAAAGAACAGTGAAGTGATAGATATGTTAGTTAACCCAATGCTGGGCATCCTTTCATAATATATACATATATCACATCATTATTTTGTACATTTTAAATATATTACAATTTTATTTGTTAATGATACCTCAGTAAAGCTGAAAAAAATAGAAAAAAAAAGACATCTAAATTCTTTTTTTTTTTTTTTTTTTTTTTTTTTGGCCATTCAAATTCTGACCCCAACCTACCTGTCTAGCTTCTTCTCTGGCCAACCCCACTTCTGTCATCCCTCCCACATAAACCAAACATTTAAGTCTATTAAAGCCCTTTTCAATCCACCAGTTTAGTGTGTTTTTAAGGTATCATTAACTTCACACAAGCTCTTCCCTCTGTCTGAAATATCCTCTTTCCCTCTTGTCTGTCTGGTCCTTTCCTACTCCTGCTTTAAAGCCAATCTCAGAAAATATCTCTCGGGGTGCCTGGGTGGCTCAGTCGGTTAAGGGTCTGACTCTTGATCTCGGCTCAGGTCATCATCTTACAGTCGTGGGATCAACTCCCACGTCAGACTCTGCACTAAGTGTGGAGCCTGCTTGGGATTCCCTCTCCCTCTCCCTCTCCCCTCCCCTTCTCCCCAAAGAAGGTACCCCTCCGTGCAGCCCCCTTGCTGTCCTCCAGCAGGGATGACCGCTTTCTCCTCTGTGCTTCTGCGACACATAACAGTGTGTGGTTCTATTGCACACTTCATTTAACGATTTACACACAGCACCTACCCCTGGACTATAAGCTTCTTGAAGACAGGGTCATGTCTTTTTTATCTTTGTACCAACAGACTTGGATCAAAGACAGAGCTGGAGCTTCTCAAATCCAGTGTCCTATTCATTTTGCCATGCTGCTAACAAGCCAGCCTCGCTTGGCACCTTCCGCCTTTATTAGCCGGGTTCCCCCCAGCTAATAAAGAGGACAAGGACAAGAGGATTTGGAAGCGGAATTTCATTTCTTACACTTTCTTTCTGGCCCTCTGATTCAGAATCTATATAACTTGGTTTTTATTTTATTTCTGCCATAATTAGTTCATCTTGGGAAAATGACTCACTCTTTCTAATTTGCCTTAGTGTCACCATAAGTTAAATAGATATAATGAAACTTTCCCAAGTCTTTCTCATAGGAATGTCATAAATATTAGCTAAAGATTTAATAAGCACCTATGGAACCCCTATTGTGTAAAACCTGGTATGAAATTTTATTCAGGGGTAAAATAGGTGAAAAGTCATAGTCCTTGTGCCTAAGTAATTTATCATATAATAGATATGAAAAAATGTGTATCCCAATGGCAATAATAAACTATAGACAATGTTAAGTATTATAAGAAAACTACAAATTAGGAACTACAGAGGACCGAAGAAGAAAATCACCGAAGTGCAGTTTCTATATATCTTTCATCATATTTTAGAAAGTGAGATTATTGAAATTGCCAAATTACATTAAAATATTTTGTAATAAGATCTGGTTAAAAACATGAGGTACTTTATTCATAGGAGGCTTGGGGAATTAGGAAGGAGATTGTCCACTTCCCTAAGAATAGCAGGGGAAAATGGTCTCTGTTACCAGCATGCTAGTTTCATGGCAAATAGCTACTGGGCTGAGTTTTCAGAAGATTGAATGTTCTGGAGCAAGCTGTCTTCAGGAGCATCAGAAAAGTGTCTCTCAGAATTAGGCAAAGAGCCCAGGAATCCTGACCCACAGAGGCCAGCTGCAGTCCTCAGCAGCACCCAAGTGGGTGCTTGGACCAGAGCCATGGGCTCTAGAGTAAAAAGCCTTCCCCCATGTGCAATCCAGGGGATGCTAGGAATTGTATTGAAAAAAAGAACTCACATTTGGGAAACTCCTATTTAAACAAATTAAATAGACATCCACAGAGTAGTTCTCAGATTCTTGAACGTATTAATGTGCTTCAAAAATTTCAAAGAGGAAAATAAATAAAGCCATATTTCCCAAATTTATTAGACCATAAAACTTTACATTTTATAAAACATTTCAAGGAACTTGTGTAGACTATTTTGGGAAATGCTGGAAAAAAAAATAAAACAGATCTAAAACTTACCAGATACCTCTCACATAAGTTTGTGTATTTATTATAAGTATGTAAGCATTTGAAAGAGAAGTTTGGACACAATGGATCCTCCCTACATGCACCTTACTGATTCATCAGAGCAAAGAGAGAAAGGGCTAACAGGGAGAATGAATGACTGATTTTTCAATCTCAAGTGCCTTGCCTGGCTTTATTATATTTTTCCTTCTTACAAATGCCACAATGATGAAAACAGATGACGGACTAATCTTTCTGATCCATTTGCATTACTGGGGTCCAGGCAGATCTCAAACAATTCAAGAAAAATACATATTTCCCAGAGTTTACCTCTTAGAGGAAGGTATCTTTGTTTCTAAGGCCCTCTGTGAATTTTCAAACAGCTAGGATCCAAGCCATGAGTGCCACCTAGAATTCTTTGGGGCCCCAGGTCTTATCTTATTTTGTTGGCTTCTCACTTACCTCGAAGACCTGAACCAAATGCAAGGTGAGACTGTGTTGCACATTTGGATTCATTAATAAAGGATAGTTGAGACATTTAACCATCTCCCTATTCAATCAAAATGTATAGGCACTTGTCTGGGACCCAACGTTTTTCCAGAAGGCTAGGAACATGGTCTTGTCCACATGTGAAGATATGTAAATGCCCAAGTATACAGTCTCCTGGCTGTTTTAAGCTCCTGGATCTGTCTCTGACTTCTCTCCACATCAGAGACCTCGTAAAAACAAAACATGAGTTTCTGACACTTTCATAACATTTACAGTCACTTTTACAAACCACTACGCATATTTCTTTCAACTTCCTTCCAACTGTCCCTACTTCTGACCTCCCCCTGTCTTCGTTTCTCAGTCTTGCCTCACAGCTTAGACCTAGATGAGGGTCTCAGTTCCCCAGGGTTGCCTTTTTCCTTCTCTCCTCGGTTATGATCTGAACAATCTCTCTGCTCTTCTGCTCCTCCCACCTCACGCTGGGCCCCTGCTGACTCCCAGAGACTCTTCTCTGCAGCCCCTGGCCCTGCTGCCCCCTTCCTACAGGGAAGCCTGCAGAGTGATGCTCCCCCCGCCACACCCCAACACACACACAGAGCCCGCAGTCAGTCTCTCTCCTGAGGGCTGATTGGCAAACAGCCTGTGAATGGCTGCACTGTTGGTCTCCTCCACCCCCAGCAGCAGCAATGTTTATCTCCAGGTTGAATGGTGGAACACAGGAAATACTCTCCAAAGAAATCAAGCCAATCTGCCTGGAAGGGCCTAGAGTTCCCAGAGTGGAAGTTGATGCCTGAGAATAGGGCCCTCCTTGTTTTGGCATTGGGCAGAGAGAATGGATTCAAATTTCTGCGAGAAATGATTTGAACCTAGACTTACACAGCGAAGGGAATACACCCGTGAAGGGAAGCCCACACTATGCCATGCCCTTCACACCTGCCCAGACAGGTAGTCAGGGCTCTCAGGACCGAGAAAGGCCCGACATGGCGGAAGAAACCCAGAGGAGCCACCTGTATTAATCACCTGAATCTTTCATTGTCAAGTATGAATGGACAACTAAGGATAGATGTTGAGGAGAATGAACAGGATAAAAGGGAAGGATAATGTGTAAAGATGGCTAAGTCAGCACTTTCTTCTTCCCAGAAACCATCCAAAAGCACAAAGAAAAATTTTAAAAACCCAACCTGACATTTTTGGTGAAAATAATCATTATAACAAAATAATCACAGCCAACCATTATATAATAATCACTATGTACCAAGTACTTAAAAAAAAAAAAAAAAGCAATTTTGCACAAGCAAGCACTCAAGGAGTATTGTCCCGATGAGCTCTTCTTAAGGAAACTACTGGAAATGAACTTTGGCCAAGCAAGTGATAACTGAGAACAGTATGGAAAAATGATATTCTGTCAGAATTAAATATACTTATCCAAAAAATCAAGGTAGAATCACAGGTGGGAATTACAGTGATAAGCCAGACATATGTATTATTAGTCTGGCCATGTAGAAATGATCAGACTAATAAAATTAGAAAAAGAAGAAAGAAAGAAAATGGGAGGCAAACTAATTTCATTGATTGAAAGAGGCACATTAAAGTTTCTACAATTGGGGAGCCTGGGTGAGTCAGCCGGTTGAACCTCTGACTTCAGCACAGGTCATGATTCGTGGTTCATGAGTTCCAGCCCCACATCGGGCTCTCTGCTGTCAGTCCAGAGCCTGCTTCGGATTCCCTGTCTCCCTCTCTCTGCCCCTCCCCCACTTGTTCACTCTCTCTCTCTCTCTCTCTCTTAAAAATAAACATTTAAAAATAATAAAAATAAAAACAAAGTTTCTGCAATAGCTGGGAGTCAAATATATTATTTAATAGTACAAAGGTAAATATTAAAGAAGATAATGTTATCTACTAATAGCAAGTGAAAATGGAGAAAGAAGGGGGGATAGGGAAGAAGAAGAGATATGTTAATTTTGTCATTGCTCATAAGGAATTAAAAAATAGAGAACTAAATGTATTACCCAAAGTTATATTTAAAAAAAATTTTTTTAACGTTTATTTATTTTTGAGACAGAGAGAGACAGAGCATGAACAGGGGAGGGTCAGAGAGAGGGAGACACAGAATCCGAAACAGGCTCCAGGCTCTGAGCTGTCAGCACAGAGCCCGACGCGGGGCTCGAACTCACGGACCGCGAAATCATGACCTGAGCCGAAGTCGGCCGCTTAACCAATTGAGCCACCCAGGCGCCCCCGAAGTTATATTTTAAAGGTAAGCACTATAATACAAACCTTTCTAAATATCAGAGGAACAATATACAAAAAGCAAATAGAACAAATCACATAATATATGTGTGTGTACACATATATTTAAACAATATTTAAAATAATATGACCAGACTAAAGCTAAACATATTTCTTGTGCTAAAAATATGTGTGCCTAATTTATCATTCTAAAGAAAAATAATTTCAAATTTTAAAATTTCTTTAGAAAAAGAATAAAGCAAAACCTAACTTTATGCAGAGATACAGTAAGTGAATAAAAACAAATAAAAAAGGAGTGGATGTTCAGATAAGGGGGAATTAAGGCCAAAATTAGTTAAAAAAAATAAAGAATGGTAATTTATAATGCTAAGGGGTGAAATTCACAGTGCAGAAATAACATAGTATTATAATTAAGAAAGTAGAAATTCAGGAATATAAAGGAACATTGTAACATAGAAGACTTGAACTCACTGCTTTCAATTCGTGACAGCTCAAGTGAGGGGAAAATAACACGGGTAGGTGACATAAAGGATCAATCCAGAAAGACCAATTCTCTTCTCCCAAAGAGGAAAATAGCAAAATGGAAAGGAGAGATTAAACAGAGAAATAATAGAAGAAAACTTTGTAAGGCTAACTATAAGGAAACAACCAGTACTAGCCTGACTAATAAAAAAAGACACACATCTAGACAAATCCTCAGGGATTATCAGGACATCAGTGATCACAAACAGTTACTAAAAGCTTCCAGAGAGAAAAATCTAGCTCGTCTGTGGTAATGGGCAGGCTTTGAGATGGCTCACAATGACCTCCATCTCCTGGAATTCATAGCCTCCTGTAATTCCCTCCTTCTGAGTTAGGGCAGGATCTGTGGCTTACTTCTAACCAATAGAGCATCACAAAGGTGATGGGATGTAACTTATGTAACGAGACTATGTTACATAAGAGTCCCAGAACATTTACTGAGATGGCAGCTCCCTGTACTTTTATGGGATTTATTTTTCACTCTGCTGGCAAACAAATGTCTTAACAAGGAAGCTAGGGTACCTGTTACTTCCTGCTCTTGGGGTCTTACCGGCATAATATTTTTAATTTGGTATACCATGGGATGGTGAGCCAGAGAAGTTGCCAGCAGATTAAATCATTGCATGGTCGATGTATCCCTGAGCACAGCTGATGTATCTCTGAGAGGTACTGTTAACTCCTTCAGTAAAGACAAACTATCCTGATATTTGGGGGGGTTGGGAAAGAAAGAAAAAGCTTTTTACTAGATTACTAGTTTTATACCAGGTTTCAGGGACTAAAGTGATTTATTCCAGTGAGGAGGCATATCTAGAACGTCATTTGCATTTAAAGTCAACTGATTAAGCTTATCATAATCCAATGGTGGATGGGTTAGAAATCTCAATCATTCTAGCATTTAACATATTGATGGTGGTACCAATCTCTGTGATCCCCTCTAGGTCATTATATTTGATTTACCATTTTGGAAGGGAGGAGAGACTGGGGCTTCTGCTTGGCTTTCCCTACTAACATAGGCTTATCCATTTTATCCTTATAAGTAAGGAAGTAATGTGGGTTTCTGAAGACACGCATTTCAACTGTATATTCAAGAGGTGGAAAATAATCAATGTTTTACCTTGAAGCAGACTCAATTCAAAACTCTGTTTTGTTTTGTTTTTTATCTGACCTCAGAAGTCTCCACTTTGGCTGGAAGGATATTCTGGATCCCAAAGAATTAGTGAGACTCAGAACCGTTGTCTAATAATTTCAGAAATACCAAAGTATTTACTTTCCATGTTTTGGACACATCCTTTGCGTTTCTCAGATTCTCTTGGCTTCATCTATATCCTGGTCCCTTATCCTTTTTCACGTATTTCAACTGGGGTAGCCAGACCAATGTATGGGCCCTACATAGTTCCTACGAGGACTCAGGACTACATTCAGAATCCAAGTCT
Source organism: Neofelis nebulosa (assembly GCF_028018385.1). NCBI lineage: Eukaryota > Metazoa > Chordata > Mammalia > Carnivora > Felidae > Neofelis > Neofelis nebulosa. The sequence continues at coordinate 36,367,156 of NC_080796.1, forward strand.
CCTCCAACTGCTTCCAAACTCTGGTGAGGCCTCACTCCAATGATTGGAGGATTTGAATTCCCAAACAGCTGCAGAAGGAGCCAAGTGACACAATCCGGAAGTGCAAGGGAGTTAATTTTCCACTGGACTAGCCAAAAGAGGCAGGCAACAGGAGACAGATAAATTTCCTCTCTAATCCTCCATCTAATCACCTGTCCCGAGGAACAGTTGTTGCATACAACCTTTCTGGAGGATCCCCTCTGGCTGAGTGGGTACACCTGTTGGGTTACAGCTCCCTTAGCAGCATGTCCTGAAGCAGTAATGCACAATACTGCATTTATCTGTCATTTTCTACTCCTTGTTTCCCATTTACCTCACTCCCATTACCCTGGGATTTTATTTCCCCCCCCAAAAAATCCTTGCCTCAGGTTCTCTTTTCCAGAGATTCTGGTCGAAGACAACTGGCTACTGTTGCTTTAGTAAATGACAGTCTTTGGGGGGAAGATTAGGAAGAAGTTGTACAGGGGTTCCTTGTAATGTTATTGTAGAGTCCCAGCCAGCCCTCCCTCTATTCAACAAGCTCTGGATTTGTGAATTGACAGGTCTAGGAAGGGGTCACTCTAAGCCTTTATCCATTGGATTGAGAGTTTTGTTTGTTCTTTTTTGCCTTTTTTTGTTTTTTGTCTTCGGTTGCTTTTGTTTACTTTCTGGTCATTCTTCTCAAGTGGGACCTTTGTGAGTATCTCATCTGTTTTGGTCCTACAGCACTATGAAAACTTTATTCTAGTTTTAGTGATTTCATTCCTCCATGCCGTATGAAGATTCCCATCTCTGAATATTAGGAGTGCTGCTGTCTTCATGCTGGGCCAGAAAACCAACCCCAGATTCCCTCCATTTCCCTTTTGTTAGCAAGTGTTTCTTATGGATAATCCACTATCGGTACCAATTGTCTATATAATTCAAGATGCTTGGTTGTCAACAGTGGATACCAACTTTGGTTAACTTAAAAAAAAAAAAAAAAGGAATTTACTGGAAGAATATTGGACTATTCTGCGGAAAGGTGAAAATTTTGAGAGCTCCAGGTTGGGAATAAAAGGCAAAATCCAAAGGAAGCAAGACCCAGCTGAGGCCACATAGATGCCATATCTACTGAACACCCGCTACGGTCTACTCCCCATGTTGCATTGCTGGACTCCCAGAGCTGCCACAAATGGTCAGACCATCCTCTATGAATCACTCCATCAAGATCCAAACCCTCAGGTTCATCCAAATGGCCTAGCTTCTGCCTCATGTTTGCTCCTAGTTGTTAGGATTCTAGGAAAGAAAATACATGGCCCCTTTCAGCCCTGAACGTCCTAAAAAGCGAGCTTCTCCTGTGGTGAATGAAAAAGCATATTTCTTTTCCAACAGGAAAAATAACAGGTAATTGGAAACTCCGAAAGTTGCACAAGAAAATCATGGCTCAAGATGAACTCTAAAATAGATAAAAGTACCGTTTGCTTTTTGGCAGTTAGACTCAAACTTTGAATAAATCCCAGAAAATTGAAATATAATTATACTCATAATGTACATGTAATAAGCCTTGACAGGGCCAAAGAAATATGACCGAGATATTTATGAGGCTCAGGGAGGGGAAGAAGTGGAGGGAAACTCAAGAGGCATTAGTTTCTTCAACTTACTGAAGAGTCAGGATAGGTTGTCTCAAACTAATGTATCAAGAAACAAAGTTTTAAGTATCTTATTAAAATTTATAAACAAAATCAATAGAATAAACGAGCAAAACATGTGACATAATATTAGAAAGAGAAAGGTGTAGGGGCGCCTGGGTGGCGCAGTCGGTTAAGCGTCCGACATCAGCCAGGTCACGATCTCGCGGTCCGTGAGTTTGAGCCCCGCGTCGGGCTCTGGGCTGATGGCTCAGAGCCTGGAGCCTGTTTCCGATTCTGTGTCTCCCTCTCTCTCTGCCCCTCCCCCGTTCATGCTCTGTCTCTCTCTGTCCCAAAAATAAATAAAAAACGTTGAAAAAAAAATTTTAAAAAAAAAAAAAAAGAAAGAGAAAGGTGTACAAGAAGGTAAGTAGAAATGAGGTTGTTTCTTAAATATTGTCAAAAGTTGAGAAATGAATACACTGGAGGATGAGCACACTAAGGAGAATCCTGGAGGAAACCACCAGAACCAACAGAAATGGAAAGAATAGGGCTGAGGGGCAGGGGAAAGATTTTGCCTTCCATTTTATATCAATCTGCTTTGGCCAAGCCAGGCAGCATGGAACTCTGTAAATTATCACAGTCCCAACAGACGATGGTCCTTGTTAGATCCAGTCTCAGGTCTCAGGCAAGATTGAAGCCGGGGTACAGAACTCAGGAAATGTGAGATGGCAGAGGCTGAGTGATGGAGAGACAAGTGTTCTTAGATCCCCAAGGAGATAAAACAGGGTCCCTGCTGATTACAGCCCGCCCTGGGGTTGAGGGAGACACTTTCCTCTTGAGGGTGGTGAATGCCGTGTTGGGTCAGAGGGACCCCATCCTGTCTTGTTGGGTTTCTCGCCAAAGGATTGCAATCTGCCGCATCCAGACATGCTGGCCTGTTTGGACCCTTTTGAGACTGAGGTCCACAGTTAGCCTCGCATCTCTGCCCCCAAACTAACTTCAGTCTACACAGGAACTAAAAACAACGGATAACAAACAAAGAACAACAAAGAAAGGAACCAACAAACAAAAACCCATCAGGAATGTAAATCTGCACAATTATCCATTGTCACCAAGATGTGGGCTTCCCCAGGGCTGGCCTCCTGGTGACTACTGACCTGGCTGTCTTAGCCGCCGCAGAGGTTGTGAGAAATATTGTTTCCCAGGGCCCGCCTCTTAGTACTCTGAAATCAGCAGGTTTCAGTTGGAGACCGATATTCTGCATTTTTTACAAATCCCTAGGTAATTATGATGTGCAGCCGGGTTTGGGAATTCTTGATATAAAATAGTGTAGCCTTCAGGTGGCTGAAAACCAACCACGAAAGATAAACTGAAGTCAGAAATACAGCCTCTTCCAAATGGAGCGAATTCATCCCTGTTTCTAGTCCAGTCTGTACGTGCTGATTGTATGCATGGTGTGACTGAGGGGGGAAATGCTGATAATTGTGGAGATGAAGGGAAAGAGGGATTTGCCTCTGGACATCACACCTTAACATTAAAATAACCAGGTGGCTATACTTTGTTTTAACCACACAGGGAACTCCGGTCGTACAAAAGGCTATAGCCTTGGGGATTTCGTTTACATCCTGATCTCAGGACCCAAGGCTCGGGTTATGATTCATTTGCTCTGGTTCTGGGGGCACAAAGACCAGTTGTAGTGAAATCAATATATATCCCTGATGTAGCTATGCATAATTAAAGCAACTATAACTATGTGTAAGGTTTATATAAGTACAGATCTACGTTTACTAAGCATATTAAAATTTCTATTTAGACAATGTTCTAACATTAGCTGGGTACATGGCTCTTTGTCTAGAAGGGACAGGTTTCTTTTATTTTATTATTTATTATTTATTTTTTATTTAAGAAAAATTTTTTTAATGTTTATTTACTTTTGAGACAGACAGAGAGACAGAGCATGAGCAAGGGAGGGCAGAGAGAGAGGGAGACACAGAATCCGAAGCAGGCTCCAGGCTCTGAGCTGTCAGCACAGAGCCCCATGCGGGGCTCAAACTCACAAACTGTGAGATCAGGCCCTGAGCTGAAGTCGGACACCTAACCGACTGAGCCACCCAGGAGCCCCTAGAGGCAAAAAGCTTTCAATAGGATAGAGGATCCCTTTACATTAGTAAGTTCTATTTGTGCAATAAGAGCATTAAGATTAAAAATTTTTGTTACTGTTTATTTACTTTTAAAGAGAGAGAGAGTGAGAGTGCACACGTGAGCAGGGAAGGGACAGAGAGAGGGGGAGACCCAAAATCCAAAGCAGGCTCCAGGCTCTGAGCTGTCAGCACAGAGCCCGACCCAGGGCTCGAACCCACAGACCACGAGATCATGACCTGAGCCGAAGTCAGGTGCTCAACCGACTGAGCCACCCAGGCGCCCCTAGAAGGGACAGTTTTAGAAGAGTTTCCCGCATATATTGAATTGTCCCTGATTCTGAGTCTTTATGATCGTTTCTGGTTAATTGAAGAATGACTGTATCTGTTAATGATTATCAGATCACACTCTGCTCAGAAAGGTGTGAAAATATCAGGTTGAGAAATGTACTCGATTGGAAAGAAAGAAAATTTTTAAAGTTTTAAATAAGTCGTAGACGGGACACTTCCAAGTTTTCTGCTCTTTCTCTCAGCTTCTTTCTTAAGAAGAGAATTTCATGGAGAAAGGGGTGCAGGAATTATTCCTCAGCAACCTAAAGGCAAAACAGTATCAAAAGTCACTTCCCACACTGATGAGATAATCAACAACTACGGGCTGTTGCAAGATGACCTTGATTCCAGGCAGTGGAGGAGGCGAAGGCAGTTCACTGGAGGAAGTTTGGATTTGAATCTGACCGAAGGCTTTGGAGGGATCCAAGCCAAAGCTTTCGGACAATTTAAGAGACCAGCTTTCTCATCTTTGAGGTTAAGATAAGAATGATAATAAAGTTATTGACAACAATTTAAGACGCTTCGTGTTTTATTTAAACACAGTACACTTTGGACTTTCTACTCTACCCTTTGATGAATGTCCTTAGCTGTTTTAATAAGCTGTTCTTTTAAGCTGTCTCAAAAGGAATTGCAGGTGGGTAGAAAAGAATGCTGATGTCTTGCCCAGCTGTGGCTACAGAATGAGATGATAAAACAATACCACCGGCCTGATGGCCACCCATCCTGGGTGAAGGCAAAATCCCCAAAAGGGAAGGCCAGCCTGTTGCAAGCTGGATTTGCAGTCCTGATCCTAGAGTCCTCTTAATAGAATGCCATTAGCGGCACCAGTGGGCTTCCTGCCCACTGAGAGCATGAAGAAAAGGGGAGATAAAACCTCTTTTTGCAAAGCGTTCCTTCTGCCCCCACTATAGATGCCACTGTCATTCATTGAACAAATAGCTATTGAGTGCCTACCATGCGGCAGGCATTGTGACAGACGTTAAGAAAGCAGCAATGAGTATGTCAGACAAAATGCCCAGCCTCATGGAATGTACCTTCAGTGAGGGAAGGAGTCACCTCTACTGGGACCCCCTGTTTGGGTCAGCTGCTCCAACTCTGGGTTTCTCCCAATACTCTCTGGGCCTCCGTTATGCCATTCTCACTCTGGACATCTGTCTCCATAGGTCTGTGGGGCTTTGGGGAGGTGGAACTGAGAGACTAAGAGAAAAATTACCAGGTGTACCCCCCCGCCATTCCCAGAACCAGCCAGGGTGTGCCCGGTTGTGGTCTGACCTAAAGGCGGGAACCAATCAAGTTCTGCTGAGTGGTTTGAAAAAAAGGCGGGAACCAATCAAGTTCTGCTGAGTGTTCAAATTTAAATGTCAACAGCTCTGTAACCTCGAAAAATCCCTAACTTGTTTGTGCCTGTCTATAAAAGAAGCTGTAAGATCCTCGCTCCGGACCTCTTAGCGTCACCAGTAACGAGTGCGCGGAGGTCTGGGTTCGAACCTGCAATAAACTACCCTTGCCGCTTGGCTTTGACTCTGGACTCTGGTGGTTTGTTCTTGGGGGTCTTTCGAATTTGGGCATATCAGAACTTGCCTTTCGGTTTTTCCTGCCTCTTTAGTGCCTGGAATGGAGTAGATGTTCAGTAAATGCTCATTGATACATGAATGTTAAAGAAAATGGCTCTCTCCCCAGCATTCATTCCTTTTATTCTTCCTCCTTCCTAACTAAACAAAACACAATTACTCTTGTTGAGGGGAATCTATCCTCCTTCATATGGTCCTGTGTTGCCTTAATCCAAAATCGTCACGATACACAATGGATACCAGGAACTGGGTTAGGCAAGAAGCAGACCCTACAGTTAGACCGGACAGAGGAAGGAAAGGCAGGAAGCAGGGAGGACCGCGGCATTCCTCGTGGGGAAGTTGGTGACTCTTGTTAGAGGATGTTAGATATGCAGTCCAACTGTCTGTCTCCTGCCAGTCAGGACGCTAGCCTTGAGCTTACAGAGCCTGTGGTATTAGGGGAAATGCCAGGGGAAACACAGAATATTGGCGTCTCTTATTTTCTGAAGTCTTCAGTCAAGTTCTACATGAATGAGATCAGCTCAGACTAAAGGTCACCTATCTTAAAACAGAGAGGGGGAAAAAAAAAAAAGCTTTGCTAAGAGAGGCACTTTCTGTCTGTCTACACTCTGAGATCTAAATTGATTGACTAGGAGTCCAATAACTTGAAGCCTTTCAGGGTTGAAAAAGCAGAATTCTCTACTCTTAGATAAAGTCAGTGGGCGCAGAGGCAAAGAGGCAGGAGATTGAGCAGGAGATAAGATTGAGCCAAACTATAATCCGGATCCCCAGCCTTCCCAGCACCTCCTGTTAAGCATTCTCCATGAGACAAAGGAGACACTCATGCTTATTGTGAAGATGCTAGCTGGGAAAAATCAGATTATGGGTGGTGTCTCCCCACCAAGCTATTGTTCCAAACTGCCTCAAGGCAGGGGCCATTGAAGTGGGGGCTGGGGTGATGGACAGAACCCGGAGGCCAGATGGTGGGGGGGGTGGGAATTCTCAGACTCCAGGACCATGACTAGACAAAATCTTTGCCCCGTGGAATTCACTGGGCACTAGCAGATTCCAAACCAAGCTAGTTTTTAAAAGAAATGTATTATTGGCTGCTTAACACGGAAGACAATGCCCGGGCCCCCCAAACTCACACCCACAGGAAGTAGACCGTCAAGTTACTGTCGCCCCCCTGAAAGGGTCTTCTTCTCCATGCCCTCGTCTGATTTGCTTTGAAGAACCCTGCATAATAGTGATTCTCTGAAAAGCAGGGTGGGGGACTGCCGACACGACCAGGTTCCTTCCTCAGCCGGGGCAGGATGGTCGTTATTTTTGTTCTGTGGGCCGGGAACCACCTGGTGTTGTCTCCCCTTCTTGTCGTGTCTGAGCGAGGGGTTTGACGGCAGCTGTTGGGTTCCTTTTCCACCCCTGACTGTCGGGTTTGGGGCGCTAGGAACACACCTGTAAGGAAACAAAGGGTGGTTTTCAGGGGGCTCGCAGTCTAGTTTGGCAGCAGCCGTGCAAAGGGCCGTTGCCATACCTGCACACACAACTCGAGAACCACAAGCTCGGCATGAGGGAGTGGGGTGGGAGGAGGGTGTCTATAACAAGCATCTTAAATTGAGATCTGAAGGATAGAACACAAGTTTGTCAGAATGGAAGCTGGGGGTGGGAGCCGGGATGGCATAGCCAGAAGGTACTCTTGGAAAACCCTCTCTGGCAGATGAGAATGGACTGGAGGAAGGCAAGAGGGGAGGGACACCAGAGGACAGTTGGGAGGCAGTTGACATAATCTAGCCCTGAAGGCCAGACTTTGGATTTTGTTCTTATCTGCCTTTGTTGGTGTATCCTGATGTCCTTGCTAAGCCCCTTAGGGCAGGGTTTTGGGTCAGTACCAGGAACTGGAGCCTCAGGGAAAGTGAAAGCGGGTCTTCTGCAGATACCTAGTCCCCTTCTGTGTCACTTGTCCTTGAGCCTTCCTGCCCCTCTAGGAAAGCTCTCCAGCCAGAAGGTCACTGCCTCCTGCCTACGGAAGATGCATTCTGATAAGGACTTGAGTCCTGATAAGCCTTCTTCCTCACACCTCTGATGAAATAGCCCTGAAAAATTCCTTCTCATGGGTGCTTTCAGTACCCCACTACGTACCAGATTAATAGTTCCACTAGCCAAAACTATAAGAAAACACGGTTTCCCTAGGGCCATTTTGTTCCTTGAATATCTCCTATCATTAGAACCCAAAGTTATTTAATTTGGGCTCCTGGGTCAACCACACTGTTTAGAAGGTGCTTTGGAGGCAGAGGCACTTCTCTGAGACTGTGATTTCCACTAAAAGGAAGTATATCCTTGAAAAACTGGCTATCCAGATAGCAGCAGAAGTTTCTACAAGATGGAATCTAATAGAAAATCCTGCTTGAAATATTTATAAAATCTGTTTTAAGGGCACTTACCAATCCACTAAGGAGTCCCTTTGCACAAATTCGTAATGTACGATTGCAAAGAGGCCTCTTTACTGGGACCCCAAGGTCTCACAAGAGGAGTTTGCTACAGACAGGAAAGAAAAGCATGAGATAAGAGGACCGCATATCCGCTCAAGTATTTGCATTTGGAGGTTTACATTAAAAAGAGAATCTTTTTTGTACTGTCCTGATTGGGGATTTTCAATTAAAATGTGAGTCTCTCAGTTTTATTTTGGCCCAGAAGAACAGAGGATGGGGTGAGCTGGGGGTGGCCCTGAGCCCAGGAGGCTTACAGTGGACAAGCTGACCAGTGGAAGGGAGGGGGGATGCCTGTTTCCTGGAGCTTACAGGCTTGGTTTGTAAGAAAAGGGAGTGGGCAGCTCTTGGAGAGGGGCCCCTCCAGGGAGGGACGAGGGGTTCCCCTCACACTGTCTCTTGTTGGACACATGTCCACCTGTTGGATTATGTCCACCAACAGATTGAGGGGTGGGGAGTAAAGCAGTCAAGGGGGAGATGGTGGGATAATAAAGAAGGCAACTGTGGGGAGAGCCCTGGACTTTCACACAAGTGGAAAGCCTTTTTCGTGCTCCTTCAATGGCTGATATTTTGGAGTGCTCACTCTGTGCAAGTCACTGGATAAAGTGTCTCAATTGCATTATTTCATGTATATTTATTCCTACCCCCCCACCCTCACCAACAAACCTATGAGGTAGACACTCTATTTTTATCCCCATTTTGCTGCTCAGACAACTGAGGCTCATGGAGATTGAGAAGTTCACAAAAAGTAAGAGAGCTGGCAATATGTAGGGCCAAAATTGCAATGGACATCTGTCTCATTTCAAAACCTAGGCTCTAAGCTACTTTGGAGACAGTATCCCCTCCAAAAAAGAATAAGATCATCTTGTCTTACAGCGCAGTGCACCCTACTCCCAATGCTAGGAGACCAACGTGGAAACCCTTTGCTTGGCCAGTCAGTGAACTTGGGGTCACATTACAGGGAGGGTTTCCCTAGACAAGTCTCTAGTGACTGACTGATGAGATAGTACATTCTAGAGGGAACTGGAAGGACATGGAGTACTTGGTTCTCTGCTTCTCTCTCTCTCTTCTCTGCTCTCCTCTCTCTTCTCTTCTCTCTCTCTGCTTCTCCTTCTCTCCCTCCCTTCCAGAAAATCTATTCATTTACTTGCCACCAGGAAAATGGCCTGCTAGGTAGAAGTAGGTATCATTAGCTAGTAGACAAACAAATAGAAAATTATCCTTCCTGAGCATTGATTGCACTGAGCACTGAAGGAAGAAACAAAAGAGAAGAAATAGAAGCCCTCAAGGACTTTGCTGCCTGATTGGAGAGACAAGATAAACCTACAGGGTGAGCTATCCAAGGGACTTTCAAAGCAATAAACATGAGCCATTCCAACCAATGCAAAGGAAACACAGGAAAACACAGGAAGAACATAGCACAAGAACAAGTGTGTGTGTGGTGGGGGAAAGAGGCAAAAGGCCAAGGGGCATGCCTGGAGAAGATCCTTCACAGGATAGCTGCTTGGAAAAGGCAAGCCAGAACAGAGGAAGGAGAACCTTTCAGGAAAGTCTAAAGGTAACTATGCTCCATGAGACTGTTCTCTTGTCCCTGGACCACACAGCAGGTGGGTGGGAGGGGGGCACTTAAAAGGTTCCAATTTGGCAACCTAAGGAGGATGTCTACCTCCAGACTCATCAACCTCTCAGTCCTTGGCTGGCTTGACCCCTTTGTTCTTCATGTCTCTCAACACCATGGTTTTGCAGACCAAAACCTGTGGCTCCTCGGAGTTCTGCACAATTTGCACAGACTATGTATTGCCAATGTTCCCTCTGCCACCTCCACCCCTGAACACACATCTTTTGGATTATAATCCGAGGATTCTTGAAGCATTCAAAACTCAAGAAGTTAAATCTATAAAAATATTTGAGGGAAAGGCTAGCTATCATCAGCTCACAGAACTTCATATTAGCAGGCAGCCACCTACACTTTCTGTGCAGGAAGTTCATCCCGTTGACTTTCCCCTTTGAAGGAAAATGCCTAAATGAAAGCCCCAACCCCCTTTTTCCTGTAGGGCTAATAGTCAGGCTCTTGGTTTCTAGGGAGTTCTGCCCTGGTGGTCACAAGAGGGGCCCTTGTATGTTTATTAATAGACATTCAGTTTGGAGACCACCTCACCCAATGTTTCTCAAAGGGTGTTCTCCAGACGATCTGCACCCAAATGAGGTTGGTTTAAAATGCAGACTCCTGGACCTTGCTACAGAAATATGGCAATAGAACCCCTGGGATCTGAGACATGAAGGAGCTTTTAAAAAATTCTCATTTTCAGAGGAATTTGAGAACCTTTGATCGAGTCCACAACTTGCAAAAGAGGAAACCAAAACTCAGGGAAGTTAGGTTCTTGCCTTACACAGCCCATCATTACCTACACCCAATAAACACAATCCTGGCCTTCACAGAATGGAATTGCATTGAACCGTGGAATCATGGTAGCCCAGTGTGAGAACGGAGACCTTCAAGGGCCCTAGAGGGAGGAGACCTAGAAGACTGAAAACTACTTCACGGCTGTGTAGTTGGAGCCTGCAACTTCCATCCTGCAGGCGGGTCCTGTGACAATGCCACCAGAGCTAGTCCTGGAGCTGAGGGTGGAGGGTGCTGAGGAAGCACTGAACATGAAAGGGAGGGAAGTAAAGGAAGGGACCTTGGGGGGACCCAGAGATTGATCATTCCTCCATTCCAGCCCAGCCCTCAGCCACCTGTGCAGAGGGTTGACCCAGGTCCGCCTCTAAAATCCAGACAGAGGGAGGAGATGAGCTTCAAGTTAGTGGGGGAGCCCTCCTCGGACTGTTGCCAGGAGCCTGCCAGAGGAAGATGGGCATTCAATGAAGAGTCCTCAACACACAATGCAGCAGTTCTATGAAGTATACCTAGATTCACCTGCAAGACGATGAATCTCACTGCCATCCCCTTCTCTCCAGCCTTCCTATTTTCTCTCTCTCTCTCTTCCCCAAAAAAATGAGAAAAAAAAAAAAAAGAACATTAGTTAGAGGGAAGATAGACCACAGTGCTGGAAAAATTCCCAGCTTTCTGAAAGTGTGTTTTCTCTAACAGGCCGGGGAGGCTCACTACAGAGCAGGTGGTGATTGTGGTGTGGTGCCTGGATCACTGTATGTGTGAAATGCAAAGGCAAGGGGCTGCCGAGAAAACCCCACTTGCTTCACAGTTATGCCAGGGCTAAATCCTGAATCAATAGACAACACACACATGCCTTCAGAAAAGGGAGACAGGGACAGAAAGATGGTGAGTTTGGGGGAGCTTGTTTATTGATTGATTGATTTTTTTAACATTTATTTATTTTTGAGAGACAGAGAGACAGAACATGAGCAGGGGAGCAGTAGAGAGAGAGGGAGACACAGAATCTGAAGTAGGCTCCAGGCTCCAGGCTCCGAGCTGTCAGCACAGAGCCTGACACGGGGTTCGAACCCACAAACCATGAGATCATGACCTGAGCTGAAGTTGGATGCTTAACCGACTGAGCCACCCTGGTGCCCCGAGATTTATTTATTTAAGTTTAATTACTTATTTGAGAGAGACAGAGACAGTGTGAGTGGGATAGGGGCAGAGAGTGATAGGGAGCAAGGGAGAATCCTAAGCAAGATTCCCGCTGCCAGCACAGAGCCCAGTGCAGCGCTCAATCTCACAAAACCCTGAGATCTTGACCGGAGCTGGAACCAAAAGTCGGATGCTTAACCAACCCAGCCACCCAGGCACCCCTGTGGGAGTTTAATCTAAGGAGTACTTAGGGTAGTTCTCTGAGGAGAAGGGCAACATCATAGTGAGTCAATCTTTACCCATCAGGTCTGGCAACTTGCCCATTTTTCAGAAAGTTTTGGGAAATACAAGCAGCTAAGTTATTCCCCCCCCCCCCCCCCAGCTTGCTCCTTATCTGGGAGAGGTCTAAAAGCAAATTGATTTACCTCTGGGCGTGTTAGAAACTCAACCCAGGAGGTTCCCAGCTGTAGAGACCGAAAGATCAGAGAATCTCTAGAGAGCGTGCAAGGAGGGTGGGGACTAAGGAAGAAGTTCAATCGGGCCAATAAAACAAAGTAAGTGATATGATGCTATTTATGACACCAGGGAGTTTGAGGACTGTCTCAGGTAGTGTATAGCCAGAACTACTAGAGGTGGCCTTGAACTGAGATTGGGGAAGAGGGAACTGAGCTATTGAATGTAGGCAGAGGGAGAGCTACCTCCTCTCTGTGTCTTCCATATTACATAGGGTGTCTTCCAAAAGGATGGGAACTGGCAAAACATTTCTTAGAAGCAACAAGAGCTTGCTTTTCCTGGGAGAAGCTGTAGAAAGGAGGAAGCTAATTAAATGAAAATTGAGGAAGCTTGGGGCCACACGCAGGCTGGGAGTACCCTGGGAGTGGTCATCAATCATCATAAACTGGCATTTACTCAGCATCTTCCTCTCAAGGGCCTGCCTTACAGGCACTGGGTGCAACTGCTTCCCGGAGACTCCCTTGGAACCTGAGCAGGAGTGAATTAGGGAGTCAGAACCCAAGATTGCAGATATCTCCAGTATAGGGTGAACCAACTCAAAGACATCTATCTCTCTGTGAGAATTAACGCCCGATGGGTTTATCATTCCCTTGCCAATAATCATGGCTGTAGTAGGGATTTTCTTAGCCGTTCATAGATGCTTGGTCGCTCCTGCTAATTGTCAAGTCCTCGAGGCCAGAGAACTTCTAGCACATTTCTGTCTCCACATATCTCCATTCATCTACCGCCTACCACTGTGTGGCATATTTCCCTATGGTTTTCACCTGCTAGAAACGCAGAGGAAAACAGTTTTCAATCCCTAACTTTGATGAGTTTATGGTATTATATATCCGTTCATATATGTGGTACCACACATAATTCAACGAAGTGCCATTTGTGTCGGAAAAGGCATGGGCACCATAGATTCTCAGCACAGATGAGGGGGTGAGGTGTGGCCAGCAAGAACTCAGACCCTAGAATGATATAAACTTGGGCATAAGACCCAGCTTTCCCCTTTACTGGCAATGGGACCTTCTGGGAGTTATTTAAACCTGTCTATAATAGTGGACTACTAGAAAGTCTCTCAGAGATAAGTTGGAAATTAAAAAATATACTGCATATTATGTGCTCATTATGAGGGCTACCAGAGGTAAATGCTCAAAATTAATAGGAAAAGAAAAAAAAAAAAGAGGGGGGACGTTCATGACATGATGCCGAGTTCAGACATTCAGTTCTCCTGGTCCTCCACACAAAACGATTTAACAAACAACTATTTCCTCAGGGCATTTTCAAATTCCCTGGGTGAAGTCCACCTGGGTGAGTGACCAGGAATCTAAAAAGGTCAAGGTTGCCAGGAGCTTGCTTTTGAACTACACCGACCTCGGTTTCCAACTCAGGAGTTCTCTCTCAGCTGGAACCACAAAGGAGCTTCAGCTACCACACGTTCCCTCGGATGAGTGCACCAAAGCTTTGTGGCCTCCAAAGGAGGTCCGCAAAAAAGGCTCTGGAAATGCATGGGTGTCTTCCAGAGGGTAATGTTCTAAGCCGATCTCACTTCTCTGGACTTTTTCTTGATGGAGAGGGCTGGCAAATGGTTGGAACGAGGGGACTGGAGTGAGCAGCTGTGGACCGAGATGGGAGACACCCCCTCGTCTCCCTCTCCTCCAACATGGCCTCCAACTCAGAGATGGTGCTTGAGCCAGCCATTGTGTGGCCTCAGTGCAAATGAAAGGCGAAGAAATGCCTTATGTCTCCTCACCTCCCTCGGAGGCTACACACCTTCTCTCACCTGGTGACTGATGTCCCGCGATGAGGAACTCTACTGACAAATTTGCCAAGTAAAATGTTTACATCACTGGAACATCCAAATGCTCTGTTCCCAATGTGCCATCAACCTGCTCATAAAGCAAGGCAGACAAGCAGGGGATGGCAGTATACAAAAGCTGTGTTCAATAATTATTTATTTTTTTAGTTTACCAGATGCTTCTACGGTATTGACGACATGCCAGACACTGTTCTGCATAATGTCTTACATTTGGAACAGCAGTTTGTTTTAAAGTTTGAGGAGGACTTTTATATGCATCACCTCATTTGATCCTCATCATAAGCCTGAAAGGTAGAGCTTTCTCTCTCTCTCTCTCTCTCTAACTCTTACAGATTTTTTAAAAACTAAGTTTCAAGAAAATGAAGTTATTCACTCGAGACCATTCAGCTTGTAGTGAAGGCAGGACTCATGCCTGATTGTCTGATTCCAAAGCCTGTGCTCTTTCCACCGCACGAGTAAAAGAAAAGAAAGTTTCCTGTCCTCAAACTGCTTGTAAGAAAGTGGAAAGAAGACTGAAGCGTGTTATGCTGATAGCGTTTTAATCCAGAGTAACAGATAAGCAGACTATATGAGGGGATGTAGAAGCAAGGAATAAATACAGGATTTCCCAAGGGGGAGGGGGTTGGTGGGAAAATGAGTCAAGGCCGTTTTTTAATACAGAGGACAGAAACCCAGCTGAAACCAGCTTCAGGCAACCAACCAGCCCAAATTTGTCTTCATGCACAATAGAACCCAATGACTTGAGCAATCTCTTCGGGACTTGGCTCCCTCGGTCCCTACTTGGCCTTGCGTTCCTCCTGGTCAGTTTTATTCTCAGGCAGGCATCTCCCAGCGGTGGCCCCACAGGTCCGTGCTTACATTCTCCAGATTGAGAAATCGCCACAGAAAAGAGTCTCTTCCCAGATAACTCCAGCAGAAGACCTGGGAATGCATTTCACCCTGCTGGTTTTGGTCACATGTTCTTTTCGGAACCAATCTCTGTTGTCAAGGGGATACACTGCTTGGAATGCCCAGCTCTGATCCTGCGTTCACCAATAGACCCAAAGGATGAGGTCACTCCCACCTGAATCACATGATCTGAGGGGCTCGAGACTGGGGGAAATTGGGGTATTATGACTCAGGCAAAAATTAACCCAGAGGCTGAGTTGGGGGCAGGTCCTGGAGGCATTCTTAGGTAGGCGTTTTACTGGTGAAAGGGATATAGCATGGGGCAGTGGAGAAGCCCCGGGAGGGGCAGCCGCAAAGTCCTTGTTCTAATTCCAGCTCTTGATGTGACTACTGATGTGACTTTGAACAAGTCATTGAGCCTCTCTGGGTCTCAGTTCCTCAAATGTAACGGGGAATAATAATTTAAATAATAGTAATAACAAAACCCTCTGGGTAGCCGTGAGGATCATGATATGATCCAATTGGGTGAGATCACAGACATGAAAGCCTTTTGAAATGCTAAGTGAAAGAGATTTATAAATATCAGAGTGTGTTTGAGGCAAGGGGCTACCATCAGCAGAGACAGGAGACAGGAGTAAGTAGGGTGCGTACAGAGAATGGTAACTAGATTGGACTGCCAGGTCAGAAAAACCAGGGCCATGAATGCACAGTCTTACATACAGCAACTCCACACACATCAGCTTGGTCTGAAACTTGGTCTCAGAAAGTTGGTCTTATTTTCTCTCTTTGAATGGTATTGGAAAGAGGGTTTTTTGTTTTGTTTTGTTTTGTTTTGTTTTTTATGGCTGTTAAGTTAGTGCCTGGAAAGGAGCTCCAGGTAGTTCTAGTTAAGGAGGACTTTCCCACGCAAGGCCAGGTTTCCCAGGTAGGGGAAGGAAGCTGGCTCTGCCCATGGCCAGTGTTTGGTTTCTGGGAGGCCCTTTCCCCTCCCCACCACCAAAGAAATCACAGCAACAGGTGGGGAATGGAGAGTTCAGGAGGCCTGGGCCAAGGTCCCTAGAGGGTGAGAAGGGGGTGGGGTGAGGAGGATTAGAAAGTAGCAGGTGGGAAGGAAAACGCATTTTTCTAACTGTGTACATTGTGGAAAGAGCCTTAACCTGGAGACCTCGAGAAATGGATTTCTCATCACAGTTAGGGGTTTGGTCTGTTCCACCTCCAACATCCTGAGGATAAATAAAGAACAATGGAGAGCAGTGCTCGACCAGCAAACAGGGAAGGTAGAGGCCAGGGAGTTGTGTCCCTGGCCTAGCTTGAGGATTCCTGACCCCAGTGATCCCAGATTGACTCAAAGAAGATTCCAGAGCAAAATAAGAATGAAGACAAAGAATGAAGACAAAGCAAAATAAAAATTCAGTCCAACCTTTGCCCCAAAGACAAAGACTACTTACTTGCTTGGAGCACTTAACAATTCACAGAGAAATTTCAAATAATTTACCTTATTCAATTTTCCCTATGATGCAGGCAGACAGGTTTTATTACAGAAGCAGTTCAGAAAGGTTACGTCATTTGGTCAAGATTCCAACTGCTGACACACGGGAAAGCCTTGATCAGAGTCGACTTCTTCTAACTCTCCCAAGTTCAGTGCTCCTTAGCTATGGGGTCTGAAACCTTGTGAGGCTAGCACTGTCTGCCAGCCTGGCTATCCATGCCCCAGAAAGCCTTTTTGGGTTCTTTTGGTTCTACTTGCAAGGCCTCTGGAGTGGTTAACAGGGGGCAGGGTAAGAAATCTGAAGGTGAGTGCTATGATCTTGGACCTGCCGGATCCGAAATTGCTCAAGTGACTTGCTCCGGGTTTTAGCTTTGTCACCTGCACCAGGGAGGTGGCATTACCTGCCCAACCCACCCCCTCCCACAGGCAGCGATGCCTCAGTAGCGGGGTGTTGCAAGTGCCTTGAAGAGTTCCCTGTGCTGTTCACGGGTGAGGGAGGCTTCCCAGTTTCTGTTATTCTCACTCTTCTCCCCTTAACTGTGGATGCCCCCCAAAGCCCCAAGCCAAGGGAGGGGTCTGTGTCAGTCTATGATCTGGGCTGCTGCGAGCTCGAGCTCGCTCTTCGCTCAGAAGCCCTCTCGGGCAGCCTGTTGTCACTGACTCCATCCTGGGCAAGTTGCCCAGGGGCCCATTTTGCTGGAAGGATGAGCCAGTGGGGGGAAGAGCAGCTCCACAGGTGAGCAAGAGAGACAGCCAGCTCCGAGCCTTTAAAATGTAAAATGTTCTCTTGGGAGTGTGCAAAGACCTGATTTGTGAAAGATCAAAGTCAGAAGTACCGCTCCTTCAGAATCAAAGCCTCCTTGCTCTCAAGAACAGACAGCAAATGTTCCCCCAGCAAGAAGAGCCAAGCATAACAATGGAGAGTGAGTGGCTGCCTCCCTCCCCCAGGCTGGGATGGGGGGCCTGGCTGTGTTTGCAAACATCTGCACCTGGGCTGCACCTGCCAGGCAAGGACTGACCTGGAAGCAGCGGAGTGCACCTGCTTTTCTGATTTCCCCTCGTTTGTGGTGGGGATGGTCCCACTGAATCATGCACATCCCTTCTTCCCTCCTGCTTGTCGCTTGTCGATTGGCTGAGGGACAGGGCCAGGAAAGCGGCTTCCAGTTCCAGTGCTCCTACTCACTCCCTCTGTGACCTTGAGCAGGTCCTTAGCTTAGCCAGGTTCACTCAACAGTATTGCGGATTCAAACCTTTGGTACTATTCACTCTCAGGAAGCTGTGGGGCTCAATCAGGATGGGGCCCCGCTCAGCAGTTTGGAATGCGAAATTCATGTGTAACTGTTGGCAGCTTTGACTGAAAAGCACAGAGGAGGGAGAAAATCTGAGCGTTCCACAACCTTCAGCTCCAGCCAGATTTTTTTTTTGTATTCATTAAGAAAATTGAGGCTAGCAAGGGTGATGGCCCTCAACTTTCCAACCCCAATCCCTACCTATACAGGGATCTTTAAGCACACCCATCCTAGTATCAAAGGATGGGGAGTCAGTCCCTCTTCTTCAGGTCTTACCGGGATGATCTTGATTCCACCCCCACCCATATCTTCAGGACCTTGTTCCACTGGCCATTTCTAACCTCTTTCTCTATGAGCAAGGCTTCCTTTCAGTCCATGCACATGCTCAATATATCTCATCCTATAAAATAATCAACAAAAACTCTCCATGCAAAGAAAAACATCTCCATACAAAGATGCCCACAACCCACTCTCTTTCCTCCCTTTCTCATCCACTTCATGAAAGATTTGTCTAGACTCCGAGCCTCTCTTTCTATAGCTCCCTCTCCTTCTCATAGTAATTTCAGTCTGCTGGCAGCCTTCACTACTCTACTGAAAGGACTCTTGCCAAAGTCATTAGAAAATATCAAGTGCCAAATTCAAATCTTGATCATACCTCTTCACCGAAATAACACACTTAAAATGCCATTTTTCTTCAAATTTTAGATTACCTTAGCTTCTGTGATTGCATACCCCTTTGGTCTTCATCATATCCCTCTGATTTATTGCTCCTTCATTTCCTGAGTGGGGACCTCTTCTTCTGCTCACCCGTGAAATACAGGCGTTCTAGCATTTTATCCTAGACTCTTGTCTTCTGACCTCATCCGGTCTGAATGTTTCAACTACCACATGTAAACGAGTAACTCTCAGATCAATATTTACAGCCCCAAACTTTCTCCTCAGCTTCACACTTGTATAGTTGGGCTAGATTTTTTTTTACCCAGATGGACCACTCAACCTATCCAATTGTGAACTCATCATTTCTCATCGGCAAACAGCATTACTTTGACCATTTCCAATCTCAGTTGCTGGCGTTTCCATTCACCCTGTGACCATACTACCAGAAATTTGAGAATCCCTGTCCCTCCACTCAAATGCCATCAAACTTGAAGTCCTGTCTGTTGCACCTTCTTTAAAAACTCTCAAATCTGCCCCATCCTCTCTATTTTTCCCATCAATATGAAACATTCTCCCAACTGATCCCCCTGCCTCTAATCTTATCCCTCTCAAATCCATCCTCTAGACAGCCACCAAATTTAAAAAAAAAAAAAAAAAAAAAAGTCCATTTAAATGTCGATCTGACCATGGCACTTCCTGGGTTGAAGCCTTTTTTTTTTTTTTTTTTTTTTTTTTTTTTTAATCTTATCATAACCCCACCCTGGTTCCTATGGACCTCCAAGACCATTCTCTTGCATACAACCTCAGTCTCATTTTCTAGTTTTCTGTCTTGCATTTCTAGGGGTCTTTGTTCCTTCTAACTTCTCTACCCAGAATATTCCCATCATGATGTTAGAACCTGGATATCAACAGTGCGAGAGAGAGTTTGGGGTTAGGTTATGCTAGGAAAACTCAAGAGCCTGCCCAAGTTCCAAGTTATATACTTCTTTCCCTTCTGTCTTTGTTTACTTCTTTAAAATATAAAAACATAGAATTTTCATTTTCCAAGATGCAATATTTTTTTTTTATCCCATGAGCACCCAGCTCTGTGGCACGGAGGAAAGACTCTCCATAATAACTCTTCCTTGGGAAGACCATCTATATAAGGAATCAGTCAACTTATATATGCTGGACTGAGTGGGGCAGGTCTCCAAATTCACAATCCTTCTTCTAAAGGGAACCCTACTAAAAACTCACCAGTGACTATAAGCCAGTCTCTGTATGATGGGACAAAACAACTTAAATAGAGTTGCCTGCCCTTCCTCTGGCTTGGCCCATTCATTGTTTTTCCTCTCCTACCTTTTAAGGCCAAGATGGGGCAAGGATGAGGGATGGAGTTTGGGGTAAAAATCCCAAGAGGAGCTCTTGTAAATGAGGAAGTGAATGAGAGAGAAAAAAAGAGGAAGTGGGGATAAATTGGCATGGTCAATGTATTTATTCATTAATTTAACAAAAACATTATTGTGCATTTAGTATGTATCAGTCATTAACTCAGAGGCTGGGGATATAATAGTGAA
Organism: Neofelis nebulosa; assembly: GCF_028018385.1. Classification (NCBI taxonomy): domain Eukaryota; kingdom Metazoa; phylum Chordata; class Mammalia; order Carnivora; family Felidae; genus Neofelis; species Neofelis nebulosa. Next base: position 36,387,016 of record NC_080796.1, read on the forward strand.
TGAGGAAGACAAAGGTTTGAAAATACAAGTAGAAAACGAGTTATTTTTAAAGACTTTTGCTTGTTGATGATTTGTTTTTAAACAACAATAACCCAATGGGACTTGACCACATGGTCCATAGTTATAAAATTATAATCTGGGGAAATGTCATCTAGAATTCTAGACTTAGGGTACCATAACCACCTGTACCCAACATTAGAATGATTATCCTAAGTTGGTGCTAAGAATATTTGAATCCCTAGACGCTGAATGTATGGATAAAAAAAGTAAATGTGGGCCCAGTTATGAGCCATGATGACTTTTAAGAAAATCATAGGCACCTTGAAAAGACCATGGTAAGATTAAAATTACAATTTAGGGGAGAATACCGTTAGGTAGAGAACTTTTCATTAAAAAAAAAAAAACTAGACTTATATATCATATTAAGTTTATAAACCTAAGAGAGGGAAAAAGTAAAACCTCCCTAAGAAATAAGGGTCAGAACTGATTTTTATCTGGACCCTACAAATACTCAATTTCTTTTTTTTTTTTTTAACATTTATTTGTTTATTTTGAGAGAGAGAGTGGCAGTGAGCAGGAGAGGGGCAGAGAGAGAGATTCCCAAGCAGGCTCTGCACTGTCAGCAGAGGCTCGAACTCAAGAACCATGAGATCATGAACCTGAGTCCAAACCAAGGGTCAGATGCTTAACCAATTGAGTCACCCAGGTGCCCCACAAATATTCAATTTCTTAGTTGAGTCCTTCCAGTTTGAAAGAGGATATTGGTGCCAGGTACTCTCAGGCCAGTTCAAGGCATTCTTTTTACTCCCCTGGTTGCCACTAGACCCTGTGCCTTGGACGCTAGTCTGGGTCAGCCAAACATTCAGTCTGTGGAAGGACCAATGCAGACAAAACACATTATCTTCCGTCAGATCCTAGAGAAACCTGCTAGAATGTGGTGCCAGCTACAGGTGGCAAGCACCTCCACAGAAGCTACACAGGGATGGACAAACTGTGGGCAGAGGGAGAGAGAGAGAGAGAGAGAGAGAGAGAATTATGCATGAGAGAGCCTCCAGGGCTTCAACACTAAGAATTTTTCATGGGCCCAAAGCCATGAAAGACTAAAGTTTCCATGTGGTTCTGATTTAGAAGCTCTCACGCAGGGGTGACAGCAACTGGGATTCATATGCTAGATTCATAACCATGGATCAGCGGCCCCGTGAGATGCCCTGCGCTGTTACTCCTGATTAGAAAAAATGCCTCAACTCCCCATCTGCCAGGGGACTGTAGAATAAGGCAAGTCAGGTCTTCTCCGGGAAACACACAATCAGACACTGTGTGTCTAAACCACCCTGGATTTTAAACAGCACTGGATTTCATTGCTTGTCTAGAAGCCACTTAGATTTTCACTGTTGGTAGATCTCATCAGTGTTGAAGAGGAAAGAGAGGTGAATCTGTCAGCCACCTGAGAACAAGACAGACTAGCAATGCTCACACTAGAAAAACTTCAGTGGATGTTAGAAGCTGGAAGTGATGAGGGTTTGGCTTTAGAATCTGATGACATATCCCTGGCAGGTGTGGGTTCTGAGCATGAAATAGGCATGTTCCCCAGTCAAGGTCAGGCACTCTTACAAGCACTATCTATAGAAATTCCGACCAGGGTGTCTGCCCCATGACCAGACCTAGATGCGCAAGAGGAGGGTAAGACTCTTAGTACAAAGACATCTCCCTATGTCACGAGGTTTCAATATGTGCTGGAGAAACAGCTCCCTCTTCCTGGCTATTAGAGAAGCCCTCTACCTTTAGTGTGAAGTAGGTTTATTTTCCCTTTCACCAAGTTTCTCTCTTTCTAATGCATCTTTCATATTGCTGCTGAAGTGATCTTTCTAAAATATATGTTTAATTGTATATTCTTCTCTCAAGCCTTTTTTTTTTTTTAATGTTTATTTTCGAGAGAAACAGAGAGCGTGTGTCAGAGGGGCAGAGATAGAGGGAGACAGAGGACCCGAAGCAGGCTCTGTGCTGAGAGCAGCAGATGCGGGGCTCAAACCCACAAACCATGAGATCGTGACCTGAGCCGAAGTCAGACACTTAACCAACTGAGTAACCCAGGCTCCCCTCTTGTCTCACGCCTTCCAATGGCTTCTTAAATTTCTCACTCAACTGAATCTACACTATCCTTTGTGATCTGGCTCCTGTCTTCTTCTCTAGCTTCCTTTCCAATTCTCTTAAGGCTCTAATTGAAACACGTGTCATTCTCTGAACAGAACATGCAGAATTGGGGCCTCCATACCTTTGTGCATGCTGTTCTCTTTTTCTAGAATAACTTTCTCTTTCTTAATGCAAAAATCAGCTTAAGCATCCCTTTTCACTCCCCAGGTTGGTGAGTGCTCTATGCCTCCAATGCTCTAAGCTCCCTCCCCTTAGCACTGGTCACATGCGGCCCTACTTCTGTCTCCTAGAGTCCTTAGAGTCCTTGGGGGAGTACCAATCATTCGTCTTCGTGCCTCCAGTGCTCAGGATGGTGCCTGTCACGTAGTAGGCACTACAAATGTCTCATAGCAATTTTGTCTGAGGAATGGAGATGAAAGAAAGGAGCTGCATGTGCGGAGTTGTCTTCCTGTGGGAGAAGGAAGGTAGGAAGGCATCAAAATACTTTGCAACAACTTAAAGTTGTGGTGAGGGCTGAGCTCTAATTCAGCAATGGACAGATGGTCACAGTCCTCTGCCCCGTTGGCCTTTAGGTCCCCTAGGTCAGCTGTTCACACCACTCGAAGTCACCTCCCCGTTGCCCAGTCTCCCGTTGTATTTGGCCCTTTTGGATGAGGGCTTTGGATTTGACCTGTTTGGAGCTGCTTTCTAAACACTGGAACCTTGTCACTTCTTCTCCAGCTTTTCTGTACCTCCCACCCCGCCCCCCCCGTACACCTGTTCGTTTCTCTGTGATCAAGTTTTAAAATGCATCAGTGAAATATCCCCCAACCAGAGCTGATCCTTCTGCTAATACAAAGTGGCAGCTTTTAAATAGGGTAGCCTTCAATTGTCACTTTCAATCACAGGCTCTGCTGAGGGGGACTTAGAAAGACTTAATCGTCTTAAGAAAACAAACAGAAGCCCTCTGCCATGGAACAGCGTGCCGGCAGATAGACAGATAGGAGAGAGGACAGGCACTGGCAGGCCCAAGATCCTTCCTGGGATCCACCAGGGTTGCTCTAGCAGGCACAGACCAGGTCCCTGCGAGTGAAACTGACAACTCGACATGTCCCTTATCCTTTCCAATTAGCATCCAGCTCCCGTTCTTTCCCTCTTGCTGTCTGCCTCCCTCTGTGCATCTGGCCCTTATAAAGAAACAAGGTCTGTGCTGTTATTCCCCACCCAACCCTCCCTCTTCATCTGAGCTGACCCCGGATCATTAAAACTTAGAATGTGATAGCTGAAAATAGACTAGTCCATGAGAAATCCAGTCCAGCACCCTCACTGTACGGGTGTTAGGAAGCTCAGCCAGCGACAGCCATGTGTAAATGGTCACATAGGCTAGAGTGAACCCAGGTATCCTTCCAATTCCTAGCCCAGTTCTCTTCTGCTACAGTAGTACTTCTCAATGGGCTACACATTCAATCACCTGGGGATCTTCAAACAAACAAAACTTTGCCAGTATCCCTACAGAATTCTCATTTCATTGGACTTTGGGGGATGCAGGCATCAGTATATTTTAGGAACTCCCTATATGATGGTCATGTGGAGCTAGAGTTCAGGATCACTGTATTGCATGCTCCTTCTCAGCCTCTTTCCCAGCTTCTGTTCAAATTCATTGAGTCTATGTTTGGGGTGGGGTTGGGAAGGGTAATTAGGAAGAGGAAGGCTGGGTTGCTGTACATTGGGAGGCAGAAAAGAACTCAGGTAAGAACCTCCGTGGGCCAGGTCAGAGACCCCCTACTGGTGATTGCTTAACACCTTCTGAAGGAGGGATTTTCCCTTTTGTTCAAACCCAGGCTATCAACCATTTTTACTAACTACGGAGCCAGGTACTAAGCGTCATTAGTTTGTATGGGTCGTGTTTTAAAAACAGACAAAGGGGACTGGCTCTTGATTTCTGGGAAAACAGATAACAGAAAAACATATGCAAAAAACTTAAAGCCTCTACAAAGAAACATGCCTCCAGAACCTTGCATACACACAGCCAGCTCTGGACTATGAACACAGTCATTCCAGCGGCCTTAAGTTATTGGTCTCTTAGAGCAAGGGTGTCCTGCTCACAATAGGCACTCCATAAATATTTGATGTGTGGACTGAAACACTGAGTCTGAAGGTGAGGAAGGCACCAGAGATCAAAATGGCCCCAGAGGACAAGGAAGTAATGAATAAGCCATCTGCAAGGTCACTCTGGAGGGCAGCTGGGCATGTGTCCTAAAGCTGACTTCCCACACCTGGTTGATGACAAGACTCAACTGAGGATTGAAAAAATACAGATTTTTGGTCTCGCCTAGACCTACAGAATCAGTCTCCAAGAGTGGTGCCTAGGAATCTACATTATTTTATAAGCACCCTGCACAATTCTGATGACCAGTCAGGTTTGGTCATTTCTGCTTGAGGGAACCTTAAACCTGAACTTGATTCACCACGTGGTGAAGCAATTTAAAGTTCTACCTGGGATCACCCTGACTTAACTGATTTCAGTCATGACGTCACAACTTGCTAGCTATCCCCTTTGAGTAAGTCACCCCACCTCTCTGAGCCTGCCCCGTCGTTTGTAACATCCACAAAGGACAGCAGTCGTGTGGGTAAAATGTTTAGCGAGATCCCAGGCAAAAAGCAAGCCCTCAATAACCGGAAGCTGTTAGCATTTCAGCATCCTTTCTATGCTAAAGAAGAGAGAGGAGTAGCCAAATGTCAGAGGCCTCACATCTACCGAGTGGGAGGCTGGCTGCTTCCCTCTCCAGCCCTGGTCAGTTCAGGCTGAATAACTGGGTGCTGGGAAAGGAAGTGAGGACTTCCATTTTATGCCACGTTGCCCAGTGTCTAAGGGGCGAGGTAAAAGGCCGCAATGTTTGTGTTCTTAGAACTCACTGGCCTCTATTCCTACGTCCTTCATTGTGTGGCTAGGATCTCTTTGGGTTCCAGTATTCTCTTTGCGAAATGGGGATGATAACATCCAAAGTCCCGCCAGCCTCACTGAGAGCCTGGGAAGATCAAAACACACTGAATCACAGTCTACCCCGTTCAGGCTGGTAGTCAGCGCATGTTTGCGACGATCCGGCACCACGCTAAGCGGCTTACGTGCACTATCTCGTCTGACCATCATAAGGGCATTAGAGGTAAGTTTTATCTTATACCCACTTTGCAGTTAGAAAAGGAAGGCTTGATGAAGACTAGTGACTCTAAGTCTCACAGCTGGTAGAAGGTGGAGTGAGCAACCAAACTCAGGCCGGTAGGACTTCCAAGTATAAAGTCATATCCATGACAGTGTCTCATGTCACCACAGTCTGTCACTGACATCTCAGTCCTCTCCTCGGCCAAAAGGGCTAAATGACCTTTCTCTCTGAGTGTCTGAGTGTCCTATTTGGAGCCCAGTTTTTGACTCTGAGGCCCGAGTTTTACAACTATCCCCATGCTTTCCCCCAAACCAAACGTGGTAGATAGGGGAGAGCTGGCTACATCCGACTGCACTTTTAAGAATCAATTCATCATAAAAATCAAACTTGCTGAATTTAGCTCTGTACTTTCATTAAAAAATAAAACCACCCGGCTGTTTTGATTTGCTAGGGTGCTTTACCGTGGACGGGCCTCTATTTGGGAAAACTTGGCATCTAAAAGCCCATAGTGACAAAATCGATATATTAAGGGTGAATATTCACACGTTGTAAAAGGATTCGTTTCAATGTTCGTTTCAACTGCTCTTTCCTAAATTGGTTTCTTTTTCTCTTACTAAGTATTTGGCAGAGTGACTGGGGTGGGGAGAGGGAGGCAGAAAAAGTTCACATGGTACAGAAAGAGCAACCCGGAAAGTCTCTAAATGAGTCACTGGAAACACAGGATCACGTTTACCCAAAGAAATGATTATCTACAACTTGTCAGGAACGCGACAGTTGCACAAAGTACACGTGAAGCTTCTTGATGTTTAATCGAAGGTTACGACTAAGACTCAAAGGGCTGGATTTGTGCCTAGTAAGTGAAAAACGGCACGAGATGTGAGTCAGTCGACATCCCTCTCGTGCTGAATGCTACCTTCTGAGTCCCAGTCTGGCTCTCCTGGTCCAGAGATCTGTTTCACAGGAACCTGAAAACCTGCCAAATCCATCACCGGTGATGAGCAGGTGAGCTGAGGAGCCCCTGATTTATGTCAAAGCATCCTAGGGGCAGAGCTGCCTTGCAAAGGACTGTCAGAACTGATCAATGACTAAACGAAGTCACTGACCAGGGGGACAGCTCACTCTCTTCGTTTTTAGGGATTTTGTAATGAGAGAAATCACTCAGATTCATTTCAGGGCACGATGATATTAGCATACCCCCCCCCTCCCTTTTTTTTTAAATACTTTTCTTGGGGCTAGGGAGGAGAGAAAAGGGAAGGATGGAAGTCAAGGGATTTTTACCAAGGGAAAATCTATTCACCCAACTGGGGGGGGGGTGAGTTTGAGATGCTGCTCAGGGACTTTTTGAAGTTGTGAGGCCCTGATCTGCATGGGAAAAGACCAGACGTGTTGCACAGATACTCATGTGTCAACTTCCTCTGCGGCTGGGCTCAAAATGGCTGTGTAAATAACTCAGCCAGGGAGGATGGCAGAACAAAGCTCTGGCAGTTATTGCGCTACGAAATATGCACTAACTGCATTAAACATTCAGTCTGAAACTCAGCAGGGAGGCCCCTTTTGTCAGTTTTCATGGGGCACGGACAGAGACACCAGGATGCGCATGGCAATGGCCTTCTGTGTAGACCCCGATGCCGCAACAGCCCAAGCTTCTGCTCAGATGCTCCAGGAGAGGCGGGCGGCGCCCTGCTCGGCAGCACGGTGCACACGAGGCCAGGGTCACCCGCTCTCACTCCCCAGGAGCCCCCCACCTCTGCTCTGCTCCCCAGACGCCACCCGCCCCGTCTTGAATTCCAGCCAGTGAGTCATCTCCTACATGTCCGCCAGTGACAGAAGGGTTGGATGTGGAGGTGGAGGGCTCCGTGGCGTCTGTCCCCATGAGGGGTAAAGCGACTTCCCTCAAACAAGGGAAGGGAGCTCTCGTTTGCAGTTGATTACGACATTTGAAAATTCGAGGTGTGCTTTATCAGGGGGAGACATCATGTCAGGGCAAAAGAGCCGGAAGTGTAACAGATGCTTTTGAAGAGAGATATTGGAGAGAGAGAGAGAGAGAGAGAGAGAGAGAGATTTTTTTTTTTAATTTTTTTTTCAACGTTTTTTATTTATTTTTGGGACAGAGAGAGACAGAGCATGAACGGGGGAGGGGCAGAGAGAGAGGGAGACACAGAATCGGAAACAGGCTCCAGGCTCTGAGCCATCGGCCCAGAGCCTGACGCGGGGCTCGAACTCACAGAACGCGAGATCGTGACCTGGCTGAAGTCGGACGCTTAACCGACTGCGCCACCCAGGCGCCCCGAGAGAGAGAGATTTAATGTGTGCTAGAGGAGTCAAGCCTTAGGATGTAAAGTGCCTTTGGTCTTACCACTTGCACAAAATGAATCACAAGAATCTCACTGGGGCATTCAAGGCCCTCTTCAGTTAGGCCCAACGGAACCTCCCTGACCTTGCTGTCTACGGTTTCCCTACGCTGAAGCCACTCTCTAACCAAAGTGGATGACGCGTTTCTTAACTTGGCTTTTCTATCTTCCTGCCTTTGATTACACGATTCTGCCAAGCAACCAGTCAATCACGGTTTGCCGAGGACTGATAGGATTTTAACACCGAAAGGCCCAAGTCCCCGGAAACCCTTCAGTGCTAAGCACACCAGGTCAGTTGGTTCCCCCCTGCTGTTCCCTCTGCCTGGAATCAGTGGCCTTCCACTCTGCATTTTCGCTCAGATAAATCCTTCCAAGTCATGTCAAATACCATCTCCTCCATAACCCATTCCATACTTTTCCACATCGACTTCTCTCCCGCCACAGACCTCTAACAAACCTACCTCATTAACGTCTGTCACTCTGTCAGAGCGTTCAGTCCCCAACGTTTACAGAGAACCTCGTCCTCTTCTGCCTGGCCACTCGCCACGTCCTCTTCAGGCGCCTGCCCACAAGGAGCGCCCGGTCTGTGGAGGCCGCAGAGAGGTCAGCACTCGTAACACGGTGGAATAAACCTTTAACAAGTGGATGTGCAAATTCCATGGTCTAAGGATGAAAGAGTCGTCAAGACTGTCAAAGATCAGAGATTCAGGACTAGGGAAATTGCTAAAAGGAAATACAAAGTTCTGCAAATTCTGCAGACTCCCTTCCAGAACAGTTAATTCCTGGGAGGTCTAAGGTCTTTGTTAATTTTTTCCCTTCACCAGAATTCTTGGTGCAGTGAGTGGGGATTCTTTTGCATTTATACATCTAATCTTTATGGGGGGGGGGATAGAATCTCCTAATTCTATGTTTAAAGAAAAAATAACATGTTTTTAAAAAAAGTTTTTTAAGTGTTTATTTTTGAGAGAGAGAGAGACAGAGACACAGAGAGCAAGGAGGGTAGGGGCAGAGAAAGAGGGAGACACAGAATCCAAAGCAGGTTCCAGGCCCTGTGCACAGAGCCTGACATGGGGCTGGAACTCATGAATGGTGTAATCATGAGCCGAAGTCAGACGCTTAACCAACTGAGCCACCCGGGAACTCAACATATTTTTTTTAAGTGCAATAAAATCAATGGTCATTTTGTTATACACACACACACACACACACACACACACACACACATTGTGTGTGTGTGTGTGTGTGTGTGTGTGTATTTGTGTTTATCCTATGTCATCATCCAAGGATAACCACCATTCACGTTTTGACGTATAATCTTCTAGACTTTGTACAGAAGTGAAGATAGAGATTTTAAAGCAGAATGAGATTTTACTACACATACTGTTTTCCACCCCAGTTTTTTTTTTTGTTTTTTTGTTTTTTTTAATTTATTTTTGGGACAGAGAGAGACAGAGCATGAACGGGGGAGGGGCAGAGAGAGAGGGAGACACAGAATCGGAAACAGGCTCCAGGCTCCGAGCCATCAGCCCAGAGCCTGACGCGGGGCTCGAACTCACGGACCGCGAGATCGTGACCTGGCTGAAGTCGGACGCTTAACCGACTGCGCCACCCAGGCGCCCCTCCACCCCAGTTTTAACAACAAAATACCTCTCCACATATTTGTGCATGTGCATGTGTGTGAATGTATACACACATCTGCCACATCATTGCTAATAGTCGTATATATTGTATTGGGTAGATGTGCCTTCATTTATTTAAACAATCCTGTAATAGGATCTAGTAAGATCATTTTTTATTTTTACCATTATAAATAATACTGTAATAAACCTCCTTAAAAATGCACATTTTCATAATTATCCAATATGATCAGACAGATAAAACCCTCCCAGTGGAATTACTGGGACAAAGGATGGGCATAATTTAAGGCATTTGACGCATATTGCCGTTTACCCATCTAACTTACATTTCGTAAAAATCTGTTTTTCTGTACATTTTTTGCCAGCCAACATATATTTTGTCCAGCTACAATAGCTAGAGATCCCAAAGAGCATTTTTTCTCAGCGAATGCCAACTTCCGTGATCGCCACCACACAAAGTAAAGGAGAAATCAATCCAGGGGTGGCGTAAGTGAAGGAAAACCCCAAACAAGCCTACTCGCAAGGCAAAGTAGTTAAGCTGTCTTCTTAAGCTCACTCCATCAGAGTTATTGCCACTTATTCATAAGGGCATCCAGCAACAGCTGTTCACCTGGCCAAGCAACCTCTCCAAAGAAAGATCCCCATATGTTGCAGGGAGATGCACGTGAGCTGGTTCTTAGAGAGAAAATGACCTTGTTTCCTGGTTCTGTGTGATGATGCTTCAATCAGAGAAGGGGGCGGCGGGGGGGGGGGGGGTGGGGGGGGGAAGAGCCCAAATTCAAGGCTTGTGGAGGAGAAACTTGTCATCTTCATTATTTTATTGGGTTCAAAGGGCTCACCCATGCTTTGTTTCATCTGGAGGTGGACAAACAAAGCAGGTCTGTTAGTGACACTTTTATCACTGGGCTTGCCCAGAGCCCACAGGCAGCAAGTGGCAGAACCAGGCCTGGAACCCAGGGTTTCTAGAACAATCTTGTCATTGTAAATCTCAAAAAAAAAAAAAAAAAAAAAAAGTTCCGTGAAGTTACAACAGAGAGAAAACAGGAGTAGAATTCTAACATTTTTGCAAATATTTATATACGTAATCACAATATGTTTGTGCTACTTTTAATTTCTTTTTTAAATGTCAAAGGAGGTGCGGGACCTCTGCTGCAAGGGACAGGTGGGTATGGAAGTTGTACAGTTGTGGTTGTCTAAGGGCTATGGGGAAATGATTGGCCATGTACTTAGCCCCACCTTGTGTTGCTAGAAAAGTCTCAGTTTGGTCATCTGAAAAATGGGGATCTACCTCCCAGGGTTTCTGTGAACATGAAAATGCCTCAGAGCCAGTAAGTACCCAATGACACTCTATCCTGTGCTTTTTATTCTTTGAAGCAATTTCATCCCCTCTCCTGGACTCTAAGCTCTTTAAGAGCAGGAATAACATCTTGTGGCTCCACTGCTGAGACCAGGGTCCTGGATGACATTCCTCCTACACACCCACAAGCGTATGCAGACTACATGCTATCTTCTGAAATTGTACTGGAACATTATTTTATGTTATACACAATGTTTAATGGACATTAAGTAACATTTCATAGTAATATATAGAAGTTTTTAAATACATGAGTTCATAATATGGATATTTTTTCTTTAACTTTTTTTTCCCATTTAACACTACAATTTGGACATCTTTTTATGTAGGTGCATGTAAATCTTCCTTATTCTTTGTATTGGCTACATAATATTTCATCGAAATATTGGACTAAAATATCCAATGGACTAAAATATCATAAGTTTATTTTAACTTTTTTTTGGTAGATTGTTGGATACTTCAAATTTGTCACTTTCACAAATATTGTCATGAAACATTCCATATATATGCCATTGTCTACATATGTAAGTGCTTCTTGGAGTCAAACCTGGAAGTCAAAATTTAGGGTCAGAATTCTTGTATCTTTCACATTTTCATCAATATTGTCAAACTGACCTTCACAAGGCTGCTCTGAAATATTCTCCTATGCATCTGAATATTCCTGTTTCCCTGGGTTTATAGACCAGCCCTGGGTTTTATAATCTTGGACAATTGGGAGAAAAATTCTATCTGTTGTCATTTTAATTTCTTTTTTAAATAGTGAAGCTGAACATTATACTGGCAATTTGTACACTCTTTTGTTTAATTGTCTGCTCCTGCTTGTCAATTTTTCTATTGATTTTTTTCCTTATTGATTTATTTGAATGCTTTGTGTACTAAGGATATTAACTCTTTTATCTGCAAGTTTTAGGTACTTTTGTTATATTTTTAAGTTATTTTTAATTTTGACATAGGGATTGTCTCTTTACTCTCTCTGGCTTGGTATTATGCTATAATTGTCTTATTTCGTCCTGACCTAATTAATGCATTCTCCATTCGTAAAATGATAGGACTTGAGCAAGGTAATTTCTAAAGATGTTCTATAGAGTCAGGATTTTACATGATCTAGAACTGCATTGATTCAGACAAATATATGGCAGCCAGTGTAACTTTCAGAAAACACTGTATTGAAAAGATATATCTTAATAAAACATTTAGTCCTTCCATATGTTAAAATGTAACCATAATGTTGGCCAGAAAATATTGCACACGAGGGGCCTTCAATGGATATTTTTAATTTAAAAAATAAAATTAATTCATTCAAAATTCAACATATTTGATGAACTCCAAACTAACGATTTAATCATGACTTGCTTTCGCAGTTCCACGAGGGGGCATCCCAGGAGTCCACGTTTTATGCTGAGCGGCTGTGTCTTCTAAAGCTACAAATGATTGGACCCGAATGGACACCTGACCCAGAAGCAGCCAATCCATTGGCTGGACAGCAACGAACGACCTATGTGACTTACTTATTTATTTTTAATTTATTTTTGAGAGAGAGACACCCCCTCCCCCGCCACAAGTGGGGGAGGAGCGGGGGGGGGGGGGGGGGTACAGAGGATCTGAAACAGGTTCTGTGGGACAGCCCCAGAGCCCGATGTGGGGCTTGAACTCACTAACCCACTAGCTATGAGACAATGACCTCAGCCAAAGGCAGACACTTAACCAACTGAGCCACCCAGGTGTTCTCATGTGATTTATTTTTTAAAAAAAGAATAAAGAAAAACAGTGGGGCCAGTCAGATTTCTATTTCGGCAAATTAATTTTGGGAAACTGAAAGAATAAACCAGCTTGCAGTAGAAGGTGCAACCCCAAGAGTCGTCAGATAGAACTAGGCTCTTCCGTATGTATGTTGACCCCTTTAAACTCCGAAAAGGGCCAGCTTCGTGGAGAGGCAGCCAGTGGTCAAACAGGGCCCCATGCTTGGATTTAGTGCTGAATTTTATTTTTTTTGAGTTCGGGTTTTGTTGGTGAAGTGGATGGGACAATGGAACATGGACCAGGCGCTCGGCTTCCCGAGGCTGCGTCCCAGCCCTGAGTTCTCAGACCTGCTCCCCCTCGTCCGTCCCACCTTCTCCTTCCTTCCTCCTCCCCACACTGCCCAGCAGGGAGCCGAGTCTGGGCTGGGGAGTGCTGGACCCCTGTGCCCTGTGGCATCTGGAAATGGGGTGCGGTGACAGCTGTCCTTGCCCCAGGCTGGCACACCATGGTTCATTTGGCAGGTGATTCAGTGGAGCAATCTCTCAGCCTCCCCCAACCCAGGTACTTAGTGCATCATCACCCGCAGAGATTGGGCGTTGGGGATGGCCGTCTGCCTTGGGTTGGGGCAGTGGACTTGTGGGAAGGGATGATGCCTGGCTCAACTCCTCCACTCCTCCCTTAGGCATGGTGCTCACCTGGTGGACGGCAGGGAAGGGGAACCCAGCCGTGGGTGCCAAGTTTCAGGCTTGGGCCCCTAGGCACCAGGAGAGTCTGCACTGCCCTGCCAGTGTCTCCGTGCCTGGGGAAGGTGGTGTTAAATAGCAAATATAAAACACCAAGGAGGTGGAGACAGAAAGAGACAGAGAAGAGAGACAAAGGGCCGCTGAAGAAAGAAGTGTTACGTTTTAGTTTGCATTTTTTCCCTCCGTTTTAAACAAGGGACCCTTCATTTATTTTGCAACGGACCTACCAAATTATGAATAGGTCCTGACTCTAAGTCAGCTGCAGAAGCCATTAGTGAGGAAGAGAGAACAAAATGGATGTAGAGAGAGGAGCTGACACATAGAGAACAAGAGCTACCTCTGGAATGTGATGAGGCTTCACTTCCAGTCTAGACACTTATAATCAACCCTCTTCTCCTGAGGTAACAGAGAAGAGCTCTGTGTCTTGCAAGTAAATAAAACTGATTAAAAGATGAAGGCAAAGACCCCCTGCAAGGTTCTAGAGAGTCCCAGCCCTTGTCTCAAGGAGAACGAAATGAGATATAATAACACAATAAATAATAATAGTAAGGACAATAACATATCACATTTAATCCCCACAACAACCCGACTACCCCATGAGGGAGGAACTATACGTTCACAGATGGGGGAACAGAGATGTAGACAGTCCAGAAGGCAGAGCCGGGACCTGACTTGCTGCCTAGGAGAAATTTTTCTCAGAGTGGTAGAAAACACCAAAATATCAGTGAGAGGGGAGCAGACTGCTTCCAGCTGGGGAAATCAGGGGGTGCTTTTTTCAGAAGCTGTGCCCAACATTTAGCATGTACTTGGTAAAGGTTTGCTAAAAGAACCGAATGAATGAATGAATGAATTTGTATTGGATTTAAAAGGAAAGCTTTGGGGATGGGGGAGAAATGAATGAATGAATGAATGAATGAACTTGGATTGGATTTAAGAGGAAAGCTTTGGGGATGGGGGACAAAAACAGGTGGGCAGATCATTAGCAAAGGTCTAGAACAGAAAATGGCAAAGTGAGCTTGCACATGGGCAAGCAGGCCAGCTTGGCCGGAGTTTAGGGCACTTAAAGGGAGCAAGAAGGATGTTTGGACCAGTAGAGTCTCCAGGCCGAGAAGTGTGTGCTGTATTTGGTAGGTAATCTTGAACCACTGAACATTTATAAGCAGAAGAGATATGATCAAAGTCATGCCGTAGGAAAGTTAATTAGTTGATAGTGAGTAGAATGAATCAGAGGAAACAGAAACAGAGAGCAAGGAGATATCAATAATGTGTGAGAATAGACCAGGCAGGAGGTAAGGAAGGCTCCAAGAAGATGGAGGGAAAGGATCTGATAAGATACTCGTCCCAGGAACAGACAGGAGTTGTCATGTAGTTGTCATGTAGGTGTGTGAGCAGGGGTGATCAAAAAAGGTGGTTCTCGGGGTGCCTGAGTGGCTCAGTCGGTTAGGCGTCTGACTTCAGCTCAGGTCATGATCTCACAGTCTGTGAGTTCGAGCCCCGTGTCGGGCTCTGTGACGATAGGTCAGAGCCCGGAGCCTGCTTCAGATTCTGTGTCTTTCTCTGTCTCTGCCCCTCCCCTGCTCATGTTCTGTCTCTCTCTGTCTCGAAAATAAATAAAAACATTAAAAAAAATTTTTTTTAAAAAAAGGTGGTTCTTGGGTGTGTAGCCTGTGTGCCTGGGAAAAAGGAAGCCAAACCAGTAATCCCAAAGTCAGACGGTGGATCTTTTTCTTATGTTGACAAGGAGGGAAGGGAAGGAAAGGCCCTGAAAACACCGGGTTCTTCCTGCGTTTAACTTCACCCTGGGGATGGATATGGTAAGCGCTTTCTTCAAAATTTCAGTCCAGTTCCAATCACATGAACATGAATTCGGTCGGATCTATATTTCAGGGTTTTATGAATATAGATAGTTAGAATCTTAACATGAAAACAGAGGTATCGCACTAATTCCAGCTCCACGAATTTGCAATTTGTGACTCTTCTAACTGGCTAGGCAAAACTTTACCTTCATTTAAGCCAATTCATGCTTCATAAACCAGGACACGTGGCACGTTTAAATATTTCAGGGGGGCATCTACCACATTTGAGAGAGTCAAACGTTTTCACGTTTTTCTCCCACATCCTGACAAGCATCGTTCACGTAAAATGGCGGAGGCGATGTTCTTTATAAATCCCTCTTGTCGTTTCATTAAAGAGGATCCTTTGGCTCCTCAACAAGACCCGATCCAGGTGCTTGAGCTATCATCTGCCCTCATAAGAAGTAAAAGTGCATTTCTTAAACTCCTCCTCCATTTCAGGCTCCTTCCTGATTCAGGCTGACCTTTACCATACATCACTGCAAAGAAATCCCTGCGGGGTTGGTTATCACGGTGAGCTGCTAGTCATCTGAAAGGCGAGGTCACTGCCTCTTTGTAAGGTCTGCTCACACTGTGAAAAGGGCCATTGGAGGCATGACAAGGAGGCTCGCCCAGGCCGTTCCACTCCGCCGACTTCCAGATCTGGGCCGAGTCGATTGCTTTTCATTTCCCAGTACCTGAGATCCTGCCATCACATCGGCCTCCTTGACACTGGCCCCGGGTTTCCAGACTAGGACATGGCTCCAGCTCACCCAGTTCACGCGCCAGTAATTGGGTCAGTCCTGTAGTTATCGACTTATTTGTAATTTCAAAAAGGCTGCATGTCGGGGAAGGGAGTTCCCATTTGCCAGGGTAAAGAGAGGGGGGTGGCCTCAGCTCTGGGATCTGGAAGCGGGGACAAGATTAACCAGTCGTCGGAGCGACTTCAGCCATACCTTAAAGCATTTCCCTTCAGATGAAAATGTTCCAGACTAGAAGAGGCTCCCAGGGAAGGCTGGGAAAACAGCCCTCAAGGTTCAAACTGACAGAATGGAGCCTCGCTGCTCAGAGTTGGTTTCTAAAGGCAGAATGACCTCTGAAATCTTGCCGCAGGACTTACAGGCTGCTAATTGGCACAATGGGTAAATATGCCGCATGACCGTAATCGATGAGAACGATTTCTCCAGACCCTGGATGAAGCCGGTGGTGTTAGCGCAGCGCCCTACTGTGCACGCTGTCGGGGAGGGGGAGGCCGGCCTGCACGGTTACCCCCTGATTTCTCCGGGCCACAGAAGGCAGTGTGAACAAAGGGATGCATAAACCACAATCAGAGGACATGATTCTTCATTCCTTCTCTTTTACTAAAGTCACGATGCCAGCCTTCTAAGCGTTTGTGTTATTTGTATAGGCAACAGGCTTCCTAAGCGGCTTAAAATGAACCGCTGAGGGTCACCTAGGTGGCTCAGTCGGTTAAGCTACCGACTTGATTTTGGCTCAGGTCTGATCTCCCGGTTGATGGGATCCAGCCTCCGGTCTGGCTTCCTGCTGACAGCAGGGGTCTGCTTGGGATTCTTTTTCTTTCTCTCTCTGCCCCTCCCCCATGCGTGCTCTGTCTCTCTCAAAATAAATAAATAAATACACATCTAAAAAGAAATGAGCCACTTACAATCTTCTTTGCGGGTTGGCTTTGCCCACAGTAGGTACTCAATAAATGTGTGATTAATTAAATTGAGTCAGTGAGCAATGACTGCTTTTGTTTTGTTTTGTTTTGTTTCCAAATGGGTCTCCTTTTTCTAAATGGAAATCCTGGGGCTGCCCTCGTAGGTGAAGATCACTTTCTTCCCTTCCGCATTCCAGACATGTGCCCAGAGGCCTTGGGCGGGTGACGGAGAGGAGGGTCCAAAATGAGCTCGCTGACATCAAAATCCCCTAAGGCTTCAGAACCCGGCACTTGACATTTTTCACATTCTCTAGAGATACTGGCTTACGTTTAAACTTCATTCCCTTTCCCGTTTCTTCTCCCTGTCCCCCCCCCAACGAAATGAATTATCTTTGCCTGTCCCTTATACAGTCAACCATTTCAAAACAAACTCGCCTCCTGGACAGAGGGTAGCTTTAGGGACCCTTGTAACCAGGCTGAGGCACCCGGAGCTAATATTAAACCAGTGACCTCGGATCTCCCCGAGAGCACATGGGGGCCACCACACCTGAGAAGCTTGTTCTTTGACCCAAGACACACACCTGCTGTAGGAATAAAGTGGATTTCCCATGTGAAATTGTCCCTGACGCCCCAACTTGAATTGACCCCTTTGCAACCTGACCTTAAAGAAATCAGTTAAATGCTTAATTGGTGGACATATCAGGTGTAAACAAGGGATGGGGGAGATAGTTTCCCTGAAGTCAGATAAACTATTTCCTCTTTCCCTATCGTTTTCTTTTTTAAAACTTGATAGACTCCAAGGTATCCGAAGGTATTTATTTCTGAGAGGTGTTGTGGACGATACGCCTTTACAGGCATTTATGTGCCTCTGGCATGGTCACAGGTAATAACCGTCTCGAGAATAAATGTTGAGAAAGCTTCATTGTAACAGACAGAAACTTGAACGTTTGTGTCAGTGAGAAGTTAACCCCCCACCCCCCAAAGGAAGCAAGATTCTTAAATCAGTAACGTGATCTGTTTCTGTTTGAATTTAAAGATTGTAGCAACTTTCCTTCCGACCACTAGTAATATAATAATTGTACCCGATTATAACTCATTTCTTTCTGAGAGAATATTCTTTGGTACCTTGTAGTCATAGAAGACAGTCTGAGAAGCAGAAATGACTAATTGGTTTTTTGAATCTGTATTTTGTGTTGTTGGAATGGGGTCTAAAGGAAGGATTCTCAGACAGCATAGGGCACCTCACCCCTAGCAAAGCTTGGAGGAGGACGAAAATGTTATGTTTCCCCACATCCCACTCCCACCCAGTCCTACTTGTCTATAAGACTATCATCTGGATGAACGACTGTTACTAATGCAACTTTGTTCTCGCTGCGTAGGGCCAGCAACAACATACAGAACCAAAGTCAAGGTGAAATGTGAACACAAGCAACGAGAAGAGCTGGGTGGAAAGAGACAGGGAATAGAGACATCCTAGCAGGTATCTCCCCCAGTTTCCTTGGTCAAACACCACCATTACCTTTTATCGCTGAGTTAATCGCCTTTGACTTCTTCACAGTCCCTCCATTTATGCAATCCAGAATAACGTTTGATTTCTTTTATTGCTCCAGATCCTGGTGCCAAAGGCATTAGAATTTTATCTTCCTCTGCCCTCGGATTCCTCCTCTCAAGTCTACTGCCTGTGGCCGTGGAGGGTCTGTTTGACCTCTGAATTTCTTGTCCCTAGTCTCTTTGCCTTCTTTGTCACTACACTGAATTGGATAATCAAATTACCCATCTCTCCTGGTGGACCGCTTAGAGTTTTATTGTCCTTCCTGACCGCCTTTGTTCCTGCCTCAGGCACTTCCGTGCTCTTCAGCTCTCGCCGGGGCTTCCCTCACTCTGTGTGGGGGACTGGGGGTCCCCTAGACGAGTATGCCCAGCTCAGCCCCTATATCTTTTCCCTGTGGGTCGAACACTCACCCCTGCTCTAGTCCCCAGGTTCAGCGACACAGTCATCACTCACCAGCCTCATCCAGGAATGGATTCCCCAAGCTTTTGCAGAAATTACCGCATATAATGTGATGGAAGGAACTCCTCGAATATCTACCCCCAGATAACCCTTACCGCCAGCACCTGACTTCATGCGAAACCTTTCAACTCTATACAAAACTAAACAAAACCCAACACTCTGGGGCCATTATTCTTTACTGTGATTCTAAGAAGTCTTAATGTGATTCATTTCCTCCTTCAGGTGGAATTTGATGGCCTCAATCCAAAATGACCACCCAGCTCTCTTTTCCTACCCAAAATGACCACCCATAGTTCCGTGGCTTCTGGCTACATCCTACAGCTGCACACTGAGCATGTGCACTCCGCTGAAATGTACACTCCCTGAGGCAGGGACCACAGACATCTTATTTGTCTACGCACCTCCCCAAATAGAAAGCATAATGCCGAGCATGTAGCAAATCTTCAATATATATGAAAGTTATATATATTCCAATATATATGGAATTCCAATATATATATTCCATATATATTCCAATATATATGGAAGGAACATAGGTAAGGAGAAGAGAGAGGACTCAAATATGAGGTGGGTCTAATGATGTAAGACGGCTAGGAGCCATCACTGACCATTTGCTGATGGGATTCCCCCCTCCCCCACCAAAAAAAAAAAAAAACAACCTTTTGCTTTTCAAACTCTCCCTTCTTAAGTTCCTGTTATTTATTATTCAGGTGTGATAGTGTATGTTCTTCCTTGGACTGAAGTCTCTAAAGGTTCTTTCCATTTTCCGTGCTTCATTTCTGACTCTGTCAAAGTGACATTTCCTCGCTAGTCTTCGATCTTTCTTTGGTTTCCCCTAGAAAATGTATGTCAGTTTCCAACGTTTGTTCCCCATCTTCCTGAAAGTTCCAGGGCAAAAAATTTATTTAAACCTTTTTAGTCACCTCTACCGCTTTTTTTTTCCTTTCAATAAATTACCCTTCCCGTGTCTTCGCCACCCAGCTGTCTAGCTCAATGACCCCTGTGTTCCTTACGCACTAGGGAAATTTTCCCATGATTTCTCTTAACCTTCAGTGCAATCTTTTTCATTCGCTACCTTTGCCTTTCTTATCTTTTTTTTACACTCTCTGGACTTTGTTCGGTAATCCTCCCCGGCCGCCTCTGTACCTGATGCTTAATGCCTCACATACGCCTCTTTCTTACCTTTGATTACTTTTTTTTAACTTGTTCATCCACATTGTGGATTCTCTTATTGCCAGGACTGCATGCAAGATGACCCCTGGGTTTATATTAATTTATATTTGAATACTTTTCATTTCCAACCGTGTTCTCCATTTCTTCCCTCACCTCAGCCCCTGTGCTTTTACCCGGCCCCTCCGATGCTCCTCAGAAATGCAGGGGCGTCTGGGGCGCCTGGGTGGCGCAGTCGGTTAAGCGTCCGACTTCAGCCAGGTCACGATCTCGCGGTCCGTGAGTTCGAGCCCCGCGTCGGGCTCTGGGCTGACGGCTCGGAGCCTGGAGCCTGTTTCCGATTCTGTGTCTCCCTCTCTCTCTGCCCCTCCCCCGTTCATGCTCTGTCTCTCTCTGTCCCAAAATAAATAAAAAATGTTGAAAAAATTAAAAAAAAAAAAAAAAAAAAAAAAAAAGAAATGCAGGGGCGTCTTCATGAAACGGTATAGTGACAATGAACTCTGCTTCTAGTCTCAGCTACATCACCCGCTCCCGAAAAGTAACGCGAGGGAGAGAAGAGGGTGCTCCCAGGAAATGTGTCCGTAAGGAAACAATCCTTGTAGACGTAGGACAAAAATTCTCCTCCATGAGTCATTGTCTACCCAGATGCCACCCGGGGAGCAAACATTTCATGAGAAGAACCACAGACAGAAGAAGGCTTCTTTGCACTGAGCTTCCTCCCGCTCCCTCAGTGATTTGGAGCCCACAAGGAGCCCACAAGGTTACTTTCAGAGGAGAGGGCCCCGGATCTAGAATCAGGGCAATGGCGCCCCAGTCCTGGTTTTGCCACTAACCGGCTGTGAAGTCTCAGTACCTTCTTTTCCCTTGTCCTAAGTCTGTTCTCCCAGCCTCAGTTTTCCTTGGCTGTAAAATGAGGGATTGAACTCCACAATTAAGGGTCCTGCCTGCAGTTGCAAGGGCATCCACTGTGACCATTTTCTTTCAGCTGCTGCCATAATGAAGACATAAGCAGACTTTGTCCTCATTATTCACACCCTCCCTTTTGTTCTTTTTGCTCTCTTTTAGGCTTCCCTTCCTCCCCAGTGTACTTGGTGCACCTGTTTCCCCCCAGTGCTACCCTGTTCTGTAAGATGTAACTCCATTCATCCTCCCGGCCTTTCCCTAAGGAGGAAGCCTCCTGAAGCATGCAGACCAAGGGGCCAACGAGGCGGCATGGTGCAGAAAGAAAGCCAGGAGTCAGACTTCTTGATTTCATACATGACCCTGTGGCTTCTGACGTCCTCATCTGCAAAATGGGGACAACATTCGCACTTAAGTCAGAAGGTTCCTGAGAGGATTCAGTAAATTACTCCTCATAAAGCCTTAGAAGAGTACCTAGCAGGAAGTAAGCACCATATGAATGTTAGCGAAAGGGAAAAGAAGTATTTGTGTTACAGAAGTCTCCAAATCTTAAAACAAGAGACTGAATTCTAATGCACCAAGTTTCAAGAAACAGTAAACTAAATGAAAGGTTTGGAAGCTAGAGAGGACTATTGTGTTTCCCTAAAATCACAACACACAGGTTGGCATCCCCAACACACACACACACACACACACATACACACATACACACACACACGGCAGTATTCCAGGGACTGATTTTGGAGCTCAGATTTCGGATTTTAACCTAGCTGTATTACTTTATATCAAAACTTCAGTTTCCACAGAGATATTCAGTATATATTTTTTTATTTTGAATGTAACAAACCAATTAAAGAATGTTTCACAGTAGGCCCCTTTTGGGCTCCCAACCAAAGACCGCGTATGATCTCCGAGACCTTTTAGTTTCTGTTATAGATACAACTTGTAACCATGAGGTGACCTAATTTTAAATTTCTCTCTGCCACCAGAACCTGAAATGTATCTTCTCCAGCAGGTAAACTCAGTCAACTCATACAATCTAACACGTTTTAGAATATCCTTCTCTACGGGTAAGAGGATAATGGGTGAGGGAGATGCCTTCAAATAATAAAAAGCTCACGACTCCCAGCCACTTTATTGTCAGATGTCTGGACACAGGACGGATACAACAACTGTTGGGGTCTCTGGTGCCGTGATTCTAGATTTCAGGGACACTTGGGAAACATATCATCGTCCTCAAAGGCAAGTCACGCTATACTGCAAGACGGCAAGACTCAGGCAGTTTATTGGAGATTTAGCCCCATGAAAAGTGATTTTTTTGTAGGACTTGGCTCTAACGTACCCAGTGGGTGAAAACTGTCTCTTGAAATGAAGTTGATGTAAATGCCAAAGTCATAGTGGAGGCACCTCAATGACCTTGTTCTTCTAATATCTAAATACTAATGTGTGGAAAACTACAGACTGATAATTTGGAAGGAGAGAGCTCTTACTTGAGGAAATAATAATGAGAAAGATGAGAGAGGCAGCAAAGATTGAGGACACATTTTAAGGCTCACTGTTATTAGAAATATGACTTTTCTCAAATATTAAAAATAAACCTTTAATTCCCCTCATGCCATCCAGAGTCTTTTCTACAAACATCTGGATAAAGGAATCACATCAAATCCATGGCGTTTTGAGACATTCCTGGAGCATAGATGTTCTTGAGATTATGTTTTTGGATTACTTGACTAGAAATAATAAATACTTTCAGTACTTAAAGCTGTAATGCTTTGGGTTGGATTTGGATTTTTGTTTCATTTTAGTAAAAGGTGGAGATTCAAAGTCAGCTCCTTAACCAGAATGATATATTGGATGTGAATATAGTTTATTGCTTTCTGACCTACATTTCCCCCTTTTTTCATCATTTGAAAAGTTACTTGACAAGTTGAACGCCTGCAGCTCAGCATTTCCAAACATCTGCCTTGAAGGAAGCACTTTGCTTCAGATTTTCACATGATGATCAAAAGTGGGTTTAACTTTCTCAGGTTAAATGGGAACAAGGGGGATGGTCTGACGAGGATAGAAATATATTTGAGAGCAACATGAAAGAGAAAAAAAAAAACACTTGGAGCTGGCAGAAGCTTAACCCTAGAGCCAGCTTGGACTCATGAAGACAGATTTCAGCTGAGAGATGAGTCATCTGTGGTCCGGCACTGGCTCTGGCCCAGTTTGCCCATCTGTACGATGGGGACTTCAGAGTCTACCCTTTGGAAGAATGTAAAGTCAGTGGATGACGACCATGTGACCTAATGTCCCGACTCTGCTGTAAACCAGCTGTGTGACCACGGGACATCCTGCTATCCTTTGAATGTCCTTTTCCTATTAAAAAAAGGCCCCCTGCCCCCGCTAGCATTCTGTAATTGAGAATTTGAAAAGGAAAGCTCAAACATGTAGATGAGGGCTTAATACCAGCCTAAGGAAACCAGAAGTTAAGATAAATTAAAATTCACATTTTTAATTCAGGCCATGGAATAGTACGTACTGGACTCCTGATATGAGCCAGAACAAGGGCTACAACCATGAGCAAAACGAGACGGGGTCCCTGACCTGTCTGAGTTCATAGGAAGACCCACATCAATCAAATAATCATACAAACAACTGTAAAATGTCAAGGTATGGGTTGGAGAGCCTTAAAAAAGAAGAGAACACAAAGGATAAAAAGTTAAAATGTTGGGGCGCCTGGGTGGGTCAGTCGGTTAAGTGTCTGAGTTTGGCTCAGGTCACGATCTCACAGCTTGTGGGTTCCAGCCCCATGTAGGGCTGTATGCTGACAGCTCAGAGCCTGGAGCCTGCTTCGGATCCTATGTCTCCATTCCTCTCTGCTCCTTCCCTGCTCAAGCGCGCGCTCTCTCTCTCTCTCTCTCAAAAATAAATAAAAACATTAAAAAAAATTTTTTTAAATGTTAAAATGTCAACAAGTGACTTTATAACCTATTCTCAAACTGGGTCAATAAGGACTTGAAAACAAGTACAGAAAATTAAGAGTGCCAGTGTTTTGAAATTATCATCTGTTCTGGTATTCCACAGTGCATCACGTGGAATGGATTCCATAACGTATTGTATAGCCAGCCACCATCTTTCAGGGGTCTCCCTGGTTCAATTCCACTTCTGTTTATTCACTAAGTTGACACATTTTTGCCATGAAAGCACAATGAACCAGACATCTCGCCAGGCACGAGGCATACAATATGAGCAAGACAGTTCTCGCCCAGTTAGCCTTTGCTGTGCGACAGAACTTCTCAAAACTTAGTGGCTGAGCACAACCATGATTTATTAATTTTCATGATTCTGTGGGCTGGCTGGCTGGTTCCCCTGCTGACTGCCTGGCTGGGTCGTGTGCTTGCCTTCAGCTGGAAGCTTGGCTGGGCCACAAGGTCCGAGATAGCCTCACTCTAGCGACAAGTCCAGCAGTGGGTGCAGGCTGTTGGCTGGAGTGTCTCTGTTCTCCTCCAGCTTCTTTATGCAGTAGTCCCAGGGCAGCATTCTGAGACACACACACACACACACACACACACACACACAGAGCGCAGAAGCTGCAAAGTCAAGCCCTAGCCTTGGAAGTCATATAGCATCGCTTTTATGGCATTTTGCTGGTCAAAGCAAATCACGTGAGCATCCCAGATTCGAGGTAGAGAAACAGAATTCACCTCTAAGGAGTGTACAGACCGAGATGGGAGGACTCTGTGGCCATGATCATGATTAAGAGCACTTGGGTGGCTCCCTTAGTTAAGCATCCAACTCTTGATTTCAGCTCATGTCATGATGTCACAGTGAGGTCATGAGATCAAGCCCCTCATGGGGCTCTGCACTGGCCATGGAACCTGCTTAAGATTCTCTCTCTCTTTCTCCTTCTCCCTCTGCCCCTTCCCTGCTTGCGTGCACATGTACAGGCTCTCTAGCTAAAAGAGAGAGTGCGCGCGCGCGCGCGCGAGAGAGAGAGAGAGAGAGAGAGAGGGCGTGCGTGGATTCTGGAACCAAAGACCCCCTGAGTTCATATCCTGCTCTGTCACTCGCTCAAGCGCTAGTGAAGTAGCATCGGGCAAGTTCCTTTATGTCTCATTTATCTGTAAAATGGGAACACTAACAGTTACTATTGCAGACCCCTTGAGAAGATTAAATGAGTTAACATATGTAAAACCATTAAGAGAGTGCCAGGATTGTAGGAACCAGTGAATAGAGGTTAGGTATCGGTATTAGTATTAATCCAGTCTATGTGGGACACAGAGATTCATCAATAAATTGCACGTGAAGATTAGCATTGGTGCAAAGGGCTCTGAAGGAAGGATGGAAACTAACAAGAACAAATAGCACAGGGCGAGCCGGGGAGCTGCCCCATGAAGTGGCTGTCGGCTGAAGCCTGAATGGTATGCACACGGGTCCAGATGAAGGCAGGAAGGCATCTTCAGGAGGCAGGAGCTGTGTCTACACAAGTTAAGGTGGAAGGAGCACAGGACACAAGGAATTGAAAACCCACTCTGTCCTACTTCTATTCCCTCAGCACTTAAAAGAGTTGAATATTAGTAACTCCACGTTTTGTTGACCCTTCCTTTAAAGCGCGGTAAAACCTTGGTTTGCGAATGTCATCCGTTCCGGAAACACGCTTGTAATCCCAAGCACTTGTGCATCGAAGTGAATTTTAAGAACCATTGGCTCGGTTGTGATCAGATGACATTCGGCGTCACGTGCTACCCGTATTGCAAGCCATCGCTCGTTTATCAAGTTAAATATTTTTAGAAACACTTGCTCGTCTTGTGGAGCACTCGCAGAACAAGTCACTTGCAATCCAAGGCTTTACTGTATTCTTAAAACTATCATGGAAGCAGTGGAAATGAGCCAGAAATGGTTTGTCTTCAGAGTCAGACAGACCTAGTTCCCAATTCTGCCCCTACCACTTACCAGCTGGGCAAACTTGAGCAAGCTGCTTCACCTCTCTGAATCTCAGGCTCCTCACCTATAAATGAAAACCAAAGTACTTTACCTGTATATTGCCGTGCGTAGAGTACGATATGCAAAATATTGAGCCGTCAGAGCAGACAGCGGTGGGCTTGTGTACCCGTGCTCGCCACAGCTCAGGCCTGGGTGGGAGGATGAAGTGATGGAGACTGGGAGTCTTCCGCGGTGCCTATAACTTAGGCACCGGTAAACAGTTGCTCTTATTATTATTATGGTCAGTGTTCCCTTTGTCTCCCAGCTCCCCAGTGGGGCTCTCTAAGCACCGTGTCCCCTCCCTTCTCCCAAGCCCCCTCGGTGTGACCAGCCCAGGTCTCTGCAGCCAGCTGCTGGCTCCCCGAGTGGGGTTAGCATGCTGAGACTCAACCCGCTCCAGTGCCGTGGAGACGGCTAAAGATGAATCACACAGACCAGTGCTGAAAGGAGAGGGAGGTTTAAAGCTGGAAGGTTTTAAGGGTCTGGGGCTCCCCTTCCTGGGGGCTCCTCGGTGCGCCCTACCCTTCTCCCCACTCTGTGCCCCTCACTCCCAAAAGCACCCCCTCCCAGGGCAGTGACAACGTCAAGGATGCAGCCAGCCTTTTTCTTTACCCCCTACCACTGTTCTCTCTCTCTCTCTCTCTCTCTCTCTCGCTCGCTCTCTCTTTCTCCCTCCCCCCCCCTCTTTTTTTTTAACATGCAAGTTGCCATGAAAAATTTGTTAATGAAATATTTGCTCAGAAGTCTGCTCTGGTCTAGACTGATAACCTATCTGTGTTTGAGTTTGGCTTCCCATATTCTAAATACTCATCTTCTGTCTGTTTAGCTTATTGATTGGTTTGGCAGGAAAAGAAGCCTTGTCATCAGTGACCAAGGTCAAACTAAACAAAAAGGGAAGGGTGGGGAGGAGAACGAGAGCTGAGGGGCTCTGAGGAGCTAGGAGACTTCTCCAAGTTTCCCCGAAGGGCCGACCCCCTCCCGTCGCCCCACCCCAGCCCTGGGGTTCAGTTCCGCAGGCCACAGGGAAGCCCTGCAAATGCTTCAAGGTGGGAGGTCGGCAGCTGGTGTCCACGAAGGGGACTTCTTGGACTGTCCCAGGCAGGAGTGTTAAGAGGGATGTTCACGCATATCTTGGTGAACAGAGCTGAGGGCTTCTCAGGGTGCCATTGCTGATAGTTCTGGTAAAGTCTAATTTCTCAGTAAGGTGCATTTGTTAATTAAAGGAACGAGAGTTGCTAAATTAGCAAAAATAAAGCACAAATTCATGCCCCCAAACAAACATTGATAACCCACAGCACTTAGGACTCTCTTGGGATCTGAATGTACTACTTACCGGTTTTGCTTCTGCCCCGCCGTCTTAATCATGTCTCTGGAGGCTGATGACTGAGGTGGCGGTCCAGGAGCCTAGACAGGCTGGGCCATGGAGGGGTGCCTGGGTGTGTGGAAAGGCGCCGGGGTGGGGCCGGAATCCTGCTTCCACCGCTATCAGCGGTGTGACCAGGGCAAGCTTACTTCGACTTCCTGCGCCTCAGTTTCTTCATCTGTCAAACATAGGTCATACTACCTACCTGAGAGTTGCTATGAGGAAGAATGAGATAGCTTCTAGAAAGTGCCATGCATGCTCAGAGATCTAGAGGAAACTCTCTGGGATCATGTATCTCCTACAGGGACGTCACGAGGCAGACCCTCCACCCCACCACTGCCGTGTGGGGAGACTGAGTTACCAAACCTCATTCCCTGGCTCGCTGCCTGGGGGTCATGGAGATGCACCAGGTATTCTGGGCACTGGAAATGCAGGTACAATTAAGGCACAATCCTAGCTCTCCAGGAGCTTCTGATATTTGCTGGGGGGGGGGGGGGGGGAAGCACAGAAACATGGAAAGTAAATGGTCACAGACACTGGGACTCGAAGGACAGCTGAAAACACAATGGAGGAGTGACCATTTCTCCCTGGTGGGCGGAGGAGGGAGGGAGAGTCCGGAAAGGCTTCTCAGAGGACGTTTTGAATTAAGTGGTGCTTACCAGGTGGACCAGGGAGAAAGTGAGCGAGGGGAACAATGACATCAAAAAGTGGCCTGCACAGCCTGTTCTGAGATGGCAGGTGGCTCCTGCGGCTGGAGGGCTGGGTGGGGACAAGTGAAGTGACAGGCTGAGGCTGGAGAGGGTAGTGAGGGACTGGGGCTGCCTGCAGGGAGTGCAGGAGTGTGTGGGGGTCAAGAAATAGAGGCAGTGAGTACGGACTCCTCGCCAGAAATGCGTCTGCTACTGCAAGGAGGATGGTCAGGCACCAGTTATCGAAAGGATGTTGTCAGAGACTTTTTTTTTTTCAAGTATGAGACTTAAAACACACTCATAGGCTACATGGAAGGAACCGGCAAAGAAGGGGACGTTGAAAACATCACAGGGAGAGGAAGGACTCAGTCAGTGGAGCCAGATGCAGGGCCAGGAGTCACGGGAAGGGAGGGGATCAAGGCCCCAGAGCGAGGGTCTGGCGCAGGGGCGATGCCTCTTCCTCGAGCCTGGAGGGACAAAATGAGAAGGTGGGTTGCAGGAGGGAAGGCCTCGCGGAGAAGGCCTCGCAGAGAGGCCGGAGCTTTGGTGCTTGCTTCTCAGAGCTCTGCGTTGCTCTGAGCTACAAGGTTATCTGCTGAGCAAGAGAGGCTGGGATGAGGGAGGAGAGTGGAGAAACCAGGCAGTGTTTTACTGGGAGCTGGGGGGGCAGACGGGAAGGGGTTTATCTGGTTGCGTTAAAATGTGCCCTGGAACCTAAGGGCCCAGCTGAGGCCACAGATCACCACCCGCCGTGGCCCCAAGGCACCCGTTTGGGGGACTACTTCCTCTGAACTCAGTTGAGAGAAGGCGTGATGCAAATGATTCGTTGGACTGAAGCAAGGAGGAGCTTCTGCAGGATTGTAAGCCACTGAGGGCGCTGGGGAGAAGACGGCGGAAGGGATAGATCCTAGGGCTGGCCAGAGAAGTGAAGCCCCCTCGGGAGATTAACAAGAAAAAGTCAGGAGACAGTGGGTCTCCATGACTTCAAACAGCAAGTGGGCCGGGAGCAGGGACGGAGCCCAGTGGTGGGCAGGAAGACGGGACAGCAGAGTCATATCCTGGGCTTTCAGAGGAGGGCGGAGAGTTCCAAGGGCTGACAAAGCCCAGTGTGTGCCCTGAGAGCAAGCAGGGGCCACAGTGGAGTCAGAATGAAACTTGCCCATCTCTGGAATGTCAATGCTCAGCGCTGGGACGCGGGGAAGATCACCCTGGGTGATTCATTATTTAACAGGGCAGGATTCAGAGAGGGAGTGCACTCAAGTTTTGAAAAACATCTCATTCTGTGCTTAGCCCACGGATTCCAAAAATGTCTGCCGCGGGGAGGTGCCCGCGGTACCACTGAAAGTGAGAGGGAGACCTTGTACACTGATTAAGGCCATGGTTCCCAAACCGTGCACCCAGGCACCCCAGGGCGATGCCGCAAACTCACCAGGGGCTCTGGGAGATTTCTGATTTTCAAAGAAGCACAGCAACATCTGCCAGACGCTACACAAACCATATAGTTCGAGGTTGTTCACAGTTTCAAGATAGATGGTGCTATGCTCCTTTCGGTGACATCATAGCTGTGAAAAGCTAGACTTTAGTGGTTGCTGCGATAAAAAGCAAATACTGAGTAAACAGCAATGCAGAAAGAACAGGAAATGACAGTGCTGTGGTCCAGTCTGCCTTGAAGATTTGAGAAGTTGGGCAGTAGTCGAAAGTCACAAGCACCTGTGAGTAAGTGTGGTTATGTAGGCGTGAAATAGCTTCGAATTCATGTCACTTCAACTCATGTGTATTATTTTTTCAAATGGCTACTAAATGATTAGGACATAGCTATTTATTGTTTGGGCCATTGAACAGATGGAACTTTGGGGTATTTATTTCGACCTCAGGACACCACGAACCATATCACTGAGGCCCTAAGGATGCTGTGAACCTTCAGGTTAATGGATTACCCACACTTGGGTTTCCAATGCAACTTTCTTAAATCACAGAAAGTTAGAGTTGGAAGGAACCTGAGAGCTGATTTAGAACAATCTCTCACAGAGGACGCAGCCAAGCAAGGATAAGGAGTGTTGTCAAAGGTGATCAGTTTCGGGTATACGTAGAATAAGAACTCCAACGCAGGTCTCCTCCTTCCCTGTCTGACGTGCCCTCTGCTGAAAACAAGTAGCTTAATCCACTCATACCATTTGTGCAATAATAATCACTCATTCATTTTCTCTGGAAACCCGATTTATAGACGTGAAAAGTGCCAACTCAGGAACGTGCAGATTGTTCCTCGCTGGTGTGAGCCAGTACTGATACCCGTTCTTATTAACAGGGACACGTCTTCCCTTGCTGACACCCTTCAGGACCCTGTAAGTTGAAAGCAACCTCTTTTGATGGAGTGAGACTGAATTCTGGAAATGAAATCGGTAGACTCTGTAGATTCTAGAGGGCCACCTTCCCAAAACTTTTCTAATCTTCCCAGTTTGGGATATTGTTGAAAATAGAACCCGCCCAAGCACGTAGAGAACAATGAAGCTGCTCAGGACACGAATGTAGGCAGTCAGCGGGGCTCAATCACTAGCTCCTGCACAGAAACTTCGATGGCTCTCGGATTCAAATTGTGCTTCAGAAATATCATGAATGTGTGGCTCGTGGGTGGCTCAGTAGGTTAAGCATTCGACTTGGGCTCAGGTCATGATCCCATGGTTCCTGGTTTCGAGCCCCTCAGTGGGCTCTCCCCTGTCAACACAGAGCCTGCTTTGGATTCTCTGTCCCCTTCTCTCTTTCTCTGTCTCTCCCCTGCTCATGCTCTCTCTCTCTCAAAAATAAATAAACATTTTTTTTAAAGAGGGGTGCCTGGGGGGCCCAGTTGGTTAAGCATCTGACTCTTGGTTTTGTCTCAGGTCCTGATCTCAAGTTTGCGAGTTCAAGCCCCACATCAGGCTCTGCACCGATAGTGCAGAGCCTGCTTGGGATTCTCTCTCTCTCTCTCTTTCTCTCTCTCTGCTCCTCTCCTGCTCGTTCTCTCTCTCCCTCTCTCTCTGTGTCTCTCTGTCAAAAATGAATAAATAAACTTTTAAAAAATCTTAAAAAAAAAGAAATACTATGAATGAGAACACATTATTCTGAGTCACATTGTCTAAGCCGATGAACTAGCTGAAGTCCCTCTCCCATGAACTGAGGGAGATTGGTTGCTTTCTCCAGGATCCCTGATGACTCCTGGGAGAGTTCAGGCAGGCGCCGGGGGTGGGCTCGGTTTCTGTCCTCTCCCCCCTTCCTCCTGCCCGGGGCAAGGGTTGTGTGCCCGCTGCACCTTGCCTCCCCTCTTGCTTCTCTCTGTTGTGTCATCTGCCTGATAGCCCCGCCTGGAAGACACACCTTCTAATTAGCTCCCCAAGGCAATGCCTGTATCAGACCCAGACTAACAGTAAGGGGCCGGGGGCCCACACAGAACAGGAACCAGCTGAAATGTGTATGTTCGGAATCACTGGCTGGAAAAGTCACCAGCCATTCCTCCCCACAAGGCTTTCTCGCTGGCCTGGTCCCCAGCTTCCAGCTTTCTACCACCTTCCACATCTTCCCCTGGTCTGCAGGCCCCTTCTGCTACCTTCTCGTCCCCAGTGAAGTCTCTCATCCCACGCAGAAAATTCCACGTTGCTCTCACCTTGATAATTAGAGAATGTATTCCTTTTGTCACTAAAGTAGCTCGGGTCCTGGGTTCCCACAACCAAGTGGTTGCATCCAAACAAAGTAAGGTACCGACACCGCTTCCTGGAGTTGTTGTTCTTCTTCCTTTTTTCTTTAAATCTTTTAATGTTTATTTATTTTTGAGAGAGAGAGAGAGAGAGACAGAGCGTGAGTGAGGGAGGGGCAGAGAGAGAGGGAGAGAGAGAGAGACACAGAATCCGAAGCAGGCTCCAGGCTCCGAACTGTCAGCACAGATCCTGATGTGGGACTTGAACTCACAGACCACGAGATCGTGACCTGAGCCGAAGCCAGACGCTCAACCAACTGAGCCACCCAGGTGCCCCTGGAGTGGCTCTTCCTTAGCGTTTACCGCAAATCATGCAACAGGGTTGCTTTAAAATATTCAAAATTTCCCAGGTTAGAGGCTCTACTTCGCAGGCTACCCAGGTTAGAGGCTCTACTTCGCAGGCTAAAAGCAGCCGTATGAGAAACAAAGGGATTTTCAAAACCCCAGCTTCGGGGGCCACTGCCTTTGTTTCTCCCTCAAGCTACCGGAGCCCCTGTTTGCGAAGACCGACTGAGTCGTCTCTGACAGTCTCAGACCCAGAACCGACCCCCAGGAGTGTGGGCTCATTTCTTTCCAGTTCAAGATCGTGGGAGGTGTGAACCGGAGGCTGCAGCGGCCGGCCAGGCATCTGGGAGCTTTATTTCGATAAGTCGGTGCTGCTGTTGACACATGAAGCTTCAGTGGCCTGGCCAAATTGCTCAAATATAAACCCAATTTCCGATTTGCAGGGTTGGGTGGGCTAACAAATTGTATCAGAGGCTTTGCACCGAAGCCTTTAAGAAAACGGAGCTATTGCCACGAACCCGTGACTCCCTACCCCTCCCTCTGCCTCTTCTACCTCCTTGCTGTTATTAATACACAACCTGGCGAGCAACAAACCTTACCCCGGGGAAGCGGATGACACAGAGGCGGGGCGACTACTCGGGGACAAAAGCTAATGATAGCAATACTAGATACATTTTGAGGATGCTCTCTCTTTGGTCCCGGCACCCTTCTGCACACGGTCTCAGTGAATTCTCACAACAGGCCTAAAAGGTAACTACTATCATTATCCCCGTGTGTCAAGATAATTTTGTGAAATGCCATTTACCACTGGAGTTTTCGCCCGTTAATGGCTTTTGTTTAGCTGGTCAGCCTCCACTTGCTTCTAAAATACACCTTGCCGGGGCGCACGGTGGCTCAGTTGGTTAAGTGTCTGCCTTCGGCTCAAGTCATGATTTCGCAGTTGGTGAGTTCGAGCCCCGTGTCAGGCTCTGTGCTGACAGCTCAGAGCCTGGGGCCTGCTTTGGATTCTGTGTCTCTCTCTGTCCCTCCCCTGTTCACGCTCTCTCTCTCTCTCTCTCTCTCTCAAAAATAAAATAAACATTAAAAAAATTTTAATACACTTTCCCATGCAAAGCCCTTGGAATAAGATTGCTAGAGCAAAACAAAAACAAAAACGAAACAAAACAAAAGCAAAAGCAAACAAGAGAATGTTCTTAGCATCTGAACTTTATAACTTATGTCTACTCCGAACATAAGATTTGGAATTTAGATATGACTACTTTCCCTTGTAGTTTGAGAGGAACTCAGGACAGAGGGAGGTCTAAGGGACCAGAAGTGGCCTCGCAGCTGGCTTGTGAAGGATGGAGAATGGCAGGTGTAGACCGTCGGCCAGTGAAGACTGTGGGTGTCCCTGCAGCTACCAGTAGGATGGATGCTAATGTGTTGGGTCCGTGTATCTTCCTGGTTTACTACTCACCGGGTAAAAGTTCAGGGTTGTTTTTTTTTTAATTTATTCTAAAATTTCCTTCACGAACAAACCCCTCTGCAGCCTTGCTACTCAAAGCGTGGTCCGGGTATCAGCGTGGGCATCACCTTGTATTTCGTTCGAAACGCCAAGTCTGTGGCCCAACCCCGGACCCACAGGACCAGAGTCTGCAATTGAACAGGCTCCCCGGGGAATTTCAAGTGCACATTCAAGTTGATGAGGCACCTCCACGGTTTTCAATTCTCTACCAGAAACAAAACCCAGTGTGCCAGCCTCAGCCCAAGAGACTCTGCTTAGTTAGTGGAAGAATGGGCTGGAGAATTCTGATGTGCCCTCAGATCTGAACACCGCCTCTCTTTCTCTCTTTGCCCTTAGTCAGTTTAGTTATTATTCTTTGTGTTATGCTGGTTAAGAGAAGAAACTTGGAATAGAATACCGTTGAGTATGAATGTTGGCTAAAGTGGAATTTCTGGTCCTGACACTTTCTCTGCTTCTGGGCTCAGCACCCACCCTCTTCTTCTGGGGAGCCGTTTCCTTGCCCCATTCACACCGTTTGCTTTCAGTGGAAGCTGCCAATCACAGTGCCATTCAAAGAAGATGATATTAGTTCCTCTCTGAAAGCAAGGCTATGAGATGTAAGGCCTGAGCAACTGGCTGCCCTGAGCCCTGATAAGCAGAGAAAGCTGGTCTGAGAAATGAGGCTGACCCTCTGGAGGAGCAAGGAAACCTCCAAAGCAGTTTCTGCTTGTTCTGGAGGCCAGCGGCTTCTCTGCCTCCCCAGAGTTCTGCTGGCCTAACTACTGAATTCCTTGTCCAATTTAAGTCTTTCGGGTTTTTACCACTTACAATCATGATAATACCCAGTCTGTGATCTTCAACAGTTAATGAGGTACAAGCCCCAGTTTCCCCATCTGCATAACATGGACACAGAGTATTCTCAAGGTTAAGTAAGATATTTACACGAAATACTTTGAACAGAGGAGACACGCACATTGTGAGCTTTTACTTTTCTCGATTTTCCTTGAGATGTATTTCCAATGTAAGTTCTATGAGTTTACTAATGGAATAATGGATGCTTTTTCATTTGTTTTCAATTTTCTTCTTAATGCCCAGAATTTACATATGTAAAATATATATATATATATGTGTGTATATATATATAAACATTTGGCCAAGAATATGGAGGGTATGGACTGTGGGAGGAGGTGAAGGATATATCTTTCTTATGTTGCTTTGGTCTTGCACTATTGAATGGACCTCATCTGATAAGTTCATCATGTGACAAATAGAGGTTGGATTCTTGTCCTCTGAAAAGGCTTATGTATAATTGCTTATACTGGCACTCTCCTGTTTTTTTCTGTGCCCCCCTCTCCTTCCTATAAACCCAGCTTCATGAGACCTTTCTGAAAACTACCCGTCTAATCTTAGGGCTTGGGGCAAGGGAGTGAGCATTGGCTGTTTTAGTGACAGCACCATTAAGCCACCTCACGTTTCTAAATCTCAGTGGCCCCATCTGTAAAAGGGAGGCATTGGATTGGCTGAGTTTCATGGTTACTTCCTACTCGAACTTTCTGTGATCTGGCTACTTACTTGGTATCGGTGAGATCCCTTGTGCTTATGACGTCCTCCCTGCCACACTGAGTAATCGTCTTCTCTTTCAGTTCAGTCATCTTAAGCATGTGCTCTTAAGCATCCAGACAGGAAAAAGGGAAGGGGTTAAAGGTCTAAGAAAACAAAAAACAAAAAACAAAAAAACAAAACAAAACAAAAAAAGGGCAGTGGCTAGCTGAGTCTACACCCACCTCCCTCTTAAACTGCTTTCTTGGAAGCCATACTCCATGACTTGTTTTCACATCTCATTGGCAGAAACATGTCACATTGTCACCCTTGTCCATAAGGGATTCTGGAAAACGTAACTAGTCACAATTCTCTTTGATAAGAAGACTACAAATGAAAACTGTAGTAAAGTACCTGTTTTCTCACCCATCAGAGTGCCAAAAATCAAAATGTTTGATAACACTGTGTTGGAAAACAGTGTGAGTAGAAAGGAAACCTCAAGAATTGTTGTGGGCATGTAAATTTGTACCATTTCTATGGAGGTCAATTTAGCAACATTTATCCAAATCACAAGTGTCTTTTGACCCACTTCTAAGAACTTATCCTACAGACATCCTCACCTGTATGTAAAATGATATATGTAAGTATTTACGCCTTATAGAAATACTTGCGGTTGTCCACTAGGAGTAGACTGATTAAATAAATTATGCTCATTCATACAACGGAGTATCATGAGGCCGTTTAAAAACTCCAAATGAGGGGTTCCCGGGTGGCTCAGTCAGTTGAACATCCAACTTCGGCTCAGGCTATGATCTCACCATTTGTGGGCTCAAGCCCCGCATTAGGCTCTGTGCTGACAGCTCAGAGCCTGGAGCCTGCTTCGGATTCTGTGTCTCCCTCTCCCTCTGCCCCTCCCCCACTTGTGCTTTGTCTCTCTCTGTCTCTCTCTCTGTCTCTGAAAAATAAAGAAAAATGTTAAAAAAAATTTTTAAAAACTCACATGGAGGAAATTCTTTTTCTACTGAATATGAAATGCTCTGACAAATATATTTTAAGAAAAATCAGTAAATTAAAGCACACATACATAAGAGACATGTATGTACATAGAACATGTAAGGGACATATATGCACACATATATACATCTGTTTATAAAAGCAGAGAAGATAAAATTATATGTGTGTGTGCATTTGCTTGTGTATGCTTAAAGTATCTCTAGACGGATACATAAGAAACTGATAATATTTATTCCCTGTGGAAATAGAAATTTTGATATCGATACTAGACAAAAACACTACAAGAAAAATGTTATAAGCAATTTCATTTATAAATATAGGTGTCAAACTTCTAAATAATTTATTAGCAAATTAACTCTTTGTTCAATTCAATATTTCTGTGTAAAAAAGAAAAAAAATCACCACGGCACAGTAACCTAAGAGAGCAAAGATGGTTCCATTTTAGAAAACAATTAATAGGTTTATGCAATCTGAATAAATGCTGAACAATCGTTTGATAAAGTTCAATATCCATTTGTAATTTAAAAAAAAAATATATTACCCAGGATACCTGGGTGGCTCAGTCAGTTGAGCGTCCTACTTTGGCTCAGGTCATGATCTCGCAGTCCATGGGTTTGAGCCTCGTGTCGGGCTCTGTGCTGACAGCTCAGAGCCTGGAGCCTGCTTCAGATTCTGTGTCTCCCTCTCTCTTTGCCCCTCCCCTACTCTCTCTCTCTCTCTCTCTCTTTCAAAAATAAATAAACATTAAAAAAATTTTTTTAATTATTACTCAACATAAAATCACCTTCCTGAACTTGATTAATACTATCTACTGGAAATCTATAGCAAGCATTACACTTGATGGTGAAACATTAAAAGAATTCCTAATGAAATTGAAATAAAACAAAGATTGTTTCTCTCTTCTCTACATTTAACATTATACTGGGACTCCTAGTTAACACAAAACACACACACACACATGCACTAAGGAGGAAAAGAGAGAGATATGGAATAAAAGAAATAAAAAGTCATTATTTATGGAAAATATGATCATATACCCCATAAATATATAAAGGTTTAATTAAAAAACTGCTGGAACTAATAAATACATTTAGTAAAACCCTGGATACAAGATAAGTATAAAAAAAATCAATAGTATTCTCATATATCTACAATAATCAAGGATAAAATAAAAATAGAGGGGCGCCTGGGTGACTCAGTCAGTTAAGCGTTGAACTCTTGGTTTCAGCTCATGTCATGATCTCACAGTTCATAAGATCGAGTCCCACATTGGGCTCTGTGCTGTTAGCTTAAGATTCTCTCCCTCCCTCTCTCTCTGCCCCTCTCCCACTCATCCTCTCTCTCTCTCTCTCTCTCTCTCAAAATAAATAAACTTTAAAAAACTAAAAATATTGGAAACAATACCCTTTAAAATATCTATAAAATTATACAATATCTGGGAATATATTTCATAAAATGCCCACACATCTCCATGGAGAAAAAGCTATAAAGCTTTCCAGGAGAACATAAAAGGAGACTTGAATAAATGAAGGTATACACCATGTTCATAAATAAGATGACTCGAATACAGTATTTATAAAAATTCTCCCCAAATTAACCTATAAATTTAATGCACTTCAATATCCCCCAAATTGGTTGATTCTATAATTTATATGAAAGAATATAAATGCCAGGAATATTAAGGGCAATTTTGAGAAAGAAAAATGGTTAGGAAAGTCACTGGCTTATTAC
The DNA here is from genome assembly GCF_028018385.1 of Neofelis nebulosa. NCBI lineage: Eukaryota > Metazoa > Chordata > Mammalia > Carnivora > Felidae > Neofelis > Neofelis nebulosa. The sequence continues at coordinate 36,424,504 of NC_080796.1, forward strand.
TTACTAAAGCATATTATAAAACCACATTCATTAAAATAATATAATATTTTGAAAGAACAAATGAATAGGTCAGTGGAACTGAATATAATTCTAAAACAAAGCATTGTTGGGGTGCCTGTGTGGCTCAGTCAGTTAAGTGTCGATTTTGACTTAGGTCACGATCTCCCAGTTTGTGAGTTCGAGCCCCACATCAGGCTCTGTGCTAACAGCTGAGAGCCTGGATCCCGCTTTAAATTCTGTGTTTCCCTCTCTCTGCCCCTCCCCCACTCGTGCTCTGTCTCTCTCTCTCTCTCAAAAATAAACATTAAAAAGTTTTTTAAACAAAGCATTGTGTATATGGAAACTTAGTAGTTGATAAAATCAGCAGATAAAATAAAGTATAATAAATGGTGTTGGAAAAAATGGCAACATATTTAGGAAAAAATACTAAGCTACATCCCTAACATATATCATTCACAAAAAATAATTCTAGTGAATAACATGTATAAATATAAGAAAGCAAACATATGAGTATTAGAAATAATAGGTGAATATAATAGCGACCTTGGAGTTAAAAAGCCCATCCTAAAAAAAAAAAAAAAAAAAGTTACCAAAAACAGAAGTCAAAGGAAAAGGTTAATAAATTTGACTAATTTATCAAATTTATATTCTTGATTACATTAAGAACATTAGCTATGAACAATTTAAAACCAAACACAGGAGGAACTCAAGGGTAAAACGTATTCGTCACATAGAAAATAACCAAAGCCTTCCGATTCAGGATAACAATCTCCTACGATTAATAAGGGGGAAAAACCTAGGAATTAAAAGAGTCATAAGATATGAATATTATTCACAGAAGAAAATACGTGATGGGAATTGATAACGTGAAAAGGCACTCAATCTCACAAATACCCATAGAAATGTGCATTCAAACAACAGTGAGGGAGCCAGTTCCAGGTAAGATGAAGTGAGCACACACCATACTTGCGCTTCCATTGAATGCAAGTATAAAACCTGGACAGAATACATGGCCAACTACTAGAAGACTCTAAAAAGTAAATAGCAGTCAACAGCCGAGGTGGAACACCAAAAATAAGGTATCTTCAAACTAACGGTCACCTTACTAATTTTTTCCCTTCTGTGTCCTTCTAGCCCAAGTTCATTGGAAAACCTACACTGAGCACCGTGGTAGACAAGGAAAACTCTAGGAGAAACCCTCTAGTGCTGGTTTCAGAAGTACTAAAGGGAAGTTCTAAAGCTCAGAGAGACTGGAGGAAATTATCCAGCTTTCCCTGTCCTTTTGCCTCTTTCTCTTGCTCCCTCCCAGGCAATTCTGTGATGGTAGCCTTCAGGAGCCAAAATTCCAAGGGAGGAGAACTTTCCTCACCATTCAGTGAAGCCAGTGCTTCCATGGAGGTGAGGCCAAATCTCACTGCCTTTGTTTTTTTTTTTCTTTCTTTCTGTCCTCCTACCACTTGGCCACAGACAAACTGCAATTATATGGGAGATGGAAAAAAAAAAAAAAAGTGAGTCCTAGGGAGCGGAGAGGCACCGGGGAGATCACAGAGATGGCAGAGCTTAGGACAGTGACCCAGTGAATTTCTGGGCTCACCCCCCAACCTGCGTATGTGTGCACTTGTGTAGATCTAATCCTAATAAGCATATCAAAGACATTAAGAACTATACTAACAAATATATTTCCACCCAGGTCCTGGAGTGACTACTTGGTGGTTACTCATGAGACAGATCTGGATAGTATTACAAAGACTGAAAGCGGAACTGACATTGTAGCCTCAGCCTACAGAAGGCAAGTAGAAATTTGTGGTCTAAATATAATCATCAATTGTCCATTGAAACAAAAATATCAGCAATACTCATGTGATTCAAGCAAGACCCAAAATCTCATAACCTAATAATCATAATGTCAAGAATACAATCCAAAATTACTTCCTATGAAGAATCACAGAATTCTCAACTCAAGTGGAAAAAAACAGGTAATAGACACCAACAAGGAAATGATGGAGATATTGCAATTACCTGACAAAGATCCTAAAGCAGTAAAAAAAAAATTCTTGAAAGGGCAATACAAATGCTCTCAAAATAAATCTTAAAGAGAAAGAATCAGCAAAGAAATACAAGATAAAAAGAAAAACTAAGTGGAAATTTTGGAACTGAAAAGTACCATAACTGAAATTTAAAAACCAACTGAGTGGACTTATTAGCAGATTGGAGACGATAAAGGAGTCCATGAACTTGAAGATAGGTCAATAGAAATATTCCAATGTGAACAACAGAAAGAAAAAAGATTGATAAACAACAACACAGCCTCATTGATCTGCAGGAGAGCAACAAAATGTCTACTGTTTGTGTTCTCACACTTCCAGAAAGGGATAGGAAAGAGGGAAGCTTTGAGGGGCGCCTGAGTGGCTCAGTCACTTAAGTGTCTGGCTTCGGTTCAGGTCGTGATGTCACAGTTCTTGTGTTCGAGCCCCTCGTCAGGCTCTGTGCTGACAGCTTAGAGCCTGGAGCCTGCTTCAGATTCTGTGTCTCCCCCTCTCTCTGCTTCTCCCCTTCTCACATTCTGCCTCTCTCTCTCTCTCAAAAATAAATAAACATTTAAAAAATTTTTAAAAAGAAAAGAGAAAAAGTACTTGGAGAAATAATGGCTGGAAACCTCTCAATTTTGGCAAAAGACAAAACCTAAAATTTCAAGAAACCAAATGCATCCCAAACAGGATCAGTCTAAAAAAATCCATACCCAGACAAATCATATTCAAATTGCATGAGCCAATTCCTATAATAAATTTCCTCTTAAATCTGTTTATATCCTATTGGTTCTATTTCTCTGGAGAGTCCTGAGAGACATAGTTGTTGTCAGGATACAAATCTTTGATGGTAGCTGGACCGATGGCTTCACTTCCTTTTAGACTATTGGCTCAAGGACATCTCAGTTGTTTGTAATAAAACCTTTCCAACATAGCAACTTGCTTCATCAATGCTAGAAAGGGAGGGAGGCACTCTGCTAGCAAGACTAATCTTCTGTAATCTAATCATGAATATGACATCCCATCACTTTTGCTATGTTCTATTGGTTGGGAGCAAGTAACTAGGGTCAACCCATACTCAAGAGGAGGGAATTACATAAAGGCATGACCACCAGAAAGTGAACTTCACTGGGAGTCATTTTAGAGTTTGCTTAACCACAAAGGTTATATTAATATCAAAGTAGGTTTCAGAGCAAAGAAAGTTCTCAAAGGTAAAGAGAGATATTACATATTACTAAAAGTGTCGATTAACCCCAAAGGCATAATAATCCTAAATATGTGTACACCTAAGGAACAGGCTTTGAAAATACATGAAACAGGGGCGCCTGGGTGGCTCATTCGGTTAAGCGTCCGACTTCAGCTCAGGTCATGATCTCACAGTCTGTGAGTCCAAGCCCCGTGTTGGGTTCTGTGCTGACAGCTCAGAGCCTGGAGCCTGCTTCAGATTCTGTGACTCCTTCTCTCTCTGCCCCTCTGCCTCTCATGCTCTGTCTCTCTCTGCCTCTCTCTCAAAAATAAATAAACATTAAAAAAAGAAAATACATGAAACTAACATGGACCAAAATGAAAGAAAAGGTAGACAAACACATAATTATAGTTGCAAACTTCAACACCCTTCTCTCAGTAATAGTACTAGTGAGTAGAAAAAAATCAGCAAGAATATACAAGAATTGATTGATATCATCAACCAGCTGAACCTAATTATTAACCCAAAACAGTAGAATACACATTTTTTCCAAGTGAACAACAGGAAAGTCTCCAAACACTTGAAAATTTTAAAAACTTAAATATAATCCATGGATCAAGGAAAAAGTTTCTGTGAAACTGAACAAAAAAGAAAATGCCATATCTGAAAATCTGTGGGACACAGCTAAAGCAGTGCTTGGAGGGAAATTTATAGCACTAAAAACGCCTATACTAGAAAAGGAAAAAGGTATCAAATAAATAAGCTAAGCTTCTACCCTAAGAAACTAGAAAAAGGAGAGCAAAATAAGCATAAATCAAGAAGAAGAAAGTAGGGTGCCTGGGTGGCTCAGTCAGTTGGGCATCTGACCTTGGCTCAGATCATGACCTCACAGTTCGTGGATTTGAGTCCCGCATGGGGCTCTGTGCTGACAGCTCAGAGCCTGGAGCCTGCTTCAGATTCTGTGTCTCCCTTTCTCTCTGCCCCTTCCCTGCTCACACTGCTTCTCTCTCTCTCTCTCTGTCTCTGAAAAACAAATAAACATTAAAAAAATTTTTTAATAAAAAAAGAAGAAAGTAAGTAATAAAGATAAAGGCAGATATCAATGAAATTGAAGAAAAAATAATAGAGGAAAATCACTAAAACTAAAAGCTGGTTCTTAGAGAAAAAAATCAATTAACTTGATAAGTCTCTAGAAAGACTGACAAAATAAGAAAGAAAACACAATTTACTGCTATCAGGAATGAAAGAGGCAGTATCATTGCAGAAGCCACAGACATTACAAGGACAGTAATAATAAAAAATACTACAAGCAACTCTGTGCACAGCTATCAACAACTTAGATTAAATAGACCAATTCCTTATAAACCACAAACTAGTAAATGCCATTCCAGGTAGAGTAGATAACTTGAATAATTCTATAACTATTAAAGAAATTAAATTTGTAGTTAAAATCTTCCCCAAAAAGAATCTCCAGTTCCAGATTGTAGCCTTTGTAAAATTCTACCAAACATATAAAGAAGAAGCAACACCAATTTCTACATACTTTCTTTCAGAAAACAGAGGGGAATAATTTTGAACTCATTTTATAAGGCCAACATTTTACTGCTACCAAGCCATAAAAATACAGTATAGAAAAAAGAAAACTACAGATCAATATTTTTCATGACCATAAATGAAATAAAAATCCTCAACAAAATATTAGCAAATGAAATACAGCAATATACAAAAAGAAATACTCACCATAATTAACAGAGATTCATCCCAAGAGTGCAAGGCTGATTCAATAATCAAAAATCAATAATACAATTTACCATGTTAATCATCTAAAGATGGAAAACTAAGTGATCTTATCAAGACATGCAAAAAAGCATCTGACAAAATATAACATCCATTCATGATAAGCACTCATAGCAAGTTAGGAAGAGGGGAATTTTTTCAAAAAACTTTCAGCTAACATTATACTTAATGGTAAAAGATTTCTCCCTAAAATGTTTTCATCCTAGGATCAGAAAGAGGGCTAGGATATCCATTATCAATACTCTTAATTCCACATAATACTGGAAGTCTTAGCCAGTGCAATAGTGCAAGAAAAAGAAATTAAAAGCCATCAATCTTAAAGAAGAAATAAAACCATCCCTATTCACACATGACATGATCATCTATATAGAAGATTCCACAGCTCTACTAAAAACCTTCTAGAACAAAGTGTGGCTAGCAAAGTTGCAGGATCCAATGTTGACATACAAAAATTTATTGTATCTCTATATACTAGTGATATGCAATTGGAAACTAAAATTACAAAAACCATTCCATTTATAACAGCTAAAAAGAATGAAATACTTACAAGGGCATAAATCTTAGAAAACATGGACATGTTACAAATGCATGCATAAATCTTATAAAACATGCTAAAAGCTATACAATGATGATTAAAAAGTCAGAAGACCTAAATAAATGGAGACACATCTTATTCATAGAATGGAAGTCTCAGTGTAATTAAGTTGTCAATTCTCCCTAAATCTATGTATGGCTTTAGTGCAATACAAACCAAAATCTCAGTAGGCCTTTTTGCATATATTAATGAGAAGATTTCAAGTTCATATAGAAATGCAAAGGACTCAGAACATCCAAAGTAACTTTGAAAAGAATAGGTTAGAGGAATCTAACTACATGATATTAAAACTTACTATAAAGTTACAGGACTCAAAACGGTATGGTATTGGTGAAGAGGTAGGAAAATAGATCAGGGGAACATAATAAACTCCAAAAATAGACGCATAAAAATGTGCATTTAATCTTTGGCAGCCATGCAAAAGCCATTCAGCGAAGAAAAGAGAGTCTTTTTAACAAATGATTTTGAAACAATTGGCCATCCATATGCAAAACAATAAACCCTGCCTTATACCTCAAACCTTATACAAAAATTAACTGAAAATAAATCATAGATCTAAGTGTAAAATGTAAAACTTTTAGGAAAAAAAAACATAGGAGGAAATCATAATGACCTGGATTATGCAAAGAGTTCTCAGACATGACACCAAAAGCATATTCCATAAAAGAAAAACATATAGATTGAAGCCTATCAAAATTAGAAACTTTTGCTCTGAAAATGAAAAGGCTACAGCCTGAGAGAAAATACTTGCAAATACTGTGGTTGCAAGTCACAATTCCAACCATGGACCTGTTCCCACAATATCTAAAGAATACTCAAAACTCAACAATAAGAAATCAAACAACCCAGTTAAAAAGTGAGAAAAATATTTGGATAGATCACCGAAGAGGATATATAAGGACGGCCAATAAAAGAAGCCCAGCATCATGAGCTATTAGGAAAATGCAAATTGAAATCACAACGAGATATCCCTACACACTTCTCAGAATAGCTAAAGTAAAAATACACTGACAATATCAAGGGCTGGCTGATGAGGACGGGGAGCAACTGAAACTCTCGAGTACCTGCGGGTGGGAGTGCAAACTGGTATAGCGACTCTGGAAAACAGTTGGACAGTTTTTTTAGAGTTAAACGTACACTTACCATTCGACCCGGACATCCCACTCTGGGTATTGACTCTAGAGAACTGAAAATGTATATTGACATAATGACTTGTGCACCAACGTCCAGAGTAGCTGCATTCATAATTCCCCCAAATTAGACACATGCCACACGTCCTTCATTCAGTGAATGTATAAACAAAACGTGGTACAACCGTATGGTAGAACAGTCCTCAGCAATAATAAAGGCAAAATGATCACTGTTAGGTAACAACTCTTGTGAATCTGAAAAGCGTTGCGCTAAGTAAAAGAGAAAGAAGGTGGTGGACATCACCATAGGAACAGGTGGTCACGGGCTCCAGGAAGGCTCAGCTACTGTAGATCTGAGAAGTCAGGCCTTGGCTGGGGAAGTCCTGGATGAACTGGATCTGCCCCATGTCTGCAGTAAGCGGGGAAGCCCCGACTTTTCTCCCAGCCCCAGAAACCTTAGTGAGGAGCCCTGAAAAGACTTCATAGAAGCCAGGCGAGAACGGGTAGGGAAACAGACCAGTCTCCCGGGCCTTTCCTTATTCTGGTCCTTGCAGCTTCCCCACACCCTGCTGCCTGCACCCTGCTCCCTGACTGACCTTCACCGTTAGGAACGTTCACATGCTCTTAACACCATCAGGGGCCTCTGACTCCCTGCCCAGCACCCCCTGTGGCTCCTCTGTGTTGCTCCAACCTTACAAATGACAGCGCACAGAGCAGAAAGCCCTCAAGCCTCCCTTTGCTTTTGCTGGCATGTTTTCTCCACCTGGAATTCCCTCTCAGGAGTCAGGACAAGCACTGCTTTCTTGGGAAAGCGCTTCCTGGCTCTCTATCCACTCCAGCCTCCTCCCGTGTTCCTCCGGCATCCTAAGGGACCTCCGTCAAAGCCCTTGCCCGTTGACTTTGCCGTCGATTGGTGCCCTTTTTCCTTGCCGCTGCATCACACTCATGTTCGGCTCCCTGGTGCCAGCAGCACAGCCTCTAGGTAGGGAATGAAAAGTGCCTGTTTTTGGAAATGAACTCTTGAACTCTGTGTTGGCATGTGAGATAAAAATAAAATCTGAATTAGATCCAGGTTGAAAATGCTCCTCCCGGAAGTGGTGATTTGGTTCTCTCCTTTCCCCAGGGGAAAACGGGTCAGGGGCAAAGCGTAGCTGATACGTCAGAAATCCCGGGGGAAAGAAATTCCCGGGTAAGAAGCATTTACAGATGCCTGCGGTGTAAACGGTGCCGTTTGGGTCCATTTCAAGCTACCCGCATGATGTCACGGGAAAGCAAGTTGAGAAGAGATACACAAAGTCGGCTCTCCCAAGCATGTGCGAGCCAGCTCCAGAGCACCACTGGCTCAGACCAAACCCGTACCAAGGACAACAGGTGGCTGGGGCTAATAGCAACCTACAGGCTGAGGCAGAGGTCCCCTGCCTGCCCATATCGGACTGGCCAGCCTCTCTCTCTCTCTCTCTCTCTCTCTCTCTCTCTCTCTCTCTCCCTCTCTAGCAAACCAATGTTTTATTTCTAAAGCTCTGCCACATATTTCTAGTGGTGCTGATGGTCACCTGTCGCACTCACACCAGGTTATCTGTTGAAGCCAGCAAACAGAGTCTGGCCATCAGCAGACCAGGCCAGACAGGGACACTGGGGTGACTCCGCCTTGCTGCCGGTACTGATTACTTCCTGCTTCAGTTCCTCTACAGTGACCTTGCCTTCCATGTCCCAGATCTTGATGCTGGGGCCCGTGGCAGCCCAGAGGCAGCATCCATTAGACTGAAGCACAGGGCATTGATGATGTCCCCACCATCTAGTGTATAAAGGTGCTTGTCTTCGTTGAGGTCCCACAACATGGCCCGGCCATCCTTCCCTCCAGAAGCACGGAGAGATCCATGGAGAGACAGTCACAGTGTTTGGGCAGCCTGTGTGGCCGATGTGACTGGTCTTCAGCTTAAAGTTAGCCTGGCCCCATACCTGGACCAGCTTGTCCCAGACGCAGGAGACAATGATGGGATTGCTGCCATGGGGTGAAAAGCAGACACAAGACACCCACTCCGAATGGCTCTCATCCTGGACAGTATATTTGCATGCACCCAGAGTATTCCCCAGCTTGATGGTTCTATCTCAGGAGCCAGAAACAATGTGGCAGTTGTCAGAGGAGAAAGCCACACTCAGCACATCCTTGGCATGCCTTACAAATCTGCTTGTGGTGGTACCCATTGTGAGATCCCAGAGACGAGGGGCCAGGAGGCTCCCAGGAGCCTGAGAGGGCAAACTGGCCAGCTGAGGAGATGACCACCACATCACTAACAGAGTGGGAATGACCCTTAAGAGCACTCTGTGGGATGCCAGAGCTGTTCTCAGCCCTGGTCAGCTTCCACACGATGACGGTCTTATCTCGAGGGGCAGACTGTAAGCACCACGTCCGGGAACCGGGGAGTGGTGGCGATCTGAGTCACCCAGCCAGTGTGGCCCTTGAGGGTGTCACCCAGTGTCATCTGCTCGGTCATGGCAGCCGTGAGTGCGGGTGTCGCTGCGGCGACAAGGATGGAGTCGGATAGTCTATCACCACAGCCGCGGCCCCGCGGAGGAGAAGAGTCCGACTGGCCACTCTTGGAGGTCTTGTTCAAAACTCCCCTCCTGGGCACGCTTCCCGTGACTTCCGAGCGCAACCAGGCACCCTTCCGTACCAATGAGGTGAGTCTAGACTGCAGTTAACCTCTTCCCATTGCCACGACTCTTTCACACTTTACATGCACACTCTCACAATTGTTCTCGTATCACGACCCACTTGTTTCTTTTCCATTTTTCCTCCTTTGCTCAGCTGGATTATAAGCTCTGTCAGGACAGAGACCCTCTCATATACTTCTCTTGGATCTTTCTCTCACCCGGCACAAGGCTGTGCATACAAGTAGTCCTTGCTACAGAATTCGTGCCTGGCCTAAATGCCCCTCTGGAGGTTGCGTCACAGAGACTCGGTGAGCACACCTGGGGGGCCTGCACGCGGTCACCTCATCTGCTTGCCCCGTGTCTGGCCCCTGGCCTCTGCCTCCTTCCCCATCTGCCACCGAACATCAGGCCCCCATGCCGCCGGTCCCCCCTGTGATCCCACTTCCTACTCTGCAAATGCTTTCTAGCTCCTACTCACTGCTTCCACAATGTCAGTCGTCCCCCCTGGTTTGTCCCTCACTGCCAGTGTGACGTCATGGATGGATGACTCGATGGAGAGGATGGTGATGGATGAAGAAACGGAACGGCTGGCTGCCCCCCTCGACTCACCAGACCGGCTGCGAGTGGCAACTGTCACCCACCGTGCCTGCGCCTTGCCGTCGCTTCTGCCTGTGAATTCTTAAACCAGCCTTCCCAGGCCTGCACCCATGCCCACCTTACTTAGTAGTTCCCAGCAGGTACCTATTGAATACCTAAAGTGTCTGGTAATGAGTTCCTAATCAAAAACCGCATTTTGTCATTTTTCCGACTCAGCAGGACAGGTCCCTTTGCAGAATCCCTGGCACACCTCCGGTCAGCTTCCCTTGTTGCATTTATCACAGTTCCCCTGGCCGAATCTATGCGTGCCTTTGCTTTTGCCGCTTCCTCCGTCAGGTGGGAGGCTCTCGGGAGTGACTTTTTATACATTACTACCTCTGTATTTCCGGCATCCCTCGAAGGCAGGGTTTGTGGTTAGTAAAGCTCAGTGGGTAGTTCTGATTTGGTTTGATTCACGAAATTGAATTAAATGGCTAGATAAAGATGGATGAATGAGCTATTAATACACGGTCCTGCAAATTTCCCCGCAGTGCCCCGTCCACACTTCTTCACAGAATAGACCTTCAGTCAATGCTGTTGACACACCTTTTGATGTGCTTGAAAACGAAGAGTGAAGATTCCTGGTGAGTGAGAGGTTTTCATTTGCTCGATATGTTTTGGCTTCAAACCCTAAAACAGTCCTAGCCCCCGAGGTTTCAAAACCAGAACTGAAACCATCTTCCTTCTAGAGCCAGGTTGCCACAGAGAAGGGCCTAGAGAATAAAGTGCTTCTGAATGGCTCCATCCGAGGCATATCTGAAGACAGAAAATTCCAAAGGCTTTCCCGGACGGCCTCTAGGATGGGCTCTATTATTAACCTCCTGCGCGAGGCCGAGCTTCTCTCTGGCCTTGCGTGACTGAAATGAGCTTCTCCCGGGCTCACGCCGTGGCTTTGTGGGCCACAACCACTTCCTAGAAGCCAAGTTCATCTGAGAAATGAGGGAGGCCCTGGTGGTTTGTGGTTACAGAAGGCGTTTCCTTTGACACTCAGCTGGGGGAAGGACAAGCAATCCACAGCAGGCCGGAGAGAAGGGGAGCAGAGCCTGCTTTGGGATGTCCAGAGGGCGTCCAACCCTTCTAGCAAGAAGAGCCCTCCCCTGCATCAAGTGCTTATTGGGGGGTAAGGGGGCAAATGCCCTGAGACACCGGCAGCCACCTCGGGGGTGTCCCCGGTATTCAGAGGGTGTCAGAGAAAGGACAGTGCAGGCCTGCTGAGAAGTGAGCTGTGTCCTCTGGAATTGCTGAGTGGTCATGGAGGGGTAGGGGTGGGGTGGATGAGAGACAGACGACAGGTGTATAACCAAAATGCAACTTAGCCTGTAGGCAATTCCCAGCCTGTGGACAGTGTCTAAGCATGTCCTACCATCCACCCTTTCGAGAAGGGTCCTCCCAGCCCCGTTCACGAAAGACGAGGCTGACACTCGCACCCTCCAGGATAAACGCTCCTGACAGCAGAGAGCCACAGGCCTCCACGACTGCCAGAGTGACTGGAGGCCTCTCACAGCGTGATCTCAAGGGCTCTGGGCAAACCTCCCAGCTTATTAAAAAAAAAAAAAAAAAATTAATTTTCCCATGAATCAGATAATACCTGAAATTCCATCATCACTTTGCCTGAGGCTTAAACGTCTGGAAAAATACAAACACGTAGGGGGAGCACTCCAAATAGTATCATTTACACCTCAATGTCTGGAACCCTTCTGGATCCTTTCCTGCCCGCAGGTTTCCTGAGGGGCGGGGCTGGAGCAGGGGAGAGAGCCAAAGAGTAATGGGTGACTGAGGTAGGAGGAGGCCTGGAGGGGCAGAGGAAGGGGCAGAGGCTGGAAACCAGCTCCTAAACAAACTGGCCCTGCACAGTTTTGCCTGGGGCCACCCCGCAAGTCACTGTCGGATTCACTCACGGTTGCTGCGCTCTAGAGAAATTGGGCACCGGCCTCTCCCAGCAGGGCCCGCGTCTTGGGCACAGACTCGCATCGTGGCTCAGGGCCTCCGCACTCAGAAGGGCCCCGCGCTTGTGTGGTTTAATGCTTTGTTATCACCATCTTGAAGATTGTATTAAATGTTTTTTTTATTTTTCATTTTGGAGAGAGAGAGTGCACAAGCGGGCGAGGGGCGGAGACACAGGGGGACAGCAGATCCCAAGCAGCCTGTGCACTGACAGCAGAGAGCCCGTTGGGGGACTTGAACTCAGGAACCGTGAGATCGTGACCTGAGCCGAAGTCGGACGCTCAACCGACTGAGCCACCCAGGCACCCTTTAATTTAGAGATTTTTAAACAAGGGACCCCACGTTGGCATTTCACACTGCGCCCCACAAATTATGTAGCCAGTCCTGCTTTGCAAATCGCAAAAGCCCTCTGAAGGGAGGTCAGCCTAACCTCGCCATACCCCTTCATCACACACATTATTTCCTTGGGTCTATTTTTACACATCAGGGGATATTTGAAGAAATGTCCTTAATTCCGAGCACTTTAATTCACCTCCACCAACTAAGCCTCTTTCGAGGTGACTTAGGTGTCATGTGATCCGTCCTATTATTAGCCCATGCCCAGCCTTTCCCAACCCCCAAACTCCTGTTTCCCTTGCCCTTATATATATCTCTCTCTCTTAGCAGAAAAGTGGCACATGACCTCGTAGCCTCAAGAATACTTGGCACAGGTCCCTGTTTCTCAGCCGTATCTATTGTCCTCGTCCAGAATGACACTGGCTTCTAAGAGTCTCGCTGACATTTCTGACTTTTAGTGGGGAATGCCATTAATCAATCGGCTGCATCTGTTTTGGAAAAATTAAATAGCTCAAGTCAAGGCAAACACAGTAAATAATCCGTCAACAATCCAGGGGAGGAGTGGGGGCAGTGAAGGCAGCGTTTTGTCTTCTCATTATTTGAAATGCATTTAATCTGCTGCTGGATCCTCCACACCCAGGCTAGGGTTACTGGACACAGAGAGAAGAGATCAAAAGCGTTTTAAAAATGTGGGGCCCCAACCAGGGCATTAAAAGTATAAGTGGGCTATTCAACACGTGTGTCGTGGAGAATGAGTTCGCCAACAGGAGGGCCTTGAAATGGTTCTTCAGAGAAAAGGAGCTGTAATCTTCCTTGTGGCTTAAAAATATAGAAACATACTGTCTAATTCTTGGTAAGTGTGGCCTTCCTTAGGGGAAACAGTCAGGGGGCAGTGGTTAAGTACGGGTGCTGGAGCCAGACTGATTGAGTTCCAATCTTGACAGACACTTTCCCTTACTAAGCACTGACCTTGGGCAAGTTACTTAACCGCATCGTGCCTCCATTTCCTTATCTGTAAACTAATAATAACCACCTCAGGGTTATTGGGAAAATAATGAATTAGTGTCTGGTAGGTTAAAGGTTGCCCGTAAATTCTTTGACATTCTTCCCGTTACAAAGCGGGATCTTGTCCCCCTTCCCCTGGATTCCGGACTGGTCTATTACGACTTTAACTCAGAGCGTAGGGCAGAAATGAAATTTGCCAGTTCCGGGCTTAACCTTTACAAGAACTGGTAGCTTCCACCTTTAGCTCTAGCTGATTACCTCACTGGAGAAGCCACACAAAGAGGCAATAAGACTACAGGGGGGGGGGGGGGGGGATTGCCAGGCGGAGCCTTCTAGCCACTCTACCAAGCCACCAAGCTCGTGAGCCCAGCCATCTTGGACCCTGAAGCCCAGCCCAGCCACCAGCTTGAGCACCATTGTGCTGACACCGTGTGAAGCCGAACAATCGCCCAGCAGAACCCTGCCCGGATTTCTGACCCATAAAATTGTGAGAAACAATAAAGTGATTGTTGTTTCAGTTTTCTAAGTTTTAAAGCAGTTTGTTGAGCAGCCATACAAAAATGGCACAATCTACACACTGTCCAGGACAACCGATCTAGAGAAACAGGACGACGCCTGCAGCGGAACCTATAAGTTCCTACAATTTCTTCAGGGACATCACTTTTCCTCTACTACCTTTGTTCGTGAGGTCACCTCTCCCATTTCCTAGTCCCATTCCATTTTCATACACTTTTGCTCGGCCACCTCCTGTTCATGCCTCCTGTTTATATTGGGTTTCTCAAACCTCAGTGTGTATGCTGTTCACCTGGGCATTTCTTACAAAGGCAGATGCTGATTCAGTAAGTCTGGGACAGACCTGAAATTCTGCATTTCTAACAAGCCCCAGGCCATGTCCACGCTTCTTGTCCATAGTCCCCACTTACAGTAGCAAGGCTTTAGTCTCAGCCGAGGAATCACCTCCTCCAGAAAGCCCTCCTGCTTCCTAATCTCTCACCCTAAGGCTGTTAGGTGCTGTTGAGGACTCCTTTGGCTGCCTACCTCAACTTTTCTTTAGGGCTGGCCAAGCCTGTTTTATTTCAACGTCTACTCCTTCCCTCTCCCCCCATGGCTTGGGTAAATTTTGACTGATCTAAATGTCATTTTGGCATTGCCCTCCTTCTCTTTATTGTGATTTTTCACAGGTGTCTGTCTGGTGACTTGGTTAGACAAGGTTAGGAGAAGTCTGCTGTGGTGAAGGAGGGACTTTTCAGAAAGTTTTCTTCATTTTTTTTTCAATTTTTTAAATGTTTTTATTTATTTTTGAGAGAGAGAGAAACAGAGCACGAGCAGGGGAGGGGCAGAGAGAGAGAGGGAGACACAGAATCCGAAGCAGGCTCCAGGCTCCGAGCTGTCGGCACAGAGCCCGATGCGGGGCTTAAGCTCGTGAACCGTGAGATCATGACCTGAGCCGAAGTCGGACACTCCACTGACTGAGCCCCCCAGGCACCCCAAGTTTTCTTCATTCTTAAAAGGAGGTGCATGTGGGGATGCCTGGGTGACACAGTCACTTAAGCGTCCAACTCTGGATTTCAGCTCAGGTCATGATCTCACGGTCATGAGACTGAGCCCCTCATCGGGCTCTGAGCTGAGCACAGAGCCTGCTTGGGATTCTGTCTCTCCCTTTCTCTTTGCCCCTCCCCAGCTCATACTCTCTCTCTCTCTCTCTCTCTCTCTCTCTCAAAATAAATAAATAAACATTTTTTTTTAAAAAAAAAGACAGAGATGTATGTAGAAGAAACCAACCCGTATCTGTCCCCAGGTGTTAGTCTGTTGATACACGGTGCCTGTGGCTACTGCAGCCACCTTGCGATCACGAGGGGATCTGCACAGCAGGCTGAGTGACAATGGCAGTGGGGAAGGTGAAAAGCACCTGGGTCTGCATCCAGTCAGTAAACGAACCAACTCTGGCCTCTCCTCCATTAGGACTTCTTTTTATGGAAGATAACGAACGCATCTCTTTATTGTTTAAGCTGTTTGTAATCAAGCTTTCTGTCACCGGCGGCCAAGAGCATCCTATGGCGGATTCCTATGGCCCCCTCGATTCCACTCGCAAGCTGCATACATCATCTGGGTATCACTGCACTTCTCGCGTTATCCTGTGAGTACACATCTGCCTCCTCTGGTCGGGCACCTGTTGAGGTTTATTCCTCGCATTCCCGGGACCCGGTATGGAGTAAATGATATGAACTAAAGTGAACTCACCTAAGGGTCTTCAATTAGAGAGAAAGCAAGTGTTTGCCACTCCAGGTATTTTCCCCTGTCAAGGTTTAACCTTGAAGAACTGCCTCTTGGTGCTCTGCACTCCTTGGCCTTACCTCCCACCAACATGGGTAGTTCTGGAACACAATCTCATTTTGATATTAACCCGAATGAAATATCATTAAGAAGGTTGCAGAGAGGCCACAAGACTCATTCTAAGGCTGAAAATAATAAAAAGAATCATTATAATGATTATAGTAATGCCTCGCTTTTGCATAATAATAATGGTTACCATTAGCTGAGTCCACCATATCCCAAACGCTCCTGGGTACGCATAACCTCCAACTGACAGGGATAAATAACTTGTTAAAGGTCACAGGGCCAGTAAATAATGAACTCAGGATCTGAACCCAGGTGTCTGACCCCTGAGCCTGGGCTCTTCCCTTTTAGCTCCCAGAAAATGCCTCTCTGAGCACAGCAGACTCATCAAAGTGCTTTCACGCACATGATCTCATCCAGTGTTCTCGAAGGAACTGCGGGGACGATCAGCCGCATTGTTTTGATATTATTCATGCTGCTAAACTAAATAGAAGTTACAGTGCGGTCACTATCGAGCTCCCCCAGCCATTCTCTAGCGTATTGGTTTAAAACTCCACTTCAAATAAAGAACCACTTTTTAGAACAGGAAGTAACCTAATGTGACCGAATTGGGGGAACTTTTTTCTAGTGCTAAAGGCAAAAAAAAAAAAAAAAAAAAAATTAAGTTGGCCCAGTTTTTCATAGTGGCATGTTGATGAAATGCCATGAATGAATTGTGGGTTGAATGAATGAAATATTTCAAAGTGGAAAAATAAATCACGAGGAAGAACCAATTCCCCAAAGAAACAAGGCTGCAGATAGCAATTCCCTAATTTCCAGCCCCTCTACATTTTTCATTCCCAGGAGACCTCCCTGTCAAAACGTCTCTGATGGAGACACGGACCTGGAGCAGTAAGGGAAATCTCATTCTGTAGAGCATCTCTTTGCTTCCACCCCAGGCCTTAGGGCGGTGGACTTTCTTTGTTCCAGGGAGCCAAGCAGTCAGCACTCATCATCAGCCGGCCACTCAACAGGTCCCTTGGAAGTGAAGACAGAGCAGGTATCTCCCGGGGCTTGTGGGTAAGGCAATCATGGGGGCGTGGTTTTATCTCTCCCAAGGGCACGTGAGTTTCCCCGCTCACCACTCCCTTAAAACTAAAACCCTCCCTTCACGAATTACCTGAAGGATAATATTAATGCGTTCTTAACTCATAACCTCCAATATGTCATTATTGGAATCAGGGTTTGAGTGGCTCTTTCCCCAGTACAGCGGCACATGGTAACACCGGGCGAAGCACAGAGAAGGCACTTGATGTTTTTTTTTTTTTTTTTTAACTCAACAGAATGAGATCAGACTGATTTTCTTCCTTCTGCCTTCCCATCCAGGTCACTGCCTTTCCCTGCCCCCTCTTACCCTCTGGTATCAGTTGCATACGTTTGGTTGGCACAGACTCAGTTTATTTTAGTGGGAAGCCTAGAGGCGACACCCAGCGAATCACAGCTGTCATTCTCACTAGACGTGGTGATCCCCCACCCCCCGGCACAGAAGGGGAATGGTGCCAGGCGGTCACCACGTGGTGAGCTCCTGGGACGCACGCCTGGGTGACCCCTGGATATAGGGTGAACTTTGCAGCAGCCTGCCATTTTGCATTAAGAGGCAGGGGCCAGCCTAGAGAAACGGAAATGGAGGAATAAGAATATCTTTATTGAGGGTTTCTCCGCCCATTGGGCTGCGGAAACAGAATACCACACACAGTGGCTTCTTCGCTGCAGAAATGTACTTCTCACGGGTTCTGGGGGCTGAAGTCCAAGATCGGGTTGCCAGCATGGTCTGCTTCCGGTGAGAGCCGTCTTCTGGACCGCAGATAGACTGGCTTCTTACTGTGTCCTCACATGGTGGAAGGAGCAAGGGGTTCCGTGGGGGTCTCTTTTATAAGGGCACTAACCCCATTCGTGAGGGCCCCACCCTCATGACCTAATCACCTCCCAAAGGCCCCACCTTCAAACGCCATCACATTAGGATCTCAACATATGAATCTGGGGGTGGGGGGGAGGGTGGCCATAAACATTCAGACCAAAGCATGCATTTGGTCCGAATGATTCCCCCCACTCCGAATTCATATGTGGCTTATGAGTATGCCAGACTCAGCACACTGTCTGATGGGTGACCTACAGGGACTACTGTGCTACCTCCCTTATTGCCAACAAGGACACTGAGGCCCACAGAGGTTACCATCATCTCATGGTGCCAGGTTGGCAGAGCAAGGGTATGAACACAGGCCTGTCTGCTTCCGGAACCACGCCCTGCCGCCACTCACAGATCTGTCCTCCTGGGGTCGGGGACCCTCAGTGGCCTCAGCCTCTGGCAGTTTAGCCCAGTCCCAGCAGATATCCTACAGTGGCTGCCTTGCCACATGTACCCACTTCCCGCACTGGTGTCCACCTCGTGGTACATGTACCTGCTGCGTGGGTCGTATATGCCACCAAAGGATAAAGGATCTAGATTGGGACATTTATTAGCCAAGCATCCAGGGTCTGCAGTGACTGCTTCACCCTCCAACCTGACGCCTCTGTCCTCCCTCCCCGCCCAGGCACCTGCAGAGTGCATCACCCTGGTCTCCCTTCTTCCCAGCTCCAGGCCTCTCCCCTGCTGCCTGCACCCCCCCCCCCCCGCCCTTGGATTGTCTCCTTCCCTCCTCCTTCCCACCCTGGCCTGTATGAGAGCCTCCTGGTGGCCCAGCCCCCACGTGCCACACACCTCCCCTTCCCTGAACCCCTGCAGGTATGTCCCGCCCCACTCAGCATTTGCTTACATTCTCTCATGTGCATTAATAGCTTTCTGGTTTTAATATCCTTTTTCTGATTGGATTGTAAGCTCCTTAAAAGCCAGGACCATGCTCGCACTTTGCTTATGCTGCTTTTCCAATCCTGTCCTTTCCAAAGTCTCCCCGCCCCCTGCACCAGGCGGGGGGTGGGGTGGGGGGGGTGGGGGGGGTGGAGAGGACACATAATGTAACAGGATTGCTTTAAGCACCTGACCCCAGAGGCACTTTGCTCACTTCGGGTGTGGAACTAGAGTTGGTCGAATAACCAGCTAATTTTGCTTCGTCCCGTGATCTCCCCCATCCCAGAACCGTCTCTGCAGCCTTCTGCGCCCACCTCCAAGTTGCCCCTTGCAGAGAGTGGCCGTCTCTCCCCACAGTCCCCATGGAGATTGGCAGAGCCCGGCTCAAAGGGAGGCAGGCTGGATGCCTCCCCTGGACTCAGTGTACATTCTCGCAGGGACACATTCTGTCTTAGCAGCAGCTCAGCCGCCTCCCAGAGTCCCAGCCATCTCCTGCAGCAAGGCCCCCAGATGGCACGTTCTGTGGAGCATGCGGCGATGGAAGGAGCCACCAGCTAGGGAGGAGAGCAGCCTGGGGGCTCAGTGCCACCAAATCATTTGTCCCTTCGTCCTAGCCCTTCCACAAGGTGTCTTGCTCTTAACAGGCATCCGGGTGATGAGAGAAAGCCTTGGCCACATCCTGCCTGTGAGTGCTGGAGGCATTTTGGGCAGAGGGGGCTGCTTTCTTCCTTCTAATCAAGCCTGCCTCCCTTCCTCTCTCAGGCTGAGTTGGAAAGCTCTTGAAAGGTAGCAGATTGCAGGCACTGGAGGCTCGTGTCTTCTGTTTATCCACAGAACGAGGACATTGGCCGATGCAAGAGCCCCAGTACTGTTCCTTCCATGTGCTCCTGGCTCCAGAGCCCCCCAGAGCAGCCCGCCTGGGCTGCATAAGACTCCAGGTCCCCTACCCCCAGCCTCCCATCCCCCATGATGTTTCAGAGGGAGCTGTGTTCTCGGAGGCGGAGGCGGCGGTTTTCATATCGTGGGGTCGTGACCCATCCGTGGAACACAGTATCAGTTTACCAGGTCACAACTAGCAATTGTTTTCACGGAATAGAATGGAATGGAACATATCAGTGCATCACACATAGAGGTGGTACCGTTTCACCAGGTTTTTGTCAAACGCACACAAACACACACACACACACACACACACACATACACACATGCATGATATAAAATGCACTTCCTCCTGTGAGTCACAATCCCAAAGGTTTGTGAGTCCTTGTTCTGCGGGCTGGATAATCCAAGTCTTGTCCCTGACCCTGGTTCTCACATGGTGAATTTTCTAGGAGAGTGGGGGATGCTTTCTCCAAGCTGACCAGCCCTCTCCCCTCACCACCAACCGAAAGGAAACATCTACTGACGGAGAAATGATTAAGAAGTGATTTCTGCCCTCCGAGAGTATGAATTGGGAATAATGTTTGAAATGAAGCTGGGGGGAGTAAGATATACAAAACATCGGGTAATAGGGTGGAGGGAGATATTAATTCCCACTGCCAAAGAGACCCTCGGACTTCTGGTTTGACCAAAAGCAGTAAAGAAGCTTCGTGGTTGAGGAGCACTGCTGTCTACGGGGTGGTAACTTGCCTCTACATACCTAAATTTCCTTAAGCTGGGTTATTAGCCCTCAACGGCCCACCCTCTGGAAAAGCAAAACTGGTGCACAGGGCTCTCAAAAGATACCCCTAAGGGAGTATCTTTCCCCTTCTGGGTATCTCTATGCCCATCTAATTCCTGGAAACACTAGCATGGGGATCAGGATACCAGACTTTACGCCTGGGACCGACGTATTTTGCTCCGTGACTTTGGGTGAGCCATTTCACCTCTCCGGGAGGCAGATCTTCAGCTACTATAGTGGAATGTGCACAAAAATGGCCAGGCTCAGTCAATGACTTTGTGACCAGGTGAACTTGGCTGGGGACAGCACATGTCCAGAAAGGATGAGGGTTAAACAGACCCACACTGGTCCTTACATAAGAGAAGACCTTTCCTCCACGCAGTCCCAGCCAATTCCCTGCCGTCTTGGACATGTGTACCTTGCAGCTGTGAAAAATGCCTGTTTATCTAGTGAATCACAAAGGATAATTGAGCACAACTGTCTTGGCATATGAACCGATGTTCACGAGTGAACCAACCAGACTGGCCTCAGGAATGGCTTTGCTGGGTGAGAGCAATACCACCTGGGAAAGTGGGGTGGTGTCCACCATCTGGCCTTCTCGTGCTTTGCCCAGAGGTGTGGTTCCAATACACAGATGCTGAGGCACTCCGGCTCCACGGGCAGCAAGCTTAAAGCTATCCCTCAAGCCCTTGTTTGCAAATAGAGCTGCCCTGCCTTTAAGGTCACCATTAGGGAATCTATACAAAAGCAAGGGGAAGCCAATGGATACATCGTTTTACTGCATCGCTGTCCCACTGCCAATTATCGTATCGGTTCTAAAGCCAAAGATAGTCTTTCACGACTATCTAGCTAGGGTCTAGAGCTCGCTACTTTCCATTTCTGGACAATTCCCCCATGCTTTTGTCCCAATTCGTCTTAACTAGAGCCTGCACCCTGATCCAGGACTCTGAACTCTGACCCTTCCTGTCGCTCTAAGCCCAAAGTCCAACTCCCTCACGGAGGTAGGTCATGACTATGCTCTTTTCATAAGGGACAGTAAGGAGTGACAAAAGTGAGCCTGTAGGATGAGGGGTCTGGTGGCGGAGAGCCCAGCACAGTGATGGTGGTGCAATTTGGGACAGAGAGGATCATCTCAAAAGTTCTGCCCAGGGACCACCGAGGCAACTTGGCTAATTCTGCCATTCATAATTATGACTAGCTGAGTGAAAATGTGCTGATACCCTGATGAAGTCAAAAAAGGCCTTCTTGGGTAGTTGGGGACAGTGGGGGTGGGAGAGAATGAGTTATAACTGCTGAGGACATGGGCAATCTATGCAATGGCAGAAAATACAGAAGTGATGGAAGTCACCGTCCCGGAGGAAAGGCGTGCTGATTTCCTCAACCCGCTTGCAGAGGGCTCCGTTTGGAAAATGACATTGAAAAGTGGAAATTTCTTTTGTTTGTTTGTTTGTTGTCATTGTTCCCTAAAGGAGAAGCTAAGATTCCATCACGAGTAACTTGATAAAAATACTACACACCTTCCCTCTCCAAAGCAAACAGACCCCTTAATGTTGTGTTGGAGGAAGAGGTTCTCCCAACATGGTCCCTAAACCCCAAGTGGTTATTCAAGGATGAAATCTTGGAGTAAAGGCCGGGGCTGAATCCAAAACGGCTTTGGATTGGCGCTGAGACTGTAATTATTGCCAAAACCGGATTCAAAGACTCTCGACCCACTACTGGCCTCTACACATGTGAAACACCTTAACTTTTGTGTAGCAACTTTAGTTACATGTTTCAATTACTGTGTATGCAGCACCCTGAGCCCCGCAGGGCGTTCTTAGTCCCTCTGTTTTACCGCGGAGGAAAACAAAATGAATTTTTGGAGGATCCTCAGCAGAGGTTCTAGTCGGATCTCCTACCTCAGCCATGAAGTTTCCCCAGTTTCCGAGGTTTGTTCACACAATTCATCCGGACCCTGGTAGTGACCAGAGTAACTGATTACAGAAATGTCTGATGCTGACGCTCTTAATCAGAATGCAGACGTGGGTATTACATAAAGGGGTTCTGAAACTTGAGCGTGCATCAGAATCCCCTGGGGACTTGTTAAACCACTAAGCCCCAGCCGGAAGTGTCTGATTAAGTAGGTCTGGGGTGGGCCTCATCTCCCAGCACCTCTGCTGCTGAGGTTTCTGCAGGAAGGAGCCTGTACTGGGAATGCCGTGGGCCTCCTTCCCTCCCCACATTTCCAGTCTACACCAGGGATGACTTTTTCCCATCCCAGCTTGACGGCCACAACTATAGATCCTTCCCTTTCACTGTGGGTTCTGGGAAACATCAAAGGCATTAAGACGGAAATAAGGAACTCAAGCTTCAGCCTCGGGAGCAACTTCGTTCCAAAGGCTAAATCCCATCGCATGTCACACAGTCCCCCAGCACCCCCGTAAGATCCAAGATGCACATTAGTACACTCAGCACTCTCGGGAAGTCCTGAAGGGTGTAAACCAGTGTAACCTTGTTTAACGTGGTTCTTCCCGATTTTACGTGACTACGGACCCCTTGACTTTCCCTGATAATATCACACTTCTCATTTCATGGAGTAAAAGAGTTCTGATAAGTACTGGTTAGGAAACATTCCATTAAGGTCTTATGGCGTTGGCTGGATAATTCCAGTTTCGAGTTTAGTCCTCAACCACCTCTCCCCCGACGGGCCTGTCCTGTGAAACCCAAAGCGTGGAGGGTCAGAGCAAAACCTGTGTTTCCTGTGGGCAGCTGGACCCCAAGAAGGAGGAAGGAATTTCTCTCAAGTTGACCAGGCAGATGGGTCATTTCCTCTTTTCTGGAAAGGAGCACGTGAGGAGGCAGGGAGAGGCCAGGGAGTGACACAGATGGAACCTGCATGGAACGAAAGAAAACAAGGCAGGGAGGGAGCATTCCCTGTGGCCCCACCACCAGCAGAGCTGAGCAAGAATCAGACAGACAGAGACCAGCCCCTAAGGAGCCTTCAGTATGATCAGGGAAGCTTCCTGAAGAAAGCAATACTAGACATTATAATATGAGCGTTTCTGGTGTCACTGCCTTCAGGCAACCCAAGAAGAGTGTTATCATTCACGGACAGGCTTCAGACATTGGGATGTCACTTGTGTCAGTGCAGCTGGCAGATGGGCCCCAAACAGGAAAGAGGTTAAGTCGCTTCTGGTGGCCAGTGCAGGTGACTCCAGCTGACTTGATCTGTTGAGTCCTTGCACAAACAGATCTGTTCCACGGAAGCAAATTAACCCTCAGGGGATGACGTTTTCCTACCTGAACTGTCCGCACGTGTTAGCCGACAAATGTCATGTATTGTTTTCCTGCAATCCAGGATGAGGGGAGCACTTAATTCCTGTCCAGGGGAGCATGTTTCAGACCACAGTCACCCTCCACGATCAGAACACACATCAAGGTCACAAGCCAAATTGTATTTTCCTGCGGGAGAAGGACTGAATCATTATATAGGAAGCCCTAAGATGGCCAGGGGTCAGGAAACGAGTCCACGGCGTTTCCTCTGCGGAGACAGATCTCATATCTCTGACAGTGGGGGCGTCCACCCCATATCCTCCTGGCTCTTCTGGGGCCCCTCCGGGGACTCCTCCGTGTCTCAGTGCCCTGGGGATGGGGCGCCCCTGGCTCTTCGTCCGTCACCGGCCCACCCCCATCCCTCCTGTCTTCAGGCCTCCCAAAGCACTGTTCCAGCACCTTCAGTAAACAGGCCAACGACGTGAAGGGACGACGCATCCAAGAGAAAACAAGCTGGCTCAGAATGTATGGAGACACGGTCAACCTCATGAAGAATCAACAGTAAATGTCACCTTTTGCTCATCGCATCGACAATTAGACAAACGTTAAGATGCTCCCTCGGGGCAGGGTGTGGTTTCAAAATAAGGTACTGACAGTGAGAACGTAAAACCTTACCGGAAGCCACGTCACAAGATCTTAACGAAAGTGTTCGCGCCTCTGCGTTTATTAATTTGGAAATACGCTCACCACACCTCTGGGTTGTCTTAAAGAAGGTTATAAAATAGCTCAGACAGAATAATCTAATTTGTGGGGGGGTGTGGGTGTGAATGTGAGTGTAGAAAAGTGTCTAAAAGGATAAGTTCCCAACTTTTATTTCTGATTTTCTTGGAATCTATACCACCCATAAGCCTGCGCCTTCCTAGAGCCCCATCATCTGGAGGGTCTCGCCCTGGCCCTTCTCCAGCCTGCTTCTCTCTCATGGGACAAGGACTCTCAAGGCCAAAGCAATGAACTCCCCTGAAGGTCTGGCCCATCCTCCTTCTACTACACAGTCCAGGACCCAGGACATTGGAATTCTCATGCCTAGGACCCCACAGGTTTCTCCCTGGGGGTAGATTGTGAGGCTGGTGTGCATGCCCAGGGCCCGAGGAGGTGGCCAGAAGGAAGCTGTTTGCAGGGGTGTGGATGGCGTTTGCACATGGGACAGGATTGTCCACACGTGCACACAAGGGACCCTCAAGGTGAAGGCTGGAGTCATGGCCGAGACAAGAAAGGACGTGGCCGGGCCCTGAGGTCAACTCTCCCCATGCTACTGCACTCTGGCCCAGAATTTCAGGGAGTCCCAGAATTCAAAATTTGGGCCTAAACTTTCAGATTGTCACAAAAGGATAGACAGGACATATTTCATGTAGCAGTCAGCTGGACTTATTACTTCTAAATATTTAGATATAAAGGAGGTGGGCCTTTGCTTATACTCTTGCTACAGACCATAAAAATGCTAGGAATGGACCCACTTTGGGGAGAATTAAGGATCATTTTATTTCTCTTTATTTCTCTCTGCCTCCCCTCCCCTCTTTCTCCTTTTCTCCCCCTCTTTCTCTCCTTCCTCTTTTTCTCTCTCTCTCTCTATCACTTTTAATCCCTCCTCATGTTCTTTTTTTTTTTTTTGCCATATACTAACAAATTGATGTTCTTTGTTTTAATAGTTCCAGTCCTACGAATCTAATCTTAAAAAAAAAAATTAGAAATGTTGACAAATATCTGTGCACCTAGAAATGAAAATAACCTAAATGCTAAACAATGGGAAAACAGTCAAATGAATTATGATATATTCATACCATGTGGATAAACATTTTAAGATTTCATTAGTGAAACCATTTTACATTAATAAAAAGATTTAATGAAAAAATGCTCAATATGAATTGAAAAGCAGGGTACAAAATTATATAATATAGAATCAATATAAATTAAAAAATATAAATATGTGAGATTTTATACACACACGTAGTAGAAAACCATAAAGATATTCACTATGTGTATGTGGGATGAAATTTTTAAAAACATTTTTGGCTTTTTTCTACAATGGTTAAGGATTACATTTGTAATCAGGAAGAACATGTTTCAAAATCTAAACACGTGCCTTTGTCCAGTTTGTGTTTCCATGAGGAAGCCATACCCCGGTGGCCTTTGACGTAATCCACAAATGGGCCCTCCGTCCTGTCGCCACTGTGGAATCCTGATTTCCAACTGCTGCTTCCCTTCGGTGCCTTCTGACATTTGGGTTCCTAGAGCAGCTCTGGAGGCCTCATGCTAACCGTGAGGCTGCCTCCTTGATGGGCCACCGGGGAGGGTAGCTTCTATGGCAAAGCAGCACGGACGCTCTTACAAAAGGAGACCCACCTGCCTTCTCTCCGCAGGGCCCTGGCCTCTGTGGGCTGTGAGGTCCTCGCTGCCTTCACCCTACGCACGCTGTCATCACCGCCCCCTGGCCGTGCTCCAGCGCAGCACCTTTCATTATTTCTCGCCTCTTGCAAAAAGGTCTGCTCAGTTAGGTCACACAAACATTTCCCCTTCTAAAGGTCTTCACTTTAACAGGGAGATGACAAACTCTGCCCAGGGAGGAATCCCCAAAGGCAACATGTCTGCCACATGTAGAAGATGTTTGGGGACAGCAGCGGGAAGCAAGCTTTCTGGTGTCCCAGAAATCCAACCCTGTCCATTACCTCCTTTCAGCAAAGCCCACCAAGACCAGAGGATGGAAGGACTGAGAAAACCTTCCAGAACTAAGCATTAGAAAATGCAAACCGGAAGGAAAGCCGGAGGAGCCCAGATATCTCCTACTCAAGCAGAACATAAAGCATACAGATTAAGATGAGAAACTTCTGTGAGCCACCAATCCTCAACATGTACCCAACATTTCTACGAGTTGAGAGAAGACAGCTATTTTTATTGTTACTGCTATTGCATTGTTCTTGAAACTCTTTCAAGTCACAGACTGCCTGCCACCTTAAATGCTCCCTCCTGCCTGGTGTCCCCCATATCACACACAGAGCCTTGGCTGAGGGTGGTGGGAGAGGGCTTTGTTGGTCCCATGATCGCCAGTGCTAGGCAGGCAGGCGGGGAGCCATTCATTAGTTTAGAAGTTCATCGTCATTGCTGGAATACAGACCACTAGAGACAGGGGTCTACCAAAAAAACTATATAACCACCATAAGGGCCTTAATTTTCTTTTTTTCTAAAAAAAGGAGGATTATATTAAATTTCCAAATCCTTTATTCTCCTAAGACTATGTAGTTCCATGTAAATTTATGTGCATTTTTTTTCTAAAATCTAACGTACTTTTCCAATTTGTAATGCTATTGCCACACCCCCAAACTTTCCTGAAATTGTACTTATTTCCAACTTGGCTTGCAGAGGGCAGCACATCTTACTCTTTTGCACAAGGCCTCTTTGATGCTGAAAACACTGCTCAGCACATAATTCAGGTTCTGGAAGACTAACTGGACAGACTGGATGGTCTCAGCATCACTTCCTGGCGAAAACCTAGGCTTTGCAACCAAGCTGGCCCCGGAGTGAATCCTGCTCGTTTCCTCATCTATAAACAGAGATAATTGCGCCCCCCCTGCCCCCCGCATTGTTGTTTAGTGAGCTTTATTTTTTTTTTCAACGTTTATTTACTTTTGAGGCAGAGAGAGACAGAGCATGAACGGAGGAGGGTCAGAGTGAGAGAGGGAGACACAGAATCTGAAGCAGGCTCCAGGCTCTGAGCTGTCAGCCCAGAGCCTGACACGGGGCTCAAACTCACGAACCGTGAGATCATGACCTGAGCCGAAGTCGGACACTTACCCGACTGAGCCACCCAGGCGCCCCTGTTTAGTGAGCTTTAAATGAGATTATACACAAAGCGTTTATTACAATGCCTAGCACAGAATAAGGGCTCGGTAACACCAGCTCTTATGTTGGATGATCATCGTGAGAATTTCTTTTACTCTCCTGGAAGTACAGAGTTTAAAAAGCATCATCCCCACGATGAGGAAAACAGTTGGTGTCAAATATACCTCTGACGGCTCCAGCGTCTCTGGGAGGCCTCCCTTGTTGGTTTGGATTTCCACCTTGGCGTGTCAGCAGGGGCTCCTTGGGAGTAAGAACAGCTTGGCTGCTTGCCTTGAAACTTATTGGCACAATAATAAGAGATAATGATTTCCCTGTATGCACTCCCTCAGAGCACTTATTGTTTAAGTATTTCCCTTATTCCTCCTTTGCTGGAAAACAATACCTTATAGAAATCAGCTGAGGAAGACACTATTCGCAACTTCAAAAGTGCAGCCTTCTCCCTGCCCGGACTTGGCGAGGAAACCTGTTTGGAGCAGTTCACCTCAGACCCAGGAACAGAATGTGACAAAATGAGTCCCCGAGGACTGATGTGGGCACCAAACACTTGGCAGCTTTGGGGCCAGCGAGGCCAGCGATAAGAGATTGGTTTCCTCAATTGATGTCCCATTTGGACCATTTGCCAGCCCCAGAAGGTCACAGCCATGCTATGAAAATAAGGTTTTTTTTTTCTCTTTTCCACTCACCCTCCATGCCTTCCATGATATTTCTTCTCCGTCCCTCGGGAAATTTGTGTCTTTGCGGGATCTGTCCTCTGCCCTGCTTTTGTGAACATACCAAGGCAGAGATCCATTTAATTTTCAGAAACTGTGTCTGTCAATAAATTGCTTTTGCTCTATCTTGGAGGGGGGGCTGCCACCGTCTTCCCCGAGCGGACATTCCTTATGTACGGGAAGCGTTTCTCATTATCTGTCTTGACCCCTTGTGCAATCTTCTTTTCATCCTCTCCTTGAGCTTTTCTTATCATGGCTCACACTCCCTCCACCTCATTCTGTAATCGGCAGCATCCTTCTTAGCACCTGGCGGCGTATCCCTCGCATATGTCCTCCGCCACAACCTTGATTATTCCCCCTCATCATCCGCCGGAGCCTCTCGAACCGGGAGCGCCGTCCTTGATCTCACCAAACCCAGCACTTCAGCTCCTTTGCTTCTGAATCCTCCAGACCTGCCTCGTGAAGGAGATCGGGCGTGAGAAATTGGAGGGCTCTATGGGGGCGCCTGGGTGGCTCAGTCGGTTGAGCTTCCGACTTCGGCTCAGGTCATGATCTCACGGGTCTGTGGGTTCGAGCCCCGCGTCGGGCTCCGTGCTGACGGCTCGGAGCCTGGAGCCTCTTCGGATTCTGTGTCTCCCTCTCTGTCTGCCCCTCCCCCGTTCATGCTCTGTCTCTGTCTCAAAAATAAATAAATAAATAAATAAATAAATAAATATGAAAAAAAAGAAAAGAAATTGGAGGGCTCTATTTCTCCACTCTGTGTTTACTGAGCGCCTCCTATGTGCCAAGCACTTGTTGTCTATGAACAAGACATATGTTGCCATACTCACTGGGCTCACAATGAAATGAACAAGGAAAGAGACAAGTCAACAGACACCAGCGGGTGGGGAGCCCCAAGGAGCCCAGGCCACCACAACAAACTCACAGGCACTCTGTGGGGTATGTGAAGTCTGAGGGTCACATGGCAATACTTAGTGTCTGTCAGATACTACTGGCTTGAGGCGGTATAGGTGTCCACATTAGATCAAAGTGAGTTCCTTTCCACAATGTATCTGCAGTTGCAAGAAATAACAAGAAATACTGTGTAAAAATCAGTGTGGTGTCTTATATGATTGCAAAGTTTTGGACAGTGGACAGTGTCCAACAGCTCCACGCATCCCAAGAGTATTTAAGAATGAATTTTAGGGGCTCCTGGGTGGCCCAGTCGGTTAAGCATCTGACTCTTGATTTCAGCTCAGGTCGTGACTTCACGGTTCCTGAGATTGAGCCTGGAGTTGGGCTCTGCACCGACAGCATGGACCCTGCTTGGGATTCTCTCTCTCCCTCTCTCTCTGTCCCTCCCCTGCTTGTGCTCTTTCTTTCTCAAAATAAATACAACTTAAAAAAAAAAAATGAATGAATTTTAAATACCATATTTCCTTCAATTTGTGAGACTTATTTTTCAAATGGCTACTGAGTTCTTAGGGGTGCCTGGGTGGCTCAGTCAGTTAAGCGTTTGACTTTGGCCAGGTCATGATCTCGTGGTTCATGAGTTCGAGCCCCATGTCAGGCTCTGTGCTGATAGCTCAGAGCCTGGAGGCTGCTTCACATCCTGAGTCTCCCTCTCTCTCTGCCCCTCTCCCACTTGTACTCTCTCTCTCTCCCTGAGTCTCAAAAACTAAATAAACATTTAAAAAAAAAATTTTTTTTAATGGCTACTGAGTTCTTAGGACATAAATACTACATTGTTCAGACCTAGCTACTTAATCAAGTAACTGTTCAGGGCTTCTCTGGGCTTTGAAGCTCCATGAAAAATTAGAGACACTAAGAATACCGTGTGAGAGAAAATTTGGAAATCTCTGATCTAAGCTGAGACCTGCAGGGTGAGGATTTGTTCATTGGGCTGAAGGAAAGGGAAAGAAATCTCCAGGCCAAGTAACACTATATCCAAGTCCCAGCCGTGAGAAAGAACAGGGTGAGTTGGGGAACTGTAAATTGTCTCATAGTGCCAGCTTCTTGCTCCCCCGGAGGTGAGCGATCTGGCCCACCACTGCTGCACGCATGCACACTCATACTCTTGCACACCCCTCCCCTCCCCCAGACCCCTGCCCACGGCTTTCCCTCCTATTCTCAGGCCTCCAAGACCTGGGATCACACTGCAGCAGGGAAAACAAAGACCTAAAGATTTGACAAGCCTACTAGGGTGGGGCCAGGCAGATGGTGGCCGCCCAGCAGTGTCAGCAGCCTTCATGGCAGGTCTGGCAGCAGGTGCCAGAGAGTCAGCCGGGGAGAGACTGGATTTCAGAGACAGGACTCCAGTCCCTGGAAGGAACTGAGGCCCTGAGCAGGAACCCAGGGACACAGTTCCCAGAAATGGGGCACAGGGTGGAGGTTCAATGACAAAGAACAAAGTAGGAGCCCAGTTACAAAAACGGTCACCAGAGCTGAGAGGGACCAGCCGAGAGGAAGTGGTCTATTCATAACAGGAGAAAATCAGAAACAGCTTTCATATCCAAAGTAGGGGATTATTAAATAAATTATGGTAAACCTGCACTGTGGAATACTGTGTGATATGAAAAAAATAACCAAAAAACAAAAAACCACGTTCTATAAGACCATGGACAATAGGGGAATAATCAGGTATATGAAGTTGGGACATTAGGTGACCACCTAATTTGTAAAACAAAATGTCAACGTGGGCTTAGAGACAGCAGAGAGGAAAGCAGATATGGAAAAATTACTGGAAGGAGATATAACCAAATGCTATCTAAATGGGTAGAGCGTAACTGATCTCAATTTTTTCTTTTTTCTGCTTCTCTGTAATTTCCAAATTTTCTCAAGTGGGAAAACAAAAACTATCACATCGATTTCTTTAATGAAAAAGAAGCAAAAGCAGAAGCCGCTTGGAGTAATGACATGTCCCAACGCAGACCAAAGCCATTGGAGAAAGCCGTGTCCCCAAAGGGGTCAGTTCTCCGTACAAACATGGAAAATCAATAATTAGAAGGTGCAAGGTGGGGGTTACCAGATGTTTGGTATAACACCAAGGCCAACCTGGGAATTGGAAAGGATGAAAAATAAAAACCCAACAAACTAGAAATGTCACTACTGCTACTTCTTTCCAAAGTTCCCTTTCCTTCACTTCTTTTTTACTTGTATTTAAATTCAAATTAACATACAGTGCAGTCTTGGCTTCAGTGGTAGAACTCAGTGACTAGATATGACACCCAGTGCTCAACCCCAAAAGTGCCCTCCTCAGCGTCCATCCCCTCACCCATTGCCCCTCTAGCATCCCTCAGTCTGTACTCTGTATTAAGAGTCTCTTATAGTTTGTCTCCTCTCCTATTTTTACATTATTTTTGCTTCCCTTCCTTTGTGGTCATCTATTTTGTATTTTTAATTCCACATATGAGTGAAATCGTATGATATCTGTCTTCCTCTGACTTATTTCACTTAGCATAATACATTCTAGTTCCATAGACGTTGTTGCAAATGGCAAGATTTCACTCTTTCATTGCTGAGTAGTATTCCTTTGTATATATATATACCACATCTTCTTACTCCATTCATCCATTGATGGACATTTGGGCTCTTTCCATAATTTGGCTAACAATTTCCATAAATTGTTGATAATGCTGCTATAAACATTGGGGTGCATGTGCCCCTTTGAATCAGCATTTTTTTATCCTCTGGATAAGACAGTATGGTATTGGCACAAAAACAGACACATAGATGGATGGAATAGAATAGAGAACCCAGAAACGGATCCACAAATATATGGCCAACTCCTCTTCGACAACACAGGAAAGAGTATCCAATGGAAAAAAGACAGTCTCTTTAGCAAATGGTGCTGGGAGAACTGGACAGCGACATGCAGAAGAATGAACCTGGACCCTTTCCTTCATTTCTGTTCATGACCAGGTATGATATCTGTTTCCAGTGACAGCTGTGGCTGTAACTGCTTTCAAAGCCCCGAGCGTCTGATGAGAGGAACCCAGGAGGTGAGGTCAAAAGTTACGGTGGTAGCATCAGGACAGCACTCTCTGGGCAAGTGACATAGCATGGCGTCCGGGGCAGCAGCCCTTGCTCTGAAGCTGACCATGTCTTCTGCTGGCTGTACGACTTTGGACAACCCATGTCTGAGTCCATTGCTTCATCTATCAAATAGGGAGAAGTAGGGCCAAATAATATTGGCCGTACTGGGCTATTGGGGCTTAAATGAGATTAATCTGCCTGGCTGTGCTCTGGGAACCACAAAGTGTCATGCGTGTGTCAAGTTTACTATTACTAACTGCTAGGTGGAGGGTCTACTCACACGGAAAGACACATTTCTAAAAGTGTTACAGACCTCACAAATTCCATAAAACCCATAAAACACAAACTCCATAAAACACATCATGTTTACATACTGTAGCGAAGCCATGGTGCTTATACGAAATCTCATCCAGAAAGACCCGTGGCTCTGATCTTCGTGGGGAAAATGCAAATGAGCATTCTTCTATCTCCATTAGGGAAACCCCACAAAATAAAGGCCCCGAGCCTGGAAGGCTACAAGGGAGCTAGAGAAAAGTTAATGAGAAAAATCTTTGTCATTTTTGCTTGGCATCTAATATTTCTAGCCAAGACATCAACATGTCTCTGCTTTCCAGTGACCCTAATCTTGATCTTAGCCTCAAGTCATGACCTAGGAAGTAGAGAGCTTCAGAATATTAATTGAAAAATCAAGTCTGACATAACCTCTTCTCCCAGAGATCCTAAGAAACCCTGAAGAAGGTCATAAAGTATTATTCTTTCATTGAATTCAGAGATTTTTACGTTGAAAGATGAATGAATGAATGAATGAATAAATGATGAGTGAGTAAAGACTCAAAGTTTTATTACAAGGAATGAAAATTATTCTCTAGCTTCTCAGGAAAAATACAGCGTTAACAAGATATGCCCAGGGGAGCCTAGGTGGCTCAGCCAGTTAAGTGTCCAACTTTGGATCAGGTCATGATATCGTGATTCATGAGTTCGAGCCCCACATTGGGCTCTGTGCTGACAGCTCAGAGACTGTAGTCTGCTTCAGATTCCGTGTCTCCCTCCCTCTCTGCCCCTTCCCTGCTCATGCTCTGTCTCTCTTTCTCTCTCAAAAATAAACATTAAAGGGGCGCCTGGGTGGCGCAGTCGGTTAAGCGTCCGACTTCAGCCAGGTCACGATCTCGCGGTCCGTGAGTTTGAGCCCCGCGTCAGGCTCTGGGCTGATGGCTCGGAGCCTGGAGCCTGTTTCCGATTCTGTGTCTCCCTCTCTCTCTGCCCCTACACCGTTCATGCTCTGTCTCTCTCTGTCCCAAAAATAAATTAAAAAACGTTGAAAAAAAAAAAATTAAAAAAAAAAAAATAAACATTAAAAAATAAAAAAAAAAAAAGGATATGACCATTTTAACAACCAAAGAACCATAGAGAAAGGACAGAGTCCGATATGGACACATGGAGTTCTAAGAATACTTTCAGAGAAACCACTCTGTTCTGAGACACCATTAAGTGTCCCATCCAAGGGAGCCCCAGACTCAGGGAATAAAACTGCCACTGACACAATAGACCAGAGTCCCTGTCCCCTCCCCCTCTCCTCCTGCCCCACCTTTCCTTCCCAGAAGACCCGCAATACCCATCCCTTTCCTCAAACTGCAACCTGACAGATTGGGACTATCTTCTAAGCAGCCTCCTACCCATCCCCTGTCTTTTCCCACTTCTGCTGCACACCATGCTGCTACCTGATCAGGGTACCCCGTGCTGCTGGCCGGAACCCTGCCCTGATACCCCAATCCCAGATCAGGCATGGGAGCAACACAGTCTCAGAGGTTTCTGCACCTGGAAGAAGAAGTACCTTGCCCTCAATCCTGGCTCCTACGTTTAGAGGAGTCAAGGTCCTGGAACCTGTGACTATCTTCTTAGTCCTTGACTATCTGACACCTTTTCATATGTCTTAAGGATGTTTTTTTCCCCTTACAAACATATTCAAGTCAAATAAAGAGAAATACGAACCGCTGCCTTGAATTGAATTCGTTTGGACTGAGCCAGACGTTTGTTGTGGAAAAAGAAAATCAATTCATTTTGTGGATTTTTTTTCACCTGTTTCTGAGAACCCTGAATCTGGCTGCATGCCAGGGTGCGAGGGGTCAGGATGTGTCAGCCTTCTCTGTCTCTTTGTCCTTGCCTCCGGATTTCCTTCCGGCTCGCAAAACACCGCTTCACCAAGAGTGCTTCATGGGCAAGTCACAATGCCTCATCCACCCTCCAGCCTGAAAGGCCACGGATCTTTCTCCGGCTTCCCCCCAAATCAGCCAGTATTTGGGGCCACATAATGCCTTACCACTTACTCATTCATTACCAGCGATTCTATTTGAGACTATCTCATCAAGCAATTTTATCAAAAAGGTACCCATTATGACTGCTTATTTTTTAAAAATTTTTTTATTTCTATTTTTTATTCAAATTCAAGTTAGTTAACATACCCTGTAGTCTTGGCTCCAGGAGTAGAACCCAGTGATTCATCATCTCTATGATTGCTTTAAAAAAAAAAAAAAAAAAAAAAAATTTTAACATTTATTTATTATTGAGAAACAGAGAAAGAAAGAGCATGAGCAGGGGAGGAGCAGAGAGAGAGGGAGACCCACAATCTGAAGCAGGCTCCAGGCTCTGAGCTGTCAGCACAGAGCCCGACGCGGGACCCGAACTCACAAACCACGAGATCCTGGCCTGAGCTGAAGTCAGGCACTTAACCGACTGAGCCACCCAGGCGCCCCTGATTGCTTATTTTTAATGCATAAAAATTTCAGGTCAAAATGGGGGTGAGTCTCTTGTTAACGGGGAGACGTGGAGGTGGTGGGGATTGAGGGCTGACTCCCAGTGATCTTAAGGTGCAGACGGATAGGGAAAGCTCTTGCTTTGACATCTCTCCAAACAGACATCTCCCTCATCGCTTTGGGCTTTGTAGGAAAGGAGAGGCAAAGAGGAGACTCAAGAGTTCTACAGACCTGGGTTAAGAGAAGGAATTCAAGTGCACTCAACCTTAACCATGGGCTTGAATAGAAAAACAAGCTATCTTCCCAGAGGAGAATCACCAAAATGATAATGACACCTCATGGCTCTCTGTTTCAAAAGTGATGGTCACAAAGGCAAAGCGGGTGGAGAGGGGCCTGCGAGGTGGTCCTGTGGTGCCTCCTGTCGTGAGTCCTGTGCCCCAAACAGACAGGAGTGACTGAGATGTGTCTTGGCATCCTACACCACCACCGCCGAAATCCTCAGCACCCACACCGGTCCTAGGCTTCCCCAGCCTCTGCTGTGGAGAGGAGGCGATGAGGGAGGGGACAAAAAGCCAAAAGTTCTGATCTGTGTCGAGAGTCACAGCCCCTTTCATTACCAGGCCCTTCAAATCCACGTTCGAGTCAAGAAATTCCTCAATCGGTGCAAACAACAGATTTGAGGGGAAAAGTAATAATGCAGAACCGCCAGCTAGAACAGATTTTCCTGCATTTGAAGATGGCAATAATAAGACAGAAGACAGATTTTTGCCTTCAAGAAACTATCTCTTCATTGCAGCCAAAGCAGCACAAAATTCAAGGCAAACATTCTATTATTTTCCCCCCACTGTTTGGAAATATGGAAAAAGAAAATCTTGCCATGATTTTTTTTCCCCCTGGTTCTACCAGAAGTGACACTTTGGGTTTTTTGTTTTGTTTTGTTTTGTTTTGTTTTTTATCTCCAGCATTAACAAATGACTGGGGATGATTCTTCTGGTGCTTGGAACGGAGGACAGACCCGGCAAAGAACAGAGCCTGGATGGGAGACAGTCTGCAGGAAACTGTCGAGCCGCAAAGAAAACAGAGGCCCCCTCCACAGGCTGTCTTCACAACACTAGTCTTTTTGAATATGATGGAAATATGATCTGCCTTATTGATCACCAGCTCCCTAAATAGAACAGAATTATTTGTAGCAAATGCAACCAGCAATCACAAATGTGCAAAACAGTAACACGCTACCCTCGTATCTTAGCTTCAGACCCACTGCCGAGTACCAAGCAGGGTGAGTGAAACTCCCATGCATTTTGTTCACGTGCAGTTTGGGGAATCACAAGAATCTAAAAATGTCACAAGATTAGTAAGTGAAAGAATACAGTCTGCTTCGAAAGATCGAAATACTAAGTCTCAACATTAGTTTTTTCCAGGAGAGTTTGGGTTTTTCCTCATCTTTTGACTTCCCTCATTGTGGATTGCTGAAGTAAAATAGGGAATAATTAGTTATCATTTCAGTGAACCCACCCACTCTACGGTTGGGAAAACTGAGGTCCCAAAGAGAGGAAGTAACTCCCCAAGGTCATATA
Source organism: Neofelis nebulosa (assembly GCF_028018385.1). NCBI lineage: Eukaryota > Metazoa > Chordata > Mammalia > Carnivora > Felidae > Neofelis > Neofelis nebulosa. Next base: position 36,460,833 of record NC_080796.1, read on the forward strand.
GATAGCCAGTAGCAGAGCTGGGATTAGAATTTCGATACACCTCTAGAAGATTCACTCCCCTCGTTAGGTGAGTCCAAAGCTGGTTCCATTTCTGGACGGGCAGAGTAGCTTTGCCCAGAAAGGGTTCTCTCCGTTAGCATGAGATTGTGTGCTCTGTAAGCTAGTTGGTGACTTCCCACAATTGTGCTATTGGATGGTGTGACTTCCTCAGCACCTTCTCGGATCCTTCTACCCATGTCTCGGGAACACAGAAGATGGGTCATAACAGTATCTGCAGCTCTGAAGGCAAAGATACCCTTCCTCTAATGGATATTCTCCTGCCACTGGTACCATTGAATTTTCATTGGTAATTTTGGTAATTTTCTAGAAGTTCTGTTTTGTTTTGTTATGCATCTTGGGACAAGTTATGACTGTATGCTACTTTTTTTTTTTAACAGCCCTGAGATTGATAGGTGACTTCTTAAAGCCTAGCTTCCTTTTAGAATTGGGCTTATAGTCATTACATTTCAGCCCATCTATGTGCTTAGCGGGGTAGGCATTACAGAGGTGCAAGTGTTTCTTTCAATGCCCCCTCGTTTCTTCTGACCGCTGTCTCAGCTCTGTCCTTTCTTTAGTCTTTACATTGTTCATTTCCTCCATTGTTCTATGTGTGTCTTTCCTAATTGACAGCAAAGCAACTGGGTCCTTCACTCAGAGCAGCCCTGGCTTTCTCAATATTTAGAAGGTCTCGGAGAAACAGGCCAGTGGGCACCTAAAGCAGCTGACCCTCCAAGTACTCACTCCTGGAGCCTCGCTGAGCTTCGGTTTCCCCTTCCTACATCATCCCACATGGAAGACCTTGCTAAACTCCGCATGGGTTGGGGCGCCTGGGGGGCTCAGTTGGTTAAGTGTCTGACTTCAACTCAGGTCACGATCTCACGGTCTGTGAGTTCGAGCCCCGCGTCGGGCTCTGCGCTGACAGCCCGGAGCCTGGAGCCTGCCTCGGATTCTGTGTCCCCCTCCCTCACTGCCCCTCCCCTGCTTGCACTCTCTCTCCCTCTCTCAAAAATAAAGATTACAAAAAAAAATTTTAATAAATAAAAATAAACTTGGCATGGGTCTTTATCCCTCTTCCCTCAAACCTCTCCTTGGGGTTTCCGTGAGCTCTCTCCCTGGGTTTTCTTGCCCGGCCTGCCTCCGTTTTCTTCTTTGAGCCATCTTCCTCTTGATGCCTTGAAAGACCCCCTCTCCCAGACGTGTGGCCTTGGCCCTGCTTCACTCCCTCCTACACTGGCTGATGAGGCCCCAGCCTGAGAATCTGCATTTGCTTTGCATCTGAGCACCGACCTGCATCCCTCCCTGTCTCTGGAAGGGTATCACCTGGATGTTCCAATATCAAGTTTACTTTTCTTAAACTAGAAGAAAACACAGGTGAATACTCATAAGTGAATTTTCTACCTATATGGATGGCAAATAACTTTCGCAAACTAAAAGCAATAGAAGAAATCACAAAGGAAAATAGATTTAATTATAAAAAAAATATTGAAACATCTATACGTTAAAGGAAAAAAGGACTCAACAAGCTTCCTTTCCTCTTGGGGAATATACCATCCTCCTTGGCCCTCGGTCTGTACAGCCTCTAATCAGTACCTCGGCTTTGAACTGTCTATCCTGACCCTGGCTTTGGCCCCCCTTTGAGCCACGCCCTTACCCAGCGCCCATCACTGTGATCCATCCACAGGGCTGCTCTGGCTGATACGGACAGGGTGTCAAACACGAGTGTCGAACCCTTAAAGCAATCACCTTCCTTGATCATTCTCTCGTTGTTTTACTCAATATGTATGTCAATATTTGACTTCACAGGGGCAAAAACTATCTTCTGCTCTGGGCATTGTGCTAGATTTGAGAAAGATGTGCTAACTACGTGACAGAATGAGAGAATGGACATTTGAAGCCCAATTTGAGAGGAAGTTAATTTAAGGATTTGAATTCTTCAGAAGTAAGGTTTGAGGATCAGCTGTCAATTTTCAACGCTAAGCAATGATGAGCCAAAATAATTTAAAAGATCAAACTGTGAATGACGGACTTCCCACCCAAAGGTCCCTTTTCTGACGGAGGGGACCCATGTTGATACGTGGTGCACAGCTGAGCTTTGTTCTATCAGAGCCAAGCCCACGTAAAACCAGTTCCTTCGGTGGGGGGATTTACTCTGGCCCCTTCCTCACTTACAAGGCTGGTGGAGAAAACCCTCTAAAGATAGGAAGACAACCACCTCTCACTGAGCTACCAGAACCAGGCCCTTGTGCAGCCATGGAGCCACCAGGCAGAAAAGCCGTGCTCAGCACCCATCAGCCCACGGGACAGGCCTTAAGGTATAAACCCAGAGCATGACCAAAGAGGAAGTGAGAACTCCTTCCTTTTTAATAAGTTGCCCTAAACGTCTTCATTCCCTCTTCATAGCTTATCTGAGTTGGCAAGGCTTTCCAGATTACTTTGTGAGATTTTCTTCGTCCTTCTGATCAAGTCAGCCTTTGTCAATTCCTACCATTTTCGTAACTCAGTCTTAAACCACTTGGCATTCAAAATTAATTTACCTCCTACAGTTATATTGCCATGTCCCTTTCTCTCTACACTTCTGCCTTTGTTTCCGGTATTTCAAGCACAACACAACACAACAAAAACCTTCAATATAACAAAATTCTTGGGGAACTGGGCATTTTGCCATTCGAGCATCACTGCAAAACGTGGAGGTTCCCACTAAGCTAAGGCACACGCGGTTTCAGGCATTATTAGGTTAAAAAACAATCTAAGAAATTACCATTTTGGCCGATCAAAAATGGTTGAATATTGAGACTCCCATGGTTTAACATCATATGATAAATGCGCCATTCAACTTTGGCCTCACTACGACTCTCCAGGTAAAGGCTTTCGGGAACACCCAGCAAAAAGCGAGCAGAGTGCTACATGGTGTCCTGAGCAAGCCTCACACTGAGGGGCTAGCAGGATAAAGCCAGTGGCTTCTGAAAGCAGCTGAGGAAGGTGTGGGGGGCTGACGGTCTATGTCCTGGACATTCATGGTCAGGAAGGGGACACCTGTGTACCCGTCTGCTCCCTTCTCCTGCCTGCCTTTTGCAGAGGAAATGCATTTGTAATGTCTTCTCACTACAACAAAGAGGAGAAATGGACAAGAGGCTGTCTCATCACCTTTTCCTCTGCCCTGACGCCCCATGGGGGGCTGGAGAGCAAGTATCAACTGTGTTTTGGAGGTTGTAAGAGGAAGTCACTGTCATTAACCCAAAACAGGTCATTCCATCCAGGGGACAATGGTTGGAGGTGGAAATTTTAGCAGGAAAGCAAAAGAAATTCTTTGACCCACAGGCTGTGCCTGGGTCCATGTGTGAGGACACAGTCGTGTCACCATGTATGATACAGACCACGGTGGAGCGTCACCTTGAAAGTGAAAATAAAGAAGAGGAAGAGGCTGGGGGCTGGTGTTGGTGGTGTCATTGCAGCTCCAGAATGCGGTCCAATTGTGTTTTCATAAACAGGAAACTTCTCTTTTCACAGCTTCAGTGGGAAATAAAGAAGCCTTGTTCTGGGATGGCACTCCTCCTTCTACTTGATGTTTCTAATGTATTACCCTACCCGCCCTCCCATCCTCAAGGCCAAGAGAGACAACATTTTTTTCAACAAACTCTAGCATCGGGCCACTTGTCCAAGAGGAATGGGCTTCACTGTGACACCTTCCCCACCCTCCACTCACTTCTGTACTGCCTTCCAGTACCTTGCCTCTGGCACTGGGTGCATGCATGGCCCTTCCCACCAAGAGTCAGTCATCCTGCTTGGCCAACCACACCAAAGCAGCCACACCTTAATGAGTCTATATGTTGCATGAGGATTAAATGTACATGTATCTCCATATATAGATATGGAGAATACTTGGAACAGCACTACATAAGTAAGCACTGTATAAATGCTCATAGTGTGGTAGGAGGTGATTAATTAATGGATTGTTATTATTATAAAGATGAGGGTGGTATAAGAAATCACTGCTTGAGGGGCGCCTGGGTGGCTCAGTCGGATTGAGCGCTCAGGTCACGATCTCGCGGTCCGTGAGTTCGAGCCCCGCATCGGGCCCCTGTGCTGACAGCTCAGAGCCCGGAGCCTGTTTCAGATTCTGTGTCTCCCTCTCTCTGACCCTCCCCCGTTCATGCTCTGTCTCTCTCTGTCTCAAAAAATAAATAAAAACGTTAAAAAAAAAATTAAAAAAAATAAAAGAAATCACTGCTTGAGGATCTTGATTAAAAGTCAACTCTAGGGACACCTGGGTAGCTCAGTTGGCTAAATGTCTGACTCCTGATTTCAGCTCAGGTCATATCTAAAGGGTTCCTGAGTTAGAGTCACTCTCTCTCTCTGCCCCTCCCCCCTTCCCCCTCTCCAGTCGCTTAAGCACTCTCTCTCACGCAAAATAAATAAACTTAAAAAAAAAAAGTCAACTTGTGTGTAATTTTCTAGCAATCACATTTTAAACAACAAAAGAAAACAATGAAATTAATGTTAACGTACTTTGTTTTACCCACACATCAAAAATATTATCATTTCAGCATGTAATCAATATAAAATTAATTAATGAGATATTCTAGTGTTTTTGTGTGCTATGTCTTTGAAATCTCTTCTGTAATTTACACCCACAGCACATCTCAGTTTGGATGCTAATTTTTCAACGGTTGAAGCCATATGAAATCGAAAACAGTGGAGTTTTATTAAATGGAAAAAAACAATATGCATTGCTTCAGTTTTTAGATTTAAGTTTAAATGAACTGAAACTTAAAATTCCATTCCTCAGGTGCACTGGCCACATCTCAAGTGCTCAATAGACACACCTGGCTAGTGGCCACCATATTGGACCATGTAGGTTTAAGCCACGACTTCCTCCACTGACCTCATGCTAGGTCAGTGACCTTGCTAGGTCCTCATGCTAGGATGACCTCACTGACCTCATCCTATCTGGCCTACAGCACACCGTGGCCCTGCTACGCTCTCTTCACTCCCCCACACTAGCTCCTTCCTACACTAGACCTATGTGCGCACCTTTCCCTTTACCTGGAACGGCTCCCCCTCCTCTCTTCCAGGGCCCTTGCCCCCTTTAACTGCCAGCTCACCTCCTCCAGGACAGCCTTTCCCAGCATCTGCCCCCTGAGGACTTATTAGCATCCCTTACAACCTGGTGTGCCCAAGGCTCTGAATATGCAATCTGAACTATTTTATCCGTGTGTTTGCTCTGTGTAGGGGTGTGTGTGTGTGTGTGTGTGTGCATCCTACTTTCCTGACCTGATTATAAAACCTTCCAGGGAACTACCCCTGACTTTATGAACCATGTTCTGCTTGCCTGGACTATTGCAGTAGCCTTCTGCTCGGTCTCACTGCTTCCTCCCCTGGTCCCCATGAAAGTCCGTCCTCCACACAGCAGCCAGCATTACCTTGTTGAAAATACAAATTAGATCCTATGTCTCCCCAGCTAAAAGCCTTCTAGTGTCTTAACCATTTTTCTTAACATGAAATGCACATTTCTCATCCAGGCCCTGCCTGCCTCCTGACTCCACCACCACCCCCACCCCCCTCACTGTGTCCAGCCACGCCGGCCATCCTCCTGCCTCCAGCTGCTCAAGCACCTTGAGCCCACACCCACCTAAGCATCAGTGCCCTTGTTGGACCCTCTGTCATTGCTTGGTTGGTTTCCTCTTGTCACACGGGAGGCCTTGCCTGACTCCACTCTTAACTCCTGGACCCACACTCTTACACGACACCCTACCTGACTTTCTTCAACTGTTCTTACAACTTTGTTGACCTTCTAGTCATCTTTTCTTGCAACTGTTTGAAACCACTGTTCACCAATTGATTGGCTCAGTTGATGTCTGCCTACACAATAGAACGTAAGCAGGCAGCTTGCCCCTTTTGTATACCACTGTGCCCCGAGGCCTAGAGGCCCAGCAAAATGGAAATCCTTCACTAATACTTCCAGTTTATGAATCAACATAAAACTCCCGTGTAGCTCCTGCAGTTGGTAAAACCCCATGATATATTAAAGAAGTGCTAAACTGATATCACAGTTCACAAAGCACCAAAAAACAGTGGTTGCAAACGCAAATCCTGACAGACACTTGACAACTGTACGTGAGTAAGGCACAATAGGGAGGGCTGGGGACTGTGGCCACTGGAGAGTGCTCGCTTCATTCAGGAGAGGCAAAAATCACTTAGCTCAATCACTTAGTCCTTGTGCTGCCTCACAAGAAGATTGGCCAAATGTTACCTGAAACTCTGATTTTTTTAAAAAAAGGTATGCATTCAAATTTTTAAATAAAATGTTCTAATTATTAAAACTGTTCAACAAAATAAGACTGTTAGATACATTTGGCTATCAGTTTGCGACTTTGGATTTGAATGCCTTTGGATGAATTTTTACTTCTTATTCAATTTCAACTGGACCTTTGATTTAAAAAAAAACCCCACATTGGAGCGCCTGGGTGGCCCAGTCGGTTAAGCGTCCGACTTCAGCTCAGGTCACGATCTCGTGGTTCGCGAGTTCGAGCCCCGCGTCGGGCTCTGGGCTGATGGCTCAGAGCCTGGAGCCTGCTTCCGATTCTGTGTCTCCCTCTCTCTCTGCCCCTCCCCCGTTCATGCTCTGTCTCTCTCTGTCTCAAAAATAAATAAAAACGTTAAGGGGAAAAAAAAAAAGATTAAAAAAAAATAATAATAAAATAAAAAATAAAAAAAAATAAAAAATAAAAAAAACCCCCACACAACCCAAAAGCCATAATTTTCTCTTTTTGCTTTTTCACATTCCTCTTATAGTGCTCCCTTCAATCCAGTAACTCAGAAGTCCTTGGGGTTTGAGGACCAAATCCAATGACTTTTTATCACAATCTTCATTGTCTTTAATCATTTCATACTTTGGGAATAAGTCATGCCCTGGGTGTTAAAATACACCACCCAAGACCCTCTTCAAGAATGAAAGTCTGGTACCCCCAAGCTGCTGGGAGTGTTACATTACCTGTGGACAACTCTTAGCTTTCAGCCTCTTTGGAGATAGTCTAAGCTGAAGAGAGCTGTCTTGTACAAGGTTATACCCCCTTCTTGGGGTGGCCCACATCCTGTGACTGACACAGGGTAGAAAGTCCTTGCTCACTGCCCCAACTCAGGAAATCTCTGCAGGGGCACACCCATTTTGGACTATCCCAGAAATCCACTAGGGCATCAGCTAAAACTCTAGCAGAGCCCCTCTTCTCTCCTCTGCCCAAACCTGTTTCATTAACCTCTCTTTCAGAGACATTACTCCCAAGAGCATCCCCTAATAAACCCCCCACCCATGATCTTCATCTGAGTCTACTCCCCTGGGGACCCCAAGTGTAACTGTTGACATAAGAAGTGAGAATTCTGACTGGACCTCCTACAAGCTGGCTGGTGACAAGGACCCCATCCCTGGCGGTGGGCCAAGCACAGGTAGTCCTCCCCACAAGCTTGCAGGGTCATTATCACAACTTTCCCACCTGGCGAAATGGGATGATGTACTGGTAGAGGGGGGACGTGCCAGCTGGGGCAACTTATCAGGTATTTGGGAAACGTGGCAGAAGATATAGTTCTAAAAACAGTGGAATTTGGTGGTTTGGGGGAAGCTCAACTGAGATTTTGAAAACATAACAAAAGCCTGAGCATGAGTTACTGGCACTTCGGGGTCTTGTGTGCAAGGACAAGCAGTCAAGAAGAGGTCCCCATCTTGGCAACGGGAATGGACCCTGACCTTCAGGAGGAAGTAGGGCTGTTGTTACAGAATGGGGATAGAGAAAATATTGCTGGCACCCAAGTGATGCTCTTGGGCATCTCTTGGTTCTCTTTTGTGGAATTGACAATAAATGTACAAATATAGCAGCTCTGATCTGAAAACGGTATAGGGTCCAATGGCTCAAACCCTCAAGAATCGGAGTTTTGGTTATGGTACCTGCTAAGCCAAAAAGACCAGCAAAAGTACTAGCTAATAGCGATGGGAATCTAGAATAGAGGGACAGAGGAGAGGAGGAATGTCGATTATGTCTCTGAGACCAGCCACGCTGGTGGGGGCTCTAGCTTGTCCCACTAACTCACCTCTTCCGAGTTTTCCTCAGGAACAGATTCAATTCCCATTGAATCCTAGGGAAGCTGTTCCCAGAACATATATGAAGTGGTTCTGAGAGGCACAAGGGATGGACCCCAGGGGACACTACCTGGATTCCCCTTCAGGAGTGACCAACCACCACCACCGCCGCCATCACACAACTGCCAGGAGTGTGGCCAGCCCTCCTGGGACATCAGTCACCTTTGGGAATAGCCTCAGGCAATAAGAGCCTTCTTGCCCAAGGTCACATCTCCTTTCCAGAACAGCCCGCTTGCTATGTCTAATCAGCATGGGGGTATAAAGGCTCAGTCCCCTCACCCCGACTGAGGACATCTCTAAAGTGTGTCAACCCCATTTCAGACCTCCCATATGTCATCTGAGGCCTCAGTTGGGATTGCATCATGGCTCAATGTCTCCTTCTTCCCAGCCCTGCTTCTTTCCCTTCTCTTCTATTGAGGTTGATTCCAGAAACATTCCCTAAAAATCTCTAGGACATTAATCTTCTTCTTAGGACCTTTATCCCTGAAAATGCAACTTCTGACATGCTGACCCTTCCTTCTTTCAGTGCCCCTCAATTCTCAGCTGCTGCATTTCTCCTGTCCCTCTGATGACTTTCACCTGCATCTCTGGATGCTCCCGTTCTTCCTCCCATCCCTTAAAGGTAAATGGAGCTAAACGTAGTCACCTTTCCTCAAAAGAGAGCATTTTCTGATGATAGGACGTTACCTGCTGGCAGAAGGTTTATGCCCACATCTGCATCAATGGGTAGCTGTGACATCATTAGCTCTCCTACTTTTCACATTTCTTAGAAGTAAAGCATCATCTCTTTTGTCTGCCCCTGGGATCTATAACAGAGGGCAATACACATGGTAAATGGTCTTCCCAAGTCAAGAAGCTACTAGAAGTTTCTCTAATCTTCCACACAAATTCACATTATGTAATGTTATCCTCTCTCCACCATTGCTGGTCTACACACACACACACACACACACACACACCTCTTACCACAGAGACGAGACAAAAACATACCCACAAAAATACACATGAGTTCCATCCTACTGCCCATCTTTAACTCACTGCCTGATCACCTCTAGCCTCTGGGAAGCAGAGCCAATTCCTATTTTAAGTTCACAAAGATTCTCTGATTCTATGACCAACAGAATCTTTGTAGACTAACAGGTAGTATAATGTAATAGGAAACCCAAGGATTTGAACCAAAGACACCTGAGTGTTAGGCCACTTACTAGCTGTTCTTAAGCAAGTTCTTTGTTTTCCCACTTTAAAAAGTAAGGGAATAGTTCTTAACCAAACAACCTTCTTCCTCAGACCATCAAGAAGCTAAACTAGGGATGCCTGGATGGCTCAGTCAGTTTAGCATCCAACTCTTGGTTTTGGCTCAGGTCATGATCCTGAGATCATGGGATGAAGCCCCACATCAGGCTCTGTGCTGAGCAGGGAGCCTGCTTGGGATTCTCTCTCTCTCTCTCTCTCTCTCCTCCCTCACTCGTGCACTCTCTCTTTCTACAAATAAAAATAATTTTGAAAAAAGAAGCTAAATTAAAAATTTATATGTGAAAATTCATAGGAATTGGAGACATATCTATAAGGACAAATTTAAATTCAAAATCTCTTTGAATTTTCTTTTCCGATATATATGCTGCCTAAAGGAAACATTTAGATTTAAGTAAGTGCGGGTGAGTACAGTTCAGGGGTCCCGGGCCTCCTAGAAGCCCCCAGACGACTCAGGTCCGGGTTCTTCGCTCAAGGCTGCTGACCCACTGGGGAAGGAGATCTCTGCAGACAGTAAGCTCCTGCTGAGACTTCCCATGTCTACTGTAAGAGGCCAAACTAGGGCCATTCTTCCAGGAGCTGCTTCCCAATTCTGCTTATAGATTTATTTTTAAAAAGTTGCCTGCCTCCAAATCTCCTTCCCTTTTGTTTACTTTTGGGAGCCTACTCTGGGAAGCTCATTCTTTACAAGTCTTATCTGTGTCCCCCAACCTAGGAGCTCATGGAAATGACTACCTACCATGCTCTTCCCTATACTAAGCTGGTTTATGTGTACCTCCTGCAGAGGCACCTACCCTTTACCAATTTCCACTGAGGGGAAGAGAACCATAGAGGGCCGGTGACTAGGGCCAGGGAGATACAGTTTTGGGCACGGGACATGAGAGACACTGCCACCTACTTAGAAGAGAATTTCCCATCCTATCATTTGGCTGAGCTCAAGGTGGAAAGGAACACTCGACGGGACTTCCAGGGATTAACTTGCTCGGACTTTTGTTCTCTTGCAACAGGGCATCAAAACTCAGGCAAATAGGCACTTAATATTTTCTGGATGATCTTCGGAGATACGGTTTTCTCAGTATCCAATGTTTGAACATCTCAAAGAGCAGGAATTTCTACTGTATGGCCAGTCATAGTCTAGGCTGCTTTATCTTAAACCCATTTTATTCATCTATTCTTTTATCTATTGAATATTCCAATGCCTACAGTGGCCAAGCATTAGGTTAGCCAGTTTCTTTTTTTCTTTTAATTTTTTAATGTTTATTTACTTTTGAGATAGATAGAGGAGAGAGAGAGAAAGAGAGAGAGAGAGAGTGGGGGGGGGGGGGAGAGCAGAGAGAGAGGGAGACACAGAATCTGAAGCAGGCTCCAGGCTCTGAGCTGTCAGCACAGAGCCTGATGCGGGGCTCAAACCCACAAACTGTGAGATCGTGACCTGGGCCAAAGTTGGACGCCTAACCGACTGAGCCACCAGACACCCCTAGGTTAGCCCATTTCTTTTGCAGAGCTATCAGCAGCCATGGATGACAGCAGCTCCTGGTCTATCTCCTGAAAACCCATCATCTTCTTGAAGACAACTCTATGCCTTCGTCCTGCTCCATCTCTGGCCTTTCAATCTTCCCAATGTTTTGGAAGACCAGCAAGAGGCCATGGCAAGCTGGATGCTACCCTTGCTATTTCGAGCAGCAACCCAGAGCTGCCCACCCTCCTCCCCACCCCCACCCTATTGTGGAACTTTGACTTATTTTCCTTTGAGTCACTGGCACTCAGTAAAGAGTTGATATAAATAAAAACATCCCTGTTCCTCACACAACTTCTGTCCCTGCTTGGGGCACTGTCAATCCCTGGGAAGGTCCCAGGAGACATAAAGGTAAAGGGCGATCCTTAACATCAAAGGTCACAGACAATAAACGGGAGGGGAGAAAGGCGTGGGATGTGTGAATTCTTGTGAAAGGTTTCCAGGGATACAGAGGAGTGCCCAAGAATTCAGCTTGGAAGTGAGTCACCCCAAAAGGGCTTGGGAGAATGAGGGTGCACGTGGAGACAGATGACAACAAGGACAGCTGGGCACACGCCTTCCTCCCTCCGCAGTCTGAAGCTGTGGGAATGCGGACTGGGTCAACAAGGCCAGGGTGGGAACCACCCCCCCCCCCGCCCCCCCCCGCTGGGAGCTGAGAACCCGGCCATGTGACCTCTCAAGGCCATCATCAGGACACTCTCACACTGTCACTTAGCACCCGAGTTCTTGGGATCTATATCAACTACTTCCTTGTTCTGAGGCCCAAGGAGGTGGGAGGGGAGAGGAACGAGCCACAAAGCCAGGGGAGTGAGCCCAGGGCCTTAGAGGGATGATGGCCTTCCCCTCATCTGTGTCACTCTTTTAAGTCGGAGTCTCTTCCTTCACTTTGCTAATAATGTAAAGTATCAGCTAAAAATTGCAATGCATGCATTTCATTTGAGTTTTATTGCCCTAACAGACAGCATTAGATTACAAAAGAGGACATTTTTCTTCTCAGTTTTAGCTTATTCTGATGATTTATGATTAGATACAGCAAGAGTTCATAAACTTCCCTGACCTGCTGACAGTTTTTACAGGCTCCCAGATTTATTTCCATCTCAAACTTAACAGCTTTCATGTGACTGATATTCCCAGCGTCGCAGCGTGGCCGAGCCAGGGGCTGAGAGAGCGCCTCTAATCTCCATGTTACTAATTTAAATGAAGTCTTGGTCTGTTGTTTAAAAAAGACATCAGTCATCCCGGGGAGGTTTACAGATCCTCTTGTAATGTAATGTCAGCCCCTTCTGAGATATGAGGTTTATAAAGCCTCACGATGTTGAGTGTTGGCAGACATGCCAAGGTCATTGTGTATGGCAAAGGGAGGGGAGGGGAGGGGAATGCACTTCAGAGCAGGAGCAAAGAATTCCAAAGGAAGATTGTTCTCCTGGAGACGCGAGATGGGACCGCAAGAAAGAAACCTGAGGGTTAGTGTCCGGGGGGAGCAGGAGAGAGGAAGACAGCGTCTCGTTCTGATGGGAGACCCTTTGCTCTCGGCATGCCCCGTCCCCGCCCAAGGGTGGGCAGCCCCGAGAAATCACAGCCACTGACCCCTAATCTGAAGACTGTTCTGGACACACACTCTTTGTTCAAGCGGCACCCTCTGCAAAGGGCGGGTTGAGCTGTGCCACAGGTCTGGGGAGAGAGACCTAGAAAAGGGTGCCCCGGCCTCCACCTACAGACACTCTCCCGGGGTTGGGAAGCCTCAGGAGGGAAGACTGATTCGCCCAGCTCTGGAGGCCCCCCAGAGGTGGCCAGAGAGGGGCAGGCTTCCAGCCAGGGAGTGAAGCAGAGCTGGGAGAAGACAGATTCCTTGCACCAGCCTGGGCTGTTCTCACACATTCACACGCCTGGGTGTCTGAAGGTCACTTGCAATCAGACCTTCACGGGGCAGGAGCTGCCTTTGTGTTATTTGGAGATCAGATAAGAAGTGACGAGTAGCAATAAGTTCTGGCTCCCTGGGGAAATGGGCTGAGGGCTGGGGGAGGGGGCACCTTTCATTCCCCTGGGAGAAGAGGAAGGCGTGGAATAAATGCTTCGCCCAAGCACTCCCTCGTCGGCAGGGGAGAAAGGCCAGTGCCGTGTGTCCCTGAAGACCCAGGTTCCACAGAGGGAATGACGGCATGATGAGGAGTCACTGTTCACAGCCCTGGACCACGTGGGCCTGGGGAATGAGCACAGGGTGCGTCACTGCTCCTATTCACACTCACTGAGCGCTAACCGCACGCGAGGCTCCGGAGAGGACCTCGATCAGTCTTCGCAGCCACCGAAAATTAGGAAGGGTGACTAGACTGGAGGTTATTATTGCCATCTGACAGGTGAGGCAACGGAGGCTTCGGATACTAGAGAACTAGCCCAGGATCACACAGCCAGTAAGTGGTGGAGCTGAAGTTCAAGTTCACATCTGATTCTACAGCCCAGTTTCTTACCCCCTGCATCCTAACCCAACTAAGAAGACCACAAAATAAAAACTTACAGAAATACATATCCAGCTTCTGGTTGCTCGTCTATAATCCTTTGGAACACAGACATCGAACCGTCTTTTCTTGCCCTGGAGAGAGACTGAAAAATGGGTTTATTTCACGGTTTCTCAAAGGGAGGTTCGGGGCCCGCGACCGTCATCGGCTATAACTGGGACGTTAACCAAATGCAGTTTCCCGGCGGGAGCCCTTTCAAAATCTGCATATTAACATATGCCCTAGGAGATGCTGATGCACATGACATTTGAGAGCCACGCATCTTTTCAAAGCATATAGCGGGCATCCTGCAGGACTTGAGCAGCATGGGGAATCAGTCAGTTTCAGTCAGCAGCATTTCCTGCAATTCCAGCAATTCCTGACTGTTCTCCTCCAAATGCAGCCCGTTTATTTGTTTGACATGAATTCGTACAGCACAATATTAGAAAAAATAAGTATAAACATACATCTCAAAGTCACTTCCGAAAGATTTGGAAATTATCCACCATTCGGTGTCATTTATCTCTTTATCTAGAGCATCCATAGATAATGGTGATATAGAAACAGCTGGACCAGCCAGATGTTGGCATTTGTTAACTGCAGCCATTTCCCTGTTAGAATACCAGATGTCCCTGTTTGGGGGGATTTTCTCTGGAATATCCAGTGAACCACCCAGCATGGTTTCTCAAGAGGTGTTCTGGGGACCCTCAGCACCTGAAACTTCTGGAGGGCTTGTTAAAACTGCAAATTCCCAGGGTGCCTGGGTGGCTCAGTCAGTTAAGCATCCGACTTCGGCTCAGGTCATGATCTCACAGTTCGTGGGTTTGAGCCCCGCGTCGGGCTCTGTGCTGACAGCTAGGAGCCTGGAGCCTGCTTTGGAGTCTGTGTCTCCCTCTCTCTTTCTCTCTGCCTCTCCCCTGCTCATGCTCTGTCTCTCTCTGTCTCTCAAAAATAAATAAATGTAAAAAAAAAAAAACAAAACTGAAAATTCCCAAGCTCTACTGCAGGCCTACTTACTTAGATACTCTGGGGGTTGGGGTCCTGGAATCTGTATTTTTACCAAACTCCCTGGATGGTTCATACGTACACTCAGATTTGGAAATAGACATGGTACACAGGAGAGAGAAGACCTGAGCTTCACAATCAGATGGGCCTTAACTCAGAGCTCACATACACTGTCACTTGGAATGCAAATGGTCCAACCACTTGGAAAAGCAGTTGGACGGTTTCTCATAAAATTAAACCTAGCGATTCCACTCCGGGGTATTTACCCAAGGGAAATGAAAAATGGGTTCATGCAAATGCTCAGAGAAGCTTTATTCGGCTTCAGAGAAGCCCCCAATTTGGAAATAACCCAGAGCCCATCACCAGGTGAATGAATGAACAAATGTGGAACACCCACACAATGGGATACTACTCAGTAATAAAACCCAACAAATTAGTGATACAACAGAGGTGAATCCCAAAAACAACACGTCAGGAAGAAAAATCCAGACATTGAAGACGACATACAGCATAACTCCTTTTAAATAAAATTCTAGAAAAAGGAAAGCCAGTCTATAGTGACAGAAAGCAGATGACTAGATGCCTAGGCTAGGGACACAGGAGTTGCCTACAAAGGGGACTTGAGGGAACTTTTGGAGATGATGAAATTGTTCTGTATTTTGATTCTGGAGGTATTACAAGGCAAGTGTGTTTGTTAAAGCTCATCAAACTTGACACTCATCATCAGGGAAATGCACTGAGCTGTCGCCTCACACCCGCCAGAATGGCGAAAACCAACAATACAGGAAACAACAAGTGTTGGCGAGGATGTGGAGAAAAAGGAACCTCTGTGCGCTGTTGGTGGGAAAGCAAACTGGTGCAGCCACTGTGGAAAACGCTATGGAGGTTCCTCAAAAAATTAAAAATAGAACTACCCTACGACCGAGCAATTCCACTACTTGGCATTTACCCAAAGACTACAAAAACACTAATTTGAACAGATATATGTGCCTTTATATTTACTGCAGCATTATTTACGATAGTCTAATATGGAATCAGCCCAGGTGTTCATTGATAGATGAATGGATAAGGAAGATGTGGTGGAGGGGCGCCTGAGTGGCTTAGTCGGTTGAGCAGCCAACTCTTGATTTTGGCTCAGATCATGGTCTCACGGTTCGTGGGTTCAAGCCCCACGTAGGGCTCTGCGCTGACAGACTGGAGCCTGATTGGATTCTCTCTCTCTCCCTCCCTCTCTCCTTCTCTTTCACAATAAATAAATAAACATGAAAAATTTTTAAAAAAGAAAATGTGATTATACACACACACACACACACACACACACACACTGGAATATTACTCAGCCATAAAAAAGAATGAAATCCTGGGGCACCCGGGTGGCTCAGTCGGTTGAGTGTCCGACTTCGGCTCAGGTCACGATCTCGCGGTCAGTGAGTTCAAGCCCTGCGTCGGGCTCTGTGCTGACAGCTCAGAGCCTGGAGCCTGCTTCAGATTCTGTGTCTCCCTCTCTCTGCCCCTTCCCCACTCATGCTCTTTCTCTCTCTCTCTCTCAAAAATGAATAAACGTTAAAAAAAAACTAAAAAAAATAATGAAATCCTGCCATTTTCAACAACATGGATGGAGCTAGTGAGTATAATCCTAAGCAAAGTAAGTCAGAGAAAGACAAATACCATCTGATTTCCAGCATTTAAGAAACAAAACAAACAGAAGGGGAAGAAAAGAGACAAACCAAGAAACAGGCTCTTCACTACAGAGAATAAACTGATGGTTACTGGAGTGGGGGCATGGTTAAGGTAACACTTATCTTGATGAGCACTGAGTAATGTATAGAATTGTGGAATCACTATATTGTACACATGAAACTCATATAACATTGTATGTTAACTGTACTGGATTAAAAAAAAAAACTTTAAAAAATGAAGGAGTGTTCAACAATATGCCAAAAAAACACACAGCTAACATATTTTCAAATACTTAAAATAATAAAATAGTACTCCTAGTGCTATAAATGAGCATAAATTTACTTTGTATACTGATATTTAAAACAGTACCCATTTACTAGATTGCATAGAGAGCTTACAAACAATATAATTATACTGAGTTTTTAAAAAATCTCATCACATTCTATATTTCAAGTGGGTACATTTTATTGTATGTAAATTAGAACTCAATAATATTGATTGTCACATATTCTTTAAAGTTCAAATAATTCTCATCATTTATTAGCTGTGTGACCTTGGCCAAACTACTTAACTTCCTGCTTCCTTCTCGTCATGCCAATCCAAAGTAGTTTTCCATATTCCTCTGTGCCTCTCACCCCAAAACCATTCTTCCCACTTTAAAAACCTAGAAGCCCCATTGATTATGTAAAATTGTCTTTTAAAATAAACAGGGAAGAGTCACAGTTCAAATGTTTATATTCATTTTTAAATGTGCTGGTGTTTTAAGGACATGCTTCCCATCAATAACGTGATCCCTGCTGATGGAGGTTAGCAGCGACATCACATGCAGTCAGGAAAGATTTTAGGTTCTTTTGGCGAAGAGTAGATAGAGGCCATCTTTGCTTGGGTTTCATTTTTTTTAGCAGGAGGATCGCAAGTCACTGGAGAACAGGGATTAGCTGGAGGTGTCCTGGGGCTCACATATTTACAGATAGTGCGTTACCGCACAGGATTAAGCCATTCACCCAAAATCACCCATGCAGGTAGCACTCTATGCCGGAAATAAGGGTCTGCTCACCTTTCAATGATATCTTCTTTCATGCATTCAATATAACCTCATTTCACACACATTTAGAACATATGCCAGGCACAGGGAACAGCCATTGGATATTCAAAAATGAATTTTAAAAATACATACATTTCCTGGGGCGCCTGGGTGGCTCAGTCAGGTAAGCATCCTACTTCGGCTCAGGTCATGATCTCGCAGTTCGTGGGGTCGAGCCCCACGTCAGGCTCTGTGCTGACAGCTCAGAGCCTGGAGCCTGCTTCAAGTTCTGTGTCTCCCTCTTTCTCTGCCCCTTCCCCACTTGTGCTCTCTCTCTCTCTCTTTCTCAAATTTAAATAAACATTAAAAAAAAAATTTTTTTTTAATCTATACATCTCCCATCCTCTGAGAGCTCAAAGTGTATTTGGAACACAGGTACACAAGAAACAAAATTAAAGCAACACGTGTCGTGCTGAGATACGGGCAGAGGTCAAATGCTGTGTGTTACCGAGGCAGTCAGCATCAGCTCTTGCCTGGGAGATGGAAGGAAGGCTTCCCGGAGGACCTCCCATCACCTTCATCCGAAATGATACAGGCAGTGCAGCAGATAGCACGGGGGATCCAGGGCTCCCGAGCACAGGGAGTAAGAGCGTGGGGAACAGGCGGAGCCCGAAAGGGTCCGGTAAGGCCAGGGAATGCGGACAGTTGACGCTGAGAGCGAAGACTGAAGCGGACCACAGAAGGCAAGAGCCTCCTCTGAGGGTGGTCGACGTGCACACTGGGAGCTGCTTCCTCCCCCACTTGCAGCAGGTACCGCCTATGAGGGCCTCACACCTGCACTCTTCGCTGGAGGTTGCCCTCTGCTGATCCTGATCCGAGCCGCCTCACCCGGAGAGGCCCCGGGGAGAGATCCCAGCCAACAGCGGACTGATCTGCAGCTGTAGAACCCAAGCCCCTTGGCTCTGGGCGGGACCACCGCCTCCTCGTCCAGCCGGTGCTCCAGAGCGCCCCCTGGGATCAGACAGGGGCTGTGCAGCTCCTGAGCTGTCCTCAGCCCGGCTTTCTTCATCTGCCCTGTCCTGCTTCCCTCACCTCCCTGCCTGCCTCTCCTGAGAGCCCTCCCTCCCTAAGTCGCTTGGGTGCTGCTTCAGAATCCAAGCCAGGAAGCCCGAGCTGCAGTCCTAGCACTGCCCTTGGGAACTGCCATTCCCTAAACCCTTGCCTTACAGCCCAGGGCTGCCTAGATTTACTGCGTTTGTGGTTTTCTTTCATTTGTTCCCTCACTTGTGCCCCCTGGAGACTCAACCCTGGAG
Organism: Neofelis nebulosa; assembly: GCF_028018385.1. Classification (NCBI taxonomy): domain Eukaryota; kingdom Metazoa; phylum Chordata; class Mammalia; order Carnivora; family Felidae; genus Neofelis; species Neofelis nebulosa. The sequence continues at coordinate 36,479,281 of NC_080796.1, forward strand.
AGAAAACAGGAACGTCCATGAAATGAGTCTCCTGCATTTTAGAACATGGCTTTCTGGATGCCATGGCTTTCTCTCCGTGGACAGATTACTTCTGGAGCTGCAGACCCATCCCTTAACACCATCCCTCCCTCCCTCTCTCCTCTGCCTCCTAACCACTCGGCTCCGGGCCCTCCCCCATTCATTTCCGCTTAGGGGCCCACCCCCACCCCCACCCCCCTGCTTCCATTGCTGTGGCCCTCTGCCTGCCAGCCCTGCAGGGCTTGTGACCAGCTGGCCCTTCACTTGCACCCCGTTCCTCTGCTTTCCCCGTAACCGTCTCTCCACTGCCCTTTCTAAAGCAAGTGTGCGGCCACGTCCCTGTCCTACTCAAGAACCTCTGCTGGCTCCCTATTGCCATCAGAACAAAGTGCCTTGGTCTCTCATGTTTCTTCTTAATCCCTCCACATCGTATCTTTCCAGACGTAACACCCACCATTTCCCTGATACGAACCATAGAGTGCAGGTAAAGCAGGTAAAGCGGTGAGGGAAGCTGGGGGCAGGTAGGAGCTGTGTCGCCTCAGACCAGATACTGATACTTTCTGTAACTCAGTACAGTTACCTATGAAGTGGAGACAAAATTTCTGTCTTTAGTGGTGTCAAAGGTTGAAGAAGAATAGAAGTAAATGGCGAGGTCAGTTACAGTTGGTCAGTTAAATTACTGGTCAGTTACAGTCCAGCCGGACGGCGCCACTTGTTACTCAGCAAATACCATCCAGACCTGCCACCTCCGCGTTTTCCTCAAGCTGTTCTCCCCCATCTGGGATAACGGTGACAAAGTACTTCGATACATAACCCCGATTAAGGGGTAATATCCAAAATATATAAAGAACCCATACAACTCAATAGCAAAAGAAAAGAAAGAAAGAAAGAAAGAAAGAAAGAAAGAAAGAAAGGGAGAGAAGAAAGAAAGAAAGAAAGAAAGAAAGAAAGAAAGAAAGAAAGAAAGAAAGAAAGAAAGAAAAGGAAGGAAGAAAACCTGATTAAAAAATGGGGCAAGGGAGGGGCACCTGGGTGGCTCAGTCGGGTAAGCGTCCGACTTCAGCTCAGGTCATGATCTCAAGGTTCATGAGTTTAAGCCCCATGTCAAGCTCTGTGCTGATTGCCCGGAGCCTGGAGCCTGCTTCGGATTCTGTGTCTCCCTCTCTCCCTGCCCCTCCCCTGCTCACGCTCTGTCTCTGTCTCTCTCTCTCTCCAAAAATAAATAAACATTAAAAAAAAATTGTTTTAGTGGGGCAGAGGATTTTAATAGGGATTTTCCCAAAGAAAACATATGCATGGCCAACAAGGTACATGAAAAGATGCTCAACAGCACTCATCATCAGCACTTACTGTTAGAATGGTTAGATAAGAAATAACAAGTGTTAGGGGCACCTGGGTGGCTCAGTTGGTTGAGCATCCGACTCCTGATTTCAGCTCAGATCATGATCTCTCTGTTGGTAAGATCGAGCTCCATGTCTGGCTCTGCACTGACAGCGTGGAGCCTGATCGGGATTCTCTTTCTCCCTCTCTCTCTGTGTCTCTCTCTGTCTCTCTCTCTCTCAAAATAAATAAATAAGCTTTAAAACAAAAAAAAACAAGTGTTGGCGAGGATGTAGAGAAAAGGCTACTCTTACGTAATCTTGGTGGGAACATAAATTGGTGCGGCCACTATGAAAAACATCGTGAAGTTTCTTCAATAAATTGAAAACAGAACTACCATCTGATCCAGTAAATTCCACTTCTGGATGTTTCTCTGAAGAAAACGAAAACACTAACTTGAAGAGAGATCTGTACCTCTGTGTTCACCACAGCATTATTTATAATAGCCAAGACTCGGAAACAACCTAAACGTCCATTGATGGATGAATGGATATTTAGTCCATGAATGGAATATTATTCAGGCCTAAAAAAAAAAACAATAGCATCTTGCCATTTGTGACAATATGGATGGACCCTGAGGGCATTATGCTAACTGAAATAAGAGGGAGACAAAAATCCTGTGATTTCACTTATATCTGGACTCAAAAAAAAAAAAAAAAAGAGCTAATCGATATAGGGAACAATTCGCAGTTGCCAGAGGTGAGGGTTGCAGGGTAAATAAGTCCTGGGGTTATAATGTACAGCTAATGATCGTAGCTAATACTGTACTGCATATTTGAAAGTTACTAACAGGCTGGATCTTAAAAGTTCTCAAATAAAAGGAAAAGTACCTTTTTTTCTGTGTCTCTCCTTAAATAAGTGGCTCCTTCTCCTGCCTTTTCACCCCCCCATAAGAGTCTGTGTCTTGTGAACCAAAACAATATAGAAAAGAGCTAGTGGGTAGATTCTGACTGGCAACTGAAGGAAACATGCAACATTAAAATGTCATTTTAATGACAGTGGAGGTGGAGCGGGGCTGATTGAGGGGGGAGAGTGGGGGAGAGGGAGCAGAGAAGAGCAGAAGTGGACACCGTGAGGCCAGTTCTCTTTCAGAGGGTGACATTTGACCTCGGTCAGGGGTGCCTCGGAGCTGTGAGCAGAAAGCGAAGGCTTCAGGCCTGGAAGCTTCTCTGGGCCCCTGTATTCAGCATGCCCTCCGCTGGGAAAAGTGGTCCAGGTAGAGCCACAACGGTCCAGCTCACCCCACCCCAGCCCCCTCAGCAATCTTCGTCCAGCCCATCCCAGAAGTGCTGACAACCCTTTTCCATCCTGGCAACGGAGAGCGAACAATCCCCATTCCACTCCTGGGAAGCCTGCGGCCTGTACCTCTCCGTGTCTAATGCACGCTGAGCCCATTTCTTTTTATTTTTCCTGAAGGGGGAATATGAGCATGGATTTGAAGACTGGCACCTTCCTGCTGAGGTCGGCGCTAACTTCCTCGACAAATATCCAAGGAACAAAGTGTCCAAGGAAAGGCGTCCACGGACAAACACGCAGGCTGCACTGGGTTTCGGCGGGCGCGCCCGTCCTCAACAGATCCAGGAGCCACCCGTGTGGATCTGAACACCCACTCCTGGTCTCGTGGGGCTGTGTCACCAGCACGGCACCCGGGGGACACCCAGGGTCTGGGCTTCCCTTCCTCGCTTCTGGATACCAGCCATAAACACGAACACCGAGAGCACATGTTCTGTGCCAGGCACAGACCAGGGCTTCGCAGGATACGTATATACATTTATCTATATGGTTCTATAGGTATTTATTTAGAAACATTAAAATTCACTTCCTCTTTATCAGAACACAGCCAGCTAGATGCTAGTATCACTCCCGTCTTCCAGAAGAAGATCCGGTGGCCCAGATAGAATAATCTGCCCAGGGACACACAGCTCTAGGACCGCAGAGCTGGGATTTAAGCGGGTGGTCAGGCTGTAGCGTTGTGCTCCCGACACCACACCCCATAGTTTGGGGGGATTTTCCCCGGTCAGTCTCCTTGCCTCCACCCTCCCACTGCCTCTTCAAAGCCAGCCTGTGGACCGTGGCTTTCTCCAGACACGGGTGTTAACACGTTCCTCTCTAGGATGGAGCCCACGATGGCTTGGTCCTGCCAGGCCTACACTCCAGGCATGGGGATCAGGATCCTCCTCTCCCTTCTGTCATCCGGCACTCTCACACAGTTTATCTGCCTCTGACACCCAGTTGACCTGCATGCCACTTTTGGGGCCCCTCCTCGTTATGGGCCTTCCACCATCCATATCGTAACACAGTCATGACCTGGTTTATCTGCAAATGTTTCAGGTAAAAATTCCGGATCGCTGGTGATTTTCTCCCTTATTATTTTGCAAACTGACCGAGGGAAAGGACTGCTTGTCTTTCCTCTGCAAGGTTAGTAGAGGTAAAATTCTAAGGAAATGAAATTCTGCCCACCAATTCATAAAATTCCACCATTAGAGGTTCATTTCTTCGGCTTGACTTTGTATTCCCTTAAAATGAAAATGCTCTTAGCAGGAGTTACCAATTGAGCATTTCCAGCCATTCATTCTTAGAATGGAAAAGTTGATGAGAATCTACTCCTGTGCCCACATTTGAGGGAACGGAGCGAAATGAGAACAAGAGTATGAGAACACCAAATGTAAAGATTAAGAGAGAAAAAAAAAAGATGTACTATCAAGGGAGAAAAAGGCACAGAAAATGGGTGTCAGTGATGCCCCAGGACAACTTATCTGCCCAATAATTCTGTTGCCCCAAAGCACACCAACTTGCCCCTGCCCCTGCCCCTTGCATTTTGAGCTCAACATTTTGGCAAAGATTTTCTGAGGCACAGGCATGGGCTCATGTTCCTTTTTCCTTCTGACTTTTACTCCCCACCCGCTAGCAGCCGATGCAGCAGGCCTGTAGCCACAGAATCGGGACTCACAACTGGGACCGTAGATCATTGGGTTGCAGTCCAACCGCTTGTCTGCCTACCTGCCCTCCTTCACCAACGCGCCTTGGACTTCTACCCACCTCCAACATTTCCAGGGCTGGATTCTCTGAGTTGAAGGCTTTTGTTGCAAGCCAGAGTTTGGGGCATGAAGCCTGGCATCTAAGGTCCTTCAGCTAATCCATTGTTTAGATGCTTTCATTTCCAGGAACAAAGGCTCCCCTACCCCCACCTCTCCGTCCCTTCAAAGGGCACCACTTTGTAACAGCAACAGCAGCACATCACGATATCATTTCTGATATCCATAGGTTTCGGCATTCAGTAACTGGGTTTTGTTCCAGGAAAAAGCAATATTCTTTGACAAATAAGCCATTTGCTGAGCAGTTTAAATGACATTGCGAAGAGTGACACTACAAACCAATGAGCCTGTTTTCCCTGCTCCTATTCACTGCAAAACAGCTAATGCCCCAGATAAAGAGTGTAGATCACATGTGACTTATAACGTGAATACAGCACTGTATAAAGAGCCACACGAAAAGGCTGCCCTGATCAGTCACTCTGCTTCTGAGAGAGCCAACCAAGCTGAATCTTTTCCTTTGAAATCTTGGAATAAGAAAACACCGTCACCCCAAATCCTTGAGGGTTTTCTTAAATGGCTTCCATTCCTTAAACCTTTCCCTTCTCGTCACTAACGTGGCAAAGCCCAGGTCTCTGTTAGCCCTGGGACTATTGTAACCTGCTTTAATGCAGGGCGTTTCCAGGAGGCAGATGTTTTAACTAGCAGGGGAAAGAAAGGTCTGTTTCTTATTGACGGAACCCTAGCATGTGTAATAGAACTTCAAAGATGTGAGGCCAGATTGGGCAGGCAACATCAAAAGCTTTTGACTAGTGCTGAGTAAACCTTGTATTCTGACATACAAGTTCTTATCTATTCTGCTCCAGACTTGAGAGAAGGAGGCTGCATCTAACCAAATCACATTGTTTTTCCTCACAGCTGCCAACTTGGAAAAATATCAGGGCACAAAGGGACCATTAAAAAAAAAGAAAGACACACACACACACACAGACGTGTTTTGTTAGTTCCTAAGCAACACAATATCGCCAAGACGGGGGCTCTTAGAAAAAGGAGAAGACATTTGCTACACTTCCCTATTGAGGCCACTGGCTAATCCTAATTTTTATCTTTTTATAAAGAAATTAATCGAATGAACTTGGACAAAGTCTGTGTCTCCCCCACCCATCTACAACCCTGTCACAGTGTCCCTGTTTCTTTGCTAAACCCTCACTCTCCGATGAGGCCAAATCAATGGTTTAATTATATCTAAATTCAAACAATGAAGCTATTTCCTGATTTAACATAAAAAAAAAACACTAAATTCATTTATTTTTAAAATGGTTTAAAGGAATTATAGTCACTTCTTCAGATTACCTGCTTTTTCCATTATTAAAAAAGAAAAAAAAAAAAACTTTAAAATGTGTTTCATTTCGACGTAACTGGAACATAATAATATTTCCCCAGTCTGGGAACCAGAGAAAATCGGGATGGCCATCTTTCTATCAAAGTCTGTATGTGTCTGCCTCATGTGGCTTTGTTTCAAAGCACCCAGTTATTTCCTCTGAGAATGTCTATGTGTGTCAGTACTGGGGCAGGGAGGAAGAGCCCCACAGAAGGAAATTAGTTTTAAACCTGGAGTTTTCCTCCTACATGGAGAACACATTTCTTTAATCAATGGGTCCTTCTGAAGGTCTTGCGTGTGGGATCTGTCAGGGATGGAAGCCGCCCCAGCCTGCCGTCCGCAGAGCTCGGCCACCAGGAGCTCTCTCTGAAGCAGACAGATCCGCTTGTCAGTCCCTGTGCTTTTTGAAGCACTCTGCTAGCTTGGCCCCGATGGCCCAGCCCCATCCTGATCTCCTGCCCCTCAGCTCTGAGCCTCTGTGTCCCCTCAGATGGTTGTCTCCAAATTTACAGAAGCCTACACAAGAGACCGTGTCGACCAGGGCAATGATTCTCAACCTCAGGTAAGACTCAGAAACCCAGAACCCTGCTAGTTTAAGAGTATACCAGGGACCAGGAGCTTAGCCTCACCTGTATGCCTGCAGGAAATGCAGACTCTCGGCCCTGGGCCCAGGCCTGCATTCACCCAGCTCCTCGGGGGGACCTTTGTGCACATCCGGTTTGAGAAGCACTACCCCGGAGTCTTTCCGTATACGCATGCCCAGGCTCCCACCCGAGGTCTTGGGGATGATTTGGAGTGACATCCTGGATCCCGTGTCTCAAAAGTGCCCCCGGGGAGATCTGCTCTGTCCCAAGGCTAAGAACCAGTAGTGAGAGGCTCAGAAGCATCAGACAGACCCAAGCTGCAATTTGGGCTTGTCTACTTAGTAGACAGTGACTATGCGTTTGTTAGAAATGAGCTAAAGGGACACAGAGATGCTTAACACTTAGGGAACTATCTGTATTAAATTCAAAGAGCCCCGGGGGACAGTCATCTCTGAGCCCCCCTGGTTTCCTTCTACCCTTCCCCGTCCCTGCCATGTCTTTGACCCACCCTCTTCCCTGTCTCCAAAGCCCAGCCACCTACAAGGCATTTTGAAAATGCTGCCTTCTGCTGACGCTACTCCTGGAGTCCCTTTCTGCCTCCGCTTGCGCTCAGTCCTCACAACCGCTTCCCTTCTCTGTCCCCGTGTCCCCTTCAGTGGCCGGCCCTGTTCCTTACACTGAGCAGACACCCCACAGAAATCGGTTAAGTCTAACTGAAGTCATGCTTTACTGGTCATTCAAAAAAGCTCTCCATTTTACAGATTGAGGCTACCAAAAAAAGGGGGGGGTGGTGGCAGTATTTCTACTGAACACTGGTTTCGAAAGGACACATCTTTCCAGGCCAAAGTCAGCAGAATATTGAGGCAATTCATCTATTCGGTGAAGCAATTATTAGACCAAAAACCTATAATTGGAAGAAACATAAGCATTTAAAGACTTACTTAGCATATTCCACTGTCAAGCCTGAGAGTGTGAATTATTAGAGTATGACATTATTTTAACTTTGGTTTGTGACATAAGTTATTTTAGAGCATCTTTCACTCACGGGTGCTTTAATCAAAGAAATCCAATTTGGCCCGCCCATTCTCATTTGAATGGTTTTACACTGACAAGGAAGGGGGGCTGGCATCAGGGTCGAAGGTTGTTGTGCCACCCGAAGCAGCATAGGCACGAGGCTAGATCGCCCAGATTCATTACATAATTTCTCACCCCTCCACATCGTTTGACCTGGGTCAATAGATTTTTAATTCACTTGATAAAAAGTGGACCCCTGCCCTGGATGACTCACAGGCCACATGATATTGACCCAATGACCCAGCAGTCCTATTTCAATTATAGAGGCAGATGAAAAGTTCCTCACTAGCAAAAAAATGAATTCTCCTCCCAGGGAGAATTCGGTAGCAAAGGGTCTTCTATCGTGGGCAGAGAATTCTACCCTCTTCAGGACTCTCCCACAAAATTAGATTCTTCTTTGGGGACCATGAGAAAACTGGAGTCTCTTTTTCAGCTGGGACACAGGTCAGTAACCAGAGCAAGACTAGACCCTCACACCTCTGGGCTTCTGAGCAGAGTTGGGATGATCCCCATCGTGAGAATGGCACCCCATCTTTTCATGTGGACCTGTATTAAAAGCATCATGGCCACACTTTTCTTTGAGCATCCACTGTGAGCCAGGCATTTCCCATACGATATCTCATTTAATTCTTAACAATAACCCTGAGGCAAATAGTTTCATCAACCTTTTGGCAGATGAAAAAAACAAACAAACCTGGAACTCATTGAGGTAAAGTGGTCCTAATCATACAGCTAATAAGCAATAGAGCTGGGCTTAGTACCATGACCCCCAGCTCTAACTACGACTTGTGTTGCAGCTGGTCTTCTGGAGGCAGTGTCCGGAGTCTGATCCACATTGTCTCCTCTTCTTGACCCTATGCCCTCCTACACCAACTGTACAGGTTACCCCTCCTGCTTCTGGTTCCGTGTCCAGCTGTTTTCTAAGAGGGCCCACTTTCCTCGTGCTTACCTGTACCCACCAGACGTGGCAATGACTTCATTCAACTTGCTGTGGAAAGGGTTTGAGGAAAGTCTTTGGTCTCCTTGAAGCTGTATGTTTTGTATTTCTTTGTAGCCTTGCAACTTCGATAATGTCCCAAACTCACCTTGGGTTCTCAGTACCTGCTGCTGAATGATTAAGTGAGGGAACAGCTACTGAGTGCTATTCAGGCGGTGATTCCACACTTCTGCCCTGACCACAAATGATCTATTTAATTGAGTTTAGTGACTCCACAGTAGCTGTTATATTACCTCAGGGCAAAATTACTCATTTCTTGCTTCTAAGACTTAGTAATTTATATGCCGAACATGTAATAATCTATTATATCAAATATCCACTCCAATTTTTTTTTTTTAAATAGCTTGCTGCAGAGCATAACAGCCCTGGATACACAAAGTAAGTGCCGGTGACTTATGAGTTTGCCCAGAAGAGCCTTCTGTTCTCGACACAGCTGTCTCAGAAAAACATAGCAAAGAGTGTGGAAGGAAGCTGCGTAGGTAAATATTAGAAGAAGCCTTTAAAAGCAGCCCTGATCACTGGATCCTTAGGATGTGTTCATCAGGCAAGGATGCCCTAATAATGGTTAATATTGATACAGCATTTTACAATGCAACAGACAGGCAATAGGAAGGCTGTTTTTCTGAAGATAAGCAAGTGGGGGCACGATAGACTAAGCGCACAACCTCAGACCAGAGATTAAGGCACTCAACAGCAAAGAGCAGGCGTCAGAGGGTGGGACTGCCCGCATGGTGGTCTATAAACAGCACGGCTGAGGGCAAAGGAATCTTTATCTCCAAGTCCAGCATCCCTGGCCACTCCATCTAACCCGACAGTGAGTAGAAGCATGATGGGGAGGGGGAAAGAAAGAGGGGGGTGGGTAACAGGCAGAGAGCACCCCCATGCTCTCCTGTTCACTTCCCTGACTCTCCCACTGGAGCAGTGGCCACTGGCTGCTTCTTCCCAATAGCAGGGATTGTTTGCGAGGCCATGATAGTTTGCAGAGCCTGCCTCTTTTCCATCTTTTGTCCTTGACTCACAACTCCCTAAATCAGTGCCAGCATAAAGAGCGCTCCTTCCCACCCCCTCGCTGAGGTCAGCTTGAAGGCCTGGCTTCGGGGTCAGGCCCACCTGGGTTTGAATCCAGACATCATTGCTTGCAAACGTGATATTGGGCAAGGAACTCAATCTTGCGGGGCTTCAGTCCCCTCCTCTTCAAAATGGGCCTAATCTTGTCTGCCTCTTCAAGTCCAATCAGGGCTAAATTGTATGATATAGACTAAGCATCTAACCAGATCCAAGAGCCGGGAAACCATGCTCTGTAAATCCTAGTTTTTTTTCCTGTTGCTTCTACTTTTTTGTCCCTCCCAAGCTACTCCATCTTTTGCTGCGATGTAACTAGAAACAGCTGGGAAATACCTGGTGAGGTTTTGCTTCATTCCATATGTCCTTGAAATGAATCTTCAGTCCTCTGTGCTCCTCTTCTCGCCATTAAACCCCTTTCCTTTCATCTCTGGGGAAATCTGGAAACCAGAAGATGCTCTGGCCTCTCATGGCAAAGAACTGGGGCTGATCTGGTTAATAATCCCCCAGAATGGTCTGCAGAGTGACTCACATTTTGGTTTTCCAGGACTCACCCAGTTTGGGGACTGAAAGTCTCACATCCTAGGAAATGCCCCATCCCAAGGGAACCAGGGCATCTGATCACCCCACTTGTCTGCAACGCAGTTTCAGAGACACACAGAAAGCTCATCACTCCTCAGATTTGCAAGTAAGAGCAAGTGACTCAAATAAAACTCAGTCAAAAATCTATATGAGACACACAAGTCCCATGCTCTTGTGCCTGAGTCTTCTTGTCAGTCAGCAGAGGGTCACTTGAGAGTGGCCCCATAAAGGACCTCAAATGCTGTTCTTCCTGACAACCCACAGGCTGGAGGGGACAGGTAATGGGAGAATTACAAAAGCCACCTGCTTCTCATAGTACAAAGAACAGTCTTCAGGCCTTATTGCTGAATGAAAGACAGCAAATGCATACCCAGAAGGGAGATAGTTAGAGTACTAATTGAGTGACACTGCTGACCCAGGAAAAGCAATGTTCCCAGGACAGGAAGTAGGTTTCTCCACTCTTACCACACCAGAGGACAAAAGCCTACATACCCGAATTGTTTAGACATTGAGAGAATCCCAACTTTTCCACATTTACCAGCTTACTGCTTAATTCCCCTATGGCTGGATTTCCTGGACTATATATTATAGGGTTGTTGTGAAGAATTAATAAAATAATCCATGTGAAATGCCTAACACAGCTTTCATTTCCGGTATTATGGAAGATCAAATTACTTGAAGACACTCCCAATATGAAACACCTAGAAAATGCTGAATAGATTATAATGAACATCCTTTTAAAAGCAATAACTGGGTTTATAAGAAAATGAGGGAAATTTCCAGAGACCCAAACTAAAGGGAGAGCTAAACACCAGAGTGGAAAGCCTGAGCAGATGCCCCAGCTGCTTCTGGAGCGCAGCCAGATTTGGTAATGCAAGGGCCTGGGCGTGAATGTCCACATGTAATCAGGAGACTGGGCCTTGAGTCCACGTGATGAAGGAAGTGGAATTCACACATCTCTCTTTCCTTTTCCCCCACAGAAGATCAGAAGCCTTGAAGTGCTACCTTAGTTGTAGGAGGGAGTAAGCAAAATCTATACTCTGACTCAGGAAGAGGATCAAGAAGTGTAGCTGTCTTAAACTAGGCTCTGGATAAAGAAAAGAAATAATCTCCTCTGGCAATTCATGACCACAGGCTTGCATTCATGTGGGTTTGGGGCTCAACTTTGCTCTAGATGCATGATATAAACAATTAGTGTCAAAAGGGACTAAGGCCTATGATTCTTGTGTGCCCTGCACAAACAAAGGAATGAATTTCTCTGGAGGGACAAAAATTTCTTCAAGCTGGAAGAGTCCCTCAGGTAAATGTCTATTACTCTAGTCACAATCCAAATTTATGAAGGACACAAGGAGGCAATCCACAATGAGTGGGAGTCAGGAAATACAGCAAAGAGCAGAATTCTGACCCCTGACAACATCCACTTAAAATAAACTATCAGAGTTAAGCTAAAAACTAAATTTGTTTTAGAAGGTTAACTATATAAAAGAATTTTTTAAAAGCACAATAAAATGATGATTATATTGAGAAGAGAACAAATAGAATTTCTAGAAATGAAAAACATAGTCATAGTTTAGTTTAACCAGCAGAATAGATACAGCCAAAGAGAGAATCAGCAAACTGAAAAATGGACAAAAGTATGAAATACCTAAAGGTATAAGGTGAGGGCACCCAAATGCAGCAAAGAAAGGCAGAGATATGAAAGAGAGGCTAAGATCTGAGGATGATAGAACAAGAAGTTTAAACACACATCTAGGGGCGCCTGGGTGGCTCAGTCAGTTAAGCGTCCGACTTCGGCTCAGGTCATGATCTCACGGTTCATGGGTTCGAGCCCCGCGTCGGGCTCTGTGCTGACAGCTCAGAGCCTGGAGCCTGTTTCAGATTCTGTGTCTCCTTCTCTCTGTGACCCTCCCCCGTTCATGCTCTGTCTCTCTCTGTCTCAAAAATAAATAAACATTAAAAAAAAAAAAATTAAACACACATCTAATGGGAATTTCAGAAAAAGAGGAAAAAGACAATTTCAATGGAAAAAGGGCTGAGAAGCTTCATAAAATGAAAAAAGATGTCAGCTCATGGGGCACCTGGATGGCTCAGTTGATCTTAAGCATCCAACCCTCGATTTCAGTTCAGGTCACGATGTTACTGTTTGTGGGATTGGACCTTATGTCGGATTCTGCACTGGCAGCCCATATCGTGCTTGGAAGTCTCTCTCTCCCTCTATGTCTCTGTCTCGGCCCCTCCCCCATGCTCTCTCTCTTTCTGTCTCTCCCTCCATCTCTCTCAAAATAAATAAATAAACTTTAAAAAAAGATGTAAGCTGATTAACCCTAAGTGCAATAAAAATTAATTCACATCTAAATACATTGCAGTGAAAGTGCAGAACATAAAAAACAAAGAAAAGATGTTGAACAAAACACAAGTTACTTCAAAAATAATTATTATTGGATGGGCAGTAGCCCTTTTGTCCAACATTTTATTATAAAACATACAGCAAGTTGACAGAACTTCACAGTGAGAACCTGTATTCCCACTACTTAGATTCGACCAGTAACATTTTACTGTATTTGCTTTATCATATATCTATCCTCTATCCACGCCTGTCTTCATCCATCAATCCCTCATAAGTTTTTTAAATTTTTTTATTGTTTTTTATTTGGGCATATTGTTTGTATGTGTGCATTTCAAAGACAATTATAGGCATTGCTACACTTCCCCCTAAATGATTCAACAAGGATATTATTAAATAGAGTTCAATATGTTTTTGCAGGTGCTTTCTATTGCTCTCAAATTTACATACAATGACATGCACAAATCATAAATGTAAGTTTCTACGTGACCCAAACCTTTATCAAATATATAACCATCAACCCCAGAAATTTCCTTCTTGTTTCTTTTCCTTCAAACTCAACCACTATACTAATATTTCTCTGCCATGGATTAGTTTTACCTGTTCTGGAATTGCACATAAGTGAAATCGTACATTTTAATATAAGGCTCCATTCATGTAGCACACTGATTTTCATATTGATTCATGATGCTGCATGTATCAGCACTGTATTCCTTTTTATTGTTGACTAGTTTTCCCTTGTACGAATATACCAGTTTTGTTTATCTATTCCCCTACTGATGGGTATCTGAGCTCCTTCCATTTTAGAGATAAGGAAAAAAAGCCTTTATGAACACTCTTGAAAAAGTTTTTTTGTGAACATACATTTTGTGAACACTGTATCTCCTTGGTAGATACCTAAGAGTGGACTAGCTGGGGTCATAGAGTAGGTGTCCATCTATGAGACATCACCAGACTTTTCTCCACATTGGTTGTATAATTTTACACTCCCAACAACGTATGAGAGTTCCAGTTGTTACACATCTTTGTCCACACTTACTGTTGTCAATCTTTTTAATTTTAGCCATTCCAGTGGGTATATACTGGTACCTTATTGTCATTTTAGTTTGCATTTTTTTGATGAGTAATAATGTTGAACACTTTCTCATGGGCTTTTTGGCCAGTTTATGTCTTCTTTTACTAAGTGCCTATTCAAATCTTTTGCTGACAACACTCTTTTGCACAGCAACAAAATAAAACAGAAAACAATAGAATAGTATTTTATCAGTTAGGGTCAAGTCAGGAGACTGAAACCACACCAGCAGTTTAAACAGGAAAAATTTCATATAATGAATTATAAACTGGTAAAAGGTGGTTAATTACTAAAATGGACCAAACAAACTCTACAGTATAAGAGATAGAAATTACACACCACACACACACACACACACACACACACACACACACAGCTACCCTTAGGAAAGAAAGGAAGTGAACAAGAAAAGAACTTAAAATCTCAGAGGACAGGACCCTGCAAAGTTGAAACTCAGACCTCTGAGAAGAGGGCATGGTTGCCATAGGAACATGATGCCCACAGATATGGTGGCAAAGAAATTGGTCATTGATAAGCCATGAGATCTAAGAGCCACCCTCTAATGTGGTAACAAAGAAACTGGCTAGAGGGTGTCACAGATAAACAAGGATCCTTACATTTGATTTGCTCCCTGTTAGGCAAAAAACCAGAACAGAAGAAAAAAAGGTTTCCTTTTTCTTTCTTCCTCTTCCAGCCTTGTAGTGTCCCTCTGGTGCCCTCTCTTGGCAGAGCCTAACACGAAGACTTCTGGCGAGAGAGAAATGTAATCTAGAGTGTTCAGGTATGATATCACAAAGTAAAGCAAAGAAGGATGGATTTGGACCTGAGAGGCAATAAATTAATAACAAGCACAAATATCTTCCAAGTGCTGAGGGGAAAAAAAAATACCTGTGAACCTAGACTTCTATACCCAGTTAACCTAGCATTCAAGAGTAAAGGCACACCACTGACTAAAAATGGTTTATTTTTTTACACTTTATTCAATACATACAAGAGAAAATATGTAACATATATATAAATTAAGACTTTTTCAGGCAATCAAAAACTGAGAATGTGTAACTTACAAACCCCCTAATGCGAGAACTACCTACCTTCCATCAAGAAGATGAAAATTGAATCCAGAAAGAAAATTTAAAATGCAAGGGGAAAAAATGGTGAACAAAACAACTGGTAAATGTATGGGGAAAATATAAACAAGAAAGAATAAACAAGAAATATTTAAATCATCAATAATGATATAAAAATAACTAATTTGTGGGGCGCCTGGGTGGCGTAGTCGGTTAAGCGTCCGACTTCAGCCAGGTCACGATCTCGCGGTCCGTGAGTTCGAGCCCCGCGTCAGGCTCTGGGCTGATGGCTCGGAGCCTGGAGCCTGTTTCCGATTCTGTGCCTCCCTCTCTCTTTGCCCCTCCCCGTTCATGCTCTGTCTCTCTCTGTCCCAAAAATAAATAAAAAACGTTGAAAAAAAAATTTAAAAAAAAAAAAAAAAAAAAAAAAATAACTAATTTGTGGTATAAAAGCAAAGAGTAATTAAAATGTTTGACAGCAATTTGGGAGACAGGAAGAAATGACCAGTTGAAATGTTTTAAGCTCTTTGAATTTCTGGAAAGAAGGTAGAGTTTAAGGCCCTACCACTTAACAATACGGAAAACAATGTTATTGGTGCTCTCTAGCAGTCTACAACACAATCCTGGATGACACATTCTAAGTCAAGTATGTATGCTATTTTATGTTAGGGCTGTCTTTAAGAACAAAAATAGAACAAACAAAATTAAAATCAGTAGAATAGAGAATAAAGAGAGCTTTATCTACTCAAAGTAGGAATAAAGAGGAAAAAGAAAAAAGCTTAAACCACAACAAATGAAAAACACAAAATCTTCAGGAGAAATAAATTTAAATGTATCTGTGATTCCAATAAATACGAATGAAATAAACTTCCCCAGATTTAAGACAGAGATTTTCTTGCCTTAAAAAATCAGCTATGCACGCTATACAAGAGACGTAGCTAAAATTTAAAACATATAAATATTTTAAGTGAAAGGATAGAAAAAAGACATATTAGACAAATACTATCTAATAGAAATCTGATGTCGCCTTATTAATTCCAGATGAAATAGATTTCAAGAATTGTTAGAGGTAGAGGTACTTTATAATGATTAAAAGAATAATTCATCAGAAAAAAAGGTAATTACAGAAAGTTCTATTGACATGAGCTTTGAAATATACAAAACAAAAATTAATAGGGTTTCAAGAAGAAATTGGCAAATCCATCCTCACAATGAGAGATAATAATATACTTCTTTCAAATCAGTAAGTCGAGCTGACAGAAAAATCAATAATGATGTAGAAGATTCAACAACATAATTAACAAAGTCTAAAGTCATATAAAGGACTGTTCAGGCAATTTTATGGAATACATTCCTTTCAAGCACACATGAGGCACTCATAACACTTCTCATATGCTAGGCTGCCAAGCAAGTTTCAATAAATACCAAAGAAGTGGTATCATACACACCAAGGATCTTGACCATTGTACAAGTAATTTAGAAGTTAATTACAAAAAAACTTTGAAGATGTTAAAAGCCTACTTCTAAGTAAAGTGAATAACACATGTCCTTTTATAAATGAAATCATTGGCTCCAGAATCTGACTTCCAAGGATATTGAATATGCAATCCTGACTCCCCTAAACCTGTCCCTCCAACAATTGACTTTCAGGATTTTAAAAAGTACTCTTGGGGCTCCTGGGTGCCTCAGTTGATTGAGTGTCCAACTTCAGCTGAGGTCATGATATCATGGTTCACAAGTTCGAACCCCATGTCGGGCTCTGTGCTGACAGCTCAGAGCCTGGAGCCTGCATCAGATTCTGTCTCTCTCTCTCTCTCTCTCTCTCTCTCTGCCCCTCCCCAGTTCATGCTCTCTCTCTCTCAAAAATAAATAAAAACATTAAAAATAAAATTAAAAAAATACTCTCACCTGAAAAGTTTGCCTTATCATATTCTTCCTGGGACAGCCACATCCAGGTAGAAAATATCCCTGCCACTCTTCCAAAGGACAAAATAATGGTCTCAAAGCTGAATTGGGCTGTCTGCTCTCCAAAATGCTTGAGAATAAAGGGGGTGGTCCCTGGGATTGGAATGTGTAATTGATGGGTGAGGGGACCCTGAGAACAAAAATGCTTCAGTGTTTATCCAGAGTTGTCCCCAAGAAAAGACTGTGCTGGTGTATATGCCTGGCTACTACTAAAGTTGTAGCCCTAGGGCAGGGTTTGCAGTTTGGCCAGGCAAGAGTCTAGAAAAAAGAGGTAAGTGGGGCACTTCATGCAGCATCCCTAGGCAAATGGAAGTGTAAGTTATTCCACCTTAAGTGAGATACAATGGCAACCTGGTTTATCAGTCTCTGTCTCTGGTAAGCTTGATAAATGTAACAGTAGTCCTCTAAAGGGTCCGTTCTCAGCCGGGGCAATATTGCCCCCAAGGGGCAAAATTTGATTGGGGGGAAGTAAAAATGCTTAAATATTACAATGATTTATGGACTTCCAAAGGGCCAAAGAACATAAATAGATATATGGTATACCTATATACCTCGGTATACCTGTGGTATAAAACTTCATGGGAGAGAGGGAACAATTAGGGGGAAAAAAAGTCTTAAAAGGCTCTATAAGGGAGCAACACTTTAAAACACAAAAAAGAAAGTTTGAGAAATACCCATGAGGAGAGAGGATAACATCCATGAGTAGGCAGATACACAGGAGTCTGGCGATATGATCCTTCCCTTAGGTAATCCCCACCTAGTCAACGGACAGACTAATTAACTAACCTCTCCTTCATTAACAGCTTTTAAACTTCAGGAAAAGGCATCAGTCATACGTCTAAAGGGCCATAGAGCTCAATTCTCAACTTCCCAATCAACCCTCAACAAATATTTGGTGGTTTTTGTATTTCTATCTGTGCTGTACAATATGTTGGGCACTACCCACATGTGGCTCCTGAGCGTCTAAAATGCGTCTGGTCCAAAGTGAAATGTGCAGTGACTATAAGATGTTGAGAGACACCCCTTCATGGATCTCTCTCGCTCTCACGCATTTTGCTCGGTATGAATCTTAGCCTTTTGGGGCTGATGTAACAAAATTACCGTAGACTAGGTAGCTTAAACAACAGAAATTTATTTCTCACAGTTCTGGAGGGTGGAAACCCAAAACCAAGGTGTCAGCAGATTCGGTGTCTGCTGAAGGTCCGCTTCCTGGTTTGCAGACTGCCATCTTCTCACTGTGTCCTCACATGGCAGAGGGGGTGAGGGCGCTGTCTGGGGTCTCTGTTCTAAGAACACTAATCCCACTCATGAGGGCTCCATCCTCATGACCTAATCACCTCCCCAAAGTCCCATCTCCAAATATTATCCCACTGAGGACTTGATTTCAACATATGAATTGGGGGGACACAAACATTCAGTCTATAGCAGTATGCCAAGAATATAAGACTCTGATCACTTTTTACCTAGGGCATGTATCAGAATTGTGCTTGTAGTGAGCATCCTTGAGGGATGTGATATCTGCCTTTGGGACAAAGTAGGCTTGCCTTCTGCTTTCTATAAAAGGGTGAGTTCCCTAGGCTCAGGGTTCTTCAGCAGTCACATAAACCCATTATATGTGCTACAACCACCTGGGCCCTCCATGTCACCCCCATGGGACTTTAGACACGTATCGGTTTTCTGTTGCAGAGTAACAAATTATCACAAATTTAGCAACTTAATATACTACCCATTTATTAGCTCATAGTTTTGTAGGTCATAAGGCCACACTAAGCTCTCCGCTCAGGGTCTCAAAGGCTGAAATTAAAGGATACCCAGGCTGAGTTCTGATCTGGGGATGCTGGGGTACAATCCACTTCCAAGTTCTTCCAAGTTCCGGTTGTTGGCAGAATTTTACTCCTTGTGATTGTAGCACTGAGATTCCCCCATTTTCTTTGCTGACTGTCAGCAGGGGCCACTGTCATAGAGGCCTGCTGCATTCCTTACGACATCATGGTCTTTGTGTCAAAGCCAACAGTGGAGAATTTCTTACCGTCAAATCCCTCCCATGTTTTCGATCTCTGTGACTTCTCTGTCTCTGACCTCTACACCCAGATTTTAAAAGGTCATGTGAGTAGATCAGACCCACCTGTTTAGTTGCCCTATTTTACATTCAACTGATTTCAGGCTTTAATTATGTCTGCAAAATCCCTTCACAGGGATTGAATAACTAAGGAGAAGCTCTGCATATATAAGGGACTGGGAATATCTGGGGCCACTTTAGAATTCTGCCTATTTCAGGAACCAGGGGAACTGAGGCAAACGTGTTGGTGCTCATGCTGCTGCTGTGCCCTGAGTAATAAAATCCTTTATCTCTGAGCCAAGGATCTCATCTCTTTTGCCAAAATATGTGAAATTGTGTAAAAAGCTTGTAAGAAAGGTAAAGTCAAATCCCAGACCTGCCATAAAATACACACTGGTTTTCAGAGACTTCATTAATAATTTTTAAGTTGATCCCATGTTGAAACAATATTATTGGGGCACCTGGGTGGCCCAGTCTGTTAGGCATCTGACTTCGCTTAGCTCATGATCTCACGTTTCTTGGGTTCAAGCTCTGCATCGGGCTCTGCACTGACAGTGTGGAGCCTGCTTGAGATTCTCTCTCTCCCGTCTCTTTCTGCCCTCTCCCCACTTGTGCTTTCTCTCTCTCTCAAAAATAAACTTAAAAAAAAAAGAAAAAAAAAGTGCTACTATTTTGGATATATATGATTCAGTAAGGTACATTATTAAAATTAATTTCACCTCTTTATTTTAACGTTTAATGGGGTTACTAGAAATTAAAATTACATATGGAGGAAGCTTACATTGTATTTCTATCGGCAGTGCTGGTCCCTACGTTTGGCTACTACCAAAGTCCTAGGCCTTTTGGTAGGGGTTGCAATATGGCAACCGAAGAGTCAACTGTGTCCTATAGATGTTTTGTTTGGCCTACCCAATGTTGAAATATTTTTATTGTTTAGATGCCTTTAAAGAGGGACATGTATCTTCAGGCATGCTCCAGGCCTCAACATTCCTTAGTGTTTTTCACCTGGCTTACTTATACATTTATTTTACCTAACTGGATTCTGTAAGCATTTAAATTTTGTGACTCTTATAGACACACTTATATTTTTGTTAGGCATATTAAGCAATATTAATACAGGAGAAATACCAAAGAATAACATTCAACCAGATGTTAACCTGCATGGATGGCCCAAAAGGGCTATTAAGAGTTTCAAAAGGAAGCAGTCTTCATGGGCAGTATGGTGACAATGAGTCAGTAGACCTGGTTCTAGGCCAAGCTCTGTCACTGATTTCACAGGGAGACCTTAAGTGAGTCATTTGCCCTCCGTGGGCCTCTGTTCCCTCAACAGCAAAGTGAAGGCCTCAAAGTTCCTTCTGAAGATCTAAATGTGATGGTTTTGCTGGCTAAAGCAATTAAGAAGAGCTACATGGGAAAGCAGGGCTTGAAGATCCCAGCTTCTCTGTGCTTTGTACGTGATTTCCTCACTGTGATTGGCCTCAAAGGAAGGAGGAAGGAGTCAAGAAGACCAAACCCTAAAGAGTTTTCCTGTGGTTAGTTTGTCAAAGAAGGAAGTCAAGACGTTGTGTTACAGAGTCGCTTTGTGTTCTCTACGGATGTAGATCATTCCGGTTGGGGGCCTGTACCCCAAATGCTAGATAATCAAGAGCTGGCAGCGTCTTGATGCCTGCATCTGCCCCCCACTCCTTTCCACCTCCAACAACGGCATTTCCTGAAATCCTGAAGCAGATGCTCCGTGTTGGGGCTGAGCAGACACAAGCAGGGGTCTGTGGCTGGCAAGTTCCCACTCTCGCTACCCATGACATCTTTCTCATAACCTGAAATTCTTTAATTAAAAAACATCTGCCAACTCTTGTTGTCTGCAAAGATGTGCCATAGCAACTCTCTTTGCAAGCCCCTTTTGTAGCAGACACAAACAGGTGGAAGAAAAGCCTCCATGGAGACTCCCAAGTGTAAAGAGACAAAGAGACGGGAAGGAAGCTCCTCAAATTGTGTGTGTGTGTGTGTGTGTGTGTGTGAGAGAGGGGGGGGGTGTGAACATGCTCACAGGCAAACCTCTCTTACAATTCATCCTTCTTCAAAGTTCTCCCTCTCTATCAGAGGGGGGAAGAGGACTTTGGGAACATGGCAGCACACCTGTCCTACACACATCACAACTTAAGGACTGGCACCTTGCGACAAACCAAACACACAGAGAGAAGAATTCACGGAGCTTAGCCTTACTTGTTAGGACTCATGTTGTGTTTTGTCCAGAATGAGTGTGATACATCGGTGGGAAAGGGAGGCCAGATCTCTGCTGCCTTCATACCCTGTTGCGTGAACAGTTACTTCCAAAGGAAAATCCTTAACAATAATTGTAAGGAGGAGAGGGAGCGTTTGTATTCCCAAGGCAGGAATACAAGTGGAGGCCACACAGGACATGTCCAATACGTATCAAGCCAACATACTGCTGAAGAAAACATTTTCGATCTTCATACCTTACAAATACGGCTTCAGATCAACCTGGAAGGCCAGTTTCACATTTAGAATTCTCACACTCAGACCTGTACGTGGGCCAGGAGGTACGGAGAAAGCCAATCCCGGGATTCTGCCCTGCTGCCTTTTCTCTTTCCATTTGTGGCTCTGTCTTGCACAACATAAGGCTCCCATATAGGCAGATACTCCAGTCCATGCACCCAAACCCCAAATATGCCTTCTATAAACCACTGCTCCCCACAAACCTGCAGGTCCAGGATGTATATGAGAGTGCTTTGTTCTCTGCACACCCTGGGGACAGACACAGGAAAGAGGCTATGCCTGGAAACCCAAGGAATTCCATGTTTCTGAACCCAGAGCATGACTTAGAAAGTAAAGGCCAAGAGGCATGAGCTCAGGGTGGGCACACATCCTTAGTCCATGGATTCTTCACCTCCCATAGAGAGAAGAGTCAGAAAGAGGCAAAGCAGGGCCTTAAAAGTGCAGGACCAGGGCAGGCTGAGGACCTTTCTGGCTTCTAAGGGCAGTGTTGATCTCAACCTCTTATTTCCACCCTTGGGCCTCTTGTCAAGATGGATCCAAGCATCTCTACCTCCCCATCTACCAAAGCATGCTTCTCTCTTCCACTGCTGAGGCCCTTATGAACATGCTACCTTCTCTAAAAATGAGTGTCCCAATTCGTAGAAAGGAAATAACCCCCATTGGTCCCCATCCCACCTGGATTAAGTCTGAGCTCCATTGCTGGCCCCCTGAATCTGAAATGGAGGTATTGAAAACAATAATGAATGACATCCTCTGTCTCAGGGTTATCCTCCCTGATAATTGATAATTTCTAGAGGGCAAAGTCCTTTGTGCCTGGGGCATTCCCACAGCATATTCCCTAGCATGTCAAGATGCAGGCAATGAGACTTAATCAATCCCTTTTAAAATAAGAGTTATTCTTTCTGATCATAAAAATATAAAAAATTGATCAATCTTTTTATTTATTTTTTAAAATTTTTAAAAAATGTTTTATTTATTCTTGAGAGGGAAAGGGACAGAGCTTGAGCGGGGGAGGAGCAGAGCGAGAGAGGGACACGGAATCCGAAGCAGGCTCCAGGCTCCGAGCTGTCAGCACAGAGCCCGACGCGAGGCTCGAACTCACAAGCCACGAGATCATGACCTGAGCCGAAGTCAGACGTTCAACTGACTGAGCCACCCAGGCGCCCCTAAAAATTGATGTCTTTTTAGATGGTGAGATGTCTGCCTTGTTTCGTTAGCAATCTTTAAGACAAACCTTTAAATTTGCAGCCAGAAAGTCACTTCTCTTCAGGGCGCCCCACTGATTATCAGACAAGGCTAACCGCTTAGCAATTTTTTTATAGTCTTAATATTTGCCTTCTCATAAATTCCACCCACTGATGCAGTTCGTCTGCTCCCACGAGCCTGCTCCTTCTGCATGATTTAACAGCCTTTTTCTTAATTCCTTGGATCATATGTGATAGCTAGCGCAAAGTGCCTAACACCACGACCATCCATCACATAGTAGACACTTAAATAATTTATTCTTCTTATTGCTTAATTTTTTCCAACTTCTTATTAAAAGGTGAAAAAACAAATAAATAAATAACGACGGATAACCCCCACCCTCTACATTTTTTGTCCACCTTTCTTCACTCCTGCTGTGCCTCCCTGCCTACTCTTCTCCACATATTCTAGGTCAGGGCAAAAGAAATGGGGAAAATGAAAATCATATATGCTCCTTTCTGAAAATTCCCATGCTAACCTGGCTGAGGAAAAATATTCACCCCCCCCCCCAAGTGAAAACATCCATAAATTATGCGAACTGTGTATCACTTTTTAATGTGTCTTTTAACTACAAGGTGTCAAATGCCTTCACCTGCTTCTAATCGTCTTGAATAATGTCACAATGATGACATCATAGAATGCCAGGCGGTGTCTCAAAGTTTTGAAGAAGGAGATTAAGTTGTGAGGAAAACGCTGAAGACTTGGAATCTTGTATCCTATTCTGGCCACTGCGAAAAGAAACTCGTAACCAACCTTCCCCAGCGAAGATCGTGGGAGCCAGGGACAGGGTTAGAAGAGGTAAAACAGTTCAAAAGAAACAAATTGTGGGTGAGTAAAAAGAAACCACTGATTTTCACTGGAGAGAGTGAAGGGGGAATGAGTTTATGGAAAACCCAAAAGAGCATCTCTGTAGATTTCTAAACACCCAGAGGGGTAACCACACTGTACAGGACCCAGCACAGCAGTAGGACTTGTTGAAAGACAAAAACAAGGAAGTATTACCATTCACAATGAGTAATCAACCAAATGTTGGTAAACATTCATAAGAAGTAGCAGTGATGAAATAGTTCAAGCAATCCCCGGAATTTCTCAGAGTTCCAAAGTGGATAAACGGCTTGGTGTGCCTGTTCTCCACAGATGGCTATCTTCACCAGCACTTCCTAAGAGCTTGTACCGTGTGCTGCTCTGGCTAACACTGTCTCCTGCCAAGGACCTTGCTGCCAGGGAGGGGGGTGGGCACGAGGGGAATGGACCCCCAGTTTGTTTTGACTCTTCGATGACACTTTCAAGCTGCAGCATTTTCAATTATTTATTTATTTATTTATTTATTTTTAATTATTTGTGGCAGCCCCCTTGAGGATCTTAGAACGACTTTCTGGGCAAACTGTCCCCCAAATTGACCACCTGACTTTATGATGAGATTTCTTCCATGGAAACAGATATGCTCATGAGTGGCCATTAGGGGTAAAACATCACTTTCTGCTCCCAAAGCTGGACTCGGGGTTCATTCAGTCTTGCTCAGGTGGGTTATTCCTACACTTTTTAAATCCTATCCCCATATCGCACTTGGCAAGATTATCCTACAAAGGTGAGTAAGAGGATATATTTTTTTAAGTCTATTTATTTATTTTGAGAGAGAGAGAGAGAGAGTGCGCACAAGCAGATGAGGCGCAGAGAGAAGGAGAGAGAATCCCAAGCAGGCTCTGTACCATCAGCGCAGAGCCTAATGTGGGGCTTGAACTCACAAACCGTGAAATCATGACCTGAGCTGAGATCGAGTCAGATGCTTAATTAACTGAGTCACCCAGGTGCCTGAGTAAGAGGATATTTTAAATGGCAGCAGTAGAAATTCTGAAAGAGAAAATTTACTATGTCCCGACGAAATGCCTAATGTATCATATCCTAGAGTATGTTCTAGAAAGAGAAACTAAAAACAAAGAAAGGATTGAATGAATATTTCTGTGTCAGGAAATGAGAGAAAAAAATTTTTTTTTAATTTTTTCAATGTTTATTCATTTTTGAGAGACAGAGAGAGACAGAGCATGAGCAGGGAAGGGCAGAAAGGGAGACAGAATCTGAAGCAGGCTCCAGACTGTGGCCATCAGCACAGAGCCTGACATGGGGCTCAAACTCACGAACCATGAGATTATGACCTGAGCTGAAGTCGGATGCTTAACTGACTGAGCCACCCAGATGCCCCAAGAGAAACATTTTTTGTACCTATAATTAGAAAGGGGAGAACACCAGAAGTTCAGAGACTGAGGACCTTTCAGGAGACACAAAGAAGTCAAGGGGAGAGGAAAGAGGTGGGGGGAGAGCAACAGGCAACATGCCAGGAGAAGAAAAGGTGGCCACTGAGATATTCCGGGTGCTGGGTATGCTGAAAAGCTTGAAGAATGGCTGTATCTAATACTGTGTTTAAAGTTGTTACACAAAGCCATGCTGTAACCTCCCTCCGATGGCCCATACCTTTAGTGGATCTATAATGCTAGGAAGTAGGGGCACTGGAGATGGAAGAAATTACAAGAAGAAGAAGGCTACATTTCATGTTTGCATATACTCAGAGGCGAGATAAACAATTCTCTGGGTACGGAAATCTTAGCTAGAAGTAACCAAGAAAGATACAGGCCCTTCCACTTCCAAGAATCTATAAAAGCACGGATGGGAATATGTGGTTTCGTATGGAGATTGAGACTCTGAATCCCATTTCTTTAAAATGAAAGACTTGTTACAGACAAGGAAATTATATGTGCAAAAGACATATCTGATAAAGGACCATTATCAAAAACATACAAGGAACATTTACAAGTCGGCAGGAAGCAAGCAAAAACACATGACTAAAAAATAGGGAAGAGACCTGAACAGACACCTCACCAAAGAAGATATACAGATGGAAAATAAACATAAGAGAATACGCTCAAAATCCTACATCATTAGGAAATTTCAAACTAAAGAACAGTGAGATACCATTACATACCTGGTAGAATGGCCAAAATCCAAAGACACTGACAACACAAAATGCTGGCAAGGATGTGGAGCAACAGGAACTCTCAGTCCTTCCTGGTGCGAATGCAAAATGGCACAGCCATTGTACGAGACAGTTGGGTAGTTTCTTACAAAACTAACTACACTCTCACCATACAATCCAGCAATCATCCTCGTTGGTACTTGCCCAAAAGAGCTGAAAATTTTTGAACACACAAAAACCTGCACACAGATGTTTATGAAGCTTTATTCATAATTGCCAAAACTTGGAACCAATCAAGATGTCCTTCAGTGGGTGAATGGACAAATAAATTGTGGCACATCTAAACAATGGACTCTTATTCCATGGTCAAAAGAAATGAGCTATTAAGCCATGAAAAGACATGGAGAATGCTGACCCGGAAAGGCTGCATACTATACAGTTCCAAATACATGACATTCTGGAAAAGGCAAAACTACGGAGGCAGTAAGAAGATCAGAAGGAGGAATCCTCTGTTCTCTGGAATCCTCTGTGCGTCTGCGTATTGACGCACAGAGGATTTTCAGGGCAGTGAAACTATTCTGTATGTTACCATAATGATGGATGCCTGTCCTCACACATTTGTCCAAACCCATAAAATGTCCAACACCAAGAGTGAACTCTAACACGAACTATGGACTTCGGGTGATAATGATGTGTCAATGTAGGTTCATCAGCTATAACAAATGTACAACTCGGGTGGGGGATGTTGATAGTTGGGGAGGCTGTGTAGGGCGTGAGGAGAGCAGGGGGTCTCTGGGAAGTCTCTGTACTTGCTGCCCAACATTGAACCTAAAACCACTCTTAAAAATAGTCAATTTTAAAATGATAATCCATATATTTTTATATAGAAAGGGCAACTTGCAAAGTCTGTAGGACCCAGGAACCCCCAGACGGCTGACACCTGAGTTCAGTTGCCAGTACACTTCGGGCGAGTAAAGAAAAACAACCGTCAGTGGTCAAAGTTCCTGAGGAATTAGACTTTGCTCATGTCCAGTGACGTGGACTGTTCCTGCGCTTCCCACTGGGCTCTCCTAACCTCTGGTGGTTGGGCTGACCACAGGACCGGTTTCAGCCAAGGAAATGTGAAGGGAGCCAGCCTGTGTCCCCTCCTTGCCAAAGCGTGTACTCGTCAGTGCCCGAATCTCCAGGCTTCTCTTCCTCTGTTGCGGCCACAGGAAGACGGCACAGTGGGACGGAGGTGCTCTGAGGTCAAAGCAGCGTACGATGCCAGGCTGGAGATCTGCAAGGGCAACTGTCGTGACAAACCAGTAGCACCTACAGGGCTTTGCATGAAGAAGGAATAAACACGTCTGCTGGGTCAAAGCCCTGAGGCTTAGGATGGTTTGTGCCAGAGCCCAAGCTGGTCCGTCCTGACGGCTATCCCAGGTTTCGGTTTTCCAGTTCAAGTGCACCGAGGCCTGACTGGTGCAGGAATGCAGAGCAGGGATCCTGGAACAACAGAACACTGAACACGCTGTGGAGAAGACAGTGGTAATTTTTAGGTGAGCTCAGTTTTGCGGTTTTCTCCGATCTCAGCCACACTTAGGTCAGGTCTACAGTGTCCATTTTGCTTCTTCCAGTTCCCTGGAGAGTGTTGTATTTTTTTTTTTTTTTTTTTTTAGGAGAGGGTGAGATGGCTGCCATCCATCATTTTGGAAAGTCACGAGATTTCCAGATAGATGCCTAAACAAAGGACAAGCGTATTAACAAATCTAGCTGTCCAAAAGTCAGGGCTAATGTTAACCAAGATGAGCATTACTGCGATTCCATCAAGATGTCCTGTTATTTATTTAACTTTTCCATTTTCATTTTTTATTTGGGTAAGATAATTGCTTGTGATAAGCCTCGGGTGTGGAGGTCTGGTGCATACAGAGTGGCGAGGCGAGCTTCAGCTCAGGATGCACTGGGGACAGGAAACCAGGTATTAACATATTAAAATAAACTCCATTCATGTCCTTTCGTGGTCTTCTTCGAAAAGGAGGACCTCTCCAAAGTGAATGGTCTACTCTCAACAGGAAAAATTCTTACTAGGGGGATGATGTGTTGACCTGCTTGAGGAAAGAAAGATCTCTTGTATGCGTGGATTTTATAAGAGACAAAAAATACCTTTAGTGCTTCCTTCCCTGGGTCTCATCCCACGATGCTACCCGTGCGTTGCAGGTCATCTCACCTACACCAGCACCTCCCATTGCCTCCGGCCGAGACCCAAACACTGGGCAACAGCAGGGTTTTGGTGCCTCAATCCCCAAATGGAACTTTAGTACAGGAGACCTATTTATTTAAATGATTCAACACACAACCATAATCCTTTCAATGGAAACACAACCGTGGCCCCAGGCTCTCCTGTGCTGCGGTTCCTCCCCTCCCTCTTCTCCCCTGCTGTGCCTTTCTCAGCACCCTATCGGTTCAGGCCTGAACACCTCAGCAGCTTGAGTGGAAGCAAATGGGGGTGTGGTTCCTACTTCTGTGAAGCTGGTAATGGCCTGAGACATATTCAAGTGCTCCGTTGGGCAGCCATGAAAATAGCCACTGGTTTTTGGCGGTGCTCACACGGAGCCCCAGCGGTGTTGTGGATGCCCTTGTTTTAGACAAGAAACCTGAGGTTTGGAGAGTAGGTAACTGACCCAGGGTCACGCTTCTGCTGCTGCTGAGCCCGAGAGGATGGAGGAGGGGTGTCGCTAGAGGCCTTGTTCCTTCCCTGGCATCCCCTGCCTACAAAAAAGCTTAAAAATAAAAGCCGTATCCTTGAATTCCTTTTATTTTTTAAACTTTTTACGTTTTTAATTTATTTTTGAGAGAATGAGAGAGAGAGACAGAGCGTGAGTGGGAGAGGGGCAGAGAGAGAGGGAGAACCAGAATTCAAAGCAGGCTCCAGGCTCTGAGCTGTCAGCACAGAGCCCGACGCGGGGCTCCAACTCACAAACCGCGAGATTATGACGTGAGCTGAAGCCAGACACTTAACCAACTGAGCCACCCAGGGGCCCCGCTGAACTCCTTTTAAAAGGAGGATATTTGGGGGTGCCTAGGTGGCTCAGTCAGTTAAGCATCCCCCTCTTGATTTTGGCTCAGGTCATGATCTCACAGTTCATGAGTTCAAGCCCCACTTCAGGCTCCTAGCTGACAGTGGAGCCTGCTTGGGATTCTCTCTCACAGCCCCTCCCCTGCTCATGGTCTCTAAATAAATAAGTAAACAAACAAACTTAAAAAGGAAATAAAGAGAATATTTTATAGGTGGTCACCCCTAGTAACCTGTGAGCTAACATTATTGCTTGTGCTCAAATATCTCCTGGACGCTGTCCTGTGTCCATCCCCAACCTCACTCCGCCATCCTGGGTCCAGGCACCACCCCTGTCCTCCCCTCTACTTCTTACAGTTGAAGGATCCCCTTCCCTTCACCCCTGCCAGGCTTCCTGTCCCCTCTCCTCTTGTCAGTCCACCCTTCCACTTAAACTTACGTGACTTGTGTTTTCATTCCATTTCAATCCCTTTCCTACTTTCTTGTTTTCCTTCTCCTTCTTCCCCTCCTCTCCCTCTTCTCATCTTCTCTTCCTTCTTTCCTTTCCTTTCTCCACCCCCTCCTCCTCTTCAAGTGCATGTGCACTCCTAGAAATGCTGCAGACGGTGAGCCAGTAGCTGCCGGACAAGAACGCATCCAGATGAATTGCTAAGCCATTCATTAATCATCCCAGCATTACCTGAAAGTTTGTCAGTTAAGTGAGATCCTTTGTAAAATGTGTCCTTGGAGCTTTCTATCTTGGCCATCCCTGAGCAGAGTCCACACCCTGAATCTGCAAGGTCTAAGAGGGAAAGGAAAACAGGAGCAGGAAAGATGGAGTCCTACAGTAACTTGCATGTAATAATCACAAAAATTTCCAGCTGAATTAAGTAGCATCAGGATAGATCGATTCTCTATGGGGAGAATTGTTCCAAAACAAATGACTTCCTGGTCTGAAAAGATTCCCACTCTGAAGAGAGAAGGGCGATCTCCTGATGCTGCTCCTTGGGAATCGATAGACCCTCATTTATCTCGATGCTTTAAATTGACATAGATGGCTAAAGGCAGGAAGTTGGACTTTAGCCTTCAAAGGGCTCCCTGAACCCCTGTTATTAGCCATCACCCCCACCTGAATATTGCCTTCCTATTCCAATTCCATCCCAGGCCGGCAATCTGGAAGCCATCGGTGAGTTCTCCCTCCCACACAACCTCCGAAGAGTCGGTCAGCAGACTGCTGCGTTGTCTATTGCCTCACGGCGTTTTGAATTCCTCCTTCTCCTCCTCGGTGGCTCTCCTCCGTTTAGCACTTGAGTCACTGTTTATCTGGGGCATGGTGGTCTCCTCCATGCCCCTAGCATCGTCCCTCTCCAATTCTTCCCTCGCTGCTGCCTCAGTGATGCTTTCCTGCTCATCGCGCCTTCCCGCTCACCATGCCTCCACAGCTTGGCACCGGCCCGTGCGCAGGTCCAAACCCTTCAAGGAGACTTTGAGGTCTTTCGTGAATCTCTCTAGCCAGTTCCCCTGGCTGTACCCACGTGAATTCCTTGCAGTTCCTGAATGCACCATTCTCTTTCCTCCCTGGCTTTGCATTTACTGTCCCTCTTCTCTGGAATGCAATTTAAACCCTCATCAGGTGGCTAATGCCCTGGTTCAGCTCTCCCTGCTCCCCTGCTCTCCTTAGGAGACCGTCTTAGCACAGCCCCTATCACACTGCAGTGTAAAGCCTGGTTTACTGGTCTTTGTCGCTTGTGTGGCGCTTGGGGGCCCAGGCTATGTCTTCCTGTTGAAGTCCTGTGGAATTTGACTGCCTGCTCATGCTGCCACACATGATCATACACCGCCTAGTAAATACTATCCAAAGGAACAGTTATTATGTTGTGTCCTGTATTATTATAGAATCTAGACGTGTTAGCGTACGTCGTTAACATAGTATAATTGCTTCCCTCCGTCATGAATGCTTGTTCCCGATGCTTCAAATACCTTCCGGCACTCTCAAGACTGAGAACCGTGGGTTTTACTTACCTTCTCTGTAGCCCCCGATGCCTCACACAGGGAAGGCGAAGAGGACTCAACGTCAGAAACTTGGTGAGAATGAGCAGTGTACCAGAGAGAGAGGAACAGTGCAGCCAAAGACGCGAGGAAGTTTCACTCCTGGGGGTCCCACTTCTGGGTACCTGCTCATCCTAACGGGCCATCCTACCCATCTGAAGATGGAGACACTGGCTCTGTACTTCCTGATCTCCCAGGTGGGAGGGGACTCTGCTGCCTATAGGACCAGTGTGCCCGACGGGGCCGAAGAGCACGCGCCGGGCAAGGATGGCAAACAGTCTCCCTGCCTGTGCAGGCAGGTTGGTGGCAGCTCTCTGAAGCACCTTACTGAGAAAGGTCCAGAAGCCGAGTCAGGGCTCAGCAGAAAATGTGGCGGTTCCATCCGCCAATGGCTCCAAAGGAGATGGGGGCCCACGTGCTAGAGGTTTGCCATCCAGATCTGGACTTCTGCAAGTGGAGAAATCATTCCTCTCAATCCTCCAACACTCTGACTACAAATAGATCAAATGGCCTCTCCCCATCCATAGAGGGAAGGGGAATAAAGTGGTAGGAGAAGGCGACAAAGTCCCAAAGTCGAGAGCTGAGCAGAAACACCGCCTGTACTAGACTCAGAAATCCCTCCGTGAAGCTTCACCCCCAGCGCTCCCTGAACATGTGCCCTTAGTCCCATTCAAATGCGTGTTCTTAGTGTTTTGCCCAGGGCTTTGAATGGACTCCGTTGTTATTCAATTGTATGCTTCCTCAAAGGACAGTCTCAAGGCATTACCGATGTAAAAGATCAGTTAGCATTATGCGCATTTTCCTACTGGGTAAACTGAGACTCAGATCTCTTCATCAGGTTTCCCATGATTATTTGACCCAATGGGGCGGACGGAGCCAATGGATCAATCCAGTGGCTCCAACGTTTTATTGACAGTAACCTTGCCCCCCTCCCCAGGGTCCTTCACTAGAGGTGGCTGGGCGTGCTATGCAAGAACAATGCTCGATTCACGCTCTACCACGTCTGTTATCGCTTGCTTCGAATTGCACAACCGTAACCTGTCCCGGTGCTCATCTGGTCCCATCTCACCCTGGGGACGCCCCAGGCAGGACCGAGAGCCCAATCCGGAGCAGGGCCCCACAGAAAGACGACCCCCCAAATCCCACTTAGTCTCCAACTGGAATGGCTTGTGAGAAAGAAACCGCCGTGCTTTGGGTCAGGCAAACGGATGGCCGCAACAGCACCAACCACGGAGAGGGACGGCAATTCCTCTTATTCATGAGGGGCCTCTATCATTCCGGAATGGGGTTGTTTTTCTGCAAGGAAACTGGGCCAATTTATTCAACCATTTACAATGTTGCCATGTGTTTGTGAAATGGAAGTTTTCTCTGGGCTCAATGTGACAAAATGCTGATCGCAAACGTTTGGTGGCCCGTCACCAGGAAGCTGGATGGATGTCAGGGCCTGAGATGCGGGTTCCAAGCCTGACAGTTCCCACCGGAAGGGAACAAAGAGAAACAGTCTTGCGTTCATGCAGATCACACGCTGGAAGAGGAGGCCTGGTGGGTAGTCAGGCGCTCAGCGAACATCTTCAATCACCTAACACTACAGCAGGCAGAGCACGTCAGAGGGGAAAGAGCCAGTGGCTGTGTCCTTTGGTGTGTCTCAACTCACCAACTCAACTTTCAGAGTCCCCTCATCTGCAAAATGGGGATAATGATATCTGCCCTGCCTCCATCAGAGAGTCGTGGTACGGATGAAACAGTGGATAAGAGTACATCTAATAAACCACAACCCCATCACTGTCTGTGACAGCACCCAGTTCGTTTCCTTTGTGACCTTTATCATAATCTCTTAGTATGTGTTTATAGTGCCGCCTCGTTTCATGTCTGTCCCCGCCAGTGGAACACAGGCTCCCCAAAGGCAGGAATCTAGCGGGTAGTACACACAATAAACTCCTCCCTGGTAGTGGTTATCATCTTCCTGCTGTCCAACGTCAAGATACACTCATTCTTACCTCCACAGCTCTGCTCAAGCTGCTCCTTCACTCCAGAAACACCCCCCCCCATCTTTACGGCAATCCAGAAGTCTTCCTTGAAGGACCACTTCAAGCCCCACTGCTGCTATGAAATTATTTTCTCATCCTTTTTTAAAATCTTCCTTTTACCGGGCGGTTCTTCACTATGAAACAGGCTATCCACAGCTCCCGGCCACGCTCCCTCACATCCTCACTTGGCCTGGGGGGCATTGTTTGGTAGGTGTTCTCTGTCCTCCTAAACCCCATGTAGTTAGTACTCAGTCCTGCTCGGATCCTGTGAATATTTCCTAACAGGTGACTTATTTCTCATGCAAAGAACAGGAGAATAGATCCTCAAACAGAAGAATCATAATTTAAAAATCCTAAAACACCCAGGGTTGAAGGAGTTGCTGGGCCCAAGACTTACTCTGCACGTTTGTCATTTACTGACATTTCCTTCTTTCTTGGTTATCTCGCCACACAGACAGATACTCATTAGCCACCGACTGTGGGAACCAAGGAATTCCCCAAAAGAACTAATTCCTCCTAAGAACTTGGGAAGGACCTGAGCTTTCATCTTAATAGTCAAATGTCCTACAGGGAGAGGACCCTGGAAATTAAAATCCCCCCTGATGTGGCCATCGTCCCCATCTCCATGGATTCCCTCATCCCCAAATCAGAGACTCAGCCATCTCAAGCACCAGTTCTCTGCAGGCAGTAACTAGATATACTACAAGTCAACTCAATTCTGACACTAACAATCCAGACTTAGCACAGACCCACAGATTAAGAACCCAGTCCCATAAAACTGCCTTCCCCTACTTTAAACACCAATCACAAGTGTGGATCCCCAGATTACCCACACGTCTCTCCAGTTTATCTACAAATCGAGACTTCCTACCTCTCCTCCTGAGATTTATAATTTGCTAGAACAGCTCACAGAACTCAGCAAGGCACTTACATCTACCAGTTTATTATAAAGGACACAACTCAGAGATGGCCCACTGGAACAGATGCAAGGTATGGTGGGAGGTGGAATGTGGAGCTTACGTATGCTTTCTGGGAACACCACCCTCCCAGCAACTCCATGTGTTCACCAGCCCAGAAACTCATCAAATTGACTTGTTCAAGAGCTTTTATAGTGCTTAATCTCCAGCCTCCCCACTTCCTGGCGGCCAGTGGGTGGGGCTGAAAGTTCCAACCCTCTAGTCACTTGGTCTTTCCAGTAACCAGCCCAGTCTCAAGTCACCTTATTAGCATAAACTCAGGTCAGGGTTGATCAAAAGATGCTCACTGTGAATAACAAAAACACTCCTCTTATCACTCAGGAAATTCCAAGGCTCTTAGGAGCTCTGTGCCAGGAACCAGGAATAAAGACCAAGTATGTTCACATTACACTACAACAGCTAAGTGTGATCAAGGCAGCTCACCTGACTTCGAGAAGTTGGGAGCCCTCTGAGGAGTCGTCATGGTTTCTTCTTTCCAGTACTGACAACTATATCACATTCCTTTCCATCTTGCACTGGCTGCTAGGAAGCACAATATAAAACGTGTTCCTTCATCACAACACAACAACTGTGTTAACCTATATGATTGGCAACATTTTCGCTCCCTCTTCCTTGTCTCGATCAAGATTTTCTATTTTTATTCTATTCCCATAATCTTATTGTACATGGTCATTTTAGGTTCTTCCTGAGAAGAGGTGCAGTATAAATAAACTGGTAATTTAGCCATAGGACCATTGTCTAAAGAGGAATTAATAAAATGAGCCTCCAGATGGAGTCTACTGACCTAAGTTGATGAGTTTCCTCAAAGCAGAGTGCACAAATCCCCACAAAGTCAAGCCACTACCCAGTTTTCGGGGTCAATAGGGCACCACGTAGAACTCCACTCAGTGTTGACATGATACGTCCTCAGTGTGAACTTAGTCAGAGGATTACCATGACTGGGGGTGTGCCAGTGATGCTGAGTAGAGAAGAGGAGAAGGTTATGAGCAGGCCCAGGAACATCGACCAGCCTGAAATCAGGGTCGGCCGCTGCAGGCAAAGACTTCATGAGGTGGGATTTCAGATGGGCCTTTTCTGTCCTGAGGGGTGAGCTTCTTAAGGATGCTAACAGGGTACTACTTGTTTATTTCTGATGCCTCAGCTCCTAGCACAGTGCCTGGCACACCCTAAACACTCAATAAAGTATTGCTTCTCTCTTACCGCTATTGCTTCCCTTCCAATTTTGATGTATACAGCCATGAACGCTGGGGAGCATATCAGTTTGTTCCCATGGGAGAAAAGAACTCGGCTGGGGATCCGGAGCCTTGGGCTCTGGGCCCCACCACCAAGGAGCTGTATGAGGGCACAGAGCAGAAGAACAGTGGTTGGAGGCTGCAGCTTAAGTCAGACTATTTGGATTTGAACCTGGCTCCTCTTACTGTGTATTCAGGCAGTGTTTTAACCTCTCTGTGTCTCCTATGTCCTCCTCTGTGAAAGGAGGTAAACACCTAGGAGACGTTCTGAGGATTAAGTGGGTTTCTCTATATGAAGTGTTTAGAATATTCCCTAGCACATACTAAACATTTGTGTTAGCTTTTACTATCTTAAATAAGTCACAATGTTTCCAGGCCTTACTTTTTATCTCAAGGGTCAGGTTTGAACTGGATAAGAGATGTCAGATATGCAACCCTTTCTATTGCTCTGCCCGTGACAGACATCACTAATTGATCACAGCACTCTCCTACTGGGTCCCGTCAGAGCCTTAAAATCTTTCCCAGGGCAATACTCCGGGCAACCACCTCTAGTCTTTCAGAGTTCACACAAGAAATGAAAGCTATTTGCTATCCTACGAAGAGGTTATCTTACAGATTCTGTGATTCTTAATGAACAGGTGTGAGAAACAGGTGAGGAGGTCATGGTTACAAAAAAAAAACAAAAAAAAAAAACAATGAGTCTGTCTGTACGAGAACTTCAGTGCCATTCCGGTGACCATCCTTGATCGACTGGCCCCACCAGACACACGGCTTTGCTAGTCCCCAGCTTCCCTTGGGACAATGACAACTGTTTTCTCCCTTTGCAGTGTCACTGCAGTGATAAAATGGTATGTGGCTAATTGGTGGGTAGGCCACAAACAGAGCAGCCCTGCATGTAATTTCAGGCTGGCAGAGGCTGTAAATTATTTAACATGATAACCAAAAGATTATAGCGACGCGTGGAAGTGGAAAATGTTTCAGGGAGACAAGAGGCTAGCTTTGAAGTCAGGCTAGTCAAATACTCGTTCCAAAGTACATGGGGTCAAAATACAAGGGGTTAGAGAAAGCTCGAATCTGGGAGAGAGGCGGTCACGTCTCATTCTCCAGGAGCCTCAACTTACCTGTGAGAATAATAAACTGCAACACAAAGTTAATTCTCAGTTAGCCAAGAAAATCCACCAGAGTACAAAATAATATGTACCATGTGGATTGAAATGACCCAGCTGAAAGGCTTTCCCATCAAGACAGAGTCCCCTGCTGACTTCCCCTTCCCCATTAATGGCCCCACTGTTCTGTTACTCTGAAGTTTTCTTTGACTCTTTCCTTTCCCTCTGAGTTTCTATCCCATCAGTGTATCCTAGTGAAGGCCTTCCCACCCTCCTTTCTCTCCATCCCATTACCACTGCCCCCATTTAGACGTGAGCCATCATGGCAGCCCCTGGGCTCTGACTTCCTAACTCTGGCTCTCCCTGCACGTGGCCACATTTTCTAGGTTTCTCGGGAAAAGTGCTAATCAAAGTACTTCTCCTCTCAAAATTTTCATGGCTCCCTCCTCTGTTAAACGAAGCCACAGCTCTCAGACTGGCATTCAGGGTACAGAATGCAGGTCCACTCACCTTTCAGGCTTGAAAGCTGCTCCTTCCACTCCCTCCACAAACAGACAACACACTGTTCCTGAGAATCCTCTCTCTGCATAGAGACTTTGCTTGACTGTTCCCCACCTTTGATGGCCTTCCCCACAGACTCTGCAGGCCAGACCTAGGTGGCTCCTTTAAGACGCTTAAGCGTGCTGACAATCACCCCCTTGAGTTCCAAAATCATGACACAGTTCCTTGGGAAACAGGAACATTGTGCATCCCCTCTGAAAGGCGGCAAGGAGCCTGTTCCTACTTCCTAAGAACCCCTTGTCTGTGCTAACAATCACTCATGGAAAGGGCTCCTCCAGCCCTGGCCTCAACTCTGATCTTGGCCTGGTGGCCAGGGCGATTCTGTCAGCCGGTGCTGTTGGGATAGCCGGGCTGTGGTGGAGAAGGGAAAGTGGAGTAGGCAAAGATCTCTTTAGAATCCTCTCGTCTTTCTGTATCTCCTATCTTGAGTTAGTATTTTCCCACATTCCACTTAAGGCCATTAAAGTCAAAGAAAGCCACAGTATTCTGATAGGTTCCAAGTCACTTCCCCCACACCCCAAACAAACTCCAGACAACTAGCTATAGGCTACACCATGGACCCCATCCCCTTTGAACTCCTGTCCTATAAATCTAAGGTAGAGAGGGTCATTCTGACCCATCTTCAATTGGAAATCAAACCCTCACCACCTTTACTTTATGCACCTCCAGGATGGGCCTGCTTTGGCTGCTCCCCACCCCTCTGCCCATCTGCTGGGATGGCACGGTGCCCACTCACAAGTTGGTTGGAGCCTACGGAGGTGCCAGGCAACAATGTGTTTTGATGGGCAGCCTGCAGAAGGTGGAAATTGCCATCTCTTGTGAGTGAAGGCCACGAGCAGTGCCAGCCCTGGCGTGCCAGGTCTCTGTACACTTGTTCACACCTGTTGACTCACCAGTGCCAAGAAAAGCATACTTGAGCTAGGGACAGGGTGGGGGAGAGAACATTCTCAGAGCACCGGCCTCTTTGGGCTTCTTTGTGGAGCCAGACGAGACCTAGAGAGGTCAGAACCACACATGTGTCTGGCACTGGAATTTGTCCTCTAACACTGGTCTGTGCTCACTCAGGTAAAAAGCACCAGCTAGGAGACTGTAGCACAGGCATGGTCCAACATGGACACAAGCCTTATCTCTAAGCCAGAGAAGAGAGGTGACGAGAAGGCCAGGATGAATTTAGGAAAGTTCTTTCCACCAATAGTCTAAAATGCTCTGAACCCTGATAAAATATGTCCAAGCCACCTGGAGGCCTCCCCTTCCTCCCTCCTCCTCTGATCCTGGAGAATTGCTGTGTTCTAGCTAGGACACGATCCCAGCTCCAGAGTCAGACAGGCCTGGCTCTGTGGCTCGGCTCCACCAACTGACCAAGTGATCTTGAGCAAGTCGCCGACCTTGCCTGAGTTTGGCTTCTCATCTCTGCAGTGAGGGTAACCACACCTACCTCCGTGGATTGATTTTATAAGAATAAACAGGACAACATAAGTCAGAGCCCCTGTGGTATCTAATACACAGTAAGTACCCATCAAATTAGAGTGTCCTTTTTGGCCCTGCCGTTCCCTGTCTTCCTTCATTCTTTATTCCAAATAGAAAAGGTGTTTCAGGAGCCAAACGGTATTACAAATGTCCGTCTGGGAGTAAGTCATTGAAACTGAGCAGCAGAAGATAAACGCAATGGGAGAGAAAGGGGAAGAGAAAGAGATGAAGACCGGAGAGGAGGACAATGGGGCTCCCTTTCATCTCCGCACCCCGTGTCAGTGCCCCACATCCTATAACAGCGTGTGCTCTGGCTCCATCCCCGCAGCCCCTCAATATCCTTCCACACTTTCATTTCAATTCTTCCACAACACCTGCTTAGGAAAACGAAAATTAGGAAGGAAAGTAGTAGTGAATTCTCACCATCCAAAAACCCTTGTACCCAAGACGTTTCTACACAAAGACCTTGACCTTCTCTCATTCCCTATTCTGTGGTGCCCACAGCATGACAATGGCAGGGCTGAGCAGAGTGAGGTGACACGGGCACGAGTCCTGCCCTTCCGGCTCTCAATGCAGGAGGCAGAAAGGAGCTCAAGTAACCTTTAAATAAGCCAGACTGGACTAAAGCACCAACCAAGATGCAAGCAAACAGCTCTGGGGAAATATGCCTTGAATTTGTCTCCGTTCTCTACGTTTCACTGGTGGTAATGTGCCAGCCTGCTTCCATAGGCCCTCCAGCGTGGGGCCATCACTGGAGGTCTTACTGACCCTTACTTATTATTTGCATCAGAAAATATTAGGGGCCATGAGGAGTTTATCTGGGTGGTTGGTATGATCCCTCTGGTTTAATGGCTCTACTTTAATGGTGGCCCATAGGATTTTAAGGTTGAATGACATACTTGGGGATTGACCTGGATGCTAGAACTTCATGGGTAGGAACACGATCTTGAGTCCATAGTTGAGAGACTGTTCAGATGTGCCAGATATCCCCAAGGGATTTCTTCAAGGAACTGTCCTAAGTTCTAGATGAAGGAAGTAAAGAAGAAAAGGAAGAACCACAAATGATTTGAAGCAAATACATAGGCACAGTGCCACCTGCTTCCCAAGGTTAAGTAAAAGGGAGAGAGGAGATGGGCCAAATCATGAAAATGGAGGAGTAAGTCTTAGAAGTGGAAGAAAATTCCTATAGGAGCTATTCCTGGATGCTTCAGGACTTTCAGTAGAGTGTAGGCCACTGAAGCTTCAAGGAGGACAAAGGGTGCTTGAACAAAGTAGACAGGATGGATCACCCAGTCCCAAGCAAAATCTAGTTTTCATGTCCACAGGAAACCCAGAGGGGAATCAACCCACCCGAAACCAATCAATTCAACTTACAAACTTAATATATCCCTCCTATGGTGAGCTAAAACACCCTCACAGAGCTTAAAAGCAAGCCCTGGAGTCAAGAAGCCTGCATTCAGGCTGGTGTCCACCAAATAAGAAATAAGTGTCAGCAAGGATGCAGAGAAAAGAGAACCCTCATGCACTGTTGGCAGGAACGTAAGTTGGTACAGACACTTTGGAAAATAACATGGAGGTTTGTCAAAAAATTAGAAATAGAAATGCCATGTGATCCAGTAATTTAATGCTGGGTATGTACCTGAAGAAAATGAAAACACTAATACAAAATGATATATGTACCCCTATGTTTATTGCAGCATTATTGATAATAGCCAAGGCATAGAAATAGCCCAAGTGTCCATCCAGAGATAAATAAAGAAGATATGGTGTGTGTGTGTGTGTGTGTGTGTGTGTGTGGGTGTATATATATATATATATATATATATATATATATATGCAATGGAATATTACTCAGCCATAAAAAAGAATGAGGTCTTGCCATTTGCAACAACATGGATGGACCCAGAGAATATTGTGCTAAGTAAACCAAGTCAGACGGAAAAAGACAAATACCGTATGATTTTGCTCATATGTGGAATCTAAAAATCAAAACAAAACAGAAGCAGACTCAAAAATACAGAAAACAAACTGGTTGCCAGAGGGGGTGAGATGGGGCAACGGGCAAAATAGATGAAGGGGATTAAGAGGTACCAATTTACAGTCATAAAATAAATAAGTCACAGGGATGTAACATATAGCACAGGGAATATAGTCAGTGATACTGTAGTAACTTGGTATGGTGACAGATGGTAACTACACCTATTGTGATAAGCATTTCATAATGTATATAATTGTCAAATCATTATGTTGTACACCTGAAACTAATATAATATTCTATGTCAACTATACTTCAATTTTTAAAAAGGCGGGGGGAGACCTCTACATTCAGAGCCTAGCAACTCCACTGAGGAGATGAGCGAGCCTGAGAAAGTGACAGAAGTTCAGTTTTTCCATCTGTAAATGGGAATCTAAAGTACCACAGGGGTGCCTGGGGGACTCAGTCAGTTGAGTGACCTTTGTCTTCAGCTCAGGTCATGATCCCAGGGTCATGGGGTCGAGCTCCGTGGCAAGCTCCAAACTGAGCGTGGAGCCTGCTTAAGACTCTCTCTCTCTCTCTCTCTCTCTCTCAGACCTGGGTGGCTCAGTGGGTTAAGCATCTGACTCTTGCTTTCAGCTCAGGTCCTGATCTCACAGTTCATCAGTTCAAGCCCCGCATTGGGCTCTGTGCTGAAAGTGAGGACCCTGCTTGGGATTCTCTCTCTCCCTCTCTCTCTGCCCCTCTTGCGATCTCTCTCTCTCGAAATAAATTAACTGTAAAAAAAAAAAAAAGATTCTCTTTCTCCCTCTGCCCCTCTCCCCTGCTCACACACTCTCTCTCTCGAAAAGATAAAAAAAATTTTTTTTAAAAATTTAAGTAATACATAATTCAAAGTGGTGTTGTGGGAATTAAATCAGGTAGTCCGTGGAAAAACTCAGCTTTATGCCTGGAACAGAGGCTCAATGAATGTTGGCTGACATTATTGTTGTCATTGTTATTCTTACCATGATCTTTATTACCACTAGTTTCAAAGTTTAGTTGGGGAGACAGAGATTAATCAAATGTAAGCACAGAAAATGTCATTTCAAACTGTGATAAGTGGTAAGTACAGAAATTGCTTATGATGCCTTGAGAGTGAACCCCTGGGCCCTGAACCAGCCAGGTGGATCAGGAAGGGCTTCCCCGAGGAAATGACCTTGGGGTTGAGAACAGAGAGCTGCTTCGCTGTTAAGTGTGGCAAAAGGGGCAAGAGGATGTGCGTGGTGGGGGAGACAAGGGTTCTAGGCAGGGGAGACCGCCTGTGTAAAGTCCCTGAGACAAGTCCAAAGTCGTGGCAAGAGGCTGATCCTCACAGGATTGGAGTTCCCAAAGAGCACAAGACAAAAACAAGAAGGGGGTAAGAAAAGGCTGAACTGTGGTCCTTATTATGTCAGGGTGAGGTTGAGAAGAGACTCGGGAAAACCAGCTTCTCTGCCCCCACCAGGCTGATGGCGGCCGGAGACACCCAGCATAGCTCCACTGAGGTCTGGAACACACATGCCACCTGCGTGCCAGAGGAGCTCAGGCACCTCCCAGGACTGGGGAAAAATAGGACTGTCCGTTATCCATCGCCGCTCTTCCTCATCAGCCAGGGAACAGAGTGCCCGTCCTGCCCCAGGCCAGTCAGCTCCACAGTGTGGTCACTTCTGTCTGAGAGGGTCATACAGCTCTCATGGGCCTGGTCTACTGCTTCCCTGAAAGGAACAGCCAACTCCAGCCCCAGCCCAATGGCACCAGCCTCTGACTCAGCAGATCCACTAACCTCCCTTCTGAGAGAAGATACCCTCGTTGTATCCATCAGTCCACTGGGAAAGCGTGGGCTTAGAAGTCTCAAAGACCGAAGTATAAAGCCCGTCTCTACTGCTTACCATGAAGCAGCCTCAGTCTCCTCATCTGTAAAAGGGGACTAATGGCACCTATGCACAAGACTATGTCAAGAGGATAAAGGAGATGATGTACGTAAAGCATTTCATGCACTGCCTAGCACACACACTCAATAAAGGGTCAATAGCCCAGCTATTTACTACAAAATTGATCGGCGCTGGCAAAGAGATTTAATCACTTCGGGGAGGTGGAGCTACCCACCCCCACTGAGCCTGTCACAATTACCACCCACCAAATTTGCTACTAACCTGCTTGCTATGTTGCCTGAGGCAGGTTATTTAGCAATTTTCTGCCTTAGTTTCCTCATCTGCAAAACACTTATGATAATAAGACTTATAGGTAAGATTGTTATGAGGATTAAATATATAGGTATAGATATAGATATAGATATAGATATAGATATATAGATATAGATATATAGACATATAGACATAGACATAGATGTATAATGCCTGGCACCTGGCAAATATTTTACCATGATAATCATGATTATTGTAACTTGGGTTATTAAAAGATCACTCTGGCTGCTATGCAGGCAAAGTAAAAACACAGAGACCAGTTAGAAGTGTATGGGGATAAACCAGGCAAGAGGTAGTGGCTCAGATCAAAGGGGCAACAGGGTTGGAGAGAGGTGCTTGAATTTTGGACATTGTTTGAAGGTTAGAGAGACAGTATTTGCTGGAAGATCAACCGTGGGGGTAAGAGAGAAAGAGAGGAGTTAAGGATGAGCTCAAAGTGCAAGGTTTAGCGACTGGAAGAGTGGAGTTGTTTAGTAGGAGTAAAGCGGGTACAGGGAGGAAGTCAGGAGTCCCCGACTACAGGTGCAACTAGCCATCCAACTGCAGATGTCTGCAGGGGTCTGGAGTACCAGCTGGGGATATACATTTGTATTTAAAGCCAGGAAACTCCGGTGAAAATATTAGAGACTGGGAACGGATAAAGAGAAAAGACCGAAGACTGAGCCCTGGGACTCTCCCATGCTTAGAGATCAGAGGCGAAGGGAAACTCATCAAGAAAACCAAAAAGGAGCAGCCTAGGTGGCAGGAG
Organism: Neofelis nebulosa; assembly: GCF_028018385.1. Taxonomy (NCBI): domain Eukaryota; kingdom Metazoa; phylum Chordata; class Mammalia; order Carnivora; family Felidae; genus Neofelis; species Neofelis nebulosa. The sequence goes on from NC_080796.1 coordinate 36,522,029, forward strand.
GAGATGTCTTAGGTCGCAAGTGAAGCAAGGGTCTCATGGCAAATGGAGCAACTGATTAGCTGTGCTGAATACAGGGCTCATGGTGAGCTCAGCTGGAGCTGGGACTGACACTGCATTTGACAATGTGGGGCCACTGGTTATTCTGAAGGTGTCTTCTTTGGTGGAGTGGCCGGGGTAAGCCTGAATAGAAAAGGTAAGCCAAGAGAAAACAAGAGGACAGAAAATAGAAACGGTGGGCATGGATGACTTTTTTTTTTAAATGAAGCGTTGCTGACACATTGTTATATTAGTTTCAGGTACACAACATAATGATTGGACAACTATATGCTCACCACAGATGTAGCTCCCATCTGTCACCATACAACGCTATCACAAGACCGTTGACTACATTCCCTACGCTGTGCCTTTTATTCCCAGGACTTACTCATTCCATAATTGGAAGCCTGTATCTCCCGTTCCCCTTCATCCATTTTTGCTCCGCCCCCAGGCCCCTCCCCTCCGGTTCTCCGTATTTATGGGTCTGTTTCTGCTCTTGCTTGTCTGTTTGCTTTGCTTTTTAGATTCCACATCTAAATGAAATCATATGGAATTAGTCTTTCTCTGTCTGACTTATTTCACTTAGCATGATGCCCTCTAGGTCCATCCGTGTTGCAAGATTTCATTCTCTTTTATGGCTGACTACTGGTCCATTGCATATTTGAGTATGAATGACTTCTTCAGGAAATAGTGCTGGTAATGGAGAGGAAAGGGATGGGGTCATCCTGGAGGGAGATGTAGGGTCCAGGGAAATTTTTAGTGCGTTGTTTTTTCTCTTTTTAAATGGGAGATATTATGGCATGTTTGATTGCTAGCAAAAGTAGTCCAGTCGAGAGGGAAAATTGCAGGAGAAAGAAAGAATGTCTCTAGGAGTGATGGCCTAAAGCAACCAACAGAAGAAAGTGTAGATCACCTGGGGCAAAAGCAGAGAAATTGAAAGGCGTGGTAGTCCAAGTGTTCATTCTTTTCTGTTCACAATTTTTTCTCAGTGAAATATGAAGCTCATCACCAGAGAGCCCAGAGAGGATGTTGGAAGGTGGAAAGATAAGAATTAGTGTGACCTTGTCAACTAGGAAAGGTCAGGGATGAGCAAAGCGTAGGACTGTAGGATGGCTGGAGAGCACTGAGAGCCCACTTGAGCTTGGTCAGTCATGAACTTAAAGTAAGGCAGTCAGTACGGTCCATGTTTCTCTCTAGAAGGGTTCAGCTGTCTAGGTGAAGCATGGGAGGGAAGGAGAGCTGAATAACTGTTAGGGCTGGGATTTTGCCAGGCAAGCATGATGGGGGCTGGGGAGAGACGGGGGTGAGGAAGATGAGGGTCTGCCAAAGAATGAAATCTCTTAAAGAGAATGAAAGCTCACAAATAGTCCTGACACCGCAGTCAAAAAATCCAAATTCGAACACCAACTGTGAGAAACCGAGTTACCTCTGCTCCCCGAGCCCCCATTCCTCACCTATAAAACAGGGATGATAACCCACTTCACGGGACAGCCACGAAAGCGATATGATGCATGTGAGGGTAATCTATGAAATTGCAACGAGGTACCATTTGTAAGCCAAAACCCTGCTCCAAATAAAGTAAAGCCCCATTTGAGTTACTATTTGTTCCTGAAAATAATAAAAATTCCATTTCTTTAAAACTGTAGTTTAGAATTTAAAATATTGCCTTAATGCAGACCAGCAGTCCTTCTGAATGGCACAGTGAGGTCTTCTGGTACTTAGCTAACTCATCAGACGCTGTGACTGACACCCACTCACCGAAAAGAGATGCCTTGGGCAAGCCCTCGGGGAAGGGGGAGGTGCTGTAAAGATGAATAAAAGTTGGTCCCCAAATGTAAGAAGCTCAAAAATCTCCTGAATGTTTTGAAAGTCTGCATTTGTAAAGCTCCTAGAGGTCTGGAACTACGTCTCTTTAACTTGCTTTGGCTGGCGAATACCACCACACAATGCAGAAGAGATAAATACCTATGGACAGGTCAGGCACCGCTCCTGCTGCTGCCTTCCAGACTGCGGTGTTTTGCGGCTTATAAATCACTTCAAATTGTGGTCTTGTTTGTTTTGCAATAAGCTGCAAGGGTACAGAGTGGAGCTGCCTGTCCTACCTCACCAACAGGGAGACTGAAGCTCGTCCAGGGACCCAGAGCCAGTAAGTGACAAAGCCTTCTTCCCAGACCTCCTGATTCTCCATACCTCATGACACTTGTGGCCACATGGAACCAGATCCCAGACTTCAGGCACACAAGCGGTAGGCGGGTATTTCACACGCACAGAGTAGACAGCAAAGTACCGGAAGCCACACTCTATTAGAGAAGGTAGAAAGTGCTTAATAGAAATGGAGCACAATTCCCAGAACGTTCCCCCTCTGCAAAGCACGGCTTGTCCTCAGACCCCTCTGATGTCCTCTTGACATCTGGAGAAAAGAATAACAAGAGCGTTGTCCCCAGACTGAGACACTTGAATCCTCATTCTGCTTCTATCACCCACTGTGGTGTTTTCCTCTGTCCTTGCCTCAGGAGCCTTGTTGGTAGTATGAAGAGGTTGGCTTCATGCCACCCCAGATCCCTCCGGTCATGACTCTGTGGGTCATCTGTGCCTGCTCCCCCAGGGTTCAACAGGCTTCTACCCTGGGTGTTCTCAACGGCCTCATGACTGAGAAGCCCGGACAACAGAGAAACTACAGTAGCTCTCATCTGCTGAAGTGATGAAGGAAATAACTTTGGGTACTGATTATCCATTAGTCCTTTAGAAGACCTCTGGAAAATACACTGGTGTTAAGGGTATAATTAAAGTATCACATTCACTCACTCATTCAAGTTATATACAGAAACACTTTGGACTATGGACCAGGCACGAGAGGTAGGCATTAGAACCACATCAGTGAGGGGCGCCTGGGTGGCTCAGTCGGTTGGGCGGCCGACTTCGGCTCAGGTCACGATCTCGCGGTCCGTGAGTTCGAGCCCCGCGTCGGGCTCTGTGCTGACTGCTCAGAGCCTGGAGCCCGTTTCAGGTTCTGTGTCTCCCTCTCTCTCTGACCCTCCCCCGTTCATGCTCTGTCTCTCTCTGTCTCAAAAATAAATAAACATTAAAAAAAATTAAAAAAAAAAAAAAAAAAAAAGAACCACATCAGTGAGTGAAATCAGGCACAGTTTTTGCTTTCCTGGAGCTTATGGTCTGCTAAAAGAGACAGGCATCAGCCAATCAATAGCAGAAGTGTGTGTAAAGTTACAACTGTGGCAAGTGTAATAAAAGGGAAGAACAGGGTGCTTTGGGAGTGTATAGTCGGGAATTAATCTACTTGGGGTGATCAGGGTAGACTTTTCTGCGGAAGTGATAACTGGCCTGCTCTGCAAAAGGAGCTAACAAGGCAAAGAAAGGAAGAACGGTTCAAATGAGAAGAAAGGAGTGTGCAGTCTCTATGATCGGGGGAAGCATGAAAAATTCACGGTGTAAGAGAGGCTAGAGAAAAGGAATTACTGACTGCAAGGGAGAACATGATGCAGGGTGGGGCTGGGATATGGGAGCCAGACCAAGAGTACCTGTAAAAAAAGGTTTAACGTGTACATTTTTGACCTAGCAATTTCAGCTCTAAGAAGTGGTCCTCCAAATACTTTCAGAAGCCTACAAAGATGTTATATACGCACACACACATACATATATATAATTAATCTTGGTATATAATTAATCTCGGTACAGCAATGAATACTGTTGAGCTGTTAAAGAATAACGAGGTAGATTTACATCTACTAATATGGGAAGATAGGTTATTAAATGAAAACAGTAAATTGCAGAATATATAAAGATAATTTGCTTTTTAAAATGCATATTCATATTATATAATGGGTGTATTATATACAATTCACTAAGCAAGAAATGAACCCAAGGCAATATACATCAAATTGTTAACAACGATTACCTCTAAGGAGTAGGAATGGACAAGGATTTTATTTTTTTTCTTGTTATGTGTCTGTCTTGCTTGAGTTTTTTTTTTTTAATAAACAGTAACCATTTCTTTGACAATAAAGAAATGCTATATTTTGTTTTTTAAGAGAGAACGCACCCACCCATCTCTTCAAAAATCCCCCAAGGAACCCGTGGCCTAAGTTAATCCTAGGTCCGTGCATCCTTGGAGCAAGTAAACAACAATCCTAGATCATCATCCCTCACCACCCACCTGTCTTCCCTCTTACTTTATCTTCTCTTGGATTTAGTGGAGAACGAAAGGGAGTATAGGTCACACTGGATTAAAAAGAAGGAAGAAACAAAAGAAGGGAAAAGAAAGTGAGGGAAGAGAAGAAAGGAAAGAGAAAAGGAATCCTTCTATCCCTCTCCTCCCCATAAGTCTCTCCAAGAGTCACGGAGCAAGAGCCACTAGGAGCAAGAAAGAAGAAATGCCACCAGGTATCAGGGTGTCTGTGCCAAGGAGGCTGGCAAAACAGCACAGGGTTGGGACGCGGAACAGTAAGAACTACGACAATGATCATCCCTACCATCACGCGCAGACTCTTGGGTTGGATCCTCCATCGCATTATCTCAAGGATTTCACATACATTAGCTCCTTAATTCTGCATTTAAAACCCTGTGACTTCTCTCGGCATCTCAGTTTTCTCATCTGTATCATGAGGAAAGCTTGCTAGCTTGCAGGGCTTTTTGAGGATCAGACGAGATCCCCCATAAACAAAAGCATTATTCATTCCATAATTGATATTATTGTCTCTCCAGCTACTGAGCCAGAACAGAGAACGCTCACTAGCATGAAGTGCAGTAATCCTGATATCCAGTGGTTACCATGTGGTTGCTCCTTAGATCCGCTGAAAAATGGTGAATGTGGAAATAATTTTAGTCCCATTCACAGATTTTAAATAACTGACTGTATGCTGGGGAGAGGATTTGGCTGTGGGGAGGGGTGGTCGCTAATACCACGCAGCTGCTATGGCTGTGAAAATTTAACCTCAAGCAGCCTAAACATTCATTTTACAATGTACACGGCTGATTACTTAATTATGTCTAAAATATAAGTCAGACACACTACAAACCCCAGGGAGTAAATTACACAGATCTATGAAGCAACATCTATGCACTCATTCTGGTCTCACATTTCTGAATTATCTCTTTCCCCCCAGTGAATTTGAAACATTTCTTCCTCCTCTGTAAAACGTAGGGCTACCGCCGACAAATGATCATTTTCTCAGGGTTATCAGCTTGGTAGAGGAGAGCCCATCTTCAATGTACCATTTCGGACTCTTACCAACAGGTTCTTATCTTTATGTATATTTGAACTAGGAGATCTACATATGCTTGATCTCAGCATGAACCTCCGTATGACCTGATTTTGTTACCATGGTCACCAATTAGATGAGTCTTGTTGACTGCAGAACAACAGTCAAAGGATTTCTATTAAGTTCCAGGGCGGAATAACAGTCATATTTTGTGAACACACTTTATAGATTATTTTTCCCATTTGCTTGCCCCCAAGGTCTGCCTTCCTCTATCTGCTGAGAATGCGGCTGTTACATAAAATTCAAAGAAAATGCTTCCCGGGGCCAGTAATTAAATGTTCTTATAAAACGAATGGATCAGCTGGGACTCCCATTCCCCTCTTCTCTCTGGGATATAGCAGTGTAGGTCCTCCTCAGAACTCACCTATAACCATCTTTCCCTAAAATAACTTCACCCCCATTCCATGGCCTCACATGGGAATATGTATATGAAAATACACTACACCCTTTACTGATGGCAGCCATCTCATAGATGCAAAACAGTTTAAGGGTATTTTTGAAAGGTTCAGCTGGGTGACATTTTTCATACAATCATTACAGCCAATGAGTGTGGTCCAGTGATTCAATGACCTCACGATAACCATGCCTGATAACTTATGGATGCTGACATTAACAGGTAACATGTAGGTACTGAATGTTTTACGAATGTATTAGTTTCCAGTGGCTGCTATGACAAGTTAACACAAACTTGGTGACTTAACACAACAGAAATTAATTCTTTCATCATCTGAAGGTCAAAAGTCTGAAATCAAGGTATTGGCAGTGCAGTGCTCCCTCCAAAGGCCCTAGGGGAGAATCCTTCCCTGCCTCTTCTAGCTCTGGTACCTCCAGGAATACCTTGGTTTGTAGTTGTGTGACTCCAATGTCTGCCTCCATTTTAACACAGTCTTCTGCTCAGGGTCTGTGTCTTTTCCTCCTCTGTCTCTTATGAAGATACTTGTTATTGGATTTAGAACTCACTGAATAATCCAGGATTATCTCCTCTTTTAGAACCTTAATCACATCAGCAAAGACTCTTTTTCCAAACAAGGTCATATCACAGCTTCTCGGAATTTAAGATGTGGACATATCTCTTGGGCGGCCATCATTCAACCCACTCTAATGACATGCTTTTCTGAAGGTTTTCTGAAATTAAGCTGAGAATTTTTGTGTGTGCGATATCAGATACTTACCACCAACTTGGAACTTGATACAGTGCCAAAGGCTATTTACAAGAATATGTACCTCCCTCAACATTTATTAATCAAAGGCTAAACGTTTGCGTTTAAATTCGTGATTCAGGTATGAGAACGCTGAGACATCACATAAAATCTTGATGACATATCTTAAGATTTTTCCAAATGGCTCTAAGACCAAAATGAAGTCCAAACACCAAAGGCATTCTGAGGATGCCTAGAAGATTATCAAAACGGGTCAGAAGTAACCAGAGAGAAGAACTAATAAAATGGGTGAAAATAATCAACAAGCCATGAGCAGCATGGAAGGACTCAGCACAGGCAGTACATGTGAGCGCTTCAGTGCAAGATACCAGGAGCAGGAGCCATCACAGAAGCTGCTTTGTTGATGGGTATTAGGACAGCCGGACTGTGCATGTTATGCTGATGAAGCTACTCACCAGTATTACTTTGTGTCATGGCGCCTTCACCACGCACTTTGTGGAGTGGTGGTTGCTTTCGACCACGTAGCTTCACGTTTCAAGCTATTTCAGGTAACAATGCATTTATCTATCCTCCTCTGTGCATGCCACAGACTCTGGAGTGGGAAGTTTGGGGGCTTCTTATATGCTTTTGTTTTGTTTGTTAAGCTCCTGCTAAAGTAATGTATTAAGAGTGGAGTGAACTTATGTGGATCCTGAGAAACTTAACAGAAGACCATGGGGGCAGGGAAGGAAAAAAAAAAAAAAAGTTAGAGAGGGAGAGAGCCAAATCATAAGAGACTCCTAAAAACTGAGAATAAACTGAGGGTTGATGGGGGGTGGGAGGGAGGGGAAGGTGGGTGATGGGCATTGAGGAGGGCACCTGTTGGGATGAGCACTGGGTGTTGTATGGAAACCAACTGGACAATAAATTTCATATTAAAAAAAAGAGTAGAGTGAAGATTAAAGTTTATACTCTTCATATATTGTTGTAGAGAACCTGCTTTTTGTGCCTATTTTCTGCCACCTCGATACCTTCAGGGAAGGGATTATGTTCTCTGTCTCTTCAATTGCCCGATCACTAAATCCACTGACCGTCTTGGGTAATGCATTCGTTTCCTATGGCTGCTGTGACAGATTTCCATAAACGTGATGGCTTAAAACAATAGAAACTTATTATCTTACAGTTCTGGAGGTCAGAAGTTGGAAATATGTCTCAGAGGGCCACGGTCAAGCTGTCAGTATTGCTGTGTTCCTTTCTGGAGACTCTCTACGGAGAACTCATTTCTTTGGCCTTTCCAGCTTTTAGAGGCTGCCTACATTCTGTGGCTCATGGCCCTCCTTCTGCATCCTGGAGCAGCAAAACACAGGGATAGCTTATCACGTGGTATCACCCTACCTTCCTCTTCTGCTTCCTTCCTCCACACTTTTTTTAAAGCTTATTTATTTTGAGAGAGACAGTGACAGCAGGAGTGGGAGAGGGGCAGAGAGAGAGAGAGAGAGAGAGAGAGAGAGAGAATCCCAAGCAGGTTCTGTGTTGCCATCTACAGAGCCCCGCGCAGGGCTTAATCTCACGAACCGGGAGATCATGACCTGAGCTGAGACCCAGAGTCAGATGCTTAACTGACTGAGCCACCCAGCCATTACTCTTCCACATTTAAGGACCCTTGTGATTACATTGGGCCCACCTGGATAATGCCGGCTTATCTCCCTATCTCAAGGTCCTTAACTTAATCACATCTGCAAATTCCCTTTGGCTGTGCAAGGTAACGCATTCACACTGGTTGTGGGGGGGGGGGGTGGTGGCTGGATTCCAATATGGTCATCCTTGCAGGGGGGCATTATTCACCCTACCACAGCAAAAAAACAGATCAAGTAACAAGTCAGGCTAACTCCTTGCAGTTCGCACACAGGCTACCACTCTAGGTTGGGGCACACCTCTTCTGATCACTGGGGATTTGCATTAACTCCTGGGTGGGTGGACGTAGCTGGCAGGGGGAGGGGAGGGCAATTAGATACAGGCGGCTAACGGCCAAATCATCAGCAGCCGAGTGTCTGCAGCTCACAAGTATAAAACTACCCCTTTCCGAACGATTGCCCTAAAACTTCCACCCCAGAGGGGGAATGAGGTACAGGTGTGCCTCATTATAAATAAGCGCCACATAAGGAAACCTGCTTGCTCAAGCAAGGAACCCTAGCACTGACATCAGCCAACCCACACCCTGCTGGAACTCCCAGCAGTCTGTCCCACTTAAATGCCCGCTAATGGGCCAAAGCAGTTGCTAATGGGCTAATAAGTTGGCCATTAGCAGCTTCTTAAGTAGCAGGCTGAGGGAGGTAGGTGACTGTAGTTATAACCACTGAGAATGAGCCGCCTTCTCAGTTTATGAAAGACCCTGAATTGGGGCAAAAATTGTTTTGCCTAAAGGTTGACTTACTTGGCTCCAAATATGGAGGCCGCAATTGTTACCAAAAAATGTCTCCCTTAATAAAGATATTCACTCTGAAGTCCCCTGCTATGTTCTTCCTTTGCGCATTTAACTTTTGGTTTACTGACTATGAATTATTTCCAGAGACACTAAGAAACAGACAATTTTAAGTGAAGCCTTAAGACATATGAATCTATCAATCAGAAGTGAAGACAGAGCCCCATTATAATTGTAATGCGAATGTCCCCAGCTAAGAGTGCAAATGAAGTCAGGGACACATTAAAAGCTGTCTCTCACTACCACTAATCAAGACTCTCCTGCTCATTCACTTATCCAGTAAAGACTTGCTCAGTGCATGGTAGGTAGTGAGCTAGGCTCAGGAGGACCTCAGAGGGCAAATGGACAGAATCCTGGGCCCTCACGGAGTTTATATTCCGTAAGCAGAAAGACTGCAAATCAACAAAAAGTGAGTGAATTATAAAATATATTGGATGGTAACAAGTGCATAAAGAAAGAGCGAGGGAAGGGAATGGGGAGTGCCAGGACAGAGGCCGGCAGTAGTGAACAGGCATCTCCTTGTGCAGGTGACATTTAAGCAAATGCTTGAAGGAGGTGAGAGTAGTAAGCCAGGGGAAATCCTGGCACGGGTGACAGCTAGTGCAAAGTCCTTGGGGCAGGACAGGATCTAGCTTATTTGAGGACAAGTAGGATGCTGGTGTGTAGCTGGAGAAGGGAGAGTGGATGAAGTCATTGGAGTAACAGGGTCTGGACCTTCCAGGCCGTTTTAAGGACTTTGGCATTTCTTCCAAGAGAAATGAAGAGCTTCTGGGCTATTCAGAGCAGAGGAGTGAAGGAAGTGCATGCCTACGTCAACTCTTTCCAGTTGCTTCTGGGGAACCCCAAAGCAATGCCTGCAAGTTGGCTTTTTCTCCCACAGTACCCTCCTCGCCTCCTCCACCAATGCCCTCTATGAAATGCTGATGCCTGGCCGGACTGCTGCTCCCTGATGCTCCTGAACAGCCAGCCTTGGCATGCCAGAGCAGAACCATGCAGGCGTGACCTTCCCAGCCCCGTCCTGCCCTCAGAGAGTCCATTCCCAAAGCCATACACCTTTGACACAGATGCTCAGAACCTTTCAGAACAGCTCCTCTAACGTGTGGCCTTTATGCCAGGCTAGTAAGACATTCTTATTTCTAAAACAAAACAAAACAAAACAAAAAGCAAAAACAAACATTTTTCAATTCCTAACAGACATCTTTTAATTGAAGATTTTTCTTGAATTATGTTATCCCGTAGCTCCATTTTCTTAAGTATACTATTCCTTTGAAGACTAGCTATATGATTCTAAAATCCAGCCTTTCTCCCCTCTCCTTTGAATTTATCCTATCTTAAAAAACCCCTCGGATGGAAGGGAATATCTTTTTTATTGTATTTTCCCCAATTCTGAGCACCAAGCTTTGCACACAGTATGTACTCAATCAATATCTGCTAAATTAGTGTTTATTAGTCCCCTATGACCTCAGCCATGTGCGAGACACTAAGACAATCACAGGAGTGAAAGGGACCCTCCTCCCTTCCCCGCCCCCATAAAAGCTTATAATATATGTCACAGAAGGAAAATCGGGAAAATATCATCAAATAATGGTAGAATGTGGTTAATTACAAGAACTGGACGTTACAAACTCTGGTCCTATGAATTCAAGGAGGAACCGGGATCAGAAGAGTGGAGGACGGTTTGCCAGCAAAAGTAGGACTCGAACTGAAAACCTCAAAGGATGAACAGAATCAAAACTCGCAGAGCCACCACACTCCATTAAAGAGGCAGATACAGGGTAACTAGAAGCCACATTTGTGTTGCTTGGGCTATTTTTACAACCTACCTTGTTAATGCCTATGATTTGGCCAGTAAACCCTGCCTGGAGTTTTACAACATTACGTTAGGGAATGTAGACTAGACCTCAGCAGAAATCCTGTTAATGTTCCATCAACAACAAAACCAAACTACACTGTACTTGCCTCCATCAAATGAGCTTAAAAGACAAAGATAAAAGCGTGGTTAGCTTTGAGATAAAAGAAGTCAGACGGTTGGGGACACCAAAGAGTCTGTTGTAGGTATTTGGGATCTGGTGACTGGCACCAGGAATTAGCACAAGTATATAATGGAGGAGAATTGTTTACGGACAGGTGCAGGTAATGTATAGGCTTAGGAGAGACAGAGCACATAATTGAAGGGGGAAACTACCTTGGCCACTGAGCATTACACCATCAGGCATAATAACGCTGTTCGATGTCACTGTGGCAATTAGTCTCCTCTTGTAAGCAGAAACCCAAGAAGTTGTTGGGAAAGAGGCCATCCAAGACACCGGAGGCAGAGTTGTGAGAATCCGTGTGCCCAGATGGGAAAGAGACCAGATATGCTGCTGTTTGATAAATCTATAAAACGACTAACAAATTGATATCCCAGTTTTACCAATGAAAAACGTTTCAGAACACATGCTTCAGTAAAGGAAATATATCCATGGGCCTAATAAAAGAGTTCAAAAATGGCTGTAGGAATCGTGAAATGTCAGTGTAGAAATCGGTTGTCTAAGAGATGAAAATGATTTTTGTATGCTACCATACAAAAGTTTGTCATCTCTGGATGCTGCCTGTTACAAGGGAGAAGATTATAAAATTTATTAGCCAAGCGCCTGCATACCCTCTAATACATAAGAGTTAGTACTTACTGATTTGGCACCACGTGCGAATTCTACGCATCATCATTTTACTGTGTTGGCTGAGTCAAGTCCCTGCTAAGAAGTTAAAGTTGTGTTAAGCGTAAAGACTTTACATTTGTGTAAAAGACATTCTTTAGGCAACACTTGAACAAATTAAATCACATATAAATACAGGTTACTGGCTTGGAATCTGGTAAGTTTTTTCATTAAGAAACAGTCATTTTGAAAAGTAAACCATTCACGAATTCATCTAATGTATAAAAATGGACTTTTGCTTGTATGTTCTTTGAAAGTTGAATTTACTGCCTTTGAGGATTCTAATTACTAAAAAAAAAAATAATAAGTTATTTTTCTTCTAAAATAAAACACTAACCCACCTCAAAAGAAGGGTGTAGTCAGACCCCTGAGTCACTATTTTTTCATTCTCCTTCCTTGCTTTACATCTTAGCCAGATTTGATTTCCAGCCATGTGATTCTAAGGTGATTATATGTGCAGACTTACCCAGAACAGTATTGGTTTATACCTGATGCCCTGACATAATTATTTAGCACATCTCACTCTCAAAATGTCCCAGGTTGTCTGACAAATTACATGGTTACCCTATATATTACAGATTCTAAGGAATTTGAAATCTATTGTATTTTGAAATCAATTAAGAAGGCAGTATTTGGGACATTATTCACATTACCTGCACAGATGAAATCAAAGCTCTTCTACAACCCACTTGGGATGTTTGGCTAAGTACAAAAGCCCTCATCCATGAATTTTCTGGGTGTGCATTTCCAAACCCAAATCAAAATCCTGTCATCACCCCCTTCTCTCGAGCACCCACCCCTTTTCCTAAGCACAGTAGAGACTGTTTGCAGGTTAGCAACTAAAATCCATCAACAGGAATTTATTGAGCCCCCCTCCCCAAACATACGTCAGATAATGTAAAATCCCCGGTGGGCATCAACCATTTGAATGGAACATGATTCCTCATCGCTCAAAATTTTGTCTTCCTGGTTTATATGTGGAAACTGAGGCTTAAGAGAAAAAGGATCGACTCACTGGGAACATAGCCTAGTAGGAGTTCCGAGCTCTGCCCCTACAAACCCTGCCCTGATACGCACACATTCCCCTCCCCAGTGATAGCAGAGTACCTACAAAAGGGACACAGATTCATTCAACAAATGCCCTATTTTCTGGCTCTCTATCTTTTATATGCTGAATTGGTAATGGAGCTAATAAAGGTTCAAGATTGCTCTTTCTGGGGGCCAAATTTTTCTTTTCTCCATGTCATGTTTTTTATTCAGAAAATAATTTTCTTTGCATTGTTTTCACAAAAGCTTTCCAACACCCCCAAATAATGCAGAGAAATTGGCTTTTATTTTGAGCAGGCTTTTTCAATGCACACTGTATCTCTCAGCACATCTATTATATTAATCTAAGCCCTAATGATACAATGGGTAAAAACAGTGTACGGATGTGTATAAATGAAAAATTTAATAGATTTCCCTCTTAATGTAATAGAATTGGCATGAGGCACTGGGAACGGGAGTGAAAGTAGTCACTCAAGCATTGTGTTTACATGATATTTAAATACAAGTGGCTGGGGTATAAGTACTCCTAAGTACACCTGAAAGGGATGCTGCCTCCTAATCATTGTTTCAGCAAGTGACAGTTGTTTACACAACAGCAGCACATTCGCTGCTGATTTGAATAATAAACATGCTTAAATACCAGCTGGATAATAGAAGGATAATTGAAACATAGTTTAAAGCTCTGATTTACAGGCATTGTAGCAACACTTTTATTTGCTGTACAATGCCACACTTCTGTGCAGTCTCCGAAAAAAAAAATTTTTTAAGGCATTGTTTCAAACGTGGGGGTCTATTAAACTTGATTAATGCACACAGCATATGTATCCATAGCCCAAGCCATGCCCGGGCGTACTTGAGATAGCTATTGTGCCGCGTGTTTTAGCAAAACACTCAAGGCTATAATAGAAGCATTCGGGAGGCCTGCAATGAATGCACTGTGTCCACCAGGGCCCGGAAGGTAGTACCTGACGCAGAAACAGAGCACAGAACCTGGGTCTCGGTGCACAGGTGGAGAACAGCGGGGTTGACCTGAATAATCTCTAACTGCGACACGTCAGAAAGTTACGATTCTAAACTCTATCAAATCTTTCTCGGTTTCTTCACATGTTCTTTTCCTTCTTTGCATGCCCGTTGCTGCCATCTGCATTCAGGTCAGTTTCATCTCTCATCCGGTCGATTGCATGAGGCCTAACCTGGCACCTGTTCCCAACCGGCCCTTATAGCATCACCGGGTCAATAGTCCCTTTTCAGTTAAGAGCTCAGGGGTGAGACTGGCTGCCTGCTCAGATGGGTCTTTCGTGGGTGGGCAGTAACTGGCAGGTGTGAGTTACCACTCAAGTTCTCAAATTCGGGGATCCTGAAACATACTCGAACCTGTTCACTCGGAATAGGTCACACTGGAGGAAGTTACTTCTGTAACCAAATTGGCAGGAGCCTAATCTGCCAACCAGAATTCCAATATCTTCATTGATTTATCAATTTAGTATGGGAAATATATCTTAGAGGATAATTCACACTGGTCATTCAGAACACTCTCTCCTGGAGTGATGGCCTCAGAGGAGCAAATTATGTGTCAGAAAGTTGCTTAACGAACATAAAGTAAGAACAAAAGGAATGGAATGAATTGCCACTTTTCACTCCAGGGAAAATGCTGCCTAAAAGTAATAGCACCCAGGCACCAAGCCAGACATCTATTATCTCTAATTCTTCTAAAATCTCCCAGGAATTATTATTCCCTTTTAAATACAAGAGACTGATCGAAGGCCACATCGTTGCTGAGTTATAGCATCAAAACCACACTATTTGCTAACTAATTACTATTGATGACCAATAGTAATTATTGGTCCAATAATTACATATTGATGACCAATAATTATTACCAGACATTAATAGTCAGACCTCATTCATTCCCTTTCTCTCTCTTTCTCCTTCTGTTGCTCTCTCTCTCTCTCTCTCTCTCTCATTGGGCTGAATAAAAATGAACAGGTGTTTATTTTCTGACTCTTCTTTCAGTGAGTTACCTGCACCAGTCACAGGGGCTGTCTTACACCCCTTAGAACTAGTGGGTGCCCCATTGATATTGAACAAGTGACCGAGCGAAAGTTTAAATAAAGCTTAAACGATTGTGACTTCATGCAAGACATAGCTTTCTGGGAACATGGCCTGGCATGTGGTAAGAGAGTTCGGACAATCATTGCATCTCCAATCCATTAAGAAATGGTGTTGGTTCTACAAATATAGAAATCCATCTGGTATGAGTGGCTTGCTAAAATTCAGTTTCCATCACAACCATATCCTGAAATTTTGAAGACACATTACCAGCATCCTTTCACGTACAAAATCCATCTCTTACTGGCCATCGTTTCATCTTGTGACTCACCTTTTCAAAAGCAGGAGATGCATTTGCAGAAGAAAGGACAGCAGAGCCAAGAAATCTTACTGCAGTACACCCTGCAGGCCAGTCATAGAGCCACCTTGCCCTCTGATCCCCTTCTAAGAGCATTTGCTCCAGTCACGGTCTCTGACCCCAGCTGAGCGCAGGGGTGAGGGTAATGACTTAACGTGAAAATGTTAATAGTGTTAACAATATATTATAAAATGTATTTTTGATGACCACCTGATAATCTGCTCTATAGATGAACCATGATTAATTTGACCAATTCTCCCATCTTGGACATTTACAATGATTTCATGGTCACTGCATAGGGGGATAAGCATCCCTGTACTGATATATGTTCCTATAATCTTTGCAAGTTTGATACATAAAAAGTGATATCCTGTTTTAATTTGTATGAAGTGGATTAGGGGAGAGACTAAATTTTAATGTGTCCATTGGTCATTTTATACCTTCTTTTGTTAATGTCCTATTTATATTATTTTTTACTGGTTTCTTTTCAGTGATTTCTAGAAGCTCTTTATTTTTAATATTAATTTTTATTTTATATAATGCAAATATTTTACCCAATTTTCTGTCTTTGAATTTTGTTTATTGTGGATTGGACATTCAAAAGGCATTTATAATCTCTATCTCCCTAACCCTCCTTCCATAATAGAGGCTGAAAAAATGCACTTTCCCAGACTCCTTTGCAGCCAGAAATGGTCATGTGACCAATTATAGCCAAGAGATATGACTGGAAGTTGCTGAGTGAGGCTATGGAAAAAATTTTTTTCTTTACAAGAAATAGACTCTGCTGGCATTCTTCCTAGGGATTTTACCTACTTGCCTTTTTTTCTGTGTGGAAAATGAATATGAGTCTGGAGGTACATCAACAATCATCATGCAACTATCAGGTGACTTCCATGAGAACAAAGCTCTATACTTTAAGGACAGAAAATAGAAGGATGGAGACAGCCCATGTTTCCAGCCCAGCTGGACTACCAATCCCCAGATTGCTTCCTGAATGAAATTAAAAAAAAAATTATCTCTTTAACATAGATTTAAGTCAGGTTTTCTGTCATTACCAGTGGAGGATATTCTTAATTAATACAGTTATAGCAAACATAATTTTTACTATAATAAAATATACCCATTTTTCCCTTTTAAGTCTACTAAGTGCCAAACAAGTACGAGAAAAATAAATAGATGAATGGTTAATGCTTTTTGACCTGTGAAGAAATATTTTCCTTAAGCCAAAGATGTCAATATCCATTTGTATTTGCTTCTAAGACTAGCACACATTTTACTTCTGCTGTGAGAAAAGCATTTCTTCCATATGGAAAGTTATTTTACAGAGTGACTTGGGAGAATCTAATTTTTTTCTCTAAATGACAATCCAACTTTTAAAATACCATTTACTGAACCTCTTTGACCTTGGTTGCAGCAACTTCTTACTCAACACGTCTCCAGAGGCAAGGGAAACAAAAGCAAAGATGAACTATTGGGACCTCATCAAAATAAAAAGCTTCTGCACAGCAAAGGAAACAATCAGCAAAACTAAAAGGCAACCAACGGGATGGGAGAAGATATTTACAAATGACATATCAGATAATGAGTTAGTACCCAAAATCTATAGAGAGAGAACGTATCAAACTCAATTCCAGAAAACAAATAATCCAGTGAAGAAATGGGCAAAAGACATGAATAGACACTTCTCCAAAGAAGACATCCAGATGGCCCATCAACACATGAAAAAATCCTCCTCATCACTCATCATCAGGGAAATACAAATCAAAGCCACAATGAGATACCACCTCACACCTGTCAGAATGGCTAACATGAACAACTCAGGCAACAACAGATGTTGGCGAGGATGTGGAGAAAAAGGGTCTCTTTTGCACTGCTGATGAGAATGGAAACTGGTGCAGCCACTCTGGAAAACAGTATGGAGGTTCCTCAAAAAATTAAAAATAGAACTACCCTAGAACCCAGCAAGTGCACTACTAGGTATTTATCCAAGGGATACGGGTGTGTTGTCTGGAAGGGGCACATGCACCCCAATGTTTGTAGCAGTGCTATCGACAATGGTCAAAGTATGGAAAGAGCCTAAATGTCCATCAATGGATGAATGGATAAAGAAGATGTGGTACGGGGCACCTGGGTGGCTCAGTCAGTTAAGCATCCGACTTCGGCTCAGGTCATGATCTCACGGATCGTGAGTTCGAGCCCCGTGTCGGGCTTTGTGCGGACAACTCAGAGCCTGGAGCCTGTTTCCGATTCTGTGTCTCCCTCTCTCTCTCTGACCCTCCCCCGTTCATGCTCTGTCTCTCTCTGTCTCAAAAATAAATAAACATTTAAAAAAAAAAAAGAAAAGAAGATGTGGTATATATATATATATATATATATACACAATGGAATATTACTTGGCAATCAAAAAGAATGAAATCTTGCCATTTGCAACTACGTGCATGGAACTAAAGGGTATTATACTAAGTGAAATTAGACACTCAGAGAAAGACACATATCATGACTTCACTCATATGAGGATTTTAAGATACAAAACAGATAAACATAAGGGAAGGGAAGCAAAAATAATATAAAAACAGGGAGGGGGACAAAACATAAGAGACTCTTAAATATGAAGAACAAACAGAGGGTTGCTGGGGGGGTTGTGGGAGGGAGGATGGGCTAAATGGGTAAGGGGAATTAAGGAATCTACTCCTGAAATCATTGTTGCACTATATGCTAACTAACTTGGATGTAAATTAAAAAATAAATAAATTATTGGGGCGCCTGGGTGGCTCAGTTGGTTGAGCGTCCGACTTCGGCTCAGTCATGATCTCGTGGTCTGTGGGTTTGAGCCCCACATTGGGCTCTGTGCTGACAGCTCAGAGCCTGGAGCCTGCTTCTGATTCTGTGTTTCCTTCTCTCCCTGCCCCTCCCCCACTCATGCTCTCTCTCTGTCAAAAGTAAATAAACATTAAATAAATAAATAAATAAATAAATAGTTTTTTTCAAAATTAAAAACAAAACAAAAATTAAAATAATAAAATAATAAAAATAAAGTAAAATACCATTTATTGAGTAATGTTTTGTTTCCTGAAAATTACTTAAAATGTTACCTTACCACTTTGATCATTCATCCTCGATAATACATTTTATATCTTGTAGAGCAAACCTAGTCTTACTCTTTTGCCCTCAAATTCTAAAACATGATATAATGTTTAATCATTAAGTTTAGAAAAATGTTTGTTATGTTATGTTTACAATAACCATTTAGAAATTTTTATTGAAATCAAATCTATAGATTATTGATCTTTTTAAATATTATTTTCATCCGTTTACTTGGATTTCCTGTACATCTTGCAACAATACTTTATAGTTTTCTTTTGAAGAGTTTTTTCCTAGGTATTTTACAAAATTTATTACTATTGTTGATATGTTCCTCTATTTTCTAATAGATTCTATAGTAGACAAAAAAGCAAATAATTTTTTTGTTTGCTTTACATATAGGTACCTTCTGAACTCCATAATTCATTTAAAATTATTTTAATACTTTGTATTTTTAAATGTATAACCATATTATCTGAAAATAATTATAATTTTATCAAGTTCAATCTAGTTCTATCCTTCTAGTCCTTTATCTTATTTTTTTAATTTTTAAAAAATGTTTATTTTTGAGAGAGAGAGAGAGAGAGTGTGTGTGTGTGTGTGCGTGTGTGTGCGTGCTCAAGTCAGGGAGGGGCAGAGAGAGAGAGGGGAACAGAGGATCCAAAGCAGGCCCTGTGCTGACAGCAGAGAACCTGACAGGGAGCTTGAACTCACAAACTGTGAGATTATGACCTGAGCCAAAGTAGAATGCTTCACCAACCGAGCCACCCTGGCACCCTGTTTATCTTATCTTACGCTTTCATACAACTAGAGAACAAGAGAGGTAGGAACAAGCATCATGGCTTTTAATGAGCCTTCCTCAAGTATCGTGAGAGTTTATGAGGCTACATATTGATGTAAAATAAGTAATTTTCAACTTATAAATGTCAAAAAAAAGAGATGGAATGATAGAAAAAAAACCCTAAAATTCGAATAGCACTACTTAGATTACAAAATGTAGTGAATATGGAACACAAAATGATAAACTGAGAAAATTGTATTGTTTTTTAATGTTTACTTTTCGGGGGGGGGTATGCGTGGGGGAGGGGCAGAGAGAGAAGGAGAGAGAGAATCCCAAGCAGGCTCTGCACTGTCAGCACAGATCCCGACGTGTGGCTCGATCCCACAAACCATGAGATCGTGACCTGATCCAAAATCAAGGGCCTGGATGCTTAACCAACTGAGCCACCCAGGTGTCCCCAAATCATATTGTTTTGAAGAACAAATTTTGTGGGCACAAAGGGAAAATGGATAAAAACGTGAGGCAGAGAACGACAGAGTGGGGAGAATGGAGAGCCAGCCCGTGAACAGCTGGTGCCTCTGAAGCAGGACACAGAATGAAAGGAAAAGGGCAACACCCAAATTTATAAATATGTGGCAAAAGACACTTTTAGAGAGTGAGCGCGTGCACGCAGGTCAGGGGGGCAGAGGGAGAGACAGAAAGAGAGACTCGTAAGCAGGCTCCACATTCAGCTCGGAGCCCAACGCAGGGCTCAGTCCCACCACTGTGAGCTCATGACCTGAGCCCCAAATCAAGAGTCGGTCGCTCAACCAACTGAGCGACCCAGACGCCCCAAAAGGCACATTGTTTGAGGTGAAGAAGGATTTGTAAGTAGATTTTAAAGACTTTTCCAGACAAAACGAATGAAGAGAAAACCACACGTAGACAACGGTGATGAAAGATCCTACAAAAATCCACATTAGGAAAACTAGATTATCTGCAAAGAAACAAATTAAGTGCGGCTTTAGACTTCTTAGCTACCCTACATTTCAGAAAGTCACAGAGAATGATCTGTGGGATTTTGAGGGGGAATAGTTGTGATCCAAGAATTTAAAGCCCTGTCACATTGTCTTTAATGTGCGACGGTAAGAGAAAGACAGCCTTGGCTGTACTGGGTTTAGAAAATATATCACTTATGCCTATCTTGAAAAATCACTCAAAGATGTTTTACTGAAAGAGACCTTAGAAGAGAGCAACATTCAAATCCAAAGATGATAATAACAACGTCAGCAAACACATACAGTGCTTAGAGTCTGCTAGGCCTCTTCTGAGATCCTTACCCACATTAACCAAGAGAAACTTAACACCACACTAGGAAGTACAGACTATGAATACATTTTACAGATGAGGAGCTGAGGGACAGAAAAGTCAACTAACTGCCTCCAAGGCCACATGACCAGCTGATGATACAGCCCGTGTCTGGACTCAGGAAGTCCTCCAGAATGCAAAGACTCAAATCATATCCCCCCGCCCCGCTCAGAACAGCACGCTGCCTACGACTCACATGCCCAGCTGAGCTCTGCCTGGAACTCTCCCGGCCACACACGGTCCCCCAGGGGACCGGCAGTTCCCATACAGCGTTCCAAAGACATAGGTGCTTGAAAACCCGGGACAAACATTTTCAGGAATTGTTCACAGCCACTCTATAAAGAGGGAGAGAGAGTGCACACGCAAAACGTAGTAAGCACAGGAACGCTCAGAAACACGGAAAAGGACACATATGGTGACAGTGCCTATTATATGACATTCAAACACCACAAGTGCTATTCAGCTGCTTGGAAGTCACAAAAGGTGGGTGAAACCACTTATCTGCTTTGCAGAAAGGGAAAGGGAGGTGGAGAATCCTTCTCACAAAAAAATCCACTTTGACTTCTCATGTGTCACTTTGAGCTCTCCCAGTTGAGAACCACAACTCCTGGCTCACAACCCCAAAGGGGCAGCCGTTGTGGGAGAGAAACGGCAGGTGGGTCCCAGTGTGGGGATCCAGCCCTTTGGCTACCTGGGCGGGGTCTTAGCAAAATTCAGAAGTAGGTGAAGTTTTACTTGGAGACCTGCTTCTTCTCCCTCCCACACCCCCTCCGTGTACACGGGGGCCACCTGTTCCCAGCTCTGAGCTCATGTGGAGCCGGCCTCCTCCCAGGCAGGCTCCTGCCCCTGACTCAGGTGCTTCCAGCAGGACCCCGTTTCTGCCAATCTGATAATCTACTTGATGCTGAGACGCTGATGGCTGCTGATAGACCAATTCGTCTTCTTGCCAGATTACGGATGGGTTTTGTTCCAGATAAAAGTACCGCTTTAACAGCTACCTTCAGTGCCTCTTCACCACGCGGCTGGGAGGGGAGTGCGGGCTGGGCGAGCAGGCACACCCCAGCTCTGACTCCACCCCAGAACAAGCCCGACCCCGGTTCTGCCCCATCGCATCGCACTGAGTTTCGGCACACTGTCTCCTGGACCCTTTCTTTGTTCCACTGCTGATTAGCAAGTTCTGGCAATTCTGTGAAGGTGAGGTCCCATGCCAGCCGGCCTTGACCTGAGGTGTTCTGCAGCCCCGCCCTCTCCAGGGGACACTCCCCTCCCCAACTGCGAAGACAGAGACAACCCGCTGCCACCTTTTCAACTCCTGTTTAAAACAAGCTGCTTTCGAGATGCCCTCGAGAGCAATTAATTCTCTCACTGCACTTCTGCAGCACTCCGAGTCCTGCTGTCTTGAGCCTCCCACCCTAGCCAGAGAGGCAAAGCCTTGGCCTCATCCAGGCAGCCAAAGGCCGGTGCATCTCCCTTCCTCTGATGACCACAGAGAGTTCCAGGCCCTCCTAAAAGGGGCCACCTCTTGTCCTGGAAGCGGAACCATTGTCGGACTCACCAGCACAATGAGCCTGTGAATAATGGATGTCCGGGCCTTGGAAATGGAGGCCCGGCTCACCTTGCACGGGAGTCAAGAGGGAAGCAAGGAAAGATGGGTCTCCGAGAGCCCCTCCTAGCGGGTCAGGGTGCACTAATGTTGGCCTCTTCTGCCTGCGCCGCTAAGAGCCCACGGCAGTTCTGCTCTTCCTCTGAGTGGAATTCATTGTACCTGTTGCCTTGTGAAGCGGATTTCAACTTCTGAAGGGGAAGGAGGGGTGAAGGCTGAAGGAAAGAGGCCTGAATTTGCATTCAATAGGACATTAATGGAAATAGAAGTAAAAGAACTTCTGGAAAAAGTAGAAACCACACTAAACAGAGTTTCAGAAAGCTTCTCCGTTCCCCCCTGCCCTGGCCCATTCCAAGCCTGTTGTCCCTCAGTTACTGGGATTGTCGCAAAACACTTTCTACTAACTGCAGACCCTGCCCCGACCTCTGTCTGGCTCCCCTCTGTCTGTCACAGCATTTCCAGAGTTCTTATCCTGGAAATAAATGTGATCACGGTGTTTCCTTGTTGAGATCCCCAGCCAGCTGGTCCCTCTGCCTGCAGAACAGGGGCTGAGGGGCCCCATCTGGCTCTAAACTCCTTCTCCAGTTTCCTGTCCAGAAAATTCCCATTTGTCCCCAAAAGCCCCAGCCACCCTGAACTTCTCCCTTTCCCCCTTGAATAAAATAGGCTCACTCCCAATTCTAACCAATAGGAATACCATACTTTTTGCCTTTTCTGTTCCCCCAGCCACTCCTCACCTCCTCTATGAAGTCGTTTCCTGGTCTCTCCCGGTTGCCACCACACCTCCATTCTAGCCTGCAGCAGATTATATTTTAATTTTCCCTTCCTGTGTCTCCCCCCACTCAACTCTGGGCTCCTCCAAAGTGGGGGTGGTGTCTTATAATCTCTGTATCCTCATCATCTCCTTTAGAGTCTGAAGTCAAGTAGATACTCCATAAGTATTTACTGAATGAAGGAGCCTGGCAGAAAATAATCTCCACTCTCCCATCTGTGACATCATCCACATCCCCCGCTTGCCAGGGAGGGTGATTCCTAAACACTGTGACCCCAACCCCATTACCACCCACTCCCATTTGATTTTCCTTTCTATTGGCTTCCCTGTCTTTCACTCCCCACACAACCCACTTGTGTCCTCCCGGGGACTCGCCCCCATACCTGGAACACCACCTCTCATGCCTAGAATGATGCTCAAAATTCACCTTCTTCCATCAGCCCTCCTTACGCAATGACATTCAGGTCTGGTCATTCTTTTTGCCATATCCCACCAGATGAAGATGTATCTTTCACCCTATCTTATTCTACCTTTGGATTCTTGAGATTTTTTTCTCTCTTGGGTGTGTGTGTCTCAACTCTCTGATGAGAGCTCAGTCTCCTTAGAAGTATAAACTTCCAGATCCTCCCAAAACTTCCTGTCCACTGCATTACCACAGGCGTGACCATATTAAGGGGAAGTGGGGGAGAACACAAAACTACCTGCTCTTTGCTTCAGATATAATATGAGGACAATTATATGAACCATCAAAGGATATACTGAAGTTTTACGTTTTCATAGAGTACTTTAATTTTTCCCTCCTTTTCCTTTTATTCTCTTTCTTTCTCTCTCTCTTTCTCTTTCTTTCTTTCTTTCTTTCTTTCTTTCTTTCTTTCTTTCTTTCTTTCATAGTGCACAAAGCAGAGAACTGTAAGATAACTATACTGTTAAAGAGCCAAACTCAAAGTCATTCCAAATAAAAAATCTAAATCTTGGAAAACTTATATATGAATTGGGAACAAATGGCATTCTTTGTTCCAGAATAATTTTCTTATATACCACTTTGCAGAAAATAGAATATGCTTAGCACCTGGACCAATCACGACATCCAGGTGCCTAATGCAATTTGCATATTTCTGGGGTGGAGTGCTTCCGCTCTGGAAGGCATTTGGAGGCCTTCACTCGCTTAGGAAACTCACACTTTAATCTGAGACGTGTGCCAGAATCTGCTGGGGGTGAAGAAACTGACACCGCAACAGACAGCCACCACAACCACCAAACAAAACCCCCTGCTGCCACCTTCCCACCCCTGGGAAGTCTGCTGGGAGGGTCAGATATCCCTCAGCAGCTCTCAGCAGGGAGGGCACTTACTGTTTCCGGACATGGCTGATACTTTATTTTTCCGGACATGAGGCAGATACCTATGCACCCATAACAGTTGATAAAAAGTTCTGCTATAGCATAGTACACTAGTAAAGATAGTTTGGCTACATTTTATTGCTAATATAGTCTTTCAGTGCCAATGATCTCCAGGCACTGTGTATGAGCTCAGGATTCCACGGTGAATAAGGCGTGTGGCATCCCTGACTCGAGAGGCTTGGATCTTCCTGAAAAGACAGAAATTGTTTAGGTGAAATTGTTTAGAAATTGTTTGTGTCATGAGCGTTGCTGAGGAAACACACAAGGTGCTATGGGCATATATAATAGAGAGGAGAGAAACTGGTCTGGGGAGGGAATCAGGAAGTCCCTCCTAGAGTGTGTGACTTTAAAAAAAAATTTTTTTTTTAATTTTTGAGAGAGAGATTGAGAGAGCATGCGAGTAGGAGAGAGAGGAGCAGAACGAGAGGGAGACAGAGAATCTGAAGCAGGCTCAGGGCCATCAGCGCAAAGCCCAACTCGGGACTTGTATCCACAAACTGTGAGCTCATGACCTGAGCCAAACTGAGCCACCCAGGCACCCCTGGAGTGTGTGACTTTTAAAATGAGACCGATGGGGCGCCTGGGTGGCGCAGTCGGTTAAGCGTCCGACTTCAGCCAGGTCACGATCTCGCGGTCTGTGAGTTCGAGCCCCGCGTCAGGCTCTGGGCTGATGGCTCGGAGCCTGGAGCCTGTTTCCGGTTCTGTGTCTCCCTCTCTCTCTGCCCCTCCCCCGTTCATGCTATGTCTCTCTCTGTCCCAAAAATAAATAAAAAAAAAAAAAAAAAAAAAAAAAAAAAACGTTGAAAAAAAAATAAAATGAGACCGAAGAATTAATAGAATATCCTTAAAGGAGGGGGAAGGGAGAGGGGGGAAGGACCTGGAGAGAGACAGACCTCGAACCCGAAACCCTTTGGCACAAAGTGGCAGAGGCAGGATTGAAACCAAGCAACCTGAATGCATTAACCACTAGGCCCGCTGGGGGAGAGGGGTGGGCATGTCAGGCAGGGCTTTGTAGGATTTTGTCCTAAGAGAAATGGGAAGGTACTGAAGAGTTGTTAAGTCAGGAAATGGCATGATCATTCTTAAACTTTAAAAAAAAAACCCACGTAGGGTAACTTCTGGAGAACGGATTGGAGGAAGACAAAGGCCAGTTCAGGGAGACCACTGAGCAGGAGATACTGGTGCCTGGGACCAGGTAGACACAGCGGCAGAGCAAAGTGCACGGACTCAAAAGATCTTCAGGCGGCAGAAATGTGTGGACTGACTTACTGACCGGGTATAATACGCCTTAACTTACAATTTCAAATAATTCTTAATTTTCTGCATTGGGAAATGAAGACCTAAAAAAATAAGTAATTTGGGGACACCCAGGTGACTCAGTTGGTTGAGTGTGTGACTCTTGATTTCTGCTCAGGCCACGATCCCAGGGATTGAGCCCTGCATTGGGCTCCACACTGAGGGTAGAGCCTGCTTGAGATTCTCTCTCTCTCTCCCTCTGCCCATCTCACCTGCTCTTTCTCTCTCATAAATAAATAAACAAACAAACAAAGAAAAATAAATAAATAGGTAATTTTAAGGTCAGAGAGGCTGTAAATGATGAACGCAGGATTTGAACTTAGAATTTGAAACTTATGTAGATAGGTCTATCTTTCCTGCTCTTTGAGAACTAGGCTTATGTCTTGGTCATTTTGTATTCCAAGTCCATGGGGCCCATGCTTGCGACATGGCAGGGGCTCAGTACGTTATTGAATTAATGAGCAGGAAGAAAGGCATCCATGGATTCCAGTTCTTAGGACATCATAGAGTAGCAGGTCCCACTGTCCCCAAGCCGCACCATCAAAATCTTCTAGGTCTCTTGAACAGAGAGTTTCATCCACAAGTACCCAAAGGTCTTTTCCTTTGCCTGTCAGGCCCCAACTGGTGACACCACTGGCCCTCTTTCAACTGACCATCTAAAGTCCTGTGTCTGTTCCTTATCGCCTCATCAATCCCTTAGGTTAAAAAAAAAAAAAAAAAAAAAAAAAAAAACTTAAGCCAAATTCAGCTGGACAGCTCAGGTATTATTTAAGTTCCTCCAAAATCTTAATAAATTTCACAAATATTTAAAAAGCGAATTAATTTATGTAAAGATCTGTACATATTTGATAAACTTGAACCAATTTAATAAATCCTGTCCTGTTTTAATAAATGCTGGATTAGGGTTAGACTTCCTACCAACAGTAAATACATAAAGAAAATATTTGTTATGCGCGTATATGTACTGTACCTGCCTTTTCAAAGATCAAGAAAAGATTATCTTTGTCATAAGGACTTTGAGCCACCGTGTTGTGTGCATGTTTGTTGGGAAAGAGAGGGGAGAGGGCACTAATACATGTGAAGACGATCAAGCCAACGATGACTTTGTGGACGAGATGGTGCGCACAGAAAGCACCAAAAGTTCAGACCACGTAAAACTTCTAGGGCAGAGTAAGGACAAGGGAAGGAGAGGACTCAAAGTACCTACACTCCATTTTTATCAGTAGCGAATGCCTCTGCCACTCATTCTATCTCCCTGCACGGCTTCTATTTTTTTCCATCCAGAAAAATCCTATCAGAAAATTCTATCCATGTCCCTTCACAACTTAGCCCAGACTTTCACTCTTGGGTGAGACCCTCCTTAGCCTCGTTTCTACTTCCAGGCAGAATTGGCACTTGCTGCCCTAGACACTGACAGCACCCCCGAGGTACCTATAAGGGAGCACTTACCCTACGGTAGTTAGCAGTGTGCAAGTCTATCTCCCTCACTGCGCTGTGAGCTCCTTCATGGTGCCCCCATCAGGGACCTGCATTCTTTCAACAAATAGTTGTGGAGCAACAGTAAGTGTTAGTGGTATGCTAGATAATGACGATGCAATGGAAAGAAAATGATAGGTAGATGGTCTTTGCCTTCATGAAACTTACAGTCCAGCTGGGTATAGCAGATTCTGTTATATCTTTATAGCATTTACCTTCATAGACAGTAGGATTGGGTGGGGGGGTGGGCGGGAGTTAGAAGGGTGAGGAAGCACTCTTAGCATATGCAGGCCAAGCAGGAGTACCAGAGAATTGGTTTCTCCACAAGCAGTCATCAAGCAATAACTGGATGGAGAGTCTGTAGATAAATACCTAAGCTTCCTCAATCCTTGGCTGGGCTAACACTGTGGCCTGTTCTATACCGCTTCCCAGAGTTCCCCAGCAGATTTAAGCTCCGGCTGCCCAGGCTAGTGACTGACTTGAAAATGTTCCCTTTATAGGCTGGCTCTCTTACCTTTCCTATCTCACATCCCATTTGTTACCAGGTTTTCCTGGGATCATCTCCCAAATAAACTATTTACAACTGAATCCTTTCTTCAGGTCTGCTTCTGGGAAAATTCTAAGCACGACACTGAAGAACAAAAGAGTAAGAAGTTATATAATTGCCACCTCCTCGTATTCATGCTCTGGTGTACTCCCCATCCCTTTAACCTGGCTTGTGGGCTGGACTTACTGACTTGTTTCTAGAGGATAGAATATGGCACATGCGATGGGATGTCACTTCCAAAATCAGGCTATTAAAAGATAGTGACTTCCATTTGAGTGCTCTCTCACAAGTTCCTAGGGAAAGATGGCTGCCATGTTGTGAAGCAGTCCTGGGGAGAGGTCCACGTAGCAAAGAACTGAGGGCTTCCAGTAGCCACCTAAATGAGTTTGGAAGCAGGTATTCTGAGGCCCGCCATCCACTGAGTGAGTTTGGAAGCAGATCCTTCCCCATTCGAGCCTTGGGATGACTATAGCCCTAGCCAACACCTTGACTGCAACCTTGTGAAAGATGCTGAGTCAGAACACCTGGCTAGGCAGCACCTGGATTCTGTGCCCATGGGAGATGTCAAATGTTTGTTGTTTTCATCTGCTAAACTTTGGGTCATTTGTTGTGGACAAATTGATGACTTATAGAAGTGACAGGATATTATTCTAGGAAGATGGTGATAGAATACCATGGGCCGTCTTCCTCCTTTTATTAATTCTCTCTCTGAGGCAATTCAACGAGTGTAAAAGAAAACCTTGCCACATATCTGAAAATCTGGATTCCTATGAAGATAGGATCCTAACAATGGGGAGGAAAGACTGACCCAGCCCATCTTATCTGAACCTGGAAAAGACCCAACCTCCAGGTCAGTTTTTTAGAGCCCCCGTCCATATTCTCACCCCACTTGAATAAAACCATAGACACTGCCAGGCAAGCAATTACAAGAAAGGAGATTACACAGTGAGAAATTCCCAAAGCCACTCACCTTTTCTATGGGGCTTTCTCTGCACCCAATACCTCCACAGTTCCCTTCTTGCTCAGCAGGAGTTATTCTTCATGTTAGGACCTGTATCCACTATGAACACAATTGCTGCAGAGATACTGATATGGTCCAGAAGGTATTATCATAACTGCCCTTAACTGAATCCTCTCTGGGCTTGATACTTTCCCAATCACTTCCAACTTAGATCAAAAAGATTTTCTGAAAAACACAAACTATCAAAGTTCACTCAAGAAGAAATGGAGCTCCCATACATTGTTGATGGGAGTGCAAAATGTATAACCTCTTTGATAAAACATTTTAGCAGTTTCTTATAATCCTAAATATACATTTACTACATGACCAAATGCAAAACTTTGTACACACAATGACTTGTACATGAATTTTCGTATTTTGTTCATTACATCCAAAACATGGGTTGGAGGGAGGGATGTTCATCAACTGAGGTCCATGAAAAGGAATACCACTGAGCTATAAAAGAGCAAAGTGTTGATACATGCAATAACATGGACAAATCTCAAAAGTATTATGCTAAATGAAAGATGTCAGACATCAAAGAGGCCAGAATAAATAATTCCATTATATGAAATTCTAGAAAAACCAAAGCTAAAGTGACAGAAAACAGGTCAATGATTGCCAAGAGTTATGATAAAGAAAAGGGAGGGGTGCCTTGGTGGCTCAGTTGGTTAAAGCATCTGACTTTGGCTCAGGTCATGATCTCACAATTCATGGGTTCGAGCCCCACGTCGGGCTCTGTGCTGACAGGTCAACGCCTGGAGCCTGCTTCAGATTCTGTGTCTCCCTCTCTTTCTGTCCTTCTGCTGCTCGTGCTCTGTCTCTCTCTCTCTCTCTCTCTCTCTCAAAAATAAATAAACATTAAAAAAAAATTTAAGATAAAGAACAGGGATTAACTACAAATTGGCAAGAGGGAACTCCTGTGGTAATGGAAATATTCTATATGATGATTGTGGTAATGATTACACAACTGTATACATTTTTCAAATTTTGAACTGTATACTTTAAAATGGAGAATTTTATTGTATGCAAATTTGGCCTCAATGACACATTTTAAAATAGCAGTAGGTTTCTGTTTTTAAAGAGTTAGGACAATCTGAGAACAAGAGAGTTACTGGAATTGTTATTAAATCACAAGCATAATAACTCAGTGGAGAAAGTGAACAGCAGAATACACATTAATGAAAACTGACTTATGATTTAGAAGATTGCCTTGAGAAATGCTCCCAAAACACTGGGCCAAAACACAAAGCACTGGGATTTAAGAAGAGAAATGATAGGAGCGACATCAATATAAAAAGATGTCCAAAAGAAAAGAAGCAGCGGATGAGAGAGAACGAATAATGAACGAATAACGAATAACGAATTTCTAAGTAATAAAAGAAAAGTAATAGAAGAAAAGTTCTCCATAAGGAAGACAACCAAATCCTTCACCTTGAAAAGCCTTGCCAAGTATCAGAATGAGTAAGAAAAAAATCAGAAGTAAGCATGTCTTGCCAAATGTATGAAACTAAGTTTCATGCATATTGTATACATTAGCAACAATTCAAGAAAAAAAAAACAACTAACTCAACTAACTCAAACTGTCACTGAATTCTTATAACACTAAAAAAGAAAAAACAGCAGAAAGATATTTTATATAGAATTCTTATAACAAAGGGTTTCCTTCTCTATCCAGTGTAGCAATTATTTCTTCTGAACACAAAAGAAAAGGAATTAAAATTATTTTTTTATTTGCATATAGTTGACACACAATGTTTCCTTAGTTTCAGGGGTACAACAGAGTGACTCACCTTCTCTATCCATCACTCTGTGCTCACCACAGGGGTAGCCACTGTCTGTCACCACACAATCCTATTATGATATGATTGCCCTTATTCCCTATGCTGTACCTCTCATCCCTGTGACTTCATTCCATAACCGGAAGCCTGGACCTCCTACTTCCCTTCACTTACTTTGCCCATCCCTCATTCCCCTCCCTCTGGCAACCACCATTTTTTTTTTTCTGTCTTTATAGGCCGGGTTCTGCTTTTTGATTGTTTATTCATTCGTTTTTCAGATTCCACACGTGAGTGAAATGATGGCATTTTTGACATGCACATATTCAGAAAGTTTACCATCGTCTCCTTATAAAAAAAAAAAAGTACTCATAAAAAATTCCATAAAATGAACATGAATTCAGTTGAAGACCTCATGAAAAAGGAAAACATAATACACATAAATTAATTATGACCAATGAAACCAGTAATGTGTATAATTACTCCTAAATAAGTGTTGAAGATATAGCTATGAAAAATATGGTTTAAAAAGAGGATACGGTGGGGCACCTGGGTGACTCAGTCGGTGAAGCATCCGACTCTTGATTTCGGCTCAGGTCATGATCTCACAGTTCCTGGGATCAAGCCCTGCATGGGGTTCTACATTGATAGCTCGGAGCCTATTTGGGATTCTCTTTCTTCCTCTCTCTCTTCCCCTCCCCTGCTCTCTCTCACTCTCTCTCTCTCTCTCAAAATAAATAAATATGAAAAAAAAATTTTAAGAGGGTATGGTAAATTAATTACTTAATTAATGAATACTAAATAAATATAAAGAGGATATGGTGTAACAGAAAAATAAGTATTGATCTGGAAATAAGAACTCAGATTTTCTGAAATTCAAGAGAAGATAGAATGAAAAATATAAAAGCATGATTAAACTTAATTTTTTGTGTAAAAGAATAATTTTAGTTCATAAAGCTAATAAAGAAAAATACATTTTAAAATGTTCATTAAAAGTGTAAAGATTCTGGGGCACCTGGATGGCTTAGTAGGTGAAGCATCTGACTTCAGCTCAGGTCATGATCTCGCCATTCCCGAGTTCGAGCCCCATGTCAGGCTGTGTGCTGACAGCTCAGAGCCTGGAGCCCATTTCAGATTCTGTGTCTCCCTCTCTCTCTGTCCCTCCCTCACTTGTGCTCTGTCTCTCTCTCTTTCTCTCTCAAAAATAAATAAACATTAAACATGTTTTTGATGTAAAGATTTTCACTAGTAGAATACAATTAAGATGTTAAAATTCCACCTCACTTTATTTAGGCAGAGGTAGAGAACAGTGACAAAGAGCTGTCATTCATGCAAAAAGTAAAGGACACTAAGGCACACAATAAATATAGCAGAAGCAAAAAAAAGAAAAGAAAAGAAAAGAAGAGAAAAAGAAAAAAAAAGCCTGGGAGCAATACCAGACACGACACTTACCCCAAAGAACAGGAGTCAGTGGGCTAGATTCCCTTATTGAAAGACAGAGATTCTCAAGTTAGGTTGAAAAACTAAAAGCCGAAACTAAATATGAGCTCCTTATAAGAGATTTACCCGAAATGACACAAAAGCAAAGTGTTGAAAGTAAAGAGATGGGTCTGTGACTTTACATTTAAATTTTCTTTCTCTACATCAAACACAGAAATAATAGATTTTTAACTGAGTTTTAAAAGACAGAACAGAATTTAAAAAGTGGAATAAAACCCACTGCAGAAGCAGAGAAAAGTAAAACCAAAAGAAACAAAATTTACCAAGTCAAGAAGAACATCAAAGAGAGGAGAGGGGGGAAAAAAGGGATTTTTAGGTGAAAAACTTTACTGGGACTGATGAGGAACACCAACATATTGAAAAAAATACATCAATTAGATGTAACAGTTATGGTTTCCAACTAAAGTGCCCAAAAGTCATTAAACTGGTTCTGGTTCATCTACTTTTTAAATTTGCATTTGGGAATGACAGTTCGCTCTGATGTACAGTACCTATTTTATAATAGTGCATCAATTGAAATTTCAATGTAAGTATCTAATTACAATTCAAGAACCTTGTTTCTACCTAAATTTTCTTCTCAATTTTACCTGGAAGATTTACAACAATTGACTGCATTCTAGATAACAGTTTCAAAGAACTAACGTTATAAAATCCATGTTTTCTGACCACAGTTCAGTTAGTAAGAATTCAACAATAAGGAAACATTTCCTTAGAAACCAAACATTTAGGAACTAAAAGTCACACCCCCAAAGAACCCCTGAGTTAAAGAGGAAATCACAAAAGATTTCTGACTCTAGAGAAGTTGTTATTTATCAGAACTGCAAAGATACAGTATTACTTGGTGGAAAATGTTTAGCCTTAAGTGCGTTCATCAAAGATTAACATGATTAAAAATAAATGAGTTAAGCATTTTATATAAGAAAAAAAGGGGAGAAGGCACATAAAACAATATTCAGAATGAAAGGGGGAACTTAACTACAAAGATAACATTGTATAACAGATGAAACGAGTAATTTTCTAGAAGAATATAAATTATCAAATATATAACACAAATGATCAAAATTCAACGTGAAACAGAAACCCTATGTAAACCAAAACTCACTTTTTAAAAGATGTAATTGGGGGGTGCGTGTTGGGCTCTGTGCTGACAGCTCAGAGCCTGGAGCCTACTTCAGATTCTGTGTCTCCCTCTCTCTCTGCCCTCCCCCACTCGTGCTCTGTGTCTCTCTCTCAAAAGATAAACATTTAAAAATTTTTAATTAGGGGCACCTGGGTGGCGCAGTCGGTTAAGCGTCCGACTTCAGCCAGGTCACGATCTCGCGGTCTGTGAGTTCGAGCCCCGCGTCAGGCTCTGGGCTGATGGCTCGGAGCCTGGAGCCTGTTTCCGATTCTATGTCTCCCTCTCTCTCTGCCCCTCCCCCGTTCATGCTCTGTCTCTCTCTGTCCCAAAAGTAAATAAAAAAAAATGTTAAAAAAAAAAAAAAAAAAAATTTTTAATTAAAAATTTAATTGATAGCTAAAATATTTTTAATGTTTTTATTTTATTTATTTTCAAGAAACAGAGAGAGAGAGAGAGAGATCGCACGCATAAGTGGGGGAAGGGCAGAGAGAGAGAGGGAGACAGAAAATCCCAAGCAGGCTCTGCACTGTCAGTATAGAGCCCAAGGCAGGGCTCAAACTCACCAACTGTGAGATCACGACCTGAAGTGAACTCGGACACAACCAGCTGAGCCACCCAGGCCTCCCAATAGTTAAAATATTTTTTCACTCCTGCCTCCATTCCTCCAAAAATATGGACACCAAGAAGAGATCGTTTTACAGGTAAGTTTTACTAAATCTTCAGGGACAGAAGATTTAAAGAAAAATAAAATCAGAGAGACCTTTCCATGATTGTATTATATGAGATTAGTAAGTCTTGACACACAAATAAGAAAATGACAGAACAAAAAAGAAGAAGACAAACTTATCTCACTAATGAGCATAGAGAACAAATCAAACATAAAATTTAACAAGCCAAAGCCATTAGTATAAAAAATGTGTTAATTTTAAAGAAATATTTATCCCAGAAATGAAAGGATGGTTTAACATCAGACCCCTCTAAAGCAATACCCCACACTAACAGTTTAAAGGACAAAAATACATTTATCTCAACACATACAATACAACATTAACTTAATAATATTAAACACCATTCACGAAAGATTCTCAGCTATCTAGGAATAAAAAGAAATTCCCTTAAACTGATAAAACATATCTACAAAAAAAAAAAAATCTATTTAGTAGGAGAAAAGCGAAGATCCCTTTCCTTCCAATTTAAAAATGGGAAACATCTGAAATCTTGCCATCTAAACTTTTACCATTACATGTGATATGTGCTGTAATTTGTGATATATGCGTTTGACCAGATCAAGGACATATCTTTCCATTGCTGATCTACGAGACTGTTTATCCTGATACCGTGTCTTAGACAAAGCAATAAGATAAGAATGAGACAAAATTGTCATTATTTGCACATCAACCATTAGTACTGGTAAGAACTACATGAAGATTGCTAGATATATGATAAGCATACAAAAATCGATAGCATTCAAATACAGGTGATAACCAATTGGAAACTATAAAGAAAACAAAATAGAATTCACGACAGCTACAAAAATTTAAGGCATCTTAACAAAACACCTTGATAGATTACTATCAAACTTCAAACTACATGTGAAACTTTATGAAAAAATGCATAAAATATCATTAAAGAACAGGAAAGGAAACCTGAATACATGGTTGGAAAGATCATGGTTGTGGATTAAAAAAAAATTCAATACCATAAAAATGTTCTTCTCCTAATTATTTTGTAAGTTCACTGTAATTCTAATCAAACTATCAACAAAATGTTTCCTGGATATTTAGGTTCTGAAACTAAAATTTCCATGGAAGAGTAAATGTGCACAAATATCTAAGATACTTCAGGAGAAGAACAAGAAGGGACATTTGCTCTGAAAAACCAGAATTCTTTCTAAAGTGGTGGTTCAATTTGAGAAGTGTGATATTGACAGGGAGATCAACAAATTAAACAAACTAGAAATACCAAAAACAGACCCAATATATATGATATCTTTCTATAACATGGAGGACACATAAAAATGAGTAGAGAAACAATTAACTGTTCAATAGATGAGGTTGGGACAATGGACTTTTCTTATTCAAAAAAGAATTGATCCTCTATCATATTCATTACAAATTCTAATTAAATACCTAAATATAAAGGAATAAATCTCTATAATTTTTGAATAAAAATTTTTTAATGTCTTTATGAATTTAGTTTGTTCTAATTGAAGATGACATCTATTTTGATTGGTAATTGCTCATGCTGTACTGGTGTTTCATTTTTTTGTTTAATATTTTAAACATCATCTTTGCCAACAAAGACTTCAAATCCATAATACGTGAATGTCTTCTAGAATGAATAAGAAATAAGCAATCCCATAAAAATGGGTAAAGGGTATGAACAGGCAATAAGCAAATGAGAAAATGGCCAATAAGGATACAGAGTGTTCCACCTCAAGCGTAATCAGGGAGATGCAGTTTAAAAAACCAAAAAAATAAAAACAAAAACAAAAAAAGCAGTGAGATGCTAGTTCCCCTTCTTTAAACTGACAACATTTTTAAATTCTGACCACATCAATTATTGGTAAAAATATGGAAAAATAAAAACCTCACACATTCCTTGTGTATATTGACATCATCACATTGAACAGCAAGTATCTGATATGACTTTTAAAAAATCCTGCACATACTACAACTCAGAAATTCCACTTCCATACACCAGAGAAACTCTTTCACACAAACACAATGAGACACTGGAGCTTTGTTCATAAGAACAAAAAGTTAGAAATAATTCAAATGACTGACATAGGGGAATGGATATTAAATGTGTGATATATTCATGTGATAGGATACTCTACACTAGTTAAAATGAATAAGCATATCTATATGTATTAATGTGGATGTTTTTTAAGGAACATAGATTGAATGGGGGAGGGAAATCTTGTACAGTATGAGAGCTTTTAAACAAATTTTAAATGCACAAATCATTACTGTGTCATTAATGAATACATGTAGTAAATACATGAGTCTAGACTAAATACACATCGATTTCTTGATAATTGTTTCCTTTGAGGAAGGATAGAAGGGAATTGGACTAGAGAGGGAAATACAGGAGATTTAAATACATTTCTTTAAAAACAAATCTATCACAAACTAGGAGAAAATATTTGCAAAAGACATATCTGATAAAAAAACTGTAATACAAAATACATATGAACACTTACAACTCAATAATAAGAAAACAGACAACCCAATTAAAAACTGGGCAAAAGACCTAACCTGACGCTTCACCAAAGAAGATACACTGATGGCAAATAAACATAAGAAAAGATGCTCAATATCATACATCATTAGGGAATTGCAAATTAAAACAACCATGAGATGCTGTTATATACACCTATTAGAATGGTCAAAATCCAAATCACTGAACACACCAAATGCTGGCAAAATTTGCAGCAACGGAACTCTCGTTCGGTGATGGAGGGAATAAAAAATGGTACAGCCACCCTGGGAGACAGTTTGACACCTTCTTACAAAACTAAACATACTCTTACTGTCTTATGCAGCAATCACACTCCTTGGTATCTACCCAAATGAATTGAAAACTATGTCTACCCCAAAACATGCACACGGAAGTTGATAGCGGCTTCATCCATGATTGCCAAAACTTGGAAGCAACCAAAATGTACTTCAGTAGATGAATGGATAAGTAAACTGGCACGTCAAACAATAGAATATTAGTCAATCCATAAAAAGACACGAAGGAAGCTAGATGCTCTCACTAAGAGAAAGAAGCAAACCTGAAAAGGCTGCAATACTGTCTGATTCCAGCTATATGACATTCTGTAAAAGGCAAAATCATGGAGACAGTAAAAATATCAGTGTTCCCAAGGATTAGGGAGGTGGGAGTAATGAATAAATAGAACACAGAAGAGTTTTCAGGGCAGTGAAACTTTGTATGATACTATTAGGTTGAGTACATGTCCTTATTCATTTTTCCAAACCCATAGAATGTACCAAAACTGAACCCTAATGTAAACTATGGACTTTGGCTAATAATGGTATGGCAATGTTGGTTCACTGATTGTAACAAATATACCACTCTGGTGCAGGATGTTGATGGTAAGAAAGGCTGTGTTGTATTTGGGGCGAGCAATTTAGAAACTCTCTGTAATTCCTGTTCAATTTTGCTATGAACCTAAAACTGCTCTAAAAAATGAAGTCTACCAATTTTTTTAAATGTGAAGTACACATGAAAAAGTTAACATTTGTTCATTTGGCGTAGTGAGCATCTAGGTTTTACCATATTATCATTTATAGTTTTCTTTTGGTTTATTTTTAATTTTCAAATAAGGCATTCTAAAGAAAATAATAATTAGAAATGTGTAGATATAAATTAAAGAAAATAAAGATGAATATTTTATGGTGATAAAGGTACAATTCACAAAGGAGATAAAACCATCATAAATATTTAGACTTCCAAAAAATATATCAGAAATATTTATCAAGTAAAGTCAATTAGAAACACAAGGAAACACCAAGAAAACCTCAATCATGGTGGAGATTTTCACTTGCTTTTCAAAAAAATCAATAGATGAGGGGCGCCTGGGTGGCGCAGTCGGTTAAGCGTCCGACTTCAGCCAGGTCACGATCTCGCGGTCTGTGAGTTCGAGCCCCGCGTCAGGCTCTGGGCCGATGGCTCGGAGCCTGGAGCCTGTTTCCGATTCTGTGTCTCCCTCTCTCTCTGCCCCTCCCCTGTTCATGCTCTGTCTCTCTCTGTCCCAAAACTAAATAAAAAATGTTGAAAAGAAAATTTATAAAAAAAAAAAAAAAAATCAATAGATGAAATAGATAAAAAATAAATAAGGATATAACAGATATGAAGGAACCATTGCCAGCCTGATTTAATAAATGTGTTTTGAACTTTGTAATATAAAACATAGTGCATATTTTGAATTATGTATTTGAAATTATTTTCAAATATCCTTGGAACATTTTTTAAAAATTGATTCTGTATCAGACCACAGATAAAACTTGAAATCTCTAGAAAATAGAGATATGAAAAGCCTAGTGTCCCAGCCCTCAGTTAGATCACATTAGGAAGGAGTCAGGTTTCCAGGGAAGGGATGCCCCCTTGCCAATCTCAACACCTTGAAGAAGTCAGCACAACGCTCAGATCTAACTTCAGGGCAACTGTCCCACAGGATTGCTAAAGATGCCTAGAACAGTCACGTACCTTTCTAGAAATTCCCTTTCTGAGGAGTAAGGGACTGAATTGATTGGGGAAAAAAATCACTACTGGATTCTTCTTAATCTAATTTACATCAAGTCACATTTCACTGTCTCTCAACCTTCTCTTTTAGAGGGACTTACAATGATTCTCTGTAAAGCCTTTGCTGGTTAAATTCCTCTCCAAATCAGTTGAACTTCTGGAGTAAAAGAGGCAAATGTTGGGGGGGGGGGGGTAAAAAAAGAGGGGCAGCAGAGAAGAGAAGAAAGTAAGGAACTGAGGAATCTCAGAAGCCAAAGGGAAGTCCTATCAGCAGAGCACATGCCTCAGGCTTTCTAGATGAAATTCTTCTCTGGCTAATTTAACATATGTGAGCTGCATTTGCTCACCATTATGAGCAGTACATGTCAGGTTTCCACGGCCATACGTAAAACCCCAGCACAGTCTAGGTCTGAACCCTCCCATAAACCTGAGTCAGAAATAAATGGGAAGATTTATAAAGGGGAGGTGCAATTCTTCTGCTACATTGGTTTAAAGATGGTGAAATAAATGAGTTAAACCATTCGCTCAGAGTGTTTCATGAAGCAGATCTAATGTGCAGTTTTGTGACCTGACGTGGCTTTAACTCTTCAGTAAATCAAAAAGCTTAACAAATATTAAGATGGCAAAGATTACCTGTGTGGGACAGATTTGATCTTTCATCCATTATCATTTAGGAAACCAAGGGCTCCAGAAGAAAGCAGCCAGCATGTCATGTGACCAGGGGGGACATGCAGGGAGGCTGTGGAAGAAGCCAAGCCCCAGCCAAGAGCTTCACAGTAAATACTGATCTTTCTGATTCTCCAAGAAGGAAGCCGGACATTTACAACCCAGGAAGTTTCCAGAAAGTGAGGCCTGTCCCTTTGCTGGGTGTTTCCTGAGGGCTTCTATTTCGGCTCCTGACACCTCTCAAAGCAGATCCTCACACCCCCAGCACCAGCCACTGTGCTCCATAGGTATATGGCACAGATTGAGGCATTGGTTCCTCTTAAGGAAAACAGTGCAAGTATCGCCCCAGGACACTCAAATCAACTGGAGTACGCCACTCCACGGTGGGAGAAGATCCTCCCAAATATGCGGTTCCAGGAGACTGACTTGGGAGACCCCCAAGTCGTCAAACCTTTCCATCTGAAGAGGGCAAATAAATGAGTAGGAGGGGCAAACGTCAATGGCCTAATCCTCCTCTCTTCTTCATGTATACCAAAGCCAACACTGGAGATGGCCATTGACCCATGAAATGCCTGGAACCTCCAAACCCCAGAGCGGGAAAGTCTTAGAAACCATTCCGTGCTGGGACTCAAACAGTGGCCAGCAGAACCCTGGACCGTCATGTCCCTGTGGGCTTTGAGCACCACCAAGAAACTGAGGAAGAGGCAAGTAAAGAAGGGTCAGTGGGGCTCCTCATGGATTCTAACAAGGCAGCTCTTATTAGTATATATTCTATCCATTGAAATTCTGTATAAGATATCTCGGGACAAGAAAGGTTACCTCTGCTTATTGTCCAGATAACAAACCTGAGGTTCAGGTAAGAGAACATCAGGGCGCAGTATGAAACCAAGCTGTAGGAATGTCATTACCATAGGAGTTCAAAGGAAGAAAAAAGATTACATGCCAAGGCAGTCCTAAAGCCCATCTTGGTTAACAAAGAAAAGTCAAGATTCTAGATCCCCAAGGTAAACTGGTCACTATATTTGAGAAATTGCACCAAAGTTTGTGATTGGTGAAATGGGCCCCAGGGCAGAAACTCTGTGCAGTTCAAAGGCATCACGTGCCTGCCTCAAGGGACCCGACAGTGTAGAGGTGAGCACTTCACCCAAGATGATGGGGACCTGACATTTCCCAAGGTCCCCATCCAGTAAAATGTCCAGTCAGACACCACACCCCTACTCGCTTCCTCCACTAGCTCATATGCATCTAGAATCTGCATAGAACATATCCAGTTACTCCTTTTCCCAGAGCCCAAGGGGCCCCAATGACAGGAGACATTCTTGGTGCTGAGGCTTATAGCCTCAGCTGTTTCTCAGAGAGCAAGAAGAAACTTTCTCTTACCCAGGGATTTGCCTTGACTGTGTTAAAACGGAGAGAACCGAGGAAGAAAGAAATGAGTTGTAGAGGTTTATACTGAATTTTGTCCTGACATCTAATCAAAATGACCTTTTTTTTTAAATTTTGAATTTTTAAAGGTATTAGCCTCTGTTATTATTTGTCTGGGAGTCTATAATAGCCCCATTTTATTAGATCCAAATTTCCTATTTAGACAACAGAGCCTAAGAGCCTCTTCAGAACAAGTAAATAATATGCATTTTCCAAAGTAATTTGCAGACACAAATACATATGTGCTCTGTTCAGATTACTGAAAGGACAAAATCGCCAAGGAGATGATGATGTTGTTTAATAATTTCAAAACTAAATATTTCTGCACCCAAACGGAAATACCTACCATGTCCTGGATCCCCTTTCGCCTGCTTGATAAATTATACCTCATTTTACCACCTTCTACACGCCATCTCCGATGGTTCTGAAAAAGCAGCTGGAAACACATCATCTGCAAACCTGCATGTCCTGTTTTCAAGAACAGATTTTCCCCTGTCCCTTCTCCCGCTCCCCTAACGAGCCATATGAACCATCCTTGTGTCCACTCTCAGAAACCACCTTCACAAGGGGATTACAGCACCTGTTCACAAGCTCCAGGTCCCTGCTGCTGGCTGTCTCCAAGCTCTGGTCTGCTCGGACTGGGCCCCGGGCCAAGGAGACCCCCGCTAGTGGCTGACATCCACCAAGCACCCACGGGCAGACCGACAGGAGCAGTTTGCTCTGTCCACCCTGAGCCCAGTAACAGTTGGGCTAAAATTAGTCAGAGGCCTGGGACAGACTGCTTGGAAGGAGAACAGGGGATAACAGAGGGAGAGAAAAGAACACTCTGGAAGACCAACTTTGGAGAAGAAGCCTCTCTCCTAACTGCCTTAAGGAGAGGGAGAGGAGTGCAGGATTCTAGATAGGGGGCTGACAGCCGCTACCTGGGAACCTCAGGGTACACCTGTGGCCAGTGACGCCCTCACTCTCCACTGGGGCAGATCCCCTTCTCTGCCTCTCCCTCTGAGCTGCCCTCCTCACTGCTTTCTGCTAAACCCTGTCGGTCTGATTCTTCAGAACTCTTGGATATTCTCTGTGAAAATTTCCCAGCGTTAATCCCGATCAGTTGGGGAAGATTTCCGTGTTTTAGACCAGGGTCTAAAATGGCCAAATGGAGCAGATGATTAAAAGTCCAAGTGGCACGTGTAAATCACACTTGATCTTAGCCAAAAGGCCGAGAAGCGATGGCACGTGTAAATCAAATACGGACACACGCACACACCCTAGACTGTTGGACGTGAGGCGGAGGGGACCGTGGTCTTCAGGGCTTAGTGTGTGTCCTGTTCCTTCCACTATAGATCACCCGGGGCTGCAGTTTTTCTCTTAGGAACTTGCTTAAAGCAAAAGTAGTAATCCCAACCACACGTTCCTTACAAGAGGCTTATTACTTTCAGCAAAACAAACAACAGAAAAGTGGAGGTGGGTGTCACTATGAGTGACTTCAGCAGATGATGCTGGGGAGTATATTCTCCCACTCCATCCTGCCCCCTCAAACAGGCAGGAAAAGGAAGCCAGGGACTAGAGTGAGGGGAAGTACCTGTACCTTCCATTGTGTATTGGGGTCAGTTTTACAGTTACTGTAAAACCTAAAGGCCCCTGGCGACTGTTCAGTGATAGGATTTTGCACAAAGGGCTGGTCTGTAATCAACCAGAGAAAGTGAGCTCTGACCCTGACTTACAGGTCTGACTTTGAGCATCACAGAAAGGCTGGTTAGCCCTGCCTGTTGTCATTGCCAGACTGATTGGTGTTAGGGTAGACGTGAGAGGCTAACTTTCACCCTTTAACTGTAACATCGCCCAGTATTTCTCAGTTCTGTAAACTGGGGTTATTTTCCTAGTTACAAAGGCAGAACAGATGCTCCACCCTGAGCATTTAAAAAATGGCACATGCCAGGGGCGCCTGGGTGGCTCAGTTGGTTAAGCATCCGACTCCGGCTCAGGTCTGAGCTCACCGTTCACGAGTTCGAGACCCGCATCAAGCACTGCGCTGACGGCTCAGAGCCTGGAGCCTGCTTCGGATTCTGTGTCTCTCTCTCTCTCTCTGCCCCTCTCCCGCTCACACTCTGTGTCTCTCTCAAAAATAAACAAACGTTAAAAAAAAGTTTTTTTTAAATGGCAGATGCCAAACCCTAAAGATACCTCCCAAAACAAAGTTCATTAGAAGAGGTTTCCAGGCTGACATGCTGATATTTTGAAGGAGATAACATTCAAAAGGATAAATAAATTATAAATTTTGATATATTCTCTAGGAATGCAATCATAGAACTTTAGAGCCACAGCTTGATATAGGT
Source organism: Neofelis nebulosa (assembly GCF_028018385.1). Classification (NCBI taxonomy): domain Eukaryota; kingdom Metazoa; phylum Chordata; class Mammalia; order Carnivora; family Felidae; genus Neofelis; species Neofelis nebulosa. The sequence goes on from NC_080796.1 coordinate 36,564,485, forward strand.
CCACAAAACTACTTCTAGTTAAATATACTTAGATTTCTTTGGAATGAGCTTTCTTTATAGTTTCTTAGCAAGCTCTCCTGTTGTCTGCATTAGACTATGTATTCCCCTAGGAAAAGAGTCATGTTTATTTCTCTCACCACCCCACTACATGCCTGTCCCAGGGCCCCAAACCCAGAGCACCTTATAGATGGGTGTTCCAAACATGTTGTTAACTTTGGACGGGGGCTTTCCAGCTCTTGACCTTGGTACACTTTCCATCTTATGAAGACAGGCACACACAGAATCAAACGCCCTAAAAACTGGTTGTAGATAAGGACACTCACTGACAAATATCAAATATTACTAATTTCCCAAAGCCTCACAGGCTCCATCAGAAGGCCAGCAGAGTCACAATGGATACTTAATGATGAAACTTTTCCAGGTGCTTTCATGTTAACATGGTCCAATGTAATGTCAAGCTGGGAAGAATAAAGGTTAATATATTCTATTAGTCCCAATTGTCATAAGAATTTCACCTAACAATACGGTTCATTAAATGCTGAATCTAACAATTACGTTCACCATAATAGAAGTTATTCAGACAGATACGATCTGAATAGTTGTGATTTATTAATTTAGACACAAATTTAATTAGCAATTGATTTCAATTGTGTTTCCCCCTGCACAATGAGTCTTGTGGAAATGTATCCTGGAAAAAATATATATATCAACTAAGAAATATCAGGTAACAATAAAGAAAGCAACCACTCCACTTGCAAAAATGCTATTATGGCTTTCCCCTGAAACAATAACAAAAATAATTCCAGGTAGCTTGAGGAAGTGGCAGTTTTCTGCCCATCGGAAACACTGCTCCTGACCCCATGGGTAATGGCATCCCGGAGAGCTGTGGCACTACAGACACACTCACAGAGCAGAAAGAACGGGAGGGCCCCAAGTTCTTCTGGATCCACTGGAGACCCCATCTTCAGCTCCGGGTCCAGATGGAGAACAATGGCTCTGGCTCTCATTTCCTGTGCCCTGGGTGGAGGCGGGCCTGAGAAAACCCGGTGCTACCCCTCACCATCTCCAGTTTCTGATTTCTTGTACTTGGAACCAAACTTTTGCGTTCCTTCCTTGGTATCAAAGAATACTACCCATCGTCCATGAAGACAGATAAAGAAAGAAAGAAGAATGCTTTGTTTTTCAAAAGGAAAAATAGGGGCGCCTGGGTGGCTCAGTCGGTTAAGCGTCCGACTTCGGCTCAGGTCATGATCTCAAGGTTCGTGAGCGAGACCCGCATTGGGCTCTGTGCTGACAGCTTACAGCCTGGAGCCTGCTTTGGATTCTGTGTCTCCCTCTCTCTCTGCCCCTTCCCTGCTCCTGCTCTGTCTCGCTCTCTCAAAAGTAAACAAATATCTTGAAAAAATTTTTTAAACAGGAACAATGTATTTTACTCCTAGTAGTCCCTTAATCAATTCTTTACGCCCAAATTTATTCCTACCCCAACTACATCTGTAGACCCACTTAGAAAAAGGCAACATTTGGCTTTTCTTGATGCTCAGAAATTTGACGTAGGAAGGATAGGAAAGATGGGAGGAAGCAGAGGGAGGAATTGGAATAGATCTCTTCTTTCTCTTCTTTCTACTCACCTCAGCCCTAACTGGCTTCCCTCCTACTGGTTCCATGCCTTGAACTGTCAAGGATCATTAACTATATTCCTGTAACAAGTGAATATTTAATAATAGAGGCGGACATTTGAAATTCTGGACTTTAAGATTGTAAAATCTGGGCTCCTTGGTTGAGTGGCCGATTCTAGATCTGGGGCGTGAAATATGCAAAATGAGCCTGGAGTATCTAGTCATAACAGGCAACCAGCAAGACTACTAGGTCTCATCAAAAGGATTCAAGTGTCAACTTTAAGGGGTTCCGACTGCAAAAAGTTTGGATAACTTTCTTGAAATGCATCAAATATATTATAAATCCATGATTTCCTGATGATACAAAACAACATCACCACCTCATCGGTCATCTTTGGAGAATAAGGGAAAATTGACTCATTACTCTGAAAGCTGCACATAAAGGGAAAGAATCGCACACTTATCTGCCTTTTCTGTGTGAGCTGTATCTGAAAACAAACAAATAGTTGATGGGAAGAAATTCCCCTTTATAGAAGTATTCCAGCCGACAAATAAAGGAAGAATAGTAAAATCTGAATATCACTATTTTGTAACTCTAATAAGTAACAAATCTAGGCAATGATCTTCGATGGCTACTAACATCACAAAACCCAAGATGACCAGATATTACGTGCCTCTGTGTGGACAGGCAGAACATTATCCACGAAGTATCCTTGCAAAAACATTGAATCTGGTTGCAACGGACTAAATGTTTCTGTTCTCCCCACATTTGCAAGTTGAAATTCTAATCCCCAACATGATGGTATCTGGAGGTGGGGCCTTTAGGGGGTAATTAGGTCATGGGGTGGAGTCCTCCTGGATGGCATGAGTGCCTTATGGGAAGAGGCTAGAGCTAGCCAACTCTTTCTGCCATTCAAGGATACAGCAAGAAGTCAGCAGTCTGCAAATAGAAGAGGACTTCCACCAGAACCTGACCGTGCTGGCACCTTGATCTTGGACTTCCAAGCCTCCAGAACTGCGAGAAATACATGTCTGTGCATATGCCACCCAGTCTGTGGTACTTCATCACAGCAGCCTGAACGGACTAAGACACTGCTCAAGCCACTAGATCTAATTACTAGTTTCCAGGACCTACTGGAGGCAGAAGAACATATGCAATGAGATCACACAGATGATTTGCAAAATTAAGAATGTGCAAAATTAAGAAAATTAAGAAAGAAACTTTACAGAGAAAATCACCTGTTTTTCTTTTAAGCCATACATTGCAGGCAAAATAAAAAAAAATTAGCAATGAAAAAAGGAATGGAGAAACCAACAGATTGCAAGAAACGTTCTTTACGCTGTATCGGCCAAGTGCAATGTGTGGACTTTGTTTCAACGCTCCTTCAAACAAATCAACCTTAAAAAATAGTATGAAATAATCAGAGAAATTTGAACACAGCCTAGATGTTTGATGGATGATATTAAGGGATGGTTATTTTTAAGTGTGATCATAGTACACATACTTACCTGGGGTTTTGTTTTTTTAATTTTTTTAATGTTAATTTAATTTTGAGAGACAGAGAGAGATAGGGTGCGAGCAGGGGAGGGGAAGAGAGAGAGAGAGAGACACAGAATCCGAAGCAGGCTCCAGGCTCCGAGCTGTCAGCACAGAGCCTGATGTGGGGCTTGAAACCCACTGAACCATGAGATCACGACCTGAGCCAAAGTCAACCAACTGAGCCACCCAGGCACCCCGTTTTTTTTTTTTTTTCAATTAAAGAGTTTTGACTCATACGGACACGTACATACTGAAATATTTGCTGGTGAAATGATGATGCAGGACTAGGACTGAGGGCCCCTCCAGTGCTGGCCCCTCCAGTGCTGCCCCCTAGACGCCTCACTTGCCTTTCCCTAGCCCTGGCCCCTGTGTGATGTCTGGAATTTGTGGACAATGGAGAGAGAATTGTGGATGGGAATATAAATGAAAGAAGATTTGAAACTTTTTCTAATAAAAAATGCAACTAAAAAAATCCTTAAAATTAGCTATGATTTTTTTAAGCAAATAGTAACTATTTTTAATGTTTATTTATTTTTGAGAGAAAAAATCGTGAGCCGGAGAAATGCAGAGAAAGAGGGGGACAGAGGATCCAAAGCGGGCTTGGTGCTGACAACAGACAGCCAGATGCGGGCTTGAACCCACGAACCATGAGATCACAACCTGAGTCGAAGTGGGATGGTCAACCGACTGAGCCACCCACGCACTCCTAAGCTCATAGTAACTGACAGTAATTAGTTTTCGGCGTTCTACCACTCAGCCCTAGGCCATGAGCCCTTCCACATCAGGTCTTATTCAGCATTCTTTATTTGACTCAAAAATACGTCTGTACGGCTCTCGGAGCCAGGCCGGGTGCCTGGAGCTGAAGGTGCAGCTTCCGGCCGGAAAGCCCCTCCCTGCCTAACACTCACACTCTATTCTAGTAAAGGACAGAGACAGAAGGAAACAGATAGATACAAGAGGAGGGGCTGCTAAGACAGAGAGTCACAAAAGAGGATGTAGTCAAGGAAGGGAGGCTGCGAAGGCATCGCTGAGGTGGCTGTACTTGGGCTATAAGAAGAGAAGGAGTCACCTGTGTGAAGAGAGATGGGAGAACTCCAGCAGGGGCAGCAGGATCCAAGTGTGCAAGGTCCTAAGTCAAGAAAGACCTGGCATGTTTTAGAAAACGAGAGACAATCGGTGGGGCAGGCACAGATGAGCTAGATCAGTTACGTCTTCATGGGCATAATAAGATGTTTGTCTGCCTGATTGTTTCTTAATCTTCTATCCATTATAACAATCAGAGTGTCTGGTGCATAATAAACTCAATGTGTTGATGTAGATTAACCCCTTCTATGCCGTATTTGGAAAGTGGCTATATTAGAACTCCAGAGGATCATCGAGCAGACGTGACCACCAATTGACCTGTGAGCTGGACCCAGCACTCAGAGGCTCTTCACCCCATCCCCTGTGCTTGGAATGTGGTTCCACTTGCCTTTCTCATTCCAGAGGCTGCTCCAAGGGCACAGACTTGAGTTGGTGATGTGGTGTTGAGAACTCCTGCACAGTAAACATAAGGTCTCTTCATAAACTTTGAAGATTTGGCAAGCAGGTGCAGGGATCCATTCGTCTCGCTGCCACCCAAGAAACTTCCCTTAGCTTATTAAAACCACCACCTACCAACCTAGAGTGGCCTGTCTTCTCTTCCGTTTTTTCCTTTCCCTCCAAGTGAGGGAACTTGGTTTCAGTTTACAGCTGGGAAGTTCCTGAGAGGGTTGCAAATCAACACATGTGCTCCTTGTAGACTAATTCTTGAATTTGTACTTTTAACAAATAAGGCAGCAGTCCCAAAATGGAGTCACTTATGCTAAGCCCCACATCACCAAACTAAGACTTATTTATAGGTTTGCTTCTCTCAGAAATGGAATCTTAAAGCAGTCATTCAAGAATCACCTGATTGGCACTGGTTGGATAATCTGCCTGATACACCTGCCATCCCCTAAAGGAAAGTAACCTGGAAGTAACCAATCCTCTTTTTTGCTTCGTCTAACTTCCTTGTACCCGTTCCCTTCTACCTATAAGACTTTCATTTTGTACAGCTCCTCAGAGCCCCTTTCTGTCTGCTAGATTGGATGCTGCCCAATTTGAATCCATTTTTGTTCAAATAAACTCAAAAATCTTAATATGCCTCAGTTTATCTTTTAACAGTATTAACCAGAGTTCTGTTGATTTCTCAAGTCTCTCTGTTTACTTCACGAAACTACTGATTGGTCTATTTAACTCCTTTCTTGCCTCAGCACAGGATTGGCAGAAAACAAAATGCCAATGAACCTGAGAGTCCTTCATGCTTTTCCACAGCTTGAAGTGAGTTGCAAGGTAGAATTAATTGGGGTTGGCAGGATTAGAAATTGGACATAGCCTCTTAGTTCTAGGGACATGAAGTCTTCCCAGTTTGGCTTCCTAATTTGGTTTGAAATAAATTTCTGGAATGTCAAACATCCCCCTATTCAAAGGTAAGTATATATCTATATTCCAAAGCCAAATGAAAATGTCTTTTAGATTATGTGTCATTTTCTATTACTCGTGATACAGTTCCCTTCATTTAGTGCCTATGATCAAGAATTAACATTGCACCTCAAATACAAATGAATGGGAAAGGTAACAGGGGGGGAAGGCTTTCAAAATAGCCTAAAATAGGAGCAATTTGTCCATGTCTAATTTGTTGGGCAAAAGGATTTTCACCTGTTAGGAGAACAAGGTAATCTAGTTTCAGGTCTTGAAAGAGAGAACAAATAGAGTGTTCTCTTTCTTCATAATTGTTCACATTTAATGGCATTACAAGGGCATGTTAGCTATTCCAACCAAAAGCAATTTAATGAAAATGTATGCATATTGGTGGCATTGATATGTTAATGATGGGAATGAAATATAAATCTTTGGGGAAACAAATGCAGGAGAGGGCACCAAGAGGCTTTGTTCACCAACTCACATGGAGTTGGGCTTCAGGAAAGATTAACCTAGAGTCTGTTCTCCCTTCCTGTGACCTACAGGCCCTTGGTGCAGGGAACTCAGGTAGATGGAGATGGGAAGGCAATCATTTGGGATCTCCGTGGTCTGTAACCACCTCCGAAGGGAACAGATCCCACCACTTGCAATTGACTTCCATCCTTAACCCCCAATCTGTATCTCCACTTGCCTAAAATAAAAATAAAAAATTGAACCACAAGTAAAATTCATCTTTACCAAGATCTTCCTTGATTAACCCCATCCAGATTGGTCCCTGCACTCGGGTTCCATCTATATACGAACTTTTGCACATGTTGATATATTGCCTCAAAGAACATAATTTGCTGATACATTGTTCCAGATCATTTCATCTGAGTATTTTTGTGTTTATTTGAGAATTCAGGTGCCTGGAACTTTTCCCTTTCATTTGGGAATTCAGGTATAAAGTCAATTTTCTATAATTGTTTGTGGCATTACTCCCAGAAGGGGAACTATTGGATGACATTTCCATCAGAGATGAAAACTCACCAGCCATTTTGCTTAAACATTGCTTGGTCACTGGAATTCCAATTCAGTGGGTATAATTTATATTGATTCTTCCCATATGTTCCTTCATCAATTCCTAGTATCTCTACTTCCTTCTCCTGCCTCTTTATCAGTAGGCTCTAGGCACACAGACATTTGCCCAGAGGCGATCAATTCTGATGCCAATATGGAGTTTCACACTCACATATACAACAGTAAAAACAAAAGTCTAAAAGAGACTAGTAAAAAAAAAGAAAACACTTAAAAAATAAAAGAAAATGATAGGTTTTGATTCATTTCCTTAAGGGTCTTGGGACTGCTTTCTATTAAATTTGTGGACTCATTTCTTCCAGCCTATAGACAGGACACATGGTCATTTATTTTCATGGCGTAGTGGGCATCTTCTCATAAGAAACCAGTGACCTGCCTGTCAGGGAAAACCACTCAGCTGCCCCCTCTTTACATTCTTATCTCTTCCCCCAAACTCTCAGGAGAAAAGACCCTAAGACTATGGACCAGAAAAATATAAGGGTGATAAAGATACATAAGGATGCCATTAGACTTTGCCTGGAGCAGATTCAAGGGATTTGGAGTATCTTGAAGAACTGACTGTGATTTTAGCTTCTATTCATTTCTCCACGCAAAGAAGCATGAAACGTACAACCAAAAGCGGAATTGGTGTTATCAACTCATCCCCCCCTCCTTCTCTTTGCTGTTCTTCTGGTGCCATCTTTTTTTTTTTTTTAATGTTTATTTATTTATTTTTGAGAGAGAGAAAGAGAGAGAGGATGAGCAGGGGAGGGGCAGATAGAGAGGGAGACAGAGAACCCCAAGCAGGCTTCACGCTGTCAGTGCAGAGCCTGACACGCAGCTGGATCCCACAAGTTGTGAGATCATGACCTGAGTCGAAACCAAGAGTCGGATGCTTAACTGACTGAGCCACCCAGGTGTCCCTTTTCTGGTGCCACCTTGAACTCCATCTCCTCAATAAGGTCTCCTTGGGCACCCCGAGACTGGCAACTTTATTCCTGGCCACACCTAGAGCACTCTGTCTGGAGCATGCCCCCTTGATGTGCCAGATGTTGTCACCAGACAATGTGCTTGGAGGGGAGAGACAGAGTTTCAGTCAGCTTTTATTCCCACAGTTACCAAAATAGTATCAATAAGAAATCCATGCCAGTCTATCTGGTTCCAATTTCTGGGCATTCTCCCATCCTAAGCTAGCCCCAAGCCCCTAATCACCATGATAAGCAAAAGATTTCATCTTTTTCTAAGAAGAGAGAGGATGGTCCCTAAGGTATGACTTCAAGGTATGCAGTAGTGCAGCAAGGGGTTGGGATCAAACCCTGGGAATCATCTACTGTCAGAGTGGTTGGGGCCCACGAGATTCTCTTAGTCCAACTGCCATATTGAAAAGATGAGAAGAATGAACTTCAGAGAGAATAAATAACTCTCTAGTCCATGGAGTTGATCCTGGGCAAAATGGGGATGAGAGTCCAAGTTTCTGACACCTGATTCTAGATTTTGAACTATCTAGGTCATTTAACTAGACCTCTTTAAGAAAAATGATATTAATAATCAAAGTGAACATCTCGAACTAATCTATCAAAAGCTGGAGACTTACTAAGTGAGCTTTTTTTTGAAACCTACCTGTAACATACAGGTAACCCAGGAAAGGGACGGGAACGTAAAATATTAACAAAGCTGTGAAGTGCACAGCTGAGAACCAGTTAGCAATATCCAGTAAAGTTGGAGATACATATTCACTTTAATCTGGTGATTCCACTGCTAGGTATAGAAACTCCCATACACATGCATGAGAAAAATTCATTACTGAAAATTACATTAGAAATAACAACCAAAAGATAGCCCTGTTAAGAGGTCAGGTTCCACAGGAAACAGTCTTGACATGGGTGTCTGTCCAGAAGGGTTTTAGGTAGGACCCTTGGGAGCAACACCTGTGAGAGTAAGGGAAGCAGGACTGGGCCGAGAGAGAGGTTGAAAGTCCCTGCAGAAATAACAGAGGTCTCAGCCAAGCCTACAGAGAGCTCTGCATCTGGGTTTGCCTCTTCAGGCTGGACCAAATCGATGCAAGAAGTCCAGGACTTTTTACCCCTCACTGACAGTCACTGGGATGTGAGCTGGCCTGGGAAGGGGTGTGACTTTGGGTGAACAGCTTCCTTTGCCAGAGGTCAATAATTAATGAAAGACTCTGCTGTGAACCATGAGCAAGCAACATCCCTTGTGCCGGGGAGAATGAACGTCTTGGTAATTGGTTGGCACATCATGGTGTCCACTATAGCACTCCTCTACCCGCAAAAAAATATGCAGCCAGTAATTTAAATGCATTTCAGACCCAAAAAAAAAAAAAAAAACTAAGATAAAAGAAGAAATCAATGTACAAATAACAAACTATTTTGATACTTGAACTAATTAAAAATCGAGAAAAGTTAAAATCAATAAACCAAATAAAGCAGAAAGAGTTAATAAAGTTAAACCCAGAAATTAATGGAAGATAATATTTTTTAAAGGCATTGATTAATAAAACTAAGAACTAAGACTTTGGAAAACCAAAAAATTAACTGGCTGAGTCTAATCAAGAAAAAAAAGAAAGCTACAAACGAATGGGAAGGATAATTAACCACTGATAAAAATTTTCAATTATCAGAAAATATTATGTACAATGTTATGCCAATAAATTTGAAGCCTAGATTTAAAATGATGATTTTAGGGGTGCCTGGGTGGCTCAGTCAGTAAGCGTCCGACTTCAGCTCAGGTCATGATCTCACGGTTCGTGAGTTCGAGCCCTGCATCGGGCTCAGTGCTGACAAGTACAGCACAAGAAAATAATAATAATAAGCCAATATCACCTGCAAACAGATGTACAAAAGTCCTAACTATAATTAAAAATTATATTTTTAATTTTAAAAACATTAAAAATAGTGATGAACCATAATCAAGATAGTTTTATCCTACAAATGTAGGATGACTGAAGCTTTAAATATCTATTAAAGTAACCCATTGCATTAATATATTAAAGGAAAAACTCAACCTAATTATCTCAATAGGTGCCCGCAAATTAAACACCCATTTAATAAAGTTAAACCCAGAAATTAATGGAAGATAATATTTTTTAAAGGCATTGATTAATAAAACTAAGAACTAAGACTTTGGAAAACCAAAAAAATTAATTGGCTGAGTCTAATCAAGAAAAAAAAGAAAGCTACAAACGAATGGGAAGGATAATTAACCACTGATAAAATTTTCAATTATCAGAAAATATTATGTACAATGTTATGCCATTTATACTGTTGATTACTTATGAAATCGAGTATCACAATGGCCCACAACAATTTGGGGCTCCTGGGTGGCTCAGTTGGTTAAGCATCTGACTTTGGTTCAGGTCACGATCTCATGGTCCATGGGTTCGAGACCCGTGTCAGGCTCTGTGCTGAAAGCCCAGAGCCTGGAGCCTGCTTCGAATTCTGTATTTCCCTCTCTCTCTGACCCTCCCCCACTCTCTCTCTCCCTCTATCTCTCAAAAATAAACATTAAAAATTTTTTTTAAATGACCCACGACAACTTAAAATGGCCAACACAATCTAGCCTCCTGTTATCTGTGACTCCATCTTTTTCTAGCTCACTGGATAGAGGAAACAGAGAATAGCATTAATGGTTGCCACAGTGATTGAAGTCTACAGGGTAAGAGAAGAGGAAGCTTTAAAAAAACAAAGCCCCCAAAACCTGCATAATATTTACCTTGAATTTTGTCCAGCTCTTGAGGGTAGAACTTCAAGGATCTCAGCCACTGGGAGGCAAGTTGCTGAGCAGAGATTTCAGAATCCGTATACAGCTGGGGAGATGCTGAAGCCCATATCTAGCCAGAGTGGATAGATCCTGATGAAAATCTTGGGCTTTCAGTACCATAGTTTTACCAAATCTTACAGTGGACCAAACTTGGGGAAAGCTACACGGGATTCCTCTGTACTCTTTCTTACATGATCTCAATATAAAAAGTTTAATTTTTAAAAATCAAGGCATAAAGAAATGTTCTCTGAGAAGCCAAAGCTGAAAAAACCTGAGCAAATATATTGATCAGCGCTTCTGGACTACAAGATACACTCAAGGAAATTCCGCAGGCTAAAGATGATCCCAAAGGAAGCGCAGAAGTACGAGGAGGAATCAAGAATTCCAGAAAAGGTAATTGTGTGGGTAAGCATAAAAGGCATTTTAAAGCAAGAATAGTAATAATGTCCAAAATAAAGACACTACCACCACCACCAACAACACATATATCCTAAACCAAGTAATTCCGCATCTTGGTATCTACTCTGGAGAAACACTCATGTATGCAGGTAAAAGCAGGCAATGAGATCATCATAAATTCACATGCAATTGTAAGGAAATTCCTTACAACTTTAACAGTAGCAACAATTTGAAAGAAATATGAATATCCATAAATATGAGGCGGCTAAATTATGTTATGTACACACAATGAAAAATGATGCAGTGGTTTAAAAAAGTGGGGTTATATCTAATTGTGCTAACATGGAAAGAGTTTTTTTTTTAAAAAGCAAGTCATAGAAATATCTGTATAGTATGATACCATGTATGTAAAACATAATTTTCTAGAGTATGTATACATACATGAAACACTTTTGAGTGCTTACTGTATAATCAGACATTATTGTAAGTGCCTTACACAAATTACTCTTTTAATCCTCAAGAGAACCCTATGAAGTAGGTACTATCATTGTCCTCATTTTTACGGGGGAATAAATCGAACATAGAGGTAACTAGCTTGCCCAGTTACTAGGTCGCTCAGTCGCTAATGACAGGACTAGAATTCAAAGCCAAGAAGATGGGCTCCAGAATCTGTACCATTCCAATAATGCCTGGGGGGGAAGTGCTCAAAAGACACACTCCCACTTGTCATGATGGGCATAGGGTGATATATGGAAGTGTTGAATCACTATGTTGTACCTGAAACTAATAGGACACTGTATGGTAACTAACTGGAATCAAAATTAAAATTAAAAAAAGATGTGCTCCCAATTTTTAACGGTGGCCACCTCTGCCCAGAAAAATGGATTTGGGGTAGCAGTAGAGGGGAACTTTGCCTTAATCCATTCTACTTGAATGCTTAACAAGAATAACTGATGTATTGTTCAGGAATTTTTAAATGACTAAAAATTAAAAGGGAAGTTATGAACCTTAGTAGAAAAAAAAGTTTGGAATGAACTGAAGAGTAAAAGTTCAATTCTGTGGTGGCCCAACCCTACACCAAGAACAAGTTCTCTACATAGAAATATGTGAATTGTATACATATAAAGAAATAGAAACAATTTGTAGAATGGTTTCAGGAAGTACACTTACTATTATTAAAATATCTCTATCAAGTAAGAGATAAAGTGTCCATAAAAGTTGAAAAGTCACAAGATAGGAGTGTGGTTCAGGACAAAGCCAAGAATCTTACAAATATTTTCATGTTTATGAATCTGGGGACTCCCATGTGTCTCAGACTATTCAAGAGCTGATTGCATTAAAACAGACACAAGCCCAGCAAATAAGTTCTTGATCCAATTCCTCTTTGCAATGGACATACGGATGTCAAATTAAAATCATCCTCCTCCCCAATCACTTATTACTCTACCTAGAGTTCTCCACTTGCTGGTTCACTTTGTACTCAAAAAGGGTTTGAACGGGCTCCCACTAACCCTGAAGCACACCTAGGGATTCAGTGATTGAGCTGAACTCTGATGAGATGGCTGCTTGTGGAACTGAGTCGTCGAGTCAACCATGTATAACCAATGAAGTGCAAACAGAACAAGGTGAGAGGGAGACTCAGTGCAAGAGGATGCCCGGGAAGCCCCTAACGAGTTGGCTGATGGAGACAGAAGATCCCTGGAAGGGGCTCATCAGCTCCACGCGCTGTAGGTCTTTTCTGGAAGGTGGACAGTGAAAGCAAATCGGAAGAGCCCATCGGTCCTGGTCTGGAATTCCCAGAGTGCACAGGTCAGCCAACAGGCGCAGGGTCCTGAGGTGTCGAGGATGATGCAGAGTTGGGACTTTCTCACTCACAGCTCAGATCAGGAATAGACAATGCCTTGGATCAGGAACAGAAAACTGGAAAGGACCAATCACCTCCAAGAATCTCAGGGCTGGATCAGAACTTGAGAAGTCATGGAACTCCCCCTTCTGCCCCCTCAGATCAGGACAACCTCCCCGCCTCATCTCCCTTCATTTATTGTTTCTATTATTTTAAAGGAAACATTCTACAACCTCCCTCTGTCAGGAAGTCCTCCCTGAGCTCTGGCCAAATACTCCTTGGGACACAAGGCCCCCAAAATATATTGACAAACTTCCTTGGGTAAAAAAAGAGATTCACACTCAATTTAAGAAACTATATACAAAACAGTGTTCTTATAAAACAGGTAAGTCGTGGGAGAGAAGTAAGTTGTAGGCAGAGAAGGGAAGATATGTTACCAAGAGGGGCTATTTTTAAAATGGAATTATTGCATGATTCTTTAACAGGAGTTATCATGGTATATGTAAGTGATTGTTTACAGAATAGCAGCTGCGTCATGGGAATTTTTCATAGGCAAATTGAAAGTTTAATTACCCATCGCCCACTGTGTATCTGTAAGTCAAAAAGAGGTGTAAACTCATAGGTGTAGGCACTCCCCAATCCGTCCGGCTGGACCGTGACCTACTGGAATCTTCACGTGACAGATAGGAGAGAGAACAGTGAGTCTAGTTAGGGAGGCCAGCAGTTGGAATCAGGATATCCAAAGAAAGGTCACGAATGAAGATACATGTTCAGGCCAGACATCAGAATCAAAAACAGGTGTTATCCTTATGCTTCCTGGAAGCGTTATCCAGAATAAAGCAGGACACAGCCAGGGGCTGGTACACGGGAGGCAAGGTCCAACCTCTACAACCTATCAGGGAGCCAGGCCTCCAGAGCAAAGGGAGGGAGGCAGAAGACCAACGAGATACACTGCGTGCCACGTTTTGAGCACAAAACTAATTCCAAATACCATCTATGTTCAGACTTGGTTCTCACTGGCTATGGATTTGCTGATGGCAGATGCCTGGTGGAGCTGAAGCAGGTGGTAGCAGTTTGAAGGGATCCATCGTGAAGGGATTTTACCACCAAGTAGCAAATAGTCTACACATAGACTGTAGGTGAGAAAGTACTTCGTTCAGTGCATTTTGGACTTTGGGGTGAGACCTGTGTGTAGGTCAGTAATTAGGGACTCTCAACCCAAAGTTTTTGTTAAGTTTTGTTGTGAACGGAATGGAATGGGATGGAATGGAATGGGATGGAATGGAATGGAATGGAAAGGAATGGGATGGGATGGGATGGGATGGGATGGGATGGGATGGAATGGGATGGAAAGGAATGGAATGGAATGGGATGGGATGGGATGGGATGGGATGGAATGGAATGGAATGGAAAGGAATGGAATGGAATGGAATGGAATGGGATGGAATGGAAAGGGATGGGATGGGATGGGATGGGATGGGATGGGATGGGATGGAATGGAATGGAAAGGAAAGGGATGGGATGGGATGGGATGGGATGGGATGGAATGGAAAGGAATGGAATGGAATGGAATGGAATGGGATGGGATGGGATGGGATGGGATGGAATGGAATGGAATGGAAAGGAATGGGATGGGATGGGATGGGATGGGATGGAATGGAATGGAATGGAAAGGAATGGAATGGAATGGAATGGGATGGGATGGGATGGAATGGAATGGGATGGGATGGGATGGGATGGGATGGGATGGAATGGAATGGAATGGAATGGAATGGAATGGAATGGAATGGAAAGGGATGGGATGGGATGGGATGGGATGGAATGGAATGGGATGGGATGGGATGGGATGGGATGGGATGGGATGGGATGGAATGGAATGGAATGGGATGGGATGGGATGGAATGGAATGGAATGGAAAGGAATGGAATGGGATGGGATGGGATGGGATGGGATGGGATGGGATGGAATGGAATGGAATGGGATGGGATGGGATGGGATGGAATGGAATGGAAAGGAATGGAATGGAATGGAATGGAATGGAATGGAATGGAATGGGTGGTGTGGATAGCATGGCTTGGAACCAAATGCATTGTATTTAGTAAGGCTGGACATTGTGGAAATTTGAGGTATGTGCGTGAGACACGAGAGGCAGAAACTGAGACAGAGAGAAATAATGTGATAAAAAAAAAAAGTAATTTCCACTATGGATCATGGTTTTAAAAAGTTGTTAATGTCACTGAACAAACAAACCCCTCTTATTTTACAGGTAAGTAAATTAAGGACCAGGAAGGGGAAGAGACCACAGGGGGATATCTAGTCTGAGTCCTTCTGCCATACCCACCTACAAAGACCAGGCTCTCCTGACAAGACAAAACAGGACATAGGACGTGTTTATTTTTATGAATACTCTTAATTGATATTAAATTCAATTATGTTTTTATTATACATTTAACAAACTGAGCTAATTGAAAAGAATAAAACCACACAAAAACAAGACCTTCTTGGAAAAACCACAGCTATATTGTTGCTAACTAGAGCCTGTAACCTCTCATATGGTTACCATGGCTTTAGCCAGAAGCCTGTTTTGCCCACAAAACAAAAACTAAATCTGCAATTTAGATATTGGGCCACTAGGTGCCATGCCATAGAGACACATGAGGGACCACAGACCCCAGTAATTCCTCTTTTGGTGAAACAATAAAATTTGATATTTGAACTTAAATATAGGGGTGCCTGGTGGCTCACTTGAGACTTTGGCTCTTGGTTTCAGCTCAGGTCAGGATCCCAGGGTCCTGGGATCAAGCCCCATGTCCGGCTCTGCACTGAGCATGGATCCTGTATAAAATTCTCTCTCTCTTTCCCTCTGCCTCTCTCCCCTACTCTCTCTCTCTCTAAAAATAAAATGAATTAATAAGAATAAACTTAAGTATAACATAGTCCCCCCAAAAGAGATAATTGCTCCAAAGCAACAAAAATTAAAACTAAAAAATCCTGGCAGAGAATTTAGTATCTTTTTCTGACCCTGCAATTTTATCTGTTCACCCTAAATTTTAGTTTAATCTAAAGCCCTTATAGTTGGTTTATCCTCAGCTCTTAGGTTTTCTTGGCACGAAGCCCCTGAGCCACTCAGCTCCTGGAAGCTTAAAATGAAGCCATTTCTCTCCAGGCTCTTCCAAGATCATAAAAGGAAAGAACTTTCTTTTTTCAAGTTCCCTGATCCCAGAGACTTACTTCTTTTCACTCCCCGGAGCAGAAGAGATGGACAGAAAAGGCTTCGAGATAACATGAAGCTAGACGTGCCAATCACAGTCTTGTTCCCTGATCCTTTTTCACCTCTTCTTTTATTCTCCCCCAACCTTCCGTTTTCCCCTACTTGGACTTCAACTGTTGTATAGCCCCTCAACAAGTCACATTCAATTTCCAGCATGATTCTTGGAATGCTGGTAGGAGGAAGGGAAGGAATTGCTACCCCCAGTTTAGAGAGGAGGAATTTAAATTCAGAAAGACGAAATGACTTTCCAGTGTCTCAAAATTCCAAGTCAGAGTCTGTTTCCACAAGACCAGTGTTGTTTCCATCGTTGATTATGTTAGTCAGGATCCAGTGAGGAGACAGACCCGACACAGTGGAGAGAACAAGGAAAGTTTAATATAAAGAATTATTAATAGTAAGAGGTAATTAACCACTAAAGGATAGAAAGAATTCTGAAGAATAAGGGGGTTGGAGTACAGGGAGTAGTCACTACCTCTGGGGCAGAAACAGAGCAACCATTGAAGGAACCCTATGCCAGGGCTGAAGCCCAGACCTCACCAGGGTGTATGTGGCTGTGGCCCATGGGATGGTGGAAAGGTTGGGGTGCTGCACGTTGGGGCTGGAAGGCAGAACACTGTCTTCCCGGAAGCAAAGAGGGCACCAGTGAGACTCCCCAAGAAGCCTTCTGGGGAGCCATCTGAGAAGCCGTCATCTGCTATGATGCCAGTGAAACTCACTGGGTGAACACCACAGGATGACAGCAAGTCACTGGCCACAGGGCAGGAGCAAGAAGTACACCAGAACCAGAAGGAAGCCCCTGGCTCCTGCAGTGCCATCTCAGCGCCCTCTACTGGCAAGGGTAATGTTGCACCAGCTGGCAAAGAAAAATGTTAACACTGCCCCACTCCAGCACCACAAAGCAGGGCAAAAAAGGGTGGATTTGGAACTGAGAGGCAATGACTCTATAACCAGGTACAGTTTAGCACTCCAAATGGGAGTGGTGTATGATGACTGGAAGCACATTTGTAATTTCTTTGAAAGGCAATTTGTAGGTGCAAATTGGAATTTGAGAATCGTTTCTTTGGAACTTGAGAATCATGCCCAGGTAGTAATGGAAGGGAGTGTTTCCTTTTGCGTGATGGCACCATGAGGTGTCATAAAAGTTTAAAAACAAGTATGGCAATAACAGAATAGGTCACCACTGAGGGGAAGGTGGGGACAGTGATCAGGAAGGATGCACAGAGCAGCAAGAGAGTTCATGGGTGTTTGTTATATTATCCTAGCCTATGCCTTTTTGAGTGCCTGAAATATTTCCTGGTAAAATACATGAATAAAATAACAAAGTAGAAATAAAATTTTGAAGATACAAGAGCCAAAGATTTGGATTGCTGCTTAGAACTGGTTAATTTTCTTTAACAGCTCTTTCTTAATGTCTTTTATTGTTTCTATTCCATGGATTTCTCCTTTAAAACTGTTTTTTCTCAATGTTCTGTCCTGACCTTTCTGTCCACTTACTCTCTCCCCCTTCTGTAGGATCTTAGCTAATTTTGGGACCTCCTTCTCTATGTGGATGATATCCAAACGTTGTATCTCTCACCTGGATAGGGCTCCTGATATAGGGCCCCATTCACTCAACTTCTTTGACATCTCAGTTAGGAGGGGCCGCATGTACCTGAAACTCCTCACGTCCAGACTGAACTCAATATCTTTCCCCCCACCCCGATGCTTCTTTTGTCTCCTACCTTGGTAGCTGGATCACCATCCACCCAGTCACTCAAACAGGAAACCCAAGTCCTGTCCTTGATGCTTCCCTCATTCTCCAAATCCAACCACCAAGTTCTGTCAGGTGTACTTTTTAGGGTTTCTTAAATGGATTTGTTCTCTCTATTCCTGCTATGGATTTTCTGGTTGAGCCCGTCACCATCCCTCACCCAGGCCCTGAGCACGTCTCCTCATGTTCTGCTCACACGTAGCGTTCAGTGGAATCAGACAGAACCAAATTATGGGGCCGGATGGCCTGGAAACTCCCTGGGGCACCAGTTTATAGGACACCCTGAGATATCGTTCAAGCAGATCAAATATGTGGTGCCAGCTAACTCAGGTTTTTGTGAGCGACTGCCATCATTGACGAAATATAAAATGGTCCCAACTGAGCCAAAATAGATTTACGGTCCCCAGAAGAGCTGACCCAGCATCGCAGAGTATTTGTAATGGCCACAATGTGATCTGCTTGGTGAAGGTTAGGCCACACCATCAACCTGAGACCAGCCGCATGGCAGGCATCTAAAGTCACCGTGTCTGTCTGCTGAAATTTCGAAACTCCCTTATTTTTTTATGGTATGGTGCTGATTAGCAAACAAGGGATTTATTTTATCTACATTTGAATGCTTTTATTAAGCCTCACAAGAAATTGTCAAGTTCAGAAAATGACACACCCCTACAAAAAGAGAGAGAGGGAGAGAAGAAAAACCTCAGGAAAGCAGGAACATGAAGGTAAAAAACAATGGTTTTTAATATTTTCAACAAGATTCTGACCACATTTGTGTGAGCGATTAATACCTTGAAGGTATATATAAGAGTAGTCAGAAGAAAACCTAATTCAAATATGTTAAATTGTTATGTTACTACATTCAGGGGGAAAGAACTAACCCACGGGGTACCTGGGTGGCTCAGTTGGTTCAGCGTCTGACTCTTGATTTCAGCTCAGGTCGGGATCTTACAGTTCATGAGATCAAGCCCCACATCAGGCTTTGCACTGAGAGCACAAAGCCTGCCTGGGATTCTCTCTCTCCCTCTCTCTCCATCCTTCCCCCACTCTCTCTCTCAAAATAAAGAAATAAACTTTAAAAAAAACTAACTCCTGATTTTGAACACAAAGAAATACAATTTTTATTAATAGAAAATTAATTTCTCTTTATCTTCTAAAAGTAAATATTAAGCAGTTTTTTTAATAGTCCCTTGAAGGGGTGTCCGATTCCTCACCATCTGGGGCACTAGTGACAGTCCCCCCCGCCCCCCACGCCAGAGTGTGCGGCCAGAGAAGTGGGGATAGAATCCAAAGTCCTCACCATTTCTGCAGGCCTTCATGACGCCTGCTCCCTGTGTCTCTGGCCTCTCCTCTCTCTCCTCCAGCCTCTAACTCTACTCCAGCTACACTGGACGCCTTCCAGTTCCTCCGGTTTACCTCTGCTGGCCTCAGTACAAGGAGGGCCCTCTGCCCAGAACACCCTTCCCGGCACCCCACCCCCAGTATCCTGACCAGCTCCTACTTGTTTTTCAGGTCTCGGGTGACGACATTTCTCCTCTTCTTAAAAATGTCTCCAGTCTCTCAGTTTTAAGCGTCCAACTCTTGATTTTGGTTCAGGTCATGATCCCAGTCTCGTGGGATCGAGCCCAGCATCAGACGCCATGCTGAGCATGGAGCCTGCTTAAGGTTCTTTCTCTTCCTCTGCCCCTCTTCCCTGCTCACCCATGCACTCTCTCTCTCGCTCTCTCTAAAATAAACAAAATACATAAAATAAAATGTGTCTTCAGTCCCCCCACCAGAAGTCTCCAT
The DNA here is from genome assembly GCF_028018385.1 of Neofelis nebulosa. Taxonomy (NCBI): domain Eukaryota; kingdom Metazoa; phylum Chordata; class Mammalia; order Carnivora; family Felidae; genus Neofelis; species Neofelis nebulosa. The sequence continues at coordinate 36,584,003 of NC_080796.1, forward strand.
CAGGTGTCCCTACCAGGTGATCCCATCATGCCCTGCTGCTCTCTTATCACACTCACGTCCTTATCACCCAGACTTATGATTGTCTGTGGACAGGACAGTCTTATATATGTGTGAGCTCCATAAGCTCCCTGAGGACTTCACAGTTATATCCCCAGCCCCTAGCATAGTGCCTGGCACGTAGGAGATATTTAATAACTATTTATAGAATAAACAAATCAACTCATGAATTGCATCTCCTTACCATCAGAAAGTAGAAATGAGTCGAGATACTGTAGTCTACCCAGATGCTTTGAGTGGGTGAAAACAATAAGCCGGAAGAAATGGCCAGGCGATGAAATGATGGGAAGAGTGACACCACATGTAAGTTACCATTGTCAGATTCTTCTACCCAAATTGACTTCCCTTCGACCCCAGACTACTGGGGTGGTAACCCCAGGCTACTCGGGTGCCGTCCTCGCCAGCAATCTATAGACATATTAAAAATGCTAACACTAGGGGCGCCTGGGTGGCGCAGTCGGTTGGGCGTCCGACTTCAGCCAGGTCACGATCTCGCAGTCCGTGAGTTCGAGCCCCGCGTCAGGCTCTGGGCTGATGGCTCAGAGCCTGGAGCCTGTTTCCGATTCTGTGTCTCCCTCTCTCTCTGCCCCTCCCCCGTTCATGCTCTGTCTCTCTCTGTCCCAAAAATAAATAAATGTTGAAAAAAAAATTAAAAAAAAAAAATGCTAACACTATTCACCCAAGCAAAGTGGAAACAGCCAGGTAAATCTGTCCTGTACAAATCACACAAGGTATTCCAAAGCCAAGTAGCAATGAATATTGGATTGGCCCTCCACTCATGCAGATAATTGCCAGTTAGTCCAGTTTGGGGTTTGTTTGCTCGTGTACTTTTAATCCTGGCCACGGGACCCGGCCAGCCTGGGTGGAGAGCGGGACCAGCAAGATAGGACAGGGCAGGACACAGACTACCACTGCTATGGTCCTGGACCAGCAGGGGAGGAGGGTGGAAGGACAGTGATGGCCACAGAGCAGCCCACTGGGATCTCCTGGGTGGAGGACCTATGAGGAACTCATTCCATACCAAGTTCTTCCATTATTTCTCCTGACCCAGAGGGAAAAAAAAACCAGGGAGAAGTGGCTAATAGCCATTCCATCCGGGTACTAGAAGCTCACACCAAGAAGCAATAAGAATTTGAATAACAAGAACATTGTCCTCAGAGGAAAAAGAAGAAAGGGAAAAAAGTTACCCACCCACCCGTGTATGCCAAGTCACAAAATTTAATTAGGAAGATAAGAATTGGGGGGGAGATTGGGTTGATGTTCCTTTTTTTCCCCCTAGTTATGAGCCCAGGGAAAGGAGCGAGAGACATAATTTAAGCACAAAATTAACATCTTCTAATAATCTTAGACAAAACCCGACTCTGTTTTGCTTTGGTTTGTAAATTAGCTCATGATTAAAGTGTCTCTTCAGCCATACGCCATTGTCTACCCAGGCCTGTTTGCTGAATGCCGCCCTGACCTGAACGCCCTTCTAGCTCAAGTACAAGGTTTGAGAGCGAGAGGGAACAATTATTATAAAGTGAAGTACTTGCAGTTTTGCTGCAAAATCAATGAACTTTTCAAGTGATTTTTATCATATTTTGCAGCTGTTCTGTTGGCTTCTGAGTGGTTATCACACCGTCAGCCCCGGTGTTTTCAAAAAGCCTTGTTCATCTGGAAGCCTCCCCTTCTCCTTGAGGAGCAGCTGGCACCGCCCTGGCTGGAGAGCCGGGCTGCTAGAGAGCGGATTCCAGAAGCTGGCGTGAGTGAAGGGCAGCATTCTGGTCGGGGCTCCGGCACCCCTTACTGTGCCGCCTGTTTGGCAATTCTGGGCCTGGGCTGTCATCGTAGCTCAGGTTTACCTGCTTTACCTTAGAGAGAAACTCCAGGAAGTCCTCTGTCTTGCATCTTCCAACATCACAAGCTGATGGGGACAGAAAGTACTTTAGAAACCTCAAGATTCACCAAGATGACTAGAAAAACAGGCCCTGAGGATACAAAGTCAGGGTAGACCCAGGGGTCATGCAGAGCTCTCCCATGCCTCACTTACAGGAGCCCAAGAGGGAGCCCAGGAGAGAGTAGGGCAGCTGAAGTCAGCAGTGACAGAGGAGAAGGGGAGGAGACAGGAACATCCCTGCTCTGTGCGATCCTCCTGTCGAATGGCTTGTACATTAGACCATGGCCTTCAGGCATGCATTGAGCCTGAGGACACTAAGGAAGCAAAATTCAACAGGTGTCTCTGCTTAAAAGATATCTGGTTCATTTTTTCATATTCACCGAGAATCCAGGTGACCCACATAAAATATTGAAGCTTCAATGTACAGGTTTACTTAAAATGACTCTAAAATGGGCCTATTTCATAATGCTAAATAACACTATATTTAGCTGTGGTACTGAATTAGTGAGAAACCCAAAACTATGCCCACTGTCCTCTCCTCCCTCTTTGTCCTGTCCTGAATTCAGCAGACTATCACGCCTATAGGAGAATCAGAACTGGCACTTAGATTTGACCTCAGGGAGGAAGGCTCTTTTGAACGTGGAATAGGTGAGTATTTTCTCCAATAAGCTTGCCCTAGATAACCTAATGGTTATGATCAACAATTGGTTAAGCAGTGAATTGTTCTGAAGCATCTTCTGTGTGTTCAGCACGGGGATAAGTTCTCTGAGTTCCATAAAATAGAGATAAAATTTAATTCCTTGCTGCAAAAGATAATTGATAAGTGCTAAACTCTATGGCATGTACTCGAAGATGGACCTTGGTCGGTCTCTCAGGATGGGTCAAATTTAGGTAAGTGGAGAGAGGAAAGAACACAATAGGGGATCAGTCTAAGAAAAGGTGGGGGTGGTGTAGGCGACACTGAGAAGTCCCACTCGGATTATTTTCAAGATGTACCTGAATCAGGCAGAGCTCCCCATGGTGCTAAGTTGGGTGTTGAATCAAGAAAAGAATTTATTGGGGCACCTGAGTGGCTCAGTTTGTAGAGCATCTGACTTCGGCTCAGGTCATGATCTCACGATTCGTGGGTTCGAGCCCCACATCAGGCTCTGTGCTGATGGTTCAGAGTCTGGAGCCTGCCTCCGATTCTGTGTGTGTCTCTCTCTCTGTCCCTCTGTTCACGGTCTGTCTCTCTCTGAAAGCAAATAAATATAACATTAAAGAAAAAGTTTAAAAAGAAAAAGAAAAGAAAAGAAAAGAAAAGAAAGGAGTTTATTATGGTTATCCCCAAATAACTATCTACGAGCTCAGTTATTTCTACTGTCTTTTCACCTGCTAGCTTTGAGAAAAACCAATGATAAATAAGGAATCTCTTACCAAGAACTGGTTGCTGGTTGAGGGAAAAAGTTGACCACAATAATAATAAACATGCATTGAGTTCTTTCTACATTCCAGGTGCCATACTAAGCACTTAACTTTATTTCATTTAATCCTGACGACCATCCCATAAGGTGGGTATCATTATTAGTTCCATTTCACAAAAGAGCTGAGTCACAAACAGGTTAAGTTTGCCCAAGGTCACACAGCTAGTAGGTGACAGAGCGGAATTTGGAGTCAGCTGAGGTTTGGAATCATGCTTTTACACCATGGCCTTTGAGGTGATCATGCTATGCTGGTTGCAAGCATCTCGCCTTTGGCAAAATAAGAGCTGGACAAAAGAAATGTCTCTTCCAAGACCTCAAGTCAATCAATATTCCATTTGCTCAACCAGCATGAACATGGGCATCTACACTCTGCTGAGCACTGGATGGCAAGGAATCCCAGTGACCCAGAAAAGGAGAGCAAGAGAGACAGACTAACTGACCCCTCAGGGCTTTGGGGGTTAGAGTTGGCTCCCTGGAGGGGATGAATCAATGTAGGCCTTGAGATCTGAATAAGATATGGAAGAGAAGTGAGAAGAGAGCCTTGAACAAAGGAGAACACAGCACGAGCTATGATTTGGAAGTCAGAATATGCACATCATTTTCCAAGGTCACTGGATAGAATGATCTGGCTAAAGTAGAGTAATAGGAAGTAATTAAAAATTGGAATTAAAATTTAATAATAAAGAAAACAGGAAGTAACAAAAAATAACAAAGAATGTTAAAAAGGTAAAGTCAGGCCAAATATAGCAAATGTGAATGTTCGACTAAAGCAGAGATGTTATTTTGTAGACCTTGAGAGGCCACTGGAGGAGTTGAGCCTCTGTTTCAAATAGATTGCTCAGAAGACATTTGGGAAGAGCATCTGAGGTTGTAAGAATCTGGACCATGGTTGTGGCAGCGCCGTGGAAAGGGCAGGTTAAATGTAGAAGATATTAACAAAGAACGAGGGATGATGGGTTGAAAAATTACAAGAAGGAAGGTACAGCCAATAAATTCTAGTTTCTATCAGAAACAAAGATATCAGAAGAGGTCCTTGGAGGGGAAGGGATAGAAAACAAAGAGGTTGGTTTTAGCATTTAGTGGAACACATGTAGGGTGACCACACAATTTATTGTCAAAACTGAAACACTTTTGAGAGTGAGGGGGACCACTGTTAATAATTACCCCACAATAAAACATGTAACTGGGACCATGGAGGCAAACCAGGACACATGGCCACTCTAGACTAGGTGAGGGTGGAAATGTTCCAGAGGTAGTCGGCTATGCCAGCCTGAAGCGCTGGGGGAAGACAGCACTATGGGATGTCGTCTCTGCTAGCTGCTGAGAAGCACAGTGTGAAGCTGTGAGAGAGGGTCACTCTCTAAAACATCCAATTCTGTAGAGAATAGGGATCCAAGGACTGAGATTTGGTGGCTAGCTGCAGAGGGGAGAAAAGCAGTCAGGAGAAGACCAAGAAAGCTTTAGAGAGCTTGTGGTCAGAAAAGTAGGAAGAGAGCTAGTGGGGCGCCATTTTCATTTGGGGACCTTCCCTTTACCATACACACCAACATACACATGCACATGCTCCTTGCCTGAAGTAGGTGTATCCCTCACCCTCCAGGTTATAGAGAGAACCATCCTTGGACATTAACTCCTGGCCTCCCAGAAACCACGTGCAATGTTTACACATGGCTTCCATAGCCCCACGTCCCTCATGCCTCCAACCCTTCAGATGCTGCTACTTCTGCTCAGAATGTCCATTCCCCCCTCCTCTTTCCCTACCCCAACCTCTGCCCCGGGCTAACTCTTACTCCTCTTTCAACATTCAACTAAGCTTTCACCTCCTTTGGGAAGTCTCTTCTGCATTTTTCAGTGAAGCTGAATGTCCCAATCTGGGTCAAATAGCATGCTGGGTTTGTACTCTGCCAGTCCTGCCACACGGCATTGCAATTGCCTGCTCTCTGGACTCTTTTCATTCCCAGACGGAAAGTTTTTAGAGAGTGGAGATGGTGTGTCTCATCTCTCTTACCAATCATTCCTGCACATTGCTGGGGACAGTGATGGTGTTCAATGAATGTTTGATGAATGAGTCCATGGATCAATGGATCGACAAATGGTCCTAGACAAAAGCTTAATGTTTCTTCACTTACCAAGGTCACTAAATAAGCCTGGTAACTAAAGACTTAAATCTGCCTATTTTTCCCTCTCTTGTCTTTTATCTGATGATTACAAAGAAATTAGAAATGGTCCTGGGTTCCTGCCATAAGTAGATTAGAAAAGGAGACATAAGTAGATGCCCAGTCTTCTGATGGAAAGAGCAGGAACGCCAATGGCTCCAAGGGTTAAGGAGACTAACTCCCGTTTTCCATCCAAATTTTGGGCAGTGAAGGAGGGATACATCTCCAAGGGAGGGGAGAGCAGGGGAATGGGTGTCATGTGCACAAAAATCAGGTTCTACGTAAAGCCTGGAACCATTTTGGAAGAGCAGGGTGGAGAGCAGTCTCTGATAGAATTCACCACTGCCCACAGAATACTCTTCTGAGATGGGGCGGCCTGGGTGGCGCAGTCGGTTAAGCGTCCGACTTCAGCCAGGTCACGATCTCGCGGTCCGTGAGTTCGAGCCCCGCGTCAGGCTCTGGGCTGATGGCTCGGAGCCTGGAGCCTGTTTCCGATTCTGTGTCTCCCTCTCTCTCTGCCCCTCCCCCGTTCATGCTCTGTCTCTCTCTGTCCCAAAACTAAATAAAAAACGTTGAAAAAAAAAATTTAAGAACACTCTTCTGAGAGTTAGCAATGGCATCACAGGCAGAATCCAACACAGCTTTAAGGGCAGACAACCCTGGTTAACACTCAGAGAAGCCCAAGCAGGCCATTACCCAGTAGGTGCAGCCTCCAGGCTGTGATGGGGTATGAGGCAAACATTGATCGTACAGGTAGGGAATGCAGCCACCAGGTGCAAGAGCCACAGAAGCCAAGAGGAATTTGGACAATGAGCAGAGGCCAACTTAGTAATTCCTAAATTGTGGACTAAATTGTGTCCCCTCAAAATCTATATGTTGAAGCCCTAAGCCCAATGTGACTGCATTTGGAGATATGGCCTTTAATAAGGTAATGAAGGTTAAATGAGGCCCTAATATGGGGACCTAATCCAACAGGCCTGGTGTCCATATAAGAAGAAGAGACAAGAGGAATGTGTATGTACAGAGGAGCGGCCATGAGGAAACACAGCCAGAGGGCAGCCATCTACAAGCCCAAGAGAGGGGCCTCAGGAGAAACCAACCCTACCAACACCTTGATCTTGGACTTCCAGCCTCCAGAACTGTGAGAATAAATTTCTGTTGTCTAAGCTACTCAGTCTGTGCTATTAAGTTTGGGCAGCCCTAGAAAACTAATACAGCAATATATTGAGATTTTGTGAGGAACGATGCAATATGTCTCTAAGTGACTACTGGCCTGTCACGTTGGGGGCTAGAACCTAAAACAACTTCACTGGAAGCTATGGCAGAGCCAGAGTAAAGGCCTCCATTTCCTTGCAGAAATTCTGGCCCTAAGGCTGATTTAAAAGTTTCGAGCCACACAAGAAAGATCCTGTGAGGAGAGCCTCACAGAAAGAGAAGATGACAAATTACAAAGGACATCTGTGATGGTTTATATAAGGAAACTGCTTCCAATACCATCCAATCACCAAGACTTCCCGAGTTGAGGCCACTGGGATTTCTATAGGGAGCCTTAGCCCAAAACACAGCAGCAATGAACCCTGGGGGTCAGGGACAAAAAATCAATACACGCACTGCCTTTGAAAACTCAAGATGTTCTATAAAAGCTTTGAGCAAGGACAAGAAAAAATAGAGTTCCTTTGGGTCTAGAGATTTTTTTTTCCTTTTTTTTTTTTTAACAGATTGCCTGTCTGCTCCAAGAGATGGAGATTGAAAAGTCGTATTCTCTGTGTGAAGGATCAGAGAAAACCTTGAAAATCCCAGTATCCTAGAGGATTCACAAAGGGTCTCAAGAAGAAGCAGGACTGTGTGGGACTCGTGTTCTGGCCTGTGTGGATGTCAGGGCGGCCCAGGGCTCCCCACCGGTGCTGGGACAGTGTCTTTGAAGTGAGCAGAGCTGCCTTATTATGAAGACCCACCCAGGCCTGAGGCTCTGTCTCTGGATACAGCAATGGGGGGGGGGGGGATAAAATAAAAATAAAATAAGGTCTACACTTCTAGGGGTTTTTGGCCTCATTTCAGAAGGTTCAAACGACCATGTGCCTAGGAACCATCAGGGGGTTTGTTTAAAAACACAGATTCCCCAGTATCTACCCCAGAGACTTTGCTTCAGCAATCAAGGGGAGTGTTTCTCACGCGGGTAAAGGGCCAGTTTTTATTTATCTCCACTCCATCATAGATACGTTTGTAAAATACAACACAAATGAATTTATAGAAAAATTCTATAACACGTAATACAATCCCCAGGGGTGATTATTATTATTATTATTATTATTAGATTCAATGAATGTGAAATCAATCTGTCAAATTGGTACAAAACTTTCTAAGTGCTAGTTCTCAATTTCTGTTCTTATCTTGCCAAGGGCTGGTCATAAACAGTCTACGAACCAGCAGGCAGAGTCAGCAAATTGGATTCAGAGTTTGTTCTGGAACAGGGTCCGTTATCCACATGCCACCCACTCTATACCTAACCACGGTAATTAGGATGCAATCATTCAGGAACTAAACTCAGAGAGACTTTCCTCTAAAGCTACACTGGCCAATACAGTAGCCACTAGTCACATGTGGCTCTGGGCCCTTGAAAGGTGTCCAGTCCAAATGGAGATGTCCTGTGAACAAAACAGAGAGCTGGATTTCAAAGACTTAGTGTGAAAAAGAAATAAGGTAAAATGTCTAATTCAGGGGCGCCTGGGTGGCTCAGTCGGTTGAGCGTCCGACCCTTGATTTTGGCTCAGGTCACAATCTCACGGTTTGTGAGTTTGAGCCCTGCGTGGGGCTCCACGCAGATGGAGCGGAGCCTGCTTGGGATTCCGTCTCCCTCTCTCTCTCTCGCTCTGCGCCCCTTCCCTGCTCGCTCTCTATCTCTCTCTTTCAAAAATAAATAAATAAATATTAAAAAGCATCCTTAAAAAATGAAAAAAATAAATATCTAGTTCATAATTTTTATATTGATTACACTTAGAAATATTATTTTGGATAGTAGTATCTGTTTCTTTTTTTAATATGGCTACTAGAATATCTTAAATTATATGCGAGGCTCACATCGTATGTGTGTTGGACAGCCGTGTTCATAAGGAGTTTGTTCTCATCCATGAATTCATTTCTTCGTATATATTGCACATTTACTCTGAGCTCTGGGTAAACCAGACATATGCTTGCCCTCCAGGAGCTTACTGATTGGTACACTCTTCTGTGTGAGTCCCCACGGGGAGCACCCCCCTCTCAGAACAATCACCTTATATGTGAGATATCAGAGTAGCAAATACCTTGGAAGGAAGCACAAGGCCTTATTGAATCAGCAGACCAAAAATAAGTAGAAAATAAAAATAATAGCAGCAGTAATAATAGCAATAATGGATAAATGCTTACCATGTGCCGAGTTCTATGTTCAGCACTTTGTATACATTTTTTAATATAATCCTCATAGCTCCCCTAGGACAGAGTGTGATGATCAGTTCTATGGGTCAATTTGGCAAGGCTATTGTACTCAGCTACTTAATCAAGCACTAATCAAGGCTGCTGTGAAGGCATTTTGTAGATATGGCTAGCATCTACAGTGGACTTTAAGTGAAGAAAATTACCATTGAAATGTGGGTGGGTCTCATCCAATCAGTTGAAGGCGTCAAGAGTAAAAACTGTTTCCCAAAGAAGATTTTGCCTCAAGACTAGAGCAGCAACCCCTGCCTGAGTTTTCAGCTTGCTGACCTGCCCTACAAATTGTTTAGACTTGCCAGCTCTCACAACTTTGTCGGCCAATTACTTAAAATAGTCAACCAATTTAATTTATTTTAAATGCCTGGGCTGGGGTGCTCAATTGGTTAAGCATCCTACTCTTGATTTCATCTCAGGTCGTGATCTCAAGGTTTGTGGGATCGAACCCCATGTCGGGCTCTGCACCGTGAGTGCAGATTCTCTTGGGAGATTGGGATGCTTTCTCTCCCCCTCTCTGCCCCCTCCCCCACTCGGACACGCTCACAAGCTCGCTCTCTCTCAAAATAAATAAGCAAACTTTTTAACAATAAAGTAAATAAATTATTTTAAATTCCTTAAAACAAATTGTGGCATCCAGTTCCTTAAAATAAATATATATCTCCGATTGGGTGTATTTCTCGGCTGCATCCTAAGTAATACAGGGAGGCGTTTGGGGTTTTGGTTTTGTTTCGTTTTTCCATTTTGTAGTGGAGATTAGCGAATTGCCCGAATGTCTCACAGTCAGGAAGAGGCCAAGTGAGGCTCCAGGACCGGTCTGTCTGATGGGAACCCCATGTTTTTATCTGCCCTGTTTGTGCGTTCCCAAAGAGTGGGCCTAAGAGGCACTAGCAAGGACTGAACCAATGACGACGGTCCCTTGAAGCTTTCCCAGACTGCAAGAGGATACAGTGCTGCTCGTGCCCCTGGCAGGGCATCCCGCTGCACAGGAGGGTGTCTGCTACGGGTTAGGGGACATCGTGTCATTCCAGAGACTCAGCCTCAGTGCCTGAACCAGAGCGGGGCAGAGGACGGAAACCCTTACAGGAGCCAGTGAGAAGCTCCCCGTCCTGGGGTGGCAGCAGCCGTTGCAAGCACCTGATCTGGAAGGAGGGTCCAGACATGTCACCATGCCCAGGAAGCCAGGAGGCCACCCAGACTACAGAAAATGATGGATCACAAGTTTCACCACCTCCATCCTGAACCGAGAAGGGGCGCTGGGGGAGACTAGAGTTCATGCCGTTCATCTGACGGGCCTGAGCTACAGAATAAGAGGTTTATTAATAGTTTGAGCCTTGACTGTCCTCCGGATTTATGTGTTCTACAGAAATACTTGGCCCATCCTTAAAAAAATTTTTTTTAAAGTTTATTCATTTATTTTGAGAGAGACAGAAACAGTACAAGTGTGAGGAGGGGCAGAGAGAGAGGAAAAGAGAGAGACTCCTGAACAGGCTCTGCATTGGCAGTGCAGAGCCTGATGCGGGACTTGAACCCATGAAACTGCAACATCATGACTTGAGTCAAAACCCAGAGTCAGACGCTTAACCAATTAAGCCACCGGGGCGCCCCCATCCTTACAAACTTCTATTTTTCCAATTGTCCGCTAAGGTCCTTCAGACCTAGCACAGTGCTTGGCACACAGTAGGGGCTCAATAAATGTACATCAAAGGATGGGCCAAGGAGTGGATGAAAGAATGAAGAGGCTATACAAATGACCAATATTATATACAGAACATGTAAGGATAAAAGAAAATCACCCCGTGTGTTGTCCAGGATCCATATACTTTCATTCAAATAACTCCAGAAAGAAAATAAAGTAGGGAGAAAGGGAGATTGGGGTGTGGGCGAAGGCCTGCCTGGATCCACGGAAGCAAGTACATAGCTCGCAGGCTCCCTTGGCAGCCGTGAAGACCCATAACGGGGAGACAGGAGGAACGGCGGTGGCTGGAAGCTGGGGTGGAAAGTCGTGCGGACTCTTGAAGCCCGGGCTCCAAAGTTTGGACTGGTGCTCATTTCCACAGCACGATCCTCTCCAGAAGGCTCCAAGAGGCAGCACGGTCTGGGAGATAAAGCTCAGGTTTGGAAGCAGAAGACCTGGACCGCGTCTGTGGCACCACCACTGACTCACCCTCTGCCCGCCAAGGTTGGGAGGAGGCGCGGGGGTGGAAAGGCCCAGCTTCCTCTCTGCACGAGGCTTCTCAGTCTGGAAAGTGGAGATAACGCCTCCCATTAGGAAAGGCTTGGGAGGGCTTTGTGCACCATGAATGCAAAGGGCTACCGGGCCCTCGGAGCCAGAAACCAGCCCCTTAGCCGTCAGCCTGCAGCAACATTCTGCCTTCTGTTGCTTTTCAGTACCCTGCTCTCCCCGGAGAAAGTGTGGGCCACGGTGACGAGGGTGAGGCTTCCCCAACAATTTCAGATTCCTGTTGTGCTGTGTTTTGTTCGCCCAGGAAAGCACAGGCCAGCCTGTTCTTCTCTCTGGGGAAATCTGTCCCTGGAGACGGGCAGCCTGCTTGACCTGGCTGTGCTGTGCTGCCTCTGCGATCGTCCGCTCCCCTGCCCTCCTGCAGACATTCCTCGAATTTCATCAGTGTTTCTCCCAAGACGCTCCTCTCCCCCGCCACTGAAATGATAAATAAGGCAAGGACGTCTCTTCCATTGAGAAAAATATACCAAATTGGGTGGAGTCTGGAACAATCAGATGGAGGAGTGTGGGTGAGGATCCGGCTCTAATAGCCAGTGCTTATTCTGTAAAGCCAGAGGGCAGGCACCATGCCTTTCCCGGGGATCAGTTTCCCCTGCAGGAGAGGTTCCCAGTGCTTATCACTGGCTGGCCCCGCCCAACCACACAACCACAAAGGAGCCTTAGGAGGGGTGTGGGGCAGTGAGGGTTTATGGACAGAGAAAAAGAAGTCTCTGTCATCACATAGCTTTTAAGTGAGCTGAGTGACCTCTTCTTCCCTAGGGCTGAGGGTCCTCACTTGTAAAATGGGATGGTCCTATACCTAAATCTAGGGCCAACACGCACAGCTGAGTCACTTTGAACGTGGCGCTTCCTTCAATTCATTCAACAAATAATTAATGAGCATCTGCTATGTACCAGGCACTGTTCTTGGCACTTAGGAAACGTCAGCTAATGAAGCCAACATTGTGAACATCATCCTACTCGATGCCAGTGATTTTCACATGGCAGAAAAATTTCCAAACACGGTGTGCCACCTCGAGGCCATCAGCTGCTCCCAAGGCAAAGACGAGGAAACACCATACTTTGCTGTTCTCTCGGGATTGGGCGCGCGGGTAACAGCAAATACTTTCTGAAAACGGGTGGTTTCTGCCTCCAAGATGTCATTTTCACAGGTGCCTTAAAGGCACTCTTTGGGGCACCTGGGTGGCTCAGTCAGCCAAGTGTCCCCAGCTCGGGTCATGATCGCATGGCTCATGAGTTCGAGCCCCACATCGGGCTCTGTGCTGACAGCTCAGAGCCCGGAACCTGCTTCAGATTCTCCATCTCTCTCTGCCCCTCCCCCACTCACACTCTGTGTCTTTCTTTCTCTCTCTCGCTCAAAAATAAATAAACATTTACAAGATAATTTTAAAACAAGGCACCTTGGAGGTCACTGTAAACCCAACTTAAACACAGTCAGTATTTTTTGGACTTAATTCTAATTTTCCCCCATGCTACTCACAGGGCATCAACAGTTTCCTCCCTGTAAAATGCAGCTCCTCCTTTCTATGTCCCAAAACTGCTGTCTTGACACTTCAAGGAGTGTTCACTCATCTCGTGAGTGCAGAGTGTGGCTTGATTCAGTCATTCACAAGCATGTGTTAGGTCCTCAAGGACGTGCAGCCTGGAGGGCAGACGCAAGCAGGCAAGGGCCGGAGGAGGCTCTTGGGGCTCTGGCAACACGAGGGCAGGTGTCAGACCCACGCAGGAGTGTGAGGGGGCCAAGTGGAAAATGGCAAGAACATTTTTGCCAAAAAAACCTGAGCTGTGGAATGTGCTTCCATTGTGGTGAAAACGTGGTGGACAGGAAAACCCACTGGGCTTGGAGTCATCCCATCAGGAATTAGGATCAGGTCTGCAGCTTGCTAGGCATGTGTGGCTTTGGAGAATTCTCTTCACTTCTCAGAGGCTGCATTTGCTCAGCTGTCAGTAAAATGGGAGCTAATGTGTAGCACTTACCATATGCTGCCATGAATGGCTGTGTTAAGTGCTTTACAAATGTTAACTCATTTCAGACTCACAATGACCCAATGAGTGAAGCTGCATTATTAGTTCCATTCTATAGAAAAGAAAACGGGACACGGAGAGGTTAAAGCCAAAAGTCTTTGGAGCTGGTAAATGGTGGCCTGAAGCTGGAGCCAGGCGTGGGGGCATCAGAGCCCATGCACTTGACCACCAGGCCATCCTGCCTTTCAAGGAGACAGGAATGCGCCTACCTATGGAGCAATCGGGAGTTTCAAACACACGTTTAGAGACTCCAGAAGTGGGAGAAAATATTTTCATTATGATATTTGTTATAAAAACATATTTAAGGCTGAGCCAAGAACATCCTCTTCCATCATATACAGAACAGCTACCAAACACAGTAACGGTGAGAAAGTCGAACACACAACAGTGTGAGAAGCTCCCAATGAGAATGTCCTGGTCCGTGTTGGCTCCCACCTGACAAAAGCAAGCTCCTTTGAACTTAACAGGTGCCCACGGCACTGTATCGCCCTCTGGGCCTGTGTCTCTCACCCCCTCAGAAGCAGGTATGAATGAGAGGGCTTCTCCCAGCCCCAGTTTACAAACTCTCCCTTCTTGGGAAGAGCTTGATCACTTACGTCAGGCACAGAGACCAGGGCCTCCGTCAGGGCACAGAGATTGCACTGAGGATTTGACTGAAAAACAGATACATGAATGAGCCCCACAGCCCACCAATCTCATTGGAAAAAATCTCACCCACGTTAAGGACAAGCATACCCCAAACAAAAAAAGATACAATCCCTGAAGCCTTTGCCCTCAGGGCATCCGCAGTTCTAGAATACAGCACTTGTGGAAAGAACCTCAGTTTCATCCAGAGAATGGTGATATTGAGCCCAGATTAACTGGATCCATCCCCCCAAGCCTCGGAGAAGGAATATCCCAAGGGAAGCGTTATGGGTTGAATTGTGTCCCCCTCAAAGTTGCTGAAGTCCTTAACGCCGCACCTGTGAATGTGACCTTATTTGGAGATGGGATCTTTATAGAGACAATCAAACTAAAATGAGGCCATTAGGGTAGATTCTAATCCGATGTGACTGACGTCCTTATGAAAAGGGGGACTGTGGACACACAGACAGCATAGGAGGAAAGCAAGGTGGAGACACGGAAGGGCATCATGTGAAGAATGGAGTTATGCAGCCATACGCCCAGGAGCACCAATGACTGCCAGCTAACCACCAGAAGTGGAGGGAATGATATGGAACAGATTCTCCCCAGCAGCCCTCAGAAAGAACCAACCCTGCAGGCACCTTGACCGTGGACTTCTAGCCTCCAGAACCGTGAGACACTAGATTTCTGTTGTTCAAACCTCCCAGTCCATGGTGCTTTGTTATGGTGGCCCTCGCAGACTAACATGGGAAGGAAAGGCAAGGCAATAAAAACTCCCCACACAGCTCACATCAGCCTGACAGCCGCCCCAGCCAGTGTCCAGAGGGAGAGGAAAACCACAGGACAAAATGGGTGGGCTTTCAGAGCAGTTTGGTCATGCCACAGAGCCTCCGTGAGATATTCCAGGCCTGGCTGAAATAAGGTCTGAGGGAAACGGTGATCACCACTCCAGGAAGAGTTCAAGAACCTGTATTAACAGGTCTCATTCATGAAGCAACAGCAAAGCCGCTTGAACGATTACCAAGGTTCTTTTTTAGAAAACAAAAATTCTAATAAACTCTGACCACAGCTGCACGAAGCTAGGGAGAGAGGGCCTGTAAGAGGGGTACAGGAGGTGGAGGAGGCAGAAATATTCACTGCTTTCTGAGAAGCACCATAGACCTTAACACCCGAGAGTCCCCACAGAATCCAGAAGCCCAGAATCTGAAGAGGATCCTAGAAGTTTCTTTGTTAGAGGTAAGTTGGCAAGGTTCATTCATTCATTTACTCAGCCAAATATTTATTCTACCAATTTATCGGTGCTTCCTATAGCCCAGGCACTGTGTCACTATGTAACAACAATTGTATTAGCAACCTTGGCTAAAACTAACAGAAATCCAGTTCAGGTCAAGGAGGAGTGGTCCACATCACAGGACCACTGTGTGATCAGTTGTGCAGGTTGTGCACTGTACAACCCTAGAAGGTGGCCTGTGAACATCAATTGTAGAAGACGACAGTAAAGAGTCTGATCCTAACGATATTAACACCATATGGCAATTTCCTGATAGATGGAAATAAATCATATTAAGAAAGGGAGATTTCTTCGAGTTCACCCAGTGATCCCATGTGGACTGGCCCATCACCACAGCCAGACAAAAGCTGAGAAATAGCTGGGTCCCAGGTATGCCTGGTAGTGAGAGTGCCAAAACGTTTTCATCTCCTACCTCTGCTTTTGTCAGAACGTCAGCTTCATTAGCAGAAACATGGCTGACAGCTCCAGATTCTACATCTGATAATGTCAGCTATCAGAAAGAGAGAGAGAAACTCTCTAATGCACTTGTTGCAAGTGTTACAAAAACCAAAAGCCCCAGGCGCCTGGGTGGCTCAGTCCGGTTAAGCGTCCGACTTCGGCTCAGGTCGTGATCTCGCCGTCCGTGAGTTCGAGCCCCACGTCGGGCTCTGTGCTGACAGCTCAGAGCCTGGAGCCTGTTTCAGATTCTGTGTCTCCCTCTCTCTGACCCTCCCCCGTTCATGCTGTGTCTCCCTCTGTCTCAAAAATAAATAAAGGTTAAAAAAAAATTAAAAAAAAAAAAAAAAGCCCTGGTAAAAAGTCCAGTGGACCAGTCTACACTAGGGGCTCACTCCTGAACTGTGGCAGCATTTTGATGGGCCCAGAGTGGAACAAGCACACAGAAGGAAAGAGGTAGGTGTGGCCACAGGGACACATCCAGGTGAGGATAGGAATCCCTACGGGAGCCACTTGGAGCAGGAAGGGCAGTTCCCCAGAAAAGAGGGGTATAGGCAGAAACAACCTCAAAGAAGCCCACCACCATAGTTAAAGCTACAAGGAACACTTGGTACTATTGTGCACTGTGCGAAACGACCTGTACACGTGGTATCATTTCAGATATCAATACACGTTTGCATTGTGTTGAATCCTCTCCACAAGAGACTGGAGAGCTGATCCCATTGTACAGATGAGGAAACTGAGGCTTAGAGCAGTTGAGTAACTCTGCCCAAGTGTCTAACAGATCTGAAGTGGCAGGGTTGGGATCCCAATCCAAGGCTTCCTACTCCCCAGACCCCTGTTCTTGATCCCTCTGCTGTCTTATTTAAAGAGCTTTCAGCTCTTGAGAAGCTTTTGGTTCAGTAATTCATTCATTCAAAAAAATGTCTGTTGCCCACCCACGAGGCGCCAGCCATGTTCTGGGCCCTGGGGGTAGAATGATGAATAGGATAAAAATCCCTGCCCTTAAGAGGGCTATCTGGTGCTGTGGGGGTAGGAGGCATGGATAATAATCTGATGAACAGACACTGCAACTGAGTAGTCACTCCTGGGAATGCGGGAGGTAGTGTCAGAAACGCCTGGGCTTATTTTCCAGATTTGACACATGTCTCGTTTCCAAGAGATTCGGGTATGTTCTCACCTAAGGAACATGCTCACCTCCCCACACGCACAGTCAGAGTCACATCTTCACGAGTTACTGTTGCTGACGGCAGAGTGTTCCATCCCATGGAAATGCATGGGGATGGAAAATTCAAAATTCAAGGCGGTGGCTTCCTAAGGAGTGATGAGTTTCCTCCAGGTAACTCCTTCTCAACCCTCTCTGCTCCTCAGATGGCCTCCTTGGCTCCCATCTGGCGAGCTCATGTGAGACACGGGTAGTCGAGCCCTATCGCTAGAGATTAGTTTCACCGTGAACAAGCCCAGGAGAGGGTGGTTTTTCAAAGCTCCTCAGCAATCCTCACATGCAGCCAAGGGGTCCAGAGGCCCCAAGCCCAACCTCCCAAAGCCTCAGTTTCTCTCTTTCTAAATAGGGATACTGTTTTCCATACCTCATAAGACGGCTATGAGTCTTCACTAAGAGAATGCATGGAAAGCCCTCAGCACAGGAAGGGCCATAGAGTAAAATCTAGGGAGATGTCAGCCATTAACACTATTGTCTGCAAACTCCCTCCATCTATGACAAACCTTGCAGGGAGCCTGTGCAGCTCATCTTGGCAGGGACAAGTCAAATCTCACCTCTGCCGTGAGGCTTTCCCAGTCTCCTCCTCTTGATCGGACTTGGTTGGGGCCAAGCACAGTGTTGTGCCACCTGATCTGCCTGGTGTTGCTGCCATTTGTTTGTATGCCTTCTTCTATCACCTATCGGCTCTCCTGTACCTCCTGTGATAGAGGCAAGGGAGGTGCACCCCCGCCCCTCCCTCAAGGAAGGGCTTGATGTCCAGCCACGGGAGGTGCCCAGACAGGCCACGGGCAGGGGTTGAGGCGTCATCTCCCTCATCTTCTAATTCTTATGCTCACTCCATGCATGACGGAAAATTGTACAGCAACTAAACAGGGAGCTATCTTCTCTACCTTCTCCGGCTTCTGTGTAAACAGGCAGCATCCAAATCTTAGAGAAACTGTGACACAATGAAAACAGAGTGAGACCTTGTTGTGTGGAAGTGTTTTTGCGCCAATGCTGTCTATCTCTAAAGTGCTTCCCCCCCCCCCCCGCCCACCATCATTGAAATGGGTGCAAAAATAGCTTTGTCACTCCGTGTTATTTAATAATAGCATTTGTAAGGTAGTTATCTGTTCTTATGAACCTTTTACAGCTCAAACAGAGCCCCTCCCAAGAACTTCTTAAGCCTGGAAAGAATTGAGTTCAAAGAAAATAAAGAGAAAGTCCTTAACTGTAAGGGAAAGAGAAAGACATCCTCAGGTTCACCTCCCCATTCCTTTTCTGTCTCTTAGATCTCTTTGTGAATTTTGTTATATCACCTGGTTGTGACTCGTCTTCAAGTCATACAGGAGGAGGCTCCTTGACACACAGGAGGCTCATGACTTGGGGTTGTGATGTCTTTGGAGTGTCTGCCGGCTGTAAGTGGGATGCTTGAACCGGCGGGGAAAGGAGATGGTGGGAAGCGATGACTTCACAGAGGAACTAAATGTTTCTCACCAACCCTGCAGTGCATCCGATTATGCACATAATCAAACACAGTCCTACGTAAGGCAATTCTCTCAAAAACAAGAGAAGGTGCGTCATTATAATCAAAGCAATGAAGCTCTGTGGCGACGTGCCATTGGTGCAAGATGGGCATTGCTTTATGTCAGTTTCATGTCGAAGCCACTTTCAATGAAGTGCCATTAACCAATAGCTTGCATCCCTTATCTGGTTTATTCTCTCTTTCTCTCTCACTCACTCACTCACTCATTGATCTTTTATTGATTCCCAAGCCCTTCCTGACAAATAATGCTGACCCACCTGCCCCCTGCAGTTACACAGTAAAAATAATAACAGGATAATAGAAATAATTTTTAAGAAGAGTTCACAATAATAAAACTATCTTATGCCCATTCTATTGATACAGGCTAAGAAGAGTAATGCCCTTGTCCTACTCTAGTATTTTTTATACTCCCATGGATTTTCCTTCACAGCTGCATTTAGCCATCTTGAAATGAGCTCTGTGCTCTGCTGTCACCACTCTGGTAGCAATAAGAGGTGGGCCACCCAGTTTCCCCTTCCAGGAAGGACTGAGGGGAGTACAAGAGACAGCCGCTGCTGTCAGCTCCTTCAGGGTCTGCCCTGAGAAGCACCTTGAATGAGGTCATGCCTTTCCTGGGGCTTCCTACATCTGATGACTAGCAAGGCAGTGATATAAATGCCTGGCCATTTCTGCCCAACATAGATAACCCTGACAGACAGTAATCTCTCCAGAGTCATTGTCAGACATGCTATGTTAGGCCTGAGTTCAAATGATCCCTTATTAATCCTACACCCTCCCCCTTCCTTTCACTGGTGTTGATACTTAATAAACATCTTGTGTATGCTTCACTGAACTCAACCCATAACAACACATTATCCCTTTGCCGGCCATGGTAAACTACTACAGGGGGGCAGTGCTCACACCGGTAAATACTTCCAAATTCTACCAAATAAGAACAAACAACTCTTATTAAGAAAACTAATCACCAGTATAGCTATGGAAGAGTAGCCTGACACCCAGAAGAGTGATAAAACCCGGGGAAAACCAAACTATTTAAAGGCATCAGAGAGACATCAAAGTAATTAGGATTTGAGGGTCCAAGGTCTTGGAGAACTGGGAAGCACGCATTAAACCGAGCCAGACTTTTCTCTGCTGCTCTTTCCTATAAGAGCATTTGCCAGTTCACATCATAGGGCATAAAGGCAGAGACCTAAGCAATGACCTAGAACATTTGACAGCCCCACACTATTGGGAAAACGGAAGTTGGAATTCAACAAGGTGGTATGACTTATAACTCAATAAATCAAGATCCTAGAGAAAAGAGAATCTCAGAAAAACAAGCCTAAATTCTGTGAAGTTTTTGCTCTTGAATCCTAAGCAGCCCTGAATGACAGGCTAGGGGACCAAGTAGAAAATATCTGTTAAGTAGCTACAAATGTAAAAAAAAAAAAAAATCATCAGTTGTATGCAGTGGAAACACTAAAATTGGAATACGGAGGAATAGCTTCAATTATACACTAGACTTTTAGTTGATACACCAAAAAAAGAAATCAAAAATTAATCAGCCCAGAGAAAGTGTACATAAAACCTGAAATTGCCTTGAAGTATCTCAATGCCTGATTAAATCAAAATAGTCTGCCCTTAGTCTAATTGCTGGGAAAGAAAGAAAGGAAGGAAGGAAGGAAGGAAGGAAGGAAGGAAGGAAGGAAGGAAGAAAGGAAGGAAGGAAGGAAGGAAGGAAGGAAGGAAGGAAGGAAGGAAGGAAGAAAGAAAGAAAGAAAGAAAGAAGAAAGAAAGAAAGAAAGAAAGAAAGAAAGAAAGAAAGAAAGAAAGAAGAGAGAGAGGAAGGAAGGAAGGACGGAAGGAAGGAAGGAAGGAAGGGAGGAAAGGAGAAAGAGAGAGAGAGAGAGAGAGAGAGAGAGAGAGAAAGGAAGGAAGTTTCTCCAGAGATAGATATAATCAAGACCCTTCGAATTTTTCAAATACAATGTCCAACATTTAATAAAAAATTATGACATACGCTAGGAGATAAGACCAAACAATTGAAAATCTAGAGAAAAAAATAGAAAATAGTAACATTCACAGATGATCCAGATGTTTGAATTATTAGACACAGGCCTTAAAATGAATGTCATTAACATGTTCAAGAAGATACACAAAAAGATGGAAATTTCACCAGTGAATTATTTTTAGAAGAATCAGGTGTAACTTCCAACAGAAAAAATGCCATTACAGATATCATGAACAAAAGAAATGAATTTAACAGGAGAGTAGTACATCAAAAGATAAGATTACTCAACTGAAAGACAGATTAGCAGAAAATACAGAGACAGGCATATGGCGGGTGGGGGGGGGGATTTATAAATAACCCATGGGCCAAAAAAGAAGTCAAAATGAAAATCAGAAAACATTTTAAAATGAAAGACAATAAAATATAACATTGTCAAAACTTGTAAAATACAACTAAAGTATATTTAGAGGGAAACTTATAGTTTAAACTCACATTCTAGAAAATAATGAAGGCTGAAAATCAATTATATAAGCATCCAGCTCAAGAAACTTGAAAAATAGCAAATTAAGCACAAAAAAATCACAAGGGAGAACATATAAACAAACTGGAAAAACTAATTTAAAATGATAATTTAGCAAAACTGACACAAGGATTTAAAAATCTGAATAAGCTATAATATATCTATTTAATAAGTTGAATTTATAATTAAAAACTTAAAGAAAATTCCAGATCCAGATAGCTTTATCAGTTAATTTTCTCAAAGATTTAAGAAAGAGATAATACCAATTTTATTCCAATATTTCCAAGCTCATTATATCGAACCAGCACAATATTGATAGCAAAACCAATAAGCACATCATAAGAAAAAAAAAAAAATGCAGGCCCATACCTCTAATAAACATAAACTCAAAAGCCTTTTTAAAAATGTTTACTCAGCAAAAACACAAACAAATCAAATCCAGCAATATCTGAGAAATGAAATACATCACAAATTATTCTAATCAAAAAATAAAATGTTGATTTAGAATTTGAACACTAATCAATGTAATTTATCACATTGATGAAAAGGCATAAACACTGAAACATGTAATCATCTCAATAAATGCAAAAAAAAGCATTCAATAATTCAATACCTGTTCATCATTTCAAAACGCATGCTAGAAATATTTTTTAATCAAGCAGAAAATTAAAAGGAAACTTTCTTAATACGGTAAAGTGAATTTACTTCAAAAAAAATCTATCATACTTATAATAGTGAAATACTGAAAGTTTTTACCCTGGGATGAGGAACAAAATAAGGATGTCTATTATCACTACTGCTGTTTCACAGTAAAGCCCTGGAGGTCCTAGCTAGTATTATAAGGCAAGAAAGAGAAATATATAACATGAAGATTTAAAAGGAAGATATTAAACTCTCATTATTCATAGATACATAATTGGTTACATATAAATTCCAAAAATAATCTACAGATATGGAATTACCAAAGACCCCAAAGAACCAAAACCATCTCAAGAATGAAGAACAACTCTGGAGTATCACACGCCCTGATTTCAAACTATACTACAAAGGTACAGTAATCAAAACAGTATGGTATTGGCACAAAATACACACAGATCAATGGAGCTGTATATAGAGTCCAGAAATAAACCCACATATATATAGTTAATTAATTTTCAACAGAAGAGGCAAGAATATACAATGGGGAAAACAGTCTCCTCAAGAAATGGTGCTGGGAAAACTGAACAGCTACACAAAAAAGAATGAAACTGGACCACTATCTTACGTCATATACAAAAATTAACTCAAAATGGATTAACGATTTGAATGTAAGACCAGAAAGCATGTAAACCCTAGAAGAAAACATAAGCAGTAAGCTCCTTGACAGCAGCCTTAGTAATGTTCTTTTAAATCAGACTCCAAAGGCGAGGGAAACAAAAGCAAAAATAAACAAATTGGGACAACATCAAACTAAAAATCTTCTTCACAGTGAAGGAAACGGTCCAGACACCGAAAAGTCGATTTACTGAGTGGAAGAAGATGTTTACAAATCCTATATCCAATACACAGCTAATATCCAAAATATTTAGAGAACTCATACAACTCAATAACAACCACAACAGCAAGACAAGCAATTCAATTTAAAAATGGGTAGAGGATTTTAATAGACAATTTTTCCAAAGAAGATACATGTAGGGCCAGCAGGTACATGAAAAGATACCCAACATCACTCATCATCAGGGAAATGCAAATCAAAACCACAAGGAGACATCACCTCACACCTGTCAGAATGGCTCGTATCAAAAAGACAAGAAATAATAAGTGTTGGCAAGGATGTGGAGAAAAGAGGATCCTCATGCGCTGTTGGTGGGGATGCGAATTGATGCAGCCACAGAATGGAGGTTCCTCAAAAACGTAACCAGAACTACAGTATGTTCCGGCAATTCCTCTACTGAGTATCTATTCAAAGAAAATGCAAATAGTAATTTGAAAAGCTATATGTACCCCTATGTTCATTGCAGCATTATTTACCAAATGTCCATCAACAGATGAATGGATAAAAAGATGTGGTACTTACATACAATGGAGTACTACTCAACCATAAAAAAAGAATGACCTTGCCATTTGCAACAGCATGTGTGGACCTGGAGAGTATTATGCTAAGTGAAATATATCAGACAGAGAAAGACAAATAGTGCATAATTTTACAATCTAAATTTTAGCACCATCTAGAAAACAAAACAAATGAGCAAACAAAACTTAACAAAACTCAGACTCATAGATACAGAGAACAGATTGGTGGTTGCCAGAGGAGAGGAGAGTTGTAAGGAATGTGGAAAGGGAAGGTTGAAATGATGAAAGGGATCAAGAGGTACAAACTTCCAGTTATAAAATAAATAAGTCATGGGGATGCAATGTGCTGCATGGGGAATATAGTCAATAATATTGTATTAATTTTTGGTGGTGACCAACGGTAACTACACTTATTGTGGTGACCATTCCACAATGTATGCAATCGTCAAATCACTATGTTGTGCAATTGAAGCTAATATAGTATTGTATGCCAGTTATACCTCAATTTTAAAAATTCTCAAATAAACAATTGATTTCATCAAAATCACTGATAAAAGATCAATATACAACATGGGTTGCACTTCCTACATTAGAAACAAAAGATTAGAAGGTGGAAATTTAAAATGATGCCATTTATAAAAACAACTAACTAAAATATCAAATACTTAGGAATAAACCTAATGGAAGCTATCTAACACCCTCACCCAGAAAAGTAGGAAACCCTATTACAGAGAGTATCCCTATTGCTATGCGTAGATGGGAAGCATGCCAAGTTTTCAAGATGTCAATTCTCCCCCAGTGGATATATAGGTTCAATGCAATTCCAATCAATATCCCGGTAGGTTTTTTTTCTGGAAATTGATAAACTACTTCTAAAACTTTAGTGGAAATGCAAAGGTCGAGAATAAACAACATAAGCGGAAAGAAAGGGGGAAGAGGGAATGTTCTGGGCAGCTGATCAGGTTCTGCCTCTTGATGGGTGTGGCGGTTACACAGGTGTGTGCACGTTGTAAAAAATATTACCTTCTTGTGTAACTCTGAATTACGTCTACGTGTCGTACTTGAATTAAATATATGTATGTATATACGTGGTGCTTGAGCTTAAAAGTTTACCGAAAAATTCTCACTTAAAAAATTAATCAAAAAAAATGTAAGAGAAGGACTCAATGACCTAAAGACCTGCATCAAGTTATAGGTGGGAGATAATCAACCGTAAGCACCCATCCTGACCAACCGGCACCAGCCAACACTCTCCACCTGTCACCGCTCCAGATCAGATAATAAAAATTTTCACCAGAAGAAAGCAATAATTGCAGCCACACAATTTTTGATTTGAGACTTTCCTGTTTCTGCTGAAATGTAACTGAAACATTCTCCTCCCCCTTCCCTTACTCTCCGACCCCCACCGTCTATGACCATTTCACTCTGCTGAAACAACAGAGAAGAGCAGATTCAGGTAGAAGGCAGAGGCAATTATAAAATAGATACTTGTAAAGGCATTGCTGCCATTTGTGCCACTTGAAATATTATCCCTTATGAGTTTTCTCACTGAATTAGTGCCATTTAATGTGTGCATATGGCCAAGGGGAAAATATAAAATTGATCAACGAGAACAGGAAAATTACTCCAGAGAATCTTTGCGGCTTTGTGAATTGTTGCTTGACATTGTGGTTTTACCAGATATAATGGCATGATTTACAATTTACAACAGGGCTTGGGGGATGCAGATACAAACATTTTTACTTAAAATACCAGGAGCAGATGGGGAAAAAATACAGACTGGACTTGGTCCAGATGCTGAGGATGTTGAACGTATTCTGACTCCCACGTGAAGGCATAAATAACACCAATTCCTCATCGTCCGCAGAAATGCACGAGAGTCCCTGCAAAGGTAATCCAAACGGTAGATAAATAGCAAATAATTCCTGTATGTCAAGTGATTTTGAAGACTATGTGTTGCAGTCTGTGGTTCTGCATGCTTTCTGTTAAGAAAATTTTTTTAATGTTTTATTTATTTTTGAGAGCAAGAGAGACAGAGCACGAGTGGTGAGGGGGGGCTTGGCAGAGACAGAGAGGGAGACACAGAATCCGAAGCAGGGTCCAGGCTCTGAGCTGTCAGCGCAGAGACCAGTGCGAAGCTTGAACTCACAGACCGAGAGATCATGACCTGAGCCGAATTGACTGAGCCACCCAGGCGTCCCTCTGCATGCTTTTTCTTATGGGGATATCTGATGTCCTAGCTAGTCATGATACCGCACACCAAATTATGAACTTGCACCAAGAAGCCAAAATTCTAGAGGAGATGGGAAGTTAAGGACTATCCCTTTTTCAGCTCTGTTCCAACTTGTAATTCTTCCCGGCCATGCATTTCATACTGCAAATGGGCAATTTCACCTTGCAGACTGATAAAAAAGAATCCTGGCGAAGAGGGTAGATCTCAAAAGTCCACCTCACAAGAAAAAAATAATTGTAACTATGTATGGGGACAGATGTTAACTAGACTTATTGTGGTAATCATTTTGCAATATACGCAAGTATCAAATCATTATTTTGTACACCCAAAACGAATATAATGTTGTATGTCAATTATACCTCAAAAAAAAAAAAAAAAATTCGTGAGAGACTATCAAGATACCCAGACCTGGATCCTAGTATCAGAGCCTCTTCCAAGTAGCTCCATGACATTCGACAAGACTCTTACTAGACCAAGATCTTGATTTCCTGATCAACAAACCTGATGGAAACTGATCAGACTGTTGCTAAGGCCACCTTCACTCTGAGTACCCTGTGATCAGTTTAAGCAGACCTCCCTTTCTCTAAGACTTTCTTTCCCCACTCCCACTGGGGTCAAAATCAGCATTTTCATTTTGAAAATTTCAATCTTCCAGTTCCTGTTGAACTCGAATTCAGTAGCAGATGGCAATGGTTATAAAAGCAATAAAGAAATTAAGCAAGCAACAGAGATGTTAACTAAGAGATGAAAGCAAGATTTGCCAGAGATAAACTGTAACATAATCTACTTATAATCAATAGAAAGTTGGCTGTATTTCCAATTATCTGGGTGTTACTAAGATGCTCATCTCCTCTGAGGAAAGGCCCAGAGGAAATGGGGTAGAATGCTTTAGGAGGGACAGCAGTTAGAGATCGGGAAGAACTTCCTGGGAGTTGTGCAAATTGGAACACATTCTAAGAGTTACTATTTGGACCCTGTTTTGTAGTACCCACCCCAGAGGTCAGATTTTTCCCACGTGGGTGTTGGTGGGGAAGAGGTGATGATAACCAAATTCTGAAAATAATTATACTTAAAAAAAAAAAAACCAAAAAGGTCAATAAGTCATATGACATTTTTCAGTAAAACAGCAGGGACAGAAAGGGCAGTGTCAGAGACAATTGATAGGATGTCTCCACTCCGAAAAGATTAGGAATTGCCAAACTAGGGAATCTCAATCCCTGGGGGAATCCTTTGAGAATAGACCCCCCCCCCCCCCCCCGTTGGCCTCTGGAGAATAGTGGAGAATGCTTGGAGGCAAGTGAAAAATCATGTCATGGCCAAGCAGATGATTCTAGAATGTGGGAACAAAATGAGAGCATGTCCCAGGCGGCCTATTCCACAGGTTGCCGACTCTCTCATAACGTGGCTTGTGAGGAAGTAGTATGTTCTCTGCCCTTCTGCACACACTCCCTGAGCAGTACACAACTCACCTCTCACTTCAGTCTCGGGGACCATGGCAGGCACTGACATCTCAGAAAGAGCCCTAACAGGAAAGCTCGAAGATGCCAGAGTACTAGTGGGCTCCATGACTGTGAAGACAGGTCGCTCAGCCCACCTTTTCCCTTAGCTCTGTCCCCGGGTGTGGCTTGATGGGTGCTTAGCATCCCAGACTTCCAGGGAAGAGTAAGAAAGCTCTAACAGAGGCTAACAAATTGCATGAATTTTTGCCAAAGAGAAATCAGGCTGCTCACAAGGTACACTAATTTTAGCAGGTTTCATGGCTAACATCTTGGAAACCCTGCTTTGGGCATAAGAAATATTTCTTGGGGCACCTGGGTGGCTCAGTTGGTCGAGCGTCCGACTTCGGCTCAGGTCATGATCTCGCGGTCTGTGAGTTCGAGCCCCGAACTGGGGCTCTGTGCTGATGGCTCAGAGCCTGGAGCCTGCCTCGGATTATTTGTCTCCCTCTCTCTGCCCCTCCCCTGCTCATGCTCTCTCTCTCTCTCTCTCTCTCTCTCTGTCAAAAATAAATAAACATTTTTTTAAAAATTAAAAAAAAAAAGAAAGATTTCTCGACCTCATTCATTCCTGTGTCACTTAGACAAGTTACTTAACCTCTCTGGTCTCTGTCTCTACCAGAACCCTTTTCCATCAAGTATTTAGGTATTGTACAAAAATGCATTTGATACGGAAGGATCGAAGAGAAATATTTGCACAAGGGAGAGCAAAGGAAAAGTATTATTATAATGAGATAAAAAATAATAAAGTTGGAGTGGCATTCAACATAAAGTATGGCATCTAGTCTTATTAAACCAATGGAGAGCAGCTAAAATTTGGCCTTTGAGCTTCCTAGCAGCCAAAGCAAAAAGGGAAAAAAAACTGATCAGTTACAAAATACAGGGTGTATATACTGCAAAGGAAGCCAACCCTTTCCTTAAACAGAGACTTAGAAAGACTTTTTAAAAGATCCTTATAAATAAGACTCTATATGACACAGTGACAGCATCTTCCACAAAATTCCTGAACCCTAAGAGATACATGTGGCTGTTGAGTTCCCCCAATTTCCTACACACAGAACAGGACAGATATCACAGATCAAGCAAACTGTTTCCATGGGGTATTGTGAAGTAAAACAGAACTGACTGCTAAAAGCCTGAGCACAAGAGATGGAAGGAATCAGGTTGAGGTGGGCTTGAGCGAATGTGTCATTCCCCATGGTGGAAAACCTTGGCCAGTTTGATGGGGGCATTTAGCAAGACCGATGAATCCTGACACTCTATCTCTTACTCATGTAAGGAACAAACCTATCTTTTATTTGCTGCTCAAAGCTACATTAAGCAGGGGTTGTGCCCAATATAAGTATTAGCTACAGGGTATCTCACCGTAACACACACGTGACAGATGTTAGAAAATATTTTCCTGGGTGATATAATGCACATGCAAATTTCTGCTCTCCACGTAATACATCAGTATTAGCTATCAGTGACTCTTCAAATTCAGAACACAATTAAACAAAAAAAAAGGCACAAAAGCAAAATTCATCACGCGTCAGCCTCAAAAGACTCCATTTTGATATGTTACCTAATCTCTAAATCAACCGTTAGAAGATGAATCTCAGTATTGACGCAGGCACAGTTTACTGACTTGAAAGAGACAGTAAGTCATTAGACGTTACTGGCCAGATCATGCACCGCCAGTTGGTCTCGAGATTTTTAGCTGGAAGCCTTTGTTCAGGTAAAATTCTCACAGAACGGTATACAGAAAACACCTGAGCTGGAGCAGGGAACCCCAGCCACTCACTCCAGCTGGCGTCAAGATGGGCCCCACCTGCTCTCCCAAACACGCCCACCTTCCAACCACCCCAGTCTCTGAGGACACGAGTTGGCCCGGCCTCCTCTCCCAGGTCAGGGCGCAGGGGAAAAGGAGGCATCCCACAGCTTGCCCCAGGTCACACAATCCTCAGACCGCACAAAAGCCCTGCAGCCCCAGAACTGAACAACAAGGTGTTTAGAACGTGATACCAGGCAAAAGGGGACGTGAGCCGGAAGCAAGCACAGGTTAGAGAGGTCGCTGTGCCACTCAGCATCCACACGCACCAGGAGGTTCCAGGCCCCTTCCCGATGTCTTCATCCTCAGCTCAGCCGTGGCAGGGGCCCAAAGCGAGCACCTTCAAAGGGAAAAGGGGGGATTCCAACGCCAGAAGAAGTGAAGCACCCTGCTCCGACCCTGGGGGACTCTGCATCCCCTTGGAGGAGACCCCCTCGAGCCAGGTGACATCCCTCCCTCAAACGCAAGCGTCTCCTGCGGGGGCCACCGGAAGCCTCCTCCTTGCGTCGCGCTGGTCACCATCCTTCCTTATCCCCGCGGCCACCGCCACCACTGCAGCAATAGTGACTCTGCAGCCCTGAACAAACCCCCCAAAACTCCAACTAATTAAAGACAAGTAATTAACCACATCCAGGCGGGGGAAGGTTGGCAGAGCCCCCCTGCATTGTGTGACCACCTTGGCACCGAAATGGTTAGAGACCATATCCCTCCACGTTGCCTCCCCTCATTGTGGTGGAGTGCTCTTGAGAACGTTATTAGCTGGGTGTGCGCCTTGCCGTTTTTCCACACGAGGCAGATGGGTAATTACGAAGCTAATAGTCTGATTGAGAGAAATCAGATGCAGTGGTTTGCCCAATTAGATGATACATTAGCTTCCTTCTTTGTAAGCAGCTAATGTGTGAAGCAAAGTGGTATTTTCGAGGGTCAGAATCCTTAAACAAGTGCCGAGTTGCAGATTATTGTATCTCTCTTTTTTTTTCTAATGGAGGAAAAGTGCTAAGTCTTCATTACTAAAAGCATAGAAAATGCAAATCAGCTTCTGAAACAAAAGAGAGAAGGGACAGGCGAGAATATTTGGTGTCCGATGTGTCAACCTACAACATCAATTACATTGAAATGCAATGCATGGCAGTCTAATCAAGGATAGTATAATTGTAATAATTGCGTGCTTTTGTTGGAGAGCTGCTGCTGTTGTTATTTGTCAACCATTTGTTCCTCTCTATTGTTGAGGGGGGGAAAGATTTTTTTTTTTTTAATGTAACTGAGAGATTGTGTAGGTAATGGGTGAGCGGGCGGCCATCCTCAGAATGTGTATGAGGGGTCCCTGCTACATGGCGGCTCCGGTGGCCCTGGTGAGTTGCTGGGACAGCGATGTGAGCTGGGAGCAGGAAGGGACGAAGTGGCTGGCCATGCCAGGGTGGCCTGCGGTCTCTGTCCGCGTCCCCCATGTCCTGGGGCAGAGGGAAGCCAAGTGACAGGTCCCAGGAGGCTGGGAGGACAGTGGTGGTGGTAGTGGTGGAAAAAGCCTCACGCCACATCCTTCTTGTCCCCTTTAGCACATAGAAAAGGTTGGGAAACAGAGAGGGGACACAGAACTGCCACCCTGAGCTCTCCACCTCCTCCTGCTTCTCTGAGTTGGGGCCTCAAGAAGGACTTGCCTGGTCTCTGTGAATGATCATGGATTGCCTGCCACCCCCCTCCCCCTGCCCGCCCCGGGGGAAGGAGTGGCCAATCCTGGTGAAAACACCACCTCCAGGAAAGGTGCAGGAGCTGGTACAACAGCCGAGGTGGCACCACCGTCCCCCACGGTGCACGTGGAACACACGAGGACCGATGCTCACTCCCCCACTCGGTCCCCCACTGGCCTGGCCGGCCCAGGTACTCCAAGGACTCACTGTAGCCCAGGTTAGAGAATCGTCCCGAGTGGAGGTGGCCCCACGGAGAGACTCCAAACCAGGGTGATCAGCCTTGGGCAGATAGAAAGGCTCTCCAAACGCTTCTGTTATAGAAACACGTTTCTTGTCCTCCCCCACCCATTTCTTTTCACGGGCCCAGATGTTTCCTACAACATACTTATAGAGGAGAGAGAAGAGAAAAAGTCAGCTTAATAGGCAACTCTGGGAAGAAAAAGGAAAGAAAACACAAAACAAAACAAGGATGTTCATGGAAAGCCCAAGTTGAGCAGGAAAATTCTTCTTAGGAGCCGCTCTCAGCATTCAGATCAGATAAGAGGTTTATTTTCTCACTTCAATTGGTCTTGCCAATAGGTTGAAACAGAGGCACAATGGAAATGGGCTAAAACATTTAACAGAGCTGTTAAATCTCATTCTCCACAGCTAAAAAAGAACAATCCCGGACCGTCTTTACCGAGGGGAGGCTTCATGGGCTGTAGGAGGCTTTGCGTGTATCCCTGACAATCCTGTACATACTCCAAAACTCACACTAATTAAAAGCAAATAATCAAATACATTCAATTTGAAAAGTTGGCAAACTCGTGTGTATTATTGCGTTAGCACCTTGGCATGGAAACGCTCGCATCGCGCTAATCTCGTTGTGCAGAAGTGCTCTTGAGCTCGCTACTCACCCAGCCCGTGCCCCCTCCCCGCCCTGCCCCCCTTTGGGCTGCCTCCCCAGGCCCCAGGCCCCTGTTGCTCCCCCATCTACTCTCCCACTTCAACAGCAAGATAGGAACAGAAACTGGGACCTCACCACAGGCCTTGACTTTCATTTGCATCTGACAGAGGTCTGATGTGGAAAAGATGTCCTTCCTCTCACTGGCTTCTTATTTGTTTACTTAGAGAGAGAAGGTCAGCGAGATACCGGGTTTTTAGATGAAGTTTACAGCAGTAAGCCTTGGCCATGCCATTCTCGGTCGCCGTCCGCCTGCCCCATCCCCCACGCCCGCCTCCCGGCTGCACCCCTTGTCAAAGCGGTGGCCAAATCCGAGCGGTGAGCTGACGAAATGAGAAGAAGCCTTCAGATCCAGTGCTGCTGCCCCTGGGATTTGAGTTTCTTGGGGGCTGGTTGAGGGACGAGAGGAGGGAGTTGCCCAGAGAAATGCAAAACTCGTGCCGTCAAGAATGGGGCGAGCTGAGCTCAGACCGGCCAGAATTTTTCTGGCAGATCTGCTACCTGAGGCACATTTGTCTTTCATCCTGGGCCACTGCCAATCACAGCCTCCCAGTATCCAGGGCTCGGAGGAAGACGGGCCGCTTGTCCTCGGCTCCGAACAAAAGAAGAACAAATACAGTCACATTCAGCCACATGACATTCACGTCAGATGGAAAAGGAGCCGGCCACACGGGCAGTGCAGAGAACAGCTGCCTGAACCAGGAGCAGGGTCTGGAGAGCTCCTAGGAGTAGATGCTTGAAGACCCCACGCGGTTGCCCTGCTGATGAGATTCCTGATCTGTGCGTGGGTGAGGCCTAGAGGCTGCCTCCTGCAAGTCCGAAATTCCAGACCACTTTCCAGTACGTCCTAGGGCACAACCTGTTGGTACCAATCAAGAGCGTAGACCACCTGTTGGTACTTTCGTTACGTTGGAGAGAATACTTTGAGGAAAGCATCAGGCAAGGGTCTTGGTTGAATCCTTAGTGTTGTACCACCGAGCCAGAACAAAAGATGGGTTGCATTGTGCTTGTCACATCTGACCGTGCCCTTCACCCTCCTGGTCTGGTCCGTGGCTTCGTCTGGATCCTCTCGCTGTTACAATGACCCCCTCTTTCTTTGCCACATTGCTGTTCCTTGCTCCATTCTCTTCTCAATGACTCACTTAATCATTCAGTCCTCAATGGCTTCAGTCAACAAATATGTTACGTCATAGGCTCTATCAGTATTATCATCGACCTTGAGAATACAAAGGCAAATGGGGTTTGATCCAGTAATTCCACGTCTGGGAGGGTACCCAAAAGAACTGAAAGCAGAGACTTGAAGATATACTGGCACACCCATGTCCGTGGCAGTGCGATTTACTGTAACCAAAGGGTGGAAACGCCCCAAATGTCCCTCGATGGATGAATGGATAAACGCGGTCTAGACATACAACAAAATATTAGTCAGCCTTAAAAAAGAAGCAAATTCTGACACATCCCACAGCAAGGATGAGCCTTGACAACATCATGCTAAGTGAAATAAGCCAAGTAAAAAAAGGACAAATATCACAAGATTCCACTTATATGTTGACAACATCATGCTAAGTGAAATAAGCCAAGTAAAAAAAGGACAAATATCACAAGATTCCACTTATATGAGGTTCCTAAAGTAGTCCAATTCCTAGGGACAGGGGCTGGTGGGGAGGGGCAGATGGAGAATTATGGGTATAGAGTCCCAGTTTGGGAAGATGAAAACATTCTGGGGGTGGATGGTGGTGACGGTGGCATAATAATGTGGATGTATTTAAGGCCAACGGACAGCACCTAAAAATGGTTAAAATGGTCAAATGGATGTTATGTGTATTTTGCCACAATCAAAAACAAACACAAAAGAAAAACAAATAAGGTTAGTCACAGTCCTCAAGGAACCTGGAGTCTAGCAGGTTCCTTTCCTTCTAGGAAAGAAGACAGGTTAAAAATATATACAGAGAAAGTGCAAGACGGTGAGGTGAGTGCACAGCCACATGAGGCACAAAGTGAAAGGGGTGGGGGGGGGTGCAGAGTCTGCAGAAATGGCTATCCTGCTGTCTCTAGATTGGATTGTGTCTTAGCCTCAGTTTCCTCTCTGTTGCAGCCTCCATCTATTCACACAGAACACGTTCCCAGGCACCATACCAAGCCCTTCAGTTCATCCAACCTCACATCTGACCAATAAAGAGGAAATTTTGCCACCGATTTCCAAAGAAGAAACAGGGTTAAGAAACCGATAGATATTCCGCAGACACATAGCTAGTAAATTGGAACACCGGGGTTTGGCCACAGACCTGTATGAGTTTCCGGCCCATGTTTTCCTCACTACACTAGTAGTTTGCAGATTGTAAAGTCTCATTCAAATTTAAGGGACAGCTAACTGAGAAAAACAGGCATGGGCAAGAGAGGGGCATCTAGGGTTTCATGGTGCCCAAAAAAAAGATACGTTGGAGTCCTAACATAGTACTTAGAACATGACCCTATCTGGAGATAGGTTCTTTACAGAAGTAACCAAATTAAGATAGGATATTAGGAAGGACCCTAATCCAATATGACTGGTGTCCCTATAAAAAGGGGAAATTTGGACGACAGACACTCACATGGGGAGAAAACTACGGGAAGAATAGAGTTATGTTCCCACTCCAAGGAACTACCAGGAGCTAGGAGAGAGACGTGGAACACATCCTTCCCTAGCACTTTCGGAGGGGGTGTGGCCCAACTGACACCTTGATCAACTGACACCTTGATCTCGAACTTGTAGCCTCCAGAACGGGAGAGGATAAATGTTTCTTTTCTAAGCCACCAAGTTTGTGGTACTTCTTGACGGCAGTCCCAGCAAACTAAAACAGGAGCCAGCCAAGGAAAATTGGGAAGATGGCTCTTTCGAGGTTTGAGAGAAAATTCGCCTAAGGGCCCTGGAATGCCTCGCAGCCCTCAGGAGAAGGGGGACAGGGCACAGAGGGCTGGGATCCCCATTTTCCTCTCTTGCTATTCCCTGTTGCCCCTCACCCACCCGAGACAGTCCTCTTTAAGAACTTGATCCGTGCTATTTTGCTTTTATTTCTCTTTTCGTCCTGTTGGTGAGTATTGTTGGAACTTTATCAGCAATCCTGACTGCTGTTTCACAGTGTGGGATTGTTTCCCTTGTAATTTACGGTGCAAGAGCACAAATGCCCTGGGTGCTAAGGCTTCGCACTAGGTCCTGCGCCCTGCGCTGGGGCATGGGCTGCACCACTTCATCCCAGTTTTTTCTTTTGAGGACCTAGAACTCTAACCTGAAAGCCATTCTTTCTGAGAATAACAGGACAGCTCTGGAGCAGGGGCAGAGCGGCAAGCGTACACTGGTCTGGAAGCCAAGGCACACGGGAAGCCACATACCCGCTTCCAATCCCCCACCCAGCAGTGAGATTAAGCAGAGGGCTTTGCAAAGGAACTCCAGGAAAATACTGATAAATTGAAGAGCAATCGACAAGGCACTCAGGCTCCCTCGCTGAGCTCTACCTAGCCCCCTAAATTTGTGTCAAATCTTCTCTTTGTCCCCCTCAACTAAGCCCATGTGTGAATGGAAATGTTTTTGTGCATTAAAGAAAATCAATGACAACATCTCAAAAACAATTTCAAGCTCCTCTTCCTCCCACAGGGTGGGAAAGTCACACCCTGCAGAGCTGGACAAGGGTCCCAAGGAGAGCCAAACCCATGTGGGTGGCAAAGTTCCACTGGAACAAAGTCAGAGACCCTCAATTCTCTCCTTGCACAGGACACCAAGCCGTAAAGCCAGCCAGCCTGGGAAAATGCTCTCTTCCCATAGCCCTTGAGCTTCAGGCCT
Source organism: Neofelis nebulosa (assembly GCF_028018385.1). NCBI lineage: Eukaryota > Metazoa > Chordata > Mammalia > Carnivora > Felidae > Neofelis > Neofelis nebulosa. The sequence goes on from NC_080796.1 coordinate 36,618,936, forward strand.
CAACTGTATTTCTGTGCAGTTTTTGTCCCTGACCCAAGTGTGGGGCACCTTTGGATATAACAAGACATTAGCAGTAAGACAAGGATCCAGGGAGCAGGCCAGCGGAAACTGCACAAGATTTAGGGTCAGTACACCTGGATTTGAACATGAGCTCTGCCACGAACTAGCTGTACAGCTTTGTGCCAGTCACTTAACCTCTCTGAGTCTCAGGTCCCTCCTCTTTAAAGTCCAGATAATCACACAGATCTTGCCTGGTTATTGTAAGTAGGAAATGAGATCATAAAATAGAGGAACTAGCACACGGTGAGGGCTCACTGAATGGCTGATTACCACTATCATTTTTATCACTATAAGGAAGGCGTTGAGGCCAAACAAGTTGCCCACTGACCCCTAGCTAACCGCGGCCCCACCCAGGCTGATAAAGCCGGGCAATGTGAGGACTGGGTAGGAACACTGTCCTGTTGGCTGAGGGAAAGCCCTCAGGAGCACCTGCAGAAAGTATGCTGCCCTTGGAGGTGAAGGACAGCGAGTTTCAGCCTCCGGTAGACAAACGAAGAGAGTTATATTTGAGAACTAAAACAGGCAAATGGGTGCAGTCAGGCCAGAAAGAAGTGGGGGTGGGGGTGGGGAGTCACACTGTGGCAGATGTCTTGGCTGGGAGAGAAAGTTCTAGCGAATGCGCTGTGGTTGGGGAACAGGGGGCTTGGGCTCAATTCAGAACAGCCCAGCTCCCTTCCAGGCGTGAAAGGAGAGCATCCAGAGGGATCCCCGGGAGACCTGGGCGTGCAGGGCCTGACAGACCCGCCGCCTGGAGCGGGCGGGGGAGCTGCGCATGCTCCCGTTCTTGGAAGCACAGTTGGTTCACCTGAGCGGGCTGGAAAACCCTCACCCCTGGGGAGGAAAAAGAAGATGGGATTTCTCCTGGGGTCGGAACAGGACCCCGCTGGCCAGAGACAATGGCTCCGAGAGCCTCAACAACTCCACCCCTGTTGATGAGGGAAATCAACACCCTGGAGATCGGCGTGTGAAATCTGCGCTGGGGAAGAGAGTCCTCATTTAGCAGAGAAAGCGCTGCGCTATCTATGTGTGAAAGCTTTTTTAACACCGTTCCCTACTCTCCATATGGCGAACTTCACCCAAATTAGGAGGAACTGATGAACAAAACTCCAGCAACTGGAAAATGAGAGCGAGCTCCAGGAGCCCATCCCAGAGGCAGCCCCACCCCCCCCCCCCCCCCACACACACACCCCGGGGCGCCCAGAGTGGGTCCCACAGGGCAGGGTGTCTGGCCTCCTCTCCTCGCAGCCCTGCAACGCGCCCTGGGTCCCCAGAGGTTCCCCGCAGGGCAGGGCCAAGTGCGTTCCCTCTCCATGGAGGAAGTCACCATCGCCAATAGCTGAAGCAGTAATAACCAGCATTTCTTGCGCATTCACTCACCGTGCAGTGGATAGGATACCGGATACCTCGCACATATTTTTTCCGTTATCCTCATCAGAACCCCGCGACCAGGTGTCTTTATGCCTAGTTCAAGTTGGCAAAATTGAGAGTCAGAGAGGTGGTTTTTTGCCCAAGGTCACACAGGAAGATTCAGAGGCAAACTGATTCAAGTAAGATCTAGATACTCAGGCCCACCCTCCTCTTCTCCAGAGCTAGCCCAGGAGTGGGTGGAGGTTTTGCTCCAATGAAAGCTGAAGGGAGGCTCCCACTGTGGGCAAGAAGGGAGCTGCACCCCTTCTCCTCAGTCAGAGGGCAAGTGTAGAGCCTGTCAAGGCTTCACAGGAGGGGTGGGGGTGGGGGTGGATTGAGGGGGTGAGCACACAATCAATGACACTGAGATGGTCAGGCCTGGAGGGAAAGAAACTCAATGACCCGTACATAGCACTCTTGGAAAAGCCAAGGTTCAGGGAGACAGAACTGAGTCCCACAGCAAGTTATAAGTAAAACAGCCAGGCCCCGACTACCCCGTGTTTGTCCGATGCTGCCCTGGAAACTTCCACAAAAGGAATAACCTCGCCGGTCATTCTTCTTCTACCCGCCTTTCCCCAGTCCCGTCCACAGAGGAGGAGAGCCCCAGGGAGCGCGGGCCTACTTTGTTTGGGCTCCTGCTGCGTCCCTAGCACCCCTCTCTGCCCCAAGTCTCCCGCCTTCCTGCCTTCCTTCGAGCTCCCTTTCCTGACCTCCTGTAAATGCAGCAGTTCCTGACCGCATTCCCCACCCGGGCTCCCTTTTGCCACCGCCCCTCCGGCCACGTCCAGGTTGCCTTTTCCCCAGAGTCTGGGGGCTGTGCCCGCCCCGTCTCTCCTTCCAGCCTCCAGGGCCCAGTATGGCAGGATGAAACGAAGCTCGATGCAAAGATGTTTAGAATGTTTATCTCGGCGATTGTATTATTTACAGCAACTCCGCGCTGTGCCCGGGGCATTGCGTGGTTTGAAAGACGCTATACAAACTAAAATTGTGTGGCATTGTTTGTTCCTGCACATTCTGCGAGACAGAACCGATCTAGTAATCACTGTTTTTGCTCCTCAAATCAGGACGCTCCCTTTTGTGTGCATGGTGGCTAATCTGGAAATAAAGATTCGTAGCAAATGTATAAGGAGCTCTGGAAGCAGTCAGGGCCTGGGGAACGAAAGAGGCAAAGACAGTGGAGGTGAGGTCGGTGAGAGCCCTGTGGTCCCTCCGGCAGGGACAGCAGCCCATCCCTGGGGTGATGGGAAGTGCCACATCGCATATCCGTTCCCAGCAGACAGAACAGGCCCCTGGGGAGCACTGTGCCCCAGACCTGCATGTGGCCAGCTGCAGTCCCCCAGCGAGCCTCCCTGCCGCCGGGCCTGCACCCCAAGGTCAGGTTCTCTGGAGCTGGGGCTGACCCTTTCAGCACACAGGCTCTTGAAAGGCAGTGGGGAGGAGAGGAGAGGATCACACCAGGGGTAGGAATGAGCATGCACACCCCCAAGTCTGTTCAAGGACGTGACAGACGGGCAGGGGCACCGGACAGTACCTCAGAGTTCTGGAGCCATCCGGCTGGTCTCAGGGCACTAGAGCATTAGCACTGACCTTAGCCCTGGCCCCTTACCCACCACGCCAGAGCAGGGCTTAACCAGCCTATGTGCGGTCCCAGCTGAGGCACAACTCTAGGGACTGGCTGGATTGTAAGCCTTGAGGCCTGCACAAGTACATTCCCTGGGAAAGGGAATGCATCTTCATAGCCGGGCCCCAGCTGACTGGAAACAGTGTCACACTCTCATTTGTCCCTCCACTCTTACCTGCCCACTCACCTAGTGATCTGCCGTACTGCTAACGGCCTCCTCTCGCTGGCAAGCCCCAACTTTTCCCTTCAGCCTGCCCAAACCCTAGGCATTTTTCAAAGTCCACATCAGATACTGTCACCTTCCCTATGAGATCTTCCATCATCCCTCCCACCCCATGCAAGATTACACAGCCACCATCAAGCCCCAGATCCTCAGTTTGTATCCCTCCAGAAAGGATCCCACTGTGGCCCAGATGTGTGTAGGTCTGGCCCCCGCTGAACGTAAACTCTTGGAGGACAGAGACCCAGTGTGGTCTCTGCCAGCACTCCTGTCCCCAGCATCCAGCAGGGTTCCTGGAGCGGTGAGTGTGATCCTGTGGGAGGACCCAGGTCATCCCTGCAATCTGTATTCCCAGCGATGTGGGGCCAGGTGGGCAGGAAAGGGGAGAGAGTTGTGGATAATCAGCTCATGGTCCAAGACTTCACTGTCAACTTCTCCCTTCCAGAGACTTCCCTGGCACTTTCCAGGTTGTTCTAAAAGTTAACAATTCCCAAATAGTTCACGTTCCCTTCATTGCCAAGTTGGAGCGTATTGTCTGCCAAGTTAAATTGTGGCCGAGTCGCACGGCAATTTAACTGGTCTGATGCACGAGGCCTCATCATCCATTACCAGGAGCATTTAGAAGCGAGGTAATTACAGGCTGCATTCCTGAAGCCCGAGGCTCCGCGGCTACAATCCTGGAGTTTATTATAATCATAGTGATGGGGAGGGGTCCCAGAGATTCCATTTCCAGACTGTTCAGATTGGCATTAAAGAGCCCCCAGAGGAAGGGACAGTAGACACCACTGCTCCTCTCAAGGTCAACTCCACCCCAAGGAGGAGGCCCTGGGCTAAGCCACCCCCACCCCCAGCCTTCTCCTCCGGAACTGGGAATGAAGCTACCCAAAGGCAGAAGGGGTTCCCTGGATTTCCCCTGTCTCCAACGCCCATCTCATCCCACCACGGACTGCACAGAGAAGCCCACTCCCTTCACATGTCATCAGTAGATTCAGGCACAGTCATTGCTCTGGGGTGAGCGAGAGGACGGAGGAAGCCTTACTTTGATGACAGTCCAAGCACCAGAGAGCAATGACAGAGTTTTCCAGATCTCACTTTTAAAATGCAAATGCCCAGTTGAGGAAAAATCCATTAGGTCCCTAATAACACTATGATTAAATTGGTATGAATTAGTACAGCAGATTCTTTCCACCTCACTGGAGGGGCTTCACTTTTCTTTAAAAAGCATTTGATTCCTAGGTGCAGTGTAGGAATGAACCCGAGAAGAAAGGGCAAGACATAACCACACAGCTGTGCTCACAGTCAACCTTGAATTAATAATTTAGTGAATCAATCAATCGATGGATGAGTTGTTAAGTCAGTGAATGGGCTGTTGGATAGAACAGGTGTCATTTTACCACTCTACCTTGGCAGATGGAGCAAGCCAATCTGAATCTCTGGTCTCACCCCAGCCCAACACGTCAGCGATCCCAGGGACCTCAGTGGGCAGAGTACCATTGGGTGTGGGAAGGCAGCAGAAGGTCTGCTCAATAAAGCTGGAGAGCGAGCTGTCCCGAGGTTTTCCAGGTAATGAAGAAAGACCCCTCCTTCCCCTCAGAGCACTACCCAAATCCGGCTCCTGCTTCCAGTTATACATTCTGAACCAGGGACAGTCTTAGAAAGTCCTTCAAAGATGTGTACCCTCTTACCTCGGAGGTATTGCAGGCTCAGTTACAGACCGCCAGAAGAAAGTGAATATCTCAGTAACGTGAGTCAAATGACATTTTTGGCTTCCAAGTGCATATGAAAGTGATATTTAGTCATTGTATGGTAGCATTATGTCTGAAAAAACAGTGTGCACATCTTAATTTAAAAAATACGTTATTGCTGGGGTGCCTGGGCGGCTCAGTCAGTTAAGGGTCCAGTTCTTGGTTTTGGCTCAGGTCATTATCTCGTGGTTCGTGGGTTCGAGCCCCATGTTGGGCTCTGTGCTGACAGCACGGAGCCTGCTTGGGATTCTCTCCCTCTCTCCCTGCCCCTCCCTCACCCTCTCTCTGTCTCAAAATAAATAAATAAACTTTAAAAAATACTTTATTGCTAAAAAATGCTAACCATCATCTGGGCTTTCAGAGAGTCATAATCTTTTTGGCTGGTGGAAGTCTCGCCTTGATGCTGATGGCTGCTGACTGATGGTTGCCGAAGGCTGGGGTGGCTGGGGCAATTTCTTAACATGAGACAACAATGAAATGCGCTGTACTGATTGGACGATTTCTCCGCAGCCTTTTATGTTGGTAGAGAGCATTTTACCCACAGTAGAATTTCTTTCAAAACTGGAGTCAGTCCTCTCAAACCCTGCCACTGCTTTATCAGCTAAATTTATGTAATATTCTAAATCCTTGGCTGACATGTCAACAATCTTCACGGCATCTTCACCAGGAGTAGGTTCCATCTCAAGAAACCGCTTTCTTCGCTCATCTGTGAGACGCAGCTCCTCGTCCATTCAGTTTTTTTCATGGCATAACAGCAATTCACTCACATCTTCAGGCTTCGCTTCTCATCTGGTTTTCTTTTTTTTTTTTTAATTTTTTTTTTTAATGTTTATTTATTTCTGAGACAGAGAGAGACAGAGCATGAATGGGGGAGGGGCAGAGAGAGAGGGAGACACAGAATCGGAAGCAGGCTCCAGGCTCTGAGCCATCAGCCCAGAGCCCGGCGCGGGGCTCGAACTCACCAACCGCAAGATCCTGACCTGAGCCGAAGTCGGACGCTCAACCGACTGAGCCACCCAGGCACCCCTGGTTTTCTTGTTATTAGCACCACATCTGCAGTGACTTCCTCCACCAAAGTCTTGAATCCCTCAAAGTCATCCATGAGGATGATATCAACTTCTTCCAAACTGTTGTTCCTGTGGACAGTTGGGGACCTCTTCCCATGAATCACAAATGTCTAATGCTATCTAGAATGATGAATCCGTTCTGGAGGTTTTAAATTTACCTTGCTCAGATTCTTCAGAGGAATCGCTATCTATGGCAGCCCTAGCCTTGTGAAATGCCATTCTTAAATAAGAAGGCTTGAAAGACAGAATTACTCCTTGATCCGTGGGCTGCAGAATGGAAGTTGTGTTAGCCGTCATGGAAACAGCATTAACCTCATTAATTAATGATTAATTAATTAATTAATTAATCTCCATCAGAGCTCTTAAGTGAGCAGGTGCATTGTCAATGAGCAGTAATCTCTTGATAGGAATCTTTTTTCTGGACTCAGAGAGTAGGTCTCAACAGGGGGCTTCAAATATTCAGTAAACCATGGTGTAAACATACGTCCTGTCATCTAGGCTTTGTTGTTCCATTTCTAGAGCACAAGCAGAGTATATTTAGCATAATTCCTAAAGGCCCTAGGAGTTTTGGAATGCTAAATGAACACTGGCTTCAACTTAAAGTCACCAACCATGTTAGCCCTTAACAAAAGAGTCACCTTGCCCTTTGAAGCCAGGCATTGACTTGTCTTCCATATCTACAAAAGTCCTAGATGGCATCTACTTCCAAGAGGAGGATGTTTCATTTATATTGAAAATCTGCTATTTCGTGTGCCCACCTTCAGGAATTCTCTGAGCTGGATCTTTGGGATCACTGGCCGCAGCTCCTACACCAGCACCTGCTGCTTCACATTGCACTTTGATGTTGCGGATGTTTAAGGCCTCTTTCCTTAAGCCTCATGAGCCAACCTCTACTAGCTTCAGACTTTCCTTGTGCAGCTTCCTCACCTCTCTCAGCCTGCATAGATTTGAAGACAGTGAGGATGTTGTTCTGGGCTGAACTTTGGCTTAAGGGAAGGGTGTAGCTGGTTTTATCTCCTATCCAGACCACTCATACTTTCTCCGTAACAGCAATAAGGCTGTTTCCCTTTCTTCTCATTCATGTGTTCACTGGAGCAGCACTTTTCATTTCCTCCAAGAACTTGTCCTTTGCATTCACAACTTGTCTGTTTGGCACAAGAGGCCTAGGTTTTGGCCCATCTCGGCTTTCGACATGCCTTCCTCACCAAGCTTAATCATTTCTAGCTTTTGATTTAAAGTGGAGACATGTGACTCCTCCTTCCTCTTGAACATTTAGAGGCCACTGTAGGGACTCCTGTAACGAGTTGCCACAAACTTGGGAGGCTGAAAGCAACAGAAATTCATTCTCACACGGTGCGGGAGTCCAGGAATCTAAAAGCAAGGTGTTAGAAGGATGGCTTCCTTCTAGAGGCTCTGAAGGAGAGCTGTCAATGCCTCTGTCCTAGCTGGTATCTGTGGCGTTCCTGGCTTGGAGATGCATCGCTCTGAATCCTGCCTTCTTCTTCAATTTGTCTTCTCCCCTGTATCTCTTTATGTCCTTCTCTGTCTCTTCGAAGAACACTTTTACTGGAATTAGGGCCCACCCTAACCCAGCATGTTCTCACCTCAATCCTTACTTTAATCACATGTGCAAAGACCCTATTTCCATGTAAGGTCACATTCCGAGGTTCCAGGTCGACACGAATTTTAAAGGAATGCTATCCAACAACTCCACATTTCTAGACTTGAACAGCCAGAAAATAACTTAGTGCAATCACCACGAGAGGAGTAAATGATGGGGAATGAGAGGTCCTGGGTGAGATCCCTCTAAGTGAAACCTCCCAACTGCCCCACCCACCTCCAGTCCACTGAGGAGCAGAGTATGGATCCCAGGGTGTAATTACAAGGATCTCACTCACCACATCGGGAAGCGAAAGTGAACACCCCTGGGCAAGATTAATCTCAGAGGACAAGTAGGCCAACATCATTTTTAGCCTTCCCTGTGATCTCCAAGGTATCTAAGGTAGGACCTGACCCTGAAAATCCCCTCCCGGCTGTCTTTGTGAGCCATGTGGCAGTAGACGGCCCCCAAAATGGTGTTAATGAGTCTCACCTCCTGGTAATCATACCCTTGACTATTTCCTTCCTACACTGAATAGATCTGGCCTGTGTAACCAACTAACCAATAGGGTATCATGGAAATAAAGGAGTGTGACCCCCAACGCTAGGTCATAAAAGACATTACATCTTCTGCTTTGCCAGGTCTTGGTTCATTTGCTTTGGGGGAAGGCTGCTGCCATGTCGTGAAGATACTCAGGTAGCCCAATGAAGAGGTCCACATGGACAGAAACTGAGGGCTCCTGCCAACAACGAGCACTGACTTGCCAGCCACCTGAGCGAACTATTCTGGTATTAGATTCCCTAGATGTGGTCCAATTTTCAGAAGACTGCAGTCCCAGCCAACATCTTAACTGAAACCAGAGGAGACAAACACCCAGCTAAGCCACTCCAAATTCCTAACTCCTAGAAACTGTGTGCGACAATAAATGTCTCTTGCCGGTTTAAGCCACTACGTTTTGGGGTACCCATTTTGCCTCAGTAGATAGCTAATACACTTAGCTACCTAGTGATTCGTTGGTTCATTATTCAATAAATATTTGAAGAGCAAACAAAATGAGATAAGTACTCTTGGAAAAGGAAAAATTAACATGATCCCTTCTCCCACCCAAGGAGCTTATACTATAGGAAGGCAATATTTGTAAACCCAATTCAAAGAGCAGCGTGCACCAAAGGCTTCCGGATTTCAAAAAAGGCAGAAAGCGCACTGTGGGTTCCAGGGGAGTGCTTCTCAGTCAAGATTCTCAGTTGCCAACAGCAGAAAGCAACTCCAACTTCAGTAGAAAAGAGATTTATTAGAAAGATAATTGAGAGCTCATAGAGGTGATAGAAAAACCAGAGAAGCAGCCAACAGGCAGAGCAAGGAGGCCAGGGAGCTGAGGGGCAGCCAGCCCACCCCCAGTCACAGTCTGGTCTATGGCCCCAGGTACCGTGCCTGTCACTGGATGCACACTGCCCCTGCTGGACCCTCATTGCTCAGTACCAGGTAGATGGAAGCATCCGACTGCCCAAGACCACATCACCCGCATGTTGCCCGGACACCAGGGAACAGGACAGAGCACGCCTGCCCCACTTCAGCTTCTGCACAAGGTGTGAATCGGCCCCAAACAGGAAATATATTAGGATGTTGAGACACCACTGTAGAGAGGGAAGGGGTCACTTGTGGCAGAGGAACAATATGACGTAAGGGGGCCAAGGAGCTTCAGCTCATCCCTCTGCCTCCTTGGGTTAGGCTTTATCATACTCTGTGTCCTCATCAAAGAAATGGCACGGAAGGTATCTTCTCCCTCCTTCCTTTTTACCATAATTATGCAGCCTTCGCTCTCCCCTGGCCACACCACAATCCCATCCCATCTGCCATTTGCTCTGCAGATCTAAGGATGGATAGCCTAGAATAGAATGAGTTTCTGCAGACACAACTTAATGAGGACTTTCCTAATAGATAGGAATGGCCTATCACGGCCTGCCAGGCACAAACAAAGGGGACTCAACTAGTCCCAGCAGGAACTAATGATGCAAACAAAATCATGGCGAACAGTCCAGGCCCATTGTTCCACGTACCCTGGCTTCCAGGGGTGGTCGACTTCAGCGGCCATCCTCCGCCTGCTATGAAAACATGTAGGAACACTGGGATGGAGCGAAAAGACTTCTGAACACCCCAAGCATCCAAGGAGACCATCACGATGCCCTGGGCCAATCTGCCAAGTAAGCAACCCATCAAGCCTGTGAATAACTTCTGAAGCTGCCCTCCACACTCTCTCGGCCTAGGCCCAAGGGTGCAGCTGCCAGAAGCTAGCCGGGGGACTGAGTGGCCCTTTTACTTGATGGGGCTTGGATCTCTCAGAAGCGCCGGCCCCTGCTGAGCTCAGCCTACCTCCACCTCCACCGGTAGAAACGCAGAAATGCACCCATTCTTAATGGCCCAGCTCCCCCAGCAACTCAGCTTTGACCACGTCAGCCTGAGAGCCCACTGCACTCTTTACCTGTGCCACCAGCTCCGTTGATTGATTAAATGCTGCCTGGAGGGTCTGCTATATTATCACCCAACTCACTCAGTCTCTTGCGGCCAACCTCTCCCAGCCTGCATGCCCAGGAGTGTCCATTCCCATCGAGGCACAGGCCAGTTTCATCCTCCCTCTTGGCTCACGAATGACCTTGGCCAAGGTCAGAGGGGCCTGAGATCCCCAGTGTCTTCCAGCCCAGTTCCATCACACCATAACAACCCCTCCACGCAGGCAAGTCTGAGCCCCACGAAGGCGCCCAGCGGCATTTGTCACGTTCTCTCGAACTTCCAGCAAAAACCTGGCAGCCCACTGTACCACAAGAGCAAAGGAACACCATCCTCTGGGGGGCCTGCAGCAACTCAGAGATGCCTTCCCCTCCATGGCTCCTCCCTCTCGGCCAGATGAGCCTTCACCTCTGCCAGGCACATGCCTTGATCTTCCTCCTCAGTTGACTCCCGTCCGCCACTTGGCCTCAGCATCTTGTGCTTTCTACAGACACAGGAGTGAGCTAAATGGCAGGTAATTGAGGAGGGCGGGGGAGGAGGTCAGAGGATGACAGCTCAGGAGGAGGAGAGGGAGGGAGGTCACGTGCTCTGACCTCGTTGTCACTCCCCCTCATTTATCTGGCTGTCTCACTCTCCCCATCCCGGTTCCCGCCATCATCCAGGGAGCTTTCACAGTTAGAAGGACAACCCTTCCACACTGCATCCTCATTATTTCTTCGCTTTCTTTTCTTCAATGTGTATGGGTTTTTGTTTCATCTCATGGACACTTTGGTCCATGACAAGCTAAATTTCTCTCCACGTACCAGCACCCATCTAGCTTCACATCTTTCCCTTTCTAGTAAACACCTGGCGACCTCTCTCTTCAGTAACTTCCTTGCTGTTACCTTTGAGGTCTGCTTCCCAGACCTGGGAGCCTAATTCTGGATCCATCGAAGTCACCTGCCCCACAGCCGGGCTGCTGAGAACCGCCAGAGGAAACCACACAACCAGAGTCTCTGTGAATCTGGAGTCTCCAACCAAAACCCTATGACCACGTCCTTTTCTCTCTCTCTCCTCTTCATCCACCTTTCTGAATCTTCTCTCACCTCAAAATCGCCCCTCTGCCACCCTCCTCCTTCCTCCACCTCAGCCTTGCCTCCTTCACTAGAAATATGAGAACCTAGGACACATCCTTCCTCAGCTTCCTCCTCATACCTTAACCTGTCCTCTCCTCTTTCCTTCTGCTTCCCTGACAGAGGCATCCCTCCTCCTGTCCAGGGAAGAGCCTGCCACCTGGCTCTGGGTTCCTCCCCTCCCACCTCCTCAGGGACCACATTCCATCCACCTGTCTTTAGATTCTCCCTCTCTGCTGCCTCTTTTCCATCACCTTCTATCCTAAATGTGCACATCTCTCCCATTTAGAAACAAACACATTCCTCCAGAGAGCCTTTCTTTCCTATCCCTCAAGTCAATCCTCTGGACTCCAGAATCACCTGTGCAATTCCTCCATCATAGCACCAAAACACTGCAGTATAAGGAATAACTTAGCATTCTGTATTCTTCCACTAGATTATAAACCCCTCGAAGGCAGGACCATGCCCAAACTCGGTGTTATATACCTCAACAGTTTCTGAAGCATGGCAGAGATTGAATGAAAGTTTCTTGAATGAATGTTACATGCACAAATCTATCATCCCAGTATGACTATAGACCCCTTAGACCTATGGCTGTATCTTCTGTGTTTCTCGATGTCCCACCCCACCCCCACCCCCCATAATACAAAGCCTGCGCTAACCATGCTGGAACGACGTAACACATCTCACTGAGGTGGAAAACACCTGTTCTCAAAGTTGTATCATTCTGCTCTGTATATGATCCCAGATCAGAACTTAAAAATTGAATTCTTTTTCCTATTCAGGTCCACACGCTATTTGGTGTTCCTTCTTTTCTTTCAACCCATATATATCAACTCAGTTGAATATTAAGCATACCTTCAAAGCTGTCTGAACATACCTCTTCGTGTTTTTGCCCCTGCACCTTGCCCTGTTTCCTCTCTCAGGAACAGTCGGCACTCCTTCTTGGTCCCTCTGGCCAGAGGTGAGTCGCCACTCAAGCTCCATTGAAACAGCACCCCTGAGAAGGCTTGCCCGCCCTCCCCGTCAGGACAACTGCCCTTCCTTGTTTCCCTTCCCACTTTGTATGTTCTGCATGGTATCCACACAACATACTTTGCCTTTTAGTTCACTTTGTTTTTTCATTGTGGAAATTCAAGAGTGAGACTTGCCCAGTGAGGCGGCAACAAGTGTGCGGAATTGAGTTGAACTGAAAACAGAAGGCAGATATGGAAACAGTCGACACGCGTGTGCTCTGACATCATCACTGCCTCAGACTTCCACCCCCTCAACCCGCACAAGGAGGTCTCTGCCCCACCGAGGATGAGTTCTTCACCTCGTGGGCAGACAGAGGCCCAGTCAGTGATGGTATGAAAGCTATGGTGGGAGGGTGGGGGGTGGGTAAGATACCAAAGAATAGTTGAAAATGGGATGCAGTATTTCTCAGCTCTAATTTAAGTCCCTTGATAAGAAGCCATGCCCTTTCCTCTTTGATGCTATAGTATATAGCCCAGTGCAGGACAGCCCTTTATCACAGAGTTTGTCACACTACCTTGCTCAATAAACGCGATTATTGAGCAATGATAACACAACTCCTCCTTATGGGATTAGGAATGTATCATTTAACAGAGCCTACATAAAAGACCCATGTACCAGTCCTCCGGAGAAACAGAAACAGGAGAATGCACATTTGCATGTGTGTGTGTGTGTGTGTGTGTGCGCGCGTGTGTGTGTATGTATAAAGAGATTATTTCAAGGAATTGATTCATGCAATTATGGGAGCAGGCAAATCTAAATCCCATAGGGCAGGCAAGTCTGAAATGTGTAGGTCATGGGGCAGCAGGAAACTCAGGCAGTGGTTGAAGCCACAGTCCTGGGGCACAATTTCTTCTTCTCTGAGAAATCTCAATTTTGGCTCTTAAGGTCTTCAACTGATCAGATGAGGCCCACCCACATTTTCAAGAGTCATTCCCTTTACTTAATGTCAACTGCTTCTAGATGCTAACCACATCTTCAAAATGCTTTCACAGCAAAATTTAGATTAGTATTTGATTAAATCACCCAGTGCTATAGCTCAACCAAGTTAATAGGTAAAACTGACTGTCGCTCCATGGAAAGAGATGGAATCAATGGAAACATCCGTGAGGATATAGGGATATGCCACCAACCTTGCCCATCAGTAGAGAAGGGGTGTGAGTTCCTACATCATGACAGTCTACACAGAGGTACCAGTTTTTCTGGCATACAGACTAAAAAGTGTGACTTTAATCTTCAGGTTCCCACCTGTCATGTTCACCTAGCATCCTTGTGGTTAAAGTCGGGAAAGATTCTCAAGTTAAAAAAAAAAACAAAAAAACCTGAAGGCTCTCATGTTGTCTGGACAGAGAATGGATTTCCTAGTCGTCTCCCAGCACTGCCATCAGTAAGGGAAAGTCCTTGAGGACACTCAGATGCAGGTCACTGGTGGGGCTTATAGGTCTGTAGTTGTAGGATTTGTTCAATAAGCTTTTTTATTGGTTTGGTTTGGTTTTTTAGAGAGAGAGAATGTGAGCAAAGGAGAGAGGCAAAGAAAGAGAGAGAGACAGAGAGAAAGAAAGAGAGAGAGAGAGAGAGAGAGAGAGAGATTTTTAAGCAGGCTCCACACTCAGCATAGAGCCCGACTTGGGGCTTGATCCCATGACCCTGGGATCACGACCTCAGCCAAAATCAAGAGTCAGACACTTAACTGACTGAGCCACCCATGTGGCCCTCAACAAGTTTTAATTAAGCATCTACTATGTGCCAGGCACTACTTCAAGAGCCAGACATAAGCCGTGAACAAAACTGACATATTCTTTACACCATGGAGCTTATGTTCTAGTGGGCCAAGTATCATTCATCTCAATGCAACCACCACCATTCATCAAGCGTCTACTGTGCATTTGGAGGATGCCACGAAGCATAAATCCCACACGTTGGCTGGCAACAAAGAGCAGATCAAGTCAGTGGAGGGGGCAAGAGCAAAGCTGGACAAATGGAATGTACGTTCAGGTGCCACAAACGTGCTTCTTTCCATTTTCTCACTTAACAGTTCTTTCCATCTCCTTGCAGATCTACTAGAAATCTTGACTCTTGCCTTCCTTTGAAGTCTCCTCCCCCTCCCCCTCCCTCTCTCCTTCTCTCTTGCATTCGGATGCAGACACACAGCATACACACGAAATCTACATCCCGGAAGCCCCCCAACAGGGTGAGGAATCCTGATACTGTCTTCAACTTCAAGCGGCGACATGACACCTAGTAGGCTGGGGCTACCACCTCTTGGATGACAGGCCTACAGGCAGGACCGTGGGGACGGACGACATGTCCAGTCCTTTCTCACTCACCGGGGTGAGCAAAGTAATGTGTCAGGATTCCCTCTCCCTCTGGGGGGCTCCAGCCAGACCTTGCAGGGAAACAAACATGTATTAAAGCCACAGCTTCATCTGGGCAAGTTAAGGTCTTCAAGTCTGCTTTTTCATTGGTAGTCGTGCCTTCTCAGGAATGACAAAGGTCTAAATGTTGACAATGTAGCGGCACCCGGGTGGCTCAGTCGTTCAAGCGTCTGCCTCTTGATTTAGGATCAGGTCATGATCTCATGGTTCCTGGGTTTGAGCCTCACGTCTGACTCTTTGCTGCTGACAGTGCAAGGCCTGCTTGGGATGCTCTCCCTCCTTCTCTCTGCCCCTCCCCCCTTACACATGGGCTTCCTCCCTCTCTCACTCTGTCTCTCTCTCAAAATAAACTGAAAGAAAGAAAAAGAAAGAAAGAAAGAAAGAAAGAAAGAAAGAAAGAAAGAAAGAAAGAAAGAAAGAAAGAAAGAAAGAAAGAAGAAAGAAAGAAAGAAAGAAAGAAAGAAAGAAAGAAAGAAAGAAAGAAAGAAAGAAAGAAGGAAAGAAAGAAAGAAAAGGTGGGGGGAAGGAGGGAGGAAGGAAGGAAGGAAGGAAGGAAGGAAGGAAGGAAGGAAGGAAGGAAGGAAGATTGATTGACATGTAGTACAGCACCCCCAGGCCAGGGTAAGGCTCCACAATGAGGACTCAGTAAATGAAGCTGCTTTATCACCATCGTGGTGACCTAGTGCTCGGTAAGAGGACTGTGAGCTAGTTGGGGGAGGGGAGGGAGGGTGGGGGTGTTGCTGTTGCTGTTTGTTTTTAAATAGCCCCTGGGCCACTTGCCATCCTTATAGAAGACCTTGATTAACCAGGTAATTCTGGGACGTGACCTAATCCAAGGCTGCCATCTAGCCTGGGGTGATGAGGAGCTCTTTACAGGTGACCTCTCTAGACCTAGACCCTGGGGGCCATCATCCACCTTTCCTCTGACCTCCCAGGAAAGGCAGGCAACCATCTAGTGAGCTCACTCTACTGGTCATGGATCCGTTGATCCTCCCAGTTCCATAAAGTTTCTTCCCAGGTTATAAAATCTAAGAAAAGGAGAGGAGAAAATACAACTGAAAAACAACTGAGCAAATAGCCCTTTGTCCCTATCACCATCTGCTCGCGGGGCCAACTCTCAGGACCATACCCACGAGTGGGGCATCCCCAGTCTGCTTAGGGGACTCCTACAAAATTCCAGGCGGGTCACACCCACCAGCCAACCTCACGGCAGAACCAGTGGAAATTCCCCAGCCCACTTCTGCTCGCGCTGGGTCACTGGCCCCTCTGTCTGTGTCACCCTTGGTAACAGGGCAGCTCCTGTTTTGCAGGCAGTGTCCTACGACCCCAGAGAACAGACACCTCGGGACTTATCCTTTGGATAAGTCACTCACGTTCCAGCACCAGGTCCCTTGGCAGCCCTCCAGTTCCAGCAGGTGAGGAGTGACCTTTGACCCCTCCCGGGCTGGGCCAGAGGAGACCCCAGGCCGTCCCTTCCTTCCACACCCTTGCTCCCTCTCAGAGCGCCCCGTCCTCCCACCTGCTTGCGGTGCGTGGCCAGTTCATTTGCCCATCATCCTGTCTGGCCACATGTTCTTATGGGAGAGAGAATATGAGCAGGGAGAGCCCACACTTTCACTGGAAAAGACCCCACAAGACCCCCCAAACCCCACTGCTGGCCACCCTCGTCAAACATTCATCCGAGAGAACCAGATTGCTGCCGCTACTGCTGCTGCTGAAATTAATGGAATCTGGCAGGAAAACCTTTTGTTTTTCCAATCCCGGATTTTGCCAAGCAAACACAAGGATCATGTTGAAAATGGCTGCTGTCGAGGAGCCGGGTTCGTGCGGTGTGGAAGCTCCCAGCGCACCAGCCTCCGCCCAGGAACAGCGCACACTGGGTCCTCTCCAGTTCCGAGATGCTTGGCGATTTTTTTTTTAATGCAAATAAAGCGTTAAACAGGAAACCTTTCAGGATCACTGCCATGGATGAGAACCAAGTGCCAGTTTCCCTTCTTTCCAAGGACAGCGGCTCCAATCCGACATTTTGTGACTTGGAGATGTCGACTGCGGGTTCAGAGGAACCGAGCCAGAGAACCCGGAGAAAGTCCTGTTTGCCTTGCAGAAGGATTTTGTCCCCCAGAGTCCAATTCTTATCGACCTGGCCTGCGGTCTGGTGCCCAAACAGGGGTGGAGGGGGCAGGGGCATGGACAGAGCTGGTCATGGGCGGCATCAGAGGCACGCGTTTCTTTGCCAGGTGAAGAAAAGACCC
The DNA here is from genome assembly GCF_028018385.1 of Neofelis nebulosa. Taxonomy (NCBI): domain Eukaryota; kingdom Metazoa; phylum Chordata; class Mammalia; order Carnivora; family Felidae; genus Neofelis; species Neofelis nebulosa. Next base: position 36,635,914 of record NC_080796.1, read on the forward strand.
TTTTCCACACACCCTGAACAGGTCAAAACTGCCATGACCTTCTCCCCCCTCACTCTTCCACCTGGTCTCATCCCACAGGGAGACGGGAAAGGGGATTGGGTTACTGCTGCGGACTTGAAAGGCAGCATTTGTGTCTTTCGGGCAGGGCGGCTGCGGCCTTCACCATACTCTGTCACGATCTGTCCCCATCCCATTGTTTTAGGACAGAACAAGAGGGAATCTGCAGAGGCGCCCCACTGGAGGCTTTTGTTGAAACAGAAACTTTGTGTGGCCTGAAAAGAACTGAATTAAGTAGGGATGTAAACTGAACACACCATTTGTTTTCCATTGGTATCGCTGGAGAGGGGAGAGCCCGGGGAGAGGAACGGGGGGCCCTTGAGGGTCATTTTCTGACACCAATCGGTTCACAAGTGGCTTTGGGCATGCGGTTTCACCTTGAAATCCTCTCTGATGATCCCAGTTCTTACTGGCCACTGCTTTCTCTAAACTCCTAGGGTATGTTGGTCTGAGCTACACAAGTTAATTTTCAATTAAAGGTTGCTTCACACATTGCCTGCTATGGCAGGTCACGTCTTCCCGGTGGGACGGTAAGCTTATGATTGTCCTCCTCCCGTCCAGCCTGGGAACCTCACTGCCTGAGAAGAATAAGATTCCTCGTTCTCGTTCCTATCATTTTAGGGCCTCCGGTATCTTCAGTATTCCAAATGGGATATTGAAATCTTTGTGCAATGAATTAAGGGGGGTGGGGGGGGGCAGACGCAGCCTAATGTGGAAGCCTGCTGCATCTGAAGAGGTCAGGAGGGAAGCAGTGAGCTAGCCCCTGGAGACCTGGGGACACCGGTGGACTGTGGGGGGCTGGGTCCCACTGAGCTCCGTTGGCCCACAAAGCTGGAGGTGTCTGGGACACTGGGGTTCCCTTGTGTACTTGTATTCCTCCCAACGAGACCGTTTGCAACTTGAGGCTGCCTGGCACTGTGTTTGTTAGAAGAATAAATGAGTGGCTCAGGGCCCAGTCCTGTCATGAGATCCGAAGTAACAGAGCCACCTCTGTGACCCAGCTCCTAGCTCCTTGGGAGGCCATTCAATAAACACTCTTTCAATTATGCTAAATTGCATTATTTTAAACTCACTGGGGAAAAACAAAACACACACAACAAGAGCTCTGGAACAAAGGTAGGAGCCCAGAGACACCGGTAGCAGCTGTAAAGCAAAGCAGAGGGTCTGAGGAAGGAATGGTCTAAACAGTCTGCGTTCACTTTAGAGAGACTTCTTGGGAGGGTGCAGGAGGAGGCATTTCACGGATTAGTGATGTAAGAGTGAGAAGGAACGGGCTGCATCTCCCCCAGCACTTCCCTGAAAGTCCACATGGCAAGTGAACACAGGTAGCACATTCCACTGACCAGAGGGCCTGCTATCATGCCTAAGACACAGAAAAACATAGCTTCCAAGTATGTTGTAAACAGCCAGAGTCAGCGAAAGACCATCGGTCTTTGTGGCAGCCAGACCCGGCTTCTAATTCCGGCTCTGTCCCTTGCTAGTATTTGATCTTGAGCAAACCACTTAACCCCTCTGTACCTCAGTATTCAGACTTTGGAAACATGGGTCTGATGTTTTCCTCGAAGGCTGATGCATTCGCAAAATAATTCACGTGGCGACACCCAACACAGTGCCTTGGGTGCTCAGTCAATGGGAGCTGCACTGCACAGAAGAAAACAAACAAAAGTAGCCGGGAAAGGAGCTAAAACATTCTCGTAATTCCCAGACGCTAAGCATGATCCTCGCCTACCTCTCTCTCGGGCAGCCTTTTAAGTTTCCGTGTAATGTTTTCATTAAAATAAGAACAAAAGGTAGACAACAGAGATATTCCCAACAATACAATAAACACAGGCCATATAGAAATAATATAGAAAACAGGCAATGTGGCATCTGGACACCTGGGCTCCAGTTCCAAACTAGTATGACCTTGAACAAGTCACTGAAACTCCCTGGCCTTCAGATTTCCCCGTCTCTGAAGGAGGCAGAGGCGGGGATGTCAGTCGGGGAAGAGAAGGAAAGGAATGTGTTCAGCTAGACGATTCGTAGCCACTGTGAAAATCGTACGCCGCTAGAGCGAGGAGAAGGCGTGCTTGGGCAAACACTCGTTTCACTCAATCTTCCTCGTGAGTTCATTAAAAAATAAATCACTACCAATTGATTTCAAGCTCAAGAAAATGTCTCAGTGAGTGTTCATCTCACTACTACCTGTTCTTTCGTGATCGGGCCCAATACGTGTGGTTTCCACGGCTTTGGAGTTCTGTTGGGGAGCTCTTCAACCCCAGGGCAGTTTCTCTCCCACCCTTTCTTCCTTCCTGGGGTCTACCTCTGATTCACCTGGGCAGCATTCTGAAGAGGAATGAAGAGACAAGGTTTAAAAATAAAATCCCAGCGGACCAGAGGGTCTTGATCACACGTGACTGCCCCCCCCTTCTTCTTTTTTTCTGTGAGTTTCTCAGCCAATCTGATTGATCCCCCAAGTTTCCAGTGGCCAGCCCTCTTCTACCGCGCCTGACATTGGAGAAACACAATGCGCATGCCTGAAGCAGAATCTCTTCGCTAAAAATACCCTACATTCCTGAGTGACTACCAAAGCTCCCTCCTCAAGCCCATGGACAGCCAAGCTAAAAACAGTAACCAGCAGCTTCAAATGGCACCAGTAACAAAGGTAGAGGGGCCCGAAAACAGCATGCTGCTCTTAGCCATCTGCCGTCTTGGCCCGCCCTGGCTCCCCTCTTCCAAACAGCGATGGGCATCTTAGTGCTGCTCGTAGCTGGGCTTCTATGGCAATAGGTAGGTGAGGCTTGGCTGCCTGGTGTACCTACTGGCCCACAGGCTGTCTGGCTCAAGACCTGGTCAGCGTGTAAAAGGAGGTGACAGAGGCAGGGGAAGGTGATCAGAGCAGCTTGTACTGCCTACAAGCAGAAAAAAATCTGGGACTTTAAGCAGTCTTTGGAGGGAACATTCACCTCCTTAACCTGACCAAAAAGCCTTCTATGATAGATGAGGAAGAAAATGCCGGAGGCACTCAAAGCATTCACAATGGCTAAGGCTCGCGTCTTCCAGCTTCCAAAGATCTACTCTAGTCTACTCTTGTCCTGCTAGCACACTCTCACAAGTCACCTTCTCCAGAGAGCTGGCCCAGCCCTCACCCTTGCCATGACCAAGGTGTATATTGTCTGTGTGGCCCAACAGCTTTACCGCAGGAAATAATCCGATGCCTCAAGCATTGTAGGTATCCAATAATGTTTCCTGAATGGATTTAGGACGAAGCTAAACCTTTCCATTCATACTACCTCTATAATCCTGTACCTGAACAATTCTGTTAGCTCGAATCGATCAGTTTTACCTATGACTTGGGACTAGAATCTCCTTGAGGGCACCCATTTACCTTTTCATTGAAATCTAGCCCTGAGAGCTCTCAATATTGTTTGTTGAGATTTCAAGGATTCGCAAACCATCCTATGGGCTCTCGATACACATGTATTCAATGTAGAGGCAAAACATTATAGGATCACTTTTATTTAACTCTAAGTGTGATTTCTAAAAGAACTGAGGTGGATTACATACACAGAGAAGTTAGGAAAGATAAGTGAGGGAAATATAAGGGAAGAAAACAGGATGAGCCCAAAAGTGAATTATAAATAAAATGATGCTCTAAGAGGTACACACTAAGAAATGGACCGTGATTTGATTCTGAATGGTCAAGGAAAGAAGAAAACATGAACAATTATACCAGTTTCAAAGCCCAAAAGTTTTAAAATAAATCCATGAAGGGAGTCCTGTGAATCCAGTGTCACAAGCATACGTCTTGGGTCATAATCCCACCGAAAAGGAAGTGTGAGCGGCTCAGCACAACCCATCCCACTAATGAAAACACAGCTCAGGGTGCATGTCCCCACCAATGTGACACAGACGGAGCTGTATTTCTGGCCAAAGCATGGCAGGTCACTCCAAAAATGTTCGGTCACTCACCAACCTGAACAGTCAGTCAGACATAAAAGTCAGAAGCCGGTGACCATTTCTCTGCATTCTTGTAGGTTTTTACCATTGTGCTCATCTCAATGTCCCCTAGCACTGCCCTAGCATTGCCCTGGCAGGAAACACAAAGAATTTTTGCTGCATTGGGGATCCAGACTGGCATGAAATTCTCCCCAGAGCATGGATCCACATCATAACCTCTCCTTCCCCTGGCCCTGGCCCTGTCCCTTTGGTTCCCAATTAGCAGTTACTCCGCCTAACCCTTTGAAGCTTGAGTCCATTTGGTTCTTAAATTCCTTTCTGGTTTCTTCTCTACCCCTCTGTCTTGACCTCCAGAATTTCAGATCACCTGCCAGCCTACCTAGATTCTGCTGATTTTGCCCTAACTCAGAGAGCATGTGTGTTTGTCTGTGTGTGTGTGTGTGTGTGTGTGTGTGCGCGCGCACGTGTGTGTGCATTCCTGACTCCTATGCTAGCCTCAGCACCCCTCCCCTCAAACCTCAGATTTCTTACCTTTCTAAAACTCTCCTTGTTGCTGACAGACCATCCTTCTCCATGGAATGCTAGTAAATTGGAACCAATAATTTGTTCTACAGATTGAAAAGCATCACAAATTTAACTGAGAATGAGCAATTTCTTTAACCCTAAAACCAGAGAGTCTAACTGGTGCCTATAAGAGCCCCTTGAAGGTTTGAGAGAAGAATTTAAAAAAAAGAAGAAGAAGAAGAAAAAGAAAAAGAAGAAGGAGTAGGAAGAGGAGGAGGGAGGGAGGGAAATAGGACAACAAATGAGACAAGTGGGAGAGAGAAGAAAGAGCAGGGGTACAGTCATCTGCAAAACACTAACTGATGTCAGAGTTGGGTCACCTGAACAAAGGGCCACACAGGGGCTCACGTGCAGCAGAGTCATCCATCCAAATGGGGGAGGGCATCGGGTGACGTTTGGGACCTGCTGTCCCGACGCAGTCCCCAACCATTTGGTAGCAACATCTTATCTGATGTGTTGGACACTTCTGGCACCCCTTACTCAAAAGATGAAGATAGATTTCACATTGACTTGCTCTAAAGGATTTGTGTTTTGAGAATTTATACAGGGCTTTGTGGAAGGCTTTAGGGTTTCCGGAGTTGCTGACACGTCCCACAAACTGGCCTGATGTCCAGGTTAAGGTGGAGGCTTTGCCCAAGTCCGCTGTGGTATAGATGTGCTCCTTTGTCCTGACATGTAGACACTAACACAGCTGAGCACCCTCACTGCCACCACCGTTTGGGACCTTGAGGGCCAAACTATGTTCCATTTATTCATCTTGCTTTTCAGTGACCAGCACACTGCCAGGCCCAGGTGTTCAGTAAACATAAATGGAACAAACCAAAGGATCCCCATATGCCAGCAGCTTCCCTGATGCTCCCGCCTAGAGGAGAGGATGAGCAGATAAAGGGGGCCCAGGGAACAGCAGCCTCAAGGTGACAGGTTCCACCATGTAAGAGAAGGTAGTGACACCAGAGCTTCTCAAAGCTGCCCCATGACACCAGAGTCAGGAAGGGCAGGGACAGAGAACATTCCGAAAATGCCCTATTGTCCAGCCTTGGCCCGGAGGCATGTCACTGGTCAGACAGAGTACTCTAGGTGGGCTCCCGGGACATGCCGTGGCCTGCACTGGGTATGTAGGACACTCGGGGACACTGGGGCATGAAAAGCTAGACGAGGCAAACGGCAACACTAATGACTGCCATTCATCGAGCCCTCGCTAACTGCAGGCACTGAGCCAACGTTCTACCTGTATTATCACTAACCCTCACAACATCACTAGAAGGTAGATGACATCTCCATTTTATGAATTAGGGCCATAAATCTCCTATGTTAGCGGTAGAACCGGGATTCAAAACCGCCTTTCTCAGACCGCAGAGCCCAGGATCCAGGCCACCAACTCATCATCTGCTCTTTCTCTGTGCTGTTCCCAACCCACTCCTGAGCTGGATTTTCTAGACCTCTCTTTTGAGCTTTTATGAATGCCATTTTCCCATTCTGAAAGATCTACCTTCCCTCCGTCGAGGTCCTTCTCATCTGGAATGCCAGCCTGACTCAGCTCTGATCCTTCCTTTTATGGAATACTCTCAAATGTAAATGGTTTCTTTGCGTGGCCTTGTGCCGCTTTATAACTATTCTTAAACGCTTTGCTGCTGGTGGTGGTTGTTATTTACCACGTGTGTTTCCGAGCCCACCTGCAAAACGGGTCTGCAGGCTGCCTGTGGACAAGCATCTTCTCCGTGGTCTGTCGGATCCAGCTCCTGCTGGTGCTGATTGTTAAATCTTTAGGAAGTTTGCAAGCCAGTCGTTAAAGCGCTGGTAGCGTGCAATCAGCCGTGGAGAGAGAGTGTGTGCTCTACGCAAACTGGCAATGCCTATAAATCAGGTTTTTCCCCCAGAAAGTGGGTTGTTAACATTCAGCAGCACACCATTGCTTTCAGCTCTTGCTCCCTACCTCACCTCCTGCTTGGTTTCCAGCACCATAAAATGTGTCCATCCTTCTTTTTTTTTTTTTTTTCAGTTTCTTTCTTTTGAGAAAGAGAGAGAAAAAAAGTAGGGGAAGGGCAGCGAGAGGGAGAAGACAGAATCCTAAGCATGTTCCGCACTGTCGGTACAGAGCCCAACGCAGGGCTCGAGCTCACGAACCGTGTGATCGTGACCTGAGCCAGAACCAAGAGTCAGGCGCTTCACTGAGCGACCCAGGTGCCCCCAAACGTGTCCACCCTTATACTGAGTGCCAGCATGCGATGGAAGCATATAGACGTGGGGCATCATTGGAAGTGTCAGTGACGAGCGACCAGAGGAGAGCAGCAGTCCAGGGGCTTTCCTAGAGTCAGGGAATTACTGAATCCCTAATTAATCGCCCTCAGTCCCACACCGGCCCTTCACCCAACACTTTAAGATCCTAGCACATGCCAGACTCTTTGCAGACATGATCGCACTAAATCCTTTGCCGAGGAGAACTCCGAGGCTGGACGATTTAATACCTTGCCCAAAGTCACTGGGGCGTTATCTGTCAGAACCCACGCTCAACCCTAGGCCTGTAAGACTCCGAAGCTGGGGCCCTCTCCACTTCATCACACTCCCTGGACTGTAGACCCGTGACATCTCAGGTCCTGAGTTCCAGATCCCCCAATGTTTGCTCTTGGCCAAAGGCAGCGGGGCAGGAGCAGCTGTGGGAAGCTGCGGCAGGGGGAGGGGCGGGGGGAGGCAAGCCCCGCCGCGGTGCTCTGGACCCGGGAAGACCAGAGCCTCTCCTGGAAGCCTGCGCCAGCCGCTCTGCTGGTGAGTTACAAGCTTCCAAGGCCCTGACAGCACCCGCATCCACAGCAACCGGACAGCCGCACGGCTTGCTTCCGTGCAGGTGTTTTATGGAGCTGAGAGGGAGGGGAAAATCCCTCTTCAGTCAGCCTGCAGGCACAGGAATAAATAATTAAAGCCAAGGTTTGCCACCCTTGCCGGTGGGTAGAGAGAGTCGCGGCACTGCCACCGGGAACGTCTCTTGCGGAACGGTGCGAACACCCCCGTGGCCGTTCCCTCAGCGATGTGCCCCCACGTGCACCCTCTCAGTGCACCCTCCACACGTGTTCTACTTCCCCCTGGTCTTGCAGGCTGCAAAGACCCGAGAACAGTGGGGGAAACTGAGGCCCGGCAGAGAAACGCCGTCACGTGCACTCCAGGAGGTACAGGGCGGCGTGCGCTCAACAAGGTGGACAGGTCAAGCGGTGCAGCAAACGGTGCAAGGTGGAGCACCAGAGTTGAAAGCAATGGTGTGCTGCTGAATGTTTTAAGAACCAGCTTTCCAGGGAAAGAAAAGGTTCTGATTTGTAGTCATTGCCAGTTTCCGTACAGCACACACTCCCTCTCCACGGCTGATTGCACGCTACCAGCGCTTTAACGACTGGCTTGCAAACTTCCTAAAGATTTAATGATCAGCACCAGCAGGAGCTGGATCCGGCAGCCCACCGAGAAGACGCTTGTCCACAGGGAGCCTGCAGACCAGCTTGGCAGGTGGGCCCCCGGAACACACGTGGTAAATAACAACCACCACCAACAGCGTAGCCCCTACCTGGAGAGAGTTTCAGACTGCACTCGCGTAGCCTACCATGAGGTCACCGTCCACCCAGCCCCACTGCCCACCGGTCCGCAGCCCTGTACCCTCTGGCTTCCCTCTTCCCAACGCATCTGTGTTCTTCTGTGGCTAGACCCTCCTCCGGTGCTCCGCGCCCTATGTCCTCCCCCCTCCTCAGGGACATTGTTCCGTGAGTATCCCCTCTTTTCTCTAATCCTCAGCCTCTTCCTCTCTGCTTCCTCCTTCTCATCACCTTTTGGGCATGCGCTGGCATCTCCCTCTTTCGTGGAACAAATTTCTCTTGACCCTCATCCTGCTCCGTCTCTCTCCTCTCCACAAGGAAACATCCTGAAAGTATCATCTGTTCCCACTGTCTCTGCGTCGTCACCTCCCATTCACCCCCCATCTCCCTACCTTCTAGCTTCTGCCCCGTCACTCCCCTGAAAGCTCAGGAAAAGGCCAGCAACAACTTTCTACAGACATGGCCGTCTCAGAATCCTTACTTTCCTTCCAAGGACCGCAGAGCAAAAAAGCCTAAATAAACACTTGTATGATCAGTGTGGAAAGTGGCAATTCTCCAAGTCTTTCCAGAAGGACTGTTAGTCAAGTTGCAAAGGCCGGTGGGGCTTTTGCTCTGGAAGTCTTTAAATTGGCCGTGAACGGCAGCAGGAAGGATGGCATTCAACTGGGAATGAAATAAATGATGGAATAGTAGCAAGGAGAGGGATTGGAGGTTGGGGGTGGAGGCAGAGAGGGTGCAGGATTGAAGCCTCTGCTCTGGGTATGTGGGACGAGAAAGAAAAAGAGAGTCTCGGTAGAGCAGCAATAAAAATGCCTTTAGAAAACTGTTCTTGGACCTCAGGAGATACTTAAGTGGGTGACTGTGAAGAATGCGGTGTTGGCCCTCTCTCCGTGTCTCCCCCACGGAACCCTGAGTAAATGCCACAAGGCTCACTAAAGCATTAGTATGAACGGATTGAGGGAGAGGGAGCTCCAAGAGAAAAATAAGGGGACAGCTGACATCTGGGTTACACCAGCTACAGCAGGGAGGAATGACAAGTGAATTCAGCAAAAATGTTTTATTTCCACATCTATTGTCAAGTCTAATTATTGGTTGAAATTAGAGGTTCTGCCCTGATCATGGCCATGAATAAATAAAAATATGTTTGAATTTCAGCAGATGTCATTGAATTTCACATATCCTTCCCTTCCCAGAAAGGAAAAGAAAGATCCGGCTAGCCTTTTCAAAGGCTGACATCCACACGTAAGGCACAGAAATTTGTTCTAGAAATGACTCACTTGCCCAACGAAATGAACGCCAAATCAGAATTCCTGAATTTTCTTTCTAGCCACATCGATATTGGAGGCACACTTGGCAAGAAAACACCAGTCTCCGGGAGCAGTTTTCCTCTGCACAGCACACACGCGAAGTGCTCACACAGTCAATCACCTAATAACAGATAGCAAGAGTCCACTCTGGGCCAGGAAGTGCAAGTGCCATTGAAGTCAAATAATGGGTAAGCTGTGGCGCTTCCCTCGAGGAGCTCGTTAGCTAACACCTACCAACATTTGCGAGGCTGTAATTTGGGTGTAACTGTCAATGCTCACGCCCAAGTTAGTGATGAACGAGGACACCACGCTAGGACCTACCCTAAGGTTTAGCTTGACAAGAGCCATGTCCCCGGCCCTGACCCTCCTCCTCCCGCCCTCTGATCCAGCTCTGCTCGCACAGCACCAGCTTGGTCCCTCTGCTGCATTCGCCAGTCCTCACACCTTGACACTGGGCTACTGAGTTCCTGCCTAGTAGTGCGGGTTTCGGCAGCACCGGGAGCAGATCACCGGTTCTGCTGACAAAAATGCTTCCACAGGTTTTCAACTGAACCAGGCTCCCAACTACATCATCAGTGGGACTTTTTCTGTCCTGGGGGCTGTGCCAAATCAACCTCTGCCTGCCCACCCACTCACCAAGAGGCACACTTCCCTGTGGCCAAGTCCTGCTAAGGCTTTTGAAGCAGCAGAATTCGAAAGATTCAAGAACCAGATTCTGAGAAACGACCGTGAGAGGTAATTCAGCCCAGCTTCCTGCCTTCAGCTACATAATTTGGAGTGGGCCTCCCTTTGAAGTGAAAAGGGAAGCATCACCCTCGTCCTGATGATCCTAAGTAGAACAATTAACACACACTTGGACCCGCATCTTAGACGAGAATAGAAATGAAAACAAAACAGATATATCGAGAGGATAAGAACAGTTCTTTGTTTATGCTAACATCTACTGGGCATGTGCTTGGTGCTAGGCCCTGTGCTATATTCTATAATTTAACCCTCATATTGTTACCATAAAGTGGGCACTATGATTCTACCCATTGCACAGATTTGAGAACGGAGATACTGAAAGGTTAAGGCCAAGTCAGAGCCAACGCTTAACCCAGCTGCAGAACCCCTTTACCACTAGTGTTCCTCCACCAGACCTCCTAGATAGGTCTGAAATGCATCTCCGTCCGACCCAAAACTAATTCCATTGTGTCACTCAAGCCAAGGGCTAGTCACCGGAAGCCTGAAATATTTGGACAAACATTCCACGCGCGTGGGCCCTTATCCCCTCCACTTGTCCAGGTCACCGGCCAGGGTTTGTTTGGTCCATCAGCAAGTGGTACTGCCTCGTGCCCTTGGCATTGCGTGCAGGGCTCCAACACCATAAACCTTCTGCCCTGAGTCATGTTCTCATCCCACATCCCACACATCAACTCCCGTGTGCACCGCTCAGGCCAGCTATTTGTCTTTATGTCTATTTAATTGTGCCAATTCGGTCTCCGCCAAGAGGTTTATAAGCTGTACGGGGGCAAAGACCATGTTTCTGCCTTTCTCTCTGTGTATTACGCCCAGACTGCAAACAGGTGATGCTCAATAAATACACACAAAAACGCTGAATCTGCTTACGCCCCCAAATCCCTATGAATTCAGGAGTTGAATAGAAGCATGAGGTAACATCAGGCAGTTATATGGGAGGGAAAAAAAACCCAGACTGGGACGTAAATTGGTATCACGTATTCCCCAAAAGGTGCATTTGAACCTTCTTCCTTTTCACCAAGTCGTCTGAGCAATGTGGACTCATGCTCCCTCACCCCTACCCGTGCCATAAACCCTTCCACCTTCCCAGGAGACAATGTGTTTGGTTGCAAAAATAAAGACCAAGGTCAGTGCAGCTTTGCTCTGAGCCTCTGATTCCCAAGAGGGCAGGAAGCAATATTTCCAAGCGAAATATGGAGCCCCCAAAATAGGAGGTCTATAGACTCTTTGCAAAGTGCTTGTTTCGTGTCGAGAAAATTCCAGCCCAATGAGAAACCAGATGGGTAGACGCACCAAATATTGAAGACAGGCCTCAAGGCAAAGCAGACAAGCACTCTCTCTGGTGTACACTGAGCTGAGGAGTGATCCTCCAGCCGTTACGAGCAGAGAAATGTCCCACCAGAGTTTTCCAAATAGCAAACTCTTAGTCCGATGATTGTTTCTATCATTTGCCATATTTTCTGTCCAAAAGCCTCTCTAGTTCCTACATGGTTAGCAGCTTTTATAGCCCAAGATAAGTGTCCATCCCTTTTAATTTTCATTGTTGCATCTGTTTTGCCATTTCCCTGCAGCAGGTTGTATTACAACGGAAGGATTAATGAGGAAACGGATGCAAACATTTTTATTTCAAATAGCAGCTCTCAGACAAGATCTGGAAAACGGAATCGAGCCATATGATTGTAAAAGAAAAAAAAAATCCTTGCCATCCAACTATTGGGCATTTTGCCATTATTTGTGAATAGCATGTAAATACAAACAACTTAACTGGGGTGGGGGAGAGATGTACATTTTTCATTTGTGTCTGGCTAATCATTTTTTTTTTATTATTAATTTGGTCCCTTTTATTTCACATAAATGTCATCTCAAGCACCAAACATCAACAAATAAGATCGTTTATCTTGCTGGGGAAAGCAAAACATTGCATTGCCATTCAGAGAAGGCAGCTGACGTCCCTACCGCACCACTAATAAAGAAGGCCTTCAGAACGAAAAATAATCATTTTCTATTACTTTCCACCATGCCTCATCCATAAACACAGGGCCGCTGGTAATTACATTTAGCGAAGAAGCATGCTCTGTGTATTACAATTTCCTGAGATGAACAAAACCCTGAAGAGAGCCCCTGACAGAGGGAGTTGTGACAAAGAACGGGGGTGGGGGGAGGGGGGGGGGAAGGTGGGCTGCCCTTCCCTCAGGTGCCTCCCTGTGCCATCGAGGGGCACAGGAGGTGGGAGGCGGGGAGGGAGGACCGAGTTTTCAGATTTTCTCCTCCCTCCGTTGGCCTGAGCAAAAAGGAAAGGCGCGATGGATCTGGAGCACACAGCCGAGACACGGAGCAGGAGGGGACCGTAGCGTAGCGGGGCGGCGGCTCATACGCACGCGCCGGCCATGGGAGGCCACACGGCCCGGGCCACGCGGACGGCCCAGTCCACACGCACGCGCACACGCATCGCGTCGCACCGCGGGTAGGGAGGCGGCGTGGCCGCGCTGATAAATCCGCCGCGAGCCCCCTGACTCCCAGCTTCCCTGTCGCCGAAGCATTTGGCTCGCCTGCCCGCGCGGCCTCCTCTGCCAAGCAAGGCACTGACTCCACGGGAGGAACCGTCCTGTCGATCTCTGCAGGAATATAAGACCTTTTTTTTCCAAGGAAAATGTTCCCCAACTCTGCAAGGGAGGTTGGCAGTACATCTCCAACTCTGGCCTGTCTTTTTAATACCCCTACAATAGCTCGGTTGGACTGAGACCAGCTGTTGGTACATTACCATTTGTAAATGCTTAAAACAGCTACTCCATGTTTTCTTGGCAACACGGACCGTGGAGGGGGGGGGCGGGGAAGCGAGCTCCAGCCACTTCCATTCAAACATTAAGAACCACTGACTGCCAGCTTTGGCATTCACCAGCCATTGTTTGCTCGGCTCTCTTCAACAAGTTTCTCTTCCCCCCACTATTTCTCCACACACCCCTCCATAGAAAAAGGAGAAGAAAGAAAATCAGCAGAGAATGTTCTGGTCCCCATGGTCCTGACTCTAGTTCACAACAATCATGTAGTTAGTCTTCCTCTGAAAGAAGACAGAGGAGCTGAAATGAACGCTCTTTGTTTGGGGCTTTTCTTTTATCTGGTTTTGTCCCCTCTCCTCCTGGCCAGGCCTGTTATCATTTTACAGGCGCTCAGCTGAAGATCAGCATCTTCCAGATGACCGCGAGATCTTCCCAGTGGCCCCTTCCCCTTTTTCTGCTCTGAATGGGTGCAGTAAGGGCATCACCTTTCCCAGGACTAGCATAGGACCCCAGCCAGAGAGACGAGTTGGGGGTGACGAGGACACAGCCAAAATCTTAAGTCATCCCTTAAAGAGCTTCTAAGAGCTCTGAAGAAAGGCTCTTGATTTTGGTCCGCCCTTCATTTCACCAAAGCCCTCTGGTTCTCGTTTGCGAGAAGAGTCAAACTCCCAAAGTCAGTACTTTGCTAGTCCAAATAAGTGAGGAATTGCGTGAAGAACACGCCAGGCCCTTTCCGGCTCCCCATGCCCACCGGGGCCGCTGTTGGCAGGGGCGGCCTCCAGGGCCACATGCCCGTCCGTGCTCCACCTGCCTCAAGCGGTAGCAGCCCAGGAGAACAGGCGCTGAAGTGCCCAGGGCTGCCGTGGCCGGGACAATAGGCTTCGTGTGCCATGTCCCTGCTCTCGTGCCCTTCTGTTCGATGGCCTCCCCCACCAAGGGCAGTGGTGGCTGCATCTGTCCTTCCTCCTCTAGTAGGATTTCTGGGCACAAGAGGACTGTCAGCATCACACAATCTCTTGGAGCGGAGTGATTGCAAGTAGCCAAATGCTGCAGCGGGGTTGAAATTCTGCACGAAAGCTCCAAGTGGACGGAGAGTGGCAGAACCTGGGCCCCCAAGGACCAGTGCTTTTGGGGGGCAATTTGGCCTGAGATTAAACAGCCCCGTCTGGTTTTATGGAAAGGTTATACGGCCGTTTCTTTGCACCGAAGGGGGGAACCTGGAAACGAGAAAGCCTGGACAACTGGTTTCGCTGTGTAAGAAGGCATCGGGGCACATAGACAGGAGCATTTGACACGAGCCCCAGCTCTGCCACTGGCCAGTTCAGCCACCAGAGACATTCGTGTCATGTCCTGGGGTCTGAATTGTCTCATCTGTAAAAATCCAGCAGTTGGATTGGACAGTTACCTGGGCCCCTTCCATTCTAGAAGGGACACTGTGCCACTGTCTTCCTAATTATCCTTAGCTTCAGCTACCATGAGTTCCAGATTGCCCCACCCTCGAGACACACACACACAGTGTACAGAAAATCCAAACACTGAATTTGAAGATTCTTTTCAAAAGTAAACTCTCTTAATACGCTTAAAAACAGATTTACAAAAATTGTTTATGCCCAACTTCTCGGGGAAAGATTGCAAATTCTTTGAGCTGAATCAGCCTCTGGGCGCTCGTGTCTGATTCAGCTTACAGTTCCCAGGCCCAGCACAGTGGCTATCACACAGTAGGCTCATTATGAATAATGTTTGTTGGGTGGGACAAATTTGATATGCCAAGTGGGGTCCCTGAGAAGGCAGCACAGGTGACGTGGGGAAGCCACGGTGGTGGGAATCGGTCAGTCTGAGACTAAAAACCGGGCCATTTACAAAGCGGATTCTCCACCTACAGCTAATTGGAAGCCTTGGCAATTGCAATGAAAGTTACACCACTCAAATCCAGGGGTTTTACCAAACCCTGCAATGTGCTTAGTAACACCAAAACAGAACATGCTATACAATTCCCTCAAACACCGGTCAGTCTGGCATACGGAGCGCAACTCCCTGTAGCAAACCTGTTATGGACAAGCCCGCTCAGCAGAACTTTGTCTGGGACATCGGATTAACTGTCGGCCACAGCCTCTTCACATTTGGTTTACGGGCCCCCTCCTGGGCTTGAAAGCTCTCTGTAGGCTGGGACTGTGTCCAGTTTGTCTGTGTTGGGTCCCCGGAGCCTGGCACAAAAGGTGTTCCAGTAATAGTTATTTAATACCGAGGCAGTTTGGGAGGAAAAGGATACAAGAGCTGTCTTCGGATCCCTTCTTCTCATTTTGTCTGAAGGCCTTGGTGACTTCACTTGTTACATCTACAAAGATGGCTAAGAAAAAGACAGTGACACCTTCTGACATGGGAGAAAACAAACAATCCCACGGTCGTGAAGAACCAGAGGTGGAACGGAAGGGCCGAGCCAGCCCTTACGTACGGCAGTCAGCCGGACAGATCACAGCTCAGCCGGACGGTCAGCCACTCAGCCGGACAGATCACAGCTCCACCGGGCCCCGGAGGAGACCCAGGGAGTTCACCCAGTGCATTCAGAATTGCTGCTGGGCCCCAGCAGGTCAGTGATGGAGATGCCAGGAGAGGAGAGCTGCCGCGAAGCCTGCACGCCGTGGTGGCGAGCAAGTCACAAGCATGTAGACAGCCAGAGCGGCTGGGATGGGAACAGGGCCATGAGGATTAATACTGGGTAACAGGTATGAAGCATGGCTCTGAGCACCTCGTGTACGCCCTCCCCCCCCCCCCACCAGAGCACCGTGACGACGTACAATGACCATCCACCCTGCACAGGTGAGGAAGCCAACACACAGGGAAGAGAGGCTAGCCCGTGGTTAGACAGCTAGTAAAGAGCCGGCTGGATTCCAAGCCCGGCAGCATCTGAAACAGTGGTTCGCAGAAGGCCACCAGCTGAGGTCAGTACCGAGGGAGGGCAGTAGCCATGATGCTCACTCCCATACCACACAGAGCCCCGTGGCATCTGCCGAGGTGAAATAGGGGCCTCCTGGAAACACCCCAAGCATCACCAGGGTGCACAAGTCCTGTGACGTCTACTGTCGTCAGTGCAAATCTGCTGAGCACTGGGTCAGGGGGAGTACCCCCGAGGCAGCACCAAGGCCCGTACTGGCACCAGCCTCGCTGATAAAGGGGACACCTAACCTTCTCATGTCCTCTGCCAGCAAGGAGACATGCAATATTTCCCCTCTGTCTTCTTTATTTTGCCTATAACCCCCCCCCCCCCCACCACCAGGTTATCCAGTAATATCATCCAGGCTCCACTGAAGGCAGCATGGCAAAACAGGAGTGATGGGTACAGAGGCCACCTCATCTGGGTTCAAATCCTGCCTTTTGCCACTTAGTGTGATCCTAGGCAGGGCTCTTAGCTTTTCTGTGTCTCAGTTTCCTCATCTATAAAATGGGGATAATGATCGTACCAACCTCCTGGGGCTGTTGTGAAGATTACCCCACCACTTTGCCCGGCACACACCACAGCTGCTTTCCCGCGTCCCACCCCCACGGGGCGCAGACACTGTCTCTCTCCCTATGCTACGTCATCATCTCTCCTGGTCCATTTTTACCATTACTGCCGCTGCTCCTTCGGCAGACCCCACTATTTAGGGATCACATTCCTGCCTCCAGGGCAGTGTGATACAGCAGAAAGGTTTGGATTCAAGTCTCAGCCCCGCCAGTGTGGGATCTGGACCCATTTACTCAGCCCCCAGGAAGCACAAAGCCTGACCCAGACATAAATGTACGTGACGAAAAACAGCCTCAGCAGTTGGCCTGCCCGGTCTAATACCTTTGCCAGCACCACTAGCTGCGTGACCTTGAGCCAGACGCTCAACCGTAGTACTATGCTTTGATGGCCTCATCTATAAAATTAGGATGATGCCACAATGCACCTCATGGGCTTGCTGTGAGGACCCAGGGAGAATATACATGTACCCAGACACCTGCAAGTGTGCAGTAAATTCTAGCCCTTCTCATCACCTGCCTTGTCTGTAGCCTGGGAGTGGTGCTACCTACTGGATGGGTAGGCCGGGGGGACTAGAGAATTGAGTGAAGGGACGTGTGTGACACACAGAGCACAGGTCTTGCACACAGTCAGCCCTCAATAATAGAAGTCCCCGCCCCTTCCCATGCCTTCGTCTGTCTGTCCCTCGGGTCAGAAAGGCCTCCCATCACCTCTGCCTTCCAAAGACCTCAAGCATCGTCACGCCCACTAAAATCCCACCTCCTCCACAACCTTCCCAGGTTCATGTAAAACCATTCCCAGTCCTTTCCCAATATAGCCAAGGAGGTTCCTCTGCTCTCTCCACCCTTCCCCCCACCCCAGCCTCGTGTCCTTGGTAGACCATAAATACTTGACAAAGACTTCCATACTGTTTCCCTGACTATGTACCAAACACTGTGCTAAGATTTCTGTTTTTATGTCATTGAATGTTAGTCAGCTCAGGCTGCCATAACAAAATACCACAGACTGGGAGGCTTAAACAGCAGACATTTGTTTTCTCACAGTTCTGGAGCCTAGAAAGTCCAAGATCAAAGTTCCAGCCAATTCAGTGTCTGGTGAGAGCTCTCTTCCTGGCTTGTAGATGGCCACCTTCTCACAATGTCCTCACATGGCCTTTCCTCTGAGCATGCAGAGAAGGAGAAAGAGTGAGCTCTCTGGCACCTCTTCCCTGTAGCATAAGGGCCCTACCCTTATGACCTCATTTAACCTTAATTACTTCCTGGGAGACTCCCTCTCGAAAGATAGCCACACTGGGAGTCAGGGCTTCAACATATGAATTTGGGGAAGAAACAAACATTCGGTTTATAACACACTCCAGTAATTCTTTGAGATGGGTTTAGAGTTTATTGATAAGGGCATGGAGTCTTTGCCCCAGGTCACAGAGCCAACAAGTGGGTGGTTATCTGCCTCCAGAGCCTGAGTCTTCAGGGCCTTTCCAAAGACCCACACTTGAGAGAAGATTATGGCCACGGCACCTAGACATGAGCTCCTCAAGGACACCTCAGGAGCTGAGGAGATCCAGGATAAAGGAGGCATCCAGCGGGATGGGGAGGCTCTGACAAACCTCCCTCCCACCTCAGACTTTCCGGAAGGTTGTATATGACATCATGCGCAACTTTACATATTCATTCAACAAACACTTAGACAATACCTGCTAGGTGTCCAACATTGCTTTTGGTGCTGGGCCTCCAGTAATGAGCAAAGCAGTCCTGGTCGTTGCTCTCAGGGAACTTTCAGGGTTATAGACAAATGCTCAACCACAATCCAGTGCCAAAAGTGAGGCCAGCGCTCTATAGGACGTAAAACCCAGGTCTGGACTCTGCTGGGCTGGAATGGAAAGGTTGTACTCATTCTAGAACAAGACACTGCTTTTGCGTTGACAAAACCTCAACACCACCCTGACATGTGCACGTAAACAAAATGGCCAGTGTGGTTATTTGATTGACTTCGTCATAACAGAGGTTAGGAATTCTGAGTCCTGCCTTCCTCCAGAATGGCCTCAATTCAATCCATTTTGCTAGACAGCCATTATCTACCAGGGGTAAAGTCCCATGCTAGGCACTGGGCAAGCATTTGGGAGAATATTGAAGGAAAAGGCCCTCGCAGCAAGAATTTTAAAAAGGCCTATGCCTTTGGATCTCTTTATGGCTGAACTCTGAGATGAAAACCAAACTCCAACCTCAGCCTTCACCTTGACTTGGCCCACTGAAGGTCAACAACCCCTCCTGCCCTCCCAGCCTGAGCTGGAGAGGTGAGAGGAAAAGACAGAAGGCTTTATTATACCACCCAGGCCACGCCTGCCAAGTTCTCCCCACAACCGCTTCAAAAAAAAAAAAAAAAAAAAAGATGGAGTGAAAGGGAATTGGAAAAATGGAACCCCCTACATCCCAGAAATATTACTTTCATGAGCTGTATGAATTATTTAACAGACAGCTGAAAAGACCAAACTCAACAGAAGAATACAAAAAAACAGCTCGGTACAGACACCTTCCCCGAAGCCCATGACAATGAAATGTATTTTATGCCACAGATCAACATGCCAGAGAAGGAGGCTTCAGAGACAGATGCCCACAGGGATCATTAGCTCCTTATCTCTCAACCCTTTGCCACCAGCATCCAGATCTCCGAGCCTGGGCAACCCAGGGGGAGAGGAGCTGAAAAGTGTGTATATTGTAAGTGTTGGTTAAACAACCCCACCGTATTCTTATTTGCTGGAGGTTTTAGGGAGCAGATGTAGGACTGGCAGGGCTTGGAGCTGGCGATATTGTTCTAGCTCACTCAGAGCCAATGGGGAAGGAAAAAAAAAAAAAAAGCCACACACACAAATACAAAAAGCTGCATTTGGTGCTTGCGCCTGGGCGTGCGTACTTGCTCTGTGTATCTGCTCGGCCAAGGCTCCTTAAAGTCAAGCTGACCGATGCAGAACTAGGCTTGGGGCCCGGCCAGGAGAAACCACTTCTCCCCAGGAGCCACGTCACGGCCGGTGGGGGGGGGGGGGGGTCCCTCCTCGGCGGTGGGGCCACAAGCTTCCCTTACCGCAGGCGCAAGGGGGCTGGGGCGGCCACTCGCCCACCGCAGGCTCAGGGCTCTCGGTTGCTAGAGAAAGGGCAAACAAATGGAGAACCAACTAGAAAGGCGGCCAGCAGCAGTGAGGCAGTGCTGCAGCTGCCAGGCAATAACTTAGATAGTTACAGCTGCCATCACCTAGTTCATGCAAGCTTTTTAATATCTTTTGGCAGCTCTCGGTGTCACAGCACAAAGGGAGAGTTGGCACTTCGCAGCACACTTTGTTTGACATAACTGTAGGCAGGACCCAGCTGATACCTTCCGTAATGTGGATGGGTTTGCTCTTAAGGTGCGTTTCAGCAGATCAAACGGTTCTCCCCCCGCCTCCCTCTCCCCTCCCGCCACCCCCTGCTCGTGTGCGGGGCACGCACCACCACTAAATCACACATTGGGAACCAGACCAGATGAACGGGAGGACTCAGCGGGTGCAACATAAGGCTGGCCCCATAAGCACCCAGCTAAGGAGGAGAGGAAATGTGCAGAAGACAGGGAGCAAAACGAGAAGGGGAAAGGAGGAAAGAAAAATAGACACTGTGTTCCAGAACTCTCCCAAGCCTTACCGGGAGACCCAGTCCCCGCTTCCCCACCCCCAGGCTCACGGCACTTTGAAGAAATCACAGTACTACTACCTTGCTTCCTGCTCCTCACTCTTGAAAGTTACTCGCCGCTTGCCAACCCCCAGCCCCCAGTCCCACCTTCCTAGAAACCGCGTTTGCTCCAGGTATCTCCCTGCCCTGTGTGACTCTTCCAAGGGCCAACGGAGAAGAAAGCACTGTGCAGAAGCGCTTCCCAAGCCTAGGGAGTTGTCATGACAATTCTCTGTGATCCCTCCGCCAAGCCAGGCATCCTTGTTTGGCAGATCCAGGAGCCTTGCTGGGACTTAGAGAAATAGTCTTCTCTAAGACCCCACAGCACAGATGGGCATGAAGCAGACATGTGAGCAGAGGAGGGGCAGAGGATGGGCACGGGGACACGAGAAGAAGGAGAGGTTGGTAGACACTCTGCCCAGGCTGAGCTGCACGTGGTGGAGACATTTAGACTTGGAGGGAAAATCATCATCACTTCTCTGTCTTAGCACCGGTCTTGCCACACCACCCCCCACGACCCTCCCCCCCCCCCCCCAACCGGCACGTTCCTTTTGTGCATCCTTCCAAATGGTGGTTCTGGTTGCCTGCTGGATGCCTTGGGGAAAGCCACCAGGAAGGCAATCAGAGGCAAAAAAAAAAAAAAAAAAAAAAAAAACCACCGTGGCAATTATCAAGGATGATGATGGGCTCCTCGTGGTTGGCATATTCGTTTTCTCAAGCTGCAGTAACAAAGTATGGGACTTAAACAACAGAAATGCATCGTCTCAAAGACCTGGAGGCTAGAACTCCAGGATCCGAGTGTCAGAAGATTGGCTCCTTCTGAGCGCTGTGATGGAGACCCTGTTCCATGCTTCTCTCCTAGCTTCTGGTGGTTTGCTGGCAATCTTTGGGGTTCCTTGACTTATGGTTGCAAAACCCTGATCTCCGCCTCCACCTTCACGTGACATTCTCCCCATGTTTGTGTTGTCCCTGTGTTCAAATTTCCCCTTTTTTATAAGGATACCAGTCACTTTAGATGAGGGGCCCACCCTATTCCACTATGACCTCATCTTAACTAATCAAAGCTACAACAACCTTATTTCCAAATAAGGTCACGTTTGGAGGTACTCAGGATTTAGGACTTCACCATATGAAATTTGGAGGTGGGAGAGATACAATTCAGTCTAGAACAGTTGGGTACTATCCTGTCCACATTGTATTACTTCCAACCCTTGTCTGTCCCACAAGGTGAGTATCATCGTCCCCACTTAGCAGAGAATGCAAGTAGGGCTCAGAAAAGTCAGGGGACCGGCCTGAAGTTAGACAACTATAGGACCATCTGAATGCCACAACTGACCTCTGCCAAGTGCCTGGGAGTTGGCCATGGCCATGCTTCTCCCCTAGGACCGAAAATGGGTCTCGACCTTCTTTTGATGGGCTATCTTGTCTGGAGTAGCCTGGCCTAGGATCACTTGGCTCCATCAGATTCCAGCATAAATCATTCTCAAAGCTGTGTTTTCTCCAGAATGCACGTGGCAGGCGGTCTGCAGGTGTGGAGCCTTGGATGGGCACGGAAGCAGGGTGCATTGCTCTCATTCACATGCTGCTTCTGCTTGGCAAGATTCTCCACTTCTCCTGGGCTCTAAAGGAGATGACATATTCTGTCCCTTCTCATCATGCATGCATTTAGTACTTGGTATCGATTTATTATTTGTTAAAGTAATAAAATACTGGTGTGGCAGTACATGCTACATAGCGTGGGTTCAATAAGTGTCAGTTGCCCATTTCCTGTCTTAACATGCCTGCGAACTTTCTCTCCTCACTATCACTGCCGCCTGCTCTGGAAACACAAGCTCACTGTTGCGGAGATAGGAGCGAGGTACCAGTGCAGTCCCGCGAGGCAACCCGTATGTACCTGGCCGCCACCTAAATAAACAAGTAGCATTTATTGATCACTTCATGCCAGGCACAGCTCAACCAATTTCCATTAATTAGCTCAATTAATTCTCCCAGCAGTCCCATAAGGAAGACCCATTATTACCCCCACTTTATCGATGAGGAAACTGAGAACAAAACTGTTAAGGGACCAGCTACAATTCCTTGAAAGGGCCAAATAGTATAGAGAGAGAACTGTGTTATGATTGCACTAACTAGAGTTTTGCTTACTCAGAGGGAGATCTGAATTAGAAGGTCCTAGTGTGATCGCCTTGGAGGAAATGTGGCTTCATCAACTTAGAAACAGCACATCCCCTTACAACCTCTCAGGTTAGCAACCCCTCAGTTAAACAGTCAACCAGTTAGCCTGGCAGAGTTACCCTAACAGGGGCTACAAAGGTAGTTACTTTGCAGGAATTAAACTTTTCTTCTGCTACTCTATTTTGTTCTTTACTCACCAAAGACTTCTTCCCTAGTGTCCAAATACTGATCAATGTCCCCAAACTCCCATTTTAGTAGAAAATTCAAATAAATGGGATTGTCCTCTACAGTCAAGACTTTCCAACATGCTCTCAAGCTTACAGGTATGATCTCACCATGGACGTAAGCATCACATGCAGGTATCAGACTCCCTTCCCCTCTGACAAAGCAAGAATAGTTTTATTTCCAGCTTCCCTGCTCCCAATCAGAAACACAGTGCCTCTTGGCCCTCTTGTGCTGAATAATTTCAGCAGTTTCCAAAACAAAATTAAATACAGCCCTAGCTTGAGAAATGTTCCACCTCCTGGAGTCAGGGCATTTAGTATTATTATTCCCTTATTATTATTCAAAACAAATAAGAATGATAAAACATCAGTTGGAGCCACTCCAGCACAGAAGGAACTGGAATATCTAATAAAAAACATAGTATTCCACAAATAGAAAGTGTTAGAAAATGCAGAAAAACAATGGCAGAGGACGTTCTGAACCTTCCCCCTAAAACAGAGATCACCTGAAATAATAGAGCAACAATAAATGTCCAATCAAATCAACACAAAGAATACTGTGTAGGGTAACCCCATTTGAAACCTGAGAAAAATAAAATGTAAAGCACAGGGCCTGGCACACAGTAGGACATCATTTTCAATTTCCTCCCCTTTCTGGTGGCATTACATGGAGCTTCCTTCCAATAGTCTAAGTTCTTTGGCTAAGGTTGTCACCATCAGGGACTCTTTGCCCTCCACTGGAGTACCTCCAGTGACCCCCACATCCAGGAAATCTCATTCCATGAAGGGCCATTAAAGCCCCATTTCAACCTGAGCAAATGTTTAATTCCAAGTGAAGAAAAATCCTGGGATGCTGGCAACCGCGAAAGGCCATCCCTTCCCAAAGAAGAGTGTGGCAGGTTCATGGCTGCGCGACTCTTGTCTGCTCCCTAGAACAGAGGGGTGTGAATTGCACACAGAATTGAAGAGCCAGCCTCTGCTCAGGTCCCCCAGTTACCTCCATTCCCAGAGTCTCCTGCGTTAACACACCCAGCCCCATCCAAATGGGGCCCCATTCCTGAGATGCCTGACTTTGGGCATGTGGATCTCAGTTTGCTGGGTGGAAGGGCTTATTCACAGATGATTCACTTTACCTAGACCTGTTTCCAGATGCAAACCAGGTGGGAAAACAGTAGACTCAAAGCCCCCAAGGGACCACCATACCTCTATTCCTGCCTGCTTTCCTCCATACTGTTCAGCGTCAACTCCCACTGCCACTGTTGGCTTTGGGGAAGGGTGGAGGAGAAACGCAATGCACTGTAGGGGCCGAGCCCCAGAACAGTCTGCATTACCTGTGAAAGGGGAGGAGAACTGTGGGCACAAATCCTATTTATTTGTATTCACAATAATGAACCTAATCCTCGATAGAGTCAAGAAAATCTCCTTCCATCATAGTTATCACTAATAGCACACCCCCCTTGAAAAAATTTAATGGAAACTCCAAAAAACTTAATAAACAATCTATCTAACAATTGAAAATGTGCTAAGTAAATCCAAATAATTGAATACAAAGCAATAATTTAAAATGCTGCTTACGAAGATTTTGAGGACTGGGGAAATAGTGATGACATAAGGTTGGATTAAAAACAGGATACAGGATACATTTACATACAGTTTAATCCCAGCTATATAAATACAGAAAACATATACAGCACTAGATATTGTTTTGTCTGCCAGTATCCCTTTTCCCCACCCCAACTCCAGCTTTTCTGGGAACTTCACATACACACACACACACACACACACACACACACACACACACAAATAGAGTTGCCACAGAGGAGTCATCATGCACAGTTGCACAGTATGGCTGGCCCTGGCCCCAGCTGATGGTCCAAGGTAGATGTGTGACCCTAGCCAGGACAATCGTCTCCCTCCCCAGTAATTCTGAACTGGAACTGAGGGAATCTGTCTCTTTCCAGCAGTAGAAGCGATAGGACATAGAGGCCAGGAGTTGCAGATGTGGGTCCACATGTCCTAGCCTGTGGGCCAGAGATGCCGGCAGCTGATCCACAGAGAGAAGAGACGAGAGGAGGCACACGCACAGAGGGAAAACCAAGAGTCACAGCACGTGAGTCTCTGCTGTTCTTGCTCCTGGGGCCGGCCACACTTCCGCCCTTGGAACCCACAAAACACACGAGCCTAGACCTTCAGAATAAAGCCCCCTTTTTACCCAGGGTGCTTGAATTGGATTTCTGTCACTGTAACCAAAAGAACCCTAACCAATACGTGCTCCATCAAATACCCAGTTATTTACACCCCCCCCCCCCACCTGCTTCAAAATGTTGGGGAAGGGGGTGTGATTACAAGTGATCTCACTTTGCTTCTCTGCATTTCCCAAATTCCCTACTATGAACACTTTCATCATCTGATGTACAGTGACCACCTCCAAATGCACCCCTTGGATTCGCTTACACACAAACATACTTTTGCTCTACTTAACAGAAAATATGTATTTATGAAATATGTATTTTATGCTAATGTGAACATTTTATTTTTTATTGTTATTATTATATAATCTTCATAGCAGATACAGAGACCAATATCCTGGAGAGTGTTGGTCTTTTTGAGGCTCCCCCTCCTGAGGCCTCTGATGCTCCACTGCAGGCCTGCCTCTCCCTTCCCCACCCCTGCCCTGGCCTGGCCCCCAAGTCATTCCTTCCGTGTCAGCCATTCCCAGGTCTCTGCTGATTCATTGTCCAAAGGTCAGCCATTTGCACACCAGAAAAGGAAGGGCAGGAAAACTGCCATCGTTCCGCATGGTGTGACCACACTTCTTTTTACTTCTACTGCTCCCCCAAACCATGGCCATTTTGGCCTCTTCTTTTTCCCCAGTGAATCCTTCAAAAGCTCTTTCTTATTCTTTGGAAGCAGAGAGCAAACCCTCTTTTCTGACTGAGAATCAGAAAACTTGGCTGGCACACCCCCTAGTGGTGGCCTAATGAATCCCCCCTCGATTACTATAGGTTGCACACCCCTGGGGTTTCTCAAAGTGGGTTCCATGGGACCCCTGGTTCTGCAAGAAGATCGGAGAGGAGAGAAGTATTTTATGCTCAAGTTAGATCTGAAAACACTGGGATAAATGAAAGCAATCGGTTTCCTTATTGGTGGACGCCTCCAAGTCTTTAATATACTCATGAACATGACTCTCAAAGATTAAGATTTTAACATGCAGTGCATCCCAGATTTATTTGATCAGAGTTTGGGGAGATCATAGGAAGAGCTACCATTCACTGAGACGTACTACCGATCATAGTACTCTCATTTATAGATGGAGAACTTGATGTTTAAAGAGGTCAAATGTCTTGCTGAAGTTAGGTCTGTCTGCATGACACCAAAGTCCGTGTTCTCAACCATTCCAAGACCCTGACTTTTTTTATTTGTTCCAGGATATTACTCTTCAGATTCCACTCGCATAAAATATGCAGTCTTGTACATATCACTCCACTTGTTTCCCATATTACCAGTCATGCAATACTACAAATCGTCTCCCTGTGGGACAAGAAAAGCAGGAGACTACAGAGGATATTGAGGGCTCTCTGATTGCCCTTGGGAAGCTTTGGTTTCCATGCAATGAAGAGAGGGTCAGTGTCTCAATGCCACAAACAAAATCCTTCTTGAAAATCTCAACACAAGGGTTATGACAGGATACCACGTCAGGGAGCCTAATGTATATTTCCCAATGATATTATGGAAAATAGAGTAGACTGCTTTTTTATTTCATCTAAAAGCTTAGTTTGTCTTGAATCTTATGTATCTGTTGACCTGGTTTTATAAGCAGTAAAACATTCTATGTGCATACCTGGGCTTTTTTGGTCTATTAAAAAGTGGAGATGATAATACCCACCTCACATCACATTTTTATGTCAAATGTAAGTACATATATGTAAAAAGTGTAACTCTGGATTGTTTTTTTGTTTGGGGAATTTTTTTATTTTTTTCTTTAGTTTCTAGTAGAAGAAGCCCAAAGATGATTTATTGAGTCACATAACTTAAAATTCCAGGCTTCAGGCACGGTTGGATCCGGGGGTTCAAATGAGACCATCATTAGACCTGAATGCATGTTACTTGTATTTTTAGAGAAAAAGAAATAGAATACAGTGCTATAAATATGTCTTGGTCCCTTGTCCTGGTGGACACAGAGAGATACTATAAATAATTACATGGATGTTGGGCATTTGGGTATAGACCCCAATTCTACAACTGAGCCTCCGCTACCCTTTTTGAGACTTGGTTTTTCCATCTGTAAAAATGGGCACACTACTTGTCTTTTTCCCCTTCAATGGAAGCTAGAATAAGTTGTAAAACTTTCAAGGGCTTTTTTCCTTGGAAGATTAAATATTGTGGGTTTTTGTGTGTGTGTTTGGGGGTATTTTTTCTGCTATTAATGTTCACAGAGATCGCACTTATCACTGGCAAAGGGTTTTACAAGTTTTTATTTGTTTTATAAATTTATCATTTAAAACTCCATAATTAGCCTGGCAAAACATACACCTTCAACATTACAACCACAGTTTAAAGCCAATCAAGGCACAGGGGGAGCTGAGTATATATATATATATATATATATATATATATATATATCCATGTATATATGTATCCATATTTAAATTCACATTGTGTGTATGTGCGTGTGTGTGTGTGTGTGTGTGTGTGTGTTGCAAGACACATAAATGGCAAATAAGGAAACTTAAAAAAAAAAAAAAGACAGATAGATAGTCCCAGATTTTAAAACCACCCCAAGGTAGAACAGGTGGTGAAAATATAATAAAACATGTTGCAAGGAACTTGTCATGAATTTTAAAAACAAAACCGCCTACAGACCACATAAACCGCTCTGAAACTCGGCTAAATCTGAAGTTCCCAAACTATTTTAAATGACAAAGCAGAAGTTCCCGAGAGAGGGAGTCCAACAGAAATGGTTTGAGGGCGATTGCTGCGGAACTCTCATGGAACAGAGCTCGAACAGACGGGCAGACACCCAGCCCGCTCCCCTTGCCAGGCTGGGCCACGTGCAGCTGTACGGCCCTCGGGGCCAGACCATGTGCATGGGGACCGAGGATTCTGTTGACAAAGGCCTCCGGGAGCCTCCTGCACCCACCTCCCCACCTGCTCGGTGGTTTCTCAATGGATCTAAAGGCAAACATTTGGACGATCTGACCAGAAGCTGGGCCTACATTTGTGGACATCCAGTTCCTGGTGCCCTATTTGAAGGCATGCTAAAGGCCCCAGCCCAGGGATACAGGCAGACGCCCCTTCTCTCTGCAGCACGCACCGGCAGAGACCCCAACCGTTCATTTGGTACAACCACCTGCCTGTTCTTTATTCTTGGTCAACAGTTTATGAAGGGCTTTTAGCTCCACTGCCTCTCTCCGTTACACAGAAACACTGGGAGCTACACAGACACCATGGAAGGACTTCATTTTGATTGTGGAAACTGAGGAAGAGGTAAAGTGATCTGCCCCAAATCACAGAGCTGGACCGACAGCCCCAGATTTCTGACTCCTGGTCTAGTGCTCTACTAGAATATGTTTCCTAAGACCATCCAGGGGCGCCTGGGTGGCTCAGTCGGTTAAGCATCCGACTTTAGCTCAGGTCGTGATCTCAGGGTTCTCGGGGGTTTGAGCCCTACATCAGGTTCTGTGCTGACAGCTCAGAACCTGGAGCTTGCTCTGGATTCTGTGTCTCCTCTCTCTGGTCCCCCCCTGCCCTCAAAAATAAATAAAGATTTTTTTTAATTAAAAAAAATCCAAGGATATGGGATGCCTAGGTGGCTCAGTCAGTTGAGCGTCCGACTCTTGGTTTCTGCTCAGGTCATGATCTCACGGTTTGTGGGTTCAAGCCTGCGTAGGGCTCTGTGCTGACAGAGTGGAGCCTGCTTGGGATTCTCCATCTGCCTTTCTCTCTGCCCCTTTCCCTCTTGTTCTCTCCTCTCTCTCTCTCTCTCTCTCTCTCTCTCAAAAATAAATAATAAACATTAAAAAAAAAAAAGACCATCCAGGGATAGGAGTTGGGGGAGGAGCCAGCATTCTGCTCCCTCAAACCCAGGCTCATCTAAGGAGGTCAAGCCAGGAGCAGAAGCAGTGAGCATGCACCCCAGCTAACCAAGAAGCCGGAGCCCCATTTCAGGGCAGGCAGCCCTCACTGGGTACCAGCAGATTGTTATGCAGGAATGGCAGGTCTTCTCATTTTTTTTTAAATGTTTTTAATGCTTATTTATTTTTGAGAGAGGGAGAGACAGAGCGTGAGAAGCGGAGGGGCAGAGAGAGAGGGAGACACAGAATCCGAAGCAGGCTCCAGGCTCTGAGCTGTCAGCACAGAGCCTGACGCGGGGCTCGAACTCAGGAACTGTGAGATCATGACCTGAGCCGAAGTCGGATGCTTAACCAAGCGAGCCACCCAGGCACCTCTCTTCTCATTTTTTTTACTTGTTTCCTCAGCCCCCTCAAGGCTCTGGCTTAGTGAGAGTACCTCCAACACTATTCTAATACCCCAAAGCAGTTCTGTTCAAAGACACCATCCCTCTTCCCATACTGCACTGTGATCACTTTTCGCTCCATGAATCGGGGGCTCCTCACAAATTAGGCTTGACCCACTTTGTGCTCCGCTCCAAGCGTGTAGTAAGAGCTCACTAAATCTTATTGAATTAAGCAACAGACTAACCACTTCACTGAGTACTGATGATGTGCAGGACACGGTACTAAGGGCTAAGGAAACCAACCCAGAATCACACTCTTAAAGAAGATGTGCTCTGGTGAAAGACACGAGAAACACCCACAACAATCGGATTACCACTCAAGTGTGCCGGTTCAAGCTACAGCCCGGGATCCCAACCACCCTGAGAAGAGTTAAGAGAAAGAAGATCTCTTTCCCTGTCTTTTCCGCAGCCTCTTTCAAGCTCTTCTTGGCCCCTAGAGGTTAAGAAATGCATCTCCCCGCACAACAAACACTTAGAGAGTGACCCTTAATACCCGGAATGCACACACTGCAGCAGGTAGGCACAGAATTAGGGCGTCTTGCTAGTTCTTTTTTTTTTTTTTAATATTTGTTTATTTGGGGGAGAGTGCAAGTGGGGGAGGGGCAGAGAGAGGGGGACAGAGGATCCCAAGCGGGCTCTGTGCTGACAGGCTGACAGCAGCAGCCAGCCAATGTGGGGCTCGCACTCACAAACTACAAGATCGTGACCTGAGCCAAAGTCAGCAGCTCAGCCGACTGAGCCACCCAGGTGCCCCGGCTCGCCAGTTCTAATGAAGCACTATCTTCTGTGCTGGTCTAGAGGCTTACGTGGGGGAAATGCAGGCTGCGTCACTGACCTATGATGCTTGTGAAGCCAGGAGAGCTGAGGCCCATCTATCACCCACGTGCTTCCAACCTGGCCCCCAATTCTCACCCCCGATTTTAAATGGCCGGTTCCCTGGGTATACCAGGTAGCAAGCATGTGCTAATTCTCTCATCTGGCTTGTCCTTGGAGGCCCACCCCATCCTGCTGGCCGCACCAGCTGCCTGAGGGAGCACAACTGAGAAGAGATTTGGCAATTATCCAGTTAATTTGATCAGCGGAGACAGTCAAACAAATAATCCAGGCCAAAAATGTCCAGATCAGCTGTCTACATGGATCAAATTCCACCTCACTGATGCAGCGAAGGATCGGCCTTAGAGAATGGCTTTGAGCGAGAAACCTGTCCCAGGATCCCAACATCCCAGGCTGCAGTGGCCTTTACCAGAATGATGATCCCGGTTGCATTTCTCTGCACCTTCCTCCTCCATTCCCTGTCGGCGTCCTTGCCACTTCTAGGCCTCTCTACCTCGCTCCCCAGAGCTTGGCCCGGGTCTTGGCAGCTGTCGGGGGCTGGAGCATTCTTGTGCCCATCCCCCACTCTGAGTATTTGAAATTCATTAAGAAGAGATTTCCAATATCTGAAATGCCTTCGAAACTTCAAGGAATACAAGCATCACGGTACAATGGCAGGAGCCAGCAAGCTGCGAGGTGGAAGGGTATGGAACAGTTACCTTCTTTTTTTTTTTTTTTAATCTTTTTAATGTTTATTTATATTTGAGAGAGAGACAGAGAGACAGAGCACAAGCAGAGGAGGGGCAGAGGGAGGGAGACAGAATCCAAAGCAGGCTCCAGGCTCTGAGCTGTCAGCCCAGAGCCCGATGCGGAACTCAAACTCATGAGCCATGAGGTCATGACCTGAGCCGAAGTCGGACGCTTAACCAACTGAGCCGCCCAGGTGCCCCCAGAACAGGTAGCCTCTTAGAGGTTGCCTGCCCCTTACCTGCCCAAACCCACTCTTCTCAGGTCTTGTCAGGGCCGCTCCTCCTGCCCAGAGGATAATGGACCAAGGCCTCGGCATAACCAAAGAAAACTTTCACAATCGGCCCCTGGGCCCTGAGCATCAATTAAGATCGGGTTCCATTACATTCATCCAAAATACCAGCAGCTTTTATAATTGTTTTATAATGTCGCTCTCTAACATAAATGAGTGCAGAGGCAGGCAGTCCACACTGTGGAAGACGGTACCCTCACTCCTGTCTTCGCGCGGTGGGCACCAGCCGTATATCCTACTAAGGCACTGGTTTGGGAGCCACTCTAACTCCCCCTTCACTTTTTAGAATAAAAGGCAACAAAGTTTCACGTTCTCAATACACATCTCCAACGGGGGGGGGGGGGGGGGCGGGGGGGGGGGGCGGGGGGGGGGTGCAGAGAGCACCTCCCCCGGCCAAGCAGTACTGCTCTCCTTATCTGCCCTCGGACTGACTAGCTCTCATTTGCAGGACTTTGCTAAAAAGTGGCAAGAGGGAGAGAGCTAACCAGCACTGAATTTTTCCTGCCATTTCCTCTAAAGCAGGAGCTCGCGGTTGGCTTTCCCAGTTGCAGCTGGCAAAGGCTCAAATGCTCTACCAGTGTATAACTAGGGCCACCAGCTTTCCAGTTAGCAAAATCTGACTTCTAAATATTTGCCTTCCCACCTCCTCCACTCAGTCAATATCACACTTCAGACTGTGTTTCTGGGAGCCACCCCCTTCCAAGCATCAAATTCTCTGTCACTTTGGATGAGGTTCAGCTGCAGAAAACGGAAACTAGAGCACACACAAGGAATTATCCCTTCACGTGAAGAAGCCCACAGTTAGGCAGGGCTGGAAGCTCCACAGTCATCAGAGATCTGGGGTCCTCCTCTTGCTCTGCTCCAACATCCCTAGGGCACAAAACTCCCATCCTTAAGGTGGCCCCGTGATACGAGATGATTGCTGGCAATCGCACGAGCAAGTCTAACTGCAAGAGATGCTGGGATACGTGATCTTTCACCCGAGGACCCGGCTGCCATGAATAAATGCAGGATTCCGTTATAAAGTAAAAGGAGAGAATGATGGTGCTGGAGGAGGCCACGAGCAGCCTGATGCCACGATGTGTTATTTGCTAACATTTAAGGCTCCCGAACCGCAGTTGGCCCGTATTTTATTTATATTTGTAGCCATTCCCCCAGGCCTGTTGCCTCGCACGATGGCTTTCGCCGCATAAGAAATCAACGAATGTGTACTGAATCCGCATGGAAATCCAGACTGAAGAGGCATTCCATTAGAACTCTAACTTAGACTGAACCTCAACGATAATTTTCATGTAATCGCCATCCTTTTTACTTTTGTGAAGGTGTAGTTTCTTCTCATCTACCCTCCTTAAACCAGCTTCTAGGGTTTTGATCAAGACCTTAGAGTGTCCCCTGGAGCCATACGAAAGTGTGGTCGGGACACTACTGTCCGTCTGCAGCCTGCAAAGCGTCTTTATCACTAAGCAGGGTTGAGCTCAGCTTAGACTTCCTCGACGCAGTGCTTTTATTCTGGAGTGAGCTCCTTAACCTCCTGACAGACCAGTACAAATGGAACAGCACTGATTTAGAGGCTGTGCCTGTGGCTGCAACAGAATGCGGGCGGGCTGGGTGAAGATGTGTGGTTGACATTACAGTCAGCGTTCTCATTCGGTCAGATGACCCAAATCGACAAGATGTGTAATCACAATTCAAAGGGACTTTGGCCTTGTGTTCAAAGGAGCCAAATCCAGCCCCCCAAATATATGCATATATTTATTGGAAATCCAGGTAAACCTTCCTCTGCACCAGTCAGGACGGGGTAGCCGTGACTGAGTACTATGTGTCAAAAAGAGTTAAAGATCTTGATCAACTTCGACTCAATAAAATCCAACACTGTGATGTGGTCACATGCGTTTTTAGGCTGTGTCAACGGAAGTATTAAATCTAGAACATAGGAGATGATAATCCTACTCTACTGTGTACCAGTCAGAGTCTGTATGGAAGACTGTGTCCAGTTGAGGATATACCACGCCCCCAGGAGGAGTGTGGAGGAAATGGCACTTGCACAGAGGGGAGCAACCTAAATAGTGAAAAGATTCGGGGATGCCTGGGTGGCTCATTTGGTTGAGCATCCAACTCTTGATTTCAGCTCAGGTCATGATCCCAGGGTCGTGGACTTGAGCCTCGCGTCGGGTTCTCCACTGAGATTCGAGCCTGCTTGGTATCTCTCTCCTTCCCTTTCTCCCTCTGTCCTTCTCCCTAGCTTGCTCGCTCTCTCTCTCTCTCTCTCTCTCTGTCTCTCAAAATAAAAACAGTTAAATTAAATTCAAAATAAAATAAAATAGCTAAAAGATTCAAAACCATGTCATATAGAAACAGTTCAAGGAATTGGCGGTGTTTAGCCAGATGAGGAGAAGACAGAGACCACGGCTTCTATCTTCAACTATACAAAAAGCTGTCAAGTGACAAAGAGATTGATCTTGCTATGGAAAATGCTAAGTCATAGAACCAGGGCCAGTGGGTAGAAGACCTAGAAAGATAGATTTGGGCTCAGTATCAGCAAGAAATTTCTAACAACCAGCACTATCTCTAGATGGAGCAGGCTATCTTGGAAGATCATGAACTTGGCCACTGGGGTAATGAATACTCAGACTGGACAGCTTCCCAGAGGGTAGCATAGGGTGGGCTCAAGACCCCGATAATAGCTGGGCTAAAACCTCAAGGGTCATTCCCTTCCTGGAACTCTGGCACCTGCTCTGTAGCAACACCTTAACATATGTGGTTACGTGAGTTAGTGGCTTACTGCTCTGTAGCAACACCTTAACATATGTGGTTACGTGAGTTAGTGGCTTACTGTTCACCTTTCCATTCATGGTCTCCATTGACGCTCACAGCTCTTTGGAGTAAGCAGAGTGGATGACAGAGGGTAAAATGTCATCCACTTAAGTGTCCAAGTCAGGACTGACCCCAAGTCACTTGATCCCTAGTCCACCCCTCCATGGGCAAGGTCACTATGAGAAACCTCTCTCTTGATGACAGATTGACCAGCAGGGAGAGAGCCACATGGAGGACAGCTGAGGAGGGGCACACTGGGCCTTGGTGGCTTATTCAGTCTTTTCCAGGTGTTGCTCCCACTCTAAGACATTCACTCCCACAAAACACTAACTCAAAAGGATACATGCAGCCCTATGTCTATTGCGTGTGGCATTATTTACAATAGCCAAACCACAGAAGCCATCTAAGTGCTCACTGACTGATGAATGGATAAATAAGAAGTGTGTGTGGGTGTGGGTGCGTGGGTGTGGGCGGAGGTGTGGGGGTGAAGTGGAACACTATTCGGCCATAAAAAAGAATGTAATCTTGGGGCGCCTGGGTGGCGCAGTCGGTTAAGCGTCCGGCTTCAGCCAGGTCACGATCTCACGGTCCGTGAGTTCGAGCCCCGCGTCAGGCTCTGGGCTGATGGCTCAGAGCCTGGAGCCTGTTTCCGATTCTGTGTCTCCCTCTCTCTCTGCCCCTCCCCCGTTCATGCTCTGTCTCTCTCTGTCCCAAAAATAAAATAAACGTTGAAAAAAAAATTAAAAAAAAAAAAAAAGAATGTAATCTTGCCATTTGCAACGACACGGATGGAGGTAGAGAGTATCATGCTAAGTGAAACAATTCAGCCAGAGGGTGATAAATACCATATGATTTCATTCATATGTGGCATTTAAGAAACAGAACAAAGGGGAAAAGAGAGACAAGAAACAGACTCAACTAAAGAAAAAACAGAGGGTTACTAGAGGAGAGGTGGGGGGGGGGTGAAATAGGTGATGGGAATTAAAGAGGACTCTTACCTTGATGAGCAATGTACAGAATTGCTGAATCGCTGTATTGCCCACCTGAAACTAATATAGCACTGTATGTTAACTATACTAGAATTCATTAAAAAAAAGAAAAAAGAAGTTCATTCCCTACATTCGGGATCAAGGCTCTAGACAGGTGTTAGCAAACTACAACCCTTGGGCCAAATCTGGCCTGCCACTTGTTTCGTAAATAAAGTTTTATTGCAACACGGCCTTGCCTACTCGTTACATATTGCCTATGGCTACCTTCCTGCTTTAAAGGCAGAGTTCCATAGTTACAACAGAGGGCATATGGCCTGCAAAACCTGAAACATTTGTTACCTGGTCCTTTACAAAAAGTTTGCCAATCCCTGCTCTAGGGTATCAGTGTGGAATATGGATACTGGCTAATGTTCTCTATTGTACTGGGCAAGAAACAAGAAAAATCCTGCAGGACTGGGAAACCCCATCCAGGAAACAATTCCGTTCACAACCATTTCCTAATGCAAGAGAAAGGACCACAGGTCTTTTATAGACCAAAAGTTTTTATCTTCTGTCAGTTGGGTTTTGATATACCACCACCCTAGGGGACAGCTATTATGACTATTTAAAACACATATAACAAAGCAATTGTTCCATCACTGTGTCTATTTGTAATAAGCACAGACGATGCACAACAGCACAGTTATGGAAAAAAGCAATGTAATTCTATGAATCAATATTAGGACCTAATTAGCCACTGAGCCCAGGCTGATAGCAGCTTATCATACCTTTCAGCCCAAAGAAAGCTCAGGTGGAAGGGAGAGGGAGAAAAAAAGAAGAGGGAATAAATGGCTAATTATGATAAACTGGTTTCCTTGGTAACTCTGTTTATAACCGCAATGATGTTGCCATATTTTTAATGATAAACACAAAGGTTTGATGTGAGATTATACAACGCATACTATCTCAATGCTGGTTCTACTCTAGCAAAGGTGAAGCCAGATACAAATGTGAAATTTTGTGAGGCTAAGAAAATTAGAGAAGCTTTCTCTAACCCCACCCCAAACATCTGTTGTTAGTTTATTCTCTGGGTACCAAAGAGCTCAAGAATATAGAAACAGATATTTATGGTGTTCAATGAATCCTATGTGTCCATTCAACCCTCAGATTTTTAGTTACAGCTGGGGTAACTAAGAGCTGCCCCTTGGTCACCTCGCTGACCCAGACCTGTGGTCTGGGGAGAGGCATGGAGTGACTAATGCAGAGAAGAAGTGTCCCCTCCACAAAGCTGTCAGCCATCAGAGTCAACCCTGCGACCAAATCATCTCATGAGATTCACTCCCCACCTTCATCTTTCCGGGATGCCTGGGCCCTAATTTGTGAGAGTAACATTTTGGCTGGAATATTTGGGCCCAGTGGCAAATATTGCAAGTTGAATCACTAAGCCAGGGGTTGGCAACTATGACCCATGGGCCAAATCCAGCCCATCGCCTGTTTTGGTAAACATAGTCATATTGAAACACCACCACACATAAATAAATGTGGTTGCTTTCACGCTACATGGTAGAGATGAGCGGGTGTGACAGAGACCATATGGCCCATAAAACCTAAAATATTTACTATCTTACCCTTTGCTGAATAAGTTTGTTGAGCTCCACACTAAACATTCATATTCTGAGCCACCTATGCTTTGCTTTCCTCTACTACAGAAGCCAGAAAGCAAAATATTGAACTTCAGCCTCCTCTGTGGCTAGCGGGGGCAGTGTGAAATTGTTCTGGCCAATAAGATGTAGACAGAACTCCCTGGAGAGATTTGCCCCCCTCAAACATCCCTCCTGCCTCCCATAGAATGAGCAAAGCCCATAAAAGGAAGAATTTTGCCCTTTGTAATCTTCACTTCTCCCCTCTCTGCCAAGGCCCTTCTGCCTGGAACATAGACACAACACCTGGAGATACAGCAGCCATCTTGCAACCATGAAGACAAAAGGCATCGCTAATGATAGTAAAGCTGGAAGACAGAAGGAGCTGGTCCTTGTTAACATCCTTGAGTAAGTACCCAGCACTGGATTATGTTCTAAGCACCTCCGGACTCCTTGTTATGTGAGAAAAATTAATTTCTTCCTCATTTAGTCATGCTAGTACATTTTTCAACTACTCACAACCGGACTGAATCCTAACTGACCAAAGGGATACAAAGAAAGTTTTTAGGGGTTCCTGCCTTGCTCAGTCAGAAGAGCATGTGACCCTTGATCTCAGGGTCCTGAGTTCGAGCCCCACGTTGGCTGTAGAGATTACTTAAATAAATAAATTTTAAAAAGCAAGTTTTCAAGTGTCAGAACCTAATAAGCTGGCAGAGTGGGCGGCAAGAGTAAGGTGAGAAACAGATTAATTGACCACCTGTGGCTGCAGAGACTAGAAGTTCAGGGAATGAGTTGTCAGTCCCACAAGTGGGGCTGCTGGTAGGTGTGACCCATGCTGTGATAACCTGGCTCTGAGGATGTTATGGAGCCAGCTGTACCCACCAGGACTTGACTACCTATGCGATCTCATTCTCAGACCACATGTTCACCTACCCATGGCAGTTGAGTGTAACAAGAAAACGTGAAGATTCTGGAGCCAGAATGCTTAGGATATATCACATCTAGCTGTGTGACTTTGGATAAAACTTCTCTGTGCCTCAGTTCCTCATCTGTAAAAGGCGGAGAATAACAGCACTTAGCCTAACAGAGTTTCTAGGAAGAGTCAGTGAGTGAAAGCATTTAGAACACTGCCCAGAGTACGGCTGGTACAATACAAGCCATAGCCATTTTTCCAGTTACTGTTGCTGTGGAACTAATCGCCCCAAAACTAAGCATCTTGAAATAAGCATCTCTTTATGCCCATGTGTTTGTGGGCAAGACTTCGGACGAGGCACGGGAAGGATGGCTTATTTCTGCCCCATGATGTCTGGGCCTCAGCTTAAGAAGATCCAAAGGCTGGGGGTAACTTGAGAGCTGGAGGCTGGACTGGTCAGAAGCCTCACTCACTCCCAGATCTGGAGTCTGGGGCTAGAATGACTCCACCTCCTAATGGACGAATGGCAAGGCCGTATCATTGAAGGGCATGCGGGATGGGAGATTGCATCGTGGCCATCTTTGCTCAACATGGTCACCACGGCTATTATTATTTTTCCTGCACTATAACATTGTGAACTGTTTGATCTCAGGCTCTCGAACTCTGTCATTCTTCCCAGTGACACAGCAAAGAGCTGGGCTGTAGAAACCACACTCCAGCATTTCTCTCTCCCTCCTGACTCAACTAGAAGCTACTTGAGGACAGGATTGTGCTCTCCACCTCTATGGCATCAAGGATAGGGCTCCCGCTACATAAACAGAAAGTGCTTAATAAGTTATCTCAAATAGATAAATGACTTAATTGTATACTAGTAAATAATGGCATAAAAGCCCAATATCCTATAAATCTTCTGGGATTGGTGGACATTGCCAATCAGCCACAGATCTTCATTTTCCCCTTCTTCCTTGGTGACAAAAGATAGATTTTATTCAGGGTGACTAAAAGACTGCATAGTTAAATATAGGCACATAACTAAGTTCTGGTCAAGAACATGAAAACAAAAGTGTTGTATAAGACAAGCACAAAAACTGCTTAAAGGGAGCTGACTGAACCAAAAGAGTCTCTTTCGCCCTCTCCCCTCTTCCTCCCACTTCCTGGAATGCAGATGAAATGGCTGGAACTCTGGCAGCCATGAAGTGATCTTGAGGATGGAAACCAGCGCAAAAAGCAGGAAGACTGACTGCTACACGATTTTGTTGGTGCTGGCATGCTGCCTACTTAAGATAAGCCTCTAATGTTGTTTAAGCCACTGTGGTCAAGTCTCTTTCTAGCGGCCAGATGAAATTCCTCCCATACCACACACTGAACCTCTAATAGGAATTAGAGAACCACTTCTTCCTCTGACATTCCTGCAGACTTGGAACCTTTCCTCTGGTGTTTACCACATAGTACCCGGTACTATTGTTCCACGTTTTTAATCTCCCTAATATATCATGACTGCCAAAGGATGTGACCCATTCTACCTATCTTGGGGTCCAGACACAGTACTAGCAAAGTGTCTTGTACTTACTTATGACTTGAAATATACATTTTTGAGTGAAATTAGTATTGATCTTTTTATTAAGTGCAAAGCTGTGGGTATTTTACCCCGTATTCATTGATTGTATCATTTGTGCCATTGCCTGCTCCCCTTTGGGTCTTTAACTGGAGATAATAACACATCACCTCAGCCACCACAGGGAGGAGAACTTGAAGGTTCCATTTATGTTACTCTCCTACTTGCAAAACCTACTACAGCATATTGTGGTAGCTTTGGGGTTTTTTCTCATCAACGTTCATCTTTGTGTGATGTGGGGTGACCTCCTCCTCTTCCTGTGCAGCCTGGTGGGGCTGTGAGTCACAGAGAGCACCCAACCCTTAACCTTATCTGTTATAAGCCTTGAAGAAGGGTGGACACAGGGCTCTGGCTGGCCCAATCTGAGCACCACAGTCTGCTGCACACAAGGGCCTACCAGAATCCTTCCGAGAATTTTCCAAACTGGAGGTGAGGGTTGCTCTGTCCCTTGGATTGAAAGCTATCTGGCTGTGAACTCAGCACTGATGGCCACCATCTTCCGAAATGCACAGAGGAAGTCAGGTTGCAGCGAGAAGGGGACCAAGCCCCAGAGCAGCTGACGCAGGCAAACTTCATAGACGTCCCGCGATGGAGGGGGCAACGTTGAGTCACCGTCCTGTCATTCTAACCTAATGTCTTTCCACGCATGCGAGACGCACGGCATTCCCTTTGCAGACAGGCGGGTTCGAAATGGGTTTCTGTCATCTGCAAGTGACAAAGCTCTATGTAACCAATCAAAATGAAACCACTTCCAGGCCTGCAAGTGTTTCAAAGCAGGGTTGAGGCTACTTATCCTGGGTTTTGTGTCTTCTTTGCTTGACGACAGGGTGCTGAACCAACGGGCATCTTCAGCTCTCACTCTGAGAGGTGCAGTGCTAGAAAAGGAAGTTAAAGTCTCACTGGGACTCAGTGTGCCTGAGCCCATCTAAGCTGGGCTTAGATGTGAAGATGTGAAGCCATCGGGAAGCTGTGGAGTTGACTACTGAAGAAAGAATGCAAAATTTCCTTCAACCCTCCATGGTGTTTTCCGAGCGCGGCGTAAACCCCCCGCCGCCGTCTTCCAGCGAGCGTTAGAAAACTTGAGCAAACATCCGGGTGCCCGTCTCCATCCTCCCCTTGGCTGTGCCCCTCCCCCTCGCTGTGTACAAATGAACACGTTCCAGTTCTCAAACATGATCTCTCTCTGACCCAGGCCTAGTACCTTGGCATATAACATGCCAGGGGTGAAGGTGATACACAAAAGGGGGGGGGGGAAAAAAGCTTTTAAAATAATTTACCATCCGTCAGTCACTTTGGGCAAGACTCAAACACACACACACACACACACACACACACACACACGCACAGGCACTCATGCGCACAAACACACTGCAGAGGGCAATCCACCGCCATTCACAACCAAAGCCTGTCCTGTCACTGACGCATGCATGAAAGTTTTTTCTTTCTTTCTTTCTTTCTTTCTTTCTTTCTTTCTTTCTTTCTTTCTTTCTTTCTTTCTTTCTTTCTTTCTTTCTTTCTTTCTTTCTTCTTTTTTTTTTTTTTAGCAAGAGTAACAGCAGCGGCAGCAGAGAAGATGCTCTTTCTCCTGGAGCGGTGTCTTTGTGTCAGTTAGGCGTGGATGTCTGTGCGGCCGAACAGCAGTAAGAACAACCACGAATGTTAAGCACCACCACAGAGTAGCTCACTCACCAGCGGTCCCGGGGGGGCACACCAGAGCCAGCCAGGTTGTTTCTGGACCCCGGCCCAGATCCCGGCCCGGCTCGCCCTTCTCCCTAACTTGCTCTTACCCACAAACGCAGCCAACCTCAGCGTGGCCCTCCCGACTGCTGGTGAAGTAATGCAGAGGGCAAGACCCGCACAGCAGAATGGCGCTTTCTTTGGCCCCCGTAACTTGAATAGGCCAGACCAGAGGTGGCCCTCATGGGGGTGGGGAGGATCGCGACAGTAGGACAAGAACCAGAGGTCTCCTTTCTGGCCCTGGCACAGCCCGCTGCGGGCTGTCAGACCTTGGGTATGTCCCCCTGGCTGCTAAAGGGGTGAGGCTTCACCCACGGATTAAAAACTGGACTGGTCCGGCTCTGAGATGTTCTCCACTTCTGGCATTTTGAGATTCTGTGAGCCATAGACCCCTATCCCCAATTTGCTGGTTATTCCAGCATCCTCCTCCTCCTTCCTTACCCCAAATTACCGGTGTATTTGGGGGGGCCTAGAAGCCAGTGGGACTGGACACTGGGCTGAGGGCTCTGAAGAAACCTGGCAGGAGGGAGGCCTATTAGGGGTGAAGCACTCAGGAACCAGCAGGGAAAGGCATTTGTCTCCAACAAGGGCTCCAAGCAGGCTCAGGGGCTCAGCTTTGGGGCAGCAGCCTCCTAAGAATCATCCGGGAAGCTTATTCAAATACGTGTACTCTGGGGCACCTGGGTGGCTCAGTCTGTTCAACGTCCACCTCTTGATTTCAGCTCATGATCTCAAGGTTTGTGGGTTCGAGCCCCGCGCTGGGCTCTGTGCTGACAGTATACAGCCTGCTTGGGACTCTCTCTCGCTCTCTGCCTCTCTGTCCCTACCCCACTTGCTCTCTCTCTCTCTCTCTCTCTCTCTCCCCCCTCAAGAAATAAACATTAAATATATGCATACGTGTGTGCGTGTGTGTGTGTGTGTGTGTGTGTGTGTGTGTACTCTGGAGCTCACTGGGTCTGAGACCAAGAAATCTTCATTTCAAACAGTTACTCCAGGTGCTCTCCAAGTAGGTGTTCCACAGATGAAAGGCTAAGAAACTCTGGAGGCCCCTGGTTCTGGCCTCTGCTTTCTGCCCATTCTTGTCCTGTTGCCCACCACAGCCCTGGGGATCACAGGCAGAGTGACCAACAGCCACAGGCAAAGAAAATGGCCACGGCCCCATGCCCAGGTCCAGGAATCAAGACGGCATGGGTCACCGATGGATGCAGAGAACCGCTCCATTCCTAACGACCAGTGCTGAGAACGTCTGCCCGGGACAGGCTCCGACTCAATCCACAGGGAGTTCCTGAACGCAGGCCAGTCTGGGTTGAGTCCACGAACGTGCTGCCGTCATGGAGCAGGAGGAGAAGGCAGATGTGATCGTGGTGTCATCTGAAGGAAGGTTTTTCCTGGGTCACTGAAGGGGACAAGTGACCTTTGGAAGTTCCTTTCGACCCTGAAGACCTGTGATGCTTAACGAGCTGGACTACGTTAATGAAACAGGAAAATGAAAACATCCAGAGTATCCGCGGGGGCCCATAACCCAGAGCACCTTGCCTGCCCCTTTTATACCTTGCATCACTCATTACTGATTAATTGCTAGTGGCCTGGCTTCTCCCCTGGACTACAAGCTCTAAGAACTCAGAGACAGTGTCCCTGGAGGCTCTAGCCCAGCTCCTGGCCTGGCAGCCTGCACGTAAGAAGAGCCAATCTGTACAGAGCACCGCCTGCCCACACGGCTCTGCACGTTTTACTCGCATTATCTCACTTAATTCTCACAACAACCTTGAGAGAGGCACCGGGTATAATGCCTATCGTACCAATCAGGAAACTGAGGCAGAAGACAGTTAAATAACGTGTTCAGGGTCACACAACTAGCAAATGGCAGAGCCAAGAATGGACCCAGGCAGCTCGGGTCCTTTGTATTTAAAACCTAAGCCCTGCTGGTACTTAGTAGGTGCTCAATGAAATACTTGTTGGATTGCAAACATCTCTGAAGTGTTTCCATGGAGTTGAACTGAGAGTCATATAGAATATCACCCAATATTTAAAAACAAAAAAAGTAGAGCCAAGCACAAAATAAGCTGCTATCCGGTGTTTTCTGCAAGAGACAAGCTTAATTAGAGTTTAGGTAATTAAAGCTTTCATGGTTTCTAAAAAAAAATACAATACACTCATTTACGCAAATCTACTCCAGAGCATGATTTTTGGAAAACGCTGTGTAAACTTGCTTCTCACAGCAAATTGACTTCTGAGTCTCCCTGAGATAGGACTATCTCAGATTGTGGGTTCGCCCAGCAGTTGCCCCACGCCTGTGGTAGTCTGTAGGTCCCTATTTAGAGCCAGTGGTCCCAAGCAGTCACCCCAGCGCCCAGTACTGTGCCTCGAGAGGGATTGGTGTGGTGAGAAGGGGCCCTGCCAGCCGGTTCTGAAAGCAAAGCCCACCTGTTCATCCCACCCACCCCTCTCCACCAGCCCCCTCAGCCACAGCTTTTTGGTTTCCTTTGCCTGGATTGTTCATTTCAGCCCAAAGTAACTCATCAGAATTAAAATATCTGTTAGGGAAGGCAGAGACGGGTGATTTTCCCAGGCCAGTTCAGGTGAACAGTTGTAGGGTTTCGATGAGTTCACGCACACGAAAGGATTCTAATCCGTAAGCCCCACATGAGTGCAGAAGGTTGTGACTATTATCACCTCCCAGCACTCAGACAGCTAGGGTGGATAACAGCAGCAAGTTTATTGAGCAGTCGTGGCACCAGGTAAAGCTAAGAGCTTCATATCCATGACCACCCTTGATCCTTCCAACAGGCAATTAAGGTAGGTCCTATTAGCTTCGATTCTATAGACAAAGAACTGAGGCTCAGAGCAGTTCACGAACGGGCCCAAGTGAGGAATGAAAACAATAGCTAAGGATCTCTTCACCAACGTGCTAGACCGCATCCTTAGACTGTTGGAAGGACAGACATACCAAGACTTGGCAGGAGAGCCGTTGGCCCACAAGAGGCAGGATTCTGGCTCTGAGGGACCCCTGAGTGGCAACCAAAAAGAGGTCTTCTTCGATGGCCTTCCACATCTTTGTTTCTGCTGTTCCCCATGTCCCTCAAGACAACATACAGAAGCAGCAGCATTATCCTCTGAATTTCCGTAATATTTCCTGCTGTCCCTTTCTCATAGTGGACTCTACTTTCTACGTGTTCCCGAACATTGCTTGCTTTCTACAAGATGAAAAGTTAGTATGCATGCCTGACTCATAATAATAAGAGGTCAGCACTGAGAGATGCTAATAATTCAGTTGGGCTGAAAGAAACTTTAAGGCCAACCTCCTGGGTAGGAAGAATCATTTTCCTTGTCTGTAAAATGGGGATGGAGAATACTAGCACCTAAGTCAGAGGATTGATGTTTAGGGCTGGAGGAGTACCTGGCACCTGAAGTGAGACATAAGTGTATTGTTTTACGTATGAATGGACGAGCACCATTGGAGAAGCACGTGAGAATGTTCATTTCTTCAGCAGATACTCAGTAGATACCGAACACCGACTGTATGTCAAGCATTGTTCAAAACACTGGGGGTGACAAAACAAAGATTTTTATCCCAGTGAACTTACATTTGAGCAGGAGAGACAGATAATAGACAAAATAAATACGTAAACAGACTCTGGAGACAGATAATAGACAAAACAAATAAGTAAATTCTACAGTATGGCAGAGACCATTCTTTACTCTAGGAGCCCCAACAGTGTCGTAAGTGCCTGAGGACAGCCTTCTCATTTCACACTGCTCTTTTTCTTTCCCCCCTTTT
Organism: Neofelis nebulosa; assembly: GCF_028018385.1. NCBI lineage: Eukaryota > Metazoa > Chordata > Mammalia > Carnivora > Felidae > Neofelis > Neofelis nebulosa. The sequence goes on from NC_080796.1 coordinate 36,680,292, forward strand.
TTTTTTTCTGAAATGATCACAATGAGTCCAGTTAACATCCATCACTACAAATAGTTACAATTTTTTTTTCTTGTGATGAGAACTTTTAAGATCTACTGTCTAAGCAATTTTTACATATACAAGATTAGAGTCACCATGCTGTATGTTACATCCCCAGGAATTATTTAGTTTATGACTGGAAGTTTGTCCCTTTTGATCGCCCTTCACATTGCTCCTATTTCCCCTGGGACAGTCGCTCTGGGGTCCGACCCTGAAGGGCACATAGCAAATATAAATGTATTGGAAGGAAAAAAAAAAAAAAAAAAAAAAAGGAGGTTAGAGTGGGAGAGAGCCAAAGCATAAGAGACTCTTAAAAACTGAGAACAAACCGAGGGTTGATGGGGGGTGGGAGGGAGGGTTGGGTAGGTGATGGGCACTGAGGAGGAGGGCACCTGTTGGGATGAGCACTGGGTGTTGTATGGAAACCAATTTGACAATAAGTTTCATATATTAAAAAATAAATAAATAAAAAATAAATGTATTGACTGATTTTAAAATAAGTAGCACAAGTACCTACTTTGCACACCTTGTCAGTACCATAGGTCTTGTAAATATAGTAAATATATATGTAAATATATAGTAAATATAAATGTATTGACTGATTTTAAAATAAATAGCACAAGTACCTAATAGTCCATGCTTTGCACACCTTGTCAGTACCATAGGTCTTGATCTTATACGGAAGTCCAGAGATCCAGAACGGCATCTGCCTATGCCCATTTGAGGACTGGGGCCAGCCCAGGGTTAGCTTATTGTTGCTGCTGCTATCTTAGTCTCTTTAATAACCCAGGTGGGTTTTCTGTCACTGACAGTGACACCAAAGAATGGAGGTGAGGATGAGCACTAAAGGTAGTGAGGTGTCAATAGAGACTAACATTAATATTAATCACAGGGAGACCCGATAGTCACACCCAACTGGACCAAACTCAGATCAACAGTCACCTCTGGGTCTCAGCCAGGCATTGCAGAAGCCTCCTCACATCTGAGTGCCTTTAAAGAGCCTGTGGTTATAAGATGATGACTTTCCTTTGGTTTCTGTGATTATGTTATCTAATTTCTTTTTTTTTAATTTTTTTTTTTAACGTTTATTTATTTTTGAGACAGAGAGAGACAGAGCATGAACAGGGGAGGGGCAGAGAGAGGGAGACACAGAATCGGAAGCAGGCTCCAGGCTCCAAGCCATCAGCCCAGAGCCCGACGCGGGGCTTGAACTCACGGACCGCGAGATCGTGACCTGAGCCAAAGTCGGACGCTTAACCGACCGAGCCACCCAGGCGCCCCTATCTAATTTCTTTAGAGAAAAGACCTTCCCTCCCCTTGCTTCCCACAACATTTTTTCCTCTCCCTCCCCGGAGCTGTCCTCCCACCAGCGCTCCCTCCGGCAGTATAGAACATTCAGAGAGCGCAGGAGCTCAAAAGTGAACATACGTAATTCGTCTTCATTTGAATATTTCAATTAAAAATTTGTACTTATTGCCTACTCTGTAGCTTTTATATTATTTCACTTTTAAAATAGTTTTCTTGAGGTGCTTGGGTGGCTCAGTTGGCTGAGCATCTGACTCTTGGTTTTGGCTCAGGTCATGATCTCATGGTTTGTGAGATCAAGTCTCACGTTGGGCTGTGAGTTGACAGTGCAGACAGAGCCTGCTTGGGACTCTCTCTCTCTCTCTCTCTCTCTCTCTCTTGCTCGCACTCTGCCCTCCCCTCCTCCTGCACTCGCCCTCTCTCTCTCTCTCTCAAAATAAATAAACATTAAAATAATAATAATAATAATAATAATAATAATAATAATAAAATAGTTTTCTTATCTCGGAATACAGAAGAGAATGTTAAAGAAAACCTAAATTCATTTGTACCATTTCTACACATGTTCTGTGATGCGTCTCTTTCCACCCATTGTTCATTACACTGAAAATTCTTCCTGCACCTGCAGTAAAAAGAAAGAAAGGAAGGAAGGAGAAGGAAGGAAGGAAGGAAGGAAGGAAGGAAGGAAGGAAGGAAGGAAGGAAACAAGGAAGGAAGGGAGGAAAGGGAGAGAAAATAAAGAAGGGGAGAAAGGGGGAGGCAGGGAGGGAGCGAGGGAGGGAGAAGGAGGGAGGGAGGGAAGAGAAGGAGGAAAGAAGGACAGAGTGATGGAGGGAGGGAGGGAGGGAGGAGGAGGTGGGGAGAGAGAAAGGAAATTGATGTCCAATGCTGAAATAATTTCAACAAATGAGGAGCTGATTCTCGACGTGCTTCTTTCCTCTACACCTTTTTCCCCAAAAACTCTATCTCCCAGTCCACAGGAGAAAACCACCAATATCCTCACACTAAAAAAAAAAAAAAAAAAAAAAAAATCCCTTGAATGCCCTCCCATTGGCCTCAGCCTGGGATTTCATTCAATAAATAGAATGCTTAACATGCTAATATATCTATATTACAATCACTTCTCTTTAGGAATGTAGGGTAGATACTTGAATCACTGCATGACTTGAGAGCACTCACAGAAGTGACCCTTTCCCCCCCAAAAAGAGAAATAATAGTCTTTCCCAAAGACCAATCCCTGCTTCCATCCTCAGCATTCTAGAAGCCATTTCTGGCAGTTTAGAAGAGCCCTTTGTCACAGTTTCTAGGTTTTAAGGCTACAGAGTTCCTGTGATCCCTTAGCCCAGCATTGTGCCATGTAGTCAAAACATACATTCGTGGCCATTGTCTCAGGACTGTGCCATTCAGTTCTCAGCTCTGGATGGTACTACCTCAAAATCACAAACCCACCCGAAAACCCTAGCATTACCACCCCCGTCATATAAATTGGAGTCTGTATCTTCTTACGGAGTTTGTACTCTCTTCCAGTTACCACTTTCCAACACAAAGAATTACACAGATTCTACTCTGCCAGGGAAATCATGCCTTCTTTCCATTGGCTCCAAAGCTACCCTCACTGAATTCCAAAAATTGCTTCATATTTGCAATATTTCAGGATTTTTCAGCAAAACTCTACTTGACCAAATGAAACCTTTTGTGCTAAGGACTTTATCCATGCCTCCAGCTGGCATTTAACTTTTCATGCTGACAAGCTCTCAACACCTAAATTCATCTCATGTCATCTCATCTCATGTCTCTACTACAGTCTGACAAAAACCTTAAAAATGTTCAAAACTCTTGGCCCCATAATTCTACTTCTAAGAATTGATTCTAAGGAAATAATCAGAGATGTCCACAAAAGTTTGAGCGGAAAACATTTCACTGCAGTGCTCATTATAAAAGTAAATCTGTAATTAATTTATTAATATAATCTAAAAATAAACCAAATCTAAATAATATAGGAGTAGCCAAAGACAATTTTGTAGACCCACCACTGGCTATATTATACAGCCATGAGAATGTTTCAGAAACTATTTAATTTCAAAGAAACATACCAAATAAGATACAAAATATGTATCAAATCAGATACAAAATTTTATATATATATAAAACATGTACCAATAATAACATAGAATAACATGTACCAATGTTATTATATGTATGTTTGTTCATAGAAAAAAGACAGAAAGGAAGTACAACAAAATGTTAAACACTGTTACTCCTGGGTGGTAGGGTAATACATAATTCTATTTTCTTTTTGCCTTGAATATCTTCCAGATTTTCTATAATGAATACGTATTACTTTTACAATCTGAAAATAAAGGTGTTTTTAAAACCCATTCTAACTCTTTAATTAATTCAGCTGTCCTTTCCTGGACCTTCTCCAGCTCCATTATGTCATTCTTAAGAAGCAATAGCCAATATGGTACAGGGTTTTCCAGGTGTCTACTTTTAGGAAATCTGATTTCTAACTCTCAGAGGCAATGCTCTCTCTCTCTCTCTCTCTCTCACACACACACACACACACACACACAGCCACATCTGCCCCAGAAGCATCTGTCCTATTTACGAGGACCCTTACCTGCTCTTTTGCTGATAAAAGAGAATGTTCTATTTGTACCTGGATCAAAATATCACAATACCATCTAGCTGCACATGCATATGATGAAAAGAAACAACAAGGTCAGTTCTGATTGCAAAGCTCTAAGACTGGTCTCTGATTTGCTTTCTATCCACATGTGATCTTAGAGATGTGGGGCTTTAATTAGGGGAAGGGAGAGAGGGGGTGGAGAGGGGGACAAGGAGAGAGACAGAGGGAGGGAGAGAGGGAGAAAGAGAGAGAGACAGAAACCAAACAAAAGAGAAAAACTTTCTGAGTCATAATGCCATCCCCAAGCTCACTGCAAGGGAACAGACTTCGGAATCAAGGTTTTAGCCAGGCAGAATGAAGGAACATGCCTTCCCATCATTTTTCTGGGGGTCTAACTCCACATCTCACAAGTTGCCCAGTTCTCAAATCCCTGGAATCTATGAGAGCACTAAGACCACTCAGAGGTCTGGCAGCAGTTGGGTGAGGATTTGGGGAAGGGCGGGGTATAGAGTCACAGCCTTCAATATGAAAACAGTCCAGCAATCAACATACATGTTTATATTTCCCATGATGAGAGTCTCTGTCTCTAGGAACAGAAATGTGAATAATACCACGTTTTATCAGAGGCTTATGGCCCCGTCGAGCTTGACCATCCCCACCAGGTCCAGTAGCACAGCCAACTCTAAACAACTTTAGTGTAAAGGACTGGGGGCCTGTCTTCCAATTTTATTGTTGAAATACTGAAGTACAATACTGTTTTGTTTCCCATGTGGTCTGTGCTTTCATGTTTGGAAGGTTTTCAGTTTTACAAACCTGGGTTCAAACAAGAAATGGCTGTGAATCACCTGGAACCCCGCCCCCCCCTCCTACCTTCAGGACCTATTTGCCAATCTGTGATCCTCCACAGGATCTGATGAAACTTTGGATTTGACTTCAGGCTGTCTGTTCTACCTGATGCAATGATTGCAATCCAGCAAAGTGTCCAAGAGCCTGGAGAGCGAGCCTTGGGTGGGAAAAGCAGCCTTGTTCTAGAAGCATCTTGACAATGTAAGTACCATATAGCCTAACTCCATGTTACCACAGTTTGCTGCCCTGGATCATCCCGGGGGTCATAGGTGACCCTCCTACAGGTCAAACACACAGGGTATGAGCAGAGGACTAGGAGGAAAATAAGGGAAGAAAACAACCACAAGACTTGCCTCTGGTGAATAAAAATGTATAAATAATAATAACATTAAAACTTAGCCTTTTCTAAACCAATGGAAAATGTGTTAGAGGAAAGGAACAGGCAGAACGGGATGGTTGCCAAAGAAAGACAAAGAAATCTTCAATGCTCATTTGAAAAAGAGAATCCCAGAAATGGACACCAGTGTGGGGTGGTGTTAAGTCTAGGCTTTCTTGCAGCTCTTCAACAAATTCAGTCGCCCACCCATTCACTCATTCATTCAATTCAACGAGCACTTATTAAACACTTACTGTGCGCCAGACACTATGCTAAGTGCTTTAAAGACATTATCTCACTTCATCCTTTCACAAGCCTGCCTGATGGGATTTCTCTTTACACGGAGAAGAGGGAGAAGCAAGCTTCAGCTCTTCCATCCCACTCACAACTATGGCACAGCTCGGAAGGGCTATAGCTGGTTCTTGCCACATCGGTTAGGAATACTTCCTTTTTGTTTGTTTGTGGGTTTATTTTTTTGGGGGGGGGGTTGGTTTTATTTATTGTTTGTTTGTTTGTTTGTTTGTTTGTTTGTTTAAATTTACATCCAAGTTAGTTAGCGTACAGTGGAACAATGATTTCAGGAGTAGATTCCTTAATGCTCCTTACCCATTTAGCCCATCCCCTCTCCCCCAATCCTTCCAGCAACCCTCTGTTTGTTCTCTATATTTAAGAGTCTCTTATGTTTTGTCTCCCTTCCTGTTTTTATATTATTTTTGCTTCCCTTCCCTTATTTTCATCTGTTTTGTCTCTTAAAGTCCTCATATGAGTGAAGTCATATGATTTTCGTCTTTCTCTGACTAATTTCACTCAGCATAATACCCTCTAGTTCCATCCACGTAGTTGCAAATGGCCAGATTTCATTCTTTTTGATTGCCGAGTAACACTCCATTGTATATATATACCACTTCTTCTTTATCCATTCGTCTGTTGATGGACATTTGGGCTCTTTCCATACTTGGCTATTATTGATAGTGCTGCTATAAACATTGGGGTGCATGTGTCCCTTCGAAACAGCATCCCTGTATTCCTTGGATAAATACCTAGTAGTGCAATTGCTGGGGCATAGGGTAGTTCTATTTTTAACTTTTGGAGGAATCTCCATACTGTTTTCTGCTGCAAGCTGCAGAAATACCAATTCCAATTGCCTCAAACAATATGGGAATTTATTATTTCTCACAGAGCATCCTGCTGATTTTTGGAAGCTAAACTTTGATCTATTATCCTAATTACCCTTACAATTGAACATACACACATAACTATACTGCCTCCTACTTCTCAAGTTGTTCCGTGTCCCAGATCTCCTCCAAAATAAAGCAAGAACTGTTTTTCTCCTGAGAAAAATAACATTAATTTCTCTGACGGCACTTGTAGTTAAATGGAGAAAACCAGTTTCTACAGTAATTAATCTTATCACCAACAGATATTAATTTCATTTTTCACCCCTGTTTTTTGCATCCAACTTTTGCTCTCTGGGATCACTTTTCTTCTTTTGAAGGACATCCTTTATTAATTTATCTGGAAAGGTCTTGGGGAACCAGTTCTCTTGGTTTCTGTATGTGTGAAATGGTCTGTGTATCATCTTGAATCTTAAATATTAGGGGTTTTTTTTTTCGGTTACAGAATCTGGATTAATGCATCTTTTCATTCAGCACTTGAAGATATTATTTCTTTCTTTGTATTTATTGTTAGTTATGAGACATTTATAATGAGTGTATTTGTCACTCTTGACTTCCACTACTGGTAATAGAGGACTGGGTAATTTAGATTCAGACCAAATTTCCTATAAGAAGTTGGTAGGTCAGTTCTGCCCCGTGTGCCTCTCCTCCTTCTCTGGTGACCAGCAGGCTAACCTGGACATGTTCTTCTCATGAGAATTACAGAAGCACAAGACCACATATATGTGTGTAAAATCATACCATATGTATATGTAGGCACAAAGGGTTTTCACGTTAAAAGTATCATTCATTCATACTGTATTGTCCATTGTTTTTTCCCCTTGGAAACTGTATAACAGGCATTATACTCTGTCAGTACATGTAAATTCTACTTCATATGATTAAAAAATATTTAAGCAAATCTGCTTGAATAAAAGAGAAGGAAAATCTTGTACCTTCACAACCTTCTGTTCCATCACCCAGAGATAACCAATTCTTTCTATTTTGTTTTTCTAATCATTTTCATCACAATTCTTACACTTCTGTATCATGATTTATTACCTTGATAGTATCAACTGACTCTATCAAAACTGAGAACATTTAACTCTCTAATACTACCCCCCCATTATAACTCTTCCCAGAGTTGTATGGATTGTATTTTTTCATTGCTCAGTCAGTTATCTTTTATAATGCTGCATATCCAATATTAAGTCTTCTGTGCCTTATCTACAGATTAATTATTTAAAAAATGAAAAACCTGAGCACCTGAGTGGCTCAGTTGGTGAAGCCTCCAACTCTTGATTTTAGCTTAGGTCATGATTTCATAGTTCATGGGATTGAGCTCCCCATCAGGCTGTGCACTGACAGCATCGAGCCTGCTTGGTATTCTCTCCCTCTCCTTCTCTCTCTGCCCCCACCAAATAAATAAATAAACATTTAAAAAATTAAAATAAAAAATAAAGAATAGAAAAAATAAAAACCAACAAATAGGAGTTCTGCATCTGCTTAAGGCATATAGGCTTATAACAGATCAGCACCCCCCCACCCGCCAGGAATAACTAAAAATTTGGATTTTAAAAATGTACTTGCTAAATGAAATGTAATATTCTAGATTAGATCCAGTAATTTTTTTTAAGGACATTAATAGGAAAATTGGCAAAATTAGAATAAAGTCTGAAATTTCGTTAACAGTAATGTACCAATGTTTGTTCCCTAGTTTGGGCAATTATACCGTGTTCATGTAAAATGTTACACTAGAGGCAGCTGGGTAAAAGATACATGGAAACTTTCTACACTATTTTTGCAACTTTATTGTAAACCTAAAATTATTCCACAATAAAACATTTATTAAAAAGAAAAAAAAATTAAAGGCACTGGAAAGCTGCCAAGATAGGAAGACTGCGGAGAGCCAAGATATCAAAGAGAAGTACAGAAGAAAGTCAGCTATCCATGTAGTTTTTAGCCTCAAGGGCATTTGTCTGAGAGCTAAGCAGAATTCTAGGAAATCTCACATAACCAGAAGAATGAAAACTGGAGCATAGGATCCATCACTGTAGAGTGGGCCTGGAAAATATCCCAGTCATTCCCTAGAAGGACAATTCCCTAGAAGTAAAGGCAAATCAAGTCTTTACCAAGACTGAAGCCCAGCTTAAATAAATTTAATCCTTGTCTGGATTCAGGTGCAATGCCTTCCATCTCCAGAAGAAAACATCACTCAGAGCCTCAGAATACAGTTTTTATTTTACATCTATAATTCAATAAAAATTACTTTGTATAGTAACAGGCAAGACCAAATGACCAAAGCAGGAAAAAACAATAAAACCAAATCTATCAAAACAATAAGAAGACAAGCAACAAGCTGGGGGAAAACACTTCCAAAAGATATATCTGAAGAAGGACTGTTATCAAAAAATACACAAAAAACTCTTAAAACTCAACAGTAAGAAAACAAATAATCCAATTTAAAAATGGGCCAAAGATCTTAGCAGGCATTTCACTAAGAAAGATATACAGATGGCAAACAAGCATAGGAAAGATCACCTCATGTCATCCAGGAATTGCAATTGTAAATTAAACTAGCAAAAGAGATAGCATTATATACCTATTAGAATGGCTAAAATCCAAAACACTGACACCACCAAATTTTGGAAAAGATATGGAGCAACAGGAATGCCTTCACTGCTGATAGGAAAGCAAATGGTACAGCCACTTTGGAAGACAATTTGACAGTTTCTCACATAATTAAACATACTCATACCATATGCTCCAGCAATCATATTCCTTGGTGCTTACTCAAAAGAGTTGAAAACTGGGGTGCCTGGTTGGTTCAACTGGTACAGCATACCACTTCTGATCTCAGGGTCGTGAGTTCAAGCCCCATGTTGGGTATGGAGCCTACTTGAAAAAAAAAAAAGAGGGGTACCTGGGTGGCTCAGTTGGGTCAGTTGGTTAAGTAGCTGACTCTTGATTTTGGTTCAGGTCATGATCTCACAGTTCATGAGTTTGAGCCCCACCTTAGGCTCTGCACTAACAGTGTGGAAATTGCTTGGGATTCTCTCTTGCACGGTCTCTCTGCTTTCTCTTTCTCTCTCTTTCTCTCTCTCTCTCTCTCTCTCTCTCTCTCTCTCCCTCTCTCTCTCTCTCAAAAATAAATAAATAAACTTTTTAAAAAAAAGGAGCTGAAAACTTATGCCAACCCGAAAACCTACACATATATGTTTACAACAGCTTTATTCACAACTGCCAAAACTTGGAAGCTGCCAAGATGTCCTTCAGTGGATGAAAGGATAAATAAACTGTGGTACATCCATACAATGGACTATTATTCAACCCTAAAAAGAAATAAGCTATTAAGCCATGCAAGGACATGGAGGAAATTTCAAAGTGTATTACTAAGTGAAAAAAGTCAATCTGAAAAGGCTACATAATGTCTGATTTCAGCTATGTGATATTCTGGAAAAGGAAAAACTGTGGAGACAGTAAAAAGATCAGTGGTTTTTAGGGAAGGAGGGATGAATAGCTGGACAGTGAAACTCTTCTGTATGTTATAATGGTGGATACATGTCATTAAACATTTGTCAAAACACATAGACTGAACACCAAGAAAAAACCCTAATGTAAACTATGGCTTTGGGTGATAATAACATGTCAGTGTTGTTTTTCCTGAAATTCCTAAACATTTTTTTATAATGAAAGGAAGTACACGTTTTAAAAATGATATCCATAAGATACTGAGATCCCATGATCATGGTATTTACTGAATAAAATCCATTTTTTCTTAAAAACCTTCTTCTTGGAGTTATCTAACATCCTGTCTAATTTGATCTGATTGGTTTTTGGTCTGCTGTATAGCTGTTACACTGAGATTTCTTTTTAATACTCTGAATATTGGAGCCTGTGTTTTCCTCCTTCTTCAATTATTTTCTTATTTTGTTGGTCTATATGCTCAGATTTTATGTTTTTGTTGTGCTTTGTTTGGTATGGAAAAGCCGTAAGTGACATTAAAATTTCTGAGTCCTTCCATCTCTTAAAAATGTCCTTAGACCTCACATTTGAATGATAGTTTGTCTGGGTATATAAATCTAGGTTCAAAACCATTTTCCCTTAGAGGTTGAAGGGTGTTGTTCCATTCTCTTCTAGCAACCAGTGAGGCCAATGAGAATCAAATAGAAATCTGATTCTCTTTCTTTAATTGATAACCTTCCCTTCAGAAACTTTTAGGATCTTCTCTTTATTCTTATGTTCTGAAATTTGATGAGCAAATACCTAGGTATGGGTATTTTTTTATTCACTTGTTGACAGCTAACAGGCTCTTTTAAAGTAATAAAAAAGGTCACCTTTCCTGCACTTTGGGATATTTGATTATTTCCCTTTCTTCATTTATCTGTTGTCTCTCTCTGGAACTTTTATTGTATGGGACTATATCTCTGTTTGATCTTTCTTATCTCTAAACTTATCATTTGTATCTCTCATGTTCTTGTCTTTTGCACCACAAGCAGAGAGATTTTTCAGTATTATCTTCTAGGACTTTTATTGAAATGCTTATTTCAGTATTCACAATTTTTAATTCCAAAAAAATTATTTCTTGGTTTTTGGTTTCTATTTTTTACAGCAGTAGTTATTTTATAAATGCAACATTATCTTGGATCCTTCTAAGGATAGTAACTAAAAATAATTTAAGGGGGCACCTGGGTGGCTCAGTCAGTTGAGCATCCGACTTCAGCTCATGCCATGATCTCGCAGTCTGTGAGTTTGAGTCCTGCATCAGGCTCTGTGCTGACAGCTCAGAGCCTGCAGCCTGCTTCTGATTCTGTGTCTCCCTGTCTCTCTGCCCCTCCCCCGCTCATGCTCGCTCTCTCTCTCTCTCTCTCTCTCTGTCAAAAATAAATAAACATTTTAAAAAAATTAAAAATAATTTAAGTCCCCTTCTGTTTCTAGAGTATTTCTGTTTTCTCTGGGGTTAACTCTTATCAGTTGGCTTTACTGTTTTGTGCTTTGCATTTTTTGTCCTGAATGTCTAGAGATAATCTAGTGTCTATTATGAATAAAGGATTCATTTATGCTTGTAAATAAAAGGTTGATTAATATAGGTAGATAATAAAACTTTTCTCGATATTGTGTAAGTTCTTCCCAATATGCCTCTCCCCTGGATGAAAAGACCGACTATAAGCTGTGAATATATGGGAAGGCTTGCAATTGACTGGCTTTATATTAGGGTGCATGGGAGCATGGAGATAGGCTGATCCCCAACATATGCCACGGTAAGAAAGCCTTCACTCTGAGGTACCAAGAGCTTCACTAAAGAGCCTCACCCATTCCAGACATAGGATTCATGTTCCTTTAAAGAACAAGTCTCTATGTACTAAATACTACTACTGCTTACCACTCCCAAAAAGGAAGATTTGATTTTCTTAAAAAGTTAAAAGCAGTTCATATCTAAATCTGGTCAATAAGTGAGATGATAACACTTCTCCAGTAAAAAGTGATGTGTGATTTCCAAGTAATCAGCAGAACCCAACAGGTAGGGATGGTACCAGTCAGACTTCGGGCAGTGGAAGCAACGTCAGATCAAGTGTGTGGCTTCCCTTTTGGACTCTTTGAACAGGCATCATTCTTCCAGCGGGTCAGGTGGAATCAGACACATCCCTCTCATCCACACCCCACACAGCAGAAAAGACCACCTGATGAGAAATTGACTGAGTGGCAAATAATGAAAGATAGTGGGAAATGGGGAGCATTGGAGAGACTATGACTTGCCAAGAGAAGGGCCAAACAGAGAAATAGGGGCACCTGGGTGGCTCAGTGGGTTAAGCGTCCAACTTCAGTTCAGGTCATGATCTCACGGTTTGTGGTTTCAAGCCCCGTGCTGGGCTCTGTGTTGACAGGTCGGAGCCTGGAGCCTGCTTTGGATTCTGCGTCTCCCTCTCTCTCTGTCCCTCCCCCCACTCATGTTCTGTCTCTCTCTCTCAAAAAAAAATAAATAAACATTAAAAAAATTAATTAAAAAAAAACAAAAAAACAGAGAAATACGTATTTGCTGACACTTAGGCTAAAAGGCAAACTTTAATAGGATACAATATTTACAGTGTACTTGCACTGACCTAATCACACTACCTTGTGCTATTTCAGGTAACCCTTAACAACAGCTCCATGCAGTAGATACAATTGGCATCATCTTGCATCTGAAGAGAAAATGTGTATCATAGAGAAAAGAACTCAGGCTATAGAACCAAGTGTTGAGATTCAAATCCAGGTTCCTCCACTTAATATCTATGTCACCTTAGACAAGTTACTGAACGTCTCCGTGCCTCGCTTTTCTCACCTACAAGGTGAGGTCAATAGTGGGATATACCTAGTGGGATGGCTATGAAAATTAAGTTACTTAATACATGTAAAACATTACCTTAAAAACAATAACTGGCCAATAAATGCTAGTATTTGTATTATTATCAGAGGAGCTAAGTAGTTTTCTAGTGGTAGAGCCAAGATGCTAACCCAGATATCTCACACTTCTCAGTCTGATCTTACCTACCACTCTATGTGGCCCTTCCCATGTGGTATAGCAAATGCCCACATGGTGAGGTATCAGGACTCTCCAGAAATGCTCCTACCCAAACATTTCATTAACTACTGTTGACTGGGAATTCTACAAAACAGTAGGTCAGTGGTTTTCAGGGAGATTTTGCTTCCTGTTAAAAATACAAATACACTCCCAGTCCCTCTCAACACTTTAAGTCGTCAGTCAGTCACAATGGAGTGTGAATGACTTCCAGATCTTTTCACAAAAGCAGTTCTTAATTGGGAGGGTAGTATAGGCAGCTTGATGGGTATCTGACAGCCCTGAAGATGAAGGGGATACGCTGGAGAAACAAAAGGCACAGAGATCAATGATTGGGAGCCTGAAAGGCAAACTTCAACCAGTTATACAAGATAGCATTTAACAGTTTTATGTTTGGTCTCCATTATAGCCCTGGGAGGCAGGGATTACTGTCATCCCCATTTGGTATAAAATGATGAAACTGAGGCTCAGAGACACAAAGTGACTTCTCTGAGGTGGTGCGACTGATGATGGAACAGGGCTGGCCAGGTCTTCCAAGGGCACACCTTGACTCTGTCCATGGTCCTGACTTGCCCCTTTCCAGCCACTGCACCGTTTGACCGTGGTTTATTCCTGCCCACAACCACTCAGGTGGAGTCAGTCAGTACTGACCAACCCTCACATCCCACACTTCCGTCCAGTCCCTGAAAGCTCCCACAGCGGGCCCAGATTTGTCAAAATAGAGGAAAGAAAAAGAAAGGTCATTGTTTCCAACCATTTGCAAGAATATCTGAGTTAAAAATGGAAGATTTGTCATTTGCATGGTGAAGGGAGGCGGGGAAGAGGAAGCATTGTTAGGTGTTGGTAATGTAAAAACATAAGTATGCTGTTATTTATGTAATTAGTTATTGCTTTCATTATGGGTGCAGTCTTAATGGTTATAGTATTTATGTATAATTACCTTAATATTCACTGAAATTTCCAAGTAGCTCCCTAATTAACTGTCTCAAATATATAATTACATTGCATCTTTACGCAAGACTTGCCTAATTAATGTAGTTACACCACTTCTTTTGTGAATGTGCATTATTAAATGCTCTTTGCATCATTCTTCTGACTTCTTGTAATTCACGCTTTACAAAAATTAAGACCCCGAATTAGAAACCCTCACAAGCAGCCTAATCCAGCAGCAAAGCAGAGGCTCATAGCAACTCTGGAAAAAACAAGGACTTGCTAAGCCTCATTATGAGTTTCTCATTATACAACCTGCCTACTTGGAGGTCAGAGGAGCCTGGGGTAGCCAGGCTCATTAGAACAGACAGCCTCAGAGTGCGGCCCTCAGGTCTCAGCTTTCTTTGTCTACCTCAGGCTGTTGCCCCCAGGGTTAACCCACCCTCAACAGGGAAGGCCACCATGTGTCCTAGGACTTCTGAATGACAGCAGGCTGAGCACTAGCCCTCCATGCTCTTCCAGATAGCATGTCTGAGGCAACCTCTCTTAGGTCTTGCTTTCCTAATCTGTAAAATAGGTACAGTGACAAATGCCTATCTCCTCAAAAAGGTTCTCTAAGAATTCGATGAAGTGATGAACAAGAAAAAGGCTTGAAGTACATAATGAATGTATTATATGACTGCAAGGCATTGTTTCCAGAACCACTCTGCCTTGCTACCAGAGTGGTCTCAGAATATATTGGTTATTCAGTGCTACAGAGCAAACCACCCCAAACTCCGTGGCTTAAAACAACCACCATGTCATTTAGTTCATAATTGTGTGGATGGACAATTTGGGCCCGGCTCAGCTGGGTGATCTTTCTGGGCTGAACCAGGCTCAGCTGTTCTTGGCTAGGCTTACTCTCATATCTGGGGCCACAGCTGGGATGGCCAAGACCCCTCTTCATGTGGCCTCTTGCCCTCTGCCAGGCTAGCCTTGGCATGTTCAGTGCTGGAAGCATTTCCAGCCCAAGATCAAAAGCTACAAGGCTTCTAGACCCAGAACTTGTACAACTTTATTTCCACCACATTCTATTCGTCAAAATACCTCACCAGACAAGCTCAGATTCAAGGGCTGAGGAAATGGGCATCACATCCTGATGGGAGGAATTTGTGCCATCGTTTGCAACTTATCACACCGGCTTACCTCCAATCCCTTCTATCCAGGGAGAAAATAATTTTTCAATTAATCGATATCCAAAGGTTATTGAGCACCTGCCATGGACTTCACATGGCAGAAGGTCCAGTCTCCACCAAGAGATCCCACAGGGGATCCAGAAGAAGTTTAAGACAGCTCACTTCCAAACTACTGAGCTGCAGTTGAAGAGGCAAAGACAAAAAACATGAATGAAACAAAGTATGTGCAAACGAAGAGGCATAGGCTTTAAGTAGAATACAAATGCCCAGAAAGGAGAGACCCAAGAAGTCATGAGAGAAGACTTCATGGAGCAGTCATGGCAAAGAGACCCTCACAGGCCAGGCCAAAGCAGAGTGATGAGAATGACTTGATGCGTAGGAGGCAGTGAGACACCCAGATGAAGGAGAGAGTGAGGTTCATGCTGGAAAGGCCCTTTTGGAGCCATTTGGACTTGGGGGTCCATGGGAAGGGAAAGTGGAGTTTGAACAGACTTGGCCCAAGATCCGTGAATAATTATTTATTTAACATCAACCAAACATTTCCCAAGAACATAGGAACTTAACTCTTCCTTCTGATAACCACATAGTTCACTCTTCTAATTCAGATCTCCTTCTCAGGGAGGTTGTTCCCTTGTCCCACACATACTCTCACATGCACACACACACACACACACACACATCAAACATATACACACAGTCTCACCCCTCACTAACTAACCTTTTACCCTTCTTCACTGTCTTCAGAGAAACTGTCACTACCTTATATTGTATTACATACTTTTGTGTTTCTTTGCCTCTGGTCTCTTTCCTTTCCCTCACAGGATTATAAGTTGTTTGAGGACAAGGACTTGATCAGTTTCGTGTAGAGCTGTATCATCCCCAGCCCCTTGAATACACATGGCACACAGGAGACCCTCAATAAGTATCTGTGGAATGAATAAGGATTAAAAGAATGTATTCTAGGGGCACCTGGGTGGCTCAGTTGGTTAAGCATCCGATTTCAGCTCAGGTCATGATCTCGCGGTTCGTGGGTTCGAGCCCCGCGTAGGGTTCTGTGCTGACAGCTCAGAGCCTGGAGCCTGTTTCAGATTCTGTGTCTCCCTCTTTCTCTGGCCCTTCCCCACTCATGCTCTGCCTCTCTGTCTCCAAAATAAATAAACATTAAAAAAAAATTTTTTAAGAAGAATGTATTCTACATGCCAGGAGCCAATCAGCTAGGTCCAGCCTTCACCAAGAACAGCATCAAAATCAATAACCATAGTGATCATGAGATACTGGGAGAAACAGCATGGTATTTCGGGATTATTCCCTGATTCTATTAACATGGAGGGCAAATCAGCCAACCCCACCAACGTGCATCCCTCCCTACTCACTACTCCCAGCACCTATGCCCTCCAGAAGCTGGCAGGGTGGGGTACATACAGCATGTGAACAATGCTGTCTAGAGATACAGAGCTGGATACATATAATGATTAACATAACCATAAATGTTTTACCATATTTTACTGAGCAGACAGCTCAGAGAGAAAAGGGACTTACCCAAGGCCACATAGCTAGTTAATGATGAAAGCAGGACTCAAACCCAGCTCTTTTGGCTTCAGATCTGAGCTCAGTCCGCAACTACACTTGTCACTGCAATACACACCCTGGCTAGTGAGGACTCTAAGCCCCACCTGTACCAAGCCAGGGAGAGTGAGGAAGGCAGGACTTAAATGGTGGGGATGGGGGCAAGGTTTACCCCCTCCCTGTTGTAAGGATGCCATTCACATCATAGGTCATGTAAATAGACTGGAACATAACTCCACAGACTACAGTGGGAATGGTATCCTCCAAAGAGGTGCAACGCAGGAAAAGGCAAGAAGTGCATGAAAAACTCAACAAGCACGGTAAGAACTAGGAAGAGAGATTTGGATTTGGACTCAGAAAATGTGGCTCTGGAAACGTAACTCCTAGTTCCATCACTCATCTGCCCGGTGTTCTTGGGCAAAGTCACTCAACAGCCTCAGTTTTCTCATCTATAAAATAGGAATAATATATGCCCTAATTGTTGAAACGCTCTTTGAAAGAATTAATAAGCACCCTGTAAAGAGAGAAAGAACCAAACAGCTGTTAGATATTGTCATTCCCTCCATCTTAAATAATGACTCCGTGACCCTAAGGGTCTCTACACTCCTTGTCTGGACATATCTCATCATTAAGAAAAGGTCTTTCTCTTACAACAAATATGTATCAGGTGGCCTCTCTGTACCCAAGAGTCTCCTAGGCAATACATACAGATTCAATAAGAAGTACTTGGCACCTGGCACCATGTTGGAAATTAGCCCAAACTCCTTGACTCACAAACTTGATTTTAGCTTACTTCTGCCACCACCTAGCTCTGGGATGTTACCAAATCACTTCACCACTTTAAGCCTCACAATCCTTGCTGTGAAAGAAGTTTGGGTTTGACTGGTCATTTTCAAGCTCAAGTTTGAAGGTGTTCTGAAAATATTGTATTGAATTTCATCATTAAAAGTGGATTTAAAAACTATTTATATGCCAGCGGAAAATACACCCTCATATGTATCATGTATCAAATATTAACACATCAGATACTTTCAATTCTGTAACTTGAGTTTTGACTGATTCTAAACTAAGAAAATGCCACAACTCAGAAGTTAAGACATTTATTTAAATAATATGTTGCTTTTAAAGCACATATCGGGGCCCCATAAAGAATTTCTTTTAAAAAAAAAAGGAAATATACTGACAAAAAGCAGTTTGAAAATCACTGAACTGGATGATCTATATGGACCTCTCTCACTCGGAAATATCTATGATTCCGTGATAAATATAGAACAGAACTCCTGCCTTCAAAGAGAATGAAATCTTCTTGAGACCATCAAAAGCATAACATGATGAAATACAGCACAAGACAATGGTGCGAGCTGTGCCCCGATATCATTTCTACCCTTATCCCACGGCGCTGATCTTCATCCGTGCTTGCCCAGAATAAACCTACGCTTCCCAGTCTCCTTTGCATCTTGGTGTGGCCATATGACAAAGTCCTGGCCAATGGGATTGTAGATAGGGGTAGAAGTTGCCTGCATGTGTATATACACAAAGTTCTCAGTAAGTAAGGGTACTTGTAAAAGAGGCTATCTTGCTTCTGTCCTTTACTCCTTCTGCCGGCTAGAATGTAGAACTCGTGATTGAAACTATAGCAGCCACTTTGGGTCATGACTTAGAAGTCTCCTGTTGAGGATGGCAGACTAATACCACAAAAGGAACTTAGCCACTGACGATGGTGGACCAGCTACCTGACCCTCACATGAGTGAGAAATAAATATCCATGTGGTTTCCACCACTGCTATTTAGGGGTTGTCTGCCACTCACAGCCAAAACTAATCCCGACCAATGCAATAACCTATCATTATGTGCTTAACTTCCCCTAAGGAGCCGTAAGCTCTTTGCTATTCCATCCTCTTGAGGCCATGAAACAGGATCCTTATTCGTGCTTTTTAAAGAGGCCATCGTTAGTTCCTACAGTAAAAGTGACTGTCAGAGCTGGTTCTTTCCCCTGTGCACTTCTTCTGAGCCTCAGCCCCCACGTGCACAAAGTGGGGCTAATGACCCCCGTCTGACAGGGCTGTTGTAGGAAAAGGTAGGGTGGGGAAATCACTTAACCCAAGCCTCAGCTCCACAAAGCATTGCAAATGTAGCCCTTTCATATTATCTCGAGTGAGGTATCCTCCCTGTCACAGTAATACTCGATTGGATTGGCGGCGGAAGACAGGCACGAGACCTGCACCCGGCTACCATTTGTGTGTGCGCGTGTGTGAGGACATAAATCCTGTACCTATCTCGTGACCAGGGGTTAATTTATTGTAAGGCTGATGAGTGCAAGTTTCGGGGCCCCTGCCTCACGCCGACCATTTCAAAGACCTCGAGAGAGACCACTGCAATGAGCTGATGCGATCACACGGTTTTATAAAATTTGCAAAAGTAAGCTGTTTTAGGAAGTGAGAGTCAGTTAAGACATCTCCCTCTTTCTACTCTGACTCCATTCCAACCTTCCCCCAGGTGGTAGAGGAGTGGCTGCAGGCATTTTGGGGACTCAACCAAGTGAAAGCCGAGTTGGCGACACATGGAGTCTGGGTTTTGTGGGAATATATTTGTGTGGTTTGCAATCCCTGGTGTACTCACCGCGAACCGGGTGTCGGAATGGCTCCCACGAATACTCTTAAAGTCATTTCATAACATATTTAAAAATCATATATGAGAAAACCTGAATAGAGGTGTTCCCAAATTTGACAAAATGTGGAACCACCCGTGTGACCTTGGGCGAGTTAATCAGCCTCTCTGTGCCTCAGTTTCCTCATCCATAAAATGAAAATTATAGAGTCTACCTCATGGGGTGGTTGTAAAGATTAAAGGTGTGATCTGCAATTCATCTGAAGAACTTCGAACAGGGTCTTGACCTCAGTAAATGCCACTGCTATTATTAACATCCTGAAATGTGAGGAATTTTCTTTCTGCTTCCCCCTTGGAGCCCAGGAGCTCTCAACCCTGCTCTTAAGGTTCTCCGGCAAGGGTCTTCGAGTCATGATTAGAAAACCAGTCCTCCTTATTGCCAAAATGTCCCTGATATACAATACAAAGCATCACAGGAACATAGGAAAAGAGTTGAAGAACATTCCTACAGCGACACCTTTCATGAAGCTGCAGCAAATCAAGCAACCAAAATAAATACCCACCCCAAAACCTCACCCTGAGCACCTCACAAGACAATTCAACATATCAGGATAAGTCACCGAGGTTGATTATTCCGCCAATGAATTTAAGGCTCCTGTGTATATGGAGAGGATGTGCGAGGATGTTTTCACTAAACACGAGACAACCGCCACGGGGGTGAATTAAGTCTTATGCCCTTAACACAGGTGATGCATCAGGCTATTCCCTTTATTCACAACATTCACTCCACCAATCCAACTTCTTACTTCTAGAAAATACAGATCTCCGTGTAATGACGGAAATACCAGGAACTTAGGTCACAAATACGACAGGAAGTGTGCAGGATCTCTTGACAGGCTCCCCTTCCCAGTCTCTTTGTAGCGACTTGAAGATCCACACCCATCCACAATAGAAACTTTGGAACAGCATTTTCTCTTCAAATGTGTAACTACCAGCTTAGCTAAGAGTCACCTATGATTGTGGAATGGCGGGGGGTGGGGGGAGGACAATGAATTTGAGAAACGGTTTAGGAGGTAGAGCCCCTAAGACTTTTCCATGGATTGAATGTGGGATAAGGTGGCCACAAACAGGAAGACACATGGTGAGAGCTCCCAAGGCCTGCTTTCTACCTCCTACTCTTTCAGCTCTTCCTCTTGGCCCCTTGGAGCCCTGAGATTCAGCCCAACCACGCAAGAGGATAATGCCTCCGCTACCTAATCTGTGGAGTGCTGGGAAAATCCACTGAAAGACATGCGTCCTTTTTGTCAGCAGTCACACACCATGCCAGGTCTGCCCCGTGGCAGGTACGCAAGAGTGAGATGTGAAGAGCGAGTTGTACCGTCACCCCGTCTGAAGTCGGTCTTCTGGACAGGAACACGGTCTGTGGTCAGGGCAGGGAGAAAACACCCCTCCTCACGGGGAGGAATCCACGGCCCCGCTGTGCCACCACAACTACCCGCAGCGTCGCTGACTGAATGGTGTCTGAGGAAACAGTTTCCCTACCTGCAGGATCTGGCCCGCACTGAATTAACTAATGAGACTCTTCCTATAGGCCTTTCTCAGGCCAAATTCCCAGGCACTGTCGGCCGTCCTGGTGCCAGAGATCTATTAGAGTCCCCATCGGAGCAACATATGTCTTCTGTGGGATTTCTCTTATTTCGCGTATACAGACAAGCATGGCCTCCACCATCATTGACTGGAGTGCTGTACCCGTTCATTTTCTTCTACATGACAACTCGTGGAGAAATGGTAAAAAGGACCGTGAGTTGTGACACCTAAAAATAATCTCTTCAGGGAGGGTCCGGTGCTTAACAAGTTTAATTCAGCCAACGTTCAGCGAGCGCCAACTTCGTGCTTGCGGCTGCGATGGGTTCCAAGGAAGTGGCACAATCTGAAAGAACTGTGGGTGTTTTGACTGAGTTTACTGCATCTCAGTTGGTTGGCTCCGTCATTACAACACTCGGGCTATGCATCTGAAACATTGCGGTGGCCCATCATGAAACCCAGGACTCATGTATGGAAATTTTTTTCCAATATAGGATTTTTCCATTGTCTTTTCTTTTTTTTTTTTGTAGATCTTGTGATGACCAGATAGCTACCAAAATAACCAGTGGCCGCAACATCTGGGAGACCAAACAGACACAGGAAAAATACAGCAGAAGGGGAAGATCCATGAAAACAGGAAACATGGAGAGGAGAGTTTAAAAAGATGTCAAAACAAAGGCGGCCTGGGCGGGCAGTGAGGGAGGAGGCCAGGAGAGAGGCCATGAGTTCATGTGCCGGCGCGAGTTCCTTAGGAGCCTTCAGAGAATTGCAGGGTGATGTAGTGCTGTGGCCACACACAAAAGGACCGCAGCCTTTTACACCTCTGTTTTACACAAAAGTCATGGCCTCCTTCAAAACCAAATAATAGCAACACCACCAACTTCCCTACGTAGGCGGCTAGCCCTGCCTGTCTGAGCCCACCAGCCCCAAGACATTAACAGACGAGGAGCAACCCCAGGGCTGTGGGGTCTCCCGTGCAGAGGCCCTGTTCCAACTTTGTCCGGCCTCATCACAGAGGCCCTCCGCAAGCCCCCACTCAGCTTCTTCGTCCCCACCTCCCCACACGAGCACTGGGGCAGGGCCGTAACATGTAGTTGCTCAAGGAATAATTGCCCACACTGAACTTAAAATGGCTTTGACCCCACCATCCAATACTCTTCCCACATTGCTTTCATTTCCTTGGCCCAAGTTTTCAGATTCCAACTAGAGCAAAGTAGACATTGGCAGCCGGGAGGGGCACCACCTCCTGCATGGAAGGGGCACCGAGTCAATGATGTTGATTACCTTATAGACAAGTGGAACTTGAAGAGTTGAATGTTGGGGGTGGGTGGCGGGTACCTGGGTGGCTCAGTCGGTTAAGCGTTCGACTTTGGCTTAGGCCATGATCTCATGGTTCGTGAGTTTGAGCACCGCATCAGGCTCTATGCTGACAGCTCAGAGCCTGGAGCCTGCTTCAGATTCTCTGTCTCCCTCTCTCTCTGCCCCTCTCCCCCGCTTGTACTCTCTCTCTCTCTCAAAAATAAATACATAAATAAAAACATTTTAAAACAAAAGAATGGGGGCCTAGAGTTCATCAAGTCCAACATTCTTCTTAGGCATGGACCCTCCACATGTCATTAAAACAGAGAGATTTTGGGGCACCTGGGTGGCTCAGGCGGGTAAGTGTCCAACTCTTGATTTCAGCTCAGGTCATGATCTCACAGTTCATGAGACCAAGCCCTGCATTGGGCTCTGTGCTGACAGTGTGGAGCCTGCTTGGGATTCTCTCTCCCTCTCTCTGCCCCTCCCCTCCTCCCCCAACTCAAAATAAATAAATAAATAAATAAATAAATAAATAAATAAATAACAACAAAAAGAAAACCAGAGAGACTTTAGTTCATGAGTCTCCTGTGCCAGGACATTAGCACCCACAGAGGGATACTTCTTCACCTCCTACCATGGGCCAAGCAATATCTAAATGCTCATTTCTCTTTATTTTTCCTTCAAATGACAAAAAAGACAACCATTACCACCATCTTTCTCTGTTTCCTTCTTCCATGTGCCAAGATAAAATGTACCTTCTGATTCTACTCTTCCTGTAGTTTCCCTGGCTTGTGAACGGCTGCGCAACAGAGATGTGATCTCCTCTCGCTTTGGCAATTAATTCTGAACGTAGCTGCTGATGCCATGAAAAGTTCTCCTCCCAGGGAAGAAAGAAAACATTCAAACCCAAGAGTTAGACATTTAAAACATGGAGCCTTCACTATTCACCTTTTTCAAGAAAAGGGGCAATAGTGGATAGTAGCACCTGTTCCCATGACATCATGGAAGTTTCCTCCTCTGCCTTCAGAACTGGTCACCACCCTGCACGAGTGAAATGAGAAGAGGTTCAGGGTGGTTCTCTGTTCTTCTAATAGTCACACCAACTGGGGTTTAATTGCCAATTTCCCTACCCCTGAGTCTGAGAAAGGTGGGGCCATGGGTCACCAGGATCAAGAGCCTTTAATAACCTCAATAGCACATGGAGCAGGTCCAATGCAGGAAGAGCTTCTGCCTGGGAACTTCCAGGCTAAGCCAGAGACATCCAGCTACCCATCACCCTGGACTGAAAGTTAATCTTTTACATGTCTCTCTTGCCTCCTGGACTCCAACAGGATGGTGATTTAATTATCTGATTCCCCGGCTTCTGACAATAAATGTGTATTTGTGCTAAAGAAACATTAACCTGAGACATGAACAGAGAGGCCATTCGGTTATGGCATTTCCAGGTAGAGGGTCAGTGAACTAACTTGGTGGTTAGGGGAAGTGAGGCATTTTGAGACTGAAATCTCCAATCCAGAGCAGGCATGGACGGGAGGGGAGTGGGCTTGGGTTTCTCCTTTATCCCATGGGAATCTTTTACTTCAGGTTCTTTAAAGTTAAAGCAATGGTGAAAGGAGCCAGGGCAGACACAATCTCCACCAAGTTCCCACCTCTCCGGTGCCCCCACAGGAGGCCCTCGGACAAGCTGGTGGGGAGGCTGCGGCGGGAGGTTTTCGGCACAAAGCGACCTCCCTCTTGAACCCTTCTCACTTCAGGTTTCTTTGAGAGGGTGCCAAGGTTTCACTTGCTGGCGCAGAGATCGGCTCCTTCCCTCAGACACGGTGTGAAAGCAAGGCAGGAGGAGGTTTTGTGGCCTATTTGACTGGGAGGGGCTGGTGGGGGGGTTCCAACGGTGAGACCCCAGTAGAGGAAGGGCCTCAGACAGCTGTCTGCCAAGGCACAGAAGAATGTCTTTCTTACTTTATGAGAAAGAAAACAAACAAACAAACAAAAAGATCTAAGGAAAAGGGAAAGAAAGGTAACCATGGAGCTTTTTCCAAGGAGCCTAAGACAGCTATCTCCGCCAGCCGGAGAGTGGGAAAGCCCAGCTTTGTTCTGATGAAGGGATATGAGGCTTATTTGGACCAGAAAAAAAATCATCCACTGAATAATCAGATGCCTCTGGACTGGCTACAGAAGGCTCTATCTGGTGGTGTCCATTCTGCCTGCTGGCTTCCTGCAGAGATGAGAGCCTCCCCCAAGGAGACTGCCATTCTCCAAAAGTCGAGTTCTTGGCATGGAGCTGGGGTCCTCGCGATAAGGGATTAGATGGTCTGGGGCCTGCTCTGGCCTTCTCTCTGCCAACTCCATGTGGAATTAAAATGCCCGGAGCTGAGCTGCTCACTCAGGACCTGCCCCCCGCTCCTCTCCCCGTAAATCTGTGACCCCGTGGGTCCCCTGAAGTTGGAAATGAGATCAAGGCCGTTGGGAAATGCCTCGCTGAGCTTCCTGGGAGAAAGGAATCATTCCAACTGTAAGACACAGAAAGAAAAACAAGCCCCCAGATGAATTTAATTTCCATTTATATCAGTCACGGCAAGTTCTAGAAAAAGAAGAACTTGTTTCGTTTTATTTTTTTTTTTTAATGGCCCACGTGATACTCTAAATCAGCAGACAAGGACTTCTCCTTCACTTCCCGGCTACAACTCACACCCAGCCCTGAATAGGGCTCCGGGGTGGGAGATGCAACTCTTAGTAACTGGAACCTTGGTCTACATAAGAATTTTTAAGGGGCACGATCCAACCAGAGGAGGAAACTCCTTTCCCCATGACCCTCTCGGCTTATTCAGCTCCTGGAAAAGAAAGCAGTTAGGCCATATAATTAATACAGATGAACCTGGCATCCTCTCAGCATTTCAGCTATTGTGAGGGTCCTTTGCAGTGTCTCTAATTTCCAGAGTCTAACGTCTGCAATGTCAACCCGAGGAGGAGCCTTCTGACCCTCCTTTGTCTAGAACGTCCTTATTTTCTCATCTCCCCTTCTCTGCTCTCCTCTTCCTCCTCCCCACTTTCCTCACGTCACCCAGACCTCCAGCCTTCCTGCTCCCACCCAGAGGCTGGCACAGAACCACAAAGATGGCGGACTCCCAGCTCATAGCAAGCGGACACAACATGAACCGTGAACTCAAAAGAAGAAATGTCTTTTCTTTCCAAGAAGCCACCACCTGGCTTACCCATCAATTAAGGGGAAAGGGGAAAAATATCTTTACAACCAAAGGAGACCAGTGGCCCACATTTTAGCCTCTAGCAAAATCTGCCACAGTATCACGACTCCGTAAATAACTTGGGGGAACCTCTTGGAGTTGACGGCTAATGTGACTTGATCTCTAGGCGACCTTTGCTTCCAGAAATAATTGTTTTAAACAACACATAGGTATTGCATGTCTGCCGAAGGCCAGACCTGGGTACAGACACTGAGGACAGGAGACTAAAATGCAAACAAAACCTAGCCTCTAATAGGCCAATGGATAGTATACATGTAAATAAAATTAAATAAATAAGTAAATAGTGTTTATAACAATAAACTTCAGATAGTACTAAAAGCTATAAAGGAAATAAAAACATGGTAACAAGGTAGAGATGACAGTGGATGGGTGACCACTAATTGACCTTAGGAGGGCAGCGCTGGCCCCTTTGAGGATGTGGGCTTGATGCTGAGACCCGAATGATGGGGCGACCCAGGCTCGGAAAGATCTGCAGAAACAGACTGTCAGGCGAGGGAACACTGATTGGCAAGAGCAAAGGGAGGTTGAGAGAAGAAGTGACAGAACACAGCTGGATAAACCAACTGAGCCCGTTGCTTTTTCAACAATACCAGAACAGTCCCCTCTCTCTCTCTCATGCTTCCCCCCCCCCCCAAATAAAAATCTATCATAATTCTTTCTCTCCCAATCTCTTCCCTGCCAGGGCCTCTTGTCTTCTATCAACCCGTTCCTCCAAACAACTCCCCCCCCCCAACCACAGGCCCACTCCCACATATACACACATAGACACACGGAGAGGGACAACTACGAGCAATGCAGGGACCTCAGAGAGAAAGTGAAGTGACTTCTTCAAGACCTTAAGACCACCCGCAAGTCGGGCACGTGACCAAAAACCTGAGTAGAAGGCCTGAGGCAGAGGCGCCATGGCTGGAGACACATGCCAGAATGTCCGAGGAAAGGGAGGAAGCATTTGCAAGGTTCTTCAGCATGGTTTGTTTCTTCTTCCTTGGTTCTGTGTGAACAGCCCTGGTTCATAGTGTGCTTTTTTTTTTTTTCTTTAAACAGATTGTTAGTCCGAGGCCAGAAAGATATCCCGGTGGTTTGAAAACACACTGACTTATTATTTTTTTTTCTTTCTTTGCCCCATTGAAGCAACTCTTCCCTCCTCCTCTGTTCAGGCTGGGCTCACGTCCCTGCACCACAGGCTCGTGCAAACTTCCCACCCATGCCCTGCATTTCATGGGAAGGAGCATTCAGGAGGTGGACAGCAAGGGTTTTATTCTACTTGACCATCTCCTAAGGAAAAAAAAGAAAGAAAGAAAGGAAGAAAGAAAAGAAAAAAGAAAGAGAAAGATGAAGAACAGAAGTTGAGAGAGGCCAGACTAAATGGATATGATCTGAATGCATATTTGTGTTACAACTAATACAACCAGCATCAGAGAGGGGCCAAGATCAAATAAATGGTAAAACCTGACAAAGAGAAGAATAGATGGTATGTGGAGCCATCTGTTTTGGAGGACACCCAAATCTGTCTGAATCTGTGAGGCCAAACTACCAGCTATTCTAAGACGCCCCATTCCAAGAGTGGCCTAATGCGCATCTACACAATCAGTCTCTCTCTCCGTCACTTTGGCTGCAACTTTTTTGTGCAATTAAGTAATTTATTCCTTTCTTCAGCCTCCTGATTCTAATGAATCCGAGCCACAAACAAGCCTCAGTTGCTCCTATTCAAGGAGTCTGATTGCATCTGGCAGTGATTGCTGAAAATCCTGAAGAGGAAACAGGGAAGGGAAGCATATTGTTTGGGGGGGTAATAGGTGAAGACCTGCCTCTCTTGACCTATAATACATTAGTGTCAGTGAACATTTGGCAGCCTTCAGATGATTAGCAATGAAGATGAATCAAGCAAAAAAGAGGTAGAAATCTGCCTCATCTGAATCACCAGAACTGCATACATTTGCATGCTGATTAGCTGTTCTTTTGTCTGTGTTCCTAATTATTATGACACATTATGTCTTCATCATGCAAGATTCTGATCTGTCTTGTTCAAAATGCATGTAGAAAAAAGTGCAGTTTATTGATTCAACATGTAACTTTTATTTTTATGTTTGCTTTAATTAAATACATATTTGATTGCCTTTGACTGCTGTCCTTTTTTTTTTTTTTTTTTTTTGCTCTTATTTATTTCCTCTTGTTGACAAACACACAGGTAACCTTCCTTTATCATTCTCAGATCATTTGGTGCTCGCAGTCTTCCCCCTCTGCCTTCCTCTCTCTCTCTCTCTCTCTCTCTCTCTCTCTCTCTCTCTCTCTCTTTCTCAGGTGCTCACTTTCATTTTCTTGAAGAGGCAAAAACAAAGGAGGGAAAGAAAACAAAACGGCATCCCCAGTAACACAGCAGAACTCGGGGTGGGGGGGGGGGGTGTGCGGGTAGGGGGGTACGTACAGGCGATGCCCAGAGCAGGGAGGGAAAATGGCTTCAACCTTAAGAAGAGCAAACAAACATTTGTGACTCTGGAGACAGGCTTTCCAGAGGACCACAGGCAGCAGAAGGGGGTTAAAAATAACATGATCCTGCGAGAGACAGAAAGAGGCCCTGTGGCATTCCCATTGTCTTCCCACATTATTGATCGCCAGGATTTGTGAACAGGACGTGAAAACGCCCGCCTCCCAGGTCAAGCCTCCGTTTTTTCCATATGGCCCAATGATTCCGCTGGAATATCTGCAAAAGAAGGGGAGACTGCTTTCCCGATGGGCTCTGCTTAGGCCCAAGTACCCCCCGCCTCTTTCTCGGAAGTCGAAGTGGTGCAGGATACTTGGCATCTAACTGGGCCAGACCCCAGAGATTCCTCCAGCCCCAAAGCAGCCAGGAAACCAACATTCCCAGGAGCAAGGTGGAGAATCAGGAGCTGGACAAGGAATTCTGGGCGGAAGGCCTCTAGCTCCCCCACCTACAAAGATGCAAAATGTACCAGCATGTACCTCCAGGCCTGCTGGGGCTACTCCCTCCACACGACTGGGGATTCTTTCAGTAGGGGTGGTGGGGAGAGGTGTGGGCAGAAAGAGAAAGGAAAAGATCTTAGCTTCCTGCTGGTTTCAGCCACCCCAAGCCCTGATGTCCTTATCACCCTCCACCCAGGGATATGCTAAGCAGCTGTAGTTAGCACCAAGCTATTTGGCGAATCCAATCAAGACACTTAGAAAGCAAAAGAGCATCACAGAGGAAGAGCCGGATGCAGGAGTAATTGAGTGCGCTGAGGGTCCATGGATGCTCAGAAAGAAAGCAGGGCCCAACCAAATGCAAATGGCTCCTCACTGAAGAGGCATAATGCCCATTGCTCTTCGCTGCTAATGGGCATGATTGGCTGAAAATGTAATCAACAGCTCTGCCCCCAACATCTATCCCTACAGTGAGGGATGATGGAAATCCATATTCATGAGAAAGCAAACCGGCAATGTTTACTGGGTGCAGAAAGGGGGCAGGGCTGGCCTGGGTCAGACAGAGTTCCTTGGGAGCCATAATGAGGCTGGGAGCAGGGAAACCAGTGCTGTTAGGACCCCCACCCCAGCCCTCTCTCACAGGCCCTAATATGTACACATGGCTGCTGAACCTGGGACTAAAGAGAACACTCAACGTGGCAAATCCATAATTTACCTAAGCAGAATCCACCCAGTGACAATGGCCTCCGGATGTCTATGTGAGTGCTGCCATCTCACAGCATCTGGTGTCAAAGCACCCATTCCCTCCCCTCCCTTGCCAGCCCACCCTGTAAGCACAGCACATCTATCCCATACGTAGGAACAGATATGGAGCAAATGGTAACAAAAAGCACAGACCTCTGGAGATCCACTTTGGAATCCCTCCATCATACACTGGGTTGCCTAAGCTAAAAATAAAGGCTATCAGGCATGGGACTGATGGAATGGTGTCTGTATTAGTCTGCCCAGGCTGCCATAACAAAATATTACAGACTAAGTGGGCTAAAAAACATAAATTATTTTCTCACCATTTTGGGGACTGAAAGTCCAAGATCAAGGTATTGGCAGGTTTGGTTTCTCCAGAGGCCTCTCTTCTCAGCTTGAAGATGGCCGCCTCTTTCATGTGTCCTCACGTGGTCTTTCCTCACGTGTGGGCATCCCTGGTTGTCTCTGCATGTCCTAACCTCCATGAGAACACCAGTCAGATTGGATCAGGGCTCACGCCAATGTTTCATTTTTCCCCAGTTCGTGCTTTAAGGCCCCATCTCCAAAGACAGTCATATTCTAAGGTACTGGGGCTTGTCTTCAATATATGAATTTTGAAGGAACACCCTTCAGCCCAAAATGGTGTCTCCTCAAAATTCAAATCCACCAGAACCTCAGAATGTGATATCATCTGAGAATACAGCCTTTGCAGATATAATTAGTTAAGATGGGGGGTTGCTTGCTTAGAGGAGCCCTAATGCCAGTGACTGATGTTCTTATAAGAGGAGACAAACATACAGATGGGTAGATACACAGAGAGAACACTGTGGGAGGACAGAGGCAGAAACTGTGGTGATGGCAGTTGTGAACCAAGGAATACCAAGAATTGTTGGCCGACCCCAGGAGCTAAGAAGGGTGAGGAAGCCTTTCTCCCTAGAGCCTTCAGAGGGAGCATGGCCCTGCTGACACCTTGATTTCAGGCTTCAGCCTCCAGAACTATAAGAGAATAAGCTTCTGTTGTTTAAGCCACCTAGTTTGCGGTCATTTGTTGTAAAAGCCATGGGAAACTAACAAAATCATGACGACTGAACCCCACAGAATATCCCAAAATCTCCATGTCGAATTAGACTATCACTTGGGCCAACCACTTGCTCACCACAAGATGGCCACAGATGCCCCAGTGCAAACTGGTCTTCATTTCTCTTCCCTCCTTGGCCTCCCCAAATTCCCTCTGGTAAAGGAGCCAGCAGCAGGACAAGGTTCAAGAGTATCTACAGTGGGCACTTGGGTGGCTCAGTCAGTCAAACGTTTGACTCTTGATCTCAGCTCAGGTCATGATCTTGTGGTTTGTGGGACTGAGCCCCCATCAGGCTCTGTGTTGACAGTGTGGGGCCTGCTTGGGATTCTCTCTCTCTCTCTCTCTCTCTCTCTCTCTCTCTCTCAGCCCCTCCTTCTTTCTCTCTCAAAATAAATAAATATTAAAAAAATTAAGAATATCCACAAGCAAGACACCAGATCCTGGTCATCTGATCACCAGCCATCTGAAGTCAGAGCCCAAAGAAATACAAGGAGAGAGTCACGTTCAATGAAGTCAGAAATCCAAACTATAAACAACCCAAACAACCTTTTGTCTCTAGGCTGAGGTGTGCCAATCCACAATGACTCTCATGAAATGAGAAAAATAAAGCATTGAGGTTTTATAAAGCTAAAAATGTTTTATGCAAGAGATTCCCCCTTTATTCTGAGATCACGTCCTTTTTATATCTTGGATGCTTAAATGTCCTACCTATTATAAAATGATAGGAATAGGGATGGTAAGAATTTCTCTAATGCTCATTCTTAGCAAAATTAAAAGCTGGCAATTCTCTTGACAGAAAACTAAAAATCCATGACCTGTTGTTATTTCTTCCAAGAAGCCTCTCCACATTCTTCACTCCCTTGGTACTGATGCATGAATCTTGCATTTTTCATTTCTCATTCACATTTGGCTCTAAAATTGTTCTCTGATTTCTTTCCAAAGAGATTGCAAATAGGTCCCTATCTCCCAGAGATAAGGATCATGACTCTTACATTTTCTATTTCTACTTTTACATAGCACAGACCAGCACACTCAACAGATGCCTAGGAAATGCTGAATGGATCAATAAAAGAATATAAAGTTGGTAAAAACCACTCAAGAAGTTATCAATGGGCCCAGGACAAAGCAAGAATTTATAAAGGTATAATAGGAGATTTGATAGCTTCTGAAGTTCCTTCCCACCACAACTGTCTATGGTTCCTTAGTTTCAGGGGGATGAAAAATAGGCCCAAGTCAGCTTAAATGACAATGAAAAAGGGGATGCCTATGCCACAGACCCACAGAATTCTGGAAGCTTCCATGCTGAAACTGGCCCAAGATATGAGGCAGCTGGATATATATAGCCAGGATCCAACTGCTTCTCACTACCTTTGCCCAAACCACCTTCGTCCTTCACCTACACAAATGCACTAACCCCTACAGTAGTCAGAATAATGGCCTTCTGATGATGAACACATCCTAATCCCCCCAAATCGTGAAGACCTTACATGGCAAAAAGGACATTACAAATGTGATCAATTTAAGGATCTTGAGACAGAGAGATGATCCTGGATTATACAGATGAGGCCAACTTAATCACATGGGTCCTTATATTGGAAAGAGGAGGGTTGGAGTCAAAGAAGGAAATGGGGCAACGAAAACAGATGTCAGAGAAAGAGAGATGACAATGCTGTCCTGCTGGTTTCAAGACAAGGAAAGAAGCCAAGAGTCCAGAAGTGCAGGCAGTCTTTAGCAGCTGCAAAAGTCAATGGACTTTGCTGTACAACCTCCAGAAGGAACACAGTCTTGCTTACACCTTGATTTTAGGACTCTGGCCTCCTGACCAGTAAAATAATAAATTTGTGTTGTTCTAAGCCACTAAATTTGTGGTCATTTGTTACAGCAGCAATAAGAAACTAATACATCTCCTTACTGGTCTCCCTGCTTCTGCCCTTGTCCTTCTATGGTCTATTTCTGAACATGAAAGCCAGAGAGAGCCTCTTAAAATCCAGATCAGATCTCATCTCCGTCTGCTCAATATCTTTCTATCATACCCTATGTCACAGTAAACTACAAAGTTCCCAGAACCTCCCACAAGGTCCTACCCAACCAGCCGTTATAACTTCTGAGACTTCCTCTTTTCCAGCTCCTCCCACTCACTTCACTCTGGACTTGCTGGCCTCCTTGGGGTTCTTGGCTTCCTCCTGTCTCAGGGCCTTTGTATTTGCTATGCCCTCTGTCTAGAAGGCTCCTTCCCCAGGCATCTAGGAGCTAACTCCGACCTCCTTCGTATCTCTCTCTGCTCAAAGAGCACTTTCTCAGAGAGGCCTTCCTGAGGTCCCTATTTAAAGCTGACACCTCCAAACTGAAACCCCCGTCCACTTTCAGTCTCCTCTCCCTACCTAGTATTCTCTATAGCACTCAAACTATCTAGCACACTATATATTCTACTGATCAACTTGTTTATTTCCTGTCTCCAGTAGAACATGTCCTGTCTTCACTAGGACCAGGATTTTTGTCTGTTTCATCTGCAGTGCCAAAACCGTGCCTGGCACATAGTAGGTGCTCAATAAATATCTGCTAAACAGATGATCGCTCCCTGTAGGAACCTATGAGACAATGTCACCAGTGCTGATAAAACAATCATACTAGTCACAGCCAAGTTACTGGGTACCAGGCACTGAGGCAAGCACTTCACTCAGATCGCATGAACTCAGATCGCAGAGGCTCTTCCCAGTAGGGCCCTCAAGGGACAAATTCCTCAAGGAACAAAATTCAAAATGTAGGGTGGAAATTGCTGATTTCTGATTGTAGTGCCCAGTGGCTCAGGGCAAAAACAGGAAACTGTTTACTCAGCAAAACTGACATCACCACAAAAACTTTGATAAAATGGAATTTGAGCCCATAGCCCTCCAGCTCTGAAAGTTCCTGACCCATAGTAAGTATGCAGTCAGAATCTGCTAATTAGTGTTTTTTTTTTTTACAAAAAAAAAAAAAAAATCTAATGTCACCTGCCAATATGGAGGGAGATGATACAAGTCAGAAATATGGAAAAATTCATAGAAATACGGGCCTTCTGCTCAATAACCCAGCTTTATCGAAGGCCTTCAAGTCCTACCCATCTCTTTATGATAGAGTCCCCAATGTCACAGGTAAGTTAGCTCTAGTATTGTGACTTATAATAAGAAATATATATTTGGTCTTTGGCCCCATTTCTAGCACTGAGCTTTTCCTAAGACAGAAGACAAACATGTGTCTTGTTATGTTAGTGAGGTGACATTTGGAAAGTACCTAAGGATGGGGGCTGGTTTTCAGGAGACCCAGCCACATGACCAGAGGGTTGGAAATTTCAGTCCTATCCCCAACCTCCAGGGAGGAGAAGGGGCTTGAGGTTGAATCAATCACCAAAGGCCAGTGATTTAATCAACCATGCCTATGTAATGAAGCTTCCATAAAATCTCAAAGGGACATGGGCGCCTGCGTGGCTCAGTCGGTTAAGCACCTGACTCTTGATTTCAGCTCAGGTCATGATCTCACAGTTCATGGGTTCCAGTCCTGCATCGGGATCTGTACTGACAATGCAGAGCCTCTTGGGATCCTTTCTCTCTCCCTCTCTCTGCCCCTCCCCTGCTTGCTCCCTCTCAAAATAAATAATAAAATTGACTTTTTAAAAAAAGAATCCCTATTAAAAAAAAAAAACTCAAAGGGAAAGGGTTTGGAGAGCTCCCAGGTTGGTGAACACGTGATTGGTGATCTGGGGAGAGTGGGATGCCAGGACGGCATGGAAGTTCTACACTCTTCCCAAATACATTGCCCCATGCATGTCTTCCATCCGGATGTTACTTTGTGTCCTTTGTCATATCCCTTTATAATAAACTGATAAATGTAAGCGCATATCTCCCTGAGTTCTGTGAGCCACTCTGGCGAATTAATCAAGTCCAGAGGGGAAGGAGATCATGGGAGCCTCTGATTTACGGTGGGTCGGTCAGAAGCACAAGTGAGAAGCTGGGCTTGCACCTGGCATCTAAAGTCTTGCGGGACTGAGCCCTTAGCCGGTGGACTCCAACGCTGTCTCCTTGTAGATTGTGCCAGAATTGCGTTTAACTGTAGGACGCCACGCTGGTGTCCAAGGACTGCTCGGCAGGGTGGGGAAACAGCCCCCATGCACACATTGGAGTTGGTAACCAGAACCCTTTTTAGGAAGTAAGAGTGCAAGTGAGAAGCAGAGCAGGGAAAGGGGGCCAGGATGAGACAGGATGGCGGCACCAATAAGGGGGTCTGGAAGATCTCCTCTCCTCCAAGATTCACAGATGGGGAGGAGTCAAGTGAGAGAGTCTTGTCAGGTGGGACAGGGATGCCAGGAGAAGTCGCTGCTTTCTGATTCTCCCCATGGGTCTCATCTGGGAAAACGTTTTCTGAAGCAACACAAACTGGCCCGTGACTAACTCCACTCACCGACCTGACTATCCCCGAGGGGGAAGAAAAGGGAATCCCCTCTTCGAGGCCACATGACAGGTGGGAATCTTCTTCTATTTGCCATTGTAATCTCAGGAGTCACTCAAGTCAATAAACAAACAAGTGAAAAGATTCAGCGAGGTGTAAAAATAGATTTGCACAGGGCAGACAACTGCGCATTCCATTTATTTACCTCTTCTAACAAACCGATACCTGGGGTGACATTTATTAATAAACGGCATTACCAGGTGCCTGATATGTGGCTCACAGAAATTAATTACCCAGCCCATGGTAAAACCATAACAAGCCTGCAGTGCTGTAACATTTGTGCTAATTGGAAATGAGATAAGTACTGTGGGTGCAATTTGCATTCAATGCAGTGTATTAATTATCTTCAGTTCTCTTCATGATAAATATACCTGACTGAACCGCTCTCCTAATTTACCGGGTAATAGAGTTGTAAGTGGGCTCCCTTAGGTAACCAAGGGAAGGCACTGAGTTGTGGGCAAGATGGATACCCTCCGCTTCTCTGAGTACTTGAGCAAGATTAGCTCGTACACTGTGAGCGGCCTTGCATCATTCCTAGGAACATGAAGTCAACTTGTTAGACTCACCCAGACTCCCAGCCTCAGGCCCTAATCCTTCCCTCTTCCACTAGAGAGGCCGACTGTTCAGAAGCTCAGAGAGTGATAGAAAACATGACGTTAGAAGGGATATATTTTAATCCATCTGACAACTCTCCTGCACACGGAATATTATTAACTCTGCAAGGAAGGGCCTTTTGCTATTCACTGCTCCCATACGAATTCAAAATTGTTTGCATTTGGTTCTGAGTGGGTATGCATTGAAATGTGTGGTCAGGAAAACACAGCCTTAAAGATGTGGGCAGTGCCACAGATCAGTGCTTGGGGATGATGGCTTGGAGAAAGGGCTCAAATGACAAACAAACCCAAACTGGGATGTACGGCCATCGCTTAGTACCAACCAACAAGGAAGGCCTGCCTTTCAAGAGGGAAGGAGGAGAAAGAAACATCCGGCTCTCATAAACCGAAGCCCCCCAACTGTCCGTGGCCAGTACATCTGCAAAGCTTCGGCCTCCCTTTGAACTCGGCAACGTGTGCCTCTGGCCTCCGTGTGTTGAGCAGCATGTAATGAGGGACAGGTGACAGTTGATAATAACAATAACACTTTTTGAGAATTGAGAGCTTACCGTGGGTCAGGCACCAAGCTCAGAACTTAACATACAACATTTAAATTCATGCTCTTTAGAAGCTCTCCTAATCCGTCCCCTCCTACCTCCTACTCCCCACCACACACACAGTAACTCTCCATGAGAGCCCCTGCTTGCTTCCTGTAGGGCACTGTCCCAAACTATAATCAGCTTGGTCACGTGTTTACCCACCTCCTCCCTGATTAGCGTAGAGGCTCCTGAGGATAAATCCCCAGCCTGTCTTCTTCATCCCTACTTTGTGACCAGCACAGTGATCACTCAGTAAATACCTGTGAATGAATGCAAACTTGTCATAATATTGCCCTAACCTAAGCAGACCAAAACTCAATTATGACCCAGTCCAAGCAGTGCATAACACATGTTCTCAAATTAATAAATTTTTAAGGTGTCCCAGCCCCATCCACAGCACTCAAAGAGGCCAGGAATCCTGTGTGGGAAGGGCCAGTAGCATCCAGAATGCCTACCATGAAATCAACTTGCTGCCAGGAAGGCTCCAACCTCATTCTAAGTTTTCTCATAGTCCATGGGAAGAGGAAGACAAAGCTCTAAATATCCATGATGTGAAACACACCAGCAGCCCAAGGGAAGCAACAGCTATTTCTGATACTCACGTTGGAAAGAAATTTCTTTTGAGGACAGAGAAGATGCTGCTCACTGTCCCATCACACTCTGGTAGTCAGGAAACTGCAGCTGAATTAGAAAATAGCACCCTTCAGGCCAACATGGTCCATAAGGGTGCGGGCATGGCAACAAGAGCCTGGCTGGACTTCAGCCCCCGCTCAGCCCCCTTCAGGCAGGAACCCCTGTACAGGTTACAACCTGCAGAATGCCTGCTGAGGAGATGCCCGTGATGGTCTCCTTCTAAAACTCCTCAGTGCAATCTGGCATGTTAATTACACATAAACAAACAAACAAACAAGGGGAAAACATATAAACTGATAAAACCATCCCTATAGAGGCCTTTGGAATGTGATCCTGGTCTCCCCAGCTGTCAATCCCCTGGTAGATGTTATCATATTTAGGGCAACTCTGCTAGGTTATGCCTTAGTAGGACCAATGACAGTGATTGCTAGGTTTCTCCTAAGAGAGGAGTGGCAGATTTTTATATTAGCTAAATGAGCATACTCTCCATTCTGGTTAAAAAGAACTGAACTCTTGCAATCCCAATCAAAATAACACCAGCATTTTTCACAGAGCTAGAACAAATAATTCTAAAATTTGCATGGAATGAGAAAAGACCCTGAATAGCCAAGGTAATGCTGAAAAAGAAAACCAAAGCTGGAGGCATCACAATTCTGGATTTCAAGATGTATTACAAAGCTGTGACCATCAAGACAGTATGGTACTGGCACAATGGAACAGAATAGAAAACCCAGAAATGGACCCACAAACGTATGGCCAACTAATCTTTGACAAAGCAGGAAAGAATATCCAATGGAATAAAGACAGTCTCTTCAGCAAGTGGTGCTGGGAAAACTGGACAGCAACATGCAGAAGAATGAACCTGGACCACTTTCTTACAACATAAAAACAAACAAACAAAAAACTTAAAATGGATGAAAGACATAAATGTGAGACAGGAAACCATCAAAATCCTAGAGGAGAAAACAGGCAACAACCTCTTTGATATTGGCTGCAGCAACTTCTTACTTGACATGTCTCCAGAGGCAAAGGAAACAAAAGCAAAAGGGAACTATTGAAACCTCATCAAGATAAAAAGCATACGCACAGTGAAGGAAACAATCAGCAAAACTAAAAGGCAACAGACAGAATGGGAGAAGGTATTTGTAAATGGCATATCGGATAAAGGGTTAGTATCCAAAATCTATAAAGAACTTGTCAAACTCAACACCCAAAAACAAATAATCCAGTGAAGAAATAGGCAAGACATGAATAAACACTTTTCCAAAGAAGACATCCACATCCAGATGACTAACAGACACATGAAAAGATACTCAACATCACTCATCATCAGGGAAATACAAATAAAAACCACACCTGTCAGAATGGCTAAAATTAACAACTCAGGAAACAACAGATGTTGGTGAGGATGCAGAGAAAGGAGAACCCTTCTGCACTGCTGGTGGGAAGGCAAGCTGGTGCAGCCATTCTGGAAAACAGCATGGAGATTCCTCAAAAACTTAAAAATAGAAATACTCTAGTGCCCAGCAATTGCACTGCTAGGTATTTATCCAAAGGATACAAAAATGCTGATTCACAGGGGCACATGAATCCCAACGTTCATAGCAGTGCTATCGACAATAGCCAAGTATGGAAAGAGTACTTCCATACTTCCAAGTATGGAAAGAGTCCAAATGTCCATCAACTGACGAATGGATAAAGAAGATGTGGTGTGCATATATATATATATATATATATATATATATATATATATATATATATATATATATACAATGGAATATCACTTGGCGATCAGAAAGAATGAAATCTTGCCATTTGCGACAACATGGATGGAACCAGAGTGTGTTGTGCTAAGTGAAATAAGTCAGTCAGAGAAAGACAAATATCATAGGATTTTACTCATATGTGTAATTCAAGAAACAAAACAGAAAGACACAGGGGACGGGAAGCAAAAGTAATATAAAAACAGAGAGGGAGGCAAACCATAAGAGACTCTTAAATACAGAGAACAAACTGAAGGATTCTGGTGAGGTGTTGGGTGGGGGGAAGAGTCAGATGGGTGATGAGCATTAAGGAGGGCACTTGTTGGGATGAGCACTGGGTGTCATAGGTAAGAAATGAATCGTTAAATCCTACTCCTGAAATCATTATTACACTATATGTTAACTAACTTTGATTTAAAAAAAGAACTAAACTCTTATATGCCACTTCTTTCCTGTTAACCGACTAAATGTTTGTGTCACCCCCAAATTCATATTTTGAAGCCCCAACCCCCCCCATGTGACTGTATTTGGAGGAAGAGTCATCATGAAGGCAATTAAGGTTAAATGTAGCCATAAGGGCAGAGTCATGATATGATAGGATTTGTGTCCTTATTAGAAGACACAGCATCTCTCTCCACCATGTGAGCACACAGTGAAGATGGAGGTCAGTCTACAAACCAATAAAGAGGCCTCAGAATAAAACCTACCTTGCCAACACCTTGAACTTGGACTGCCAGCCTCTAGAAATATGAGAAATAAATGTCTGTCATTTAAGCCACTCAGTCTGCGGTATTTTGTCATGGTGTCCCAAGCTAAGACACTGCCCTTAACATCAAGGATATTTAGCTGCCCTGGGAATTGGGCAAATACAAAAGAAGAGTGTGCAATAGGATGGGGAAGACTAGGGCTAGAGAGACAAGACAAGAAATCAGTCACAGAACGCTTTCTTCACAGAGTTATGCCCATTATTTAAATTTATACATATCGTGAGTTACTCATATCGCAATATAATATATTCTCAACAGCGTCACCAGATTGGTCCTCTGGAAACAATCAGATCTTATCACTCCTCTCAAAAGCTCAAAACTTGCCAATGGCTCCATCTCCCGCAGGATAAACTCCCCAGTGCACACCGGGTCCTACAAGCCCCCCCTGAGCTGACTTAGGGGTCCCCTCTGATCTCACCCCCAGTATCCTCCCCTTGGAAGGGGAGTTAGCCATGCTAACTTCCTGCAGCTTCTCAGACATCGCCATGCACAAATCTAGCCCACGGCCTTTGCGTTTGCTGCTTCTTATTCCTGAAGGCTCTTTCCTCGCTTCCTTTCTGTCTACTCCAATATGACATGATTGGTGAGGCCCTCCCTAATCATTGTATCAAAAATAACAACCCACACCCCCACACACACTGCATGCCTTACCTACCTTATCCTGCTTAATCTTCTCAGGAGTGATTCTTAGAATCACTATTATTAATTTGACATACCATTTGCTTATTAATTTGTTAATTGCCACTCTCTGCCTAAAACAAAAACTAATCCTAGGCAGGCAGGAAATTGTTTATTCTCTCCTATATTCCAAGCAGTTTCAATGGTGCCTGGCATGGAATAGACCCTCAATAACTATTTCTTAAGTGAATGAAAGACATAAATGATTATTATAAGGTAGCAGGTAATAATAACTAAACTTATTGAGTGATTAGCTAAGCTTTTTATAAACATTCTATTGTGCATATGCTGGGAACAGAGCTAAACAATTTACATACCAGGAAAAGATGTTTAAACCATTATCTCATTAGGTCCTTACAATAACCATTTGTGGTAGGTGTTATTATTCCCATTTTACTTCCCCTGAGTAAGTCATCTGCACAACTTACAGGTATGCAAGGAGAGCAGTTAGTCAGGATTTGAACACATGTCTGCCTGACGTCAAAGCCCATGCTCTTAACCACTCTCCACATCTACGGATAGGATCCAGAAAGTGTAGAGAAATCAGATATCTGTAAATTAAATCTCAGCTGAAATGTAGCAGGAGTATTTACTATTCAAAGGGAACTTGCAGCAAATTCCAAGTTGTATATTTTTTATTAAAAAATTTTTTAATGTTTATTTATTTTTGAGACAGGGAGAGAAAGGGGGGAGGGGCAGAGAGAGAGACTGAGACAGAATCTGAAGCAGCCTCTGAGCTGTCACCGCAAAGCCCGATGCAGCATGGGGTTCAAACCCACAAACTGTGAGATCATTACCTGAGCCGAAGTCAGACACTCAACCGACTGAGCCACCCTCACACCCCCCAAGTTGTACATTTTAAAAAATAAATAATTCCTTTTATGAAATATCCCTCTAATGTATCTATTTTTACAAACTATACCAGCTCTATTGTAAACCAGGGCAGACCCCTGATTCAAAAAAACATTTTTATTCAGCTTTGCAGTGTAACGTGGCATTTTTGCCAAGAAACTGACCTTCCTACTCAGGTGTTGCCCGTGCTAGTAGTGACAAGACTAGACTGGAATGGACTGGTGGCCCTCAAATCACATGAATGGACAGAGGGGGGAAGGAGTCACCCATCACAAGTTTGCCAAGGAGCCCACTGGGGATTAAACTTTTTGCAAAAAGATGCAGAAAGAACTCACAGGATGTTGAAAGGATCAAAAAGAGGATTTTTTGTTATTGTTAGAAAATTATCACCATTCTTTTCCTTTAAATATAAGCAGAAAATCAAGTTTTCCCCAGGCACCTCACCATTCTACACTTCATTTAAAATCATTGTGATTGAAAGCACAGAAGAGCATAAGGATGTACCGACTTCATTGATTCTCCTGGTTAAACTGCTGGGCTCAAATAGTAATTATGTACAGTGCATTTTGAAGATATGTATATGCTTGTCCCCGTTTTCAAATGAGGAAACATGGCATTCAGGGGGCAGGTGAGTGGACGGAGCATGGGGAGGGCTTCAAGCCATTCCATCCAA
Organism: Neofelis nebulosa; assembly: GCF_028018385.1. Classification (NCBI taxonomy): domain Eukaryota; kingdom Metazoa; phylum Chordata; class Mammalia; order Carnivora; family Felidae; genus Neofelis; species Neofelis nebulosa. The sequence goes on from NC_080796.1 coordinate 36,721,408, forward strand.
ATCTGGGCTGAATTCAAGTAGCACTCAGAATTGAGTCTTTTAAAAACTGCTCCTATTCTACAGGGCACATTTCATGCTATCCAAAAAACATTTTTTTTTGCTCAACTAAATGCCGTATCATTCTGCTTACCTCATTTGGGACAATTCATATGGCACAAGTATCATTCAATGGGCCTATATTCTCCCAAAGTATATTCCATTGCTGTTAACGGAGGCAACTTGGAGCAGAAAAAGTCCCTGTGGTCAAAAAAACTAGTGAAGATAAGTATGATTTAAGCGAGATACTTTATAGCAAGATTTCTCTGAGCCTTTAATATGCTAATCAGCATCTTAAGTCAGGGACATAGATACAGTGTTTCTCTAATGCGTTTGACAATAAGACCCTCATTTCAATAAAAACCTAAGGATTCCTGTTCCCTATTCAAGGTTTTAGGAAACACTGCTTAAGGGGGTACATCAAACACTCTAGGTTTCAAGAAGGTTACAATTTCCTTGAGGGAGTTAAGCTGTGTCCCCTAGAAAGATATGTTGAAGTCCTGGTCCCTGTTATCTGTGGATGTGACCCTATTTGGAAATAGGGCCTTTACAGATGAAATCAAGTTCAGATGCTGCCGTTAGGGTGGGCTCTCATCCAATTTAACTAGTAGCTTTATAAGAAGAATGCAGTGTGAAAATACAGAAGCACAAGGAGGAGATGCATGAAGACAGAGGCAGAGATGGGAGTTATGTTGCCATAAAACAAGGGATCCTGGAACCACCAGAAGCTGGAAGAGGCAAGGAAGGATCTTCTCCTAGAAGCTTCAGTGGGAGCATGGCCCTGCCAACTCCTTGACTTCAGACTGTCAACCTCCGCTCTGAAAACTATAGAACACTAGGAGGAGCCAAGATGGCAGAACAGCACAGAAGTTTTTCGTGTGTGTCTCGCATCCATGAAATACTGCCACACCAGCACTAAACCATCCTGCACACCTAGAAAACTGATTGGAGGATTAACACAACAATCTGCACAACCTGAACCACAGAACTCAGCAGGTATGTGGTGCAGAGTGGTGAACTGGGGGAGAGAGAAGCTGCGGAGGGCAGGGAGCTGTTTTTGCATGTGGAGAGAGGATGGAGACGGGGCAAGGCGTGGGGGGAGAATATGGGAAAAGCACCCCCCCCCCCCCCGCCAAAAGTTGCTGGAGACAAAGTGGAAAGGTGGAAACAGCTGCAGGGACTGAACTAAAAAGGGAGAATGGAGAAAGGAGAGGGTTTAAATTCCATTAAGACTCTATAAACAGGGAGTGCAGAGTCTGAAACTCTGCAGCACAATACCTGATGGTGCTCTGCTGGGAAGGGTGAATCCCCAGGAGCAGAGTGAAGTCCAGGGTTCTTCAGACCACAGGGGAGAGGCTGTTCCCCTGCTGGGAAAACATCTGATAGAGGCTGTATAGCTCCCACCAAAGCAATGACCCCAGCAGACCCCAGAGAACAACCACTTTCGCTGGTGCTGGAACAAGGTCGTTGGGGGTGAAGCCTGGTGCCAGATGCGTGTTGTGATTTGCCATAATCCCTGAAATTCTGCTGCTACATGACTGCGTGAACTTTCTCTGGGGCGGGCTGGCACCCAGCCACAGTCTCTGGACAACTGCAGCAGCACAGTCCTGCAAACGTTCCTGGGTGCAGCCGATATTTGACCGTTGCTCGGTGAGGCCCTCCCGCAGAGGGGCAGAACGGGTCAAAGCCGCAGTCCTTCAGAAGTAAAAGTCGGGAAAAACAGCCGCATCTGAGACAAAACTCGGGAGGGAGGTGCTGCCTGGGGCTTGGTCACGGACAGTGTAAAAGTAGGGAGTGGATGGAAACCAAAGACAAAGGACGGGTGCGCGACTGCTGATCAGAGAGAACAGAGTTCTGATACTAGAGACTAGGTAGCTGGGTGACGCCATTGTCACCATTCCCGTGCATGCGCGCGCGCGCACACGAACAAGCACCCCGACAATCCACCCCAGTAAGCTAATCAGCGCCATCTAGTGGAGAACAGAGTCATTACACTAAGCCCCGCCCAACTGGGCCAACCTCGGTCTTCAGGAACACAAGTCTCTGCCTGCTTACTTTATGGACTATAAAGCGCTTCATAGTTTGACTTCTAGGGGAAAATGAAGTAATTTCAATCAGATTTCAGTCTGTTCACTGGTCCATCAATTCAATTTTCTCCTCTTTTTTCTTTTTCTTTTTTTTCTATTTTTCATTTCTTTCCTTTTTCTTGAATACAGAAAAAGAAAAGTTATTTTTATTTTCAATTTTTATTAAAAATATTTTTCTTTAATTTTTTTCTACTATGTTTTTTATTTTTGTGTAATTTTTTTCAAATTCTATTTTACTTTAATCATCTCATTTTATTCTATTTCAGTGTATTCATTTTTTCAAATTTTCAAACGATTTCCTTTTTTTTCTTTCCCCTTTTTTCTCTAATCTATGAAGCCCCTCTCAAGGGGCTTGTCTGGTCCCAGACCAAAACAACCTAGGATCTAGCATCATTTATTTGATTTGTGTGTGTGTGTGTGTGTGTGTGTGTGTGTGTGTTGTTTTTAATTTTTTAATTTTAATTTTTTTATTTTAATTTTTTAATTATTTTTCCCTCATTAATTCCTTTTCTCCCTTCAAAATGACAAAACAAAAGAATCCACCCCAAAAGAAAGAGCAGGAAGAAACAACAGCCAGGGACTTAATCAACACAGATACAAGCAAGATGTCTGAACCAGAATTTAGAATCATGATAATAAGAATACTAGCTGGAGTCAAAAATAGATTAGAATCCCTTTCTGTGGAGATAAAAGAAGTAAAATCTAGCCATGATGAAATTTAAAAAATGCTATAACTGAGCTGCAATCTCAAATGAATGCCACAGTGGCAAGGATGGGTGAGGCAGAGCAAAGAATTAGCAATATAGAGGACAAACCTATGGAGAAAAAATGGAGCAGGAGAAAAAAAAGGGAGACTAAGGCAAAAGAGCATGATTTAAGAATTAGAGAAATCAGTGACTCATTAAAAAGGAACAACATCAGAATCACAGGGGGCCCAGAAGATGAAGAGAGAGAAAAGGGGTAGAAGGGCTATGTAAGCAAATCATAGCAGAAAACTTTCCCAGGTCCAGGAAGCACAGAGGCCTCCCATTAGATTCAACAAAAACCGACCATCAACAAGCATATCATAGTCAAATTTACAAAATACTCAGTCAAGAAAAGAATCATGAAATCAGTAAGGGAAAAAAAAAGTCCTTAACCTACAAGGGAAGACAGATCAGGTTTACAGCAGACCTATGCACAGAAACTTGGCAGGCCAGAAAGGAGTGGCAAGATATATTCAATGTGCTGAATCGGAAAAATATGCAGCTGAGAATTCTTTTTCCAGCAAGGCTGTCATTTGAAATAGAAGGAGAGATTAAAAGTTTCCCAGACAAACAAAAATTAAAGGAGTTTGTGACCACTAAACCAGCCCTGCAAGAAATTTTAAGGGGGACTCTCTGAGGGGAGAAAAGATGAAAATAAATAAACAAATAAATAAAGACCAAAAGCAACAAAGACTAGAAAGGACCAGAGGACACCACCAGAAACTCCAACTCTACAGGCAACAGAATGGCAATAAATTCATATCTTTCAGTACTTACTCTAAACATCAATGGACTAAATGCTGCAATCAAAAGACATAGGGTAACAGAATGGACAAGAATACAAGATCCATCTATATGCTATTTACGAGAGACCCACTTTAGAACTAAAGACACCTTCAGATTGAAAGTAAGGGGAGAACCATCTATCATGCTAATGGTCAACAAAAGAAAGCCAGAGTAGCCATACTTATATGAGACAATGAAAACCATAGAACATTTATGAAAGAAATTCAAGAGGACACAAAGAAATGGGGGAAAAAATTCCATACTTATGGATTGGAAGAACATTGTTAAAATATCTATAGTACCCAAAGCAATCTACACATTTAATATGATCCCTATCAAAATACCACCAGCATTTTTCACAGAACTAAAATAAACAATCTTAAAACTTGTATGGAACTGCAAAAGACCTCAAATAGCCAAAGCAATCTTGAAAAAGAAAAGTAAAGGTGGAGGCATGATTCTGGATTTCAAGCTATATTACAAAGCTGTAGTCATCAAGACAGTGTGGTACTGGCACAGAAACAGACACATAGCTCAATGGAACAGAATAGAAAACCCAGAAATGGACCCACAAACATATGGCCAACTCATCTTCGACAAAGCAGGAAAGAATATCCAATGGAAAAAAGACAGTCTCTTCAACAAATGGTGTTGGGAAAACTGGACAGCAACATGCAGAAAAGATGTAACTGGACCACCTTCTTACACCATACACACACACACACAAGAAAAAACTCAAAATGGATGAAAGATCTCAATGTGAAACAGGAAACCATCAAAATCCTAGAGGAGAACACAGGCAGCAACCTCTTTGACCTCAGCTGCAACAACTTCTTACTAGACATGTCACTGAAGGCAAGGGAAACAAATGCAAACATGAACTAGTGGGACCTCATCAAGATAAAAAGTTTCTGCACAGCAAAGGAAACAATCAGCAAAACTAAAAGATAACTGACAGAATGGGAAAAGATATTGGCAAATGACACATCAGATAAGGGGTTAGTATCTAAAATCTATAAACAACTTATCAAACTCAGACTGTCAGCCTCCAGAATAAATGTCTATTGTTGTAGTCCACCCAGTTTATGTTACTTTGTTAAGGCAGTCCTAGGAAAGTAATACAGGCACAGGGATACCCGGCTACAAAATGGAGACTAAATACCAACACAACTAGAGGCAAGGATGGAAGCAGACAGTCAGGAGTATACAAAAGGGATTATAGACAACAAAGAAGCAGGGCTTCGGGGGTGCCTGGGTGGCACTGTGGGTTGAATGTCTGACTTCGGCTCAGGTCATGATCTCACAGCTTGTGGGTTTGAGCCCTGTGTTGGGCTCTCTGCTATTACCACAGAGCCTGCTTTAGATCCTCTGTCTCCCTCTCTGCATCTCCCTGGCTCTCTCTCTCTCTCTCTCTCTCTCTCTCTCTCTCAATAATAGAAAATAAACATTAAAAAAAAAAGCAGGGCTTGAGAAGAGGAGAGCTCTCTGGTGGCTGGGGTGGTCAGAGACGGCTTCCAGGAGGAGGGGGGTAGTGGGGTGGAGTAAACACACAGATCTCCTGGATTACAGGGAAATTCACACACACTCGCACGCATGCACACACCACACACACACACACACACACACACACACACACGCCCATCTGCCTTAAAGACATCATGTAAAACCCAATAATCTCTCGTAGACATCCCAACTGAGTTTTAGAAAATATATACAATTTCCATTTTCGTGAGCTTTGAATTTCTAGGTCAGCTTGCATGTCATGAAAAGAATAGCTAAATAAGAACACCTAAACAATTAATAATTCTAGATCAAACCAGTCATACAACCATCTCATTTCAACAGGAAGACCCAGAATAGGAAAAATAGCTCTGAAACTTTAAAGTAAAAAATCTCCATCGAATAAAATAGCAGGGAAGGTTTGCATGGGGGAAGGGACAGGAATCATGAGAACCTTAACTTTTAGCATGAAATGCATCTGTTAAATAGACCTACTAATGGTGTTATTGTAGCTAAAAACAGCGACTTGAAAATGTTGTGCACATTATTACTGTCATTATCCACCAACTGTAAGAATGCTATGTTAAAACTAACTCAAAACACCTCGAGAAAGGTAATTGCTACTAATGGATTTGAAGTGTGCAAAATTGGACATCATTACCCTGTCCTCACATTGTGGGGCTGGGGAAGTTAGTAGGCTCACTCATCTTACTATCAGGACCGAGGTTCGCGGAGAGGGCCGGGCTCGCTTTCACTGTGCAGCGTGAGGGAAATTCCACACTGCAGAACTGGATGGGCAAGGGTTCACAGGGCAAAGCCCAGGGCAGTAGACCCCCCAAACTTTCCCAAGTGGTCAGGGGGAGGGGACTGTAGATACAAGAGAATCTTCCTGCTCTGAAGCTCTTCTGGGTGCCAGTTTGTCAGACCAATCGCCTCCAGAAGGAGCTAAGTATTGCTGACCCTGAGATTTAGGGGAATAACCCAGAATCGAGGGTGGTAAAAGCCAACCGGGTCACCATAAGGCATCGACATCCGCTGAGAAGAGGGCCACCCGGTGGCCCCAGGGGATGTAGCTGTTCAGCTGGCCCGGGGGCTACCTCCTGGCCTCTCTGGGTGTGTAGAGTCACACTCGTCCCCGAGTTTGCCCTACTGTCCCGAACTGCAATGACTACTTTTACTCTATGCTGTGTTCCCCATCACCTCACCCCACATGTCCCCCAAATATCTCTTCTCCGGTGCTGGTAATAATACTTTAAAAAAAAAAACCCACATTGTCCTTAAATGTTTCCCGAACTTTCAAAACTAATGCTCCCAAACAGCACATGTACCTTTACATGACAGAGCCCCTCTCCTGCCCCGATCCCCCAGCATACCTCCAACCCCACGTCCATCAGGAAAAAAAAATCCAAGAGAGTGGATTTCGACCAGCAATTTCAACCTCTTTTCTCACTACTGACAACCTCAGGGGAATTTCCCTCCTTCCTTCTGGACAAAACACAGGAATACAAATGAAGGGCCAAATGCCCAGAAACTGCATAAGTAATCTCTGACCAAGAGAGAGCTGCCTAAATTCTAAATTTGTGTGTGTGTGGGGGGGGGGGGGGGGGGAGTCCTTCATCCACATAAGAAATTTCTTCCCACCCCCAATGGCCCTGGCTGAGCAAGACTCCCAGTGCCCTCGCAAGCCTGTCATCTGGAAGCTGTGACGTCTTTGCCCCCAGTCGAATCACTGAGACAGAATGAGAAGTGGGACCTGGACGGCCTTTGGTTCTCCTCGGGGGGTTCCACCTTGATGAAGAACACAGGAGTGATGCTTGGGACACATAAATCACCGCAGGACAAAATCCTGTTGGGGAAAAGCAACGTGGCAAAACATTCTGACTTTTAAAACAATTTCCTTACCAGACTCCCCAATATAGATCATTTAAATTATTCATTTTATCATTCATGCTATTTATTTGTTTGTTCAGGAATTACTTCTTTAGGGGCACCTTGGTGGCTCTGTCAGTTAGGCTTCTGACTCGTAGTTTCAGCTCAGGTCATGATCTCCTGTTTCATGGGTTAGAGTTGTTGTTAGGCTCTGTCTGCACTGGCAGTGCGGAGCCTGCTTGGGATTCCCTTTCTCTCCCTCTCTTTCTGCCCCTCCCTTGATTATTCTCTCTTTCTCTCTCTCTCTCTCTCAAAATAAATAAACTTTTAAAAAAAGAATTATTTAGCATTTGTTAATGGCATTAGTTTTCTAATTGTACTTGCCAACAAACAAAAGTGATACAAATGCCTGATGAATAACTGAAAACCCACAGTGAATACAGAACTTCTAATCTGATGTGGGAAGGCGATAATAAACATATAAATATATAGGCCAGGTCTTGATCATTTTTCTTATTAAGAAAAATTTAGTAGGAAGGGATGATAAGGTGAAGTGCTCGTTTAAATAGGTTCTCGGGATGTGTGAAAGGAACGGAAAGGGAATATCTCTGGGACAGCCTTCCAGGCAGCAGGAGGGAGTAAAACCTGGAGCCGGGAGGGGCGCCTGGGTGGCTCAGTTGGTTAAGCTTCAGGTCTGACGTCAGCTCAGGTCATGATTTTGAGCCCCGCATCAGCACTCGGTGCTGACAGCTCAGAACCTGGAGGCTGCTTGGGATTCTGTGTCTACCCACCCCCCATCTCTCTACTGCTCCCCCATTCACTCTCTCTCTCTCCCTCTCTCTCTCTCTAAAAAATAAATTAAAAAATTTTTTTAATTAAAAAAAGAAAGTCCTGGAGCAGAGGGCTTTCATAGGGATTTGAAGAACGCCCAGGAGTTCTGGGAGCACAGTGCAGGAGGAGAGGTACCAGGAACAAGACTTGGCTGGGCCTGACAATCTCAGGGAGGCTCTGGGATTTTATCCTGATGGGGAAGAGAAGCCTCTGGAAGGTTTGAGAGAGGAGGGATAAGGCTGGGAAGAGGTGAGAGGGGCAGCCCAGCGAGAGAGCTATTGCAGCAGTCCGTGGGAGGGAAAGGGGAGTTGGGGGCAAGGGGATGCCAAGAAGCTGTCGGATTATTCTGGGACCATTTGGAAGAGGGGCCGATCGGATTTTCTCATGGGTGGGAGGTGGGGAGTCAAACTCCGGTGGGAGTGACTGGAAGAACTGGTGAAGTGGGCAGGTCCACGTTTGGCCCGCTCATCACCTGTAGTGGGCCTTTGCCCTCCTTCACCTCTCTGGCTTTTCATCTCTAAGATGATGGACTAGAGAATTCTGAAGTTCCTACGTACTTGATGTTTTTCACTTCATTTTTGGCACGAAGTAAGAGTATAAAGCAGATCATTTTCTAAATACTCAGGTATTACGTCAGTGTTCTTAGGGTTCATGTAATCCTCTTTTCAAAGACCTATATTGTCATCATCCATTTCAATTGTCTCTTCTTCGATTTTTAATTAATTCAGCTATGTCTGATGTCCATTGCCAAAGGCTTTGGGACTTTGAGGACTAGAGGAGTCCTCCATATCACTACCAACTTCAGGAAAACTTGGATCTTCTGCAAGATTTCCAATTTCATTTTGCAGTCTGTTTATATTTTATTTGATTTTGTGTTGTCAAATGTTTCCCATACCCTGAAATTAGAGAAGGACTGAAAGCCAAAAATGTTAAATATATTGACCCAATGGGCAGGGTTAAACTCCAGGGTTAAACAGGGAAGGGTGTCTGAGTGGAGACTGACTTCATAAGTGGTCCCATTATTACCGAGGTTTTTCTTGTTAGAATGACTTTTCCTTCCATATGCAACCAGACTCAGAAAATGAATCCTCAGAGACCAAAAGGATCCCTACACCAATGAAACAGCTTCAAAACGTTTCTCATAATGGGTCTGAAATGTCTGCTACCAGAGAGGCCTCAGTTCCTATCTGTTTTATATATCATTATAATCATGAGTACTAAATATTCAGTGGATCCTAACAGAGAAAATATTTGGGAAAACCTGTTCCTACGTTTATCATATTTTTTATACAGACATAGAGATAGTGAAGAAGAAGAAAAATGTAGAACAACATATCTCCCATTTTTCTTTAGAAGTAAATTCATTTCTATTCATTCTTTTCTAATTTTGGCAACAGCCCGATGTCATGACACAGCCTGCTACCGCTCCGTGCTTGACTTGCTGCCCACAGCAAACCATGAGGAGGTCCCCAGCCCGTGCTGGGCTCTCAGGGATGAGAGAGGTTGGAGGAGCCAAGAGAAGCATGCTGATGAGAACAAAGGGTGACAAGAGACCAGTGAAGTGACTGAGCTGGTCCTGCTGAGGCTCTCTTTGTGTTATTTACCATTTCACTTGAGTTTCATGGTACAGATTCTATGGAGAAGCCATCCCAGAGCCCTGGCCAAGAATCAGCCTCAGTTAGGGATCCTGCTGGTCTTTATAACACTTCTTTTTTTTTTTTTCAAAAATTTTTTAATGTTTATTTATGAGAGAGAGACAGAGTGTGAGCAGAGGGGCAGAGAGAGAGGGAGACCCAGAATCCAAAGCGGGCTCCAAGCTCTGAGCTGTTAGCACAGAGCTTGACGTGGGGCTCAACTCATGAACCGTGAGACCATGAGCTGAGCCGAGTCAGACACTGAACGTACTGAGCCACCGAGGTGCCCCTCTTTATATCACTTCTGATGAAGCAATTAAAAAGGAAAAGTGGCATTCCTCCTGCTCCGTCCTGGGTGGACTTAAAAAGATGTAGAGGAATGGGAGGAGGGGAATTAATAGCATTCCCATTTACTAGTTTAAGCTTTTTAAGAAGATAGAGAATTTGGTATATAGGGGGGAAAATCTGGGACCTAATAAGAATAAGCAAAGTTTTACAGCAGTCAGAGGAATGAGCTAGGGGAAGAGAAACAAAGGAGGAGATGGTACCCCAATAACACCTTCAGTTTCCTTGAAAACACAAGTTCTGGGGATGACTCATATGGTAAGTACTGCAGGACTCATCGAGACTAGAGGGGAAAACAATTCAAAACCTACATCCTTCTTATGAGAGTGCATGTGAAAGATAGCCAGTTAGCAATTATTTCTATTGCTTGAATTAATCTGGCACTAATTAAACAGTCATATTAGGTCAGAGACGGAAATAGAAAGAAACTAATGTGCCCCCACTCCCTTGCCCACTGCACCTACACATGCCTACCTGCACAGGCACACAGGCACACAGGCAAGTATCCCCTGATAGACATCACTAAATGATATTGATAATATGAGTTCCACGTGAGCTGCAATCATCAGCACTTGGTACAGTGCCTACTGCATCATATGTGCCTTGTCAGTATTTGTTGAATGAATGAATCACTGCACTGTCCCCCACTGAGCTTCCTTAGAGTCTTGCTCAACACGGCGTTGAGTTCCAGTTTACTACCAATTACGTAGCTGTGGCCCACAAGTGGAAACCTACTTGCCATCCCTTTATGATTAGCTAAATCATAACACCCTCCTCCCTTCAAGTACTGGGAAACACAGGTAGATTCCTGGGGTACCTTGAGCTCCGTCACGACACCCAGATGAATTTGATGGAGTTCTTTTCCCATGAGGCTACAGCTTCACATATTTGCAAAACTACAAATTCTGCTTGAAATATAAAGCCTATAATGGATGCTCTCCTAAGTCACTATTTATTGGTGCTGCTTGCACATATTTAATAATGATATTTTTCTCTAATTACTGTGTTTGGAGTATATTTTAAGGATTTTTTTTTTTTTTTTTTTTTGGTAATTCAGGTAGACATCATAATCCTTACCATTATTTCCGGTTATGTTTCCTTCCTGGGCATATAGATGATCGCATTTTCCTGACCCCAGGCAATCAGGTAAGGTAATGTGCTTAGTTTTGACCCAAAGGTCGTAACTGTATGTCGCTTCCATGCTTAAGCATTAGGAGACAATGCTCAGTTTTCTGTACATCCATCACCTGCCTTGGCCATCCCGAAATCATGTCTCAGGATCAAGGTGCTGCGAAATTCAAGCAGGCTGGATCATGGAGCCTCGCCCCACTGGATGAGTATGGCTTGACTATGTAAAAGCACTAAGATTTTGCTGCTGTTTGTTACTACAGCATTGCCTAGCTTATCCTACTACAACAATGAATGTAGTCTGCCGGCTCTGATGGAATACCTGAACCCCAGCTTCAGCCCGGTGCAGTTTAGGAGTGGCAACCAGATTCTCTGAAGTTACAGGGTCTAAACAGTTCATGGAAGAGCAAAGCAGCTGGTAGAGAAAAGAGGTGGGATGGAGAGGGTACGGGACTCAGGAGAGAGCAGCTGGTAGGGACAAAGATGGACACAGGAATCCACTAACAGGAAATGTGTGGTCATACATCTGTCCTTACCTAAGACATCAGATACCGGCTAAGGGAACCCCTAGCCATCACTTCTAACTCTTCTTCACTCCCCTCCTCTGTTCTGAAATCTTCCTCAAGCTCAGCCATGTGTGCCACTTCCCTTCCGCTAAGTTAAGCTAAGAAGAACACTCAACTGATTGGAGCTGGGGTTTCTGACACTGCGTTCTTCAAAAACCTAGTTCCATAGAAAAACGGAACCTTAATCCAGATACTAGTTTGGCAAGTATATAGTAAGAATCTTAAACTTAATCCTGACTTGATCTGGTAATAAGTGAATTTCCGACTGTTTCCTAAGACAAGTTCCAGGAGAAGTTGCATTACCAGTCACAGCAAAAAACTGAAAATAGCCTAAATGATCAGCAAAAGAGGAATCGCTAAAAACAAACAAAGGTACATCCATGTAATACAATATTATGTGTAAAGCAAAATGGTGCTTTCGAAGAATGTTAGTGGGATGTGGAAATATGATATAATGTTAGCTGAACGAAAAGATACAGTTTTCTATATAGAATAATCTCAAACTTTACATAACAATATATAAATGCATAAAGACCAGAGGGAAATATACTGAAAATGTTACCAGTGATCATCTCTGAGTGATGGGTTTTCGTAATTTTTCTTTCTTCTTTGAAGGTGTCTACATTTTTCAAGTCCTGTTTAATGAAAGTTGCTATTTTAAACAAAATAAATCTGGGGCGCCTGGGTGGCTCAATTGGTTGAGTGTCCGACTTTGGCTCAGGTCATGATCTCATGGTCCGTGAGTTGGAGCCCCGCGTCAGGCTCTGTGCTGACAGCTCAGAGTCCGGAGCCTGCTTCGGATTCTGTGTCTCCCTCTCTCTCTGCCCTTCCCCCACTCTCACTCTGTCTCTCTCAGTCTCTCTCAAAAGTAAACAAACATTAAACACAGTAAATCTGTATCAGGACTCCAGTGATTTCAATTATTCCAAGGTATGTTCTGGGGTGAGGAAAGCTTTGGCCCAACCATCTGTACCCTCTGAATGCAATCCTAGATAATGGCCACTAATGTTCAATATGGTGGCTCTGTTGAAGGCATGTTTTAATTTTATATTTTTTCAGTTGATATATCACTAAGTAAGTAAAATACCACTATACCACTATTCAGAGTCTTCTTAAATTATTTATAAAATTTTGTTAATATAAGACTATCTTCAAGTTAGCCAATCTGAAATCCAGGGATTCTTACAATAAATCAGCATGGCTGGCAGCAGGATGCTGGATTCTCCATGCTTTTGAGACACCGCCCCCCTGTTTGGTCAGGGGAAACACAGACAGAGTGGGGGTCATGTTTGGGGAAGAGCCGTGCCCCACACTCCAGTTCTAGGGCAGCCCCTTGCACCACAGGCTCCAGGGCCCAGGCATCCAAGCAGGCACAAAACCCGTTCTCATGTCCAAGTGACCTGAAAGCTGGAGGGGTCTGGGAAGGCGTCAAGTTCCCAAGATTGCTTTAGAAATGGGGGAGATCTCAAAGGTCAGTTTGGGTCTGGAAAATCCTAAAATGAATCTTGAGGGGAATATGAGCTGTTGCTACTGGCGCTTCCAAAGGAGTTAAAGCTCCCAGGCACAAAGCAAGGACTTCTTTCCCATCTCCACTTCCCATCCTGGAATTGTTTTGGAGCTCCTCACAGGGAGACCCTCTATTCGTGCTGCAGGCTGGCTCGCTAAAGGTCAGTCAGTCAGCTAGTACTTGTTAAACAAACAGCAATGTGCTGAACACTGCATGGCACCACCAAAGTGCTGAAGCATATAACCAAGTGCTTCCCAAACTGATGTGTGCATGCACATCACCTGGGGATCTTGCTAAAATTACAAATTCTCTTCCAGTAGATCTTGGCTGAGTCTGAGACTCTAACAACCTTCCAGGCAATGTTGATACTTCTAGTACTTGGACAATATTTTAAGTATCAAAGGTCCAGTGGGCAAAATACATGCAAAAACATAAGCTACTATTATTAGATACTTACCACGGGCCAAGTGCTATGAAAAGCATATTACATGAGTTTTGTCCCTGGGTTTCTCCCAGCCTTGATCTTAGCAACAGGTGTTTGGAGGGACACTGAAGCTACTGAGAAAGATAGATGGTCAAACCTGTGCCCACATGTGGATGGGCCACAGTTAGTTGGCATGCCAATCTCCCACCACACTCCAACCCTGCCTTTGGCACCAATATGAAGATATGATCCAGTCACCTCAGGAGCTGATGCTTAACCCACAGGGACACCACAATAAGAATATAAGTGTTACAAATGGGACTTTGGACTGCATCACATCTTTGGTCCCTCCTTAACCCTGAGGTTCTAGGAACCTATGGACACAACAGATGTAGAAACCTATAAATGGCTATTAGCCAACTTTTGGCCAAACAAAAATACCATAAGAGCACACACAGGCAGAGCATGTTACTCCTAAGCAAGGTTTATAGTGAAATTAAACACCTTTCACATTAGAGACTTTCTTCTACTATCTGTTCACATAAAAAGTGAAGTGCTCAGAAGTCAATTGGAAGCTCTGCATGTGGGGATAAGGCTTATCTATTGGCAGAATCTCAGGCTTTCCCCAGATCTACTGAAACAGAATTGCCATTTTTAACAAACTCCCCAGATAACATGCATACATAGCAGCTTGAGAGGCACTGAACCACGTGCCTTTTCCATCCTGTTTACCACTGTATCCCCATGACAATGTGTGGTATCTACTAGCTGCTCAGTAGCTACTATTTATTGCCTGGTCATTATACTGACTGTATTTTATAATTGAATTACATGATAAATTTTAATTTTAAAAATGCCACCATTATTGAGCCCAACAGCTCAAATTTCTAAGGCACCAACCAGCCCAGACATTGATTCTGGTGGCATTTTCATGTCAGGACATGGGGGCTTTCCTTCCTTAAATCAATCTCTGCATCCTGATAAAACATTGCTAAAATAATATGCAAAGGAATATACAAAGGACAAAGAAAACAGGAAAGGAGAAGACAGCACACAATGGATATCTCCAAATACTGTGGCGATGGAAAGTGGAGGCATGAATGAAAACTGGCTTAGCAGAATGGAAAAATATGAAACGTACAGCATGTACAGACAATGCCCCTGACATGGGATTGCTTCACAGTAGAGGAGCTGAGAAGCTCAGTAGTAAACTTTCCTCAGGAGGCGGGGGGGGGGGGGGGGGGCGGGGGGAGGATGGAGCTGGAAGACAACAAGTGGTTGCTCCCAACCCTACTTGTGGCATACAGACACTACTCCTTCCCAACCCAGCAAGCCCTGGGAAGTTTATTCTTTATATAATTAGATCAGAGTAGCTCTGATAGAGAAACCAAGAAAAACAGAGAGTAGAGGTGAGATGCTTTACTGAAATGATGGCATTAGGTGAACATTAACACCACTCCTGCTTACTCCACTGCCTCCAGAATACTGACACCCAGGGTTATATACCTTAAGAAGACTGATTCTTCTCTGAAGAATCTAACCTACCAGAGACAGACAACAGATCCTGACCTATGATGCATCCCCAGTAAGATGACCTGGCCCCATAGATCACCATTCATTGAAGTCTACCAATAGATAAGCCTTGCCCCCCACACAGAGCTTCCCATCTGCCTCTGAAAGCTTCAGTTTTAGTAAGTAAGCATTATAGGAAAGTCTTCACGAAACACAAAAACCAAAGCAAATAAACTAAAAAAAACTTGGAAGGTATGGCAGACTGTATTTTCCAAAAATAACCACGATATTTCTGCTTTCACATTTTCTTTAAAACTTTACCCCTTCTTGGGGCACCTAGGTGGCTCAGTCAGTTGAGCGACCAACTTCAGCTTAGGTCATGATCTCTTGGTTTGTGAGTTCAAGCCCCGCATCGGGCTCTGCACTGACAGCTCAGAGCCTGGAACCCATTTGGGATTCTGTGTCTCCCTCTATCTCTGTCTCTTCCCCGCCCAAGCTATGTCTCTCTTTCTTTCAAAAAATAAACAAACATTTTTCTAAAAGTTTTAGGTGCTTGGGTGGCTCAGTCAGTTAAGTGTCCGACTTCGGCTCAGGTCATGATCTCACGGTTTGTGGATTCAAGCCCCATGCTGGGCTCTGTGCTGACAGTTCAGAGCCTGGAGCCTGCTTTGGATTGTGTCTCCCTCTCTCTCTGCCCCTCCCCCACTTGTGCTCTCTCTCTCTCTCTCTCTCTCAAAAAAAAATGTAAAAAAAAAAAATTAAAACAAAAAAAACTTTATCCCTTCTTTCATTGAAAGGTAGGTTTATGTTGAATCTGGGTGTTATGTTAAATCTCTGTTAGTGCAACTAACAGAGTTGCACTGTCCACAATGGGAGCCAGTAGCCAATAGGCACATGTAGCTATTGAGCACTTAAAATGTGGCTATTGCGACTGAAGAAATGAAATAATAATTCAATTCTAAATAATTAAATTTTAAAGCCTAACCAGTATAAAATATTTTCCACCGATTTGTTTTGATAAGACTGTATTTCACACTTAAAGTATTAAAATGGCAACATCTGGTAAAAAAAAAAAATTGGCATCTAAATTGTGATGTGCTGTAAGCATAACATATAAACTCAATTTCAAAGACAGTATGAAAACAAAATGTCAAATATCTTATTAATATTTTCATATTGGTTACATATTACAATGATCCTTTAATATGTTATGTTAAATAAAGATCTTAAATTGATTTCACCTGTTTCTTTTTACTTTTGAAATGCGGCTACTAAAGAAAGCCTAAAATCACACATGTGACTCACATGACATTTCAACCAGACAGCACTGCAACAGATAGAGGGGAAATGACACTATGTGACTTTTGGGACTAAGTACTAAAAAGGATGGAGCTTTCAGTCAGCTCTTACTCTCTACGGAGAGCCTTAGGAACCCTGAATAATCACGTAGAACTCTGATATTCCTTAAGTTTCCCCTCTGGAAGGTATGCATGTTGCTAGAAAAAGATGCCCCCACTGTTTGAATCTTCCCAACCAAGACACCTGACATGTGACTATTCCAGCCCTAGACTATTTCAGCCCTAGACTATTCCAGCCCTTTAGACTATTCCAGCCCTAGCTGACATAGGATGGGCCAAAGATGAGCTGTGCCTGTTAAGTTCTGCTCAAACTGAAGACTCATGAGCAAAATTAATGTGCTATGATAAACCACTAAGATTTGGGGGGAGGGGGATTTTACTACACAGCACTAACAACCAGAACAGAGGGAATCACACTAGAACAGGCAAAACAAACACAAAAACCCAAAACTATAATTCCTCTCTCCTTAGAATGGTAAGTATATATAAATATATCATTCATAAAATAATAGGATGCTATAAACTATGTATATCCAAAGAACAAGAAAGAATCTTGAAAATTCAAAAGAAGATGACCGAAAGAAAACTCAATAGAAAAACTAGATTAAGTTGAAGAAATTTCCAAGAAAGAATAAAAAGAAAATAGAAGATAAACAATAAAAAAAAAATCAAAAAAGAGGGGCCAAGATGGTGGAACAGCATGGAAGATTTTTTTTTAAGTCTCTCATACCTGAAACACAGCCAGATCAACACTTAAACCATCCTGCACACCTAGAAAACTGATTTGATGATTAACACAACAATCTGCACAACCTGAACCAGAGAACTCAGCAGGTACAGGGTGCAGAGAGGGGAACTGGGGGAGAGAGAAGCCACGGAGGGCAGGGAGTTGTTTTTGCTTGCAGAGAGAGGATGGAGACAAGAGGGAGAGTATGAAAAGCATCCCCCTACCCTCACCCAAAAGCAGCTGGAGAGAAAAGAAAGAGCATGCAAGGGACTGAACAAAAAAGGGAGAAAAGAGAAAGGAGAAGGCTTAACTTCCATTAAGACTCTATAAACAGGGGGAGCACAGAGTCTGAAACTCTGCAGCTCAATACCTGGTGGTGCTTTGGTGAGAAGGGCAAATCCCCAGGAGCAGAGAGTAAGGTCCTCGGAGTCCTTGGGCCACACAGGAAGAGGCAGTTCCACTGCTGGGAGGCCATTTGGTAGAGGCTGTGCGGCCACCCCACAGGCAAAGGTCCCAGCAGACCCTGAAGAACAACCACTGGTTGCTGGTGCTGGAATAGGACATTAAGTGAGAAGACTGATGCCAGATGTGTGCTGTGATTTTTCCATAATCCTTGAAACGCTGCTGCTACATGATTGCACGAACTTTTTCTGGGACAGGTTGGCACCCAGCTGCAGTCTCTGGACATCGGCAGCACCACGGCCTCCCAAATGTTCCTTGGGGTGGGCCAGCACCTGGCAATTGCTTGGTGAGACCCTCCCCCAGAAGGTGTGAGCGGGTCAAAGCCTCAGTCCCTCAGAAGTGAGGGGTTGGGAAACACAGCCACATTTGAGATAAAACCCAGGAGGGAGGTGCCATTGGGCAACCTGATGGCTTGGTCACAGACAGTGTAAAAGCAAGGAGTGGACGGAAGCTGGAGACAAAGGAGGAGTGTGAGATTGCTGGTTGGGGAGAGTACAGAGTTCTGATGTTAGAGACTGGGTAGCTGGGTGATGCCATTTTCACCCCTCCCGCTTATGTGCACCTACAGGCACCACAACAACCCACCCCAGTAAGCTAAGCAGCGCCATCTAGTGGAGAACAGAGCTGTTACACTAAGCCCTGCCCAACTGGGCCAACCTCGCATGTCAGGAACAACAAAATTCTCTCTGCCTTCTTAATTTATGGACTATAAAGTGCTTCATAGTTCAACTTCCAGGGGACACTGATGTAATTTCAATTGTACTTCAGTCTGTTTGCTGGCCCATCTATTCAATTTTTTTTCTTTTCTTATACTTGAATACATAAAGAGAAAAAATTTATTTTTTTCCACTTCTATTAAAAAATTTTTTCTACTAATTTTTTTAACTTTTTAAAACTTTTCACATGCTAATTTTTTTACTTCCATAATTCCATTTTATTCTGTTTCATTGTATTCATTTTTTCAAATTTTCAAACATTTTCTTTTTTTTTCTTTTCTTATCTTTCCCTTTTTTCTCTAAACTATCAAGCTCCTTTCAACAACCAGAACAAAACACATCTATGATCTATCATCCTTTATTTAATTTTTTGTGTGTTGCTTTTAATTTTTGAATTTTAATTTTTTACCTTATTAATTCCTTTTCTTCCTTCAAATTGATGAAACAAAGGAATTCACCCCAAAAGAAATAACAGGAAGAAATGTCAGCCAGGGACTTAATCAACACAGATACAAGCAAGATGTCTGAACCAGAATTTAGAATCACAATAACAAGAATACTAGCTGGAGTCAAAAATAGATTAGAATCCCCTTCTGAAGATATAAAAACTAGTCAGGATAAAATAAAAAATGCTATAACTGAGCTGCAATCTCAAATGGATGCCACAGCAGCAAGGATGGATGAGGCAGAGCAGCAAATCAGTGAGATAGAGGACAAACTTATGGAGAATAATGAAGAAGAAAAAAAGAAGGAGACTAAAGCAAAAGAGCATGATTTAAGAATTAGAGAAATCAGGGACTCATTAAAAAGGAACAACATCAGAATCACAGGGGTCCCAGAAGATGAAGAGAGAGAAAAAGGGGTAGAAGGGCTATGTGAGCAAATCATAGCAGAAAACTTCCCTAACCTGGGAAAAGACACAGACATCAAAATCCAGGAAGCACAGAGGCCTCCCATTAGATTCAACAAAAACCAACCATCAACATAGTCAAATTTACAAAATACTCAGTCAAGAAAAGAATCATGAAATCAGTAAGGGGGAAAAAAAGTCCTTAACCTACAAGGGAAGACAGATCAGGTTTGCAGCAGACCTATGCACAGAAACTTGGCAGGCCAGAAAGGAGTGGCAAGATATATTCAATGTGCTGAATCGGAAAAATATGCAGCCGAGAATTCTTTTTCCGGCAAGGCTGTCATTTGAAATAGAAGGAGAGGTTAAAAGTTTCCCAGACAAACAAAAATTAAAGGAGTTTGTGACCACTAAACCAGCCCTGCAAGAAATTTTCAGCCCTCTCTGAGGGGAGAAAAGATGAAAATAAATAAACAAATAAAGACCAAAAGCAACAAAGACTAGAAAGGACCAGAGGACACCACCAGAAACTCCAACTCCACAGGCAACACAATGGCAATAAATTCATATCTCTCAGTACTCACTCTAAACGTCAATGGACTAAATGCTGCAATCAAAAGACACAGGGTAACAGAATGGACAAGAAAACAAGATCCATTTATATGCTGTTTACAAGAGACCCACTTTAGATCTAAAGACACCTTCAGATTTAAAGCATGGGGATGGAGAACCATCTATCATGCTAATGGTCGCCAAAAGAAAACCAAAGTGGCCATACTTATATAAGACAATCTAGATTTTAAAATAAAGACTGTAACCAGAGACGAAGAAGGGAATTATATAATTAAGGGGCCTATCCACCAAGAAGATCTAACAATTATAAACATTTATGCTTCAAACGTGAGAGCAGCCAAATATATAAATCAGTTAATCACAAATATACAGAAACTCATTGATAATAATACCATAATAGTAGGGGACTTCAACCCCCACTTACAGCAATGGACACATCATGTAAACAGAAAATCAACAAGAAAACGATACTTTGACACACTGGACTGGATGGACTTAACAGATATATTCAGAACATTTCATCCTAAAGCAGCAGAACACACATTCTTCTCCAGTGAACATGGAACGTTCTCCAGAATAGATCACATACTGGGACACAAATCAGCCCTCAACAAGTACAAAAAGATTGAGATCATACAGTGCATATTTTCAGACCACAATGCTATGAAACTCAAAATCAACCACAAGAAAAAATGTGGAAAGGTAACAAATACTTGGAGACTAAAGACCATCCTACTAAAGAATGAATGGGATAACCAAGAAGTTAAAGAGGAAATTAAAAAGTACATAGAAGCCAATAAAAATGATAACATCACAGCCTAAAACCTCTGGGATGCAGCAAAGGCAGTCATAAGAGGAAAGTATATAGCAATCCAGGCCTTCCTAAAGAAGGAAGAAACATCCCAGATACACAACCTAACCTTATGCCATAAAGAGCTGGAAAAAGAACAGCAAATAAAACCAAAACCAGCAAAAGACAGAAAATAATAAAGATTAGAGCAGAAATCAATGCTATGAAACCAAAAAACAAAAACAAAACCACAATAGAACAGATCAATGAAACCAGAAGCTGGTTCTTCGAAAGAATTAACAAAATTGATAAACTCCTAGCCAGTTTGATCAGAAAGAAAAAGGAAAGGACCTAAATAAACAAAATCAAAAATGAAAGAGGAGAGATCACAACCAAAAGAACATAAATAAAAACAATAGTAAGAGAATATTGCAAGCGATTATGCACCAATAAAATGGGCAATCTGGAAGAAATGGACAAACTCCTAGAAACATATAAACTACCAAAACTGAAACAGGAAGAAATAGAAAATTTGAACAGACCCATAACTAGTAAAGACATCGAATTAGTAATCAACAATCTCCCAAAAAAACAAGAGTCCAGAGCCTGATGGCTTTCCAGAGGAATTCTACCAAACATTTAAGGAAGAATTAACACCTATTGTCTTGAACCTGTTCCAAAAAATAGAAATGGAAGGAAAACTTCCAAACTCATTCTATGAAGCCAGCATTACCTTGCTTCCAAAACCAGACAAAGACCCCACTAAAAACGAGAACTATAGACCAATTTCCCTGATGAACATGGACACAAAAATCCTCAACAAGATACTAGCCAACCGAATCCAACAATACATTACAAAAATTATTCACCACTACCAAGTGGGATTTATACCTGGGATGCAGGGCTGGTTCAATATCTGCAAAACAATCAATGTGATATGTCCCATCAATAAAAGAAAGGACAAGAACCACATAATCCTCTCAATAGATGCAGAGAAAGCATTTAACAAAATACAGCACCCTTTCTTGATAAAAACCCTCAAGAAACTAGGGATAGAAGGATCATACCTCGGGGCGCCTGGGTGGCGCAGTCGGTTAAGCGTCCGACTTCAGCCAGGTCACGATCTCGCGGTCCGTGAGTTCGAGCCCCGCGTCAGGCTCTGGGCTGATGGCTCGGAGCCTGGAGCCTGTTTCCGATTCTGTGTCTCCCTCTCTCTCTGCCCCTCCCCCGTTCGTGCTCTGTCTCTCTCTGTCCCAAAAATAAAGATAAATAAAATTTAAAAAAAAAAAAAAAAAAAAAAAGAAGGATCATACCTCAAAATCATAAAAGCCATATATGAATGACCCAACGCTAATATCATCCTCAATGGGGAAAAACAGAGCTTTCCCCCCAAGGTCAGGAACAAGAGAGGGATGTCCACTCTCACCAGTTATTCAACATTAGTATTGGAAGTCTTAGTCTCAGCAATCAGACAACACAAAGAAATAAAAGGTATCCAAATCAGCCAGGAGAAGGTCAAACTTCCATTTTTCACGATGACATGATACTCTATATGGAAAACTCAAAAGATTCCACCAAAAAGCTGCTAGAACTGATACATGAAGTCAGCAAAGTCTCAGGATAAAAAAATCAATGCACAGAAATTGGTTGCATTCCTATACACCAAAAATGATGCAACAGAAAGAGAAATCAAAGAATCGATCCCATTTACAATTGCACCAAAACCCATAAAATGCCTAGGAATAAATCTAACCAAAGAGGAGAAAAATCTATACACTCAAAACTATAGAAAGCTTATGAAAGAAATTGAAGAAAACAAAAAAAATGGAAAAATATTCCATGCTTATAGAAAGAATAAATATTGTTAAAATGTCATTACTACCCAAACAAACCTACATATTCAATGCAATACCTATCAAAATAAGATCAGCATTATTCACAGAGCTAGAACAAACAATCCTAAAATTTGTATGGAACCAGAAAAGACCCCGAATAGCCAAAGCAATCTGGAAAAAGAAAACCAAAGCTGCAGGCATCACAATCCTGGACTTCAAGCTGTATTACAAAGCTGTAATCATCAAGACAGTATGGTACTGGCACAAAAACAGACACTCAGATCAATGGAACAGAATAGAGAACCGAGAAATGAACCCAGAAGTGTATGGCCAGCTAATCTTTGACAAAGCAGGAAAGAATATCCAGTGGAATAAAGACAGTCTCTTCAGCAAATGGTGCTGGGAAAACTGGACAGCATCATGCAGAAAAATGAACCTGGACCACTTTCTTATACCATACACAAAAATAAACTCAAAATGGATGAAAGACCTAAACATAAGACAGGAAGGCATAAAAATCCTAGAGGAGAAAGCAGGCAAAAACCTCTTTGACCTTAGCCAGAGCAACTTCTTACTCAACATGTCTCTGGAGGCAAGGGAAACCAAAGCAAGAATGAACTATTAGGACCTCACCAAAATAAAAAGCTTCTGCATGGTGAAGGAAACAATCAGCAAAACTAAAAGGCAACTGACAGAATGGGAGAAGATATTTGCAAATGACATCAGATAAAGGGTTAGTATCCAAAATCTATAGAGAACTTATCAAACTCAACACCCAAAAAACAAATAATCCAGTGAAGAAATGGGCAAAAGACATGAATAGACACTTCTCCAAAGAAGACATCCAGATGGCCCATCAACACATGAAAAAATCCTCCTCATCACTCATCATCAGGGAAATACAAATCAAAACCACACTGAGATACCACCTCACACCTGTCAGAATGGCTAATATGAACAACTCAGGCAACTACAGATGTTGGCGAGGATGCGGAGAAAGAGGATCTCTTTTACATTGTTGGTGGGAATGCAAGCTGGTGCAGCCACTCTGGAAAACAGTATGGAGGTTCCTCAAAAAATTAAAAATAGGACTACCCTACGACCCAGCAATTGCACTACTAGGTATTTATCCAAGGGATACAGGTATGCCATTTCAAAGGGGCACATGCCCCCAATGTTTATAGCTGCACTATCAACAATAGCCAAAGTATGGAAAGAGCCCAAATGTCCATCAATGGATGAATGGATAAAGAAGATGTGGTATGTATGTGTGTGTGTGTGTGTGTGTGTGTGTGTGTGTGTATATATATATATATATATATATATATATATATATATATATATAATGGAGTATTACTTGACAATCAAAAAGAATGAAATTTTGCCATTTGCAACCACATGCATGGAACTAGAGGGTATTATGCTAAGTGAAATTAGTCAGAGAAAGACAAATATCATATGACTTCACTTATATGAGGACTTTAAGATACAAAACAGATGAACATAAGGGAAGGGAAGCAAAAATAATATAAAAACAGGGAGGGGGACAAAACATAAGAGACTCTTAAATATGGAGAACAAACAGAGGGTTGCTGGAGGGGTTGTGGGAGGGAGGATGGGCTAAATGGGTAAGGGGAATTAAGGAATTTACTCCTGAAATCATTGTTGTACTATATGCTAACTAACTTGGATGTAAATTATACAAAATAAATTTGAAAAAAAAAAGGGCAAAAAAAGCTAGAAACTCCAGACACATTTTTTAAATACAGTGGATAGCACAAGGGACCATACACAAGCAGGTAGGTTTTGGAGGGGCATTAAAAGTTGGAGTCAGCAACAGACATGCAGTGAGGTCCTAATTTTTGTGGTGTGGGTTTGAGGTCAAGTGCAACTGCTCATCCTGAAAACCTTTTCAGGCAAACCAAAGACTAAACCATTGACCCCTTCAGGCCAGGCTCAACTATCAAAGATCGTACAATTTGTCAAGCAGACTTATACACAGAAGTCAGAAGTGACCCACGGTTACCTTCACCTCATTAGAATACTAAAATCTCTGCCCAAGGAGGATCATAAGCCTCATTTACATAACACGCAATGGATGTATAGACACGTTTCCTTAAGGCACATGTACTACCTCTGCCCTACCTTCACATGCAATGACAAGGCCCCTGTATTTCAGTGTTCATTCCTAAATCATAGGAACCCATTTGCCCTTGCTTGGAGCATCACAGCTTTGGAAGTTATTCCTCGATCTCCTGATTTGCTACAAATAAAGTTTACTTTGTGCAACAATCCCCCCCCGCCCCGCCAAAAAAAAGAAAGAAAGAAAAGAAAACATAAAACAAGAAAAAGTGTTTTTTCATCACTCCAAAAGGCCCAAACATAGTTAATAGGAAATCCAGCAGGAACAGCAAACAGAAGTAACACAATAAATAGTCTCTAATCTGAAGGACATGAGTTTCCAGATCAAAAGATCCTATGGAAAGCTCACCATTGGGAAAACTGAGAAAAAGGCACATGACTGGGAAATTCAGAACAATTGGAATTGAGAAAAGATCTTAAAAGCTGTCAAAGAGGAAAAAAGTGGTGTCCACAGGGTCAGAAATAGGAATGCAATGCAGGAGAATTGACTACAATTCTGAATGAATGGAGTCAGCTTAAACTCTATACCTAGCCAAACTATCCAATTGGAAGGAATTATATATTTTCAGGCAAAATACTAAAAATAAATGCATCTCCTCTGCACTCTTACTCCTAAAGTTACTAGAAGAAGGAAGATGAAGATGTGGGATTCAGGAATTTGGAGATCTAACACAGCAGAAACTTGAGAAGGATTCCCAGGATGATGGTGACGGAGTTTCAGGACAGCTGAGCTGCTGCCAGCAGGCTGAAGATCTTCCTGGCTTGGAACTCAGGCTGAGGCAGCTGGTCTGGGAAGGCTCAGCTTGGGACAAGGACTGGTATGCTCAGAGAAGATCAGTAGAAAATGAAAAACCAGAGAAAGAAGAAGCAAAACCAAAGGAAGGGTGGCAAATTAACATCAAAACCAAACCACATGTAGTTATTTCTAGGTATGCACATTAATGCTTACATCACCTATTCATTAAATGCATGCACTTCATTCCATAATATGCGTTCAGGTCTTCTCAGTTAGTATTTCTCTTCGACATAATAAAGTCCTCAGCTAAAGAGACTGTTTAGACATAGTAAGCAGAGGTATCTGGACTGGACAGGCATAAGGGATACCTGTATTCAGATTCTTGTACTCCAAGTGGAGAGGCCACAGGAGCCATAAATGGCCCTTTCACATGCTTGTTCCTGAGCAAGGCCTACTCCTGTCTGGATGTGTCTCATAGTACATGAGCAAATTCTCACATGACCCCCATGGTAAGGCCAAACAGTGGAGACTCCTTTTCAGTGTTTAAAGTGAAGCTGCATTATCAGTCTGTGTGAGTTCAGTCAGCTGGTTGCAAGAGCTCAGGCTCTCTCTGTTCCTGACCATTACTGTGGAATTCTGGAAACTTGAATTCCTGTCCAATGTCAGTACCTTAGCCACCTCAGACTGCTATAACAAATTATCATAGACTGAGTAACTGAAACACCATACATTTATTTCTCATAGCTCCGGAAGCTGGGAGGCCCACTATCAAGGAACTGGCAGATCTGATGAGCTCCCATTCCTAGGGGGCAGATGCCTCCTCTTTGTATCCTCACTCACTCTCTGTGTCTCTTCTAACAATAGGACTAATCCCACCATGAGGGTTCCACCCTCATAACTTAATCACCCAAAGGCCATACCCCAAATACCATCACAGTGGGTGTTAGGATTTCAACAGATGAATTTTGGAGGGATGCAAACATTCAACCCATAGCATCTTCACTGGAACTTTGCATGATACTGCTGTCCACTGCTGCTTAGCTATAACTTCATTTCCCCTGCTGTTTTTGTGGATTGTGGGACAAGTAGGGTTGAGATGGGAGTAAGGCATCGGCAAGAAAGAAGCAACAATTTCCCCTGCTTCTGTAAAGAAAATAACTGCTGAGTAGAAGGCCTCTTGAAAGATTCATCCCCTTTTACCCACTCCTCCCCCATCACACTAGAGTGACTTCTTTTGTCAATATAGCAAGCACTCTTGTATAAAAAGATCCTGAAAAACTAAAACATTTTCACTGCCTCTTCCATCCCTTTTGATAAACTTGAACTGCCCCACCAATGGCTGCTAAACCACAGGACTAACTCCCCCTCTGAGAACCATCTCTGACCAACTATTCCCCAAACTAGCTGTACTTCAGTAGACTCTTCTATTAAAGCTCTATAGAAGTACTACTCTTCTTCTCCAAGAGAAGAGAGATTCCTTCAGAGTCTTCTTGTACTGTACCACTCAAACAAAGGCTTATGCTCATGGTGCTCTGGTTGATTATCTTCTGTGGTTTTTTATGTCAAGACTCTAATCATTGCCTGGACCCAATGCTGCTAGCCCAAGTCACTCTGAGAAAGACAGACAATGCAGGAGACTCCCCACCAACCCGAGTCTCTCCTCCTGAGATGGCCAGGGTCTAGACAGCTGAGTAAATCCTGCCCCTGACTAGTATCTAGTACTTGGCTCTCTTTATGTTGAAGCCCAGCCTAAGCTTTTGTTCTTCCTTCTTAATTGTCCTTGGTGAAAACTTTGTTTGATTTACTTCGCAACTTAGGGCTCTCAACAAGATGGGTATGTAGTACCAGGATTCTGAGGAAATCCCCAGCCATTCAATGAACTTCTAGATCTTTGTCCAGCTTCTTACATTTACAAATATGGTTACCAGTAACACCAAATATTTGAAGCTCTGAAGCAATCTTACCAAGAACAATTTAGAATTTCAGGGACCACTCTAGTGAATTTGGATATGAGTAAAATAATCCACTTTAGAATCAAAGGGTTCAAAGAGTACAAATATTTCAAGGTCAGTATTTTTTATTGGTATAAAGAGGCCTGTGAAAGAAAGGAAAATTCTAAAATTGCTTCCTTTAAGGATGCTTTAGAAAAGGTCAGTAAATCCCTGGATGATCTAAAATCCAAACTTAAACTCCCTTCTTAGTCTCCTAACACAATTGACTGCATACTGGCCTCCCTGTGGTTCCCTGAACCTTGACTTCTTCTTTACTCTTGCTCTCCTCCTCCTGCACCTTCACCAGACCCCCTTTCCTCTGCTCCACTGCCCCTTCTTAAACACATCCTTTTTCACTGGACAAGATCTCTTCACAATGGTTTTTTTTTTTTTTTAAACATAAGTGGGGGGACAATGGACTTATAACTCTACTCCTTGGTCAAGATTAGATCTGCATAATTTAGTTAAGGACTTCACAACCCCTAGGAAGAAAAGACAAAAGTTCACTGAAGAACTAAGGATTGTCCTAGGGACATATCTTCTGGGACTCCTTAGACTCTATCAATCTATTTGATTATCAACATTGTGTCAAATATATAGATCAAAATTTGACAATGGGCAGATATGAAAAGAGCATAAATACAAGACAAGATCTCTTAGCACCTTTCCCTGAGATCTTTCATATCAAAATTTAGTGGTTAAAAACCTAGTCTGTGAAGCCATTCTCAGATCTCACCTTCCAGGATTACTTTGATGTCCAATAGCACAACTGCCTTATCTACTTTCTGTGTTGGTTTTAAAGAGAGCGTACCTCTTAGAAGGAATCATATCATGTACCATTAAGTGCAAACACTGCAGTGAAATTCCAAGGAATCGCCCCCATTGGATTCACGATTTCCAAGATATATATACCTACAATCTAGACTTCGATATGGACGGGAGGTTTAAAACTGAGACGTCCTCAGGATTCTTCTGAAGCAAATGGCATCACAAGGAGACAGCTTTCCTGAGAATCTTAATCAAGCAGCACACAGCTAGACATGGACAGCTTTGGCCTATGATCTCCTATCAAGACCCTAGAACACAGGAAGCCACTGACTGCCATATCTTTATCTCTTTTTCCTCCCTTTCATAACTATCTTTTCTCTTCTCTGTTTGTTTGAAACTCTGTTGAAATGAGATTCTTAAAACTCCTTCCACTAATAATGTTATTCCAGATGCCACCTTGGTAAATCAAGAGAATTAACAAAGCATTGGACAAATTTACTGATCTCAAACCTCTCTTCTCCTTTGGTGGAGGATGTAATTGTTATCCTGACTGATCCTAAGTGAGACAGGATCTGGACTAATAAGCACTATCCAAGGCCTTCTGATGATTCTTGTAATACCTGTTGTCTCCACAGTCATCCACTGTGCCCTCTCCAGAGACTTAAATGCTTTTAGACAGCCACTTGCTCAAGAAATGATTAAAATTAAACTATGAAAAGTCACAAGAAACTCTGATAGTCGTCCTCACCAATGAGTCTGAGACTGCAATCAACAGGAGTTCTATAATTCGAAGGTGTGAACAAGTCAGAATCTGATCAGGTGATGGGACTTGGTCTCCCTGTTGACCAAGAGCAGGGACTGTAAGAGACTAAGTGACTGAAACTCCCCACTGTGGCCTTTGTATGACTTGGCCCCTAGAGCTATAGGACCCACCCCTCTTGATAAAACCCGAGTCTCCTATCCAATGGCTGTTAAACCACAAGGTCAGTTCTTCCTCCTAATTATGCTCCTGCTGATTTCCTTCTACACCTGCTGACTATGGTTTTATTGTTTAACAATTTTGTGCCCACTATGGACAAAGAATGCAAAGAAATTATGAAAAATTAAAAACTGTTGTGTGAGGGTAGGTGAAACTATACTAATTGTTCTATTTTCCAAATTTTCCCTAAGGTGGTTTTATTATTTTAATATTGACTATATCTAATGGAAAAGGGGAGAGATGCATTACTCGATTTCTACACAACTATAACCACTCCAAGAAAACATTTCCAAGAACGTCTTAAGAATTTTACATTTTCCACAAAGATAGTCCAGTCAAGTCTTGGGTCATCTCGGGTATTGGTTTCTTTAAACTTTTTACTTAAATAAATACTCTTTCTGCCTTACAAATATGAGTATTTGATTTAGAAATGACCAATGTCTCAAAAGCTTTGATTTCCTGCCACCTACTCTTCTCCAAAATGCCAAATTAATGGCATCTGATCCTAACAAAGTGAGACATCCCTAGCTAAAAATGTCTTTATAATGGGGGTAGGGAGAGAGGGGGAAAAAGCAGGGGTAATTTTTTCCCAATATGTTTGTCATTATTATAGGTTATATATACAGAAGGAAAGTTAATTAAGCTTTAAAAAAAATCCATCACACATCAATGGCTGCATTTTAATGAGTACAAAAAGTTGAGGTGTTTACTACCAATTAAAGTGGTTTTTAAATAAGCATTAATTAACACAGAAATTCAGAAGAAAGTTATACCTTGTCAAAGAAAGGCCAGTGCAGGCTATGCCCACTTCTGCTCCCATTCATATTCAGATAGTAATTAACACCAACCCTATATTTTCCATAATAATGAGGAGATGCTGTCATGTCTATCATGCAACAACACACACACAAAAGTGGTGGAATTAGAAATTCTCAACCTGAAGTAAACTTTTCAAATTTTTTTCCTTCTGGGTTTTTCCCTCATCCAGGTCAGAGTTTTTCAAAGAGGAGGTTAGCCTGACTTTAATGGTGGGTTTCTCTCTTTCTTTCTCCCCCTTTTGCCAGGAGCATCATGGGGGAGCGCTCATTGGTCAGAGAAGTGTTGTTCAAGTCCCCACCAGCAAATCAGAGCAAACACCCAATCATGATTGAAGAGGGCCTGCAGTCCTGCCTTTGTTTCTCAATGATCCTGTTAAATTGCATAATCCAGCTTCCTCTACCCCATTCTGCTTTTTAGTAAATTATTGTCTGTCATAGGGTGGTAGGGAGGAGAAAGACACAAAATCTTTAATACCCACGGCCTAACGAGCACCCGGTCTGATGGATGGCCTCATCCTTGGGTGAAAGCGATGGGGACCGTGCCTGAATTTGGGGAGGCACCCTGAAGAGATACCATAGACGGTGGTCACGGGAAAGGCGTTGTCAAGCATCTCAAGGCAACAAGTTCCAGAGACTGATCCTCAGCCTGACAAATCAGATTTTCTTAGTGATGACCTTACTCTGATCAAATTAACATACATGTGGCCAATAAATGAGTATATTAACTTACTAATTTATAATGGAGGAATTCAGAAATTCCCTTTCCAGAACTTGGAATTCACATGCTCCCTATCCAGGGGCTTTCCTTTCCAATGTCAGCGTGTTTAGGAAAAGAAGCTGAGTTTTTTTATCAGAATCCTCCTTAGTGAACTCAAAGTCAGAACAGGGATGCAGAATTGTGTGGGAGGGTTCTGCCCAATGGAATTGCCCCTCTGTGCCACAGGGAGCCTCTCTTGTGGTTGAAGCACTGTGCTCTCTGCACAGTGCCTCTCCCCGACACGATGCTGCAAATGTGCTGACTTCGGTCTCTCGGGACTCCAATTTTCAGAGCAGACTTCTCCCCCATTCACCGACCCATGTTTTGCTTATTTAGTCAAGTTCTCAACACGTGAGAAGCTCTTCACAGTCACGGTCTTTAATGATCCAAGGGTAGAACACCAAACAAGAAAGACTGACCCCAGGAGTCCATACTGGACAGGTTTTAAATCAATTTGGCTAAGTTGCTGTAGAGTCAATTCTTTTTTTTTTTTTTAAGTTTATTTATTTATTTATTTTGAGAGAGAGAGAGAGAGAGAGAGAGAGAGAAAGCATGAGTGGGGAGGGGTAGACAGAGAGAGAGAATCCCAAGCAGGCTCCCTGCGGTCAGCATGGAGCCTGATGCGGAGCTCGAATTCACAAACTGTGAGATCGTGACCTGAGCCCAGATCAGACGCTTAACCAACTGAGCCACCCAGACTCCCCACTGTAGAGTGGATTCTTAAAGCTAAAGGGTGGGAGGAGGCCCAAGAGGAGACTGCATCATCTCCCAGACAAGGGTGGATTCTCCTCAACATGCAAAAAGGTGGCAGGATGCTTCCAGAAATTCACAGCAAGAAGTGGGATGAAATCTACTCTTCTTAACCTCAGTTTAAGCTCCTTATTCTCTGTGTGAATAAAGAGATGAAGAGATGCTTTGGGTATATGACCCTTCAGCGCCAGAGGGCATTTTTGGTGTCTACTCCTCCGGAGCCTGTGGTAGCTTCAGAATTTCTACATAAGGCAGGTTTCAGGAAGAATCCACCTGGAAGGGACTTAGAGAACTTGTCTGGAAGCCACATCTGCAAAGCAAGCATGCCATTTTTTTTTCTAGGTTGAATG
Source organism: Neofelis nebulosa (assembly GCF_028018385.1). NCBI lineage: Eukaryota > Metazoa > Chordata > Mammalia > Carnivora > Felidae > Neofelis > Neofelis nebulosa. Next base: position 36,752,981 of record NC_080796.1, read on the forward strand.
TATCGGGGGGTGCTGATGAGACTGAGGGAAGAAGTAAAAACTGCCATTTGTTGTGGGATCACTGTGGAGAGGAACAGGCCTAACTTATCTTTAAACCATGTACAGTGCCCAGCAGGGTAAGTAGTACAAGACAAGTGTTCAAAATGTTTATTAAATTAGATGAATGACAAGTGAGCCTTGGGGCGCCCGGGCAGCTCAGTCTGTTAAGCATCAGACTCTTTTTTTTTTTTTTTTTTTTTTTTTTAATTTTTTTTTTCAACATTTTTTATTTATTTTTGGGACAGAGAGAGACAGAGCATGAACGGGGGAGGGGCAGAGAGAGAGGAAGACACAGAATCGGAAACAGGCTCCAGGCTCCGAGCCATCAGCCCAGAGCCTGACGTGGGGCTCGAACTCACGGACCGCGAGATCGTGACCTGGCTGAAGTCGGACGCTTAACCGACTGCGCCACCCAGGCGCCCCAAGCATCAGACTCTTGACTTCAGCTCAGGTCATGATCTCACGGTTCGTGGGTTCATGCCTGGGCTCTGTGCTGACAGCACAGGATTCTGTCTCCCTCCCTCCCTGCCCCTCCCCCTACTCTCTCTCTCCCCACCCTCAAAAGTAAATAAATAAACATTTTAAAAAGATGAATGACAAGTGAGCCTTTAGATCCACATCAAAGACAACAAGGTCATGCCTGGGTTTTTTCCCCTTACAAGCCCGTTGGCTTCTATCTAGTTTCATGGCTAGTGACTGCACGTGTAATTTATACCAACTTGTATACTTGCCCAGAAATAGACAGATAATGGATGAGCAAAGAACTACAAAGAAAAATCTAAAGAACCCAGGCATTTAGTTGGAAAGGGAATAGGCTCAGTTGACACATCAGAGAAGGTGGGGCTGGAAATCAACGTGGCAAAGGAAACACACAGCGGCCCAAACCTCACTGGGGAACCACAAAGCACCAATATCCTGCCACTCAAATTGCAGCCACTCTACATCATCCCTTTTTTTAAAATCTAGCTATTCATTGTTGGCACCCACCCTCAGTCTTATCTGATCCATTTGTACAGGAGTAAACAGGCTTCAAAGAACAGTTAAGTACCAATGTGCTTCTTAGGAGAGAATAGGAAAAGGTTGGCGAGCCCCCAGATTCCAGGAGTAGGAAAATCTCCTGCCTAACGTGGCTGCCACCTTGGCCTTTGCTTCTCATTCTTTTCACTGCTGTTGCCTTTACAGGAAAAAAAAATGCTCATTTGGGCACTGTTTAAACATGCAGTCGATTGTACTTCTTTTTGGGAAAGTGTGCATTTTCTCCCTTAGAGTGGATACGGGTAACATGCCTCCTTGGTCAAATCTGGCAAAATGAAATGTCCTTTTTTCTGAAATTCCTCAGTTATGTCACACCCATTATCTTGCCTTATTAAAATGGAAAGAACTTTCCTCTATGTATGTCCCATTCTTCCATTTATCGGAATTGGGATAGATTGTGCCTTTCCACTCAATTTGGACAATGAAATGAGTTTCATTTTTATTTATGGGCTTCATAAATCCGTCTCACTTGCTGCTTTTCATGCCCCAGTTCCACGCTGTTGTGTTGGGATTTCCCACCCTGCCAGGCAATTAAACTAAAAACTCGTGGCAACAAAAATTTTCTTTACAAAACTCTTTTAAACCCAAAATATACATAATCATCTCCATTTCGGGTCCAATATATTTAAGGGATGGGGTCTTTAAGTCTTATTTTGGAGCATCCAATTTCCCAGATTAATTCTGTCATCGCCAAGCCCTCATTTGAGTTCTAAAGGTGAGTGCAAAGTTCCAGGACGGAAAGAACTCGTTAATTTTAGATACTATGTTTCCAATCCGGGTGCCAGGCATGTGAGAAGACAATACAGTGGCTGTGCTGAAGGACTTGAGGAACAGCAGTGAGCTCATACCCCACGATCACCTGAGCTCTGAGCAGGAGGAGCCCAGAAACCGGGAGCAGTAGCAACAGTTCCCTGTTCTAGGCCAGACCAAAAAAAAGAAACAAACAAAAACCCCAGCCCAGCCCAATCACATAGACCTACAGCATTAAAGGAAGGGTGGAGAGACAGGAGTCCTGCTTCTCAGTACTTTGCCACCGTCAGAGGAAGTTACTACTGTTTCTCTAAGTACACAACTGAAGGACAGGCTTCTACCTGATAAGGTAGATCCAATAGGATCCAATAGATCTGATCCAGTCTAATGACATGTATGGATTTGGTTCAGGGGTAGTCCAGTCCTGTAACACAAAAGCCCAAGAAAAGAAACCCAGTAAAACTATTTTGACAGAAACCCAGTGATCTGCATTTTGGATACCTTAGACACAGGCCAAGCTGAAGATGATTTCTCTGATTCAATCTGATTCAATCACACACACACACACACACACACACACACACACAGATAGATATGTAGATAGATAGATAGATAGATAGATAGATAGATAGATAGATAGATAGATAGATAAAGATACATATATATCTCTCAAATAGTAGAAGTGGGCAAAGAATGTTTAAATCTGGCCTTACCAGGCTGTCTACTTTAGATCAGAAACCACTGTTTGTTCCTCTAGTCCATGGAAGGTGCTCCATGTCTGTTAGACTCATTTACCTGACATTCTTTGTAATGTAAGGTGAGCTGGTGGCTTCAATTGTCATGCCCCTAAACACTAGGGTTGACCCAGTGTTCCCTCCTCCCTCTATGCGGAGCCTGGGAAAATGTGAGCTGGACAGCAAGAATCTGTAAGTGTGTCTATTGTAGGATGCTGACACGGTTGACACAAGTGTTTTGGTCCAGCTGGCAGGTATCTCCCTGGAGTGGAGATGGGTGGATCAGAATGTGATGAGAATGTCACCAGCCATTAGGATCATCTACCTCCCTTTGCAAATCACACAACCTTCTGGCTTCAGAGGTACTTGCCTCATTGGGAGAACAGAGCTAACGTGAGTATTCTCGTTTATTTAGCAGTTATTATTATTATGGGAAATTAGCAAATAGACATTTTCACTTATATCACAATCTTCTGAACTTTTCCTAATGTGGGTCTATTCCCCTGAACCTGATGATTTATGGTGAATGAAGTTCTGGACCCGGCCAAGATGGGGGCTAGAGCCCAAATGGTGCTAGCCACACCAGAGGTATGACACTCTAGAACTTCCTGGCTCCAAAGCTAGCTAGCCTTCTTAAACATTTCTTTTTTTTTTTTAATTTTTTAATGTTTATTTATTTTTAAGAGACAGAGTGTGAGTGGGGAACGGGCAGAGAGAGAGAGAGAGACAGACAGACAGAGAGAGAGATACAGAATCCGAGCTGTCGGCACAGAGCCTGATGCGGCGCTCGAACCCGCCAGCCATGAGATCATGACCTGAGCCGAAGTCGGACGCTTAACTGACCGAGCCACCCAGGTGCCCCCTTAAACGTTTCTAATATTACACAATATCTCAGGAAGTACTTACTTCTACCTGAGTGATATTGTATGCTAAAATGGGCAAGCGAAATATTAGTGAGAATAAGCACTTTCTCTATCCCACTGGATTGCTAAAGTACATTCAGGTAAAATTTTTCAAAGAACAAAATGGTGCTTGCAAAAAATAAATTCCTTTCGGGGCACCTGGGTGGCGCAGTCGGTTAAGCGTCCGACTTCAGCCAGGTCACGATCTCGCGGTCTGTGAGTTCGAGCCCCGCGTCGGGCTCTGGGCCGATGGCTCGGAGCCTGGAGCCTGTTTCCGATTCTGTGTCTCCCTCTCTCTCTGCCCCTCCCCCGTTCATGCTGTGTCTCTCTCTGTCCCAAAACTAAAAAAAATAATAATAAAAAAAAAATTAAAAAAAATAAAATAAATAAAAATAAATAAATTCCTTTCCTTAATAAACACCAAATGGAGATGAGCTTGAACCAACATAGACAAAGGCCATTTCATAAAGTTGTGCAAGCTATACACTGCTCAAAGGCACCGTTCCTTTCATAGGCATTGTAGACTTTTGTGTTTACTGGCCAATAGGAGTCAATGACTTGAAGAAAGTCTGCCTTTTTCTAAATTGCACAAAGACAAATAAAGGCTAGCAGTAGCTCTGTAGGAATCCGTATCTAGTAAAAGGACCAGGTAACCAGCACCAACATCTTCTTTTATCTTTTTTCACTACATATATAATATATAGATATTATATAGACAGCCACCCCAGAAGTTCCTCCGTGTGCCCCAATCATAACCCCTCTTCCCTCAAAGTAACAATTGTCCATGATAGTTGTCACTTCTTAAAAATCATTTTATCACCCAAATCCAAACGTGCATCAGTAGACACTATTGTTTAGTCTTGCCCTTCTTAAAACTTTTAGTATCTTTTAAAAAAATTTCTTTAATGTTTATGTATATTTGAGAGAGACAGAACGCGAACGGGGGAGGGGGAGTGAGAGAGGGACACAGAATCTGAAGCAGGTTCCAGGCTATGTGCTGACAGCAGGGCTGTCGATGCCGGGCTCGAGATCATGACCTGAGCCAAAGTCAGACGCTCAACCAACTGAGCTACCCAGGTGCCCCCCAATTTTACTATCGTTTAATTCTCTTTTAATCCACAGAATTTCTCCTCCACCCCTTCCATTTCTTTACAAATCATTTGTGGAAGAATTTGGGCAGTTTGACCTATAATTTCCCAGTGTCTTGATGTTGCTGACTGCCTGCTCACAATGAAGTTCAACAAGTTCTTGTCTCCTGCATTTCCTGCAAATTGGAAGCTCAGTCCACTTAAGGATCAGACCAGGTTACAACTCTTTAGCAAGACTATAGGTAGTGTCCAGCAATACTACAGAAGGCACATAACGTCTGGTTACCTTTCGGTTTTTAATCTGTGCCACTATTGATGCTGAATGCCTGTATCTGTCCAGCGGGGGTTGCAAAATGGTAATATTCTATCATTTCTTTTTCATTTTGTAATTAGAATAGTTTTATAAGATACTGTGCCCTTAATTTACTATTTGGATACCAAGTGGCACAGTTCATATAAAAACCAGGGTAAATGCTTAATTCTTTCATTTTATTTCCCAGTTTTCAAGATATGAATTGGTTTACCTTTCCTGAAGGTGATCAGTTCTTTTTTTTTTTTTTTTAAGTTTATTTATTTTGAGAGAGAGACAGAGAGAGCCAGCAGGGGAGAGCAGAGAGAGGGAAAGAGAGAATCCCAAGCAGGTTCTGGACTGTCAGCACAGAGCCTGACGCAGAGCTCAAACTCACAAACGTGAGAACATAACCTGAAATGAAACCGAGAGTCAGACACTTAACTGACTGAGCCACCCAGGTGCCCCAATGATGAATTCTAATATCATTATCAAATCATGAATTTAAACATACATGACAGGTTTCAATTCTTATCATTATTGAAGGTCAAACTGTCCCATCTTTGACCAGTAGGAGGCTGAGTCCTTCTGACATATCCTCAGAAGTCTTTGATAGTTTCCTTGTTATCTAACATGTTCCAACTTCATTTTATAGACTTCCTGCCCTAGACTTATTTCTCCAAGAAGCCCTAATTTCTTTTACAGAGAAATGAGTGTTTCAAAACCACAATCTGGGTGTTGGGGATGCTCTTTGCTAAATTAGACATTGTTTCTAGAACTTTTCAGCAGAATGAACTATGAAATATTATGATTCAAAGATAAAAACATCTCATAAATGTATATTGTACTTTCTATGCAGATTCAATACTATGGAGTTTTTACTTAACCACTCTATAACAGTGGAATCTCCTGTCTTGCATTCTGAGAACTTGGATTCTTAAAAGCAGAGGGAACGACAGAATTAAAACATCCCAACATTACTGTTCTGACATTGCACAGCAACAATCTCAGAATGACAATACTAATATCACCACCAATATGATTCTCAAAAACATTTAAGTGTTTTTGCATATACCTTCCTACTTTCCCCATTAAAATAAAAGTTTATTACATCTACACATTGAGACCATGTAGCCATTGCACACTATACTCTCCCCCATGGTCCAGGACACTATTTAATGTGTAAGTTCTTACGTTGGTGTCTTTCTCATTGTTTCAGTCATTTACAATACATTCTCTACTAGATTCCTCAGGAAAAGCTCATGGGAACAATATTCCCTGAATGTTTGCATGTTGATAACTATTTGTGCCCTTTATTCTTAGAGTCAGTTTTTCTGGGTATAAAATCCTTCACTCACGTTTTCTTTCCTTACTTTAAATATGTTGTTTCATTTTTCTCTCCTCAATAAAGCACTGCTGTTGAGAAGTGTAATTATAAGCTAACTTTTCTCTCTTGTAAGTCATGTGCACTTTTTATTCTAGAAGCTCATTTTTTTTCTGTGTTAATCATATTGCCAACATTCTCAGGTATGCAGTGTGCTCTTTCCATGTAGCTTCAATTTTTTTTAATTTCAAAAAAGTTTTCTTGAATTCATCTTTACAGTTCAGTTGCCTTGCTTTGGTTTTCTTTGTGATCTCCAACAACCATATGTTTGATCTTCTTTGCCTACTTCAATATACACCACTTTCTCTTTAATCCTTTTTATCTCTTTCTTAATTAAAAAAATTAATGTTAATTTTTTATTGAGAGGCAGAGAGAGACAGAGCATGAGCATGGGAGGAGCAGAGAGAGGAGGAGACACCGAAATTGAAGCAGGCTCTAGGCTCTGAGCTGTTAGCACAGAGCCTGACACAGGGCTCAAACTCACAAACCATGAGATCGTGACCTGAGCTAAAGTCAGATGCTTAACTGACTGAGCCACCCAGGCGCCCCTCTTTCTTAATTTTTTTATTTTTAAAAATGTTCTGACTTCTGGTTTCCAGTTCTGCATGTACGTATCTTAGAAATTACCACTCCATCCGAATAACAATTCTGAACAGACTGGAAAACCAACAACTCTTTTGGAATCTGTAAGAGAGCGGATGGTACACAAGGCAACCTGATGCCCCCAGACTGAAAAGAAAGACAAGTGAAGTCATAGGTTACCAGAGAGAGGCTTACAAGTGTAAAACACTGTGGGAACAATACCAGAATAGGAAAACCTAAACTGTAATTGACAAACTGATGGAGGCTCAGTGAAAACAGGTCTGAGAGTTAAAAACTCCAGGGGATTCAGTAACAATATTCCACAACATTGTGAAATATACTTCCAGCAACTTGACCGAGTTCCCACAGTAAATACTGGAGAAAAATCCCCTTGCACTTCTGTGCTTCTAGCAAGGTAAGGGGAAATAAATCATTTTGAAATACGCCAGAGCACTCTGTTCTTCTTAACAAGACCTGCCCTTCAGGGGAAACTAGTTAACCAGAGCCTAACCTGCTAGGGTATTATCAGAGCCAACTGACCGGAGAAGGGAAATACCCAACCCCAATCACCTCTAGCCTTCTATGTGGGAGAAGGGAAATATTCAACTCCAGTCCACTCTAGCCATCCTGTCCTACCTAGAGAGGTTGAAAAAAACTGAGAAACTCTCGTGAAGTTCACAGTCCAGAGGCACATTCTCACTGAAAGAGTGAGATTTCATTGTAGGACTATAGAATACTTCCTCATACCTCACACCTCACCATTACACTACTAAAGGCCTATTCATAGCCAGTCATTTTATCCAGTACTTCATGTTCAGCTATCATGAAAAACATTACAGGGACTACCCGAAGGCAAAAAACACAACTCGAAGACACAGAGAAAACACCAGAACTAGATATAGCAGGGATGTTGGAGCTATCATATTGGGAATTTAAAGCAACTATGATTAATTCAGTAAGGGCTTTAATGGATAAAGTAGACAGTACATAAGAACAGATGGGCAATGTAAGCAGAGAGATGGAAATCCTAAGAAAGAAGCAAAAAGAAATGCTGGAGATAAAAACAAAAAACAAAAATAAAAACCACCGTTAACAGAAATGAAGAATACATTTGAAGGGCTTAGTAGTAGACTGGACATCACTGAGTAAAAAAACCTCTGAGCTAGAGGATATATCAATAAAATCCTTGAAAACTGAAAAGGAAAGAGAATAAATATTGAGAAAACCAGAATATCCAAGGACTGTGGGGCAAATACAAAAGGTGTGATACACATGTAATGAGAACACCAGAAGGAGAAGGAAAAGAAAAAAAATCTTTGAAACAATAATTATGGAGAATCTCCCCAAATTAATGTCAGACATCAAACCACAGATCCAGGAAGCTCAGACAACACCAAGCAGAAAAAAAATGCAAAAAACCACAAACTAAACCAAACCAAACCAAAATACTACACCTACATATACCATTTTAAACCAGAGAAAAGATCAAGGAAAAACTCTGAAAGAAGGCTATGTAAAAGAATACCTTCCTATGGAAGAACAAAGGTAAGAATCATATCCAACTTCTCCTAAGAAACCATTCAAGCAAGGGCACTGGGTGGCTCAGTTGGTTAAGTGTCCGATTCTTGGTTTTTGGCACAGGTCATTATCTCACGGTTTGTGTGTTTGAGCCCCACATCAGGCTCTGTGCTGGCTGTGAGGAGCCTGCTTGGAATTCTCTCTCTCCCTCTCTCTCTGCCTCTCCCCTGCTTGCTCTGTCTCTCTCAAAATAAATAAACTAAAAAAAAATCTTTTAAATTAAAAAAAAAAACTATTCAAGCAAGAAGAGAACAGAGTGGAATATTTAAAATATTGAGAGAAAAAAAAACCCACCAACATAGAATTCTGAACCTTGAGAAACTAACATTCAAAAGTGAAGAAGAAGAAGAAGAAGAAGAAAAAAAAGACCTTTTCACAAAGAGATATTGAGGAAATTTTCTGCCTATAGACCTGCCTTGCAAGAAATGTTAAAAGTTCTTTAGAGGAAAGGGAAATAACATAGGTCAGAAACTCAGATTCACAAAAAGTAACAGAAAGCAACAAAGAAGGAATAATTGAAAAACCTTCATTTTTTAATTCTTGACTGATTCTAACAGACAATTTATTCAAAATAATACCAACAACATATTCAATTATGTGTGTATATAGATGTGTGTGTGTGTGTGTGTGTGTGTGTGTGTGTGTGTGTATGTGCACGCTTATATAAGTAAAATGAATGACAGCAATGATACAAGGGACAGAGGAAGTACTCAGACTATCTGAAGTGATATAATATATATATATATATAAGTAGACTTGAATTAGCTGAAAATGTACATTGCAAACTCTAGGGCAATCACTAAAAAAGAGAAAGAGAGGAGTGGAAGGGAAGGGAGGGAAGGGGAGGGAAGGGGAGGGAAGGGAAGACCAATATGCTAAGAAAGGAGAGAGATTAAAATTGCATAAAATGCTGAATTAAAACAACAGGCAGAAAAAGACCAGAAGACCAAAATAGGAACAAAGGACAAGGGCAACAAATAGAAAAGAGTAATGAATATGATAGACATTAATCCGATTACATCAATAATCTAAATGCCCTAATTAAAAGATTATCAGAGTCAATCACAAAAACAAGAACTATATGCTGTCTACAAGAAACCCGCTTTAAACACAAATACACATATAAATTAAAATTAAGTGGTCAGAGAAAAATAAACCATGTCAACACTAATTAAAAGAAAGAAGGAGGGGCACCTGAATAGCTCAGTTGATTAAGCGGATGACTTAGGCTCAGGTCATGATCTTGCAGTTTGAGTACAAGCCCCACATCGGGCTCTGTCCTGACAGCTCAGAGCCTGGAGCCTGCTTCAGACTCTGTGTCTCCTCCTCTCTCTGCCCCTCCCGTGCTCATGCTCAGTCTCTCTCTGTCTCTCAATAGTAAATAAATGTTAAAAAAAAATTTTTTTTAATAAATGAAAAGAAAGGAGTAGCCATATTAATTTCAGATAAAGCAGATTTCAAAAAAAGAAAAGTTATCAGAGATAAACAGAGGCATTACATAATCATAAAGAGGTAAATTCTCCAAGAAGATGTTATAATCTTTAATGTGTATGTGCCTAAAAACAGAGCGTCAAACTATGTGAGGCAAAAACTAATAGAATTGCAAAGAGAAACAGATGAATCCACTAACATAGTTGCAGGGTTTGACATCCCTCTATCAGAACCAGCTGGCAGAAAATTAGTAAAGACAAAGTTGAACTCAACACCACCATCAAACAACTGGATATAATTGACATCTATAGACTACTTCATCCAACAACAGCAGAATATATATCCTCCTCAAACTCATGGATGGAACATTCACCAAGATAGACCACATTCCTGGCAATAAAACAAATTTAAGAGACAGAAATCGTATATCTGCTTTCAAACCACAATAAAATTAAATAAATATAAAGATGACATAAAATATATAATATAAATATATATTTTTTTAATTTTTTAATGTTTATTTATTTTGGAGAGAGAGAGAGAGAGAGAGAGAGAGAGACAGAGTGTGAGCAGGGGAGGGGCAGAGAGAGGGAGACACAGAATCTGAAACAGGCTGCAGGCTCTGAGCTGTCAGCACAGAGCCAGATGCGGGGCTCAAACTCACGAACTCTGAGATCATGACCTTGAGCTGAAGGCAGACGCTTAACCGACTAAGCCACCCAGGCACCCCTATAATATAAATATTAATTAAATCAGTAACAAGAGATGATTGGACAATCTCAAAATACATGGACATTAAACAAACAAAAAACATTTCTAAATAACTCATGGGTCAAAGAAGATATCCCAAAAGAAATTTTAAAATATTTTGAACTAAATGAAAATACAACTTAGCCAAAACTTGTGGGATGCAGTGAAAGTACTTAGAAACAATTTACAACATTGGATGCATATATGATCTAAAAACGATCATCTAACTTCCTATCTTAGGAAACTATAAAAAGAATAGCAAATTAAATCCAAAGTAAGCTCAAGTAAATAATAAAAATTAGAGCAGAAATCAATGACATTGAAAACAGGAAGCTAACAGAAAAAAAAAAATTAAAATAAAACCTGATTCTTTGAAAAGATCAATAAAATCTGGAAGCATCTCACCAGACAAAAAGAGAGAGGACAAAAATTACTAGTATCAGAAATGAAAAAGGGGATATCACTACAGACCTTATAAACATTTAAAGGATAATAAAGGTATACTATGAACAACCCTATGCCCACAAATTTGACAACCTAGATGAAAATGGACCAATTCCTTGAAAGACACAACTTGCCAAAATTCATACAAGAAAAACTAGATAATCTGAATAGGCCTATATCTATTAAATAAATTGAATCAATAATAATCAGTAATTAATAGACTTCTGAAACAGAAAGCACTAGGCCCAAATGGGTTCACTGGTGAATTCTATCAAACAATTAGGAAGAAATTGTACCAATTACCTGCAATCTCTTCCAGAATACAGAAGCAGAGGGAATACTTCCCAACTCGTTCTATGAGGCCAGCATTATTCTAATAACAAAACCAGACAAAGATATTCCAATAATTACAGACCAATATCTCTCATGAACATAGATACAAAACTTCTCAACAAAATAATAGAAAATGCATCTCAAGAATGTATAAAAATACTTATACACCATGTCCAAATGAGATTTATTCCAGGTATGCAAGTTAACATTCAAAAATAAACTAATGAATCCATCACATCAGCAGGTTAAAAAAGAAAAATCACAATGATATAACAACGATACAATCATATCAGTAAATGTGGACAAAATTCATGATAAAAAGTCTTAGTGAAGTAGGAATTGAGGGGAAGAATCCTCAGCTTGATAGTGAACATTTACAAAAAACCTACAGCTAACATTATACTTAATAGTGAGAAATTCAAAGCTTTCCAGCTAAGATCAGGTACAAGGTAAGGATGTCTCCTCTCATCACTCCTCTCAACATCATACTGGAAGTTCTAGCTAATGCAATAATACAAGAAAAAAGAAACAAAAGTTCAGTTGAGACAGGAAGAAATAAAACTATTTGTTCACAAATGACATGGGCATCTATTTTAAAAATTTGAAAAAATCACCAAAAGTCTCTTGGAACTAATAACTACAGCAAGGTTTCAGGATACAATTTCCTATATACCAGCAGGAGTAAGTAGAATTTGAAATTAAAAACACAATAACATTTATATTAGCACCCCCCCCCAAATTAAATACTTAAGTATAAACTGAACAAAAAAAGCACAATATCTATGTAAGGAAAACTCTAATGAATGAAATCAAATAAATAAATAAATAAATGGAAAGACATTCCATATTCATGGATAGGAAGGCTCAATACTGTCAAGGTGTCCATTCTCCCCACATTGATCTATAGATTCAATGCAACCCTGATCAAAATCTCAGCAAGTTATTTTTGTGGATATCAACAAAGTGATTCTAAAGTTTATAGGGATGGGCAAAATACACAGAATAGTGAACACAATATTGAAGAACAACAACATTAGACCACTTGAAGCCTTAGTATGAAGTTACAGTAATCAAGACAACACGGTGGTGTCAAATGAACAAATAGATGAATGGAACGGAACACACAGCCCAGAAACAGAACCATGTAAATAAGTCAACCGATTTTTGACAAAGGAACCAAGGCAATAGAATGGAGAAAGGATAGTTTTTTCAACAAATAGTGCTAGAACAACTGGACATCTGCATGAAAGAGAGAAAGAGGAAGAGAGGAGGGAGGAAGGGAGAGAGGAAGGAAGGGAGGAAGGGGGAAAAAAAGAAAAATCTAGACATAGAGTTTATATCCTTTACAAAAACTAACTAAAGATGGATCACAGACCTAAATGTAAAATACAAACTATAAAACTCCTAGAGTACAACATAGGAAAAGAAACCTAGATGACCTTGGGTATGGCAATGACTTCAGTTTACAACACCAAAAGCACAATCCATGAAAGAAGTAATTGATAAACTTAACTTCATTAAAATGCAAAGCTCCTGCCCTGTGAAAGACAATGTCAAGAGAATGAGAAGACAAGCCACAGACTGGGAAAAACTATTTGCAAAAGACATATCTGATAAAAAAAGACTGCTCACCAAAATACACAAAGAACTCTTAAAACTCAACAATAAGAAAGTGAACAACTCAATTAAAAAATGGGCCGAAGACTTCAACAGGCATCTCACCAAAAAAAGATATACAGATGGCAAATAAGTATATGAAAAGATGCCCAACATCATAGGTCATCAGGAAATGCAAATTAAAACGATGAAATACCACCACACACCTGTCAGAATGACCCAAGTCTAGGACACTAACACCACCAAATGCTGGTGAGGATGTGGAGCGACAGGAATTCACCTTATTGCTGGTGGGAATGCCCAACGGTATAGTCACTGGGGAAGACCGTTCGACAGCTTCTTACCAAGCTACACATACTCTTCCATACAATCCAGCGATAGTGCTCCCTTTTACTTACTCAAGGGAGTTGAAAACTTATGTCCACACAAAAACGTGCACACAGATGTTTATAGCTTTACTCATAATCGGAAAACTTGGTGGTATCCAGGATGACCCTCAGTAGGTGAATGGATCGATAAACTGTAGCACATCCAGACAATGGAATATTACTCAGCACTTAAGAAGAAATGAGCTTCCAAGCCCTGAAGATGTGGAGGAAGCAAATTACTAGGAGAAAGGTGTCAATCTGAAAAGGCTACGTAATATATAATTCCAACTATGTGAAATTCTGGAAAAAGAAAAACCATGGAGATGGTAAAATTCAGTGGTTACCGGGTGTGGCGTGGATGGGGGGAGAGGTGAGACGTGGGTGGGGAAGAATGAGCAGGCAGAGCACAGAGGATTTTTTGAGTAATGAAAATAGTCTTTATACCATAACGATGGATACATGTCATCACACATTCGTCCAAACTGGTAGGCACGTACCACACCAAGAGTGAACCATAATACAAACTATGGACTTGGGGTGATTATGACAAAGTGGCAAAGTAGGTTCACCAATTTTAACAAAGGTACCCCTCTGGTGGGCTATACTGATAATGGGGGAGGCTGTGCACATGCAGGGCAAAGGGCATAAGGGCAATCTCTGTACCTTCCCCTTAGTTTTTCTGTGAACCTGAAAAAAATTTTAAGCCTTCAATTAAAAAGTTGTTTTCCTATCACATTTCTCTTAAGGCATTATCTGTTGTGTTCATTCACTCTTATGGCCTTTCTAGTTTAGTCTTCGTTTCTAAAATAGTTTTTTCTTTCATTTCTCATTCCCTCCCGAGTTACCACCTCATTTCTGAATTTTCTAATTACAATTTGGGTTATTCTTTCATGTCTTATTTAACTTTCTTAATGTCCTTCAGTTCATTTTGGAGTAGTAAATTAATTTTGGTCTATTTTGTAAGCACATATTTCTGGAATTACTTTTAAAAGTTCATTTATTTATTTTGAGACAGAGAACAAGCATGTGAGTGGGGGAGGGGCAGAGCCAGAGGGAGAGAGAGAACCCATCCCAAGCAGGAATCCCATCCCTAGCAGACTCCACGCGGTCAGCTCAGAGCCCGACATGGGGCTTGATCCCATGAATTGTGAGATCATCACCTGAGCCGAAATCCACAGTCGGACTCTCAATCGACTGAGCCACCCAGGCACCCCTGGGATATTTTCACTGTTCATAAGAATATTATTCTAATCCTAATTCTCCTTCTCTTATAATAACTTTGCATGGGACTTGATGTTGATTCTCTTCTGTTGTGCATTTTTAATGTGAAATTAGTTTTCCTAAACTATGAGAATGAATCAAGCTAAATTTTTTAAAAAGCTCTAACTTCACAGAGCTCCCTCTTCTGTTGTTTGTACGAACTGTTAAAAAAAAAAAAAATGACACATTGCTTTGAAATTTCCTGGCTGTTCCCTTCCTTTGAATTGGGCCTTTCTCTTGCCCCTACCCAGTTCAATTTTAATACCATTCCCAGTAACTTCCCAGTGAAGGGCCCGGTACTAGAAGGCAGTTCTGGCTGGTCAATTTTGAGGGTTCAAAGGGCCGGCGCCTTTAATCCCTTATTACAAGCCCTTTGCGCTCAGTGGGTATTAGAACAGGCAACATGCGTTCACCTTCAGCTGCTGTTCTCATATTGGTCTGAGTTTCCTAGTGAAACTATTTGGGGTTGGCTATTTGGGGTGCTGTTCTCAGACACAGTGAAGAGCTATACTGTGGCTTCTTTTTGTCTCCCACACAGATGCCCATCTCATGCAAGCCTTATGGTTACTGGTATTTTGACCCCAAATACTTGCATTTTGAGATTTGTGGCATCCTGTCACCTGGTTTTGTTGTAGAGGCGGTCTATCAATTTTGATTTTACTACATGTCTCTGTATGTTTTTATGTGGGATTATGTAGGTGGTAGGCTACTGCCATTACCACCACCATCTTCCCAGGATCATTATCATCTTTTAATTCAAGCTGATTTTTGCTATGTTCTTCCTTTTGGTTCCTTCCTTTCAGCAAGTCACAGGGAAAACTTGGCTTCAGTTTGTAAAGAGCCCCTGTATTTATACATAAATACATACATACATCCATCATTTATATATATATATATATACATATATATAATATATATTATATTATATATTATTATATTATATACATATATATTATTATATATATATTATATACATATATATACACATATATGTGTATATAATATATATATATATATATATTTGTGTGTGTGTGTGTCTGGGAGAGATGTATAGAAAGGGGGTCATGCGTTGAGTGGAGGCTGCTAATTGGGGGCAGCTTGCAAAAAGTTAAAGACACAGCTTCTGCCTTTCGGAGATCGTAACCTGAGAATGCAACACACATCCACTCAATGAAGCAGAACTACAACTACTTAGTTTCCAATCACAGCTCTTATTAGCTTGTCACGCCAACTGGGGCAAATCAACTTCTTGGGATTTGAGTTTCTCCATTTGTAAAACACAAGCATATCACCCACCCTGTCCAACTGTATAGGCTGTAGGGAAGAAAGAATATAATGGAGGTATATGCACTCTGGTCACCAACGACCTGCATCACGGGGGCAGGAATCACATGCTCTTCATCTGTCTCTGCCCCTCAACGCCTCCGACAGTGCTTGACACATTCTGAGCACTCTGTGTTTGCACCTTGGAAAAAAGTACTAACAGCCCTATTATGTGATAATTAACTTTAAAAGTTCCTCAGTCTCATCAGTGATGACAAGAGTTAATAGGCCCTTGTTTGGGGGTTGGAGAGGCTAGCCTGGAAACTGACCCTTCACGTTGAAGAAATGGCCTTCACTTCAAAAGTCAACCGTCAGAAGACACAGAAGAGCTGAGTTTTTAAAAATGCATTTTTTATTATTCAGCCTTCAGCAGAAATGTCACCTTTCTAAAGCAAGCTGTTATCATGCGCTCCCCGTGCCAAACAGGCGCCTCTGAGGAGCAGGATTTTATCTCAACGTTTTTCGTGATTTGTGTTTCTCTTTCAAGGAGCTCCATGCCTTAAGGCACCTGAAACACTAACAGGAAGAAGTTAAGGTTACAGGAGGAGCAGACTCCAACAACATAAAACAGGGATTTCTGCGGAACGGTCCAGGATCAGCATCAAAGCTACAGTAGGCAGTCACCCTGTCCAATAATTCATGTCCTCTCAGTACAGCTCACTGCTTTCTGGTGGGCTCGTTGGTTGAGACCATATTCTCAAAGAAACTCCATTTTGTGACAGGGCCCCCATTAGCAGGCTCAGCCACATGACAGGCCTAGACACAGCCAGCACAACTGCTGGCGACGCTTGCCAATAAGCCAGATGCTGCCACATATTGGCATCTGGGTCCTGGAATAGCAACCATGTTCTCAGTCTGGCTAGGGATTCTGACCCTAGCTACGGAAGGAGACAAAGGAAGGAAAGAAAGAGACGGAGCAAGGGGAGGGAGGGCAGACGGTGGAAGGGTCTCTTGGTAATTTCCCTACCATGGATTTAGAGCTTCCGCAACAAAAGGCTCATTGGAAAGCTGCTACCAGCGCTGCAATGGGCGGGAGAGGTAGAGATGGGGAGTGTTCTCAACCCAGCGAGCTATTTTGGCACCTGGGGAGCGGGGGTAGCTGATTCAAAAGGAGACAGCTGCAGCAGGCAGCGACGCTCACCCCTCCTCTCCCGCAAACCATGATAGCCCACAGTGGAGATAAGCTACTGGATATAGCTTCAATCTGCAGCAGAGGGACGGAGAGTGGCAGCATCAGGATGGCTGTTGCTTTCGGCTTTCTGGGCGCCAAGACTCACCAGCGCCAGGAAGGCCAACGAAGCGGTGAGGGTGAGACCCAGACCGGCAGTCTGGGGGAGATCCTTACAATCAAGAAAGGACAACTGCGGTGTTTGGGCCCCAGGAATAGGGTACAGGTGAAAGGAAGCCCTATGCCCTACAGTGACTTTTGATGCCGAAGTGAACCTAGCCTGAGTGAGTCTTCAGGTACCACTGGCATCATTATTAGGCAGAAGTATGGCCTGGCAGGGGGCAGGGGGTGTTGAACTGAGTTAAGCTTAGGGCCTGAAGAGGTGAGAGTATAAGAAGCAGGCAGCATTTCATCTTTCTCAAAGTATCAAGTTCTATGCAGCATCCCCTCTGCCCATATCACATTTGCCAAGAGCTGCTCAGGGCCCTACACCCAGAAGAGTACTGGCCTCTGCAGTCAGAAGATCCGGGGAAAGAGCCCCAAAGGTCATTTCCCAACAGGAAAGCTGATTCTTTCAGGGGCAAGGTGGCCTCTCTCTGTTCACCAGATCCCATCCTCCCTAACCGGAACCACCGCGCTGTGCCCCTCGTCACCATCAGGGGCGGTGCGAGGGGAGGGGTGGGCATTAGCGGGAACCCCTGCCCACCCCTGGAAAAAGCGCTTGAAGCATGTCCTGTCGATGGCACTTTAAGCAATGTGAGGCTGAGTCTGGGCATAGCGAGAGCACAGAGACAAATGAAACACCCGCCATCCCTGAAATCCCACCTACTGAAAAGCCAAAATTATCTAAACATTCTGCACGTGCTCACGAGCGGTCAAATACCCATTTGGTCAAAATAAACTTTATGAATCATCTTACCTAATAATCGAGGTACCTTATAAACAACAGAGCCTTAAAGTGAAGAGTAAGAGGACAGTGGATGACCCCCCTCACAGCACCCCCCCCCACCCCTACCCCCACCCATGCACACACTTAACCTTCAGGGAACATCTAGGACATTTCACTTCCCTCCTGTGAAGCCTGATGCCCATTTTCAAAAGGCAGAGCCGAGTCCACCGAGAAAGCACCCCCAGCTGGGTCCCTCAGTTCTAAAGAGAATACTCTTTATTCTCTTCGCTGAGAGAGCTCTGCCGCACTTCAGAATCCGATGAGAACATTCTGGTGTCTTTCCTAAACTTAGTTTAGCATCTTCACATTCAGATTTTGGACAATGCAGGGAGTAAATACTAAATTTCCGCTGTGGCTCTGCTTTAAGAAGGAGCAAATAACCCAAAGGTATACAACGTGTAATGAAAAGAATTGCCAGTATAATGCGGGGTTTATTCTATTTCAAACAGGGATTTGAGAGAAGAGCACTATCTATAACAAAGGGTGGGTTATTTGAATCCAGATAACCGAGACAGGATTGGCTGCATGTCTCTGAGGGAACTGAATCACTCCTCCTGGGCTCCTCCTCTCACCCCCTCTTTTTCTTTATGCAATTGGCTATTCCCCTTGCCATTTCCCTTCCTCCTGTCCTCACTTCGGGTGAGTCCCGTTGACGCAAGGCCTCCCTGGGCCAGCCTCCTGGGAAACATTCTAAGTGTTGGGAGATGTCTTCAAACCCAAAACACATATCTCAAGGAGGGTTGCATGAGATCATACAAGGCAGAGGCAATGAGTTTCCATTAAACTAAGCCAGTGGTCCTCAAATTTAACCATGCATCAGAATCACTGGGAAGAGCTTAAGACAGACTCCGGTCTGTGTCAGCCCCCAGAGTTCTGAGTCAGTAGATTCGAGACAGGGCCTGAGAATTTGCATTTCTAACAAGTTCCCACATGGTGCTAATGTTGATGGTCTGAGGATCACTTTTTCTTTCATTTTGCTGAAAACTTCTGTACCTGGCAATCATTTCAAACTTGAAGAAAAGTTGCAAGAACAGTAAAAATCACCCTATTCCCTTGACCCAGATTGGGACCACTTTTTGACAACCACTGAGCTAAGCTAAATGTGTGTCAGAGGTCTGGGACAAAGAGCAGTCACCTGGCAGGATGTAATGCCTTCTAAGAGCAAGAATGGAGGACTAGCCATATAAAAGCAAACAACTATTTAAAAGCAAAGGATGGGAAGGAGTGCCACAAAATGATAAAAAGAAATGGAGTTGGGACCTGGGGGGTTTTAAGCTATGAATAGTCAATATCATTATCAACCAATGGTTTGTCTCTCTGGAGATTCCTTGGGGGTGATTTTAAAAACAACAAATCCATAATCTCCTAGTATAAACTGGCTTCAAGAAACAAGGAAAGCAATTATTTGATAGGGAAACTCTACTCTATACACAAGAGACATGGACAAGAGGACGATGATGTACCCCCTCCTTTGTTTTCTACCACCTTAATTCAGGACTTTATCTCTTGCCTGAATTTCTGCAATAACTCCGAACTGATCTCTCTGCCTCTAACCATGCTCTCTCCAATTTATTCTCCATTCTAACCCTAAAATTATCTTTTCAACAGCAGGCTGCAATAACGTCAGCTAAGAACTTTCACTAGTTCCCTACAACCTAGAGAATGAAACTCAAACGTCTCAGCCAGGCATTTAATCTGGCCCCGACTTACCTTTCAAATACATGTATCTACACACCAGCCAAAACAATATGCGCAGCTTCACTTTTCCCCATCTCCAGGTTTTTTTGCACACAATTGTTTTTGGGTTTTGGTTGTTTTGTTGCTGTTGTTGTTGCTGTTCCCCTGGAATTTTTCCTTCTCCCCAAACAAAATCTTTAAAAAAAAAATCCTTATGTTTAAAAATACTATTCAAACTTCAGGCTACTGCTCCAATACAAG
Source organism: Neofelis nebulosa (assembly GCF_028018385.1). Lineage (NCBI taxonomy): Eukaryota > Metazoa > Chordata > Mammalia > Carnivora > Felidae > Neofelis > Neofelis nebulosa. Next base: position 36,772,943 of record NC_080796.1, read on the forward strand.
AAGCTTTCCTGCAGTTCCTCAGATCTCTCCTTTGTGTGCTCACCATACCTCTATTTGTACCTTATAACACTTACAACATTCTGCCCTACTTATTATTTATGCTTTCCTTCCCCTGGGTTTTACAAGGTCCTTGAAGATAGGCACCATTTCTTTTGTTCAGTGACCAGAGAAGTCCAGAACAGGGAAGAAGGGTAGATGAAGAGGAGACGAAGAGAGGAAAAAGAAAAAATGAGAAAACAGTGGGAGAGCATGGTAAGGGGGGGACTTGGTTTTAAAGTTCTCTCAGTCATTCAGAATCTTTTTGCTGAAGACAGATTCTTCAAATATTTAACACATTTTCTTTCCAGAACAAGCCCAAGAGACCGAATAGTTGCATGAGTTTTCTTTTGTTTTGCCAACACTACACCTCCTCCTCTTCTTGTTTTCTATCTGTCACTCTTGAGCCAATTTTATGTATCTCTCCCATGTGAAAAAGGCAACATCACACCACACCATTACCGCTGAAATAGATTTGAACCCCTTTACATTTGCCTTTTTTTGGTGAGGCTGGTCGAACTACTGTCTTGTGCATTAGCTCTAGGAGGAATTTGATCAACATGACTAGAAGAGATAGCTTTTTGATATGAAATTTCTTTGGGACTTACAAAGACAGGATACCAACAACTCAAAGCGTGACCGAAAGCGAGTTCATTTGTCACTCTTTCTCGCAACATTCAGCGAGAGGTATTTCTGCCCCAAAGAAATCCCAGTAACTCTTTGCAGACACTCATGGCCTCTACCAGCCGTACCAGCTGTCTTCAGCAAGGAGATGGAGACAGAACAGACTCTGACAAGCTTGTCACTTAATCTTTTCCAAAAAGGCAGTTCACTATCTCTTTTCCTGGAATAGCAGGAATAGTTTCACTTTCTGCCTACCTCTTCCTGGGAGAAGAACAAAGGATTGCCCTTTAAATCTAGCTCAACAAAGCAGGCTCTCTAGTGCTCCAGACACCAGGGCCAGCACGGCTGACAAGTGCCCCCTGCTTCATTTCCCTCAACTACCTCATTCAAGTTACTTTCTCTCTTCCACCTCCACAAATCTTTTCTGCCTCTCTTCCTCCCTGAGGTGAGATCCCTGGATCAAGGAAAGAAGTCATGGGATAAGGCCAAAAAATGCAAAGCCATACCACCTGACTGTATATCCCCACTACTGTAAATCTTCCCAAAGAGGAAGCTTGTTCTCCAGTTTCCGATTTACTGTCCTTGAGAAAACAAGTGATTCCAAGTCACAAAAAGTGACCGCAGTACTTTGCTTCCCATTTCCCTGCTGCTCTTATGTTTACAACTTTATTTAGAAAGAGCTGACTTCACAGCTTTTACCATTTAGTAACCCTTCAGCATAAGGACTTCATATGAAATCCTTAAAATGAGCTGAGTAGACATCAAATACTCGAAAGTCCAAATTACCTAGGCTGGTAGAGGTTAATGTTCTGCATTAAACAGGAAGAGAAAGTATCAATTTTGTACTCTGATTATGCCTGCCAAAGAACTGAGTCAAATAAACACATAACAGATGATGGATGAGGGCAACAGGGGTAGAAATACCACCACAGCTTTTGAGAAAGGTCTAAGAAGTGAGCAAATGTAGGTGTGTCCGAACCTCCTTTCACCTCTTGGTACTTCTTTCTGAACCTTCAACTCTCCTTTTCCAGTGTAGAGCTCACTGAGAAATAACCTTTTAATATTGCATTCTATTTATAATTTTTATAGCCACATAACCACTGAGGGCTATGCTGCTGAGAGGGTAGACGGCAGCGACCCAAGTATGCGGTATTTACTAGAAAACAAAATTATAAGGAAACAGTTAAGCACTAATTTAAGATTTGCACTAACCTTGTCTTTCTCCGATGTTAGTTTATCAACTTAGCTCACTCCGAAAAACAAAGTCCACATGCTGTGGAGCTTAGAACTTACCTACCCCTTCATTCTGTAAGTGGGGGAATAGGTCTAGAATATTGTTCTTTGATTAAGGTAAAAATGTTAGTAAGTCACAGAGATCAGACCAGGACACGACTGTAAGGCTTTCTATTATTTTCTACAATCCTCAAAGAAAGAGCCTGAAATACCAGGCTTCATTATCCAGGGCTTTAGCTAGCCCAGAGGTTAAATCAATTACTCTTAAGAAGAAAAATGATCCAGCTTACGCCTTGGCTTCTGCTATAAAGCATTCCCTAAGTGAGTCAAATAAAGATGCTACAAGGGGCCCCTTGCAAAGCCAAGAGCCTTTCACTAATACAGTCAGATTTTTTTCTGCTTGGATTCATAAATATGGGCAACCGAATTCAATGAGGGCATTCTATGTATGAAGTCCTAATATAGTGTTTCTGGCCATAGTGTAAGTATTATTTATAATTTTATATTCTTCAATACATCCATTATATGAAAGCAAAACTCGATCGTGGTTCACAATGACTGAAATAAGAGATGATAGAAAAAACTTGAGGGTCAAAACACAACAGGAGTTGTAGCTGTTTTAAAATGTTTAAAAGGGGGTGCCTGGGTGGTTCAGTTGGTTGAGCATCTCACTCTAGATTTTGGTTCAGGTCATGATCCCAGGGTCATGCGTGGGATCGAGCCCCATGTCAGGCTCCATGCTGAGCATTGGAGCCTGCTTAAGATTGTCTCTTTCTCTCTCTCTCTCTGCCCCCTCCCCCACTCACGCTCTCTTTCTAAAATAACTAAATAAGTAAATGTTTAAAAGGCAGTTTAAATATGTTATCAAGAGTTCAGTTATAACAAGTTGAAAAGTACTATGTCTCAAAAAGTTTTAACTCATGTCGTAGTTGAATTGCTAAAATGATAGCATTCTCTTTCACTTTTCAGGAGCTTAACTCTACTTCTGTGTAATAGAAATGGTAGACTTTCATATCCTATCTTAAGATAGGTGGCATTATATCACACTTATTATTGACAACCTGTTTATAAAAAGCATCATAAAATAATGACACTGGTAATTTCATATAAAAATATAAAATCAAATGAGAGTACTGACTTGAACAGATGTTTACACATCGATGTTCATAATGAGATTGTTCACAATAGCCAAAAGGTGGAAACACCCAAATGTCCACTGACAGGTGAATGGCTAAACAAAATGTGGTCTATATGTACAGTGGAATATTATTCAGCCTTAAAAAGGAATGAAATTCTGATATATGCTATAGTATGAATGAACCTTGAAAACGTTATAAGTGAAATTAAGCCAGACACAAAAGGATGAATGAATATTATAGGATTCCACTTCTATGAGAGACCTCAAAGAGTCAAATTCATAGAGATAGAAAGTAGAACAGTGGTTACTAGGGGCTGGGAGGAAGGGGGACGGGAAAGAGAAGGTACTGTTTAATGGGTGGAATTACAATTTGGGATAATTAGAAAGTTCTGAGATATACATACGGTGGTGATGGCTGGATAAAACGGGAATGTACTTAATGCCACTAAATTGTGTACTTAAAAGTAGTTAAAATGGTCAATTTTATATTATGTATGTTTTCCTACAATAAAAAAATCAAATGAAAAATACAAAATGGTAAGTTCTTCCATGTTTTGACCCACAGGACATATGCTCAAAAAAATAAAAATAAAAAATAAAAAACAACAGGGGCACCTGGGTGGCTCAGTCAGTTAAGTGACCAACCTCAGCTCAGGTCATGATCTCAGGGTTCCTGAGTTTGAGCCCTGCGTTGGGCTTTGTGCTGACAGCTCAAAGCCTGAAGCCGGCTTCGGATTCTGTGTCTCCCCTCTCTTTCTCTGCCCCCCGCCCCCACTCATGCTCTGTCTCTCAAAAATAAACATTAAAAAAAATAATTAAAAAAATTTAAAAAAAACAAAAAAGCAGTATCACCCACAGCATTTAAAAATACTAATATTTTAATACACATCATCAAATAAAAACAGACTTGGGTTCATCACCCCAAAGCCATATCCTATGTGTTTACTACTATAATAATTCATGTCCACCATGATTACGAGTGATACATCTACATTAAGCACAAGTTCCAATCAAATCTATAGAGAGAAAAGGGAGCTGAAGCAATGGAGCTATGTCAACACACTGACACAGCAACCATCTGTTGACATTACTGTCCTGAATCCAAGGAACCAAAATCATGTGGCAGGGCTGGGAGCTTCCCCTTAGTTGTGAGGTCCTACTTTCCTGTCACAGGGCACTTCTGGAAGGAAGCTCTGCAGTGGCCAGCTCTAAGTACTTGCAGATTTCCTACCGGTCCTACACAGGAAGTCATTCTTCAGTCTCACCTGCATGAGTTCCTGTTATGAGCCCAGGGAGTTGGTGAGTCCAAATCCAGTTCCAGGGAGTGATGTCATCTTGATTGCGCTTTGATCCTGGTGACCCGCTCCCCATCCTGGTGTTGTTGCAGTCCTTCGTCTGAGGTTCAGGTTATAAGGGAACCAGAAGGAAAAAGGGGAAGTAGGAAAATAGAAAAAGAAAAAATGCTTGCACATTTCCTTTGTTTCACTAAAGCATTTTCTGCTTCCATTTATTTCGATGGGAGGACCTAGCTGATGGCAAATGGAAACTGTATAGATGCTCCTAGAGTAGGAATCGACTCTCGATCTCAAAAACTCGGAGGATTAAAAATATGGAAGACTTCTATTATTTCTGATGGCCCCTAACTCCGAAAAAAGTAATTTATTCTTTCATCTTTGGATAAAGTTTAAAAAAAGAGGCATTAATGCTTTTAAAACATTTGTAAATTGTTATAAACAAGGCACGGATGCAGGAGCTATCTTAGCAACATAAAGAAATAACAAATACAAATATTTGTAGATGTATAAATACTCATATACTTTCTATATAATGTTAGGTAGATTAGGAGGTCAAATCTGGAAATCTCATCACTAAGTAATAAAATAGGATTGCCATTCAATTCCATTTACATGAGATCCTTTGGTTCTTAGTATACCAAACCAAAAACCTACAATGAAGTCAAGCATAAGCAGCAGCAGAAATTGCTAACATTCCAAAATGAAAGAAAGGCCCTTCTAAAACAAAGCAAAACAAAAAACTTAAGCAATTAAATAAAGGAGAGATTTCAATTTTTACCATGTTTATTTTATAATCATGATTTCTTTGTCCTTATTAAGTGGATACAATTTGGGGAAATAAATACTCCCTTCCCTTTTTGTTGCATATGTACTAGTGGAGGAAAAGGGAATCGAATATGAGAGAATAGGCAAAGGGCGTAGGGCGCAGAAGGATAAAGTTGAGAGACCGTGAGTGTTTATACGAACCCTTCCATAAGCAGTACCAACCAACCAAGTATAAAGTTGACAACATGAGTTTTCTCTTCACGTGGACTTCAGAAAGCATGAGATAGTATGGAACCACATTCAGCACATATTAATTATACAGCATCATGGTGCGTGTTTTCTATCAGACATGATGTATATATCCTTTTTTTTTCTCACTTTTTAAGCTCCATAGATGACACTATTCATGAAGCACTTTTAGTGTATTATTCGGCAAATATTAATTACGATCATATAAACCAATCTTGCTTAGCAGAAAGCACTATTAGCTGCCATGTAAAGGTCCTCCTTTCAAGTAACACTTAAATGTACACTTGGAGCTTTCAGAGGAAGTTCTTGAAGGGCATTCTTCTTTCAGCTGGGCATACAACCCGTCTGCAACACTAAATGCAGATAAAATAAAGATCAAACCTTTGTTAAAGGTTTGCACATAAAAGCCCCTTGCAAATGTAGCCAGTATCTTGTCCAGAGAGTCATGGTAAAGGAACTGTTCTCTTTCAGCCTTTTTCTTCCCCCGTTTCCTCTAAAGGTCTTTATCCCAATGTCTTGGTGCTCCATAAGTGACTGTGAGGCAGAGCTGCCTCTGTGCTGGAGATGCCTGTCACAGAGAAGATCAGAATGTGCACAGATAACCCTGCATTCTGTTCATCTCATCAGTTCTGCCCAATCCACAGGGGTAAAAAATGGATGAGATTTGATATCTTCAACACCAGCAACTCCAGCACCAAGACGCTCCACAGGGTTGAACTGCAAGAGCTAAAAAAGAAGGACTTAGTGAGTAATAGGAATCCAACTGGTGAATCAAAGGAAAACAAAAATATATGAACGGAAAGAACTGCTCAATTCAACCCCAGTGACAAGTGGACTTGATGACTAGCCAAATGACGAGATTTCCTTGAAAGGGAGCTATGTCTAACACCACTGTAGCTGTGGGGTGGTAGGGGATATCTGCGTTTACGGCTTTCAACTGATTTTTAACATGACCTTGAGTAACTCGCTTTGTTTCTCTCAAGCTCATATAGTATAATAGGACAGTTAATACCCATCAGTTTCCTATTCCAAAGCACATCATGATATTAATTAGATACTGTGCCAAAATCTGAGAGATCCAGTTACTCCTTTCATGGGCATGCTGAAAGAATGTGCCTTGAAACGTTCATGCATCCTCAAATTTTGTTTTCGCAGCTTTACTGAGAGATGATTTATATAGCATAAAATTCATCTGTTGTAAGTGTGCAATTCAATGATTCTTACTTAGTAAATGTAAAAAGTTGTGCAACCATCACACAATCCAGTTCTAGAACACTTTGATCACCCTAAAAAATTTCCTCGTGATGTTTACATTAATCGTCATTTCCATCCCCAGCCCTGGGCAAACAATGATCTGCCTTCTGTCTCTATAAATATGCCCTTTCTGGATATTTCATGTAATTGGACTCATAAAATATGTTGCCTTTTGCAGTTATCTTCTTTCACTTAGCATAATGTTTTTCAGATTCATCCAAGTTGTAGCAGGTATCAAAGCCTGTTCCCTTTTATTTCTGAGTAGCATTCCATTGTTTGGATAGAACATATTTTGTTAATCTACTCACCAGTTAATGGACATGTAGACTTTCCAGGCTGAGGCTATAATGAATAGTATTGCTATTAACTTTCACATATATGTCTTTGTGTAAACATGTCTTCATTTCTCTCAAGGACATTCCTAGGAGTGGAATTGCTGGGTCATGTGGAATATTTGTTTAGCTTTTTAAGAAAGTGCCCAACCTTTCTAAAATAGCTGTGCCATTTTACATTCCCAACAGCAATATATGAGAGTTCCAGTTTCTCTACATGCTCACCAACACTCAATATGGTCTATCTTTTGATTACAGACCTTTTAGTGGGTATTAGAGGCATCTTATTATAATTGTAATTTCTATTCCTTGGTGAGTAATGATGGTGACCATCGTTGGATGGCCTTCGAAGCCTTTCATGTAGCTTCCTTGGTGAATAATTTGCCCATTTTTATATTTACTGAGTTATAAGAGTTCTTTCTTTTTTTTTAAAAAAGATTTTATTTTAAGTGATTACTTAAAATAATCAACTTAAAATAATCAATTACTTAAACCCAACGTGGGGCTCAAACTTACAACCCCAAGATCAAGACTCTCATGTTCTACTGACCTAGCCAGCCAGGTACCACTATAAGAGTTCTTTATATAGTCTGAATACAAGTCCTCATTAGTTACATGATTTGAAATATTTTTTCCATTCTGTGGCTTGTCTTCTCATTTTATGACTGCTATCTTTTGAAGTATAAAAGTTTTTAATTTTAATGAAGCCCACATTATCAATTTTTTTTCTTTTATGGATGTTTTTGGTGTCATATCTAATAACTCTTTGCCTAACCCAAGATCATCAAGATTTTCTCCTATGGTTTCTTCTACAATTTTTAGTTTTGCCTTCCATTTTTCATCTATGAGCTACTTTGAGTTCATTTTTACATATGGTATAAAGTAAGGGTCTTAGTTCATTTTGATTTTAGCATGTGACTTGATTTTCCCAGCAACATTGGTTTAAAAGACTATTTTTCACCATCAAATTCTTTTTGCACCTTTATTGAAAATTAATAGACCATTAATGTAAGGGTTTATTTCTGGATTCTCAATTCCATTCCATTGATCTATATACTTATCTTTCCTCTAATAACACAGTAATTTTCCAGTTTGCTAAGGTGCAAGGTGAGATTTTCATTTGAGACCTTTCTTCTTTTCGGATATAGGAGTTTATAAGCCATAAATTTTCCTTAAGAACTGATTTAGCTGCATCTGATAAATTTTGATATTTTCTGTGTTTTGATTCCATTAAAAACATTTTCTAGCTTCTCTTGAGACTTCTTCTTTGACTCATAGGTTATTTAGAAGTGTGTTTAATTTCCAAATATTTGTGGACTCACCAGATCTCTGAATGAGAATTAAATTGTTATGATCAGAGCATGTTGTATGACTTAAATCTTTTTAAATACTGAAGCTTGTTTTGTGGTATAGCATATGATCTATCTTGGAGAATGTTCCATATACATGTGCTAAGAACGCATTCTGCAATCATTGTTCCATATATGTCAGAGATGTTTGATAATGTTACTAAAGTCTTCTCAGTATCCTTGCTGATTTTCTAATTTACCAAGCATGGGGTATTGAAACCTCCTTTTATTATTATTGGATTGCCTATTTACCCTTCAATTCAGTCAGATTTCACTTCTTATGTATAGAAGCTGTTGGTGCATATGCATCTATTGTACTGACCCTTTTATCCCTATGAAAATTCTTAGTCTCTAGTAAGTCTCTTGTCTTCACAGCTAGTTTGCTGGTATTTAATAGAGCCACTTCAGCTCTCTTATGGTTACCATTTACATGGTTTATCTCTTCCCATCCTTTTTCTTTTAACCTATTTGTGTCTCTCATACACAGAAGATAATTGAATCTTACTTTTTTTTTAATCCAGTTTAATAACCTCTGCCTTTTGTTTGTCATGTTTAAACATTCATATTTCATTGTACTTATTGGTGTGGTGGGTTTACATTTGCCATTTTGCCACTTGTTTTCTACATCTACTGTCTTTTTTTGTTACTCTTTTACAGCTGTCTTTCGTATCAATACTTTTTATTGTACTATTTCAGTTCCTCTATTAATTTTCCTTTACTATATATTTTTTTAATGGTTGCTGTAAGGATTACAATATGCATCTCAATTTATCACAATCTACTTCAGATTAATACCAACTTAATGAAGGTGAAATGTAGAAACTTTGCTCCATTATAGCTCCATTCCTTCTGCCCTTTGTCTATCATTGTCATATACGTAATATATTACTTCTGGATGTTATAAACTCAACAGCACAGTGTTATAATTATTGTTTCATATAATCTTACGTCTTTTAAAAGAAGTTGAGAAGAAAAATGAGGAAAAAATAGTCTTCTTCAGTGACTCATGTTTTACCATTCCAGTTCTCTTCATTTCCTCCTAGAAATTCAAGTTACTATGTGGTGTGATTTCCTTTCAGCCTGAAGGATTTCCTGCATTATTTCTTGTAAGGCAAGTCTAGCAATGAATTCCCTTAGTCTTTATTTGGGACTTTCTTTATTTCATCTTCATTTTTGAAGGATAATTTTGCTGGATAGAGAATTCTTGGTTGATGGTTACTTCCTTTCAGCACTTTGCGTATGTCACTTCACTGTCTTCTGCCTCCCACTGGTATTACTATTATTATTTTTTTAATGTTTATTTATTTTTTAGAGAGAGAGACAAACAGAGCACAATCAGGGGAGGAACAGAGAGAGAGAGGGAGACACAGAATCCAAAGCAGGCTCCAGGCTCGGAGCTGACAGCACAGAGCCCGACGCAGGGCTCGAACTCATGAACCATGAGATCAAGACCTGAGTCAAAGTCGGACACTTAACTGACTGAGCCACCCAGGTGCCCCTTATGATTATTATTATTATTATTATTATTGAGGTATAACTGACATACAATGTTATATTAGTTTCAAGCATATGACACATTGCTTCAGCAATCTGACTTTACTCAATGCTTATCACAGTAGTGTAGTCACCATTTGTCACCATACAGTATTATTTACTATATTCCCTATACAGTATTTTTCATTTCCGTGACTTGTTTATTTTATAACTTAAAGTGTAAACTGTCTTCCATCATTTTTAATGGGAAGTCAGACATTAATGTTTCCTTGTATACAATGAGCGCTTTCTCTTTTGCTGCTTTCAAGAGCGTCCTCTTTGTTTTTGTCTTTCAACAATTTGACCAGGTATACCTTCCTAATTAAAGTCCATTGAGCTTCTTGGATGCATATCAATGTTTTTTTTACCAAATTTGGGATGTTTTTAGCCATTACATTTCCAAATACTTTTGTTTCCCCTTTCTCTCTTTCCTCTCATTCTGGGACTCCCTGGTATATTTGATATTGTCTTACAGGTTTGTGTAGCCCTGTTCTTTTTCTTCAAATTTTGGGGCATCTTTTTTACAGATTTGATTATTTCTATCATTCTATCTTCAAGTTAATTGTTTCTTCCTTCATCTATCTCAAATTTGCTATAGATACGCTCTAATGAATTCCACCCCCTCCCCCCAGTGATTCTTCATTTCAATTATTGTACTTTTCAACTTGAGAATTTTGGGTCTTTTTTTATATATACTTTATATCTCCTCATCAAGAATTTCTATTTGTTGATTCATTGTTGTCATACTTTTCTTTAATTCTTTAAACATGGCTTCCTTCAGTTTTTGAACATACTTATAATAACCACTTTGAAATCTGTTAAATCCAACCTGGGGACATTTAAAGTCAATTTCTACTGACCACTTTTTTCCCTGCACATGAGTCACACTTTTTTGTTTCTGTGTGTATCATATAATATTTGTTGAAAATGGGATATTTTGAATTTTTTTTTAATTTTTTTTTTTTAACGTTTATTTATTTTTGAGACAGAGAGAGACAGAGCATGAACAGGGGAGGGGCAGAGAGAGAGGGAGACACAGAATCGGAAGCAGGTTCCAGGCTCTGAGCCATCAGCCCAGAGCCCGACGCGGGGCTCGAACTCACGGACCGTGAGATCGTGACCTGAGCTGAAGTCAGACGCTTAACCGACTGAGCCACCCAGGTGCCCCGAAAATGGGATATTTTGGATGATATATTTTAGCAACTCTAGAGCCTGACTTTGTTCCCAAGAAGACTGTTATCATGGCAGTTGGTTGGTTTGTTCTTTGTTAACTTGTTTCAGCTAGATCTGTATAGCTGTTTCTCCCACCACATTGTTACAAGCAGCTGTTGCTATCTCTGCTCATTCTTTTGTTTTTATTTTTGAGCTTCACTTCCTGGGGATCATCCTGTGTCTGCATAGCTTAAGTGTTCAACCTGTGATTGAAAAGAGGTTATATTCAAATACCTGAGCCCCTAAAGCTTGTCATCTGCTGATGTGTAGGAGAACACAGTTAAAATTTAGGACACTTACAAATCTCCCTTGGTTTTTACTTTCAACTGGGACCTTTCCTTGTTCCTGTACACACGCATGCAACCTCACAGTTGGCCCTCATGGCCTGCTTCAATCTGGAAGAAACTTCACACCTGACAAGCAGGGAAAAGAGAGTAGCCCAGGCAAAAATGCCACAGACTCCCACTCTTTCCCAAAGTTTGGTTGTTTTTCAAGCATAAACACTTTTCAGATTGTCCTGTCCCTTTGATCAATTTCCAGAGCACTGAAATGGCTGTTTTTGCCAATTCTGTCTAATGTTATAACTTCCTTTCTCAAGAGAGAATTTGCCACCTTCCTCATATGGCTATAGCCATTCAAATTTGAGAATATTCCTACAGTAAATCTTTTTTTTTTTTTTCCCCCACAGAATTTAACCAACTGCAACTGTAAATCTTTAAATGACTTCTTTACATTAATGTTTCTATGCATTTAGGACATCCCACTATTCAAATTCAACCAAAATTTCTGTTTCTTCTCTTTTTATTTTTATTTCTGTTTTCTCTTTCATTCATGATTAATTCAGTTATTTGTATGAAAAATACCAATTGATTTCCTATTATGTGCCAGTCCACTATTTTTTTAGGCCTTTTCACCTGTATCACCAGCAGCGGCCTCACTCTTAACATTAGTAGCCCTATAATTCAACACATGCTTCAGCAAATACAAATTACTATATATTATGAAACACTGCCCTATCAGTACTAATGATAAACGTTTATGTGACACTTATTGTACACCAGGCATTATTTTAAGTGCTTAACATAGGTCAATTAATTTAATTCACAACTCTATGAATAACTACTATTCGATTCTCTCTATAGATGAGAGAACACAGATTCAGAGAAATTAAGTAACTTATTTAAGATCATACAAGTAGTAAGTAGCAAAGACAAGATTTGAATTTAGGCACTGCAGCTCTAGAATGCATGCTCTTAAACATAACATTACACTGCCTCATGAGTATGTAATCTGCAAATGCCAAGAATCTATTCACTTTAATATTACCAAACACACAGGGGCATGAAGCATATACTTCAAAAGACTGTATTCAATCTTTTTATCTGAGATTATTGTATCTAGCATTCAAAATCACTATTTATTAAAGCTAACTGTTCAAAAAATTTTTATATTAGATGTTGCTAAATCGTGTTAAGTGAAAAGCTGCTATTATAAAACAAACACTGTTAAGAATATCCCAAATGTATCAAATCCATTTTCAAAATCTGACAATCCATGTCTAACTGATTGAAATGTGGAAGGCATCACACAATTTAATATAAATTTAAAATATCAAACAGTGGTAAGAATTAAATATAACTATAGCATATTTTTATATATTTCGGTACACATAATAACATGTGAAAGTTCTTTCTTCTTGGGGCATTTGGGTGGCTCAGTTGGTTAAGCGTTCAACTCTTGATTTCGGCTCAGGTCGTGATCTCACGGATTATGAGTTCGAGCCCCACATCAGACTGCACTGACAGTGTGGAGCCTGCTTGGGATTCTTTCTCTCTCTGACCCTCCCCCACTCATGCACACACATGCACTCTTGCTCTCTTTCTCAAAAATTAATAAACTTTTTTTAAAAAGTTCTTTCTTGTTACAATTGGCTTTTCCACTCCCATTCTTTCCAAAACATGACCTCATTATGAAATTCCAATAAAGGTTCCAATTTTGCCTATTACTAAAGTCAATTTAATTAGTTCATGAACTTTGCTACAAATTTGCAAATACAAATTTATAGGACTAAAGTCAATTTAATTAGTTCATGAACTTTGCTACAAATTTGCAAATACAAATTTATAGGCAAAAATATAATTATTTTACCCATGACTATCTTGTTTATCCTGCCATTTTATTTACTTATTTCTTAAAGTTTATTTACTTATTTTGAGAGAGAGGGAGAGTGACAGAGTGAGAGAGAGAGAGAGAGAGAGAGAGAGAGAGTGAAAGCAGGGGAGGGGCCCAGAGGGAGAGAGAGAGAATCCTAAGCAGGCTCTACACAGTCATGCAGAGCCCAATGAGGGGCTGAAACTCCTGAACTACAAGATCATGACCTGAGCCAAAATCAAGAGTCACCGCTTAACCAACTGAGCCAACTAAGCTACCCAGGTGCCCCTATCCTGCCATTTTAAATACTATACCAGCCTCAAGAGAGACCACATAAAGATTCTATTGCTCAAGCAAATGTGTCAGCCAGTGGCAAAACCAAAAAGAGTCACTGCCAGCCTCCTTCCTCCTAAAGAATGTTCAGGCAGTAAAGTTAAGCAATGAAGACACAAAAATTTGTTTTGAAGGACTTTTTCTCATGTAACATTTTTCAAGTGACAAAAGAACTGTGTCATAATTAACTAAATATACACTGTGAAGTACAAACATACATGTTCTGAGGGTTTGTAAAATGTAAGCATATTCTTTTTAATTGCATTTAAAATGTAACTATGTCTACTCTAGCACCATTCATGTGACTGAGATGACTGAACAACAGGTACAGGGGATTATGAAGTCTAGGAAGAAAGCAAGGAGCTAGAAGTCCAAAGAGGGGAAAATCTCCCCAAAGCAGAATAATTATTTCCATATAAATCATTTTGTGATTTTTTAAAAAAGTGACCCCTATGACCTGTGAGGTAGTGGAAGAGGAAAAGTCAAAATGACAAATTGCTAATCATGTCAAGAGACCCCTTTTCCCTTTCCTGATGATGTTTCCTCAACATGAATGGTAGTTTCCTTAGGCCAATGACAGAATGCTGATTTACTATATAATATAGACATATCTGTATTGGGGGATTTAAGATTTAACATACTTTAGGCCAAGATTCCTTTATAACATACCTTCCCATAAAGACAGGAGCAGCAGGCCTTTATAAATTAATGCAGGGAATTCTATTCTCAGTATTATATAACAACAACTTTAAGGTGAGAAACAAAAAAATAGCATTTGCTAGCCTTCCTCAAATTATTTACAAAACAAATATTTGGAATTTATCATGTTGTGCCACAACAAATAAGATGAAATCAAATGAGTAGCTGTCCTTTTTTCCCCATTAGAATGAAATGCGTTCTGTGTCTTTGCATTACCTCTTAATCCTTTTGCAAAGTGCTCAATGGTATTCGCACCTCATTATTTCCAACCTGGTTATGTTTCTTTCTGTGTTATATTCCCCGGAAAAATTTAATCTTCCTGAAGCACAACTCTGATCCTTTTATCTTCTGCCCCGAAACTCCAAATATCCATTATTATTTTTTTTATTTATTTATTTACTTACTTACTTACTTACTTACTTACTTATTTATTTTTGCTGAATTGAATAGAATCACTCTTCCCTGGTTATCATGATAAAAGAACCTCATAAGAGAACTCCAACTTACCTTTCCACATTCATCTAGTACTATGACTCATTCCTACATTTATGCCTCCACTCCAGATAAGCCAAGCTTTTGATTTCCTAATTTGGGTCTTTTGGACCAATCTTTTCCTTGCTGAAGCTGTTCGATCCACCCAGCTACTTCCCCAACATCCCACCTTGTCATGCCAAAATTTGAGGGCTCCACAAAAATATCATTCACTACATAAAAACTTTCCTAATACTATCACCGTATCAGTTATAACCCCTCCTTATCTTAACTGGCCAAGTATTTTTTAAGCCTCTGACAGCTTTTATCAAACCCATCAGTGATACAGTTACTTGTCAGTCTTACCTCTATAGCTTATAGCACTATGTCTTGCCCATATTTGTGCATGTATTTGTTGAATGGAACCCAAATCACTCACTACTCTTCAAGAAAATACTAGGTCATTCTCTTCTTAATATATTCTCTCCTCCCCTTTTTCCTTTTTTTTTTTTAAGTTTCGTTTTCTCTGATTAGAAAAATAATAATTCAGGTTTCATGAAACAAAAATGTTAGTTCTTGAACTTTTTCAAGTAACTTTCCCCCTTACGTTTCTCATAAAACTATAAGGATCCTAGGCCTGACAATTCTTGCTGATTTGCTGTGTGCCCATCTTACCCAATGCTGACAACCCTCAGCAGACTCACCAAAACTCACTATTCAAAACTAGAGGAACATTTTCAATGTGGGGAATCAATTTAAGAAGCTCACTAGAGTTCCAAGCCTACCTCTGAGATACTGAACTTTAATTATCAATAGTCTCTTTCTTTAAAGCCACCGAAAATGCATTAACTGACATCAATGCCCAACTTCCATCGATGAAGCTAGGAGTAATCGAACTCCGCAAGATTTTCTAACACCACTTTTCTGCAAAGCAACCTGAACTGCCTATTCCTAAGTTTCTAAATATGAATTAGAGATTAAAAATAGCCATTTAAAAAAAGAAAGAAAATAACCATTCATATGGTTAAAAAATGGAATAGCAAAAACAAGAGCAGCTCCAGACAAGCTAAAAATGATACTTAAATCTCACACCTATATAAATATATGGAATTAATTAAACATTAGCCTAGATTTTTGAGAAAAAAACACTGAAATACCAATAAGTTTTAACTGTTCTCTCTGACCTCACTAACACTTAAATAAAAGCAGAGGCCTAACCATGCACAGTATTAGTTCTGAATGTGTAATTAGTAATGAGTCTTTCTTGCCCAAAACTAATTTCTTTAAGGTTTTGGAGCTATGTAGTCAGCTAATTTGCGTGGTTGATATGCTTGGTCAATATAGGTCAATTAAATTACCTGTTGTATGAGTGAGCGAGCCTCTTCAGAGACACATTCTGGCATGTTCAAAGTAGTGTGAGTATTTATTCCTGCTGGATGGCACTCAACCAGAGTCTGAAACAATCAATCAGGTACACTTCTTATCCCAAATAACATCATTTCTGTTCTATCACAGGATTTATGGACAGCAAAGTACAGAAAGCTTAACAACCATCTTCACTGGGGGTGTAGTGATCAACACAGCGTCGCCTAAGCAGTTTAGGACAAGGGCCACGAGATACAGAATATCTAACAGAAATGAAGGCAGTCATCAACATCACATCATAAGCTTAGGCTTCTAGCCCTTTTCCCTTAGTTATACAGTGAACAGCTCATAATAGAAAAGCTAACATTACACAAGAAAACTAAAAAGGGAGTTGGTATCTCTGATTTTTTAATGGTCTTAAAAACCTTCTAAGTTTAGAACTGGTTAATAATAATGATTTCTACATTTATGGCACTTTATGATTTAATTGTATGTGTAGGTGATTTGTAACAATCCACAACAATCTTAAGAGTTCAGCATTACCTGCATATTTACGGTAGAGGACTGACTACTTAGAAAAGTACTACTGCTCATTTCCTCTGTTTTCCTCCCAGGAGGCAGTGTGCACAACACTCTATTAAAGTCTATTAACCTCAAACATCTTACTTAAAAGTTATTGATCAGAGGGAGTATAAATTCTGTCCTTAAGCCAGAACAGATAGGAAAAATTTAGTGTTGAGAATAAAGCTAATGTTACCTTTTATATCTACATTAATTTTCTAAAATGAGAATTCCCTCCTGGTTTCCAGCAAGATGTTTAAAAACATCCAGAGAATTCTAATACATCCTTACATGAATGTTACAGACTTAACGCCGTTGAAACTGCATCATAGAAAATGGAGAGAAAGAACGTTTAGTCATCTTTCTGCACACTCACACTATGATTTAATGGAATCTGATCGTTTAGTCAATGTAATACAATCCACTTTTTTAAAAAATCTGGAATCTTGATAAACTTCCATTTTTCTGCTTTTCTTTTTTATATCGAAGGTTTCCCTATTTCCTCCCTGATCTAACAACTGAAGGCAAAGGCTAAATGTTCTCAATTTGAAATCCAGGTAGCATCTGGGTAAATTTATTAAATGTCCAGGTCACTGCTCACCTTGCCAGTAAGAAGTTCAAAGAGAACAGCACCCAAACTCCACCAATCACACGCTTCCGTTTCTTCTGTGATTGCTCCAACCTCTAAACACACCAAAAAAGGTTGATATTAAAATTCCAAAGGTCAATTCAACTTTCAAAATTAACATGTATTAGCAAGGTGACCTTTTTAATGCTGAGAGAGCATATACTAAATACTACTGGGCTTTCAAAATTCCTGAAAGTTACTTATCCCCTTTGGTCACCTACTGTGGTTGCATTTTTTTTTTTTTTTTTGATGCAGTCATATATTAAACTGAGACATTTGTTCTTTAGTTGATAGAGGGACACCTTCAAGAAGCTACACTTAAAAGTTATATGAATCTACGAGATCAGCATTTTGCTTAATTTTTCAAATTCAAGAAAGTAGAGCCAACTCTACCTCAGGGGTCATTTTTTGTTTTAGAAATAAAGGCTCTAGGTTCAGAAGGGACTTCAAAAATTATTTAAACCAGTAATTATCCTTTTAATTATAGATTAGAAACCAGAGAGGTGAAATGCCTTGTCCAATGTCATATAGTAAATCAGTAGCAGAACTAAAACCTGATTTATAGTACCATCCCTTTCCTACATAATCAATTGTTTTCAACTGAAGAAGGAGCATGTGAAATGCAACTTTACCCATGTTGATATTTAGAAGTACACACAGACAGGTTAAAGCATTAAGCCCTAAAACTACCGGTTAAGGTAAGGGTGTGTTCAGGATACCCACAAATATCAACACAGTTTTGTCTGCGTTGTCCCTGAAGTTCCTGAAATGTAACAGTTTTCAGGTATCACCTTGCAGGTTTCCCCACAACTCAGCAACTGCTCCTCACTTCACCAGTTCTTGTAGGGCTTGTAGCCCTCGTAGCCCTTGGGTCATGTTTGATGCCTTCCTGTCCTTTCCTAAAGACATTCAATTAGTCACCAAGCCTGTCAATGTTTGCCCTTTCACTTCCATTTGGCCAACAAAACATGTTTATTATTCATGTGCAGGGTAACCCACAAATCATAAAAATACTGTTCAAAAGTTTTTAAGTAGTTAGGTTGGAACTTGGAAGTAACTGAAGTGATGCTCACGTGCCCAGCCTTTTAACCAACACTTAGTAAATCTACTGGGGGGAAGAAGCACAAACTCACAAAACAGCTTTAGCTTTAAGTCTTGGAGCAAAGGTCAGGTGGACCGGAAAAAGAAAACAGGGGCGCCTGGGTGGCTCAGTTGACTGGGTATCCAACTTTGGCTCAGGTCATGATCTCATGGTTCATGAGTTCGAGTCCAGCGTTGGGCTCTGTGCTGACAGCTCAGAGCCTGGAACCTGCTTCAGATTCTGTGTCTCTGGCTCTCTCTGCCCCTCCCCCACTCACACTTTGTCTTTCTCTCTCTCAAAAATAAACATTAAAAATTGAAAGAAAAAGAAAACAGAGCCACTCCTATGAAAATACTGAAATTCTTCCTATTCAGCATCTTCGTTCATATCCTGGCACCTACCCTCTTCTTCTGGAACTCAAGTGGTCTGTGGAGAACTACATCCCTTCACACGAGCTCCTGCCCAGGCCTTCCTCTCATGACATGCTCCGTGCCAAATCGCAACCTCCGTCCTCGAACTAGCTGCTCTCAGCCAGGTGGTACAAAGCAAACATAGATATTTAACTACTTGAAATATTGTGTGAATGACCAAAAGTCTCCTAGTCCTCCTGATGCCACATGCATCTAGGAAATAGCAGCTTGCTTGAAAAACTGAGAACTATTTATCTAACAATAGAGACTTAATTATATATGCATCGTATATATATTTGCATAATGTGTGTATGTGTATGTAAACACACACACACATCAATATGATGGAATACTATTACACGAGCATTTTATTTTATTTTATTTTTTTTTGATTTTTTTTTTTTTTCAACGTTTTTTATTTATTTTTGGGACAGAGAGAGACAGAGCATGGACGGGGGAGGGGCAGAGAGAGAGGGAGACACAGAATCGGAAACAGGCTCCAGGCTCCGAGCCATCAGCCCAGAGCCTGACGCGGGGATCGAACTCACGGACCGCGAGATCGTGACCTGGCTGAAGTCGGACGCTTAACTGACTGCGCCACCCAGGCGCCCCTACACGAGCATTTTAAATGATATATTCATGCAAAGTTTAAGCCTATAAGTAAATGGGTATATTAAATTTTAAAAAACAAGCTAGAAAACAATAGAATTCTAATTTTAGAAGTATATGTTTGAAAAAAAGACTAGTGAGAAAATACGACAAAATATTTTAGTGATTTACCTCTGAGGTGGGGAGATGTTTATTTTCATGCTTATACTTATGAACCTACCTGAACAGCTAGCTAAGTTGTGCATTTGAAAGAGATGACATGAAACCATTCGCCTGTGCTGGTGCAAGAAGATGAAGCTATGCAGGCCAGTCCTCCCTAAGAGTCCGCCTACGTCCTTTCCCCACAGCAGAAATGTATTATATACCAGAGAGAGCAATGGACTAGATATCAGGAGTCCTGGGTTAAGGGCCCTGAGGAATTCACTTGATCTCATCCAGAACAGAGGGTTGGAAGAAGGTTAGATCTGAGGGCCTGTCAGCTAAATTTAGCTCTAAACTCTATGATTTTGATACTCAAGGATTTTCTAAAATAGTGATTCTCTTAAAGGACAACTCCTTGGGAGATCTCATTCAAAGTATTTATGCTGCCTTTCCCAGATTCAAATTCACTGCCCCCACTCATTTCCCAACCTCCCTGTAGAGAGCCTCTGTCACCTTCAGAAGCATGCTCTAGAAACTTTAGGAAGGGTGTAAGTTATTAGAAACTTAAGAAAACTAAAAAAAAAACAAAACAAAACAAAAATAAACAAACAAGCAAAAACCCCATAGTCTAGTCATCAAATATAACTTTTTGCACATTTCCTTCCAGTCTAAAGCAAGCAATGGACTACATCATTTCCCTGTCCAAAATTCTGAAATGGCTTCTCCCTGACCATTAAGTAACGTTTAGATGCCTTGCTTACTCAGGCATGTATATATCCCGGCCTCCGTAATGAGTCTCAACCTATCATATTCATTCAACCAACATACATAAGCAGTACGAACTAGGCACTATGCTGGGTGCTATTCTTCCACATAACTCCATCAGCTGGCTACATTGCTAAATCATGCGAAACGAAAATCAAGGTTAGCATAGTTAATGGTTTCATTATTTTAGTATCTTTTTGTTCAAGAATTTATTATTCTATGTTCTTCAATCGTATAGTAGGAAGTATATATTTCTTAGTTTTGTAAAGGCGCTATCTGTTCACAGCTCAAGACCCAAAATGACTGATCAGCCATCAAGTCTCACATTCCATGTATGAATGTTGCCTTGCTCACAGTAGGCACATATTGCAATAATGACAGTTACAACAATGAAACAGCACCTAACATTTATTCACTGCTTACTATGTGTAAGGACTGTTCAACATTTTATGCAAATGATTTTAAATTTCCAAACTTACAGAGAACTTAAGTAAGTTCTTATGATGACCTTGGAGGAGCAAGAATATTGCATTTGTGTGTCCAGGGAAGAGGAACATCTGACCCAATCAGCTCAAAGAAAATTGTGAAAGTTAATGAGATAGTTTTACAGGGTCTAACAACACACCCTAAGGAGCTCTAGACTAGCGCCACACTCCAAGCCTCTGCTCATGAAGGTTTCCTACTAGAATTGAGCAGAGGGCTGCTGAGGTAAGTCTATGTAATACAATCAATGGCTAACATAATTTATAAAGGCACCTTTTTATTCAGTGAAAAGTCCAAAGTGCCATCGCCAGTGTACCCTACCCAAGTGAAAGCTACCAGGTTATGTCTGTTTCCCGTATCACTGCTGGGAATGTGCACTGGGTGAAATGTACCACTATTGGGGGAAAAGGGGCAATGGGTGGTCCCTGAAGTTACCAGATAAGCATAGTACATCTTCCTGAGCATCAAAGGATTTCATATATGGGGGGGTGGGGGGGGTGGGGGGTGGAGGAGGGAGGAGGATATTGTTTTACTATTAAGGGAAACACAGATCTATTCAGGGACCACAATGTAAAATTTGCATGGATTTACAAGCTAAACAGACTTCAGAGAAACTTCAGGATCATATTTCACTCGTCCCCCGGGGTACCCATTCCATACCACCTCTACAGTCAGAGGTACTCAGGTAGAAAAGTTTGAGAGGTACGTCATGAGACAGACAACGTGTATCCCTTTACTGGTTTCCATGAATTTGCTCAACTAAGGACTCTAAGAACTAGGTTCATTAGTTTTATGCTGCTTTGAAATCCCTCTCAATTTTCTGCCAAAGAAAGATAAATAAACAGGTAAATAATGACCAACACACTGCTTCAGATGTGGATTATCACAGTGTTTGGTGGGCCCCAATCTAAGTGAGGCAACACAGGCAGTACAGTACCAAGAGACCCACCCAGGTCCTAAAGCCAATTACTTCCCACTCTTCCCTTGGCTTGCTCTTCCGTCCAGGAGGCACCTGCCAACTTTAGTCTACTTCTTGTGTCCCCCATTTCTTTCTCCATCTGTCCTTGATCTTCCCCTCTTCTTTCTTCCACTGACAGCTGGCTTCTTTTCCTCTCCCCTTACTTCCTCTTTCTTCCCTCCCCTTGGTTGTCAATTGTTCAAGCTTTCTGACTTCAGGTCTAGAGAGACTGCTGACATCCACTCTAAGAAAAACTGCTTCTGAAAGGATGAAGGTGCCTAGGCTGAATGCCATCTTTATTCTGATTGGGCCAGTAAAGAAGGATAACAACTTTGAAAAGGCTTTTTTTTTTTTTTTTCATGGAAATCTGGAAATAAAGACACCAAACAGGTTTTAAATCCACCCCCTTAACAATGCAGCTTGAAGCTCTTCAAAATGACTTTATATTAAGCAGGGATTCATTAATTAATGTGAAACTGACATCATGACCAACTGACCTTGGTTTTCACAGATGACTCTAAAATACAACAAAGAGCTCTGTATTTAGGTAAGATACAAAGAAGAACTTCTTAATGGCCAGGGAATTTATATTATTACAATAACTAGAGTAAGTTCTTGTGGAATTTCTTCTTCAGGATTTTCAAACAGAATTCTCTTTTTCTTTTAATAATCAGGATGCAGGATTTTGGATGCCTCTTTAATATGCTTTAAGGACCAATCATTCTTATATTAAAAAATAATGATATACTCTGAAATTATACTGCCAAAAAGAAGCCTGAGATTGTGTGACTGTCAAAACCATTGTTCTAAAACTGCTGTCCTTGCAAAATCTACACAAAAACTTTCAGTATAAACCAAGAGCACTGATTTATATACAAAGCTACATGATGACTACCACAAACACTAGGTGAACAGTCAGGTATATGTACCTAACAAATAAATTTGTGAGGCTGTTTTTAAGTATAAACACAGTGAAGCTTAGAAATCCCTTTAAACTCCTATGTTGAATGTTTTAAATCTCTGGGGGAAAAAAAAACCACAAAAGCATTTTAAAGGATAAATTTAGCATTTTTGTGTCAGTTTCCAAATATTTGTCCTATTAAAAACCAACGGGTCAAGTTTCTGCACCTGCCCTTCCCCTGCTAGGATACTCTGTATTTGCAATTTCCAGGGTGGTAAAATAGTATCTTTATTCTCCACAAGTGCAATACTTACCATAGGCATGAAGCAAAGTGATGGAGGGGAGAACTAAACTATTCCCTAAGAAAATAAACAAATTCTCAGATTATTCCCACAGAAACTCAAAAAGAGATGGTGTTATCAAAGAATCCCAGATTTTTGTCTTTGAATCAAAGAAATGTATTGTCATTCCACCATTTGACCCTGGCTGAGTATGTCACACTGAGCTTACTCTGAAAATGAGGACAGCCGGGACCTCTAACATTCTTTCTACCTGTAATTTTATGATCCTGAAAAGTGTTTTCAAAAGCACTCACGAGCCTTTCTCAAAACTTCTCCCTCCATTAACCTAAATGCCCAAAGAATGGGATTATGCTAAAATGACTAGCACTCCTCACACTTCCTTCTTTCTATCCACCGTCACCGCTCTCTTTCCCTAAGAGATCTGGTGACAAACGAATTGCATCAGTGTCACTCAGTGTAACCATTCTCATCTTTTAACGTCATGGAGACACAGAATTGGCTCCAGATTAGATTTCAATCCATCAAAAAATTTTTAAGGACATCAAATACGTGAGAACGGTTTTGTAAAATTCTAGAATTCTCATTTTAGCAGTATCGATGCTCACATTCTGACACAATACACAATCTCATTGATTCATACTAATGATTCGAACTATATTTCACAAGTGAATAAACATGTTTAAATAAAACAATAAAGGTATCACAACATAAAATGTGCTTTGCCTACCTTTGTCTTACTCATGTCTAACACCTCATAGAACACTCTTCAACAAGCCAAGACATTTTTCAGTAAAACAGTGCTGCCTCGGTAACGTTACCTTATTGTCAAAGGGCTTGCTAAAACATACAGTAAGAGAGTTTTACAGCCCTTATGATATTTCCCGAGTCTCCCTCTTATAGTCAAAAATAATAATGTTAATCTGACCCCAAAATAAACCTTGCTCTTGAAAAATACAGGAGCAAAACAACCAGAGAGCTTGGACTTAAGAAATCATAAAATATCTATACCTACGCGAGAAGTGAAGAAAAAGAAGCCAAGTATGCACTCTCAGACTTGAGGAAACCTGAAAGACACTAGAGAGTGCTCGATTCGGCAGCACATATACCAAAAGACCCTGGAGAGAGCATGCAATCCCAGCATTACTGAAATCACGACATATACCTAAGTACAGGTAGAGAGAGGCCTTGCTTTTTAGGATTACACAGTTTAAACCACACACACGCATTTGCCAAAGACATGACTCAAAAATAAGCAAAGATAATGTTAAGACTCTGCTGGAAATTGTATAGAATTTGAAAAACCTAGAAAGTGCATGTCAAACTCCCACTTTAAATAAAGACCAACCTTTCTACAAAGCTTCACAAAGATGAATCACCTTGCATTTTAAGCAATTTGGTACCCTCAACATCGCAAATTCAGAATTTACTTTTCTTTAAGGGTCTGTAACTATTATACTGCTTGGTCAGTAAGGGAGTCTGACAGTCTACATTTAGTCCACTGATGGATTTGATAAGGCACGCTTCCAGTCTGAGGCCATCACTTGATTCTGTTCTGTGGTTTCTCACCAAGGGACCCACACAGGTCATGTCACCCTTCCCTGGACCCTTTTACTCACAACACAGTTGCCCAGACCCGCTGCAAAACCCTCCAGACAATTCCACAACCTCCCTCTGGCAGTATGTTCTTCTGTTGCTATCTTCCTTATAGGACACGGTAGGAAATAGGGTAAATTTTCTTAGTAGTTCACATATAGAGAAATTCTATTTTCTTTATTATTTTATTTTCAGAATAAGTATTTAAATATTTCTCCCACTTTCTTAACTATACTTGTTAAATAAACAGAATCTTAGAAGCCTCATTTCTTTTCACTCTCAAAGTTCTAGTAACTGTGGAACTCTTATTAAAAGATCATATAAAACTCAGTAAAAAAGTTGCAATGAAATTGCAACAATTGTTGCAAATAAAGTATTTATGTAATAGTCAAACCAACATTTAGATGCTGGAAGAATCTGTCACATAAATGATACAGCACTTTATCCAAATATCAGAATGATGCAACAATTTTAAAGGCACAGATCCATGCAATAAATTAAAATGATAATCAGTAATAAGCATATTTTGGGGGCAAAGAGAGATACAGTTTTCTAATGCCACAGGGTTTAAAAAAATTATGTTAAATATCTGACTTTAAGGATTCCAATTCTCACTTTTAGAAGAGAAACATAAACAACACAAGTACCTTATTAGCTTTTACGGTAAAAGAGAGATCTTTGGTGAAGAAGACAATATAAAAATTAATTAAGCCACAATGGCCTCCGATAGGAATAGAGAAAAGTGTAAAAAAAAAAAATCTGATCTATCATTAGTGACATACTTGGACCAAGGAAAAGAACATCTTTCTTCGGCAATGAGCATTCATGTCAGCTAGGGCATGGAAACATTAGTACTGTGTTCCTACACAGACAGTCTTTCCCTGCAGCATCTGTTGCTAATTGAAAGG
Source organism: Neofelis nebulosa (assembly GCF_028018385.1). NCBI lineage: Eukaryota > Metazoa > Chordata > Mammalia > Carnivora > Felidae > Neofelis > Neofelis nebulosa. The sequence goes on from NC_080796.1 coordinate 36,798,322, forward strand.
GACTAGAATTACAAAATTCTAGTCAATTTCTCTCACCAGCGCTTGCTGTGTATAAAGATTTTCTATGCAGGGGCTGAGCATTAGTCTTCCACTACAGCTGATGACTAAAGAACAAAGAGAAAGAAACACAGAAGAAAGCATTTTTTTGTTTTTAATCCAACAATATATGGAACTAAATGGCAAGAAGAGAAACAGCTAAGCACATCTTTTGTTAGTTTGGTAAATTACAATTCTGTAAATACAACTATTCACCTGTAAAGGTCTATTAACATTCCAGTTAACCAACTGTATACGTGTTCTGTTTGGGTAGTCTCTTTGTTTACACAGGTCTTCAAAATTAATTATATCGATACTATACCAATTATGTCCCTTATTTCTAGCTCCTAGGCACAGTGCCTGGAACACAGGAGGCACTTAATAAATGTTTGTTGAATAAATAGATCCTTCTTGTGTTCTGTGGCACTGCTCATTCAAGGCATTCAAAGCTTCTACTAAGGCCTCATCACATTCATTTTCCTTAAGTTCCACTGAGCACAGAGATCTCCATTCAGGCCTTTCGTACTTTTATATATGGTAGGCTAGAAAGTTTCAAACATTATCTAAAGCACACCCTGGCTGCTGAATGAAACACAGATTAAAGCAGGGTGAGAATGGAGGTCAGTCAGCTGATGACTACAGTAGTCCAGGCAAGAGATGACGGTGGCTTAAAGACGGTGGTAGAACAGACGCCTTCCAGGGCACTTCTCTGCAGAGCGCAATGGCCGCTACAGTCTGCTCTGACATGGATAACATATGGCCAGGGGAAAAGCTGAAGAGCCCTGGGAGCAGGAAGAAGACAGGATTGGGAGGTAACTCATGGTTTCCCACGCCCCTGCTCCATGTGAGGAATCCAGGCACACAATCACATGAAATGTGCTACAAATGTGCAAGCTGGCTACGATATCTGGCTGCCAGTCTGGTGAGATAATTAGTATCACTATTGTTTTTAATGTTATCAAAACCAGTGCATCGTAGGACATCTACACTACTTAGTTTTCCCAAGGGTATTTATTATTTTAGATATAGAGACGATTTTTTTCAAGTTTCCTCAAACAAGACAAAATGTTGCAACTGAGAACAAAACTAAAAGCCCTATCAACCATGAGAGTGAAATTTCATTTTAGTTCCAGGTTTGAATTGTTTCCCTAATACCTATAAGCTAAATGATCCAAGTTTAGACATTTAAAGTTTAAAAGTCTGAAGGTGCACAACTGTTCAAAGAGAACACATATTTTAAAGGAAAGAATATGGACAGAAGAAAGGCACTTGCCTAAGGTTTCACATCTCTTAGGCAGATCTTAATTCTCAGAGTAATAGACTAGCTAGAGCCTGGAATTTGCATGTTTGTAGCCTATTATTTCAAAAGAGCATTTTGCTCCTTTTTTTCATATTTTATCCTACTTTAGAAAACGTTGGCTGCCCACTTCTCCATTCTACATTCCATAAAGTCCTCCAACATTGTGCTCCATTGATTATTCAAATGCCACATCTGTTGAGGAGCGTATATGAACTACTTAAAAGTTGTCAGTATCACGTGACTCGAATTCATTAGAATATTATCCAGAGAAGCCTGGTGACAGAGGCCAACACTTTCCAGAGAGAAGAGTCTACGGCAGCTGGGGCTCCGCTCTTCACAGCACCACACGGTGACAGGAGAAGCGTGCTGCCCTACCTCACACACACTAGCTTCCCTGGCTCATCCCAGGCTCTAGCCTTGCTTCCTGCCACCACCTCATTATTAATCCTTTGGTTTTCAGGTATTTTAATTACCTGAAGCCCTGGGCCAGTTGTATTGTGCACACTTGGGACATAAAGACACATCCCACTCAGAGAATTCAGGCTAGACTTGACAAAATACTTAATTCTGCTTTTCTACCACTACCCAGCTCTGAATTTCTTGTTGTGGGGGTGACCTGGCAACATGTTCTGAGCATCCTGCAATGATCTGCGGAAGTTGGGTCAAAACTCCTTGATTTAACTTGATTCAGCAGTCCAGAGCCAAGAATTACCTGCTGGAGGGAGTTTATAGGTATCATTACACTACTGTCTTCTTGTGAGATAAAATAAGAAGTGGGGGGGGGGGGGGGGGGGCGCCTGGGTGGCGCAGTCGGTTAAGCGTCCGACTTCAGCCAGGTCACGATCTCGCGGTCCGTGAGTTCGAGCCCCGCGTCAGGCTCTGGGCTGATGGCTCGGAGCCTGGAGCCTGTTTCCGATTCTGTGTCTCCCTCTCTCTCTGCCCCTCCCCCGTTCATGCTCTGTCTCTCTCTGTCCAAAAATAAATTAAAAACGTTGAAAAAAAAAATTAAAAAAAAAAGAAGTGGGTAACTACCATATGACTTCTGGTTGACTGATTATAATTATAATTCTGAGCTCTATACAATCTTGCTTACTCTCTCACCCTGCATTTCTAGTAGGGGAAAAAAAAAAAAAAACCAACAGCATGCTCCATTTTCCATTGATCATATCACAACAACTCCATTCTGAATAGCCATCGGGTGTCACAGTGTTACCCAACCAAAGCCATTAAAGTTGATTGATGAGAAAAAGGCTAACTGAAAATTGTGAAAATGACAGATGCAGCTCCCCCCACCACCACTGCTGTTGTCGTGTCAAGTAGGCAGGGCTTCGTGCACTGCTATTAAAGGGGCTCAAGGAACTCCGTTTGCTTTGTCATCCATTTTTTAAAACCTTAGCATTTTTAAACATTTATTTGAGGGTAGCATGTGTGAATAACTGCTCAGAAGGAGTAAGCCCTGGTTACTTCAGGGAGATTCAAATTGACAAGATTTTGCATGGTATAGGACCTGATGACTTGGTCAAAGGAGCTGGCCGATAGCTCTGGTGCGTGATGTTTAAGACTCAGCATTATCTCTTCTGTGTTAAGTATCAGAGGCAAAAGATAGTTCTCTTTCTTCTTTATAATAATATACTAGTGAGGCCAAGTAACTGAATAGTTGCCAAAAATCAACTTAGACCTGAAAATCAAAAAGCAATTACAATGCAGCTATTACTCAAAACCACAAGTATCTAGTCTCTTGTTCCTCTTCTAAAAAACAATCTGCCCAAGATAATAAAGAAAAAGGTTTGGAGCAAATAAGAGGTTAAGGTTAACTTCTTTTTAATAATCTAAAGGCTGAGGTAACCCCCCATTCCCCGGTATATCAGGTACTATTACGAAATGTACGGAGATCTTGTATTTCACCTCTTCCGTATGAAAATATTACTAGTTCTTTGACTCTTACAAATTCTCTAGTTCTAATGGATGAAGAATTTCTTTTCACGACAAGAGCTAATGTGCTATTCACTAAGGTGTCAAATAGCAAGGATGGAACATTTTGCTATTACTCAGCCTCATTCCCACTGGTAGAGATAAATCACAATCTGTCCTGATGAGAGAAGTATGATTTCAGAATGGGTCTATTTCAGTATGGAGTGACCTTAACACAGAGGTGAAGGTAACTAGCTCATCACTGGGGGATGTGTGGAGGATCCAAGATACATCCTACCCAGGGACGGATCCCGAGGTTCCAGACCTTCAAGCCAGTATAAAGCAACTCTTTAATCTTTCCATCACAAGGGGTCTGCCTGAACAAGGTAAGATTTGCGTTGACTTGAAGCTCTTTTTGCTTATCCTAATATGACTATACTCATGGCACAAACTTCATCAGTATACAGGGATTAAGTGTACCAGAGAATTTTCCTCAGTGTAAACTTTTCACTATTCTATGGCAAACTTGAAAAGTTACTGGTTCTCCCAAAGAAGATATAGATTCGGTCTTTATGACAATAAGAACTAAATACAAAGGATTAGAAGTACTTGCTAATTGTTAAAGGAAAATGTTAAAACATCTAATATGTACAAGAGAGTTACTGTTGAAGTTTTGCTGAAGGGTAAATCAAACAAAAGAATCAGTGTTTGAAACATAATGTTTAAATATTAACCACAAATATTTTACTCTTTTCAAAATTATTTCTATAGCTCCCTCTTGCCTTTTTCTTCTTTCTCCTTTGGGAAAAAAATTTTTAAAAGCCTACACCAGGGATACAACCATATTTCCTGGTTAGACCATTATTAGTTCAAACTATGTATCTATATTCATTTGAGTTCTCTCTCAACTTCACATTCCTAAAATAGATCACTCATGCTTGCTGAAGTTACGCAGGACCCAAACATTCTCAGATCCAAATGATTCTTTCTTCTTTAAACAATTTTGTTTGTGGAGAATCTTGGCAATCAAATTTCACCCTACTCAAAAAGTGTCTTGGCTTCTCTCCTCCAAATGAAAATACTTTCCATGAATCCCTCATTTCTGCATAATACATATTATATAAATACCTTACAAATGAGTACAGGTATACACTTAGAAAGTCCTCCAAGTGAAATAATTATTTTAACCCTACTAATATTAGACAAGAAATCAGTATGTAACCTTGGGGGAGAAATTCTTGCCTTAATAAAATAAACTTGAATTCTGACTGCATTTTGTGTAAGAACGGTATTAGATGATTTGACATCTGTGATATTTTTTATACCCTACAAATCTATTTGGCTAGTGATAAATTAAGGTCTAGGAAGTCTTAAATAACATGCCCAAGGTCATGCAATGAGTTAACGGCTGATGTGGGACAAATACTGAAGTTTGGTCATTCTTAATTCTGCCTTAATATTCTAAATCTTAAACTTAATGATGGCCTCATGATATTTTAAACCATCCATGGTCTGAGTCCTAGATCTAATTATCAAATACATAACTACGACATAGAGCACCATGCTTAAAAAAGCAACAAATGACACGTAAGACCCATTTATGAAAAAGGGCAGAGGAGACTACCCCCAAAAAATATATTCATAGCCTATTTGATAAAGTCAGGCTAGAAGAGCAAAGGGTGGTAGTAAATAAATGTCATGCTCTAAAACTGAATTTTACAGATAGTTTCAGCATGATTTTTCTATGTTTCACTTTTCACCGTCAGCTGTGAGCTGTTTCCAAGTGTGAAATCGCCTAAGAGAGGAAGCAAAGCTGTCATTTGACATCTGGGAGCGTGGAGATTGGGCTGCAGTAAAAAGCATTTTGGACTTCTTCAATTTACACACATATTCACCTATAAATTCTCAAGTCTGAAAAGTATTCAACGAGAAATATCAATGTAAATTTCAAGCATTTATAAAGGCTCATAGTGGAGTGGAAAATAAAGGTGAAGGACACACTCTGATAGGTACCATATCAACTTGTGAAGACTGGAATGAGAAACTTAAGTGATTCAATTAGCATAATAACAAACATATCAACAATTTTACTCACTTGCCTTAGATTGCATATTAAACTTTCAAATACAGTCTTTTGTGCTTTATATGCTTAATATTAGAGGTTCTATTTCCTAGCTGCTTTTTTTTTACGATGAGAGTCAAGACTTAAAAAAATACTGGTAAAAAAAAAAAATACTTTCTTGACACTTGATTCTTCCTTTATACTTAAAATGCTGCAACAAAAATTTATTCTACATTATGGTAAATCGTTTCAATGATAAAGCACATAAAATCCTTTGTGTGTGGTATACACAGATACAGAAAGAAAATCAGAGTAATGACAAGGAAGTCCTCTAGAGAAGAATAATCAATTTACTCCAGTTTTTATTCTATAACCTCTCACAACGAAAAACAGGAGAACCTGTCTGTAGGGCTCTTAATAAAGTATCTAAAAAGCTCCCAATATGGAAACCAGGCAGTGTTATGTTTATATTCCTATGCTATACCATCTATTCCCACTCCGGGGGTCTGTTTCTTTACTCTCTGTCTTCCTGAACTCTGTCCTGTGTTTCTCTGGTATGAAAGGAACCCATTTACCATGAATGATGTTTATTTAAAATACAACCTTTCTAGAGAATCATCCTAGATAATCTAAGGATACAAAGTGAACCTAAAAGGAATGATTTCTACTTTGAAAACAGGGCTGGGTTTGATCAGTGAATTCGTATTCTCAAGACCCTCTTGATAGGCCTGCAGCTGCAGCCATTTATTTGCTGGCTTTTTCACAGATGTAGACAGAGAAAGCTCATTGGTTTTTGTCTTTTTGTTACTGGACTTGTTTTCCTTAATATAAAAAAAGTGGTAACTTTTTAAAAAAGTTCTTCAGGTCATTGTAGAAACTTGTGAATGTCAGATATCCTTGGTAGTATGCAGTGCTGAAACGACCATGACTTTTTAAAATCTAAGATCGCAAAGTTGGCAGAAACTCTACTTAAATAACAGAAGGTGATCATTTGCATTTCAAAATTTATCTGTCTTGCTTTTCCCCTCAATTAGACCAAAACATGTTGATTCACAGGTTTCTGTGTGTGTGTGTTTTCTTTTTTAAACTTATTTATAGAGCAGAATAATGGCCCCCCTGCTAGTTTGGCATGTGCTCAAGTTTCTGTCCGTGTAAATCGAATCTGTTACTGGAAATTTTTCTCAAAATATGAAGGCACATCATCCACAAGATGAAAAGATACATTGCTGATATTATAAAGTACAGGGCAGGTGGATAATGTTTTTAGGACAAAAATGTGATAAGGATTCCCAGGAGGGAGGAGTGGTCGGGGTAGAGGCTGCATGCTGTTTAAACAGAAGTGGGTCGTTCTCATCACGATCTTATGACAACTTTACTTTCTAACCAAACATCAGCTGCTGGACGTGCCTTAGAGTTACTCGGACAATAATACTAAGGTTAGAATTAGAAAATGGAAGGGCAGAGGGGATGTGGGAGAGAATTACTGCAACCCTTAGTGTTTCTAAGAGTAGAGCAAAAGATGACTAAGTACTCTGTGTCCCCACGTGTTAATGGATTTGCGACTTTTAAGCATTGAAATATTAGCATATTAGCACTGTTCCCACCCTTTGGGGAGGAAACACTATTTATAGTGTTCATCAGTAGCACTGCTGTTCACTTTTGAAACAAACAGTAATTTACAATTTTTGGTTCCAGTTCCCCTTGCATTGTAAACTAGGTGTGGGAGAACCCGGACACTTAACAGAGTTCTGTAACTCTGGGTTTACAATCATTTACATTACAAGGCTAGCTCTACTTTTCAGTTAAGGCCATTACTGGTTTTATTTTCCCCTGTTGATGAAACAAATTAATAGGTCCCAAAAATAGAAGAGACTTTCTACATCGTTCGATGCATGATATAATGCTAGGGCACTTTTGCAACTCACAAAGCTTGAAAGTACAATTCTTTCACGCAAATAATTAAAACAAAGCCCTTCTTCAGACAGCTTTTCTCAAATGTTAGTGAAGGACAACCTGGAAAATGACAGCAAAAATCCATTAATGGTAGACTGCCACCTGCTGGTAAACTATGAGAACTGTGATTTGTGGGGAAAGGCTTAAAAATAAAAACAGGGAACCGATCTGGATTAAATTTGCTGTTTCGAGTACACAAAATTAAAAGTATCTATTTGTTGATGAATGTCGTATAGTTTTGTTAAACACATATTAAAATTTTCAGGTGGTCAACATGCTGTGAATGTTAAAGTAAACATCGTACGTTGAAGAAACAATTCTGCTAGAACGCCAAAGCATAACCTTACAGTTTTCGAGAAGAAAGTGACAATAAAAATAGGAAATAAGGAGTCAGTTATAAACACTAAACAATGCCTCATCATATCTGGTTTGATGTGAGGTTTATCCTGCACTTCACTTCTGGATTTAACAGGTTTCATCTAAAAGAACTCCCAGATTTGGAGCATGTGGGTGGTTTAGTTGGTTGAGTGTCTGACTTTTAATCCATGCTCAGGTCACAATCTCATGATTTGTGAGTTCGAGCCCCGGGTTGGACTGTCAGGCTATCAGTGCAGAGCCTGCTTGGAATTCTCTCTGCCCCTATTCCACTCATGCTTGCTCTCCCTCTCCCTCTCTCTCTCTCAAAATAAATAAATAAACCTAAAAGAAGTCCCACATTTAATTTTGATCCTTAAGCCTCCAAATTCATTACAATTAATATATGTATTTATGTACACTGGCACCTAAGATGTTATTTATCAAACTATAGAAGGGGGTGAGTATTTAAAAAAAGAACCAGATAACCATAATAAAGTGATTTCACATTGAAATTATTTTTGTTATCCCATTAACTAAATCATACTAATAAGGCTTCAAAAAACAGCATAATATTATCTACTTGAGAGAAACAAAAAACGGAGGCATGCTCTATTGCCCCTAGGAAGAAATAAAATCAAACACCCCTAATTTGAGGGAAGAAAGAGGAAAAGAAACAGAACACTAAGAAAAAAAAAAAACCCAAATCACGTTTTCAGGAAACAGTTTTGGGATATTTGCTTTGCAGGCTGAAAAACTTAGCTATTCCCCAATCCAGGAGTAATTCTTAACAATGAAGGTGGTAACTTAAAACAATATAGCTCTTTCAATCCTAATTATAATCACTTCCCATTATGCAGGGAAACAATGTTAGCATCAATAATACACTGGTTAGCTAGGAAGCGTTAAATACTGTATTAATCAACAACTAAGCAGATCATGTCATCATAATCAGCTTGAACCTCCTTTGAAAGCCAGTGGGGTGACAAGTGAAGTAACTTGGACTATCCAAAGAGGCTGAGAGCCGGGCAAAAGGTGAACGAACTTTGGATTCAAATATAGCCCCATCTGCACTGACAGAAAGACACTCACACAAATCCAATTCATATGCTTACGTGACCTGTAATTATCAGCAAAGGATATAACACCCCCAGAAATAAAGCTCTAATTTAAAAAAAATAAATAAAGACAATACAGTAAGAGCAAGAGAAATCTGTTGTGTTGAGTATTTGGCTAAACTGGCTATTTTAAAGCAAGAAAAACATGCTTCCTAAAATGTCTCAAATACAGAGAGAACTCTAAAATCTGCTCTGCATGCCAGAGCACCTCATCACTGAAGTCACAGTACTGCATTTTTTAAAAGTCCATATTTTATCCACTTTTCTCCTTGGGAATTTTACCCCTGTAGTTGGCTACCTCTCACATCTTAATAAAACCATCCACTGAAAGAGGTTCGGGGTATTCAAAGGTCCTTCTAAACACTGAGAAGTTAAGACACTTCTAAGACAGAATTGACTGTCTCTCCTAAGAGAAGTACAAGCTCATTTAACAACAAATACACACACACACCCCTCTAGAATATACAATGGTTTCTTCCCCCAATTTTCTTTTTTTGAAGGATTTGAGAGATACGCAAACCCAACACCTATGTGAACCGCTAGAGAAAAATACAACTTTTATAAGGAAAAGAAAGAGGCGGACCTACTTTTTCAAGCGAAACATTTTAAGAGATTGCTCTAACCTGGGGCACAGTACATTCTCTCCATGGCATCACTGTCACAGGAATCTTCAACCTCGCTCCACCTGCTAAAATACGTTAGCTGAATGTGTCCTAAAAACAAAACGACAGGAGAAATCAAAACATTTTTCTCTTCCATTTTCTGCAGAAGTGAACTGTAATTACTCCTTTTGTAGCTAAAAACAGTATCATTAAGAATAATGGCATCATTAAGTACTAGAAGCTATTACTGGGGGTGAATTTGCCGCACTGATAATGAAGCTCTAGACAGGAAATGAAGATACTAATTACAAGATAAAACGCCTACTCAGTTAATTGGAAGCAACAGCGAATAAAAAGAAATGCATTTGCAAAAGTTCCTGACCTCTATCATTCAATAAGATGTTGTTTGGGTTCAAATCGCGGCACACAATTCCCTCTCTATGTAAAGCATCAAGGGCTACCACCATTTCAGCTGCCCATCTTTGAATGCAGCCCTCGGGGATGTAAAACCTGGAGTTTAGTGCTAATTTTTTATCAAGGTCCTCAAAAATCTGATGTATTTCCTTGTCTCCTTCTAGTGCTAATCCACTCTCTCCCTTAGTCTCTGAGTCTCTCTGAAACAAAGTCAGTTCCTCTTTAGCCAAATCCTCAGTTTGATCTGTAAACAGCAATACTTCTTCAGTTTTTAAAGTGTCTGTGTTTACATTATATTCATTAGCACCTGAGAGTGGGTTAGAAATATGGAATATGCTTTCTTCTGTGTTGGCTGCAGTGACTGCAGACTCAACCGCTCCAGGTCCTTGGAACTTAGGATCCGAGCTGTGTAACAAAGACATGTCTCCTGAACTACTGTGATCACCGGCTGTCACAAACAACATCCCAAGATCCCCCTGCGCGCTGTGTTTCTCCGCTATACTATGGGATTTAGGCCTGGAGGGATCACTCAATTCCTCTGTGCCATTTTCCTCACTTGCTTGGCGTTGTTCAGTACTAAGCCTGAGGCATAAAACATCAGGGGCTTCCAACAATTTACTTTCAATTATGCCTATATTAGTCTGTGTAAACGGAGTGGGTCCCATTGCTTCACCGTCTTTGATGGGCTCCAGTTCACCAGGTAGATTTACAAGGAGATCGGGCCTTCCTTCATCAGTGCCGATGACATCATCAAAAGCAGCATCTTTAAAAGAAATAACTGGGACAGAGTCATCTGAGCCCCTGCTAATGGTGTCCTGAGCTATAAACTCTACCTTGCTTTCGCTAGTACTGAAACCCCTGGAAGTGCTGTCTCCATCTGGAAGAGTGAAAAATGGTTTCAAAGGCTCTGACTTTAGACTATACAATTTTTCTCCAAAATCAAGGCCTAGGAGTTCACTAGTGCTATCCTTACTGTCTATTCTAAAGAATTCCATGGGGCTGTTTTTAGATCTACTAAGGGAATCGGACGTTCTTGGAGAACTATCTGCTTCTAGGTCATCATCTCCAGCAAAGAACTTCAGCTCGTGAGCTATGTGCTGGGTGCTGGGGCTGCCACTGTCAGCAGCAAGGTGTGCTGGGAAGCTTTCGATAACTCTGGGATCAACAGCATTCCCTCCGATCTTCACGAAAGGCTCCTCATTCAAGGACCCTGGCTCAATCTTTTCTTGCCCATATTCATTGCATAGGGTCAGATAACTAGTGGTACATTCCTCTTCTGAACTTGAGCCAGAATCTGGCCATTTTGGAGAGCTATCTTGGCCTTCTTCGTCTTGGTTGCTATCATCTTGAGAGCTTGGAGTAAGACTAGTCTTCAGAGGCAGAACTTTAAGCATCGTTCCACCATCGCTTCCTCTGGATTCAAAGCTGCTGCTGTCCTGAGGACTAGAAGTTGGCTGTTGCAGGTGAACTTTAGTGAGTGCAGATTTTTTCACTTCCCCGATGTCAAAGCTTTCTTCAGGACTTCTGTTTAGAAACTTACTGATATATGACCAGAGTTTGCCACCTGTGAACAAGTATAACCAAAAAAATTTTAAGATCCCCAAATTAATGGTTACTTATTGAAGCCAAAAGAAAAACCAAAAGCATTCTAATAATCAATCAAAAGCAAGTCAGCAATATCCATTAATATCAAGTATGCTATAAAACAAGCATTTTAATAAAATGTATTTTTTTGTGATTGCTGACTGGTGAGTATAGTTTTAAACCTATCTCCTGATATCAATTATTTTTTAAATGACAACCTATTTCTTCCTTTGAAATTATTTTAACAAATACTAATAGGAAATCCCACAGCTAGAACACTGCTGTAAATATGATTTAGCTGTTGGAACATGTGATTATGTTCTGAGCTGTTTATGTAATAATTTTTTCAAGCATGGCCCCTTGGTCAAGTGGAAATACATAAATTTAAGTGCTGCTTAAAACTGTATATACTATAGTGTGTGTGGGGGGGGGGGAATCAGCAATATTATTCCATTTTAAAATGCCTAGTCCAAGATTAGAGGGGAGATATGGCATCCGGTATATAATTATGCCATTATAAATGACATATTAATAACATTTTCCCCATTTTCTCCCTTCCCCACACACGTCACGTATGGAAGAAGACCAAGTAAACCAGCTGAGGAAAATTAATTGGGTATTAATGGGGCAGGCTACTACAATTCTGATTCTATATTCTGATATATATCAGAAACCTATAACAGTAAAATCATGAAAATCAATTTCACAGAAATCATAGAAATCAAATAAACACAAAGCAATCCAATGTTTTACCAGCAATACTTGTTAGGTAGTTGTTTCGCTTTACTTTTCTTTTGTTTTAACCATTAAAAACTCAGCCCGTTTCACTCATTAGAATCTTTGAATAAATAACTATAATAAGTATCAAAAACCCATCAAAGCTTTACTGTATTGCAAGAAGAAAGAACAGTTCAATTTGATCCAGAAATCTGATAAACAATAATTGCAGAAGCATACTTTGTGAAGATACAACTGTATCTTCCAAAAATGGGAAATAATGTGTTAAACATGAATCCCCTCTATTAACATGGAAAAGGCAATTTTTTTCAGCACATTTTTAATGTCTTTATTAAGCATCCTATACCAAGAGTAACATTCGTAAGAGAAATAATTACTGACAGTCAATTATATCTATAAAAAGGTAAGTGGAAGCATCCAAAAAATGCTTTTTTGTACACTGCCTTTTCATTTCATTTAGAGGGACTCAGTAAATACACAAAGCACCCAGTACTGTGCCTGCTATCAAGTAAATGTGCAGTAAAGGTTAGCTGTTACAATATTAATCCTAAGATATTCAGACATCTCCTCTACCAGTGACCTAGTTAACAGCCTTCTCCCATTTTGATAATAATTAGTAGTATTGGACATTAGGGCATTTAACTTTTCACTCTCATTCTTTTCTTGGCTAACTTTCTGTCCTCACTAGGTTATACTTAGTGTTTCATATCTCCCCAGAGTCAAATTAAAATTTAAGGGTTCATATATAGCTTTGAAACACATTCACAAAAGACGGCGTGCATTGATTCCATCTTTTTTTTTTTTTTAGTTTTTTGACAACAATAACCACATTCCTCTTAGCACAAACACCTCTATTGTGGCACACTGACAATAAAGCCTGAACCTGAAGCTGGAATTCCTGTATGCAATCCAACTATAACAACGTGTGTTGTTTTCAGTTCTCCTAGATGGGGACTACTGTGAGGACAGGACCGTCTTTTTCATCTTTCTCTGTCTACTGCCTGATCAGTGCACAGGACATGGCAGGCATTCAGTCAGTGGCAGGCATTCTTTAACTCAGATGGTAACTCATCAGAATGTGATGTGCCATCACAAAGCAGACAGTCTCTGTAGTCACAAAGTTCCAGAAATAGCAAGACACAGTCAAGTTCCAAGAAAAGTTTCATTCATTCTTAGGCCAATTTCACCTAGATGAACTGCTGAAATCTAAAATTCAATATGCTTAAATTCTTTCTTCTTGCCCCCAGATCACTTCCTCTTTCTGACCTCTAAGCCATTCTGGCACAAAAGCTTTGGACCAAACTTAAGATTATTTTTTCCTCCCTTGTTCTTTCTACATCTGACAAGTTTCCAAGTCCTATAGGATATACCCATAAGGTTTCACATAACGTTTCACATAGTCTTCCTCTTCCATTGATTCCTTTGGCCATTCTCCTTGGAATAACTTTATAGTTACAACCAGATTCCTGCTTTAACTCCTTCCTGTATCACTCTATCATACTAACTGCTGCCCAGTGAATCTTCCACTTTAGCACAGATCTTACATCATTTCTCCATTCAAGAACCCAAATCCCCTCGACCCCCTGAATGATATACCAGCTCCAGAGAGGCACTGAACTCCTCAGTAATACAGTGTGTCAAGCTATGATTTGGTTCTCCCCCTCAACTCATCAAATACTTCATCTGAATTGGATTTCTCCAAATATAACCCATGCTGGGCTTTTGCTCAAACTATACCTACCACTTAAAGAATTTACTTTCTTATTAGTTTGTCCAACATCTGCTTGTCAAAATCCCAACTATTCTTGACAGTCTCTCAGAATTTGTTTTCTTTTACCAATTTTTTTGATATGCCCTCAGCAGATACGACTCCTAACTTCTCTGAATTTTTTATATCACTTAGTCCCTCTTACAACATTTAAAATATTCTATTTCACATTAATATTACTTTCATACCTTTATCATCTCCTTTACCAGACCACAAGGAGAGGATTCTGCCTAGCATATAAAATAATATGTATTAAATAAGTATTTATTAAATTGGGTTATAGAAAGATGGTATCCTTCCAAGTATTTTGAAAACCTTTCAAGAATAAGGGTCTATAAATATTAATAATGTCATTATTTTTTATCATACTTTCTTCCTATTTTAAAACAAATATATGGCTTCATTATAAACAATTTAAATAAAGAAAAAGAAAAAGAAAAATATACAAATCACCTAGAAACACCATTAACTATTTGTACATTTATTTTCAGGCTTTTTATTTGTGACTAACATCACATCATGAACATTTTCTAATTTTCATGAGACTATGAACTTGAATGGGCTATACAGCATATCCATGGGATAGACGTTCATCTATTGTTGGACATTTACATTGTTTCCAATCTTTTACTATTAGAATTAAAATAGTATGTACCTTCACATGGAAGTATTTGACATCTCTGACAATTTCATCAATATAGAATACCAGAAATGCAAGTACTAGATCAAAAAGCATGAATATTTTTAATGCTTCTGTTACGTGTTATGACGCTATTTACAGAAAGGCTGTACCCAAATCCACTCCCATAAGCACTGTGTATTAATGCCATCTTCATAGCAACTTGCCTATATTGGATATTACCAAGTTGACCGATTTGATTAATCAAATATGGCATCTCCCTTAATTTCCATTCTTTTCATTATTACATAGAATTTTTAAATGTGATGGTTGACACTTTCTTTATAAAATTTATTCCTAGCCTAAACAAGCATCCTAAAGTAGACTGTAAAAACTGCATTTTTCAAGAGAAAACAAAACTGTTTTAGCCCTTCCCCATTGTTTGCTAGGTACCCAGGTAAACTTAATGCTTGATATGGAGCTATGGAAACAAAACTTGAGTCCTATCCCATATTTTTTATCAATTACAAAAATCATGAAAATCACAAAACTTACAAGAACACATTATTTCTATTGAAATTTGTCACCCACAAAAGCTGAATAGGTTTTCCTTTCTACCAAGATTAGGCCTAATAGACAAACTTACACAAATGTCGACATTATTATTATAACATTAAAAACATTATCCTTTTTAAAAAAAACAACGCTGTTATTGAGAAATCTCAAAACATAAACAGAAAATACCTAACATATTTATAATTTTTAACACTTTAGAAATATAAATGACACCTTTCTAAGCGCCATTGAAGCATATAAAATTGGAGATATTAGCTATTTTAAGCTATGAAATTAGAAATTCATAAAGTTTAATAAAAACTCTGTGTCTCTCATTAAATTTTACTGATTTTCTGAAAGACTGCAAAGAATATTTGTTAAATTTGCTTGGCCAGAATTAGGACCTGACATTAACAGGTCTGATAAAATACTGCTGAACAATGCTCAAAATCATTTTCTGAACCAGGAATTCCAATTCAAGAAATTCATGCTACAAATAGTTCTCAAAAAAAGAAAACAGAAGTATACAAAGACATATAAGCAAAAGTACTAGAAACAATTTAAACACCAATTAATAAGAGAATAGTTAAAAAAAATTATGATAAGTCTATAAACCAAATATTCTTTATTCAAAGAAATAACAGCAATATTTGCAAATATAGTAAAACCTTGGATTGCAAGTAACTTGCTCTGCGAGTGTTCCGCAAGATGAACAAACATTTCTAATAAATTTTAACTTGATAAACGAGCGATGTCTTGCAATAAGAGTACTACATGACGCCGAATGTCACATGATCACAACTGAACCAATGATTCTTGAAATTCACTTTGATATACAAGTGCTTTGGATTATAAGCACGGTTCCGGCACGACGCATGCTCGCAAATTAAGGTTTTACTGTACTTACATAGCGTTTACCATGTGCTAGGTACTATTCTAAGTGTTTCACATATATGAACTGCTTAATCTTCACATCAACTGTATGAGGTAGGTAACTATCATCCCTATTTTACAGATAAGGAAATGGAGCCACAAAAACGTTAAATACCTTGCCCAAGGTCACACAAGCTAACAGTAGTCTGACTCCAGATTCCTTGTTTTTAATCACTACACTGGTCTCTCTTAACACAGACCTATATATACTGCTAGGGAAAGTCACCCAAGGTACACTGTTAAGATAGGGGAAGAAAACAAGCTATAGAACAATATGTAGGATCCTTTTTTTTTTTTAACCTAGACGGGTAGGGAGAATATATTTATACACAGAGGAAAATTTCTCCTATTTCTAGGAAGTGGAACAGGGCATAAAAGTGACTAGGAGGGGAGATTTTTTTATTTTTATTTTATGTACTTCTATATATAGTTCAAATGTATTGCTTTACATATTAGTTTCATAATAAAAAAAAACCTTGTTAATAAAAAAAGAATAATTTCACCCCTGGGGTCCCCAGGTAATTTGGGGTTACTCTTTCCCGTCCCTCATCTCTCTGATGTATCCACATGTGCAGGCTTTTCCAATCATTTTCTTCTAACCTAGGCATTCACCTTTTCTCTGACTCAGCAGCCAGCAACTATGCACTGAGCACCTTCTGTGCACCAAGTATTCTGCTAAATGCAGGGATACAGACGACGAAAATGACACAGTCCCTAATCTTAGAAACTTAAAGTTTTAACGACACACACGGCCTTGACTGAATACAATTACTTTCTCACCTTTTCCTTCCCAAACAGAATTAACATAAGGGATTCATTAATAGGAACAATAAATATTTTAAATCTCTCTCCTAAAAGCCTGTCTGCTATATCCAACTGCCCACTCAACACCACCTGGATATTTAATAAGCATCTCAAACTCACAAGCCCCAAACTGAAGCCCTGATTTTTTCCCCTCGAAATCGACCTCTCCCACAGCTTTCCCCATCTTAAGAAATGGGAACTCCATTCTTTTAGTTAGTTAAGCCAAAAACCTTGCAGATGTGTAAAGCACAATCAGGTCAGTTCTATCTTCAAAACAGATTCAGAATCTAACAATCATGTCTTACCACTTCCACCTCTAATGCTTTGAGCGAGCTACAATTATTTTCACCTGGATTGCCACAAAAACTTCCAAACTGGTCTCCCTGCTTTTGTCTTTGCCCTCCTAGACTACATGTTCCACAAAGCAGCCAGAGTGAGCCCTATCTTGCCACTCCTCTGCTCAATATCCCTCAGTGACTTCCTTTTTATTCAGAATAAAAACCAAACTGTAAGCCCACAGAAGGAAGATCTGCCCACCGCCCCCCCCCCCCCACTTCCCCAAGCTCTTCCCATTCTGCTCCAGCCACAGTAACCTTGCTGTTTCTTATACCCCAAATACACTCTTGGCTCCTGGCCTATTTGTTCTCTCTTTCTAAGATGCTCTTCCCTTACATATCCACAACATTCTGCCTCTTACTTCCTTCAGTTCGCTGGCCAAACGTCCCTTTCTTAATAAGGTGACCACTCTAGATAGAATAGTAACCCCCCACACACCCTTTTGGCATTCCCTTTTCCTTCTTTTATTTCTCCATAGAATTTATCTCCGTCTGACATATATTTACTGATGTATTTGCCTATTACCTTTTCTGCTTCTCAATGTAAGCTCCATGTGGGCAAAGTCTTCATTGGTTTTGCTCACTGCCATGTTACAGCTAAGCCTGTATCCCAGTAAGCGCCAATTTGTTTCTAACTAAACAAATTAAAAATGGAAGGAAAATGAGTCCAAGAGACTTACGTGAATCCTGAATAGTCCTGTAAGCGGGAGGAAGCTAAAGCCACAAATCATAAATATTCAAGCATTTGTATTACAGAGAAAACAATTGTTCAACACTTATTTTTCAGGAATAGCTATTTATACATATGAAAGTAATGTGTTTGTGACTTATGCACAACCTTCTAATTCACAGAGGTAACAAAGAAAATACCACTAACATGTAAAAGATAGCACACCGCCCGTCAAACAGTTCACTTGATTGCTCAAGTGAGCAATCCAAAAAATTCGCCTAGATTCTTCATTCTCTAACTAGAATCCATCACAGGTCCCACTGAGTCTACCCTCAAAGCATAAGGGCTAGAACCATTATCTCTTGTCTAGACTATACATTGCTCATAGCCGGTTTGTAATCCATTCCCCATACAACAGCCAGAGTGATCTTTTTAAAATGTAAATCAGATCTTGTCGCTGCTTTAGATAGATCTCCAGGGGTTTTCCAATGCACTTGAATAAAAGCCAAAGTTCTTACCCTTCAGTACAAGACTCCTGCCTATTTCTCCCATAGCCTCATATACGACGACTGCCCTCACCTACCATACACTCCAACCAAATTGTCTCCTTTCTTGTTTATCGAACGTTGTTTTTGCTTTTGATTTCTTAACATTGATCTCTCCCACTTACATCCAAATGGTTGTCATTCAGCACTCCTCTTAAATGGCACCTTCTTAGAGCAGGCTTCCTTGACTACCTAATCTAAAGTAGTCCCCCTGTCATCCTATTTTAGAGTTCTCTGTTAGAGATCAGTGGAGCCCCTATTATTAGCCAATATTATCATGCTTTTGGTTTTCTGTTGGACTCTCCACAAGAATGAATGTAAGTGTCAAAAGGGCAAGCTCTTTTCCTGTGTTGTTTACCTAAGAAAGAGGCTAGCACATACTACACACTCAGTAAATTTGCTGAATGTTAAATGAATCTACGGTCCCTATTTGCACTTTAATTTAATATCTTTGTGTTATAAAGTCTTCTTAAAATTAAACAATAGGCACCAGAAATGAACAGTCAACAAGAGATCCTCCCTCACCAAGTTTAAATAATCCGGGCAAATTCTATGATCACGTAGCCATTCAGAGTCAGGTATGGCCAACAATAAAGGAAAAGAAGCTTGGTAAAGATCATCTGAAACAGTAGAATTGAATTGATAAAGATTTTCTCAGAACTAAAGTAAAATCAGTTGCAACAGCAGCTTTAAGAAGTATTAAGACAGAGTGAGAAGACGGCAGAAGAAAACCGGAAGTGTGTTCTGGAGAAGGAAGAGAAAGAACAGGAAGAGGCTGCAAACAGCAGAGGCAAACTAGAATCGAAAATTTGCCACAGATAATCTCCAACATGAATAATCCACCCTGGGTAATAGAATATTGACTATAATTACATTCATCCTACTGACCTTGTTCTAAATTATTATGGATTATTACTACGCAAGTTATTTTGTTCCACACCAGAGGTGGCTGTATTTCGCTATCAGATGACATGACCTCTAATTCAATAATGTCTGTAATGCACTGGTATCCTCAGATAAAAGCTGTCTATAATGTCTGAACAAAGGTGAATTAGTTATCCAATTCACACACGCAATTAACTCTCTTAATACCTGAGAGACCATGGAGCCCCTTCTGAATTTCCTATTAAATACTACATATGGAGGTCTTCCCTCCATCTGTAGTTATCTTGTGCTGTACTTCATAATAAACAATATTAATAGTTTATTGCCCCCGTCAAAAATCTTGCATTAGTTATCATAAAAGACCTCATTCCACAAAGCAATGACTCATTTTCCTGGGAAAATGCATTAAATTCAAATGCCATGCCTATTAGTAAAACACAACACTTGTTTATTCTCAGTAATGTAAAAATAATAACAACACCTTCGTGAAATATGGAAAATAATTTAATTTTTTTTTACTATTTAAAAAAACACCTCTTAAAAGCCAAAAGGCGACTGTTTATTTTGTGGGTTTGTATTTATATGCTGTATTTAGTCATTCTAAATAAAAGACTATTTATTTAAATTCAGGTATTAAAGGGCAAAAACAAATCAAAACATAGTATTTTTTTGCCACCTGTTCCCTCTACCAAGAGCTGAAATTTCATAAATAGTTTGAAGGCAGGGCACCATGCCTCTGCTTTGTACGCATATGTGATGCCAATGGCTGAATTCGTAAAAACCCAGATCAGAATAACCAGGTAATGTCAAACGTTAAGCAAACACCCGTGCATTGTAAAAAAGGAGGTAATTAATTAATTCTTCAGGGGATGCTTTTTAAGTCATCTAACATTAATGTATCCTTTTCGCAGAGAACAAAATAAAACCCCTAAGATACAACCTCGCTCTTTTAGCACACCTTCACCTTAAAGTTCTCATCAGAGTAGACCAATTCTAGGAGAAAGTAAGTAGTTATGTATATCTAACAAGGTTACTGTAGTTCAAATGAAATCCGCTGCTCACCTGGGTTTTCGTTTTCCCTCACAACTCAAAGAGAGCAGAGGAATAAGGAAACAGTTTCTTACACGTGTTTCATATGTTTCATCTGCTCATGCCATGACAGAAGTAAGAAGGACATTACGGAAACGGAAGAGCTAAGGAGATGATGACATTCTTTGCTCCATAAACAATTTAAACTACAAACTAACCTTCCGCGTGCTGCAGCACAAGAAATACCGACTCCTCAGAAATGATGTACTTGTGCAGACACACCATGTTGGGCACACAGCGGGGGATGATGGTCTTTCTGTTCCTGCTGTATTCACTGCTTTTCCTTAGACCCTGACAGAGAACAAAAAGGTCAGTTGTACCCTCAGTTGCCTTTGGAGCCTGCTGTGCTCTGTGTTTATCAACCAAACTAATCTATCCGAGTTACTCTGGGCTTCAGAGAAACCACTCATCTGCTGCTCTATGCCCCTCAGTCCCTGGAGGCTCTGCTGATGGCATCTGGCGTGAATCCAGAGAACGGAAGATGCCACAAAGCTGCCATTAAAATCAATTACGTGGGTCAGTGTTTTTATTAGAGATGCTCTCAAACTAAGTCATCAGGATGATACACAGTTATTTCTCTATGACCTTTTCTTAAGTTTTATTTTACATATATAGACAGATCTTTAAAACAGTAGACATTGTGAGATCATTCAAATTTCTGAGACACAAAAGGTATTCCTGATGAAACAGGTGATTTAAAATTTCAGGCCAAAAACAGTACAAAGACTATTTGAAGACTTCTCCAAAGGAACAAGGTGGGTATAGTTTCTGGTGTCTTACCCTGGTTTAAAAATCTGGGGAGTGATAAAGTATACTCAGAAAGAAATTTGTTTCCGCAGTTGTTAATGTAACTTACTGCCATGCTGTAAGAATCTGAAAAAAATACATAAAACTAATCTGAAATTGATTAACTCTAGATGCTGTAGAAATGATTAAATTAGGATATTTTAGAATATGTACTGTCATAAGCCATTTCAATTTTGAAATTACAAAATGGAGGGATGTTTCTTTCCTTGTTCCTAGAATTTAGATTAAAAAAAAAAAAAAAAGAGTGCCAGGAATGTAGATAACACTTTCCCAAATACCTGAAACAGAGACTTTAAGGCAAAATTTCAGTTCTTAGGGACTGTAATCATAATCAAAGGGCAACTGTGTGCAGTCCTCACAAACTACACAAAATGTTTTAGAGGTATATTTAAAGTACACACTATATATTTAAACATGAGGGAATGAGTCTTCGACTTATCCAAATGACCACCTCTAAAGGCATGCTATAAAGTATTTATCAACTGTGACAAAAAACAGGAAGTAAAATAAATACAGACCACCACAAATACAAAAGAACATTCAAATACCCAAGAAAAAACATTAAATATTTTTCTTCCAGAAGCGTAATTTGAAAATAAATTCCTAAATTCATTCAACATACAAATTCTACTTACTTTTAAAATGAATGTCTGCTCTGTCCTTGTGTCCATTACAAGTAAAACCTACATAAAAGACATGAGTAATGAATCATTCACAGTACAATGAAACATGGACTTGTAACTTTTTGAAACTATACTTTAAAGGTTTGGGGAATGGGGAGTGTTGGAATTGACTCCACCGAAGTTGTTAATTTCTGAATAGATTTTTTTTTCTTTAAGTAACCAAATCACAGGCTTAAAACGGTCTTATCTAGAGTAGGTTTTACTGGGGTTCATAGGTGGCTCAATGGGTTAAGCATCCGACTCTTGATTTTGGCTTAGGTCATGATCTCACAAGTTTGTGAGTTCGAGCCTTGAGTCAGGCTCTGTGCTCACAGTGTGGGATTCTCCATCTCCCTCTCTTTCTGCCCCTCCCCAACTCGCTTGCATGTGCATGCTGTCAAAAAAACCATTTTTTCAAGTGGGTTTTATTATAGTTTCCTTTTCTAAAAATTCCATATTTTAGAAACATTTCTATATATTTACTTATTTCTATATAGAGAGAACATATGTATATACTTATTTATATATTTTTTTAAGAAATATATTTAAAACAAATCTAGGAATTTGTTTTAAAATATATTTCTTAGGGGCGCCTGGGTGGCTCAGTCGGTTAAGCGGCAGACTTTGGCTCAGGTCATGATCTTGCGGTCAGTGAGTTCAAGCCCCGCGTCGGGCTCTGTGCTGACAGCTCAGAGCCTGGAGCCTGTTTCAGATTCTGTGTCTCCCTCTCTCTGACCCTCCCCCGTTCATGCTCTGTCTCTCTCGGTCTCAAAAATAAATAAACGTTAAAAAAAAAAATTAAAATATATTTCTTAAAAAAATAAATTAAATAAAATGTATTTCTTACAAGGAAAAATGTTCCCTTATGGAATATATATGGTTAAGAGGAAGTAAAAAAAAAAAAAAAAAAATCCAGGCATTGCTGAAGTCTCATTTCTCTTCCTAAAACCCCTTATGTAGAAACTTGGTATAATGATCTCAATGACTCAGGCTCCAACTTAAGACTCCCTTTTGGTGCTACTTCTCTATCTAAGACTCATCCTAGCTCCTCTTTTTCCATTAGCAAATCCTGTCAGCTCTCTCCTCAAAATGTACCCAAAATGTGAACTGACTTGCCAGCTATTACCCTGATCCAAACAAAGATCTACCTGGATTATAACAATGGTCTCCCAACAGATTTCTCTGCTTCCTCATTTGCTGCCCTATGGTCTGTTCTCTAAACAGCAGTCAGTGTTTTCTTTTAAAACAATAAATCCAAAAAATCACCTCCAAGACCCTGCATGATCTCACCCACTGCCCCCTCAAGCAACCCCCTCCCCCCACCCACCTTGGCAGATAGGAAGAGTGCCTATAGACAGGGGATTGATTTCTCTTTACCTACCAGGTACTAAGTGTTTACTATGTGCTATGCTTTAGCCATCAATGTTAATTCTTTCAACTACCTATAAGATACTTTTACCCTTCCTATTCTACATGTGAAAACATTAAAACTTCATCTATAGAAACCATAATGGTAGATAATAACAGCATGTACCATTTGTGAGAATTTCAGTGAAATAATCTTGTAAAAATGCTTGGTATCGCCATTTAACTATTATTGCTATCACTATTATTGCTTCTTCTCCCTGACATATGCCCCCCACAGCCCCTTAAAACAAGTACTCATCTTCCCATATTCAGCTCAAATGTCTGTCTCTCAATAACACTGATTCTCTCCTTTCTTCATTCACCCACTGTATACAGTACCAACCCCTTGAATTTGATTTTATTTGTTCATGTGTCTATCTCCCAACCAGATTTCAAGCTTTTCATGGGTATATCATAGGCAGAATAATGGTCGCCAAGGACGTTCATACCTTAATCTCCAGAACCTGTGAATATGTTATGTTCCTGGCAAAAAGAACTTTGCAGATGTAATTAAGGTCTACAGACCTTAAAACAGATTATCTTGGATTACCAAGGGGGCTCAATCAAGTCCCACGAACCCTGAAACGCAGAGAACTGTCTCTGGCCAGAAGTGGAAACACAGAAGTGATAAGGGCAGGAGAAATCAGAGAGATGTTAAGTATGAGAGGGTTACACAGTTGCTGGTGCTAAGATACAGACACCCGCATGTCAGCACTGGAGAAAGGCCACCGGCAGCTCCCAACAAGCATGAGAAGGAGCAGACAGCTTCTAGAAGCAAAGACCAGTGTTCAGCTGATAGCCAGTAAGGAAGAGTTCAGTCCTACAACGGCAAAGAAAAGAGTTCAACCTACCACCTGAATAAGCTTGAAAGTGGGTTTTCCCCAGAGTCTTCAGTAAGGAACACAGCAGTGCCGGCACTTTGATTATAGCCCAATATGACCCACGTCAGGCCTCTGGTCCAAAGAACCTTGACATAATAAATTTAATTGTTTGAAGATGCTAAGTTTGTGGTGATTTGTTATGGCAGCAACAGAAAACTAATACAGGGTAGAAATTGTATTTCCTCCAACACATAACTCATCCCGATCCCATAGTAAATAAATGTTCAATAAACATAGTGAACAAATTCAGGCTTAGAAGACAGATGGCAATATGTGAAGGGAGCTTAGAAAATAAGTTGGGACTAAAGTTTCATATTTGAGCATTCTCCATCAAAATAACACCTAAAAACATGAGACTGTACCCCCAACGAAATGTTTACACTGTGCTGGATTTCAAAGAATTAAACGATATAATGCACTGAACAATCCAATGAGATAGGTATATCTATTTTTCCTTTGTGACTGGCTTTTTTTAAATTAAAATATAGCTGACCTACAATATTATTAGTTTCAAGTAGTGATTCAACAATCATATCATATACACTATGAAATGCTTACCACAGTAAGTGTAGTTACCATCTGTCTACCATACAAAGTTATTACAATATTATTGACTATATTCCCTATGCTGTCCTTTTTATTCTCGTCATTTATTTTATAACTGTAAGTCTGTACATCTTAATTCCGTTCACCTGTTTCGCCTATACCCCCAACAACCCTCCTCTCTGGCAACCACAAGCTTTGTATCTCCATATTTATGAGTCTGTTATTATTTTTCGTTTGTTCATTTGTTGTTTTGTAGATTCCACACATAAGTGAAATCAAATGGCATTTGTCTTTGTCTGATTTATGCCATTTAGCATAATATTCTCTAGTTACATCCATGTTGTCATGAATGGCAAGATGTCATCCTTTTTTGTGGCTAATTTTCCACTGTGTACATGCACCACATGTTCTTTATCCATTCATCTATAGATGGACACTGAGGTTGCTTCCATATCTTGGCTATCGTAAATAACATTTCAGTAAACATAGGGGTGCATATAATCTCTTCGAATTAGTGTTTTTATTTTCTTCAGGTAAATACCCAACAGTGGAATTACTGGATTATACAGTATTTCTATTTTTAATTTTTTGAGGAACCTCCGTGCTGTTTTCCACAGCAGATGCACCAATGTATATTCCCACCAACAGTGCATGAGTATTCCCTTTTCTCCACATCCTCCCCAACACTTGTTATTTCTTATCTTTTGAATACTAGCCATTCTGATTATTATGAGGTGATACTTTGCTGTGGTTTTGACTTGCATTCTCATGATGATTAGATATGTTTTCTCATGTCTGTAGGCCACCTGTATGTATCCTTGGGAAAAATGTCTATTCGGGTTCTCTCCCATTTTTTAATCAGATTTGTTTTTGGTGTTGAGTTGTATGAGTTATTTATATTTTTGGATATTAATCCCTTATCAGATATATCATCTGCAAATATCTTCTTCCATTCAGTAGGCTGCTTTTTCATTTTATTGATGGTCTCCTTCCTGTACAAAGGTTTTTAGTTTAATGTTGTCCCATTTGTCTATTTTTCCTTTTGTTCCCCTTGCCTAAAGAGAAAGATCCAGAAAACTATTGAAACTGAGAATCGATTACTGCCTCAGGCAGTTAGGAAACTGTTGGTAACTTTCAATACTGTATTATGCTGTGAACTGCTGGAGCAGAAGCCAGACTGCTCTGGGTTAATAATGGGTGATAAGATAGAAGAGATATATATAAATCTTTCAATAAAGAAATATGCCAAAAGAGGGAAAAAACACTAAAATGAAAGAGTTAGTGGGGACATCAGGCCCAAACTATTTTCTGATAAAATACACCTATTCTCCCCATAATTTCCCCTTGAGCTATATGCAATCTTGAATCTCCAAAGCATGGAACCACATTCAAAGAGCTTGAACTTTGAGACTTCATTTAACATGTCGTATGTGTAAAAGGAGACACTTCGGTCCTCCCTCTGCCTTTGCAGAGAGCTTAATAAACCTCTATCGAGCTTGTAGTGTTCCTTAAATCCTCTGTGTCTTTGTACCAAGTTGTGACTGTCTTAAGCCACTCACCAGAATGTCAATCTTCTTTAAATAAGATACATCTCTATGAAACAGAAAACATTTCACGAGATAAAAGGTATGGAAGATGTACAAAAGAATTTCTTTTGTCTACCAGAAACCTCTTAACTGGCTGAACAGAATATATCCACATGAATCAGGAGTGATTCTTTGCTGATCTTACTTAGCCATGAAGCATGAAGTGGATCAGATAAAAAGACCAAATTAAGATCGACAAACATGGCTGGGAAGTGATGCTCTGTTTGCATTTACTTTCTTCTCCTACCAAGTTTGTTTGCAACTAGACAACGTTCACATTGAGGCAATAAACACAAGAACATATGTGATTTTTTTTTAAATGTGCCCTTTGACTGTCAATTTCTCCCAAACAGGTGTTGGCTAAATGATTATAAATTGGCCTCTGGATACACCTCTTCAACTGAGCCGTACAGGGCTGGTGATAATATAATTAGACCTAAAAACATCAGGCTGGTGAATGCTTTCCATCTGTTTGGCAATAATGTTTAGTTAACAATAGTCTTTAAAAGAAGCACCTTCAACTTCAGTTCTTAAAGTTATTTATAGAGCCATTCTTAACACACCAGCACTCCTGCTAACAAGAGCTTTAGCCACTTGGAAATTATTAGCCATACGGCTGTATACAAAGAGAAACGACTGCATTTAACATCTGTATCTTTCCAAATTTACACGCTTCAACCTCATTTAAAGTCATTTCTTAATGAACAGTGCTATGGCACTGCATTAATATTATAGTTGCATGCACAAAGATCATAAGGAGCCAAACATTTTTTTAATGCCAACAGTAGGCTAATCTGTAATGAAGCTGTCAGCATAAAGGACAAAATAATAGCTTCTTTAACCCTCAAACAGAATTTGTTCATTTGTGGACTAGAACACATCAATTTAAAAACTGCTCATGGGTTTGCTCACCTTTATAAAGACAAAAATCTAATTTGGTACTAATTTGATACAATTGTCTTTTCCAATAAAAGGCTCCTAAAACCATCTTTTATTTCATGATAAAACAAGTACTCTAACTAAAACTGTCATGAAATAATTACCTTGGATATCATACCTTATTGAGAGAATACAATTAATGTATTTCTCCCTTTCATTTTTCACTCTCACTTATCAGCACTATATTAGCATATGGTCTAACAGAAGAGATTACTCCATCTTTGCCCGACGTAATATATAGAATGACTGCCTCTAACTGGGGGGGGGGGGGGGGGAAGAAAAAGCAGACAACTTATCCCTTAAGGATTGGCCTCATCTGTTCTTCAGTTCCACCAGCACAATGAGACTTGCCCACTCTCCTTTCATAACGGTGGCAGGAAAGGCTTCAACTGATGTAGTCTAGGTTTTTCTATCCATTACAATAAGGAAGGCCTGATATTTACCTAGGCACCACTTGTGGGAAGACAGGAGGGGTGGGGCCATATATCAAAAGCATCAGATGATTTTTTCTTAAAGCACAGGAAGAATAAATTTGGAGAAAAGAGAGAGATGCTCCTATAAGACACTATCATTGTGGTGAGGAAGTGTGAAGGCTTTCCTCTGGTGAGGATTAAGTGTCACCCACTCTTGAAGCTGTTTACAAATTTAAATGTTGACATTCAATGTATGTAAGTCTCTGAAAATAACTTTAGCTCCAATTCCTTTCAAAAGAAAGATTATGTGGGGCGCCTGGGTGGCGCAGTCGGTTAAGCGTCCGACTTCAGCCAGGTCACGATCTCGCGGTCCGTGAGTTCGAGCCCCGCGTCGGGCTCTGGGCCGATGGCTCAGAGCCTGGAGCCTGCTTCCGATTCTGTGTCTCCCTCTCTCTCTGCCCCTCCCCCGTTCATGCTCTGTCTCTCTCTGTCCCAAAAATAAATAAAAAAAAAAAAAAAAAAAAAAAAAAGATTATGTGAGTAAATTTGAGGGAATATCTATCTATCTCTACTTTGGTGCCAGTTACTTCACAGGATTCTAGAACAATTAATAAAAGTTAAAAAAAAAAAAAGTCTACAGAGATAGTCATATTGGACAAGCACAGGCTTTCCCTTAATGACATCACACTACTATTTGTGTTTGCTAGATGTAATCTGAATGGACTTCAGAAGTTGTGTTAAGTTATACTACTGGGAATTCACATATAAATAAACATCTTGAAAAGAATGGGATCAATAAGAAAGAAGCCAGAGAAAAAATGGAAGCCCAACTCTGCAAGTTGAAGACACTTTTTCTCAACAGAGTTTCAGCCAGATAAGAATATACTTACTGTCCTCTGTTAAAAACTAACTTAACCATTATTAGATAAATTATCAACTGAACCCATCTTGGCAGTATTACAGAAATTGGTAATCTTACTTTTATGCAGAATTTTTTTTTAATAGACTTCACGCCCAGCATGGAGCCCAATGTGGGAACTGAACTCACAAGCCTGAGATCAAGACCTGAGCTGAGATCAAGAGTTGGAAACGTAACCAACTAAGTCACCAAGGTGCCTCCGCAGAAACAGCTTTAAGCAACAAAACGAGGGCACTAAATCTTTGCTTCCTCCCTGATACCATGTGATGATAATAAAGTTATTTCTATTTACTGCAAAAACCCATCTCATTTTGTATGCTTAGTATTCAAACTGTATTTCCACTCTTATTTAATTCCATACCTTATTCTCATGACATCTCTTATAAAATTCCAACTACCAGAAAACAAGGAATAGTACTAGGTAACCTTTAATACCAACAACTCTCCCTACTGGGCCCTAACTTTCTCTTGCCTTAACATCAGAAGGCTAGCAACAGTCCCTGTGCCACCGCCAGCAACTCCAAAAGTAAAAGATGGTGAGCCCACAGGGGGCCTCAGTGGCTCAGTCAGGTAATCATCCGACTCTTGATTTCAGCTCAGGTCATGATCTCATGGTTTGTCGCATGGAGCCCTGCGTCTGGCTCTGCACTGAAAGTGCGGAGGCTGCTCAGTATTCTCTATCCTCCCCCTCTCTCTGCCCCTCCCAGGCTCACACGCACTGACTGACCGTCTCTCTCTCTCTCTCTCTCTCAAAAATAAATGATAAACTTTTTAAAAATTTTTTTTAAAAAAGATGTTGAGTCTACAGTTTTTGTCCATCAGAAGCTGCAGTGACAAGAGCATCAGCATGACCAGACTGTGGAGAGGCGCTTCTCTCATGTTATGCCATTAAACCAATCTGTCCTCCATGGTCATATGCTCACAAAAGTATTTCACTGCGAAGCATTCAAATATGAAGAGTGAAATTTGACATAGATACTTTGTAACTGTAACCTCAAGGATATTTTCATTTTACTAGTCTCAAGGATCTATGTTTAACAAAGCATGAAAGGTACCCCCAGATTTTTTTGTTTTTTTTTGAGAGAGAGAGAGAGAGAGAGAGACAGAGACAGAGAGACAGAGAGAATCCTAAGCAGGCTCCATGCCCAGTGTGGAGCCCAATGCTGGGCTTGATCTCATGACCCCATGACCTGAGCTGAAAAGTCATCAAAAGTTGGATGCTTAATCGATTGAATCACCCAGGCACCCCTAAAAGGTACCCCGGGGATAAAGGATTTAAGGGAAACAAACAAACCAACAAAATCCTTACGAGTCTTACCAGTGTTTTATTTGTGCTAGGACTTTCAAACCATGGCACAGTATCATGAAGTAGGTGAACAAACAATCCAAAAAGGATACTGCGCTGTGGACTGGTGGCTAAGTCAAAAAAAATCACCAACAATTTAGAACAGGGTGAAATATCTCTTTGAGGCAAGGTGAGTTCTTCAAGCTTCTATACAACCACACAATCTCTTCAAAGGTCGGAAACAAAAGAACAAATCTACCCGGATTGTAGGGAGGTAATAGATCCACAATTCTGATTCAAAATACGAGAACTCAAAAAAAACCTCTGAGGGTTTACAGAAGTACGTTTAACTACTAAAAACATTTCCTATGTCAGTTTATCTAGTATTTGTCTTAACTACAGGCAAAGTGGCGCAGGAAAAGGGAGGAAAGAACCACATTAGGAAATGCAAGCGACACCAAACTAAGCTGGTAAATAACTAATTTCCCTATAAGAAAACAACTAATGCTCGATTTCTTTAAATGCCCAGACATTTGCAAAGGTTTTAGTATGCTAATGTTTTAATTAAAAGATACTTCAGCAGTGAAAGCTCTTTCATATGCACTGCTGATTCTTCATCAAACGTTAACTTTCCAACTTAACCCCAGTACAGCCGGTGGCAGCCTGAAGGTTTACCATCTGCTGCTACCCAAAGTCACTGTGGCCACCTTCAGAACATATGCATCAAAGCCCGAAGATAAGAGACTGCCTAATACTGCCTAAGTCAGCATAAGGGGGATGACGGACCCAGAGGCAGGCAACAGGCAAGCTCCCAGAAAATACAGAACATCATGAACCATCAGTCACCTCTTAGAATACATACCCAAGGTCACAGGGGATTCTCGTGGTTGAACAGAAAGACAAGAGACATACTCCCTCTAATGGGATTGACTTAAGTAAATTAAGTGAATGTGATGATTTTTTTGCCTTTAAAAAAAAAGTGCAGGGGCCGATTAGCCACATTTAGAGTGGCCCATAATTTTATTCAAAATAAGGATACAACGAATAAAATGAAATATAAAAGCTAAGGTATTTTAATCCGTCTATGAATAATAATCAAGGTTTCTTTTATGCAGTCATATAAGGTACTTTGTTCTGAAAGGTTTCTAGGTACCATCATACCCACAATCCAAATGTTACCCAAGGAAAATGTACTTTCTGAGATTAGTTTTATAAAAATATCTACAAAATGACAATTAAAAAGCCTGATTTCTAAGGCAATGATTCTATTTGCCACAATATTTCATATAGAAACAAAATATTATCACGTCTCTTAAAATATTAAAAACAGAGAATCTGAAGAACCTGGCTACATTCTACCAGAATACTGAATAATTGGCATATATTCATCTTAAAAGAAATCAACTAGTAGGAAGCTTTCTTGTATGTCATTTTTGCTTTCTGGGTTTTATGGGGTTTTTTCCCCATATTTTAAATGCAGTTAGGAGAAAATCAATATAGAAAATATTTTTTAGAAAATAATAACAAAAACATCTTTTAATTCTTGGCTTTAAAATGGCAACAGACGCATTTGGTTTGCATTAATTCTATATTAATCCATATTTTTAAAAATTCTTCAAAGCTTCCATAGGGAATTAGTTATAAATTAATTTAAAATCAGGGCATTATTAAGCATTTATATACCATAAGAACTGTCATAATGAAGCCCATTTGTCCTGCCCTCTATTTAAACTGAATATAGCCCTAACCTGTTGAGTGCAACTATCTATGATCTCCACAACCTAGGTGAACCCAATTTACGCCTTTGTGTACTTAGTAACTTCAATAATGATCACGGTGATTTTTTTAAGGACCATACTTTGTCACTGTGATAGCTAAAAATAAATGCTACCAGAATAAATTCATCTTCGCAGATATGCTATTGGTGAGGGAGCATAAGGCAAGCTGAGGGCAAAGTACAAGCTAGCACACCCCCCCAACCCACCTGTGCCAGGTAGGATATGTGTGATATTCCTGGGAAACTCCTGACTGCCCAAGAACAAAGGAAAGGAAAGAAAACAAGTGATTGACTGATAGAGACCACAGTCATGCAGGAAAGGAGTCTCCTTCAGTTCCCGGACAACTTAGTAAACTGCAAGAAAAAGGCAATCTTATCCATAACCTAATCGCCAGAAATCTATAGACTCCGTTTCCTAGAGCCCTAATACCACCCTCATCAAGATGCAAGGGGGTTTAAAAAGCACTTGCCATGGTGATGTGGGAAACAAAGGCAAATGAAAAATTAAATTCCCTTACTGCCTACTCCCTTGACAAGTCCTTGAAACAGGCAGAGTGACCTTCCTCTAGGAACTCAGCTGCCTCAATAACATTTTGCTGGGGACAAAAGGGAATCTTGGCTCAACATTATCCTGACCCCCCAGGATCCCATGAGTCTCCTCAAACACATAAAAATTCCTTTGCAAACCTCCTTTATCTTTAACCCCCAAGTATATGTTGGCAATCATACTCCAAGCTAATGGCCCCCTGATACAAATCTGAAGGGTCTCATGACTGAGGTTTTACTAAAAGGTAATAAATGGCATTTTCCTAAGAACAGCAAGCCCCTCAAGATCCTGGAAATCTTGCTTCCAAAATTCCTTAGAGACTTAGGCTATCCCTAAGCCCCTCCCAACCTGAAGGTATATAATCAGTCATTCTTCACAACCCCAGTGCAGCTCTTTCTGCCCACAGGTCCTGTCCCAGGCTTTAATGAAATCACTTTTGCACCACAGACGTCTTTAAGAATTCCTTCTTGGCTGTCAGCTCTGAACCCCTACAATCACCCCAGAATCCCATCACGATGAATATATTATGAATCATATTAGAAAAAGCAAATAAGCATATTTTGGTGGTGCTAAAACAGATCTGCAAATACAAGTAATTTACTCAAAATGCAAAGGCCACTCCTTCCTACACTGTTTTATTCCTTCAAGAGGCACTGAAATTGGGTTGGCAAAGCTTCTTTTGACAGACTAATATCAGGATCAGAAAAGATAAAAAGGATCCAAAAAAACGTTTCTCCATTTCCCATCTAGAAGTCACTTAGTCAAACCCCTGGATTATTCATCTTTAGGCAAATAGCTAACTCCAGTCCAGCCCTGAAGCAATGCAAAAAAGATGTGATTCTCCAGGAAATAATCCAGGGAGTAAATATTTCAACTGCAAACATGAATTTAAAATCTCTTATATTCCTATTAGCCAAATGTCAGTGAATGTAAGCCATTCCTCAAAGACGTCTCCTACCATGAATGTGAGGCTAATGATCTAGTGAACAATAAAGTTATCACAAAAATGTCTTTTACATACATATATGAAAGAAGAGTTTTACTCTGTATAATTTTTCGAATCCTAGGCCTATACATCTTATTACTTCATGAAACCTGTTTCCAAAGGACATGGTGTGTCTTTGTAAGAAAACTGGATATAAATGTAGCAGAAGGCAGAATATAAAAGACAGAAAAATTGGGTTTAAAACAGAAATGTTGAAGAGCTACAAAAAACATCCACTTAGGAGGCTCTTCTCAGATCCAAATGCTTTAAAAGCAAGATCTCTCCACCTCTGTCATTCTCATTTTGATTGTCTGTTTTTGGTTTTTGTGAAGCAACTTGCCCAAGGCCACAAAGAGATTATGCGAAACAGAGGTTAACACTCTGAAGTTCTGGGTTTGCAGGCCTAAGTTCAGCTCATGCCATTCCATTCCATAATGAAACCATTTATTTTATTTCTCTGGTTTGAATTCTGAAGTTCACTTGGGATAATGACTTGACACTGTTAAATTCAGATGAAAATTAATTCAATTAAAAGTATACGGGCGCTCGGGTGGCTCAGTCGGTCAAACATCTGACTTCAGCTCAGGTCATGATTTCAAGGTTCATGAGTTCGAGCCCTGCGTCGGGCTCTGTCCTGACAGCTCAGAGCCTGGAGCCTGCTTCAGATTCTGTGTCCCCCTCTCTCTCTGCCCCTCCCCCGCTCATGCTGTCTCTTTCTCTCTCTCTCAAAAAATAAACATTAAAAACAAATTTTTTTTAACGTTTATTTATTTTTGAGACAGAGAGAGACAGAGCATGAACGGGGGAGGGTCAGTGAGAGAGGGAGACACAGAATCTGACACAGGCTCCAGGCTCTGAGTAGTCAGCACAGAGCCCGACGCAGGGCTCGAACCCACATACCGCGAGATCGTGACCTGAGCCGAAGTCGGATGCTTAACCGGCTGAGCCACCCAGGCGCCCCAACATTAAAAAAATGTTTAAGTATAGTCTGTTTTATTTAGCTTTAGAGCCTTCTTATTACATTTGCTAGAAAAACCTGATACTCTAGTACTGATATAAACTATATTCGTTCATGCTCGGATTTAGTATTTCCATTCTGCTGCCAGATGTGCTCCAATCAATATGCTCCAATCAATTTATAGGCCCTGAAAAGTGCAATTTAAAAACCAAATATGTCCACCAAGTTTTTACACAGTGTTCAGAATCAGTATAGTATGTATTCAGTTAATAAATGCTATCTTATAATAATGATGGACACAGAGGCTACATCTTCTTTTTTTTTTTTTAATTTTTTTTTTCAACGTTTTTTATTTATTTTTGGGACAGAGAGAGACAGAGCATGAACGGGGGAGGGGCAGAGAGAGAGGGAGACACAGAATTGGAAACAGGCTCCAGGCTCCGAGCCATCGGCCCAGAGCCTGACGCGGGGCTCGAACTCACGGACCGCGAGATCGTGACCTGGCTGAAGTCGGACGCTTAACCGACTGCGCCACCCAGGCGCCCCTAGAGGCTACATCTTCAAGTCAATCAATACATATCCAACTAAATTGACAATGTCAAAGGCAGTCTGATTCCAATTCAGAAGAAAATGCCTCAAGAGCAAGGAAGCTTTAAATGCTATTATTTTTAAATGTTTTAAATGAGCTTTGTACTTCTGTAGCAGATGGAGTTGAACTTCTAGTACTGATTAAAATGTAAGTGTTTTCATACGACCTAGATAATTTAATATAAGAATACAATGCGTCCATGTTTTGAAAAATTCCAAAATATTTTACAGCACATATGAAACACAAAGACACAACACTCATTCCCAAACTGAAAATTTCAATGACTGCAACAAAGTACCCCAATAATCTAGAATACAGGTGTACTCCGAGAAAAAGGAAAAGGGGAGGTGGCACATGGAGAGGAATGTTTTGACAATTTTCAGTTCAAACTACCTTCCTACCGTCTTAGTGTGATCCAGCAGGTAAGGTACATCTTGAGGTGCAGATTCACAGAGTATTTGAAATCTTAAAACACATAAACCGTCTCTTTTCGATCCCTTTACAATTATTCAACAAGCGTTTACTAAATCCCTACTGAATGGACAGCATTGTATGTAGTCAGGCATTATCAGAAAAAATAAAGAGGAATAAGATACAGTTCCTGCCCTCCACGACAGGTTAACGATATATTTAAGGCAACTAAAGTCATACAAGTGAAAATAATACACAACTGAATGCTGAGCTTAATTCAAAGACAGAAAAAATGAGCATAGAGTCATGGAGGAGGTAAGCTTCGGCTAAGTTGTGAAAAAGGGACTAAATATAGATGGGCAAGAAAGAAGAATCGAAAGGGCTGAAGTAGTTAGGGAGAAAGCATGCTCTGAAAGACTCCCACAAGCACGTATATACTATTCTTTCAGCTTGGAACATTTCCTACTCATCCCTCCTGCCCTTGCTTTGCTTACTTTGAGAAGCCCATGGAGAGCCCCAGCAAGGTGGCCTCCTGTGTGTTCTCACAGTATCTTAGTGCACTTCCTTCACACAAAGCACTTTTCACCCTGGGCCGTAACTCCGTTTATTAATATTTCCCACTGAATTATAAACTCTGAGGGGGCAGACATTAGGTGTATTTTGTTCACCATTGTATCTTCCAGTGGCTAATACCACACTTGATGCACGGCAGCAGCTCAGTAAATCATTGCTGAATGAATAAATGAAGAAACAGAAATGGGAGGGAAAAAAAAAACATACAGAGAAATGGTGAGGAGACAGTCCAATCAGAATAAATGGCCTCCCCTTTTTTTAGAGATAATGTGAGGAGGGAGGTATTGTTCATTCATTCATTTCTTTCAACAGTTTTATATATTGAGTATCTGTTATCTGCAAGCTACTACACTAAATGCCCCAAATACAAAATTAAATAAGATACAGTTAATAAGCTGGTGTTTGACATGTTTTAGAGATTTATTCTCCAAAGACACATATGTTGAGCACAGGATTTAGACTACATTTTCTGTCTAATAGATGTCTGTAAATACTGTGCCAAAATAAAAACGTTAATTTAAAAAAAAAGAAGAAAAAGGCTTGATCATATAAGGTATTTGAAGGCTTGTGGGAGGCACAGAAGTAATACCAAAGCTACCATACAGGGGCACCTGGGTGGCTCAGCTGGCTGAACGTCTGACTCCAGCTCAGGTCATGATATCACAGCTTGTGAGTTCGAGCCCCGCATCAGGCTCACTGCTGTCAGCGCGGAGCCCACTTTGGATCCTCTGTCCCCCTCTCTCTCTGCCCTGCACCTGCTCATGCGCTCTCTCTCTCAAAAATGAATAAACATTTAAAAAAAATAAAAAGACAAAACTACCATAAAATAGGAATGAATGCTGTGACAAATAAGTTAAAGACATTAAAAGGACACAGCAAAAGATATTTAAATCAGACAGTACAGGTAAGCAAGGGAGCCTTCCAAAAGGACAATAATTATGAATGAGATGAAATTAAGTAAGGAAGAAAAGCAAAAGTCACTCTAGGCAGGCAGGTAGGTACATCATGTGTGAAACATGATGTTTTCTACACCTTTCAAGTTCAATAGTGCTATAACCAGGAGAGCACACTGTGGTGGTCTGGGGGTGAGGGAGGGGAGTGTTGGACAATCTGAGAATCAATCCAGAAAATAGGGGCGAGATCACAAAGGTCTTGGTAGACTTAGCTAAGAAGTTAGAACTGAAAACTATGTTAAAGTATTAAAGGATTTTAAGCAAGAGAGTTTTTAGTTTTAGAAAGGTCTTTTTTTTTTTTTTTACTGTTTGTTTATTTTTGAGAGATAGAGAGACAGAGCATGTGTGAGTTGGGGAGGGGCAGAGAGACAGGGAGACAGAACCCCAAGCAGGCTTCAGGCTCTGAACTCTCAGCACGGAGCCTGATTCCGGGCTTGAACTCAAGCACTATGAGAGCATGACCTGAGCCAAAGTCGGACACTTAACCAACTGAGCCACCCAGGCGCCCCAGAAAGATCATTTTTCTACAGCATCGGCTTTATGAATTATTCTGGCAGCAGTGCTAACAATGAACTGGAGGAAAAGCAGACTAGAGGCACATGATGGTACATCTTAAAAGGGGGATAAAGAAAATAATGCAGACTTTGAAACTTACACGATTTGGGATGCCGAAATTTTAATCTGAAATACAGCTGAAGGAAAGATAGGTTAGCTGTAAACGCCAGTACCTAGAGGGTACTGGGTCAACCTGAAATAATTACACTAGCTGTACGTCACCTATAGGACTCTTCCCTATTTTGCTGAAAACATTTGTTAACAACTTGAAAAAGGTCAACAAAGACATGCTGGTCAGAATTACAGATGCTGTGAGGTGTGAAATGGGCTATACAATGTATTAAATGTAACACTCTCTTAAATATAGGTCACTACCCCCCATAAAAATGTCACTAAATAACAGTAAAGAAATTTTAAAAGATACACAATGATAACTACAAAGAAAACATGAGAGATGAGAACAGACGGCAAAATTTTAGAAGATAAAAAACATGCCAAATGTCTCTAGGTAGGAAAACCAACAAAAAGCAAGCCAATTCTTACTGCAGAACTCCAAAAATAAGAGGTACCAGGTATTTCCTGAAAACAAGACTGGGAAAACAGCCAGCCAGGCAGCTGCCCTCCTCCTCCCTGCAAAAGACGAGAGGTTTATTCTCTGAAATACTACAGGCATTGAGAGTGGAATCAAGGAGTGTACCGAAAACAAGGGCATTATGAAAAACCTGCACGTTGAGTTGGTGAGGCCATCAGTCCCCCTTCCACCACTGGTTCCCAGAATGCTGCTGGTCTTAGACTAGCTCCCTAGGTAGGAGATGGTAAGGTTCTTTTCTAAGGAAACCAATTGATCTAAAAGATACACAGATTCTGACATTCATTAGGTCTCCTAGCAAAACATCTGGAGTGTTACCCAAATTGAAGGCTACCAAATGCCCAGCTCAATAAAAGGAAAAAAAAAAAAAAAATCCTAGAGCAAAACATATCATTGTGAAATTTCGGAAATTTGGAGTTCTCAGAACAAAGAGAAGATTCTAGAGACCTCCAGCAAAAGAGAGAGAGGGGAAGAAAACAGGCCACATACAAAGGATCTGGAATTGAAACACAATATACAAGAATGATGAAGGGAAGTGTCAGAATAACAGAAAATGGAGGAATGAAGAGGTAAGCAATGTAGCAGGCCAAGGGACAAACCAATCTAGGATGGAGCAAACGAGGAGGGGATCCCGTAGACAATGCTCTGAGAAAACCACAGATCTGATGGATTTCCCAAGGTGTCTAATTGTATTGAGATGTTTTAAAGTTGTATCAGAGGGTTTAGGAATAAATGATAGGTACACAGAAAAAAATAAGCAAATTAAAAACAATGGGTAATTTATTAACCCTGAGAAAAATAAAAATTTGTACAAGGAAGACCCAAAGATACTTCAACAGACTGGAATTAGGCCAATGCAAGCAACATAAAACTAGAAGGAATAAACATAAAAATAATACCAATTGGAAAGACAACGTAACTATCCTGAAATAACTACAAACTGATTATTGGAGGAGAGTATTAAGACTTACCGCAGCAGTATTTGGCTCAAGAGAAAAAAAAGACCCTCTGAGTTTCAAATGTGTACAATGGACTTTGAGGCATAAGTAGCTCTATTTTTATTCATGCTTCTTTACAGCCCCTTCTATGCCGCTTTAGAATTGACAGACTGACTTATCTCTCCTGCTAGACCAAAGAGAAACCGTCTTTGTAGCATCATATTCCCAGCACCTAACACAGTGCCTGCCACAGGACAGCATTCAAAAGAAGTTTGTTAAATGGATAAATAAAAGGCCCTGAAACTGAAAGTGGGGCACCAGAGATGGGCCAAAAGATCCGTAATGCAATGGGTCAGATGACCTTAAAGTCCTTTTGAGGACTGAGATGATACACCCAAAGCATAGCTAGTAAAATGAAACGACTCCCTTTACTTTGAAATTACTTAGGTTGTCTTATAATAAAACTGCCATAAAAACCGATCCCTAAAAGTATTTTAGAGAATCATCCTTTAAATACTAAAAGAATTTGAGTTCTCTGGAACAAAAATACGCTATTTACCTAATAATTAACATCGAAAGCGCACATAAAGGGTTTTGCAAGCACAGAATTCATTTTATATACTCTTTTAAAGAAATTTTTAAGTTTACTTATTTGAGAGTGAGAGGGAGCAGGGGAGAGTCAGAGAGAGAAGAGAGGGAGAATCCCAAACAGACTCCACACTGTCAGCGCAGAGCCCGGTGTAGGGCTCAATTCCATGAACCATGAGATCATTACCTGAGTCAGGTAATCAAGAGTCAGACGCTTAATCAAATGAGCCACCCAGGCACCCCTTAATTTATATACTCTTAATTATAATTAAGATGTGTACTTAAACAACAGGGAGACAGATTAAGATACCAGAGCACTGAACATTATGAGACACAAGTAAAACTCCTGTGTGTATATATCAAACATATGGTCGTTCCTTATTTTAAAAAATAGGTATATTGGATATAGTTTTCTTAAGATGATCTTATTAATATAATCAAAACCCATTTTGATGCTGTATATAAAACCTATGGGTAAACTGCATTCCCTTCAACAATATGCATGAATTAGTTGGTAATTATTAACGCTACCCATACAATTTGGTCCTATTAGTATCTATCCTTTAGCCTCTTGGTCACTCTTAAAGCTTTAAAAGGACCCCCTCCCCACCCACACCACAAACATTTCAAACTGTTTCATGCACCCGCCCTATCATTTTCCCCCACATTCGTAACAACCAGTGCTCCATGGCATTCTTAAAAGCATGACTTCTGTCTATCCAACTCACTGCTGTCCTCAGTATATAATGGTCTTCAACACAACATCTCAAGTGACTCATAATGGCTGTGTACAAATGAATCAGAAAGCACATTCTGACACTAACTTCTTTGCATCATCCTCAAACAGAGATGCATAGAGTTAATGGATTAAGCTAGGTGTACAACATAAGTCTACTTAGGGTATGGATCCAAAAAGAGGTATCTTACACTATAACTCATACCTGGGATTGGTATAATGCTCACAATGCCCAAAACAGTCTGGCCACTATTAAAATGAGGTGTGTATATGAGCCAAATGCCACAGTGCTTACCAAATCAATGGACTCCTTCAAGTGTATTATAAAAACGAACAACTACATTAAAAATCGTTTAGTAGCAAATTGTGAAAAACTGCTTTCTTTATAACATTAGTGGCTGCTAGAAGAGACCGTCCAAAGGTATTTATGTAGTCTATCCCAGTATACTCTAACAATGCTAAAATAGGATTACTCAGAATCACTAGCACTGAGAACTAAAAGAAACTCTGACCTGTTGTGCTGTGAAAATACAAAAGATACAAAAAGTTCTCTAATTATTAAAAAGAAACAAATCAATAACGCTAATAGCAATCATGAATAAAAAGAAGAAGATAACAGGAAAAATTGAACATCACACATGAAATTAAAAAGCAAACTGATAGGTAGGGGTCTTCTACAACCCCCTTCACGTATTAAAATCCAACAAATCAACATATATTTACTGAGAGCCTGTTATGTGCAAGCACTGCGACGGCCATGAATAAAAGCACGATGAACACACCAAATACGGTCCCCGCCCTACACGCGCTTAAAGTTGAGCACGGGGAAGGGATAATTACAAACACTTTAATAAGTGCTATGCTAGAGGATGACAGGTCCAAATGGAACGAAGAACAATGTCTGATTTAGACATGGGACCATCAGAGAAATCCTGGAGAACTGCATGGCTGGCAGAAGAACAGGAGCTTCTCGTAGACAGCTGCAGACTCATTCTTAAATTCATGTAAGGCCACAAGGAATCTCTGAAATACTTGTAGGGTGGGGAAGAAAAAGAGGGAGGTCCCACTTTCATGCAGGTAAGAGTCAGAGTCAGTATAATTTAGATGCTAACGTCTTTATGACTTCATTTGAAATCACAGGCTAATGGGGCCCACATGTATGTATAAACACACACAAATAAAGACAAGAGGAGTATACATTAACACGTAAAAAGGATTCTCAACAGGTGGCAGAGTTATGGGGGAACTGCATCTTTTTTTTTTTAGCTGATTTATTCTTTTCTTTTTCTACAATGAACAATGTACACAATGAGAATTTTCTGTGTTGAAGAAACATGAGAAAACACCTGGATATTCAAGACAAAGGTTTACAAATCCTTAAATAAAGACAGAAGTCTTAAAAATCATTAAGAGTACATGATCCTCTAATTAAAAAAATATGGAAAAAGGAAATGAAACAGTCATTTCATAAAAGGAGAAATAGAAACAACCAATTAATGTTTTTAAAAATTAATCCTCATTAGCAATTAAAATTGCATATTAAAATGATAATGAAATCCAAATTTTCATCTAGCAAATTCCATTTGTTAGTAAGGATGTTAGGAATTGAGTCTTCTTATATACTGCTAGTAGGAGTATATATTAGTATAATCTTTCCGGAGGTTAACACACACATGTATACTCTTTGACTCATGATCTCCAACTCTGAAAAAGTATACTAAAGAAATCATAATAGGAGATAATTTATCTCTAAGAATATTCATCACAGGCAGAGAAAATTAGGAAAACAACCTGAACAGCCAAACAATAGGGAACTGATTAAATAAATTACAGTATGTGGTAGTATAGTATGAAACCATTAAAGAGAATAATTTAGAATAACATTTCCCAACTGGATCACATAGAATTTCTGAGGTTCACATTTTAAAGATGGTAATGGTGTATATTTCAATTTCTAACAGTTTAATCAATAAATATAATAATTATTTCAATATTTTTACCGTTAAGCTAATATAGTTTGAAAGCATCAAAATGTTTATGAAATAAGCAATGCATGGTGGTTTGTAAGGATCAAATGAGACCCTGACTCAGGCATTCAAATTAGTTACAACAGAACCCTATTAGTCACTGTGCAGGTTTTTGACTGCTATAGTTTTAAAAAATGTTATTATTCATATACTAATTTAAGGTATAAGATATAAGGTATAAGGGTAAACTGATTTTTTTCTAAAGCAAAGCTGAAGAAATAATGCGCTGAAATATAAGAAGTTGATAAGGGACATAAATGTTATAATCATCGCATAAAATACAGTTGTGAATAATTATAAAGATCTCTGGTTTTGGAAAGAGACAGTCCTGGGGTCAAACCCCAGCTTTGCTACTTAGTAGTGTCCCTAGACAACATACTTCACCTCTCTAAGTTCAGATTCTTTATGTGCAAGAAGAGGTGATGTGTAATCCAAAGAGTCAGCCTTAGGAAAACTCAAAGTCATCCAAAAAGTTACAGTGATCTGAAGCACATCTGTAATAGCTAACTGGCTGTCAGGACCAGTTTGATCACAGTCACAATCTTCTCCTTTTACAATTTTAATATCAACTATTATATGATTTTAGGTGAAGGCACTATTGAAGGTCCCCACAAGCTTTCACCAAACATGGTAATTACTATATTGATTTTTTTCCTTTTATTTATTTATTTTTTTTGAGAGAGGGGCAAAGAGAGAGAGAGAGAGAGAGAGCGAGCAGGGGGGCTCACCCAGGGGCTCGTGGTCATCCGCAGCAGGGCTCAAGCTCACCCTATGTAGGACTCAAACTCATGAACTGTGAGATCATGACCTGAGCCAAGGTCAGATGCTTAAGGACTGAGCCACCCATATGCCCAATTATTTTCCCTTTAAATAGACTTCATGGGTGCCTGGGTAGCTTAGTCAGTTAAGCATCCGACTTTGGCTCAGGTCATGATCTCATGCACGGTTCATGGGTTCGAGCCCCACGTCGGGCTCTGTGCTGACAGCTCAGAGCCTGGAGCCTACTTTGGATTCTGTGTCTCCTTCTCTTTCTGCCCATCCCCCATCCCCTACTTGTTC
Organism: Neofelis nebulosa; assembly: GCF_028018385.1. Classification (NCBI taxonomy): domain Eukaryota; kingdom Metazoa; phylum Chordata; class Mammalia; order Carnivora; family Felidae; genus Neofelis; species Neofelis nebulosa. Next base: position 36,841,327 of record NC_080796.1, read on the forward strand.
TCTCTCTCTCTCTCTCTCTGTCTCTCTCTCTCAAAAAAATGAATAAACATTAAAAAAAAAATTTTTTTTTTAAATAGACTTCATATTTTAGAGCACTTTTAGGTTCACAACAAAATTGAGCAGAAAGTAGAGTTCCCACATACCTTCCGCCCCCCAACCAACCACAGCATCCACTACTATGAACATCCTGCATGAGACTGGTACATTTGTTGAAAGTGATGAACCTACAGTGATACATTATTATCATTCAAATTCCACAGTTTACATTAGGGTTCACTCACAGTGCTGTACATTCTATGGTTTTTGACAAATGTATGACATGCATCTACCATTATAATGTCATACAAAACCCTGTCTCCACTATTCATCTCTCTCTCCTCCCAATTGCTTATAACCACTGATTTCTTTACAGTCTCCATAATTTTGCCATTCATACAGTATGTAGCTTTACTGACTGGAATTTTTCACTTAATAATATGCATTTAAGGTTCCTCCATGTATTTTCAAGACTTCATAGCTCATTTCTTATGACAACGAATAATATTCCATCATCTAGATATAATCCAGTATATTTATCCATTTACTATCAAAGAACATTTTGGTTGCTTCCAGGTGTTGGCAATTATGAATAAAGCTACTGTAAACATGCATGTGCAGGTTTTGGTGTGGACACAAGTTTTTAACTCATTTAAGGCCAGTACAAAGAAGGGATGTGCTAGATCATATGTTAGGACTATGTTTAGTTTTGGGGTGCCTGGGTGGCTCAGCATCCGACTCTTAACTCATGGTTTCTGGGATCAAGACCTGCATCGGGCTCTGTGCTGAGAGCGTGGAACCTGCTTAGGGTTCTCTCTCTCATCCTCTGACCCTTCTCCACTCTTTCCCGTGTGTGTGCACCTCTCTCAAAGTAAATACAAACTTAAAAAAAAAATTCTTTCTCTCCCTCTGTCCCTCCCTTGCTTGCACTCTCTCTCTAAACAAAAAAACAAACAAAAAAATATGTTTAGTTTTGTAAGAAAAACTGTCTGCCAAAATGGCTATACTATTTTGCATTCCCACCAGTGATGAAGAATTCCTGTTGCTCCACATCCTTGTCAGGATTTCGTGTCGTCAACGTCCCAAATTATGGCCATTCCCTAGTAGTATCTCACTTTTTTTTTTTTTTTTTAGTTTGAATATACCTGATGATGTATGATGTGGAGCATCTTTTCAAATGTCTATTTGCCATTTGTATATCTTATTTGGTAACACATCTGTTCAGAACTTTTGCCCTTTTTGAAAAAATCAAGTTGTTCATTTAGATTTTAAGAGTTCTTTATATATTTTGGATAACATTCCTTATTATGTCTTTTACAAATATTCTTTCCCAATCTGTACCTTGTCTTATTCTCTTGACAGTGTCTTTTGCAGAGCAGAAGTTTTTAATTTTAATGAAGTATAGCTTATCAATTAATTCTTGCATGCATCATGCCTTTGGTGCTATATCTGAAGTCATTGCTACATACAAGGTCATCTACATTTTCTACTGTATCTTCTAGGAGCTTTATGGTTTTTATAGTTTTGTGTTTTCATTTAGGTCTATGATCTGCTTTGAGCTCATTTCGTTGAATGACGTAAGGTCTAAGTCCATTTTTTTACTTGCAGGTGTCTGCTGGATGTGGAGTCCCAACACCATTTGTTGAAGAGATTATCTTCTCCCCATGCTATTGCTTTTACTCCTTTGTCAAAGATCCCTAGACTATACTCATGCAGATCTATTTCTGGGCACTCTCCTCTGTTCCATGAATCTGTCTATTCTTTCATAAAGGTCTTAATTAGTGTAGCTTTATAGTAAGTCTTGAAGTTGGGGAGAGATAGTCCTCTGAGTTTGTTCTTTTCCTTCAATACTGTGTTGGATTTTCTTCGATAGTGGGTTGGACTTTTGTCACTCAGTAAAAATTTTAGAATAATTTTCTCAATAGCCAAAAAATTACTTGCAGTGATTCTGATCAGGATTATTATACTCAATGTATTGATCAAATTGGGAAGAACTGAAATCTTGACATTAATCGTCCTCCTATCTATGAACATGTAACATCTCTCCATCTATTTAGTTCTTTTTTTATTTGTTCCCTTAAAGTTTTGTAGTTTTCCTCATATAGATAGTATACACATTCTGTCAGATTTATACCTAAGTATTTCTTTTTTTTTTTTTTTTTTTAATGTAGGCTCCACACCCCATGTAGGGCTTGATCTCGTGACTCTGAGATCAAGAGTCTCATGCTCTACCCACTGAGCCAGCCAGGCACCCCCCAAGTATTTCACTTTTTTGACGGTGCTACTATAAATGATACTGTGTTGTCTGTGTATGTGTTTATGTATGTTTATTTATTTTGAGACAGAGATAGAGAGAATGAGCAGGAGAAGGGCAGAGAGTCATGATCTCATGGTTTGTGAGAATCAAGCCCTACATCAGGCTCTGGGCTGACAGTGCAGAGCCTGCTTGGGATTCTCTTTTCCTCTCTCTCTGCTCCTCCCCCACTCGTGTTCTCTCTCTCTCAAAATAAATAAAGTTAAAAAAAATCATAGTGTATAGCTCTTTCAATACTGGATTCAATTTACTAATATGTTGACTAGGATTTTTGCACCTATGTTCAGGAGATATATTGGCCTGCAGTTTTCATTATTTATAATAGCTTTCTTTTTTTTTAGTATTAGGATAATACTAGCCTTATAAAATGACTTAGGAAGTATTCTCTCTGCTACTACATTCTGAAAGAGACTGTAGGGAATTGGTATAATCTCTTCCTTAAAAGTTTGGTAGAGTTCACCAGTGAACCCATCTTGGCTGATGCTTTCTGTTTCTGAGAAAGTTTTGGAAGGTTCTTAATTACTAATTCAATTTCTTTAATAGATATAGGCCTATTCAAATTGTGTATTTCTTATTGTGTTAGTTTTGGCAGATTGTGTCTTTTAAGAAATTAGTCCATTTCATCTAAGTTACCAAATCTATAGGCACAGAATTGTTCACAATATTCCTTGATTACTCTCTTAATGTCCATGTCTGTACTAATGTCTTCTCTCTCATTTCTGATGTTAGAAATTTATGCAAGCTGTCTTTTTTTCTTACTTAGCCTGGCTAAAAATTTATTGGTTTTATTTATCTTTTCAAAGAACCAGTTTTTGGTTTTGTTCATTTTCTCCACTGATTTCCTATTTTCAATGCCATTGATTTGTTTAAATTTTCATTATTTCTTTTCTTCAACCACTTTAAATTTGATCCTTTTTCTAGTTTCCTAACGTCAAAACTTCAATGACTGATTTTAGATCTCGTCAGTTTTAATACAGGTATTCACTACTATAAATTTCCCTCTAGCACTGCGTTAGCTGCATCTCAAAAACTTTGATTAAGTTATGTTTTCATTTTCATTGAATTCAAACTATTTCAAATTTTCTCTTCGGATTTCTTCTTTGACCTATGTGTTACTTAGAAGTGTTACTGGGCACCTGGGTGGCTCAGCTAGTTAAGCATCCAACTCTTGATTTCGGCTCAGGTCATGATCTCACATTTGTGAGATTGAGCCCCACATCAGGCTCTGTGCAGACAATGTGAAGCCTGCTTGGGATTCTCTCATGTGCTCTCTTTCTGCCCCTCCTCTGCTTATGTGCATCTTCTCTCTCTCAAAATAAATAAACATTTTTTAAAAAGAATGTGTTTGAAGTGTGTTATTTAATCTCCACATATTTGGGGATTTCCCAGTTATCCTTCTGTTACTAATTTCTAGTTTAATTCCACTGTGGTCTGATAGTGAATATTCTGTTTCCACCATTTTATTTATTTTATTTTATTTTTTTAATGTTTAATTAGAGAGATAGTGTGTGTGTGTGAGTGAGGGGCAGAAAGAGGGGGAGACACAGAATCTGAAGGAAGCCCCAGACTGAGCTGTCAGCGCAGAGCCTGATGTGGGGCTCAAACTCACGAACTGTGAGATAATGATCTGAGCTGAAGTCAGACACTTAACCGACTGAGCCACCTAGGTGCCCCTCTCTGTTTCTACCATTTTAAATTTGTCAAGTAGTATTTTATGACCCAGAATATGGTCTAACTTGGTGAATGTTCCATGTGAGCTTAACAAGAAAATATTTTCTGCTTCTGTTGGATGAAGAAATCTACAAATGTTCAGCTATGTCCAATTATGTTGATTCATGGTGCTGTCGGGTTCAACTATGTTCCAGTGATTTTCTGTCAGCTGAATCTGTCCATTTCTGATAGAGAAATGATGAAGTCTCCAACTATAATAGTACATTCAACTATTTCTCCTGGCCTCATGTACTGTGATGCTCATTGTTAGGCACATTCCCCCTACGAATTGTTATATCTTCTTGGAGAATTGATCCCTTTATTATTAAGAAACATATCTCTTTATTCCTGATAATTTGCCTTGCTCTGAAGTCTGCTCTGTCTGAAATTACTACAGCTAGTCCCACTTTGTTTTGATTAGCATGAACACGCCAAATCTTTCTCTAACCCTCTACTTTTAATCTATGTGTGTCTTTTATATTTAAAGTGTGTTTCTTATAGACAACAAATAGTTGCTTCCTGTTTTTTTATTAACTCTGACAATCTCTATCTCTTAATTGGTGCATCTGGAGAACTCATGTTTATGATTATTGATATAGTTGGATATCTACCACAATTTTTACTGCTTTCTATTCACTGTCTCTGTTATCCTATTTTTCTGCCATTTGTGGCTTTAACTGAGCATTTTATATGATTTCATTTTCTTACCTTTTTTAGCATATCTATTATATTTTTTTTTTCATTTTTCTCAGCGGTTGCCCTAGAGTTTGCAATCTACATTTACAACTAATCCAAGTCCACTTCAAATAACACTACACTGCTTCTCAACTAGTGCAAGTACTTTACAATAGCAAAATATTCCTAATTCATCTCTCCAATCCCTTATATCATTGCTCTTACTCATCTCACTTGCACATAAGTACACATAAGTATACACATACACACATAGGCACACATCACATACAAAGCACATATAATTGAATGTTTTGTTACTATTATTTTAAACAGACTGTTCCTTTCCCTTTCATCTTCTTCTGGTATTCTCATTGCACGTATGTTATCCCTTTGAAGCCGTCCTACAGTTCTTGGATGTTCCATTTTTTTAATCTTCATTCTCTTTGCTTTTTACTTTTGGAAGTTTCTACTGACATATCCTCAAGCTGAAAGATTCTTTCCTCAGCCCTGTCCAGTCTGTTTACGTGCCAATCGAGGCATTCTTCATTTCTGTTATGGTATTTTTTATATCTAGCATTTTTTTATTCTTTTGTAGAAATTCCATCTCTATGCTTACATTACCCACCTGTTCTTTTTACTTAATTAATTTTTTTAAAGTTTATTTATTTGAGAGAGAGATTGGGGCAAGGGCAGAGAGAGAGGGAGAGAGAGAATCCCAAGCCGGTTCCTTACTGCCAGCGCAGAGCCTGACGCAGGGCTTGAACTCACGAAACTGCTAGGTCATGATCTGAGCCGAAACCAAGAGTCAGATGCTTAATCGACTGAGCCACCCAGGTGCCCCTACCTATCTGCACCTGTCTGCATATTGTCTGCTTCTTCTGTCACAACATACAGCATATTAATCATAATGGTTTTAAATTAATGGTCTGATAATTCCAACAGCCCTCCAATCTGAGTCTGGTTCTAATTCTTGCTGTCTCTTCAAACTGTTGTTGTGTTTATGTTGTCTTTTTGTTGTTTTGTTTGTTTGTTTGCCATTTAGCATACCTTATAAATTTTTGTTGAAAGTTATAGGTGATGTGCTAGGTAAAAGGAACTCCAATAAACAGGTCTTTAGTAATGTGGTAAGATGCCAGAGGAAGGAAAGAATTCTACAGTCCAAGATTATGTCTCAGTCTTTTAGTAAGCCTGTAACCCTGGGCTCTGAACTTCATAAATTCCTATCAGATTTTTCCCAGCTTTAGGTAGAATCAAATGGCTGCAGGGGACCGGAGTTAGGTATTTCTCTTCCCTACCACCAGAAGGTCAGAAGGGGATTAGAGTTGGGTATTCCCTTTCCCCTACACCCAAAGCTATAGCTGGCTGGAATTGGGATTTCCCTGCCCCAAAGCCACTTAGGCTCTAATAAAACCTGAGTAGATTAGGTTGTGGTAAAATCATTTCTCTTGAAGGCAAACCTTGTTAAGAATAGAATGCTCTGGTATATTTCCGCCTCCCCTAATGGAAGTCTAAGGAATTTTTCTCCAATACTGTGAGAACCTGGTAGAACTGCAAAAGGTAAAACTCAAAAAAGTCTGGGCATTCCCCTGGAGTTTTTAACTCTCAGACTTGTCCTATGGAGCCTATTTGTCATTTAGAGTCTGGTTTTCTACCCAGGCAGTAGTTCCCATGTAGGTTTCTGCTCTAGTAAGCAGTGATTCTCTGTATCTGTATGTCTGTCTCTCCAATTCTGGAGGCAGCCATTTGCCCTATAACTTCACTTTCTGAGGATCTAAGAAGAGTTGTTGATTTTTCAATTTGTTCAGCTTTTTATTTCTCTTAGAAAGGAATGGAGACTTCCAAGCTGTTTACATGCCAGGCCAGTAACCAGAAGGTACTACATTTTTAAATGTATTTTTAAGTATTTATAAACATAGGTTTTCAGTACCATTAGTAGCATGTTATGCACAAAACCACAATAATAGACTACTTTATTTTAAAGAGATCTACATTGAGGGCACCTGAGTAGTTCAGTCAGTTAAAGCATCTGGCTTCGGCTCAGGTTATGATCTCTCAGTTTGTGAGTTCAAGCCCCACAATTAGCTCTCTGCTGTCAGCACAGAACCCACTTCAGATCCTCTGTCTCCCTCTCTCTTTGCCCCTCCCCTGCTCACACTCTCTCTCAAAAATAAACACTTAAAAAGTAACAAAATAAAAATAAATATAGCTTCACCTATAGTACTGCTGAATATACTATAATATATTGAAACTATGGCTTTATTTGTATGTTCTAATTTGAGAATTGTTATTATAAGCTACTTTTACAATATGCCTATATATTTAAACTATATACTAACAATAAAGTAGTAGGATGTATTATTTTCTTATATATATATATATGACAATCTAATATACATTTATTATGAAGTAACATTCATGGGAATGATTTCTTAAAGACTGCAACAGAGTAAAATTTTTCAAAAAGTATGCAACCATGTTAAATCAGCTCACTTTTGCTGTAGTATGTAATCAATAATTGTAGCAATAATTATTAATCCATGTTTACCGTATTAGTAGTTTCTTTTATATGTCTTTGTCTGACACTACCTCAATTATCAAACAGAATGAACTATGGGAAATGAAGGAAGAGAAATATTAGTTTGGTCACTTTGAAAGTGGGATATAAATGGGAAGCATACAGTATATAGTTATTAGAGGGTGGCGTTTTTTCACTCAGCATAATGTCCTTGATGCATTCATCCCGGCAGATGTGTGTTTCAACAGTTCATTCTTTTTTACTGATGAGTAATATCCCTCATCCCTGGTATTAATGTACTACCGCTTAACTGTTCACTTAATGTGTGGTATTTGGGTTGTTTCCACAAATAAAGTTTTCTAATAGGTATACAGAAATATCTCTGTGATCTTATTTTGCATTTCTTTAATGATTCGTGATGTTGAACATCTTTTCATGTGCTAATTTACCATAATTTCATTTGGTGAAATGGCTGGCTTTTCATGTCTTTTGGTAATTTTCTAGTTGGGACTATCAGGGTTTTTTTCATGTTGAGTTTCAAGAATTGTACATATCTTTTAGGTGAGTTTTTTTGTCATCTACACAACATGCAAATAATTTCTCCCTGTCTTTAGCTTGTCTTTTCAGCCTCTTAATGGGTCTCTTGCAGACCAAAAGTTTTTAATCTTCATAATCTAATTCATCACTTTCTCCTTCTATGGATCATGCTTTCCAGCATGTTTAAAGCCTCTATAAGCCAAGGCTTATGTCCTAAAGATTTTCTCCTGTTTACTTCTAAAAGTTTTATGTTTTACATTTAAATGTGTGATCCATTTTGAGTTAAGTTTTATATAAAGTGTGGGGGAGGGGCCAAGATTTTTTGTTTGTTTGTTTTTTTAGACAATGGCTATCCAATTCCTCTAGTACTCTCTGTTAAAAAAAAAGCTATCCTTCCTACTTTGAACTGTTTTTGCACCTTTGTCAAAAGTCAGCTGGCCATACTTGTGAGCTATTGCTACATTCTCTATTCTGTACCATTGATTTATGTCTCTCCATACACCAATACCACACAGTCTTGACTGCTGTAGCTATGCAACTCTTGAAATCAACTAAAGTGATTGTACCCACTTCATTCTTTTTAGGAAACTGTTCTAGCTATTATACTTCCTATACCTTCCCATATAAATTTTTTAATAATCTCGCCTACATACACACACACACACACAAAAACCTTCCTGAGAATCTGATAAGAATTGTGTTAAAACTGTATTATCAAGTTTGACTGTAAAGGGTACTGTATTTTTTTAATGTTTTTTAATTTTTTTTTTTTTTTTTAAATTTTTTTTTTTTTAACGTTTATTTATTTTTGAGACAGAGAGAGACAGAGCATGAACGGGGGAGGATCAGAGAGAGGGAGACACAGAATCGGAAGCAGGCTCCAGGCTCTGAGCTGTCAGCACAGAGCCCGACGCGGGGCTCGAACTCACGGACCGCGAGATCATGACCTGAGCCGAAGTCGGCCGCTTAACCGCCGGAGCCACCCAGGCGCCCCTTATTTTTAAGAGAGAGCCAGATAGGGTGTGAGTAAGGGAGGGGCAGAGAGAGAGGGAGCCACAGAATCTGAAGCAGGCTCCAGGCTCCAAGCTGTCAGCACAGAACCTGATGCAGGGCTCTAACTCACAAGCCACGAGATCATGACCTGAGCCAAAGTCAGACGCTTAACCAACTGAGCCACCCAGTGCCCCATGGGTACTGTATTTTTTTTTTAATCTTTCACGGCTTATCTATTTATTTATGCTTTTTTTAATTTTATTTTTTATTTTTTAAAATTTACATCCAAATTAGTTAGCATATAGTGCAACAATGATTTCAGGAGTAGATTCCTTAGTGCCCCTGACCCATTTTGCTCATCCCCCCTCCCACAATCCCTCCAGAAACCCTCAGTTTGTTCTCCATATTTATGAGTGTCTTCTGTTTTGTCCCCCTCCCTGTTTTTATATTATTTTTGTTTCCCTTCCCTTATGTTCATCTGTTTTTTCTCTTAAAGTCCTCATATGAGTGAAGTCATATGATTTTTGTCTTTCTCTGACTAATTTCACTCAGCATAATACCCTCCAGTTCCATCCACATGGTTGCAAATGGCAAGATTTCATTCTTTGATTGCTGAGTAATACTCCATTGTGTGTGTATATATATATATATATATATATATATATATACCACATCTTCTTTATCCATTCATCCATCGATGGAAATCTGGGCTCTTTCCATACTTTGGCTATCGTTGATAGTGCTGCTATAAACATGGGGGTGCATGTGTCCCTTTGAAACAGCACACTTGTATCCCTTGGATAAATGCCTAGTAGTGCAATTGCTGGCTCGTAGGGTAGTTCTATTTTTAGTTTTTTGAGGAACCTCCATACTGTTTTCCAGAGTGGCTGCACCAGTTTGCATTCCCAAGGGTACTGTATTTTTAATTCCAGTTTCTGTATGTTCACTATTAGTATGCAGAAATATAACATATTTTTGTATGCTCATTTTATATCTTGCAACCTTGCTGACTTCACTCACCAGTTCTGAATTTTTGCTAAATCCCATGGTTTTATATATGTAGACCATCATATCATCTTCAAAACAGACAACAGTATTTACTTTCCAATCCATATGCCTTTTATTTCCTTATCTTGCTGAACAGCACTGTCTAGAACTTCTGGTACTACATCTAACAGAAGTGCTAAGAGTCTGCCTTGTTCTCAATTTTAAGGAATAAAGCATCCATTCACTATGAAGTATGCCATTAGCTGTTAAGTTTTCTGTAGCTATTCTTTACCAAATGAGGAAGTTCCCCTCTATTCCCAGTTTTTAGAGAGGGTTCCCCCCGCCCCCATGAACTGGTATTGGATTTTTCAAACACTTTCTGCATCAGTTGATATGACTGTGTGATTTTTCTTCTTTATCCTGCTACTGTGGTTGGATTACATGGATTGATTTTCAAATGCTGTATTAACTTTGCATCCCAGGAATCAACCCTACTTGGTCAAAATACATAATTCCTTTTAGATACTGCTGAATTCTATTTGCTAATATTTTGTGAGGATTTTTATATCTATATTAATGAGAAATACTGGCCTGCACTTTTCTTTTTTGCACTTTGGTTTTGTTATTAGGGCAATACTGGCCTCATAAAATGAACTGGGAACTATTTCATCTTCTATTTTCTGGAAGAGAGTATGTAGAATTGGTGTTTAATTCTTTAAAAATTTGGTAGAGGGGCACCTGGGTGGCTCAGTCGGTTAAGCATCTGACTTTGGCTCAGGTCATGATCTCACGGTTTGTGGCTTCAAGCCCCGCGTCAGGCTCTGTGCTAACAGCTCAGAGCCTGGAGCCTGCTTCAGATTCTGTGTCTCCTTCTCTCTCTGCCCCTCCCCTGCTCATGCTCATGCTCATGCGCTCTCTCTCTCTCTCTCTCTCTCAAAGATAAAATAAAAACATTAAAAAAAAATTTTTTTTTTTTAATTTGGTAGAATTCTCCAGTAAAACCATTTGGGCCTCAAGATTTCATTTTAGGAGTATTTTTGTTGTAAATTCAATTCCCTTAATAGTAAAAGGGCTATTCAAATTATCTATTTCATATTGGATAATAGCCTACACTTTTCTATGAATTGGTCCATTTCATCTAAATCATCAAATTTACATGTATAGGGTTTTTTGTACTATTCCTTTGTTATCCTTGTGATACCCATGGGACCTGTAATAATATCCTAGTTCATTCCTGACAAATTAATTTGTGTCTTCTCTTTTTCTGTCAGTCTTGCTAAAGGTTTATCAATTTTACTTATCTTTGCAAAGAACCACCTTTGTGGTTCACTGATTTTGTCTATGGTTTTTATTTGCAATTTCATTGATCACTATTTTTACCTTTATTTCCTTCCACTTGCTTAAGGTTTATGTTGCTCTTTTTCTAGTTTCTTGGAGTGGGAGCTTAGAGTGTTTATTGATTTGGGACTTTTCTGCTTTTCTAATATAAGTATTCAGTGCTATAAAAATTTCTGTCAACATGCTTTGGCTGTGTCCCATCCATTTTCTCCCCATCGATTTTGATATGTTCTTTTGTATTCATTCAACAATATATTCAACAAATTGATGTTTGGTGTATACAAATCTAGACCTGCTGTGTGTTATTGGTGGATTGACTTATCATTAAATAATGTTCCTTTCTTACTCTGATCGTTTTCTTTGCCTCAAAGTTTACTTTATGTTTTCTGGTTTTTTCTCTCTGTTTTTTGTTTGTTTTCTTTTGCCTGCCTTACTGTGTGTTACTTTAACATTTTGTAGAATTACATTTTGGTTTATCAACAGTGTTTTTTTAAAAATGTATCTCTTTATATAGCTTTTTCAGAGTTTGCTCTAGTTATTATATATACATAACATCACTGTCTCCTGGTGTCATCATTTTACCATTTCAAATGAAGTGTAGAAAACTTACCTCTCCTTATGTCCCTTTACATCCTCTCATTTATTACATAATTGTCTTAAGTATTTCCTCTACATACATTTAGAAATAGGTAAGAGAGTGTTACAATTTATGTTCAACCATAAAACATAATTTAGAACACTGACTAGGAAAGGCGCCTGGGTGGCTCAGTCGGTTAAGCACCTGACTTTGGCTCAGGTCATGATCTCACAGTTTGTGGGTTCGAGCCCCGTGTCGGGCTCTGTGCTGACAGCTCAGAGCCTGGAGCTTGCTTCAGATTCTGTGTCTCCCTCTCTCTGCCCCTACCCCACTCATGCTGTCTCTCTCTTAGAAATAATTAAACATTAAAAAATTTTTGGAAAAAAAAAAACCACTCAACAGGAAAAAAAAAAGTATTTACTCATATTTTACCCTTTTCATTGTCCTTCCTTCCTTCCTAATGTTCTAAGATTCCTACCTTTAATATTTCCTTTGTGTTTAGAGAACTTAACTTTATTCTTTTAGGGTAGATTAACTAGTGACAGATTCTCTTAGTGTTTACTCATCTGAGAATGGCTTGATTTCCTCTTCATTTTTGAAGCATATTTTCACAGGATATGGATTTCTGGGTTAACACAATTCTTTCAGGACTTAAAAAACGATGTGCCATTTTTTATGGACTCAATGGTTTTTTCTGATGAGAAATCCATTATCACTAAACTGTTTTTACTCTATAGGTAATGTTTCCCTCGCACTGTCTTCAATTTTTTTTTTTTTTTTTTTTTTTGGTCTAGTTTTTAGAAGTCTATGAGGTGCCCTGCCATGGATTTCTTTGGATTTGTCCTTTTTTTTAAGGATCTAGATTCTTCAATCTGTAGGGTTATGTCTGGCTATCATTTCTTCAAATACCTTTTGGCTTCACCCTCTTTCTCCTCTTCATCTGTGACCCTAATGCCACATGTTAGAACTGTTGATTTAGTCTCATAGGTTCCTGTCACTGCCCACTTTTTCCCTCATTTTACTTTCTATTTAGCCTGGGTAATTTCTATTGACCCATCTTCAAATTCACTATTTCCTCTGTCTTATCATTCTGCTGTTGAGCCCACTGAGGTCTGTTTTCACCTTTCTTAACTGTATTTTTCAGTTCTAAAGCTTCCATCTGGTTTTTCTTTATATCTACTATTTCTTTGCTGAGACTTCCTACTTTTTTGTTTGTTTCATATGTGCTTGTAATTGCTCACGGAAGTATTTTTATGATGGCTGTTTCCAAATCTTTGTCAGATAAGTCTGGCGTCTGTGTCATCTCAGTGTTGGTACCAGCTGATTATTTTTTCTCCACGATTTTCTATTGAAACCTGGATATTTCAGACATATTATAAGACTCTGCATCTCATACAATGTTGTATTTTAGAAGTCCTTTCCTGACATGATTCTGATGGCGGAAAGAGATAATCGGTCTGTTACTACCAGGTAGCAATGGAAGTTCAGGTTCCCTTTTTGGCTTTCACGGCTACCTGAGGGAGGAAAGTGGGACTCCTGGTTATTGCTAGGTAGGGGTAGGAGATCAGGCCTCTGCTGATACCACCCTGGGAAGAACAGAGGCCCCTCATTACTGTTCCTCATGTAGCTTTCACTTTACACCAGGTGAGAGGTGGCTTCATTATCACTGGGTAGTGGGCAAACCCGGAATCTCTACCAGCCCTCCTCTAACATTACCACAGTGGGGAAAGGAAGGGGAGCCTCTTTACCACCAGGCAGGGCTCAAAGTCCAGGCTTCCCAAGTGATCACAATTGATATGCGTCATTTCAGCCCAGTGGGGATACAAGTTCCAGATCCCCACTTGGCCATTTCTGACACCACCCCAACAGGGGGGATGCAGCACCTCAATGCAGCCTTGCAAGAATGAAAGTCTAGGCACCTCACATGGTCTCTGCTAGTGGTGGTGGGATAGTGCCAAAGTTTTTCTGTGGGGTTAGCTGGAGTAGAGTGGTTATTGTCTAAAAGTTTTCTGTCTTACTAAGCTGCCCATTTCATAGTCCTTTGCTCAGAAAGACCACACTTTTGTTAAGTTTGTTTTTTGTCTGTGCCTACTAACTTTGCTGAGTTGCCCATTTCACTAACATCCAGTCTGGAATATGTGAGGAAAAGAAAGTACAGGGAATTCACCCACATAGTCATTGGATCCCACAGTCATTAGCGAGTCCTCCTTCTACTCTCCAGTGTCCAGTCTTCTTGTTTGTTTTCTGTATAACATCCAGACTTTAGTTAGACTTAGCAGAAAAAATAGGGAAAAGGATCTCAATTCCATCTTTCTACAAGCAAAAGTGCAACACTTGTAATCTGACTATCATTTAGGCAATATTTTTGCCACACTGTTTATTTAAATAAAGGATAAGGTCCTATTAATACAGCTCAACCCAATGTTCCCTCAATGAGCAAATACCCAAATACTGATGCTTCTGTGTTCTCAATAAGGACAGTTTACCCATATATCATCACAGAAAATATTATTTAGGAAACTTAAAAAATAAGTATTTGTTTTGTACTTGTTTTTTAAGGTTCTCTCAACATCTACTCAATTTGGACAATCTCCACAAATGTTCTCAAAAATATTTTCCCTAAAATTATATTTTTCCAATGGCAAGTCAACCTAAGAATTCTGACTGGCAAGCTTAGGATAAGTTCAGGAACTACCTTGATTACAAAATACACTTGATGTAATAAACAGCCATTAGTTTACAAAGTGTGTGGCGTCTCATAACAATGACTTCTAAAGCATCCTGTTGAACTTGTTTTTCAAGGAGTGACAATGAATTTGAGCAATCCAGCCATACCATCTTCACGGGTTGACCTTGAAAACACCATACACACACCCACATGCAGGATGAGTCTGGCTACACACAACCCAGTAGAGTTAACTAGACACGAAGGGATCACATCTTGGTATTACTACTCAGATGGTTAAGTCAGCATCTTCCTTGCAGCACCTCCCCCCCTTTTATTTAACTCTTTTTTAAACCCACAGGAAGTTACAAAAATGGTAGAATCCCATGTACCCTTCACTCAGCTTCTCCCAATGATGATATCTTACATAGCGATAGCACAATATCAAAACCAGGAAACTGCCCCTAGTACTTTACTGTTTACTAGACTACAGACTCCTTTATCCTTTTTTTTTTTTTTTTTAACATTTATTTATTTGGGGGAGAGAGATGAAGTGTGAGTGGGGGAGGGGCAAAGAGAGAGGGAGACAGAGAATCCAAAGCCAGCTCTGTGCTGACAGTGGAGAGTCCAATATGCGGCTCAAACTCACAAACCACAAGATCATGACCTGAGCCAAGGTCAGAAGCTTAACTGACTGAGCCACCGAGGTGCCCCTCCTTTATCCTTTTAATTGTTAAGTTACACAATAGTGAACTTTCTCAGAAACTTTCCCTACACTTGGGCATTCTAGTACTAAATGACCAATCCAGACTTCTAACTCAACTGCAAATTAGCTATACATAAGCAATTCTTATACCTACATACCTCATGCATAGAAACACAAAAGTTTGCACCCACACGTGCACAAATTTATGTGAAAACACCAGCAATCCATCCTTTTCATCCAAGTATTAGTTTTCTACTAATTTCTACTTTCCCTTGCTATTACTACATGAAGACTATGTGTAAGTGAATCTGAGGGCTAAAAGAAATCTTTATCTAATGTAAAACTCCCTCCAGTGCTTGAATTCCTTCTACAACATCCCCACCAATGACTCTTCAGCCTTTGCTTGAATCTAATGACAAGAAACAAATAAGTATGATGAAATCCAGTCAGCCTTTGGTCAATCCTAATTCTTAAAAGGCATCTTTAAGCATTAGCTAAACTTTGAAAACTTGTACTCATTTAGTTCTGGTTGTATCCCATGGGGATATTAACAAGTCTTATCCTTGACTACCTTCTTTCCAGGAAAACCAGACATCCTGGTTTGCCTAAGGTGATCTTAGTTTGCACCTCTTGATCTGGCATAATTAATACTTCCTTTCACCCTTAAGATTTGAACAAACAGTATTTAATCATGCTATCCTGGATAGCCCTCCAAAGAAAGGAAGAACACATGCGTTTTTATCAGGTTAACCATACCTCATTTTTTTAGCTATTCTTTGTATGATTTTGAGGGTCTTCACTAGCCTGATTATTCTTGCTCTTAAATGTTCACAAGCTTATTTATATTGCAAGATCCCTAATGCTTAAATTCCTTGTTGTACATATATATTAATGATGGATTTTGTAAGCCCAATTTAAGAACAGAAAATCATTTATTTCCCTTTGAATACCAGACCAAGATACACCTATGGGGCAATGGAACTAGGGAGCAGTCTCACATTATACCAGTAGGTGTCACTCTATATATGATGTATTTAAAATTATTTAAGGTTCAATTTATTCCCTTAACAAATATTTAGTAAACACCCATTAGGTGCCAAGCATGATTCTAGGCACTGAGAACATAAAGAGCAAGACAGACAAGATCTTGTTCTAATGGAGCTTATGGTCTAGATATGGATGAACAAATTTGCTTTATTTACTTCCTATATAAAAGTCTGTAAAATCCTATTCTCAAGGGAAATTTTACTTTCCTAAATTAATAGACAACAACACTCAAAATAACTCATAAAGAACAAATACTGTAATGAAATAGAATCAGACAAACTGTAGTCTGTACAGGCTAGATTAATGTATCCTGTGTATTTTCTGGCCATTTCAATTTATTCAACACTGTTCTTCCAATCTTCCAGCTTCTAAAAGTCAAATGGAAAAGAACTTATCTTTAAAAAAATTCAAACTTTCTGAGGTGTCTGGGTGGCTCAGTTGGTTAAGCATCCAACTCTTGGTTTTGGCTCAGGTCATGAACTCACGGTTCGTGAGTTCGAGTCCTGCATAGGGCTCTGCACTCTGGGGGCAAAGCATGCTTCAGATCATCTATCTCCCTCTCTCTCTGCCCCTCTCTCACTTGCTCTCTCTCTCTCTCTCAAAAATAAACATTTTTTAAAAATTCAAATTTTTAAAAATCTATTCATGTTTTTATGAAGACTTATAAATTTTAAAAGATTATTTGCAAAGCCTATTAATTCCCAAATACATATTTAGTTATCTCTACTTTGAAAAGTTAAATGTCACCTTCTCAACACCAAACATACTCTCCGGGCTAACAGAATAAAGACAGTAGCAAATTATGCATCAGCACAGAATTCTGGAATTCCTCCTCTGCTGAAGGTGCTTGTTTAGATAAACCTGTGAGACTCATAGCTATTAGCAGGATTTCGAGGTGACTCACTCATGATTAGAGCATAGCAATGAAAGGTCATATTTTATCAAAACAAGCAGATCAAAGGGAGGGACAGACATTGCACATCAAAAAAGTATATTTGCTTGCACAGAAATCCAAGAACCTACGAACTATTCAGTTCTTATTTTGCTTCTCTGTACTCTCAAACAGATCATTCTCCAAACTGGAAAAGCTAGGGAGACACGGTTAAAGAAATATTTCAAGCTAAAAAGACCTACTGCTTAGAACTCTTTAAGTCATAATTCAGTTTTATGAATTTATTTGAGAAAAACAGTGCTTATAATAAGACTGAGAGGTTCAGGTAATATTGAACCCAATGTTCCCTTTGGAATAGCTCAAACCATTAGCTCCATCTAAATTACCTGAGATACACTGCATATTGTTCAGTTTTAGCAACGAATCACATGCATACTTTAGCACACAAGAAGTACTCAACGAACATAAAGTTACAAATGACCACTGATGTGCTTCATAAAAGATGGTTAATAGAAAAAAAGGCCTAAATTAATTTATATCTTAATATTAAATATTTTCTTTTACTCTGAAAGGTAAGGTGATGGTTGATCAAATATACTTAAAATACGGTTTATTGTGTGTGATTTTTACTTTTTATTTATTTATTTTTATTGTTCTATTTTTTTTTTTTTTTTTTGAGAGAGAGAGAGAGAGAGAGAGAGAGACAGAGTGTGAGCAGGCAAGAGGCAGAGAGAGAGGGAGACACAGAATCTGAAGCACGTTCCAGGCTCTGAGCTATCAGCACAGAGCCCAATGCAGGGCCCGAACCCAATGAATCGCCAGATCATGACCTGAGCCAAAGTCAGATGTTCAACCAACTGAGCCACCCAGGCGCCCAGTGTGTGGTTTTTAAATTACACTTGTAAAGTCTCTGCCAGTACTGTGAATTTTTGGCATATCTGAGATGTCACCAAATGTGGAAAAAGTCAATAGCAGATATCTTTGTTATCTCTTTATTTTTATTCCAAATACAAAAGTAAAGGAGATGGGGGGGGGGGGGGTAGGGGGGTGGGAGGCATGTGCTGAAAAAAAACACTGTTTTTGGAGTCACAAATCTCTAGGCTTGAATTCCAGTACTACCCTAAGTTAGCCATCTGATTTCTGGGCAAGTTACTTACCCTGTTCTACACATCACTTTCCCAACATGATGCAAAAAGCAGGGTTTCGAGAAGGATTAAACAAGTTGTTTTATATGAAACGCCTGTGTACGGCCGACACATTGTAAGTACTCAGTAAACGGTAGGTCTTAGGAGGGTTCCATTTTCTTTTTGATCATTAGATTGACTATACCAGTTAATGCTGAAAACTACTGACTAACAAGTTTTTGTAACTAACAAAAAGTGTATCCTTACTCTACTCTAGCAGGTTTATAAAACCAAAACCCCTTACTCAACCGAATGCCAACAAATATGCACCTTCTCCGTTAGCTCAAATATATTTTGCATGACCTTACATGAATTGCTTAGATAAAAGCTTTTTCTTTTCTGCTTTTGTTATTTTAAAGTGCAGATGCATTTGAGTCATTTTCTCCTTTTGTTTCATATCCTTAATATCCAAAGCTTCAAAGACATAATGTCAGCATGCAGTCGATTTATGACTGAACTCTTGAAGAGACACTGAAGAATTACCTTGTCAATCACCCCAAGGACTCTGAAGGCCTTCAGCTCCTCGGCAGGGCTCCTTAGGTTCCAAGGGGGCCTTGAACTTAGTGATCCTGGAGGCTAATGGAAGATATCAAAGATTACACATCAATCAGGGAGGTACTTGAAGGAAGACTGCCTGCTGAAGCAAATGCCAGGCCAAAGGAAACTAAATTTATCATAAATCAGAGAATGGAAAGATGAAAGGAGGAAGTTTCTGTTTGTCTGTAATGTAAAATAAAAAAAATAATAAAATCAAAAAGAAAGAAAATCAAAAAGAAAAAGCAAGAAAAAAGTTGCAAGTAAATAAATCATGGTAACATCGAAAACAAAATTTTAAAAAGAAAAAATAATGAGCTGATATAGTTTCTAGAGCAGTAATTCAATTCAAAACTGTACAGCTGTAAGGAAACTTTGTAACAAATGGGTAACTAAGACAACCACCAATCACAGCCTTATATTTACCCCAGATGGCTCAAGAGTAATTTAGAAGGGGGGTACTAAAAAACAATGTTATAATCGATAAACCTGGAGAGAGAGGGAACACAACAAGTCATTCTTTCTCATCATGAAACTACAGTCCTTTAATGTTACTTTATAAATATATACTTATGTATTTTAATACGATTGGCAGATTCAAGTTTAACCAGAACTGTCAACAATGGTGAAAAGTTAAGAAACTCCATCATACAATCAATAATCGTTACAACTAAGATTGTTCAAGCCTAGAAAAGAAATGACTTACAGGAGAAAAAAAATTTGTTTTAATATCTGAAGAGGTGTGATGTGGAAAACTAGGTCTGTTGGCTACAAAAAAGATCAGTGAAAACAGGAAGGGATTATTTCAGTACCACACATAGTAAAAGAATAAACCTTACTCCCTATCCATTGGTCTTAGTTTTTCCATGTCAATCAATAAAGTAAGACACTTTTTGTTGTCTGAAGTCTATCAGAATATGCAGGAACATTGTTCTCCCCGGGAATGGAAGACAACTCTCCTGGTTAATCAAATGTCATGATTAATAGTTATTGAAATACCATTTTTGATACTTCAAGTCCTTGTCCAGACCAATATCACTAGACAGGAAGCTCCCTGAGAACAGGAAATACACCTTATTCATCTTTATACTCTCAGTGCCTTGTGTGTTAGTCAGGAGACAGGAAAAGCAGAAAAGAGAGGAAGGAGGAAGACAGGAGGAAAACAAGGGAAGGAGGTTACACAGATAAATCAGGTGTCATTTACAACTGGAAAAACTACCGTTTGTGAAATTTTCTAAAAGCAGCAATTTTTTTTTTAAAGCAGCAATTCTAATTGCTTTCAAATATTTGTTTGTTTTTAGGTTTAGCAAGCAAATACTAACTTCGGTGTGCCTGAAGAGGTGATGTTCCCCAACTTCCTACTGTACTGCTTGTAGTCTTTCTACTCCACAACACATTCTGATAATTAAAATTAATCTCTCCCTATTCTATTATTAAGGACGAGTAAGAACTGCTTGTGATTTCTGGTAAGAGAACTGTTAAGGAAAAGTTATAGGGGGAAATAATAGTTTAGATGATAATTTATCCATTACATTCATCTTTGAAAATATAGCCAAATGCATCTAACATCCATACCTCCTATTGATTTATACCTTATACCTTCTTACTCACTGATGTCATTGGATCTTTCACTTTTTCCAAAGAAAGATTTTGGTTCACTGTAGTAATCAAGAGCAAAGAGAGCAAACTACAAAATCTTTATAAACTGCACCTTTCAGTGAATAATTACCATGTGTCCACTATGTGCAGGATAACTGAAAGAATATAAACCATCAAAAGGCATGATCCCCTAGCTATAAGAAGTTTATTACTTATTTGAAGAGATAAGCAAAATATATGAAAAAATTAAATAATAATAAAACATTTTTTAAAAATACAAGACTATAGAGATAAGTCACTAGCATATGATAAACTGTGGTCTCAGAAAGAAGTGGAACTAAAAATTATTTTCAATGCTATGTTGAAATTAGGTTAGGAAAGGATATTATATACAGGATTGGAAGGAAACTGGTCTGGTGGGGGGAAAATGTTCAGATTGTAGAACAAAGGAAAATAAAATTATGCACTTAGGGTCTGTCAGTTTTCACAGGCCTTGAATGCCAGGTCTGGACCATATTCTCCAGAGTCTAGAAAACAAGTTTTTGTATGAGAAACAACCTAATGAAAACAGTGATTTAGTAAGGTTACTTCTGCAAAGATGGGAATGGTGAAATTGTAATGGGGAAAGACCAAAGGCAAAGTGATCATTAAAGGTCTCTTTCCACTTTAACCATCTATAAAAGTTTAAGATCAGAGAAATGAACAAAGAAAGATCATGAAATAAAATCATCAATAAGAAATCCTGTATTCCTTATACGCAGCGCTTAAATTGGGTAGAATCCCTATAGATCTATTCCTTTTTTCAGATGGCAAAAGGAAACATAAATCCACAGAATTTTAAGAACAGAAAGAGACAGAGATCAAGTCCAATGTTCTCTCTCTCTTTTTTTTTTTTCAGATGAGAAAACTGAGAAGCGGCAAGGTTAAGCAATTTGTCTAAGATGACAAAACTAGATGATAGATAAGAAGGGATTACATCTTACTTATTAAATATTATAACATTGTTTGGGGAAACTCCAGCCAATGCTAAGGGAATGAGGGATGGGAGAATATAGTGTATTTCTAGGAAACATGGCTGATTTCCTTAATGAGAAAGGTCAAATTTTCACTTACGTATATTAACTACTGTAGCAGAACATGCCTAGAGAAGCAAGGAGCGGGGGGGGGGGGGGGGGGGGGGAAGGGGGGGGAGAGTACATGATGGATCTTATGACAGAAGAATGTACGATGATCCAACAATCTTCAAAACCAAAGACGGCAAATACATATCACTCAACCGTTCAAGCCCACAGCAGATATCTCTGTTAATCTCACACTCTGTCTCACAAGACAGTGTTCTTGGCAGCCATGACCAGGGGATTGGAGTTAACACACTAGTAAAATCTATTTACTATTTCTGTTCTACATTCTCTAAATGGCTAAGTGACACTTACCCTTACTTTGGTCGGTTTCTTTAAAGTTGTCGTTTACCCTGCCCACAGTCCTCTTCACTTGGTATTATTCCCTTTTCTTGATGACATCTACCTCTGTTCTTACCGAGCTGTTAGTGCAGTACTTAAACTTCAACGTGTCTGTGCATCACCTGAGGACCTTGTTAAAATGGAGATTCTGATTCGGTCAGTCTGAGAGAGGCTACGATTCTGCATTTCCAACAAGCTAACAGGTGATGCTGATGCTACTGGTCCACCAACCACTTCCAGAATACGGTTAGCTACCTGTCCTTCACCTAAGAAGAATAAGCCACCATTTTGGAGTGGGGGAAGATAAGGGTAAAAGGAAAGCACTTTACAAAAAACATATCGAGAACGCACACTCTAAAACCTGATGGCTAGCTACACTAGTTTCTTAACTTGGTTTCACCCGTAAATTTTTGGCTTTGCCAAGAATTTCACTGGCAACTTATTAACCCTCAAACCCCATGTCCTAGCCTCTCTTCCATCACATTTCAAGGTGTCTTCACTGTAGTACTATTACTGATGTGGAATGGCCCTGACTGCCATCTCTGCTTTGTCTATGTCTCACTAAAGGTGACACGATACTCATTTTAAAATATTTCCTAAGGAAGAAGTGAGAAATGCCAATAATACCAGTCAACAAAATGCACAACAGAAAAAATATTTTCAGTATCACAGTAATTGTACTCAAAACTCTACAAATATTCAGGAAAGGCATACATTCTACATATTAATTTTCATTTACACCTTGTTTAACTGTATGGCAAAATATGTATTCATACTTTACAAACTACACAGTATTTTATGTCCTAAATTTAGACCATTTACTACCTTTTTCTAAATTTCCATGATCTTGAGTTATTATTCCTAGAGCTAAAAAGAGCAAAAATGATTTTACAAGTCTTTTCCAGGAAAATTCCCTCCGAATATTAATTCTTGGGGCACCTGGATGGCTCAGTCAGTTGAGCATCCGACTTCAGCTCAGGTCACGATCTCGCAGTTCGTGAGTTCAAGCACCACAACAGGCCCACTGCTGTCAGCACAGAGCCTGCTTCGGATCCTATGTCCCCCTCTCTCTGGCCCTCCCCAGCTTGCACTCTCTCTCAAAAAAAAATAAAAATTTTAAAAATATATTAATTCTTAAATCATTCAAAGTCCTCTCCAATTAAAAAAAAAAAAAGGAAAAGAAAAAGGACTCTGTCTCTGTCAGTGAAGACTTTTACTTTAAACAAAAGTCATTTCCTTTTTTTCTGAAACCTGCCCCTTAAGTTTTCCTAGAGCCTATTAATAATGAAGTAATGAAGAAAACCAAGAGTCAAAGAGGGCTCCTTTCTGCCCTTTTTCAAAAAGGATATTACCATGTATGACTGGGAAATTTAGAACTTTTATTTTTACCACAAAAGAGTCGCATAAATAAATTCAATAAAGCAAAAGCTGAAATCACCACAGAAAACTCGGATGGAGTGAGTCATGACCTGGACTTCACCAAAGGGGAACACAAGAATCAACAAAAAATATTTTAAACCAGAAAGGATCCCTTTATTTTCCTAATCAACCAGACTAGAAAGAAGTGTTGGCACATGCATTCAAGATGGAAATTATATCTGCTTTTGCACAGAATTTAAGAGCTAATGGGCCTCAAAAATCATTTATACCAATCCTCTGAATGCGTTGGTTGAAACTGAGTCCCAGAGATGGTTAAAGAAGAAAATAATGAATTCACCACACTAATCAAGAAACTCTAGAAGACATTTAAGTTAAATAATAGATAAGAAAATAATCGAGCTTGTCCCTGACCTAAATAAGGGCCAGGTTTGAGAGCATAAAATACAGAAGTGAAATAAAAAGCATATACTAACCATAAAAGAGAAACATCTTGTTCTAGCTAGAAAAACTGTCCTGTAGCCTCCTTGCCTAACAATTGAAAAAAGTCCTGGCATATCAAATTTGATTCACTAGTTAGTCCTTTTTACCCTTTCTGATACAAGCTCCCATTATTCTACACGGCTCTTATCCTTCTAGCATTTCCTCAATGAGGTACGTATTTTGGGTACACAGGGTTTGCAAAAGCAGAAACTGTCATCTTTTATATAACTCCAAACTATATCTAGTTTGATACTGTATACACACAGAGTCTTAACAGATGCTTAGTGAATTAATATATAATCTAATACAACCAGTTCTTTTTTATTAGATTTCCTTCATTTTATTTTCATTAGAAGCTATGCTCGAAAGGAATTTCTGACTGAAATACTTCATGGTTCCTTTCTCCAAGTCAAACCTACACTTATTTATTTGCCTCATAAATTATTGTTCACAGGGGCACCTGGATGGCTCAGTCAGTTAAGCACCTGACTCTTGATTTTGGCTCAGGTTATGATCTCGCAGCTTG
Source organism: Neofelis nebulosa (assembly GCF_028018385.1). NCBI lineage: Eukaryota > Metazoa > Chordata > Mammalia > Carnivora > Felidae > Neofelis > Neofelis nebulosa. The sequence continues at coordinate 36,865,482 of NC_080796.1, forward strand.
TGAGTTAGAGTCCCACGTTGGGCTCTGTGCTGACAGCACGGAGCCTGCTTGGGATTCTCTCTCTGTCACTCCCCTACTAGCTTGCTCTCTCTCTCTCTCAAAAATAAATAAATAAACATTAAAAAAATTATTGTTCACAGAAGTGATTATGGGAAACTGTAATAGGGGCTGCAGAAGTAGGGAGTTCAAAGGAGTAAGTATAGGTAGAATATTCAAGGTTAACGTTAATGGAAAGAATAGAATACTAGTAATTTTCTAAAACTTTTAGAATATTTACATACAAGATGAATTAGTAAAACAAATAAGTTCATAGAGGCCCATCCTACTTAATACTTTTATAATTGTCCCCAAATATGGGAGTGAGAATGTACACATCAGGATTGCACATAGGGAGGGTTGTCAACCCCACAGAAAATAAGAATTGAATTCAAAGTAATCTTTAGATAAATACTGCATTTTAAAAAGATAAAATAATGAGGAGTTAAAAATAATAATACAGTTAAAACAATAATGATAGAAAATAGGGAAAGATTGGCAAACACAGAATAATTAAGAATCTGAAAATGAAACAGCAGATATCTTATTTAAAACATATTCATTATAGGGGCGCCTGGGTGGCGCAGTCGGTTAAGCGTCCGACTTCAGCCAGGTCACGATCTCGCGGTCCGTGAGTTCGAGCCCCGCGTCAGGCTCTGGGCTGATGGCTCGGAGCCTGGAGCCTGTTTCCGATTCTGTGTCTCCCTCTCTCTCTGCCCCTCCCCCGTTCATGCTCTGTCTCTCTCTGTCCCAAAAATAAAAATAATAAAAAATGTTGAAGAAAAAAAAAAAAAATTTAAAACATATTCATTATATAAGAACAAGTAACAAAAGTATATTACTTCCAAGCTGGAATATAATTTTTTTGTTCTAAAAGTAATGATCAAACACTTCACACAGAAAATTCGCATTAATAAGTATAGTTTTGATAACTGCATTTTTTAAAAGACCATACGCAGAATGAAAAGGACTCAGAAAATCAGCAACAAAAAGTTTAATGGTCCAATGAATCAAGATGAAGTACTGGGCTATTTTTAAACTAGAAAACTGACACATGTTAGAACTGTCAAAAAGTACATAAGCATTAAAAAATACGAAAAAAAAACATACAAAGCAGTATATTAAGGAAGATGAAAAATAGGGCTAAAACTTATTAAGCTACTCTAATAAGCTTGGTTTATAGGCTGGTCTTTTTATGAGGTAATCACTTGAATTGCAGGATTTGTGTGTGTGTGTGTGTGTGTGCGCGCGCGCGCGCATGTGTGTGCACGTATGTGCTTGTATATATGAGTGATTTTTTTTTAACTCACTTAAACCTAACAATAACCCAGAAAGGAGTAACTATTATCCTCATTATTCAGATGTAGAAACTGAAGGTAAGAACTGGAGAGTTCAGTGTCTTGCCCAATCCTCCATTGGTTTCAAGGGACAGAGTTGGGATATGAACAAGCCCACCTGCATCTTAGGTCAATTTAGAAAATAAGCACTTTCTTCCATCTCTAGAAGATATGATTTTTAAATTGTATCCAAAAAAAACCTTAGTTAATATAAAGAAAAAAACCAGAAAAGTTATATATTTGCCAAGTCCAAATGACATAAAAACAATAACAAACTACAATGTTTCCAATGTTTTAAGCATTCACCTGCTTTCTAGACGAGACTAAAGATAGTCCCAAATAACATAAATATCCCTGTTAGAATTATGCCTTTATAATTCTAGGTCACCTATAGCAGCTACCTGTAAGACTTATGCTTTCATAATAAGTTTTAGCGTGAATCAATAAAACTGTACAGGAATCACACAAAAACCATTATTTAACCCTACAAATTTCAAATAAAATTCAGTACAAATTACTGTCATTTTACACATGGATTTTTAGGGGTAGAGGAAGGAACAAAGGGCTAAGAAAGAGGAGAAAGCAAGTCCCATGTTATTCCACTTTTGGTGATCCGCTTTAATGCTTTTCCTCCCACCAATAACTTGTTAAAATATTATTGATAAAATTCCAAAGACCAAAATTCTCAAGCATTCTAATTATAAATAAAGCCAAGAGACAAGTCAGCAAAAAGAGCTAAAGAAAATACAAAATGAAACATAAGACATACCTGAGAGACATCATCAAGTTGAGGTTTTCCATAAAGGCTAGAGAGACTCTCTGCTCGCATTAGATATTCTGCTGTTCTTCTCTTCACAGCTTCTCGACGGGTAGGGCTTGACTCTCCTAAAAGGAGAAAACAAGGACACGGCACGCGAAAAATAAACTTTCATTTATCCAACCTGAAAATTAACTTTCTTTGACCCAGTTCACCACTTGTTCACTTTTTTTTTTAATTGGTTATTTATTTTTGATAGAGAAAGAGTGTGAGTGGGGGAGGGGCACAGAGAGGGGGAGACACAATCCAAAGCAGGCTCCAGGCTCTGAGCTGTCGGCACAGAGCTGGACGTGGGGCTCGAACCCACAAACCGTGAGATCATGACCTGAGCTGAAGTTGGACACTTAACCAACTGAGCCACCCAGGCTCCCCAGCTACTTGTTCTCATTTCTAACTAAAAAGAAGAGAGATTCAAAGTTGGAACAGACATCAAAGTTATTAGTATCAGCAAGGTCTCAATATTACCACTATAAATTTGATTTATCCAAATTCTGAAATTTTCCTATTAAAATATAGAGAGAGAACCTGATACCTTCTATAGGAGGAGTTGATATATAAGAAATGTAGTATAAAAAGCTCTGCATACAGAAGACTAGCCTAGTCCAGGTACTATGCAATTGCCCAACTCAACAAACTGGAACTAAATGCAACAGATGTTTAATAAGAGTCATGACATGGATATGATATGCTGCCAAAGGAGCAAGAAACTGGAGAATAAAATCATTTAGGGTAACTCTGAATTCACTCTGATTTTTGTAAGCTTCATGTTTTTTCATTAACAACAAACTGTCACCCGCGTTACAACTGAAAGTAAGAATGTAACTGAAATGTGTATGTTAACTAGCCGGAATTAAAATAAAGACTTTAAAAAAAGAAAAAAGGAAGAATGTAATTGAAATCCCTGTAATACACAATTATATGAAAACGAACAAGTCATTTACCCTGTCTGGCTCTCAGTTTCTCTAAACAAAGCGTATTCAAAATGGCCTCCAGAATAGTCAAGACTTCAAAACACAGGTGGCCCAGCCCATGAAGTTCTGGGCTCTCTCTTCTCCAGAGCAGGACAATCCTATGCTCTTACCCATCTTATATACCTGTGATACATTTCATTTGAAGAAACGATTCCATGACTGAAAGTTAAAACATTTGAAAAACTACTGTAGTATACAATCTCTAAGGCTCCTTTCATAAATAATATTCTATATTTTCACGACTCATTTTTATCTAAGCACTTCATACACGGTACTTTTTTTTATAATTCACCCTATGCATCTTCTGAATGAAGTTAACCAAAAAGCAAGTATCATACAGTGGAAAGCACCCTTGATTACATTCTAGAAACCCTGGTTATCTAAATTCTGGCTCTGCCTCCCTAGTCATGTGACCGATGATACACCATACTTCAACTCTCTGACCCTCTTCCTCATTCTCTAAAATGGAAACATATACTTCAAATGACTGCAGAGATTAAAGGAGACAATATACATAAAAGATACTACGACAAAGACAGCTGTATATAGGAAACACTAAATTGTAAAGGTTTTTGATCTTGGTTTTTCTGTAAACCAAGTCCTACAAAATAATGTTTCTGTTTTGCTGAAGTGAACTGAACTGAATTACAGTAAAGCACGCATTCTTCCCCAAAAGATGACGACTAGAAAAACCTTATTTCTGCCTGGAATAGCATCTTCTATTTCTTCTGAGAAATGCTCCCTTCCCACCTTCGTAGCCCTTCACCTTCAGCCACCACTACCATCACATAACAGGGTGGTCTGAATGAAAACTGCTAGTGTGCTTCAGATCTCAGTCCTCCTGTCCCTTATTACTACATAGTCAAGGGTGAGCCCTCTGTCACAAGCTGAGCCAATCACAAAATCCCGCCCTCTTGGCCACAGGTGGAGAAGGGAGGAATTGGCCCAAAACAAACTGGGCCAATCAGTCCCTCTTTGCTATTGACGCTGGAAATAAGAGGACTGGGAACTGCCAACAGCCACAGTCTCTGCCAATGCGCTAAGAGCCAATCAGAAAGAAGGAATTTAACAGAGGGAAGCAGTTATGAGAGACAAAAAAAGGAATCCTGGTGCGACTGGGGTCCCAGATTTCAGCCAAACCTACATTCCTGCCATTCTTTGCCTACTAGAGTTCAAATGTGGATTTTCTCGCATGCAAACTGAAGAATCCAGACCGAATAGAGCCCTCAAAGGAAACCGGCAACAGAGTTTGGGGTGCAGTTTTGCTTAAAAACCTTCCTTTCACAGCTTATACATGACTGTTCCATCTCTTCCCTCCTTTATGAATACTTCAAAACTGTAACTAGTCTTGGGGGCTGGGGGGTGGGGGTGGGGGGGGAATCTCTATTGCTTTTTAACTATGGAACAGTCTACATTTATTAACTCTCCAACACCTCAAACTTCAATTAAAATTAAAATGTTTAAATTTCAATATGATCCCTCTCTGTCCTTAAAATATATTTAATTTCTAAACTCAAGCTTTTATTTTTATATAATCTATCTGTGAAAGCTACCTAAGCAACTGAAATATGTTGTGAAGGTAAAATGTGCCACAGAAATAAGAAACATTTACTATTTCTACACATTACTCATCCTTTAGAGTTTACCTTTCATGGACTTAGTCTAACGGCTGCTCCCATTATCATTAGTGTTTCTCATACCAGGTTATACCTTTTCATGCCCTAATTTAAATCCCTCATTTAAAATTTCTTATTCATCGTAGGCTAAGATGTAACAGAAACTATGGCAATTTATTTAATGCAGTGTGCTTACAAGCCTTAATACAACCTCAAAATTTGTTTTCATTCCAAAAAATCAATTTGTTTCCCAAAATAATTTGAAATTCAAAAACGCCAAGGCCGTGGAGCACCTAATGCAAGCTGGAGTTAAAACCGTATTTTGTAATCAAATCATTGTTTTTTAAACTTTTGGTGCCTCTGCTGCTTTCTAGGCAGTCTCCATAGTAACAGAGAAACAAAACCGGAAGCCAGCAGTTGAAATGGACGCCTGCTGCTAATAGTGGTTCCGCTTCCATGGAAACAACAATGGAGTGATGGAATACTGGAAGGCTTTTTAAATGTAACCTTAAATATACATACTATGCCTCCTTCCTTACCAGCCCCTTAAAACTAGGTCACAAGCACTGCTGCTCAACAGCGGCAGCCAAGGATGAAAATCACCTCTTGCGGATTTTTACTGCTGGACACTTACTGAGGTCTGTGAGTACGAGGAAGAAAAGATTAATCGATAGATTTCTGGAATGATTTTAACTGATCAAAGTATTGATAAGTATGACTTGAAACAGATTTTAACTGATTAAAAATTTTAAGTAGACCCTAACCCTAATTTCTTAATCTTCCTGTTAAGACACAAACACAGCCCATAATGATTATTTTTCCAGGAAAACCAAGTTATCTGAAATTCAACTTTTAATCCCATTATAGGTCTTCAGCTATTACCTCTTCAGTATTATACCCAGGTAGACACTTACTAAATGCATTTCTTCTTCTTCTTCTTTTTTTTTTTTTTTTTAGAGAAACAGTGCATGCATGAGCGTAGAGGAGGAGCAGAGAGCGAGGGAGAAAGAGAATCTTAAGCAGGCTCCACACTCAGCACAGAGCCCAATGATGCAGGACTCCATCTCACGACTAGGAGAACATGACCTGAGCCGAGATCATGACCTGAGCCGAAATCAAGAGGGAAACAGACGCTTAACTGATTGAGCCACCCAGCAAATGCTTTTAAAAATGGATACATATTTTACATTCTAGTACCTTCAGTAAGTTTCTCTACATTTCTGTTAATTTCAGATACAGTAAGAATATCCACTGGGCTCTGGCATCGAAAAGAGAAAACCTACTCCCCTTATCTACTACCCTTTATGTCAAGAAGTCCCACTGTGCCAAAAACATGTGTTATGTATACTGTGTCAACCTGTACTTCTTCACCGTACCAATTTCTGATCAGGAGAGAGGATGGGTATAGGGTGATTATAGAGTCTGATCTGTGAAAGAATCGGGTGTAGCTGAATAGAAATGAGGAGAAAGTCCAAAGTTGTTCTTGAAATTTTTAGAAACACTGGACTGCCTGGCCTGCATTTCTCAGAGCACCAACTCTGACTTGCTACTAAGTTTTACAGAAGGCACAGTCTATACATAACGGAATCACAAAATTCTAATTGATTCAAGAAGCCATCACTACTTGGCACTCCTTTCATTACATCAGATTCTAGTTACAAGAGATATGTTACCTTCCTGACACAGCTAAGAAATTAAGGCTCAGGGATGTGGAATGTCTTTCTCAGTTAAAAAGTTAATATGAGAGACCAAAACTGAAACCAGGTCTTATGATACCACACTCCAGGTGACTGAATTTGAAGTGGATTATGCTACTGTTACTGAGTAGAACAAGAAAAATACAGAGCACGGGACAAGTACAAGTGAGTATGGGAACGAAGAGGACGAGAAAATAAGCATGAAGAGTTGAGACAGGAGCCTATCAGACAACACAGCAGAGGAGAATCAGACAGAAAGAGACTGGAAATGACAGACAAGGACACACGAAAATGAGAGCTACAAAGAGGTATACATTTCACACAGTGTGCAAGAGAGTGGGCCTTTCTGAGAAAAAGTGGTCTCTCAAAACATCCTTGTTACCCAAGGATTTCTTTGGAAAACACAGGTCTTTTCTCCTTTACCCATAAAAAAAAAAAATAATAATAATAATAATAATAATAATAATAATAATAAAATAAAATAAAAAGACATTATTATTCACAGCACTAGTGAAAATCAGCTTCACAAACCAGAATAAAAAGTAGTTCTTCCAAGTCTGTTATTCTACCCTTAGTCACCAAAAAGAATATAGCTAATGCCTCACTGGTTCAACAAAAGAAAATCAATGCTGAAGGAAAAACTGGCCATGTTAGACTACTTGGAAGACAGTATGCCTACATCTGTATTTCACGGAAAATCTTAAGGGATTTTTAAGACTATTTGAACTATACTTGATTTTTGCCACACACACAGACTTTAATCCTTGCATAAGACCCTACTTTAGGCACATCTTATATTCTTATCTCTGTTTCTCTACTCCAACAAACACTCTCCAGTAACCCCTACGCCACTATATTCTTGGTCAAACATGCCTGATTTTTACTCAGATTTATTACATTAGAAAGAACATTCAAATCATCCTGGCTTTAAGGGAATGAGTTTTTGTTTATTGGTGCTTCCCTTTTTTTTTCTTTTACTTTTTTCTTTTTTTTAATGTAACAACTTTAGTAGCAAAAAGAATACGATGGCCTTGGTGGTTATAGTTGCTTTTTTTTTTTTTAGTGCTGATTTATTATAGTTAATGGGTTTTTTTGTTCTTCTCAGGTATAGCCTACCATTTCTGACTTTTGCTAAGTGTTCTGACAACAAAAGGCAACCTTGAGAAAAACAGTAATTTATGGTTCTACATGTCTACCACAACTGGGGCCATCAGCCTTTCCACATATAACAAAACCGGGTCAGTCAGGGAATCTGCTTCCCATTTGCATTTAACCAACTCCATATTAATGTCTTTTCAAAACCAAGTGTTATGTGACCCCAAAAGTCCAAAGAGTCACCAAAGAATAGTAAAAGCAAAAGTCATAATAATATTCATGTCCAGGCATTGCCTCAATTAGGACTCCTTTCAGTGTTGCTTAGTAGTTTTTCTATCAGTTAATACTGAATGAAAACTAACACATCATTAGATCATAGAGTGTTAAATGCCTACAGAGACAGTCTTCTACATTCAACTATTTCCTTCCTGTTCCCTAATCCATTTTTTGTTTTGCATTTGAAAGGGGAGTGCCCAAAAAACTAGTCAATCCCCTCAAAACAACATCACCTGGCCAGTCTCTTTATGACAATAAACTCTTGTCTAGATAGACAGACAGACAGTCAATCCCTAAGTGTCCCTTATGCTGTTATCCATGGCTTCTAAAAGATTAAGATAAAAAGTTTAAAAGGAGATTGAGACACCCTGAAGGAAAAGGAATGAAGAATTAAAACTTAGGAGCAAAAATTTTGCCTTCTGAGATGGAATAAAAATAAGGGAAAATACGGAAATGAAACTCCACATAGACTAAGAATTGTTTATCTACTATACTAGTAAATACGAAAGTCCCCCAAGCCGCACAAAGGCTTTTGCTCATTTCTTTCACCGGCTCTAAGTGAGACATCTTAAGAAGTGGCAAATCCATGGAGGACTCCAACAAACTGTTTTCTTGATATCATGACGTTGGATAACATATTTTCCTTTAAGACGATGTAAAGCAATCAGCAGAATTGCTGATTATAAGCAGTTAATTCTTCTTTTTTTTTTTTTTTTTTAAATTTTTTTTTTCAACCTTTTTTATTTATTTTGGGGACAGAGAGAGACAGAGCATGAACGGGGGAGGGGCAGAGAGAGAGGGAGACACAGAATCGGAAACAGGCTCCAGGCTCCGAGCCATCGGCCCAGAGCCTGACGCGGGGCTCGAACTCACGGACCGCGAGATCGTGACCTGGCTGAAGTCGGCCGCTTAACCGACTGCGCCACCCAGGCGCCCCCGCAGTTAATTCTTCTGAATCCTAGAAGTTTCACAGACTCCTTAAATGCATCCCCACCTTAAAAAATTAAACTACTAGTGTATATCAGAATTAGACAGACTCCATTCCATTTCCAGATTTATTTAACATGAAGATATTTATCTCCACATTTAAACAATTCAGACTGTGCCAAGCGACACTCCCACAGTGTATCACATTCGAAGCCCATTTCAGGATAACAAAGAAACTCCTCCCCAACAAGTAAGGATATACATATTCCTGCCCCTCCTATCCTCTTCAGAAGGCAAAATGCCTACTAGTTACTGAGCATCTATGATGTTCCAGACACAGTTATCTCAATGTTTACAGTCATTTCAATGTTATCACAGAACATCACATATAGAAGACCCTCAATAATATTTTGTTAAATAAATGAATGGGAAAGCAAATGAATGACTTTGCACCAATACTACCTGGTCTGATAACAATGCCTTCATGCCTAGAGATATTCTAATTACCTCTTTCTATAACTGAATGCCTTTCTCTAACTTAACTAGTTACAGTATATGTATTTCAGAAAATGTCATCTATAATTATTGTCTTCATCATCTATGCAGGTGAAATCATACAAAAGGAATATGGAGGAACATGGTGTAGAAGTGGCATGATTGAACTAAAAGGACAATCTACTTTAATTTTATGAAAAATTGTCATGACAGCATCATGGAAACACAAGCACAGATACTCTACATAATTTTAAACCACTATGTAAAACAGAATGAAGTCTATGAACTTTTTATTGTTTGACAATTACAATTTTGGAAAACCTGTTTCTTAACAGTTTAGAAAAGTACAAATGCCTGCATAACGACCTGGTTATTTTTCAAATGAAACACACTTTGAGACCACTAATGACAAAACAGTAAGCTCATGAGAAAAAGCAGATTTACATTTTCAAAACTTCCTATAAGAGAATAGATAAACTGAACTTCTGTGTAATTTACATAAGACTCAATATTTAACTATTACGATTAACTAAGCTGTAAGTTCAATAAAACTATGTAACTCAAGTAATCATGAAATAATGATCGACTGTTTCTCAAAGTGCCTAACTGCTAGTACTGAAATAAATGAAATAAATGAATAAATGCCAGTAGTTTTTCCACTAAGGATTTTTTAGTTTTGTTCAGATTCATAGATATCTGGGGTGCCTGGGTGGCTCAGTTAGTTAAGCCTCTGACTCTTGATTTCGGCTCAGGTCACGATCTCACAGTTCATGGGTTAGAGCCCTCCACCGGGCCCTGTGCTGACAGTAGGGAGCCTACTTGAGATTCTCTCTCTCTCCCTCTCTCTCTGACCCTCCCTTGCTTGCGCACGCTCTCTTTCTCTCTCTCTCAAAATAAATAAACTTTAAAAACATTGTTTTTAATTACAAAACATAAAATACTCATAGATATCTATATTTCTTCTGACCAGAATTAGGCCTTTTCCAGTAATCACAGGAATTAAAATCAACCCTCTCATTTTAATGTTTTTAAACTGTGTTGCTAAAGATATAAAAATGTGAGAATACTGATGACCGAGACCATCTAATAAAAAACCCTTCGAGAATCCTCATCTCTCTCTCTGCTTTTGCAATAGAGCAGCTGTGCCTCACACAGATTCACATGAATGAAAATATTTAGACGAGAAACCACCCACTTAGTTTATTTTCCATACGACTTTCCTGTAATTATTTTGTAAACTGTTCACACAACAATACATAAAAACATCTGCAAAAACAGGTAATTAATGTGTCAAGCCAAACTAATGCATTTTTTATGGTGTCCATGCTTCGTCAACTGTAATTATAACTCTTTTTTAAGCAAATGATGATGTGTTTGTTGCAATGTGCAAGTGGTTATTTTAGATGCTCTGTTTACCGTTCATACAATCTGAATATAAAACTCCACAGCTACTTTACCCTATATCAATGTTTTACCTAGCTTTTTGCAGAAGCAGGAGAGTGGTTCTCTTTTCCAAGCTATAATTTCCAGTGAACAGTTTTGTCATTAAAACATGAAACTCTCAACAGGAAAGTTGATACCAAAATACCCAACAATTCAAGAAACATATGACAGAAAATGATTCACCCAGACTTTCTTCCTGCAGTTATAAACCTATGGGAATTATAGCACTTTATGCCCATCAGCTTGCAGGATACTAAGCCTCCTGAATATGAGAAGTTCAGAAGGTTTGCTATTGCTTTTAATGTATAATATCCATTCCATCTAGACCCACCAGACACATGTATCTGACATGAGACCGACAAATGAAGAACCAAATCCTGCCCAAAGTATATTGTTTTGTATCCATACGCTTTGGTTCTACTAAAGGGAAGGTCATGTTCATTATTATTATTACTACTACTACTACTACTACTACTACTACTACTACTACTACTATGTACTAACATTGCATACCAATCATCATCCTCAGATGGCCATTCCTTAAGGCCCAAGGTTTCTATTCTATAAAGTTCTGTTTCCAGAACCAATAAAATCTAAAATGAAGGAAAAAGCACAACCCTTTAATATTTTGGTAAGGTCCTTTTTCTTTTTAAAAAAGGCAATTTTTAGGGGTACCTGGTGGCTCAGTTGGTTGAGCGTCCGACTTCAGCTCAGGTCATGATCTCATGGTCCACGAGTTCGAGCCCCACATCAGGCTCTGTGCTGACAGCTCAGAGCCTGGAGCCTGCTTCAGATTCTGTGTCTCCCTCTCTCTCTGCCCCTCCCCCCACTCACACTCTCTCCCTCTTAAAAACAAATAAACATTTTCAAAAAATTTTAAAAAAGCAATTTTGAAAACATCTATGATGATTACCTACAGTACAGAAAAACCCTCATAATAAAGAACTCTTAGAAAACAAAGGCTTATTTATTTTCACAACCAAAGTTTTTAGAAGCAGTGCAGAATTCACCCTTCCAGGTCCAAGTTTATGTAACTATTTTGATATAAATATTTCTAAACTGAACTACTCCATCCTTCCCTTGAATATTAGCTACTGTGATATGCTAAAAGTGCCTATCTATCCTCACCTTGTTCCCAATAAGAACATGAGGAAAGTATTACAGAAAATCAAATAATAGTTTCCCAGCTGCCAAGCTTTAGTTTCAGGCCAAACCCTTATTGTGGAGAATTGGGGTTGGGTCTGATCAAAACAGAACAGAGCTCCAGTTCCAAGGATGGTGGAAGAGGAAAGACGTGACTAAGACAAGGTAAGGGAATAGGACAGAAACGTATTTATTAAAGCCAGAAATCAAACTCAGGGTCAGATGAGCAATAAGTCTCAATACTGAGTTCCACTATTTATAATGATTGCTACAAATATAAAATGTAATAATAAACATAATTAATGCCATTTCATAAGGCTGAATTCTAAACATTGTCAAACCTTTGGGACAAATAGACGGATATTGGTGCAGAATATTGATATACCAGACAAGAGGCATTTAAACCTATTTGGTATTTTCAAAAGCTACCTTAATGCATACTGGCTGTTTACTACACATACTTTAGGATTCAACTTATTTATCACCTCCTGCAGAAGCCTTCCCTATAAGCCTTCTCCTTCTCCCTGGTCAAGTGCCCATTTATACTGATCTATAGAATCATTCTCATTCAAAAATATTTATAGACAATTTCCTAGGTTAACTGGCACTGTGCTAGGAAATACACTGAATGATAAAATGCCTTGCCTTCAAGGATATTACAAGTAAATAAAGAGATATTCATTCAGTAAATAACCACACAAATAATTATTTCATTGTAAATATGATAAGTACTTGAAGCAAAACAGTGTGCAATGACAACAAAGTTCAGGAAATCTCTTCTGGTATGAACAGAGGTGAAAAAACGTTCACTTGAGGAAATATCATTGAAACTGAGACCTGATGAACAAGGAGGAAATATCAGTTGAAAAAGCAGAGTAAAGCACTCAAACAGAGCACAACTTTTGCGAAAATTTGAACATGGGAAGGGCCACAGTGTCTTCTAGGAAGTAAAAGAAGGTCACTGTGGCTAAAAAAAAAAAAAAATAAGTGACTAGGACTGATTCAATATGAGCCTGGAGAAAAAGGCAGAAACCGAATCATTCATAGCCTCATAAACCGTAATATCTTTGGGTCTTATCCTCAAAGCAATGAGTTTAATGCAAGAAACTGACATGATGAAGGTTCATTTTCAAAAGATCAGTTAGACTATTGGTACAAACAGAATGGTTTAGAATCAAGCAAGGATGACAACAAGTCAAGTATATTTTAACAATAAAAACACAGAAACTGTAACAAAATCAAATAGAAATTCTGGGATTAAAAAGTACTCAACAGCACACTGAGATGACAGAAAAAAAGAATCAACAAATTTAAAGATAGATGAGTAAACATTATCAACTATGAATACATTAAATAATAAAAAAGGGAGGGGGGACCAGGCTAAGAAATCTGTAGATACCATCAAGAACAATAAAATATATATAATGTAGTCCAAGAAACAGAAAAAGGAGAGAAAAGGCAGAAAATTTAAGAAATAATATGTGAAAACTTTCCAAATTGATGAACATTGACGTACATATCCAAGAAGACCATCAAATACCAAGAATAAAACAAACGCCAAGAAGGATAAACCCAGAGATCCACATCTAAACATATAATAGCCAAACTATCAAAAGCCAAAACAGAAAATCTTAAAAGAAGCAAAAGATAAGCTCATTTCTTCTCCAAACTGGTTTAAAGAATAAGTCCATTTAGACAATATAAGACTACACTACAGGACTTATATACAAGTGGAACATATATGACAATACTAGCAAAAAGATGTAGGAAGAGATCTATATTGAAGTAAAATTCCTATATATTACTAGAATTAAGGCAATGAAGTAGAATATTTTAAGTTAAAGTACTTACTACTATAATCTTCAGAAAAAACACTATGAAAAATAAAAACTCAAAATGTTATAATCTACCAAAAAAAAAAGAGAATAAATGGTATACTAGAAAAAATAATCTACTCACGACACAAGGCGGCAAAAAACAAAAAGGATAGGAGACATAAAAAAAACAAACAGAGAGGCGCCCAGGTAGCTCAGTCGGTTAAGCACACGACTTCAGCTCAGGTCATGATCTCACAGCTCATGAGTTCAAGTTCCATGTCAGGCTCTGTGCTGACAGCTCAGAGCCTGGAGCCTGCTTTGGAGTCTGTGTCTCTGTCTCTCTCTCTCTTTCTCTCTGCCCTTCCCCTTCCTGCTCACGTTCTGTCGCACTCTCTCAAAAATAAACATTTAAAATTTTTTTAAAAAACAAAGAATTAAAAAATTAATAATAAAATTTAAAAAACCAAATAGCAAAATGTCAAGCATAAGTCTAACCACATTATTAAGTATGTTAAATGTATATGGATTAAAAATGCCAATGAAAAAGCAGAGATTATACAGCTAAATTTGTTTTAAAAAAAGATCCAATTGTATCCTGTTTACAGGAGACGTATTTTGATTCAAAAAAACAAACATATTAAAAGTAAATAACTTGGGGCGCATGGGTGGCTCAGTCGGTTAAGCATCAGACTCGATTTCAGCTCAGGTCATGATCTCACAGATTCGTGAGTTAGAGCCCTGTGTTGGGCTCTGTGCTCGCAGTGTGGAGCCTGCTTGGGATTCTCAATCTCTCCCTCTCTCTCTCTCTCTCTGCCCCTCCCCTGATTGCACTGCCTCTGTCTCTCTCAAAATAAATAAACTTTTTTAAAAAAGAAAAAAAGTAAATAGTTTTAGTAATATCCAACAAAACAGATGTTAAGAAAAATGTTACTAGAGACAAAAACACTTTATAATGTTAAAAGTTAGTCAGAAAGATAAAACCGTTATAAACATGCATGCATCTAATAAAAGTCCTAAAACAGATGAAGCAAAAACAGAAACAGAAGGAGAATTTCAAGTTGAATAAAAATACAAGCAACATAATCAAAACTTATGAGATGCAGCAAAAGCAGTGCTTAGAAGGACTTTATAGCTTTAAAGACCTATGTTGAAAAGATCGCAAATCAATAACCTAAGCTTTCACCTCTTAAGAGAAATAATGCTAAACAATGAAGAGTGAAATACACAAAAAGAAAGCAGGAGAAGCAGAAACTAATGAAATAGAAGATTAAAAAATAGAAGACAAACAAAATTAAAAGTTGGTTCTTTGAAAAGTTCTGATTGACATTTATCTAGACCAAAAAAAAAAAAAAAAAAACCCCAAAACAAAACAAAAACAAAAAGACACCACAATCAAAATAATGAACACATCCATCACTCTCAATTAACATTTTTTTTTTTAAGTAGGTTCCACGCCCAAGGTAGAACTTGAACTCAGGACCCCAAGATCAAGAGTCACATGTTCTACTGACTCAGCCAGCCAGGCACTCCTCATTTGACAATTCTTTGTTTTGCCTTCATTTTTTAAATACACTTTCATTGGGTACAGAATTCACTTGATAGGCTTTTTTTCTCTATGCATGTTAAAGGTGTTAATCAATAGTTTGCATTGTTTCTAACAAGAAACCTGACATCATTCTCATCTTTGTTCTTCTACATGTCTTTTGTTCTGCCTGCTTTTAATTTTCAGATTTTCTCATTAATGCTGGTTTAGAGAGATTTGATTAAAATTTGCCCTAATGTAGGTTTTCATGTTTCCTATGCCTGGGGTATGTTGGGTCTCATGGACCTACGGAATATTTTCATCAAATTTGGAAAGCTTCCAGGCATTATTCATTCCAATAATATCCAGTCTCCCTCTTCCCCTCCCTTTTTAGGGGTTCCAATTACATGGAGAAAAGTTGTGCTATAGCTTACTGATGTTGTAATAATTTTTGATTGATTTTTTCATCTCCATTTCATTTTTGATAGTATCTATTGGAAGACTATCTATGTCTTCCAATTCATTAATCCTTTCTTCTGCAATATCTAATCTGACACTAATCTCATTTCTTGTATTTTTATTTCCCATACTGTAGCATTCACCTCTAGAAGTTCAATTTGGGTCTTTTGTAAATCTTCCATTGTTCTACTTAACTCCATATAATGAACACATTTCCACTAAGTTTTAAAGTCCTCATCCTTCCTTCCCTTCTAATGTGTGTCAATTCTGAGTGGGTTCTGAATGATTATTTTCCTCACTACAAGTCAAATTTTTCCTGTTTCTTTGAATGAATGGTAAGTTCTTAAAGATGCCAGACATTGTGTATTTACCTTATTAGGTGGTAGATACTTTCTTATTTCTACATATATTATTGATTTTTTTCCTCACTACAGGTCAAATTTTTTCTATTTCTTTGAATAAACGGTAAGTTTTTAAAGATACCAGATATTGTGGATTTACATTATTGTGTGGTAGATACTTTCTTATTCCTACAAATATTGTTAAGCTTTGTTCTGGAATACAGTTATGATTCTTGGAAGCAGTCTGATCCTTTTAGGTCTTGTTTCTAAGATTTGTTAGGGTGGGTCTGGAGCAAACTATTTCACACTAACGGGGTAAGACTCTTGAATATTCTACCTACCCAATGCCCCATGAAAGAGATGACTTGTTAGGAAGAGACACTATTCCCAGCCCTGTGTGAGCACCCACAATGTTTCCCCTAATTCTTTCAATGGATCTTTCTCTGGTCCTGGGTAGTTTCTCCTGGCCAAGCACTGATCACTACTCTGTTAAGTATTCCAAGGGATACTCTGCAAATCTCTGTAGAGCCATCTCCTCTCTAGATAAAACACTAGACATCAGACAATGACCCAATAAGGCCTACCTGCCAACTCTGCCTTGGCCTTCCTGGGTTCAGCCCCATCTCCTCAACTTAGAGGTTTTGACCCAATTCATCTGCCTTCCTTCTTCCTTAGTTACAACCTAGAAACTCAAGACCGTAAGCTAGGCAATCATCAAAGCTCACCTTATCTGTTTTCTATCTCTCAGAAACCACTGTCCTTCACTGTCTAATATCCAGTGACTTGAAAACCACCGTTACATATACTTTGTTTGGTTTTTTAGTTGCTTCAATAAGAAGCGTAAACACTGCTTCTGTTACCTACCTTGGCCAGCAGTGGAAGTCCTAATTTGTTTGCTTGTTTTTTTATTTTGTTTTTTATCCCCTTCACCTATTTCACTCATTCCCCCTACCCACCTTCCCTCTGGTAACCATCTGTTTGTCCTCTATATTAAAAGTCTGGGTTTTTAGTTTGTCTCCTTTTTTTTTTTTTTCTTTTTCATTTGTTTCATTTCTTAAATCCCACATATGAGTGAGTGGAAGTCTTAGTTTTAATGTGGCTACTGGAAATTTTTTAAATTACATATATGTGTCACATTACATTTCTAGTATACAACTTTACATAGTCACTGAAATTATATAATGTTGAAATCACCTAAGAAAGTAGGGTAAGAAGGCTAAGCAAGTTGACAATGAAGTCTCAATAAACTTCAACATATTTTTTTTTAAGTTTATTTATTTTGAGAGAGAGAGCAAGGGGGGATGGGGTAGAAAGAGAGGGAAACATAGGATGCAAAGTGGGCTCTGTGCCGACAGAAGACAGCCTGATGTGGGGCTTGAATTCACAAACCGTGAGATCATGACCTGAGCCAAAGTCAGACCCTTAACCGACTGAGCTACCAGGCGCCCCTAAACTTCAACATTTAAAGGTCAAGTGGGGAAGAAGGAGCTGGCAAAGTAGACTTAGAAAGGTTAACCTAAGAATTAGAGAACTAAGAAAAGTGTGGTATCATTGGAATAACAGAAGTTTTAGGAAAGCAGAGGTTGGATGAAATAGTCACTGAAGAGTTAACAAAAGAACATTAAGGGTAAGTAACATTATTGAGAGTCCAGTTAAGATTAATAACAATGAATTCATTTTGGTTATCTATCTGTCCAGAGTGTGTGGCTTCTTCTAATAGCACTCAGCTAGTTGCCCAGTTGTCTGCCTCTGTAAGCCAGAAACAAGGGAAACATGGATACTTGAAAGCAAATGGATAAATTAATCCAGGGCTGGGGTTTTGCCAGGTATGTATGATAAAAGATCAGAAGTAAGGGAGATTAAGGTATCTACCGTAAGACTTTCTGATAAAAATGGATCATGAAAACTAATAAGATAGAAATGGAAGACAGCTAAGAGATACTAAAGAGAAAAATGGAGGAAACTATAAAGTAATGGCACTTTTTAAATTGTTTATTTACCACTCTCTCCCCTTCGACAACTTATAAGCTGCTCGTCGATTTTAGTGAACATTAACAGTCATCCATTAAAGTTTTGTTGAATGGAACAGAATTGACCTGACTTTCTAGATCACACAAGACAAAGTCTACAGTCTATTTCCTATATTACTGGGTCACTTCATTTAAAGGGATTATTACCATGTCACATCTATGCCTCTCCTTATCATTCCTTCTCATTTTGCTTCTTGTTGCCTGGGCAAAACTGAGTCTTAATTACTAGTTCAAGTCAGGGCATTGCCCCCTTCGCTGCAAACACCAAACCAATTAACAAAAGATTCAATTTGGAGTTCTTTGTTTCCAATTTCTGCTTTTATTTGTCCCAGGTACTCAAAGTCTTTGTTCTTTATTGTCCTACAGTGTACTTTTCTTTTGTAGGGTAATGGGCTATCACTGATCTGGACTCAATCAAGATTACTATTTTATAACATGACTGTACTTGTGTACCTTTTCACAAAAATAGGTATGTTTTCATTAGTCACAGAATAATTTAAAAACATCTAATACAGATGAAAAATCAATTTAATCACAAGTAGCTATGACTATTCTGTAATACAGAATGACTATTTTATAAGGATTGGTTAACTACCAAAAAGAAGACAGAGACTACTATACGATAATGTCCTACAAACAAAAGACAACAGCCATGTAATAGAAAGTACCATGAAACCCTCAAATAATTTTTTGAATGTAGCAAGCATTTCCATTTCAAGGTACTATTTAAAATGATTAAATAGGCAGGGTGACTTGGCCATAAAAAAAAGCTTCAACAAATCTCAAAAAAACTGAAGTTATTCAGACAAAGTTCTTTGAACACCATGGAATTAAGCTATAAATCAGTAACAAATAGATAACTAGGAAAGTCTCAATGCTGGGAAATTAAATTGTATACTTATGATACACTTAGAAGTATATTACTGAGAAGTAATTCACAGGTGCAACAGACAGACTAATGGGCCTCTAAAAATGGCCACAACCTAATCCAAGAACCTGTAAATATATTACTGAACTAGGCTAAAAGTGACTTTACAAATGTCATTAAGGTTAAGAATCTTGATGGGGCAATTATCCCGGATTATCAGGATAGGCCTAACCAAATCACATGGGTCCTTAAAATCAGATAACCTTTCCTTGCTGAGGATCAGACTGAGATGTTCCTAGGAAAGAATGGTCAAAGGGATAGAACACTGCTGATTTAGAAGATGGAGGAAGGCATGCAGGCAGCCTCTAGAGGCTGGAAAAGGCAGAGTTAACATATTCTCCCCTAAAGTCTCTGGAAAGGAATACAGTGTTGCCCATACCTTGATTTTAGCTCAGTAAGATTCATTTCGGATTTCTAACCTACAAAACCATAAAATAATGTATTATAAATCTGCGGTAATTTGTTACAGCAGCAATAGAAAACCATGGGACAACGAAAAAATCAAAACAAAATAAAAAATATTTTGAACTGATAATAATGAAGATATGACATATCTAAACTATGGAATGTAGCTAAAGCAGTACTTAGTGGGAAATTTATCATCTTAAACATATATAGAAAAAAAGGCCAAAACTCAAAGATGTAGGCTCCTAACTCAAAAAATAAAAGTCAGACCTAAAGTTAAGTAGGAGAGAAATAAATAGAAATCCATAAAATAGAAAACTAACATCCAATAGTATAAATAAATAAATATTCTAACATTAATAAAACTGACAAATCCTTAATGTGACTAAGAAAATATAATAAATCACCAATATTAGGAAAGATCCAACAGACATTAAAAAGATAAAAAGATACTATAAATAATTCTACAATCAATAAATTTGAGGGTAATGCCAAAAGCAAAGGCAACAAAAAGTAAAAATAAACAAGTGGGACATCAAACTAGGAAGCTTCTGCACAGTAAAGGAAACCATCAACAAAATGAAAAGGCAGCCTACCAAACAAAAAGAAAAAATTTGCAAACCATGTATCTGATAAGGGATTAATATCCAAAATACTTAAGGTACTCATCCAACTCAATAGAAAGAAAGAAAGAAAGAAAGAAAGAAAGAAAGAAAGAAAGAAAGAAAGAAAGAAAGAAAGAAAGAAAGAAAGAAAAAAGAAAAAGGAAAAGAAAAAAAGATTTAAAAAGGGCAGAGAATCTAAATAGACATTTTTTCCAAAGACATACAGATGGCCAACAGATACATGAAAAGGTGCTCCAAATCATTAATCATCAGAAGTATGCAAATCAAAACCACAATGAGAAATCACCTCACACCTGTTAGAATGGCTGTTCTCAAAAAGAGGAGAGATAAGAGGAGTTTGCAAAGATGCAGAGAACAGGAAACCCTTGTGCCCTGTTGGTGGGAATGTAAATAGGTACAGCTACTATGGAAAACAGTACGGAAGTTCCTCAAAAAATTAAAAATAGAACTACCATATGTTCCAGCAATTCCACTTTCAGGTATTTATCCAAAGAAAACAGAAACACTAAAAAAGGTATCTGCAACCCCCATGTTCACTGAAGCATTGTTTATAGTAGCAAAAAAACACAAAATGTCCATCAGTGGATAAATGGATAAAAAACATGTGGTACACACACACACATGCACACACACACACTCACTCACTCACAGGAATATTATTCAGCCATAAAAAAAAAAAAAGGGAATATTGCCAATTTCAACAACATGGATGAACCCTGAAGGCACTATACTGCATGAAATAAGTTATACAGAGAAAGATAAATACTGTATGATCTCATTTATATGTGCAATCTATATGTGCAAAAAAACCAAAAGCTCATAGCTACAAAGAACAGACTTTTTGTGTGTTAACTAATTTAATATTTTATTATAAGAATTTTTATTATTTCCATTTTGCATGTGAGGAAACAGGCACAGCGATAGTGAATAATTTGCCTATGTTTTCACAGAACTCAGAAACATAATCTTCCTATTTTGATTAGGATTGCATTTAAGACAGTTTGTATTAGATGGGGTGCCTGGGTGGCTCAGTCAGTTAAGCGTCTGACTTTGGCTCAGGTCATGATCTCACTGTTTGTGGGTTCAAGCCCCACATCGGGCTCTGTGCTGATAGCTCAGAGCCTGGAGCCTGCCTCAGATTCTCTCTCTTTCTCTCAAAAATAAATAAAAACATTAACAATTTTTTTTTAAAGTCTGTATTAGAAAAGATCAACTTTTTTTTTTAACCATATCTTCCCACTATGACCAGAGATAATAAAACCTGCCTTATCAGGTTAATGGGAGGATTACCCAAGACAACTCCTGACACAGCCTCATAAGTGCCTTGACTATGATTATAAAGAATTGGCTCTTATTATTGATACTATCATTTCTTCAAATCTTTTTTTAATTAATTATTCATTGTTTAATATATATCCAAGTTAGTTAGCATATAGTGCAACAATGATTTCAGATGTAGATTCCTTAATGCCCCTTACCCATTTCGCCCATCCCCCCTCTCACAACCCCTCCGGCAACCCTGTTTGTTCTCTATATTTAAGAGTCTCTTATGTTTTGTCCCCCTCCCTGATTTTATATTATTTTTGCTTCCCTTCCCTTATGGTCATGTGTTGTGTCTTAAAGTCTTCATATGAGTGAAGTCATGTGATATTTGTCTTTCTCTGAATGACTAATTTCAATTAGCATAATACCCTCTAGTTCCATCCACGTGGTTGCAAATGGCAAGATTTCATTCTTTTTGATTGCCAAGTAATACATATATATATATACCACATCTTCTTTATCCATTCATCCATCCATCAATGGACATTTGGGCTCTTTCCATACTTTGGCTATTGTTGATAGCGCTGCTATAAACATTGGGGTGCATGTGCCCCTTCAAAACAGCACACCTGTATCCCTTGGGTAAATACCTAGCAGTGCAACGGCTGGATTGTAGGGTAGTTCTATTTTTAATTTTTTTGAGGAACCTCAATACTGTTTTCCAGAGTGGCTGCACCAGCTTGCATTGCCACCAACAATGCAAAAGAGATCCTCTTTCTCCACAACCTCGCCAACATCTGTTGTTGCCTGAGTTGTTAACGTTAGCCATTCTGACACATGTGCGGTGGTAACTCATTGTGGTTTTGATTTGCATTTCCCTGATGATGAATGATGTTGAGCATTTTTTCATGTGTCGGTTGGCCATGTGGATGTCTTCTTTGGAGAAGTGTCTATTCATGTCTTTTGCCCATTTCTTCACTGGACTATTCATTTTTTTTGGGTGTTGAGTTTGATAAAGTTCTTTAAAAATTTAGGATACTAACCCTTTATCTAATCTATCATTTGCAAATATATTCTCCCATTCCGTTGGTTGCCTTCCAGTTTTGCTGATAGTTTCCTTTGGTGTGCAGAAGTTTTTTTATTTTGATGAGGTCCCAGTAGTTCATTTTTGCTTTTGTTTCCCTTGCCTCCAGAGACGTGTAGAGAAAGAAGTTGCTGCAGCCGAGATCAAAGAGGTGTTTGCCTGCTTTCTCCTCTAGGATTTTGATGGCTTCCTGTCTTATATTTAGGTCTTTCACCCATTTTTAGTTTATTTTTGTGTACAGTATAAGAAAGTGATCCAGGTTCATTTTTCTGCATGTTGCTGTCCAGTTTTCCCAGCACAATTTGCTGGAGAGACTGTCTTTATTCCATTGGATATTCTTTCCTGCTTTGTCAAAGATTAGTTGGCCATATGTTTGTGGGTCCATTTCTGGGTTCTCTATTCTGTTCCACTGATCTGAGTGTCTGTTTTTGTGCCAAGAGAACAGATTTCTGGTTGCCAGAGGCAGGGGGATGGCAGGTAGGCAAAATGGATGAAGAGGGGTCAAAAAGTACAAACTACTTATAAACTACGTAAGTCCCGTGAAGTAATGTACAGCATGGTGACTATAGTTAATAATACTGTATCATGTATTTAAAAGTTGCAAAGAGAATGCATCTTTTTTTTTTAATGTTTATTTATTTTTGTGAGAGAGACAGAGCACAAGTAGGGGAGGGGCAGAGAGACAAAGACACAGAATCCGAAGCAGGCTCCAGGCTCCCAGCTGTCAGCACAAAGCCTGATGTGGGGCTGGAACCCCCAAACCATGAGATCATAACCTGAGCCAAAGTTGAACACCCAACTGAGCTACCCAGGTACCCCAAGAGAATATAGCTTAAAAGCTCTCATCACAAAGAAAAAAATTTGTAACTATGTGGTGATGGATATTAGCAAGACTTACTGTGATGACTGCAATATATAAATGTATCAAATCATTATGTTATATACCTAAAACTAATACGATGTTATATGCTAATTAGATCTCAATAAGAAAAATAAAGCAAAGGAGTAGAGAAAAAAAATCAATTAATTTGACCATTTGTATAAAACAAATTCTTTGAAAAATACAATTCGCCAGTAAGTTGATAAAAGACGAAATATATACAATTTTAACAGTTGGATATCTATTAAAGAAATTAAATCTGCTATTAAAATCCTTTCCCTAGAATTGTTCTTCAATTTGTAAAGTATGGGGGCGCCTGGCTGGCTCATTCAGAACACCATAAGACTCTTAATTTCAGGAGTCATGAGTTCAATCCCCACACTGGGTGCAGAAATTACTTAAATAAATAAAAACCTAAAAAAAAAATTTTTAAGTATGATACTTCATTGTGGATATGTAAAAGAATATCTTTATTTTCTGAAAACATCTATTATATAAGGGTCAAAACTATGATGTCTATAATTTACTTTTAATTCAATAAATATATCTGTAACATATATAAATGTATATATGTGTGTATACGTATGTATAGAAACAGAAAATAACTGAAAAATGAACACACCACTTACACACACACCCCACATAAGTCTTTTTTTTTTATTATTACTTTTTAATGTTTATTTATTTTTGAGAGAGACAGAGACAGAGACAGAATGCGAGTGGGTTAGGGGCAGACAGAGAGCGAGACACAGAATCTGAAGCAGGCTCCAGACTCTGAGCTGTCAGCATCGGAGCCTGACGCGGGGCTGGAACTCATGAGCTGTGAGATCATGACCTGAGCCGAAGTCGGACACTCAACCGACTGAGCCACCCAGGCGCCCCAAGTCTTGAATAAATAATAGCAACCAAGCCCAGAGATATTTAAAAAAAAAAAAAAAAAGGATACATTGCAACTAGGTAGGTTTATTTCAGGAATGCAAAGATTACATTCAAAATAACAATTAGGGTGGAAACCTCAAGTCTGGAGGGTAATGACAGCCACCCAATTTCAAATCTCCTCCACATAATCTCTCAAAACCAAAAAAACAAACAAATGAAAAAATTGAAGAAGCAAATAAAACCACATAAGATTCACACCTTAAGCATTACTAAGAAAAAAGAATACCCCCCCCAAAAAAAACAAACAAACCTGAGAATACCATGACCTTCAGATTATCTGTAAATAGGGAAAGAAACCAAATGACAACAGAGCTCCGAGGACCCCACTATTGCAGGCCCATGAATGTGGAAACCGGAGGAGAAAGAGCTTAAGAGATCCCTTAAAAAAGTATACAGGGGTACACAGGACTTAAACCAAAGAACAGGAGAAAAACAAAACAAAACATAAATATCCCCAGAAAGAGAAAATCCACTTAAATGTCAAAATACGAAACAGAGATGGGGACTTGGTAGTTGAAAACATAGGCTATAAAGAAGGACTTGAATGAAAGTCAGTGGAACCAAAAGTGAGAACCTCGGTAAAGCTTTTCTTCCGGGGAAGAATCAGACATATAGAAAAGGGCATGGGGTAGCAGTAAAGGGATGCAGGGAATAACGGAAAGAAGAGGAGAGAGATAAGGAGCCTATAAAAACAAAAGAGAAACACTAGCTACTCCCCCATCTGCATCCATGAAAGAAATTGCACAGAAGAGGACATCAACTGGAACCATGACCCTCACAAGATATAACAATGGAAAAGGCAGACTTGATGCAATCAATGCTGTTAAGAGATCAAGACAGCTATCACCTCTGGAGAAGCAGTAACTGGAAAGGAACATGAGGAGGCTTCAAGAGTGCTGGTCAAGTTCTACTTGTTGATCCAGGAACCAGTTACACAGGCGTATTCCATGTGTGAAAATATATCAAGCTACGTACTTACAAAATGTACTTTTCTATATATTCAATTAGAAGTAAAACAACAACAACAACAAAAAGATATTGTTTGTTCCCTACAGAATCTAAGTGTGAGAAACATATATGAGAAAACATATAAACAATATATACTTTTTTAATAGACTGGGGAAGAAAGCATATTTGTGTCAGTGTGGGGTCAGGAAGGGAAGTAGAGGACGACATTTTAATTCGTTTTGTTTCTGCCTCAAAACTCCTCATTTGGGTTTACTCCGCTCACATCCTATGGCTATGCTGTTTAGTTCGTATGGTGCATCAGGGATAGCTCTGCCCATCTTTTCGGGATAAGTAAACCAGCCTATACCTAATTAGGTTATTTCCCAGATAGAAAAATGAGGTGAAGGCACGTGACCGATGTTTTTGATTTGAGCTATAGGGAAAACAACCTCTTCCTCTAGGACTCATTTTACAGAGGAAAAAGCCTCTGTAAACCTAGAGCAGCTTAGGGGTTATCTTTCACACCACCTGGAAATAAAAGCAAATAAGAGAAAGGGTTTGAGAGTATGGGGCCATGTACAAAGATAAGCAAACAGACATAGAGACCAGGTGATACTCCTTGAACACCTGAATCTAGAGATACGGAAGCACTCATTCATGTGGGCTAAAACACTTTTGTGAGTTTCTATGTGAGCGTCTTTGCATTGGTTTTGTTTCCTGTAACTGAAAGAGTCCAGAATAACACAAAATTTGAAAGAAGGACTGATCTAAATACAGGATAATTTAAAAAACAACTCTCTTTTCATTTGTGACCATCCAACCAGAGAATCAGAAGTCTTAGTTCATTCTGACTGCAAGAAGAGAACACCAGGGACTAGGAGCTTATAAACAGAAATTCATTTCTCACAGCTCCAGAGGCTCAAAGTCCAAGAGCAAGACTCCAACAGATCTGGTACCTGGTGAGAAGTGGGTTCCTCGCTCATTGATGGCTGTCTTCTATATCCTCACATGGGAAAACAAGCAAAGGGGCTCTCCAAGGTCTCTAATGGGCACTAATCCCATCATGAGGGCACAGTTATCATGGCCTAATCATCTCTCAAAGGCCCCACCTCCAAATACCTTCACACTGAGGATTAGGGTTACAAACACTTCCTAGACAACTAAAGAAAGGAAAAATGAAAATAGTAGGGGCACCTGGGTGGCTCAGTTGCTTAAGCATCCAACTTCGGCTCAGGTCATGATCTCACAGTTCATAGGTTCAAGCAACACGTTGGGCTCTGTGCTGACAGCTCAGAGCCTGGAGCCTGCTTTGGACTCTGTGTCTCCCTCGCTCTCTGCTCCTCCCCCACTCACGCTGTCTCTCTCTCTCTCTCTCTCTCTCTCTCTCAAATACATAAACATTAAAAAAAAAATTAAAAAAAGAAAGAAAACAGTAATGATGGGTGATTACAACAGGAAAACAGAATAGGTGGTATATATAAATAGTTTCAAATCTCTATTTTTATTTTTTTTTTTTATTTTTAAATTTTTTTTTTTCAACGTTTTTTATTTATTTTTGGGACAGAGAGAGACAGAGCATGAACGGGGGAGGGGCAGAGAGAGAGGGAGACACAGAATCGGAAACAGGCTCCAGGCTCCGAGCCATCAGCCCAGAGCCTGACGCGGGGCTCGAACTCACGGACCGTGAGATCGTGACCTGGCTGAAGTCGGACGCTTAACCGACTGCGCCACCCAGGCGCCCCAAATCTCTATTTTTAAAATCAGAGTTTTCCTGTTTCAAAATGTTTTCTTCTAGCCTGTTTTGAAACAGTTAAGATGTAAAAATGTCTTGAGATGCCTGGGTGGCTCAGTTGGGCATCCAACTTCGGCTCAGGTCATGATCTCAGGGTCCGTGACTTTGAGCCCTGCATTGGGCTCTGTGCTGACAGCTCAGAGCCTGGAGCCTGCTTCAGATTCTGTGTCTCCCTCCCTCTCCCTCTCCCTCCCTCTCTCTCTCTCTCTCTCTCTCTCTCCCTGTCTCTCTCTGCCCCTCCCCCACTCATGCCCTGTCTCTCAAAAATGAATAAATGTTAAAAAAAAATCATTAAAAGAAAAAAATATAAAAGTATCTCAGCTAAGGTAATTTATTGAATTGTAGTGTTGTTTTTTTTTTTTTTTAAGTTTTTAAATTTATTTTGAGAGAGAGACAGAGTAGAACGAGCAGGGGAGGAGCAGACAGAGAGGAAAAGAGAATCCCAAGCAGGCTGTGCACTGCAGAGCCTAATGCAGGGCTCAAATTCATGAACCACAAGATCATGACCTGAGCTGAAACTAAGAGTCGGATGCTTAACTGACTGAGCCACCCAAGTGCCCCTATAATATTTTATTTTGAAACAGAAAAGGCAGTAGAAAACTTTCCCAAAATATTCTGAATTTGCTTACTACTGCTCTTTGAAAAGTAAGATTGCGATTTACAGATTAAGATAGACGATTAGGTTCATACTTCAATGAGCAGTCCTTCTTTTCCAACTATATTATATATTACAATGATGAACATCAAGAGATACTGAAAGGCATAATTAGGTTTAAATATAAGATAAAAATCTTTGTGGCAAGTGGAATTTATTCCAGATGGTTCAAAGATGGCAAAGATGGTTCAATGTAAAGAAAATCAATGTAGGGTGAGCCTGGGTGGCTCAGTCGGTTGGGCAACCTACTTCAGCTCAGGTCATGATCTCATGGTTCAGGAGTTCGAGCCCTGCACTGGGCTCACTGCTGTCAGCGTGGAGCCTGCTTCAGATCTTCTGTCCCCCTCTCAGATCCTCTGTCCCCCTCTCTCTCTGCTGCTATCTCATTTGCTCTCTCCCTCTCTCAAAAACAAACAATTTAAAAAAATCAATGTAATATACCACATTAACAGAATGAAGGAGAGAAAAAAACACATGATCATTTCAATTGAAGCAGAAAAAGCATCTGACAGAATCTACCATTCTTTCATAATAAAACCATTCAGAAAACCAGGAACAGAAAGGAACTTCTTCAACATGACACAGGGCATCTATGAAAAACTAATAACTAACATCATATCATACTCAGTGATTAAAGACAAAAAGCTTTCTCCCTAAGATCCAGAACAAGACAAGGATGTCCACTTTCCCAATGTTACTGAACATTTCACTGGAAAACCTATCTAGAGCATTAGGCAAGAAGAGATAAAAAGGCATCCAAACTGAAAAAGGACAAGTAAAACTACATCTGTGCACAGATAACATAATCCTACAGAACTCCGAAGAATCCACCAAAAACACTACTAGAGCTAATAAACCAATTCAGCAAGTTGCCACCACATACAAGATAAAAACACAAAAATCAGTTGCATTTATACACCAAGAATGAACAATCCAAAAAGAAAATTAATGAAACAACTCCAATTACAATAGTATTCAAACAAATAAATAACTAGGAACAGATTTAACCAAGGAGGTAAAAGGCATACACAGAAAATTACAAAACATTGCTGGAGGCAAATAAAGAATATCTGAAAAGGAGCACCTAGGTGGCTCAGTCAGTTAAGCCTCTGACTTCAGCTCAGGTCATGATCTCACAGTCTATGAACTCAGGCCCTACATCGGGCTCTGTGCTGACAGCTCAGAGCCTGGAGCCTGCTTCGGATTCTGTGTCTCCCTGTCTTTTTCTGCCCCTCCACCACTCATGCTCTTTCTCTCAAAAATAAACATTAAAAAAATTATTTAAAAAATAGTATCTGAAAAAATGGAAATACATCCTGTGTTCATGGGTTAGAAAACTTATTTTTGAGATGGCAATTCTACCCAAATTTATTTACAGATTTAATGTAATCCCTGTCAAAATTCCTAAGGGGCGCCTGGGTGGCTCAGTTGGTTAAGCGTCCGACTTCAGCCAGGTCACGATCTCGCGGTCCGTGAGTTCGAGCCCCGCGTCAGGCTCTGGGCTGATGGCTCGGAGCCTGGAGCCTGTTTCCGATTCTGTGTCTCCCTCTCTCGCTGCCCCTCCCCCGTTCATGCTCTGTCTCAAAAATAAATAAACATTAAAAAAAAAAATTCCTAAGCCTTTTTTGCAAAAACAGAAAAGCTGATTTTCTTAAAAAATAAAAGAGAGAGAGAGAGAGAAAGAGAAATATTAAAAAGTAAATAAAATGTCAATTACAGCTCATTTTTTTAAAAGGTCATTTTCAAATTTATATAGACTTGTCAGGGGACCCAAACAATCAAAATAATATTGAAAAAGAACAAAATTCTCAAAGAAGATCATAAATCAAAAGAGCTACGAGCACATGCATTAGAAAACAGTATGATTACAACACCATTCCCTATTAAAAATTTAGCTTTCGATGTTGTTAGCCTTACACTATACCATATCTTACACTATACCATATTTTGTAGTGAACTAGGCAATCCCTAAAGGTAATTGTCTAAAGGGCTAAACAATATTTTCACAGTATCTTCAGAGTAAACAAACATAATAAACAAGTCTAATAATTTTTTTGAGAGAGAAAGAGGAGAGTGTGCATGCAAGCAGTAAAGGGAAAGAGAGAGAGCATCTTAAGCAGGCTCCATGCCCAGTGTGGAGCCCTACACAAGCTCAATCTCAGGACCCTGAGGATCACGACCTGAGCTGAAATCAAGAGTCAGACGTTTAACCAACTGAGCCACCCAGGTGGCTCAGTTATACATTTTTAAAGTTATACATTTTCATTTCTGAAATTCAGCAATAAGCAATCAAGTGACTTGCTTCCCTTTATCAAACATTAACTTACTACTACCTTTCTTATATATCCACCCATTCCAAAATCTTTCAATGTTTATTTATTTTTGAGAGACAAGAGAGAGAGCATAAACGAGGGAAGGGCAGAAAGAGAGGGAGACACAGAATCTGAAGCAAGCTGTAGGCTCTGAGTTGCCAGCATAGAGCCCAACACGGGGCTTGCACTCCTGAAATATGAGATCATGACCTGAGCCGAAGTTGGATGCTTAAATGACTGAGCCACCCAGGCACCCCTGTCCATTCATTCTAAATCAAACAAGTTTATACTTTGGGTTTCTTAATATTTGAATAACTGTTATTCAAAGGAATAAATCAATGGCCCAAATTGCCTTTTACAGTACTCCAGTATATATCATTATGGATGCACGGAGACTAATCACCTTCATAGGGCCCAAACACGTTCTAGAACCAACCCTACAATTCTAAACTAGTGACTCAAAGGAAACCTAGAAATATACATGGGTTTGCGGTCTCCCAAGGAATTCTATTCCTCATTATGGAAAGGGGAAAAAGAACAGTCAAGACCCCAGAAGAGACCCAGAAAGATGTAGTACTCCAGCACACTGGTCACAGTTTTTTAAGTAAGTCTGGATATCTCTGGGAGTCTAGCACACATGTACCCAGGGCCAGGGTAAACTAAGAAAAGTGGCTTTGTATCACTTACTGTACCGTTTACTAGGATGAGAATTGCAGAAAACTGTTTGCACCTCTTAGCTGAGTGGTAACATCAGTAATCGTCTCATTAGTCTCATTAATAGTCTCAAATCATCCAGGCATGTTTTTCAATGTGAGATTTATAATGCATGTAGAAGATTTAAATAGAAACAAAGAGAAGAGAACTTATTTTGAAGACCCTTCATTCAGTTCTATATTTTTATTAAAAGACTATTTTATATTCACTATCACAATACCTAGTACATAGTACTAATAAAAGCTTGTTGAATGCTCAATGGAAAGATAGATGGCTGAATGAGCAAACAAATGGGTAGAAGGAAAAAACAATGAATATCAAAATAAAGTTTTAAAAGATTTGATACTCTTGGGGTGCTTGGGTGGCTCAGTCAATCGAGCACCCGGCTCGTGGTTTCAGCTCAGGTCACGATCTCACAGTTCGTGAGTTCAAGCCCAGCATCAGGTTCTGGGTTGACAGCACAAAGCCAGCTTGGGATTCTCTCTCCCTCCTGCTCCCACTCTCTCTCTCTCAAAATAAACAAACTTAAAAAAAAAAAAAGAGTTGTTGCTTCTCCATTTTAAAAAGCTACTCTAATTAGGGGAGAAATGTATGAGAAGTAACATGGCACAGTGGAAAAGAAGACAAGATTTAAACTCAGAAAGACCTAAATATTTACATCTTAGCTGAAACTCAGTGACTTGCATTGTTGAGCAAATTGCCTACTTTATGTAAGCATAGTTTTCCCCACCTATAAAATGGGGATTACAGTATCTACCTTACAAACACAATAAACCAGCAATTTTGGCACCTAGAACAAACTAAACAAAACCAGTTCTCAAATCAACTCTGTAATTCATAATGTAGCCCACAGATGGGTGTTACTAACAATGCTCGCCATCTGGAAGCTTCCTGTTTTAAATAATTATTCTTGCTAACTAGGTGCCAAGCTTTTAGAATCATTACATTAAATGTTTGCACCCTCTAAATTTTAGTGTCCTTAGACAAAGCCCAGTAAGACCAGCCATAGTTCAGCTTATAGGCTTGTTCTGAGCGTTAAAAACAATGTTCAGAAAAATCCCTTGTACAGTGACAGGCATGTAACAGATGATAAATTATTGTTATTATTTACATATTTTATTGATACCTTTATGTCATCCATTTGTCACTCTACATTCTCACAATTATTCTAATAAACCCTCAGAGTATATAGATTAATCATATCAGGCCACTGCAGAAATATATAAACAAGACAGAAGTGAAAGGATATTTACTAGAAACATCCTCCTCAAAGATTCAAGTTGATTCCTTCCATCTTGATTTTTGGATTTTCTGTTTTACATACATAAAGACCTAATGAGTTAGAAAAATAGAGGGTACCTTAATTTCAGGAGCCACTCTAGAATGAGGAAGTAAGGGAAACATCAGGTTCAAAAGGAGAATTCAAAGTTACCACTATCAGGGTACGTTTCTTTGTTGGATGGGCAAACAGAACTGCTGCTATTGTGTTCTGCCTCTAGTCTCAGCTGTGCAAACACCAGTTAAGTAAGAAAAACATCAAGCCATCTTTATCAGATCTACAAACAACCCAGATAAACTCCTTTAGGATGAATAGTTAGGATGAATAGTTAGTATTCAGAATAACAAAATTGGCCAAATCATAAGAACACCTATATAAAGAAGCACTGAAAGATCTGAAAGATCATTTTCTCTGAATTATCAGATATCCAGAAATAATGATTTTATTATAGAGTATGTCAAACCAAACCAAGGTCACGGATAACAATTCTATTTTCTTTTTTTGTACTCACAGATAACGATTCTTATAGCAAGAGTTAAATTTAAATGATTCATAGGTATTACTGGTTATAGTGATGTTTCAATAACAGTTTTCCCACACTAAAACAAATTTTCCCTAAGAAAACATCTCTTCTACTCACAAGTGTCAAATCAGCTCACAAGCCAGAGCCCCCAATTTCCCAACAAATTAAAGAATAAATCCATCATACTCAACATTACACTCAGTGGTGATTAGCTGAATGCCCTTCCTCTAAGAGCAAGAACAAGACAAGGATGCCCATTCTCACCACTAGATTCAACATAGTACCAGGCGCACCTGGGTGGCTTAGTCGGTTGAGTATCTGATTCAGGCTCAGGCCATGATCTCACAGCTCCTGAGTTTGAGTCCCATGTCGGGTTCTGCGCTGAAGCTCAGAGCCTGGAGCCTGCTTTGGATTCTGTGTCTTCCTCTCTCTCTGTCCCTCCCCTGCTTGCACTCTGTCTCTCTCTCAAAAATAAACATTAAAAAAAATATACATGTACACACACACACACACATATATATACATATACAAAGATTCAACATAGTACTAGAAGTCCTAGCCAGAGCAATCAGACAAGAAAAAGAAATAAAAGGCATCCAAATCAGAAAGGAAGAAATAAAAGTGTCTCTATTTGCAGTGGCAAGATATTATACATAGAAA
Source organism: Neofelis nebulosa (assembly GCF_028018385.1). Taxonomy (NCBI): domain Eukaryota; kingdom Metazoa; phylum Chordata; class Mammalia; order Carnivora; family Felidae; genus Neofelis; species Neofelis nebulosa. The sequence goes on from NC_080796.1 coordinate 36,898,512, forward strand.
ACCCTGAAGATTCCATCAAAAAACTGTTAGAACTAATAACAGATGTAATCTGTTACAAATCATTGCTGAAAGAAATTGAACACAAAAATAAACGGAAAGACATTCTACACTCATGTATTGAAAGAATTAGTATCATTAAAATGTCCATACTACCCAGTGAGATCTATAGACTCAATGCAATCCCTATCAAAATTCCAATGACATTTTTCACATAAGTAGAAAAAAACAATCTTGGGGCGCCTGGGTGGCGCAGTCGGTTAAGCGTCCGACTTCAGCCAGGTCACGATCTCGCGGTCTGTGAGTTCGAGCCCCGCGTCAGGCTCTGGGCTGATGGCTCGGAGCCTGGAGCCTGTTTCCGGTTCTGTGTCTCCCTCTCTCTCTGCCCCTCCCCCGTTCATGCTATGTCTCTCTCTGTCCCAAAAATAAATAAAAAACGTTGAAAAAAAAAAAAATTAAAAAAAAAAAAAAAGAAAAAAACAATCTTAAAATTTGTATGGAACCACAAAAGACCCCAAATAGCCAAACAAATCCTATGAATAAAGAACAAAGCATCTCCTGATTTCAAACTATATTACAAAGCTACAGTAATCAAAACAGTATGGTATTGGACACATAGATCAATGGGACAAGATAGAGCCCAGAAATAAAACCACACATACATAGTCAGTTAATTTATGACAAAGGAGCCAAAAATATACACTAGGGACAAGACAGTCTCTTTACTAAAAGGTACTGACAAAAACGAACAACCACATGCAAAAAAAATAACACCATACCCCTATTTTACACCATATACAAAAATTAAAACAGATTAAAGACTTGAACATAAAATCCAAAAACATAAAATCCTAGATAAAAACGGGGGGGGGGGGGTAGCTTTCTTGGCATGATTTTTTTTTGGATTTGACAGCAAAAGCAAAAACAAACATGTTGGACTACATCAAACTACAAAGATTCTACACAGCAAAAGAAACCATCAACAAACCCATCAACCAGTCAACCAAATGGGAAAAAATATTTGCAAATCATATATCTGATAGGGAGTTAATATCCAAAATATATAAAGAAAACATAATACCAAAAAACCTAAACAATATGATCAAAACATGAGCAGAGGAATTAAAAATCTACTTTCTCAAAGAAGTCATAAAAATGCCAAACAAGTACATGAAAAGTTACTTAACGTCACTCATCATCAGGGAACTACAAATCAAAACCATAATTTGATATTACCTCACACCTGTTAGAATGTCTACCATCAAAAAGACAACAGGGGTGCCTAGGTGGCTCAGTCAATTAAGCATCCGACTTTGGCTCAGGTCATGATCTCACGGTTCATGGGTTCAAGCCCCACATCAGGCTCTGTGCAGACAGCTTGGAGCCTGGAGCCTGCTCAGATTCTGTCTGTCTGTCTGTCTGTCTCTCTCTCTCTCTCTTTGCCCCTCTCCCACTTGTGCTCTCTCTCTCTCTCTCTCTCTCTCTCTCAAAAATAAATAAACATTAAAAAAAATTTTTTAAAGACAACAGATAACAAGTGTTGCGGAGAAAAGAGAACTCTTGGACACTGCTGGTGGGAATGTAAAATTGGTGCAGCCATCATAGAAAACAGTATGAAGGTTCCTCAAAAAACTAACAATAGGACAACCATATGTTCCAGAAATTCCATTTCTAGCTATTCGTCAGAAGGAAACAAAATCACTATCTCAAAGAGGTATCTGTACTCCCATGTTCATTGCAGCATTATTTACAATAGTCAAGACACATACACACACACACACACACACACACACACACACAAACAAACACATATGGGAATATTATTCAGCAATAAAAAAAAAAAAAGGAAACCCATTAGTGACATGAATGGACCTTGAGATCATTATGCTAAGTGAAATATGTCAGAAAAGACACAAATTGTATATGGTCTCACTTATGTGTAGAATCTAAAAACAACCAAACTCATAGAAACAGAAAAGAGATTAGTGGTTACCAAAGGCAGGGGTGAGGGATAAGGGGTGGTGGGTAAAGTGGGTGAAGGTGGCCAAAAGATAGGAACTTCCATTTATATGATTAATAAATGCTGCAGACATAATGTACAACATGGTGCCTATAGTTAAAAATACCGTATCATGTATTTGAAAGTTGCTAAAAGAGTAGATCTTAAAAACTCTCATCACAAGAAAAAAACTGTTAAGTATGTGACAGAAAGGATATTAACTAAACATATGGTAATCATTTCACAAAACATACATATATCAAATCATTACTTTGAGTACCTTTAGTATAATGTTACATGTCATATGTCAATTATATCTCAATAAAACTGGGGGGGGGAATTTTTTTAAAACCAATAATGTCCATGTGTCTGTTAGGAGGTAGCTTTTACACTTTTAAATACGAACCAGAAGCACTGCTCTGACGCTACATTTAACACATAGTTAAAAGTATAACCACAAGGACTGAAATAAAGGTTATTTTACATATTGATTAAAAATTAGAATTCTGTGATTGTGATTCTCACAGTTTGTATGAATAAAAAATTGAATAAACAAAAAAAAAAAAGACTAAAAAGCAATTAGTCAAGTATAATTTTTTAGTTCCTATGGCACATTAACAACAAAAACCAATCCAGGGCAGGAATGGATATTGTGGTTTCAGAAAGACAGGCATATGTTAAATCGGAAAAACATGTTTAAATGGTAACATTCCTTAAGACAGAGTCTACTATATTTAGTATCAAGTTCTGGTGAGAAATAATTCACCATCATAATCACAAAATAACTACCTAAATGATATTTTTTTGTTATTTGCTGATATGCATCCATAATTCTCATTTTGAAGTAAAGATTTTTATTTTTCTGGTGCCATCAAGTGGTAACATTATGAAGTACTCTAAGTTTAAATGCAAATAACTTTAGACAGAAAAAGATCACATTGATGTATCTGTGTCAATTAAACACTAGTGACTTTTTTAGCACAAAATTATCTTTAAAAAAAAAAAAAAGAAGGGAAAATATCAGAGCTAATTGCAACTTATCCCAATTTTAAACTCCCAACCCAAAATGAGAGTTAAGACAAAGAAGAAAAATGTGTAGATCTTTAAAGACCAGAATGTTCTACTAGCAAACAAAAAACCCCAACTGACTATATGACACTACCTGAAAAACAAAAATTTGTGGGACCCCTGGGTGACTCAGTCAAGCATCTGACTCTTGATTTCGGTTCAGGCCATGATCTCACGGTTTTATGAGTTCGAGCCCCATGTCGGGCTCTGCACTGACTCTGTGGAGCCTGCCTGAGATTCTCTCTCTCTCCTCCCTCTCTCTGCCCCTCCCTGGCTCGTGCTCTTTCTGTCTCTCTCAAAATAAATAAATAAACCTAAATAATATATATTAAAAAAAAGAAAGAAAAACAAAAATTTGTATCAAAATGATGTATCAATCAAACCAGGAGAAATACTCCCTCCTGAAACCCCATTAACATGGCAGTAAAAGAATTATTTTTAAGGCAAAAGCCCCCAAGGACAAAGAGACTCCAAGAGAAGACTGCAACAACAACATTTTACAAAATGAAAATAGATGGATGAGTGGTTATTGACTTAGGAAGCTCAAGAAAGCTGCCTGATTTATATGACACTGTAAATTAGTTTGGGAACGTGTAGCACTGGGTAGCTTGGAAATGAGAGTAAGGGCCAAAAACAAGCGAATTAGTGAAAATTCTGGTTAAGAAGCACTGATGCCACCAGATACACTCCCTCTTCCGGTCCATGCAGCCAAGTATTCATCGTCTACCACATTAGAAGGCTGAAAGTTTAAACTCTCATAAAGCAGAGCACTTCTGGAGGACAGGACACCAAGCATGGTGAGGGCGGAAGTACTACAGCAAAAAAGGGTTCGTGCTACAGGAGACTATGGTCATTGGAATGGTTCTAACAAGTCAAAGATGACAGGAAAACAGTAAAAATGATGATATTCTGGAAAGAAAACCATCAAGAAGGTCTTATCAACCTTCGGCTTTTGTGTCCACAATGTCATGTAACTAACTGTGGTATGCTTTACTGTTTTTTGTTTTTTTTTAATGTTTTTATTTATTTTTGAGACAGAGAGAGACAGAGCATGAGCAGGGGTGGGGCAGAGAGAGAGGGAGACACAGAATCCGAAGCAGGCTCCAGGCTCCGAGCTGTCAGCACAGAGCCCGACGTGGGGCCCAAACTCACAGACCATGAGATCATGACCTGAGCTGAAGTCGGACGCTTAACCGACTGAGCCACCCCGGCGCCCCTTACTCTGTTTCTTTTTAAATTTTTTTTTTTTTTTCTTCAACGTTTTTTTATTTATTTTTTTTTGGGACAGAGAGAGACAGAGCATGAACGGGGGAGGGGCAGAGAGAGAGGGAGACACAGAATCGGAAACAGGCTCCAGGCTCCGAGCCATCAGCCCAGAGCCCGACGCGGGGCTCGAACTCACGGACCGCGAGATCGTGACCTGGCTGAAGTCGGACGCTTAACCGACTGCGCCACCCAGGCGCCCCCTTACTCTGTTTCTTGTAAGGAAAAGACAAATGACTTAAAAAATCTGAGGCAAAAAAAGGTTAAGTTCTACTTACAGACATTAGAAACATTCATTCTAAATGTCCCAAATCACCCCAGTAACTAGCTGAGAATTTATGGCAACTAAAACAGAAAAGAACACTAGGCAAATCCAAGAACCTTTACATTTCATCTCTTCTCTTCAGGCCAACAGGAGTAAATGCACTAAATCTCTGTGAATACTCCTGTGAGAGGTGAAGGCTGGGGAACACTGGCCACGTCAGAAAAAACAGAATATTATTCATACAAGAGACATGGAGATTTGAGTTTTTTAAATCCTGTTTTTGTAGGTTAATTGATCAAAGCAGAGTGTTAAGTAGCTCTGATCCTGCCTTCCCTTCATGTAAGTAAAAGTTTTTACCCAAATTTAGGTCATTTTTTTATGTTTATTTATTTATATGGGGGATACGTGGAGGAGTGGGGGAGGCGCAGAGAGAAAGGAGAGGGAGGGAATCCCAAGCTCAGTCTGACTCCACAGACTCAGCACAGAGCCCAATACGTGGCTCAGTCTCACGAACTGTGAGATAATGAACTGAAAGGAAATCAAGAGACAGTTAACTGACTGAGCCACCCAGTCATCCCCAAAGGTAGGTCATTTAATCTTCAGTAATTTCTCATTTTGAGTCTCATTTGGACATAGGACTATACACAAGATACAGTTATATGTATACACTTTCTTTCCAGATACCAACATAAGAACATTCCAAAACATATTAATACAGATAAAACTGTACCTTGAACACCTTCTAGGAGTAAATCAACTCCTTTCCTATAAAAATTGGAAGCAGCTTCATAGTCATCTTCTTCTTCCTTTTTTAAAGCCAGCTTTATTAATTCTCCAGCTTTCTCCAAATAATCTCTCTTGCCAAGCTTGGACTTTAAACTGCCAGGAAAGAGGCTACGACTTTCCCGTTCTTCTTCTGTTTTGTTCTGTTCGCTGTCAGAAGCAACGGCCCCTAATGCTGATGGATCCGAAGAAAGACTGAGACCAAAAGTTCTAACGGGAGAGTTTTGATTGGAAGCCATTCCATCATCTAACTCAGCAAGAGAATCCACGTCCACAGTAAGAGATATCAAATCACTGTCACTGGAGAAACCTAGAAATGTGATCACAATATAAATAGATATTAAATTAAGAATCAGCCAAAAAGAATACAAATCATGCTGACTATTCATTTGTTCATACTATTCGAGTCGATTAGGAAGGCTGTCATTGCCTGATGGAGATCGGTGCCTGGCCATTTGCTTTAGCTTACTGAATTCAGCTCTGGAAAATAATCTCCTTTGCCTTAATTATCAGACTAAAACCGAAGACAAGTCTTTATCTAGTCTTGTAAAATGAAGAGCCTTTACCACAAAACCTTGTAACAACAGCATTATAATAAAGAAAAAAGAATAAGAGCCTCAAGGTAAGACAAAAACAAGTGCCTGAATCCCAGCTCTTAAAACTTACTGTGACCAAGCCCAAGACACTTAATTTACTTACTATGCAGAACTTTAAATGAGGAATACAGTTCATGCATATAAAGCATAATAGGCTATCATTCAATTGCAACTATTATGGCAATTATGTAATGATTCTTTATTTCTACAACGTACCCTCAGAGGTATGCTTTTAAATAATCCAGATCTGGAAAATGTACACCATTTGGTTGTGTGTGTGTGTGTGTGTGTGTGTGTGTGTGTTTTAAAGAACTAAATTTTTAGAAATTTTTGTTTCATTCTCTTCCACAAACTTTTGGAGAGAGGTTTGGTCTGTATTTGCCTCTTAGTTTTCTGACAGAAAATGAATACTAGGTGGTACTGAAATATTTAGCAATGAAAATTCTTTCTCCCATTTCACAAAACTGACTTCATGGTAAACGAGCATGAAGTACAACAGTTATGAAACTTCCTGGCGTTAGGACCTCCCTTTACATTCTTAAAATAATTGAGAACCTCAAAAAAGCTTCTTTTTGTGCATTATACCTGTAAATATCTAAAAAATATACCTGTGGATTATACCTGTAAATATCTATTTAAAATAGACTAATTTTTTTAAGTAAACATTAAAGCCCACTACATGTAATGTAATTTTTGTTCAAAATAACTATATTCTCCAAGGCAAAAAAGTATTTAGTAAGAATGGTGACAGTGTTTTACATTTGTACAAATCTTTTTAATTGAAGATGACTAGATTCTTTTTTTTTTCTTTTTTTTTTTTTCAACGTTTTTTTTATATTTTTTTTTATTTTTGGGACAGAGAGAGACAGAGCATGAACGGGGGAGGGGCAGAGAGAGAGGGAGACACAGAATCGGAAACAGGCTCCAGGCTCCGAGCCATCAGCCCAGAGCCATCAGCCCAGAGCCTGATGCGGGGATTGAACTCACAGACCGCGAGATCGTGACCTGGCTGAAGTCGGACGCTTAACCGACTGCGCCACCCAGGCGCCCCGATGACTAGATTCTTATATTATGATTTTGCACTCAATCTGTTGTCAGATGTTGCCCTGGTTGAAAGATTTGAGGAAGATCTTGCATAGATATGTAACTGAAAATGGGGTGAATATTTTAGCAGCCTTTTCAAATACCTGTGGATATTGTTTTTTGATACTATACCAAAACTTGACAAGTGGTAGTTTCTTAAAGCTTAGTTGCCATATAGAATATAAATTCTTGTCAGTGAAATGTGTTTCTATTACATTCAACTCCATTGATCTGTCTTGCACACTGAATGTGTGCATCACACATTGGACATTTTGAAAGTACTGGTTCCCTGAGTTATAGTGACAAATCACATTTGTTACTATCACCACCAATCTCAGCAGAATATTCTTTAGGTCTTGGGGAACTGTCAAGCTCAAAGTAGCAGATACAAGTTCTCCAAAATTCAGGCATCTGGCTGGCATCAGGTGGTAGAGCATATGACTCTTGATCGCAGGGTCCGGAGTTCAAAACCCTCATTAGATGTAAAGATTACTTTAAAAAAGAAAAAAAAAAAAAAAAAAGGTTCTCCAGGATTCTAATCTGGCACTGAAAACTCAAAGTTTATCATTGGCAACAAACACTGTCAGCTGTTTTCCTTAAAGTGTCAGCTCACTTTGTTTGCGTTTGAAAACCATTTGCCAAATACCCAAATCTGAATAATGACAGTTTGTCTGTCAATTGTTCTTTCAAGCAAAAATGATGTCCCAAGAGAAAAGCTGCTAGTTCATAGCTCAAACAAGTGCTCTTCCTCAAGACAACCATGGCAATTCAGTTAGGCAGATGTGTTTTATGTATACTTCCATTTTTTCACACAGAATATAAGAAAGACATGTAGCAAAGGGTGGAGATTTGATAAAAATTAATAGTTTTTACTGCTTTATCATGGGCATTCCTAGGTAAAAATAGCATTGGAATTACTGCAAGTATGTGGCATGATTCCTGTTACGGTCTGGTATCACTGTCTTGATTCACGCTCAGGCAAGGCAGTTTTACCTATCACTGCTTTTGCATCATTAGTGCAAATGTCAACACAGTGAAAAAGGCAAATAATTTCCTAGACTATTGCAAAAATAATTTCTGCCTTGGTGACCCCCTGAGAAGATCTCTAGAATACCCAAGGGTCTAAAGACCATACTTGGAGAGCCACTGATCTATATATCATTCAATAAGATTGACAATAGAGTTACATACAAATTAAATTTGGGAACAGCTATGCAATCTGCATCACCATTGAATGTTGACTTCCAAGTTCCTCAGAAAAGACAATATATTAAAAAGAAAATTATTTCCTCAAGATCATATCCTAAGCCAAACTTAAAGGTAGATTAGACTATACAATTCTAGAATAGGGATCAGCAAACTTCTTTTCTGAGGACCAGAGAGTGAATATTTTAGGTTTTGTGGGCCACATGATCTATGTCACAACAAATCAACTCTGTTGTTGTAGTACAAAAGCAGCCACAGATAATATGTAAATGAATACGCATGGCTGTGTTCCAGTAACACTTTATTTATGGATGTTGAAATGTGAATTCCATGTAATTTTCACATGCCATAAAATAATATCCTTTTGAATACTGTCAACCATTTTAAAATGTAAAAACCATTCTTAGCTATTAGGTCACATAAAAACAAGTGGCAGGTCAGATTTGGCCCACAGGCCATAGTTTGTCAACTTATTATAGACTTAAATTGCTTACTTCATTTCAAATAAAGTAAGTTAGGGTAAAAACATGTTACTGGCAGCTAAACTCAAATTTCAAATCAACTTTAGACACTACTTTGGCACCCTGTCAACATATCCTGTTTTCAGGGGCTTTTCTCAAATCTGTGGAATGCCCATAAAGAACTAATTTTGTTCCCTACAAGCAAAACACTTCATTAAATCCACAAGCTGAGAAGAGATTCATTGGATCTGGTGGAAATCTTTTCAATCTCTGACATTTCAACTGTACAGACAGTTCTTCAAAATCAGAATCTTTTAAAGCAATCTACAAAATTATTTAACCACTGTTCTGAGAAATATATAAATTTCATAAGAGATTTTTTTTAATGATTTCAAAACATTTTATATATTCCAATGCACACTTATTTCCTTAAATGGGGGTATTATATAACCTGGTCCATTGATATTAATAAACAAATAGACAAAGTTTAAAAAATAAGTTCTGGTTTATACAGCTAATCATAAAAGAAAGGAAACACTGTTATAGATCTTTTGTCTGCTCTCCAGTGTCTTGTCACTATAACCTTCACATCATCTATCACACTGTACTGTTTCATGTTTTGCCTGATTTTCCTTTCCAACAGGAACAATAATACCAAAGGGCAAAGGGGTAGAATTATGTGTACTCAGTTTCTTGGCTTTTGACCACAAAAATCTAGTGGCATAGTCTTATTTCCTCTCTTACCTTTCCAATCTTATTTTGTTAGCAAAGGAAATCATGATTACATAAAATTGGATCAGAAGAGCAAGACCAGCAAAATACCTGGGAAGAATATCAGATAATGAAATAAAGTAATAATTAATAATAATATTCAAATAATTTCCTTTCCAAATTCTACCTAATTCTAAATGAAGAATCTTTCAAAGTGAGCAAAGAAAAACTAGCATGTTAGAAAGAGGAATTTTTCTAGCCCAACTACGAGAGGAGCAAAGGGAAGCAAAAAGACTTCTGATTTAACCCTTTTGGAAGACAATTTGACAATGCATATCAGATGCAGAAAATCTTTATACCTTTGACACAGAAATTCAACAATTATACCAAAAATAACCAGAGATACGATCAAAGATCTATATTTGAGAATAATCATCACAAAAATTAGTGAAAATTTGGAAATAACCAATTCCTAACAATAAGAGATTATGGTACATCCCTTTGATAAAATATTATACAGCTATTAAAAATTATGTTACAAACGAATATTTAATGCTAAAGTATTCATGATCTATTATGCAAAAATAATAAACTGCAAAGCAGTATATACATATACTATAATTCTAATTTTAAAACAAAACCAGAAAAAAAGGCTAGAGAGGTAGCCTAACAGTAATTTTCTCTGTATGGTGGGATCACAGGTGACTCTTACCACATCGCTTACATGTGTATGACAAGCTCTTAAGGCTCTGTATTTGAAGGCTATCAAAGGAGATGCAACAAGGGCTAAAACTGGGAATTTGTTTGTGAACGAATATATGCTATACAAACATAATTTATGCAATATAGGCCCATACGTATCACCCAGCAGCCAGTGCCAAGGAATTCCTAACTTAAGAGAGAAGACAGAAACGATGACAGACAGATTTGTCTGAAGCAGACTAACCCTTGACATTTCTTCCTCGTCTACCTTCTTCCTTGATGCACCCTACCATATCTCAACCATATCATAAGCCGAACCCTATCATACCTCAACCATACACTGCAACCAATCATCTTCTAGGAAATCTCTTCTGCATTTAAGCAATTTCTAAATTCCCTTCTTCTCAATGAAGTATTCCCCAATCACCTCAAGAACGCTCCCCTTTCACTACCACAGTAATGAATTATTTATACACACACACACACACACACACACACACACACACTCAGTACCTAGTTTTTTTCCACCTTATATCCTTAATACAGCTACTTATCACAGTGCTTGCTCACCTCCTTGAATTCACGGTCCTGTCATTCAACCTGTTTTATACAAAGCTAAATAGAAATATCACGGAAAGTGGAGACTAGCTTCCTAAAACCCAGAAAGAAAGCTAATAAGATAGAGCAGCAAACAAGAGGTTCTCAGTTAAGGTGAGTAGGAAGAACACTGTGGATAAGGCAGGGCAACAACTGACAATTCAGACACTATTTGTCAAAAGTTAAACCAACCTGAAGTCAATCCATGTTTAAAGGGGCCCTCTGGAGCCATCATGAGAGTAAAAGGTACATCCTTCACCAACACCATCAAGACAAAAACCTAAGCCTTTTTGGGAAGGGATGGGAGGGGGAAGAGTCAAAGGTTCTATGAAAGCGTTCTGCCTCCAGGTTCATATCACAGAGATTCAAGTCTCAGGGCTATTAGAGGGCCCCAGGTGACCGGTTAAAAAGCAGCTACAGACATGAGGGGTTTATATAGCATCCCAGTTCACCTACCTACCTTCACCTTCTGTGCTTTGAACTGCTCAGAGTAGGGCAGTCTAGTGAAATCTGTCTAGGACACCACCTCTGAAAGACAGGCACCAGGGGAAAAGGTTGAGTTGCTATAGAATAAATCTTTATACTATAAACTATCAGAAATCTGTATTTGAAGACCATCTGCAAAAAGAGATCGGTTTCCTTTAGAACAACAGGTGGTCTCTCATGGTCAACTATATATAAAATACATGGCCTCATTATTATTAGCTGATAGCTTTCACTGAGCACTGAGGTTCAGTCAACGAAAGGGAATTTCTACTTTTCCTAGTAGCAATGACTCATGCTTCACACACAAAGCAAAATATCTAGCCAGCAGAACAAAGGTCACCCTGAGGGAGAAGACATACATATCAATCTCCATTAAGAAACAAGCCCTTATAAATATGATTTTAGGCGAATACCCAAATCTCATAATTAAGATTCCTGTACCTGATTATCAACTTATCATTTAGAAATAGCCACTGTTACTAAGAAGTACCATTCTTTTGATATTTCACATTTTTATAATGTCCTGGGGACAAGTCTTTGCTTCACCCTTGAAAATTTATGAAAAGAGGATGAGAAAATCACTGCATATTTGGTGAAAAACGGAATAAGTTCAGAAAGTAACATATCAATCAAAATTACAGCCGTAATACTGTTATCTTCTCATGAACAACAAAGATCTATGAGTTGGCTTTCCTTTCTATCTAATGAACTTCTTATGCTGCTACTCTTCATAATCTCTGCAAATCAATCCTGCTACCAGAGCACAAGCCGCTCACACTGGGAGTTCTATACCAAATATGTATTCTCACTGCCTCCCTCTCCATAAAACTAAATCTCTTCTTTCAAAATATATTTTTTATGATTGCTACTGAATACCCGGAGTGCCTAGACTGCCTTAGGCACATGGCTTAACTTCTCTGAAATTCCAATTTTTAATTGTGGAATAAGGGATTTATCTGTGTCATTCTTGATGTTCTTTCTACTCTCAAACACTTCCCATGACATATTATCAATTTCTTTTATTTGCCCCACCCAACCCCTAAAATCCAATATTATCCTCAATAGCCCTACGGTTTATAAGAGTCAATATTTACAATTTGTATCATTTGTTTTACATGCACACATACAATGACACCTTCTCATTTATGTTTATCTTGAGAATAGTAATCTGTTCTTTTTTACCTATTTTAAACTCCTTCACCAAAGAAAATTCAACTAACAAGGGAAAATAGATAAACGTTAGGCAGATAAGCACTTAAGAGAAAAAGGAACTTCTAACTGAATAAGCATACTCTATCATAATACAAGAGGGCCTAGAATAATCGCAGTAACAAGATTTAGGGTTCTCATGGTGCCACCTAGTGGATACTCGCACTAAATCCTACTTTAAATTTAAAATTCCTTTCAATTAGGCTTTCTGTATTTTTGTCATCTTACACTACTCCATGGTGCACACACTTCAAGTTCGTCTCAAAAATAGATTTAGGCTACTAAGTGGTGAACCAACTTAAGAATATTCCTTTTTAAAATGAACCTGCCTGGGGCACCTGGGTGGCGCAGTCGGTTAAGCGTCCGACTTCAGCCAGGTCACGATCTCGCGGTCCGTGAGTTCGAGCCCCGCGTCAGGCTCTGGGCTGATGGCTCAGAGCCTGGAGCCTGTTTCCGATTCTGTGTCTCCCTCTCTCTGCCCCTCCCCCGTTCATGCTATGTCTCTCTCTGTCCCAAAAATAAATAAAAAACGTTGAAAAAAAAAATTTAAAAAAAAAAAAAAAAAAAATGAACCTGCCTGAAAGCATCAACTATGAATCAACCAAATGAAATACAAATAATAAAAAGAAAAATATAATAATAAAATGACACTTTGATACAGAAGATTTTTTCTCAAACTTAAATAACTAGACACCTTTCCAATTAGTCTCCCTTAATGCTTTAAAACTAATCAAAATTATCCAAATTAATACAGTTTACCTCTAACCTTCAAGATTTAATGGAAAGAATTCTTATCCCACCATCAAATAAAAATACAAATCTTGAACTGAGAGTGATTTTAGAGATCCCTTACACAGACCAGAAATAGATGCTATTCTCAAAATGTACATCTCATTTACTCTAAAATGGTTCATTCAAGACAGGTTAATAGATTCTTTCTTGTGTCTACAATTGCTACAATTGAACATCCAGGGAGCTCTTAATCCACAATTTACAGGCCACACACACACACACACACACACACACACAAAGGTAGATCTGGCTACTCCCAGGAGACATTGAAGAATATTCCACACATGAGATGTTACATATAAGAAACTGACCTCTCAGTTTCTATTTGTGATTACGATCATCTAATTATTTTCTCTGGTTTGCTGCGTACACCTGGAAAATGTCCCTCCCACAACTGCAAAGGAAGTCAAGTCACGTATTAGGAAGAGGAAATGACACAGGTTACCAGATGAGAGTCTACCAACATCAAAGGCTCCAATATCAAGGCCATCATGGCAGTAAAGCAACCTACATCCTTCAAACGGGCCAACAGATGAGAGAAACATGTCAAGAAGCTCAATTCCCATGCACCATTTTGGCCAGGTTTCTACAAATGTCATGGTAACTTCATAGCTAAGTTTAATCAAACGAAAAGATGCAAGTTTAAAAAGGAAATAAGATGTTAACAATCAAGTAAATCTTCTTTCATCTTTAAATATATATATAGTTTAATTTCTCTGGACAAAGGATATGAAAAGTACCAGCATTTCATTTTAAAAACATAAAACAATATAAACTTTTTATCTAAAAACCTACTGAATAATTTTATAATTCTCAATTTCATATTAGATAAAATACACTTACCAGTTAATCACCAAATTATTTGTTTTATGGAACCTTAAAGGGGTTTCCACTATCCCATTACAATCAAATGACAATTTTTTTCAAAGTCATTAATCCAGCTCTTTATGTTTTCCTCAGAAAACTTTCCTTCAAGGTAAATTAAGACCTGTTGATTGCATTTTTATGGTACTAATAAAAATAATGATCATTTAGCCTCTACATCTGTTCTCTGAGAGGTGATATACTTGCCATGTCATTCTAACTCTACCGAAGGACCTTGAAACAGCAGACTATATATTAAGATTTGCCCCTCTGGCTCATTTCGCTGGCAAACTAAATCACAAGTGTGAAAAATGAATACACCTTTGAAACACCGTTTAAAATACTACACTCAGAGGAGATGTTATGGAGTGAATCACCTCCTCTCATTTTGGCTCTAAATCCAAACCCTGAGCACTTGCCACCACAATCCCTCTACAACCCTCTGTTTCACTGCATACCTGTGGGGCTTGGTGGGCTGCCAGCTTTCCCTGCTCTTTTGCTAGCACAGGCCCTCTCCCTTGGTTGTCTCTGGGGTTTGCAGACCTTTTGGTAGGAAAGTATATCTTCCACTTACCCAGTATGCCAGACAATCTCATGATATTTAAAAGTCATTTCCCCTCTCAAATAACAATGAATTTGCAAGCTGTTTGACACTCCGATCTGTATTTGTCAACAAGGTCTTTCAGCAGGATTAATTAGTCAGGCGTAAAGGCTTTTAAAGGGAGGGGGGATTAAAAAAAATCTAAGCTTTAACTGCCTTTCCAGTTCCATGTTTTGCATTCTTCATGGATCACAGTGTGTTTCAGAGATGGTAATACAGCTGGAAAACTAAGCTATGCACTGAAAGGATAAAATGTCAGTATTACTTTTAGGTAGCGTAAGTCTTTTCTGATGTTTTTAACAAAAAGGTAGCCCCTAATTTCTCTCATAAAAGCATATTCCTAAAAGATAAATCCTTTCGTGGGGCACCTGGGTGGCTCAGTAGGTGGGGCGTCGGACTCTTGATTTCAGCTCAGGTCATGATGTCATGGTTTGTAAGGTCAAGCCCTGCATGGGGGTGGGAAGGGATTCTCTCTCTCCCTCTCTCTCTGTCCCTCTCCCCCACCTCGGCTCGCCCACGCTTTCTCTCAAATAAATAAAACTAGGAAAAAAAAAAAAGATAAATCCTTTCAAGGAAAACCCATCTTTTTGAAACTTCAAAAGGTAAATTCCAAAACAACTGTTTTAGGAAGAATGGCCCATATGGCCCCAGTGTACCAGAGGCAGTCCTAGTTTCAGCTTGTTGTCTTGTACTTATTAAAGTACCCTCTTTACTTCTCAGAACTCTCCCACTCTGGACAACAAATTACAACCTCATCCTTTTTTTTTTTTTTTTTTTACCACATTTTTACCATAGTCACATTTGAACTCTGAACATTCTTCCATATTCTAGAACACCATCCCAAGAAAACTCATTCCTAATAATAATGTTCCTCTCTTCTCTTCCAGACTATAAAAAAGGACAAAAGACCTATGTATCGTTCCCATCCATGACGACCTTACACTAGAATAGGTTCCTGAGATATACATCTCCCATCATGGCTGACTCTCACCTAGTAAAAAAGGATTCTTATGAATATTAAAAGAATATAACGATTCCCAAATCACGTAACCTTAGATTCCTACAACAAAACACAAAAGGAGAGAAACTAAGAAACATTCTAAAATTTCTAAAAACTGTACTCCTCATTGAACACTCTCCTATGAATCTTTGTAACTCTATTTGTCCACTATTGGATGTCACCAAATCACCACATTTACAGGGAGAAAATACCTTCTCCCTTTTCTCAGGAACAGAGTATCTCTGAGGCAACAGCCAGATCTGGTTATCCCGAATAAGTTACCTTCCAAGAAACTAGCTCTAGAAACAATCACATTGGGATCCCCAGCAGGGAGTAGGTTTTCCAAAGCCTAGCAAGGATCACAGATCAAAACAGGTCACAGGAAAAAGGTATTTGTTTTTTCCGAAAAACATAATGGATTATAAATATGTACAATGTAAATAAATACATGTGAACAAATTACTGTAAGCAATGTTTTTCTACAACCTTGGCTGATTTATGATTTAGTATGGAGTCAAAAGTATTGAGGATCTAATGGAAACCGCTGGGCCTAAGATGCCCATACAAAACACAGAACACTAGGTGTAAGTGAACAGACTTCGCTTTTAAGTCAATGGGAGCCACCGTGAAAAACAAGAAGAGCTCATCACTTCTCAATGTGGTAGCACCAAAAGATTCCGCCTACACAACGAATGGGAATTTGCTGTTCCTACCAAATTAAGATGCCAATGTACAGCAAGAAATCTATATCAGTGTGTCTGTTGATGTATGACATCAGTACATATCCCCACAAAAACATCACTACAATGAGATTACGGCTACCTCCCATATTAGAGTCGTAAAGCATCCTCCTTAGCCATAAACTGTTATTCATGAAAGCGATCAAGAAATAGCTAGTCTATGATTTTACTTTTATATAAACCAAACCTAAGCCACTTCAAACAAATCTAATTACCTATTTTTAAAGACTCTCCCTTCCTATCCCCAAATCTTTTTTTTTTTTTTTTTTCATTCCAAAATCTTCCCTGGATGAAAACTAGCTAAGGAAATCTAAAGACCAAAATGTATGTATTTTAAATCTTCATAAAAATTCAGGGATGGCTTAACAAAGGAATAAAACAAGAGATTATACATTCTTGAATTAAAGTGATTAGAATTTAAAAAACTGCTTTGGTTTAGACTTATGTTATTATAAAACATACTAAAAACACTAGAACTGCCTTAGGTTTACTCTTTCTAGGAACATGACTAAACTTTTAAAGCCAGTTTTGAAATTAATTGTCTAAAAGTCAGATGCTGCTAAATAAACTTTAGCAAGGTATTCTTACACCAGACAATATAAATTCTGAACACTTATTATGCCATATTTCATCAAATCTAATATGCCATTAGTTGTAGGATAAGTCATTATTTTATATATCACTAAGAAAGAAAAAAGCTGTCAATTAAATGTAAGAAGGTATCATCAACCCAATATCACGCATCAAGTGATACTAGGTGATACTAAAACATGAAGAACAAAAAGCATCTTAGAATTGATAAAATACTCTTAAATTCCTACAGCCATCTATTCTTTTGCAATTCAAATACGATTTATAGTCTTCTGCAGTCAAAACCACTGCAATGAAAAAAAATTAAAATATCCTACCTTCAGTACTACACTCAGGAAAGCTGTCAACAAGGGAATCCGAATAAGCTTCCGCAGGTCCAATCAATTCAGAACCATCATTAACTATTCCACCCTAAAAAGAGAAGAATAATTGTGTATCATTGTCAGTAAGGGTTTTATTTTTAAATGAGTAATAAATTAACAATAGTTATCTCAACTGAGTACGTATAAGGATTACAGAAACCATTCATCTGTTAAACCAGATTACATTTGCCTTTAAAAAAATCAATAGAAATATCAGTATTGATTCATCAACTGTAAAAATGTACCACACCAATGCAAGATGTTAATAATAGGGGAATCTCTGTGAAAGGGAAAGGGGTATACAGAAAAGCACTATATTTTCCTCACAGTTTTTCTGTAAACTAAACTACTCTAAAAAAAATCTATTATTAAAATCTAGCATTAACCAATGCGAATTCAAAAGGAATATTATCATGTTTATATCATGTGCCTTTTTATAAAAGCATATGTATAAAGACCTATCAAAAGTACTCATTTAAAAAATGCAGAACACACACACACACACACACACACACACACACACACACACACCAGCTACAGACTATTACTCAACATCCTTAGTGTCTGGTCATTCTATTTAGTGATAAATGATGGGACTCTATTAGAAGTCATTTAATTTTATCAAATTAAAAACTAACATATATCACATAGCACCTCAGTGATTCCAGAAGCACCCTAAATTTGAAACCTATTTAGACATAATATAAAACTAAACAAACCTAAGATATTTGTATTAAAGCAACACATTTTTTAAACATTTATTTATTATTTTTGAGAGACAGAGAGAGAGCATGAACAGGGGAGGGGCAGAGAGAGGAGACACAGAATCTGAAGCAGGCTCCAGGCTCTGAGCTGTCAGCACAGAGCCTGACACGGGGCTCGAACCCATGAACCATGACATCATGACTTGAGCCAAAGTCGGACACTTAATTGACTAAGCCACCCAGGTGCCCCAAAGCAACACATTTTTAATAACAATAAAATAACTATATTTTAATAAAATATAAAAACTATTGTGATTCCTTATATGACCATTATTTTAATTCTGTATCTAGGTTTGCAAATTCAACCTTCAAAAAACTGTTTTCTCTCACTCCGTGTGCAACTAGAGAATGCTATTTATCAAGAAAGTGGTGCTGGTATGTTTTGTGCTGTGGTTTTACGACTGTTTCAATCATGAGTATAAGGACTTAAAATCCTTAAATAACTATAACTAAAATAATAGCTCTTTTGCTCCATAACATCTTTTATTCTACCTTCCACCAACAGTTCTAAGTCCCCAAACACTACTACCAGGATAGTAAAACCCACGAAAAATACAAGACCCCTTTTTCCTCTCTCCTTCAGCACAAAGAACTTAACTGTCTTTAGTTATAATCAAAAGTCTCCCTACCAGCTTATCTTTAAGAAAGAGAAATTTGAAATGGTTCCTCTAAAATTACCAAATTTTACTTCCCAGAGTGTTAAATGAACTGAAACTTTAAAAACAATTATTCCCTTTAGAAGCAAGAATTTATACACTTTATTCTATTTGTGAATTAAAATATTCAAATCACAGTTTGTATCTGAATTTTTCTCCAAAAAAGAAGAGTCTCTATTTTAGACTAAGCCATAAACCACATCTTAAGCAAATCTGCAAATATTCTGAGAATTTTACCAGACAAAGCTGATTTTATTTATAATCTCAGTTTACAGAAAGTGCCTTTCAACCATTAACTACCTCTTCTACTATCAGAGATGCGGACTTTGTTACCTATTTATAAAATGGAATTATTATTTATAACTTAATATGTTGTCAGGACTAAAAGACTTTATACATGTAAAGTGTTTAGAACAACATAAGCACTCATTTTTTATTTGTTAATATTAGCTGATATAGATCTGTTCACAAGGTAAAATAAAAACACAATACTAAAGAATACAAAAAGCTATTTTAGCTCATAATCTTAGAGAAATTTTATTTACTTCATTTAATAAACAACAAATACAGAATAAATCTTTAATTAAAATAATAAAAAACTTTCCATAGGAACTCAAGGGAAGTAGTGGAGAAATACGCCACAATTGTATTTTAATCTCTACATTAAATCTCTAGATTAATTGCTATTTTAATCTCTCGATCAAAAACATTAACCACTAGGCATTCTTTTCTATGCAGTAGAAAGAAACTTATTACACAGCATCTCAAAGTTTTTTGTTAATGAAATGTCAACCTAGGGGTGAAGGAGTCCAGGTATAATAGAATAAGAACATCAGCAAATGCTCTCCCCAAAAGACAAAGATATAACTGGAGAAAAATGTCAAAACGACCATCTGAGTGCTCTGGAAATTGACCAAAAACATATAATGAATGAAGAAGTGGTTACCCATAAAAAACCAGAAAATCACAGGTAAAAACTGTGGGAGTCTGTGGTATTCTTGCCTGGGGTTGCTCCCACCTTCTGTCCCAGCTGGGTTCCCATGGTAATTATACAAGGGCAAGGCAAGCCTTGAAATTCAGCAGATTCACTTGCAGTGGAGGCAAGCATGATTTGGACTGAAGCACAGAAGTCGTCCACCCCAAACAGTATTATTATCAGTAATAGTAGCGATCCCAGCACCAATGCACAGTGGCTCAGCAAGCATGAGGTTCCAGCAAGCAAAGGACCAGCGTATTAGCCAGACATTTCACAGGGAGTTACAGAAAGTACACAACCATAGGGGTTCTTAACAAGCTCTCTACTCACCCACACAGGAGAGACTAGAGAAGAATCAAGCTATCTACAAACCCCCAACAAGCCACAATGGTGCGCACACACACAGAGGAAATGCAAGAGATCTCAAAGATAAGCAAAATCCAGGGCAAACTTAAAA
The DNA here is from genome assembly GCF_028018385.1 of Neofelis nebulosa. NCBI lineage: Eukaryota > Metazoa > Chordata > Mammalia > Carnivora > Felidae > Neofelis > Neofelis nebulosa. The sequence goes on from NC_080796.1 coordinate 36,918,741, forward strand.
ACTGCTTGAACTCTGAAAATATATATGAAGAAACATCAGCATATGGAAGAAGCATATACTGGAACAAAGTGTTTAAATACAAAGACCAATCATGGCTGACCACTAAGCTATGCTGTTACAGGACTAACCCCTAGTTAGCGAGGTTTAAAAGTACAATAAAAATTTAAAATTGAGAAGAGATATCAGCAGTTACACACTGCCAATTAAAAATTTTTTAATGTTTATTTCCTTTTGAGAGAGAAAGAGACAGAGGCGTGAGTGGGAGAGAGGCAGAGAGAGAGAGGGAGACACAGAATCGGAAGCAGGCTCCAGGATCTGAGCTGTTAGCACAGAGACTGACACAGGGCTCGAACTCACTGGGAGATCATGACCTGAGCCGAAGTCGGACATTTAACTGACTCTCTCTCTCTCTCTCTCAAAAATAAACAAACATTAAAAAAAGAAAAAGGAAAAAGAAAGAAACTTCAACAATTAACTGGAGGTTTCAATATCCTGCTCTTAATAATTGACAGAACTAGACAGAAAACTAGCAAAGATACAGAAGTCTTAAAGATCACTAACAACTAACTTGAACTAACTAAAATTTACATAAAATTCCACCTGACAACAGAATATACACTCCTTCCAAGCACACATGCAACATTCTCCAGGATAGTTCATATGCTAAGAAATAAATCAGGTCTCAATATATTTAAAAGAACTGAAATCAAACATGCGTTCTGACCACGACCACAAGAAAACAAAATTAGAATTCAACAATAAAAGAAACTTTAAAAATTAACAAATACTTGGAAATTAAAGAACATTTTTCTAAATAACAGAAGAGTCTACAGAAAAAAATCACGAAAGCAGAAAATGCATTAAACTGAATAAAAATAAAAACAAAGTGTAAAAGCCTATGGGATGAGGCTCAAGTAGTGCTAAAAGAAAAATTTATACTTGTAAACACCCATGTTAGATAAGAATAACCATCTCAAATCAGTAATCTAAACTTCCACTTTAAGGAACTAAAGAATTAGATAAAGAACAAAGTAAATCCAAAGCAAGCAAAAGGAAAGAAATAAAGTTTAGAGCAGAAATCAAAATAAAATAGAGAAAACAGAGAGAAAGTAATGAAACCAAGCTGGTCTTTTGAAAAAAATCAACAAAAATATCAAACTTTTAGGTAGACTGACCAAGAAAAAAATACACCAGATACAAATTACCAAAATCATGAATGAAAGAGGGACATCACTAACATACCCATAGAAATCAAAGGCGTTCTGGGGGAATACTATGAACAATTTATGCCAACAAATTACACAATTTAGATGAAAAATTCCTGGGAAGGGACAAGTTACCAAAGTTGATTCAAGTAGAAAGAGAATATCATGATAGACCTATAACAAGTAAATAAACTGAATTAAAATTTGAAATCCTCCCAGATCAATTCCAATACTATGTATATACCCTAAGAGAAATGAAAAAGTATGTCCACACAAAAAACTTGCATGCCAATAGTCATTAACAACATCATTCATAATAACCAAAAGGGAGAGACAACCCAAATGTGCATCAATTGATGAATGGAAAAACAAAATGTAACATATCCACTAGCCATACAAAGGAATACTATATAGGCACCAAAAAGGAATGGAGTATTGATACATGCTGCAACATGGATTAAACCTGTAAACCACTCACGACAGCATAAAATGCTTAGACACAGTGTGGGCACTCTCCACACAAATAGACCTAAAAAGTCAGAGCTGCAGGCCAAAAGCAGTGGCAAAGAAATCAGGGATGGCTGCCTAAATTACCATGACAAAGACTGGTTTCTGAGGAGCGAAGAAGATACAGTACTCCCATACCCTTCCAAAGAATCTGCTGGTTGACTGCTAGTTGACTGACTGCCCCCAGCTGCCACCCCTTTGGATCCCCCACTGTCTTTCCATCCAGGCCATACGACTCCCAGTATGGCCCCCGCCAATGACTGAGCATGGTGGGGATACTGGTGTCAAACCATTCCTTAACAAAGTAGGACTCTCCCAAAGGCCAGCCTTTGCTCAGGGACTCCCCATCAGCCTGACTCCAACTCTCTTAGATCCGCAGTCCACCCTTGCTGCCGGATCCTCCTTCCTCTCTCCTGTCACCAGTGTGAAAGCAGAACTGACCAGAAGAAATGTAAAGTGAGGGAGCCACCACATATGTCGTTTCTGATTTTTAAGTAATCCCATTACAAAAGGAAAAAGAAACAGATGGAATAAATTTTAATTATAAATAAATGTATATAATGATAAAAAAATAAAATAAAATAAAATAAAATAAAATAAAATAAAATAAAATAAAATAAAATAAAATGCTTAGAGTAATTTTAACCAAAGAAGGGCCAGACTTATACACTGAAAACTGTAAAACACTGCTGAGACTAATTAAAGAACGCCGAAATAAATGGAGTCATTTCATGTTCATGGGGTTGGAAGACAATGTTGTTAAAATAATAATTTTCCCCAAACTATAGACTTAATACAATTCCAACCAAAATTCCACCAGAATTTCTTGTTGTTATGGACAAGCTGATGCTAAAATTTTTATGGAAATTCAAAGGGTTCGAAATCACTGTAACAATTCTGAAAAAGTATGAATAAAGTGAGACAACTTACACTATCCAATTTCAAAACTTGTTATAAAACTACAATAATCAAGACAATACAGTACTGTTATAAAAACAGGCACGCAGATCAATAGAAGACGTCAAAAGTCAAGAAATAAACTTGAATAAACTTGAAGAAGTAAACTTGAGCTTGAAAACAAGCTCATCATCATTAGCCATTAGGAAATGGAAATTACAGTGAAATACCACGATATACATACTAGAAAAACTATAAATTTAAAAATCATACAATACTAAGTGTTGGTGAAATTGAGTAAGAACCAGAACCTTCATACGTTGCTGGGGAATCTAAAACAGTATGGTCACTGTGGAGAACAGTTTGGCAGTTTCTTAAAAACATAAACTTATCATAAGACCCAGCAATTCCACTCTTCAGAATCTACCCAAGAGACATGAAAACGTATATCTACACACAGATTTGTTGGCAGCAATACTAGACAAAGGCCCAAAAAACTGAAAACAAACCAAATGTCTGTCAATTTGCCAATGGATAAACAAAACATAGTATGATCTATATAACAGAATACTTTCCAGCGACATAAAGGAAGAGAAGACTGATACGTGATAGAATGTGGATAAAACTCAAAACATTATGTGAAAACATTAAGTGAAAGAAACCAGAACAAAAGACCACATACTGTGTGATTCTGTGTAATTGAAATGTCCTGAAAAGGTAAATCTATAGTCAGAAAACAGGTAAGTAGTTACCTAGGGATGGGGCTGGAAAAGGAGACTGCCAGTAAAGGGGCACAGAGAAACTTGCTTAGGTGGCAGAAATGTGACAGTTGCACAACTCTATAAATTTACTGAAAGTCACTGAATGGTACACTTACAATTGGTAAATTTTAAAGTATGTCAATAAAACTGTAAATGCATATATACATACATACATACATACATATACATAAACAGCAAAGAATACACATGGAAAGGTATAGATGAAAAACATTTGGCAATAAACTGGTAATTTTTTAAGATGAGTAATGAGTAACAGAGGCTCATTCTAGCACTTTGTAGCACTCCTTCTACTCCTGTGTATGTTAAAAAAAAAAAAAATCAAATCATTTGACTATGTGGTCATTTGCAATGTAGTAAATACCATCAACGTTTCCACAAACAAACACACAAACAAACAAAAAACCTACACGTTATTGTAGCACACCCTGTGACCTGACTACCCAAAAACCTCCCGTTCATACCTTCATCCACAATCAGAACTAGAAAGCCAAAAGACTCACACACCCAGACTTTTCTGAAGCTACGGACAGTCCTGTAACCCAGTTCTGGCCTACTGGATGTAAGAAGGACTACCTCTAGGCAGAATGTCTAGGAAAGCTTTTAAAAACTGGCATGCATTCATTTATTGGCCCTTTTCCTTTCACGCCCCAAACAAGGAAGCTAAAGCTAAGGCTCTGGAGGACATTATTGAGCTCTGTGCCAGCGACATCCTATCTTCCTCACTCAACTTCCCGTTGTAAGAGACAAAGACATCCCTTTCTTGTTTAAGTTAATACGGTTAAGCTTTTTCGTTGTTTATTTAGAGACTGACTACTACTGCTGTGATAATACCCAATGAGTATCCCTCTCTTGCCCAGCGGACTACCTAAAGTATTTCTAATACATTTTCTAAAACTAGCTTGACTTCCCTTGAAGTGCCCAATGTATTCTTTTCTCTTCTTCTGTCTCTCACTGCACAAAGCCTAAAAAGTAAGTATCATCCAGCAGTAGTTATAATCAGGAATTGCCAAATTCAAAGGAAACAGAATGAACAGGTAACTTTTATTTAAATTCTTCAAGGTCTAAGATCTGACTCCTGTTTTCCTAGACTGATTTTTTTTAGCCCTTGGCATGTGATAATTTGCATGACTGCTTTTCACAACTTCTATAAAGTCATATCCTTCTTGCTTAATAAAGCTGCCTTTTTCTATAAGCATAGACTCCTTGCCACATAGATACGGTTGTAACCAAGAACAACAAAGGGCAAATACTGTACCAATTTGATTTGGCCTTCTATCCTAAAGATCTGCAGTATACCATAAACAAAGCCACATTCATCATCTTGGCCTAGTTCACACAGTAATGAAAAATTAAGCAACGAAGTCAATCACTAAAAATCTTGTTACTCTAAACTTTCCTATTACTATTTCTATTACCGTAAAGTCATAAGTCTGTAATATTTTTCAAAACATCAACTCTCTTCAGTAAATTAAAATATTTTCATATTTTATTTTCATAAAATATTTTTCATAAAAAATATTTTCCTTTGGTAGATCCACTGCCATCAGGAAATTTAAAACTCCCACTACTCATATACCTCACTGGCTGTATGTTCTAACAAATTGCATTGATACAAATAAATTACATTTACACAAAGAAGGAAAAAAACAAGTATGGCACAATCACCTAGCTTTTTTCTAGAAGTCTAAAGGCAATAGGAAAACTGTGGTCATTAAAGACATTGATACCAACTGACGACTTGCACAGGTTCAATGCAGAATAAATCAGAAAACTGTAAAATTATATAAAATTATAAAGAACTCATGGGGTACCTGGGTGGCTCAGTCAGTTGAGGGTCAGACTTTGGCTCAGGTCATGACCTCACAGTTTGTGGGTTCAAGCCCTGCATCAGGCTCTGTGCTGTTAGCTTGGAACCTGAAGCCTGCTTCTGACTCTGTGTCTCCCTCTCTCTGTGCACCTCCTCCGCTTTCTCTCTCTCCCTCTCTCTCTCTCTGTCTCTCTCTCTCAAAAATAAATAAACATTAAAGAATTTTTTAATTAAAATGATAAAGAACTCAGAATGAAAACCTTACGTGTCAAGAAACTGAAAATACTCATATCCAATGATTCTGGTAATATAATCTGTACTAACCTACTTCTCTAAAATTGTATAGTGACCATTTTTGGTCTATCTCTAATACAAAGTAGTGCAATTAAAACAAATTGAGTATCAACTTACAGTGGTTTCTATCCCAAAGAGTCTACCACTGAAAGACACCTCGAAAAGTGAAGGCAGCAACTGAAATTTCATGATACTTAAATTTTTTTAATGTATGATAATCTCTAAGCCCTCTGCACCAATTTTTTAAAACCTATGAATCAAAAATCTTATCCATTTCTACACTAAAATCAGAAGATATGCCAAAGACATTGCTGTTTAGCTACTAACTTCTACTTATTTCAGTGAGTAATGAAATCCAATAGTAAGTGACGTTTTGTAAAAAAAAAAAACAAACTTGAATCCTGCCTTACGACAAATCAGAAAACAGAAATATTTAATAAAGTATAAAATATTTCAGAAAGACTGTCAAACCTTGAAAAAATCTTCAAGCTGTTTACTGTTATAAAGAGCGGGGATATTGGCAGAGAACTGTAGCAAATCTTCTGCACACTGTCTTCTCTCTTCGATGACAGTTTCATCAAATCGTCCTAGAATGAAATAAGAATCAAGACTTAACGGAAGGAAGGATCAAACGCCAGTTAGTGAAAGTTTACGTTCCCAGATCAGAAAGAAGTGACAGGCCTATCACTGCCTTACTACACAGTCTTCTAAAGTCAAGTCTGCACAATCAGAGTCAGAGGTACTCTCACTAAGAAAGAAAATAATGTTTCTCATAAAACAAAAGGCAGAAGTGTCAACTGATAAATCAGTGGTGCAGCCATAGTCGAAGGCCTGTCAATGTAAGAAACTTAACGTTTAAGAAGCTGGTGATTTGAAACTCAAGTTGAAAAGAGAATTATAAAGAAATGAAATGGTTTTCCACAGTAATTTCAAACTGTAATTACTCATATAATTTTCCCTTTTCCCACTCTTTTTGATTTATAAAGGAGCCGAAGAGAGGAAATTATGAGAACATCTGTATACCAGTGGGGTCAAAACCCTCAGCTTGAAGCAAAAAGCTTTTAAGCCAAACTCCATGTGCGCGTGACAGCAGGCTTATGGAAAGAAAGACAGTACTCACAGCACCAGTGAGCTCCGATTTACAAGGTGACCGAGAGGTGGTTTTCATAGAATTTTTTTCAATGCTATATGCAATTTGAATGCTGATAAGACATTTTAAAATATGATTATTTTGTACTACTCTTAGATCAGATTACCGGTTGACATTTGTCATAGCTCACGTATCATACTGATTGCAATTCAGGCTTAAAAAATACAAAATAAAAAGAGGAGCACCATCACATTTTAAGTGGCTCTGCAAAACGTTAACAGAAAACTGAGGCACAAAGAGATTCCTCATTATGTAAACCAAGACAAGAATTTGACACTGAACCGCTAAATACCCTCAGCTCAATGCGTCTCATGCTTATGGGGAAGTGTCTACTTCATGAACACTAACAGAAATGGTTTTAGAGTTAGACCTGGGTGTAAATTCCAGCTCTCTCACTCACTAGCTATAAAATCTTAGGTAATTTCTTCATTTGTAAAATGGAGAAAATAAACAATGTACTTAAGACTTCCAGTCCCATGACAGGCACATAGCTAGCACTTACGAAATTAATCACGATGCCTCTGAATGTTGAAGTATCATCACAATATCTAGCATACAGAGCCTGCTAATTAACTCATACTTGACTATGTCAGTGAGAAAGAACGGTCTTTTAACAGTAGAACATTCTTTCCTAGAAGATAGTCATTTTTCATTAATAAAAAATCTTAACAGTGATCCATAAATAAACTGCTTGCCTTAATGGATGAGTTCCAAAGACAGCAATCCTACAAAATTCCACGCATGTGTCCACAGCTACATCTTCCTAGGGAACGAGTCTCTAACTTTTATCAGCATCATCAAAGAGCCCAGAGCCCAGTAAAGGTTAACAGGCAAGCGGCAGTCAATTAGAGGATCTCTAACATTCAAAACACTGCTTTACTTATACTATACAACAGGCTGCCAGTTGCCAGCCCAGTATCTGTTCGTACTTTCTTCCTTAGTAAAATAATCCCCAATTTCTAACAGCGGACACGGCAACCCCCACCCCCTCAAGAAACCACTACACTGCCAGCTTGCCTTGCAACAATTATATGTGGACATGAACTGAGTTCTGGCCAATAACAGACAAAAAAGTTATATTGTGGCGTCCTGAAAATCTCTTTAAGAGATAGCCTTTTCTTCTTTTTCCTCGTCCCTTTCTAGGAAGGACTATGACATGGGAGGTTAAAAATGACAGAGCAACAAGGCAGGAACTTGGATTCCTGATTACTGTAGAGCTGCCCTGCTTAAAGCTACCTTTGGATCTCATACCATGAGAAAGAAATTGACCTCTATCTGGTTTTAAGTTTTGTCATAAGAAACCAAACCTAATACACGTTATGCTAAATCTATGTTTCTATTAGTTCGCGTGTCATATGCAACAATTCAATTAAACTCAGTTCTCCCAATAAAAATCTAAAATGATGTGCTAGCTTATCTATCAATAATAGTATCTGGAAACAAACTTCCAAGAGCCCCTACCCGTAAAGCAAATTTTCTGGCCTGAAAAAAATCTAGGTTATTCAGTCTTGGGAAAAATCTACTGGCCAAACAGGTTAAAATAACAGTTAAATATCCATTATTCCTTCTTGTCTAAATAAGAAACTAAGAATACAATGGTACTTATGACTAAAGTCCAATATGTTTAAGCTTTAAACAAAAAAGTTAATTCCAGTGCCTATGAGCATTAATAATTTTGTGAACATCTATAGAAAAATCCAGGAAATGTACAAAAAAATCATACTATATTTTAATCCACAAGACTACCTGATATTATCTTTAAATGCACTATGTACTTGTTGAGAAATTTTAATAGAAAACTCGCTACTTTTTAATGACATCCTAAAAAAATTATTTAGTAGCTAAAACAAATACATATGAATTTGGGAGCTTCAATCCTAAGTGTAATCAATGATTCATCCAACCTCCCTATTAAGCTAGACTAAAATACAAGCAATGAGTGTATCAACTTCCAAAAAGATTAAAGCACATCTTTGTTGTACTTCTATTGATCTATGCATTTCCATTCCACTAAACTTGGACAAGCAGAAATGAATTAAAATATTTTTCAGAATGGAACACAACCAAAAATAAAGGCTTATGTATTAAAAGGTTCAATTACACTGAATCCTACCATCAGAACAAATACGATGAAAGAACATGCTCACTTCTTTGTTCTTAAGATATTTCAGAATAACAGTAACAAAAAATACTATTTGTAACATAAACAAAAAAGAAGCAGATGAATTTTAATCGAATAACTACTGGCCTTAATGTATTTAACAAAGCCACCTAATTTTAAAATTTTGGGGGCGCCTGGGTGGCTCAGTCGGTTAAGCGTCCGACTTTGGCTCAGGTCATGATCTCGTGGTTCGTGAGTTCAAGCCCCGCGTCAGGCTCTGTGCTGATGGCTCAGAGCCTGGAGCCTGTTTCGGATTCTGTGTCTCCTCTCTCTGACCCTCCCCGTTCATGCTCTCTGTCTCAAAAATAAATTTTAAAAAAACGTTAAAAAAAAAAAAAGCAGCAAGATCCAACAGGCATCCTAATGGTAGCCGACACCCTAGTGGCTGTTCTCTAGTTGTTGGTCCTTTAGTATCATCTAAACTGCACTTGAAAGCAGCAACAATGAGAAATCATAAACAGGTACTTCTTTATCACCACTTTTTATTCCCATTCACAGGGTCAATGTTTATTTTCCTGTGAACAGAGTAGAAAAATTATAAGTAATTTGCAATAGAAAATGCAAAACATACTTTTCATAAGAAGGTTTCCTGTGCAATATTTTTTTTTTTTTTTTAACGTTTATTTATTTTTGAGACAGGGAGAGACAGCATGAACGGGGGAGGGTCAGAGAGAGAGGGAGACACAAAATCCGAAACAGGCTCCAGGCTCTGAGCTGTCAGCACAGAGCCTGACGCGGGGCTCGAACTCACGGACCACGAGATCGTGACCTGAGCCAAAGTCGGACGCTTAACCGACTGAGCCACCCAGGCACCCCTGTGCAATATTATATACTATATTATTCGTGTGTGAGTACGTATACATTACATATAAGCCAGTCCCCCACTCCCAATTACCCAACAATGCTTTCTTTATTAAAAGCTGTGGGAGGAAAAATTAGATTCAAACATTCTATTTAAGCTGGTAAATCACTGGAAATAAGGGTGTCTCTCTTTGATTTATAAGCTATCTTTGGAATATTCTTTTTTTTTTCTATGTAGAACAACATCCGGATATCAGAGCTTGCAACTTTTTAAAAATGCAAATGTCAACAATCAAAAACTGGTTATATGGAACAAAAAGCTGTCCTTGACCAGTAAGAAACTAGCTAGAAAAGCTTGATGCTGATTCTTAACTGAATCAAAAATTCATTCAGGGTAAAAACAAAGAGAGGTCAAGATTCTTTTTTTTTTTTTTAATATTATTTTTAATTATTTTTTTGAAAGAAAGAGCACATATGCTAGTGGGGGAGAGGGGAGAGGAAGGGAAGTGGGGAGGGGGGAGGGAGGGAGAGGGGACGGGGAGAGAGGGAGAGAGAGAGAGAAAGGGAGGGAGAGAGAGAATATCTCAAGCAGGCTCTATGCTCAGTGCGGAGCCCAACACGGGGCTCCATCCCATGACCCTGGAATTATGACCGGAGCCAAAATCAGAGTCCAACACTCAACTGACTGAGCTACCCAAGCACCCCGAGAGGCCAAGGTTCTTGGGTGTGAATTCTCTCTAGTCAACAGCACCAAGAATATACCTGTAAATGAATGAGCTGGATTAATTACTCCTTGTAACAAGGGAAAATGCATGCCACTGGGAACCCTGGAGGATTTCATGAAGAGGGTGTTAGAATGGATTTACAGGATACGGGCTTGTGTTAGGTACTTTGGGGAAAGGTTTAAAGAAGTAGGGACTTTGGTGCTGATTCTGTTGGAAAGTAGAGATAACTCTATGGTTCTATGAATTCTATCTAATTCTATAATCCTAATTTTAATAAATCTTACTATGAGGCAAGAAGAATGAAGCGAAGCTAAGGTTATAATTTATAAAGAAGCAATAGTCACTTACGGTAGCAAGGATGAAGATATGCTTGATCATTTTTGTGACTTTACCAATGTTGATGTTTTTGTCTGTGTTCAGACATGATCTTGTCTATGGTCTTGCTTTTGTCTTGATCCAAGGACACAGAGTGGCCCTGTCTAATATTTCTGTGAAACTGCTTATGTTCAACAGGAGAACACCACAGCCTAGATGTGAATGCCAGACCAACTCTAGGAAACACCAAGGTCAAATGAATAGGTAGCACCAGGCCAATTCTCTCTTAGCTGTCAGGAACTGCTTTTCTCTTTCTCATAGGAAATCAAAGTGTGATAACAGATCCAACAAAATATACAAAACAATGATCTAGTCCTGAGAAAGCAATCAGACAGGTGGAGACTTTGAAACCTACAAAACAAATGTCTTACACACTTTAAAAATGTCATTGTCATGAAAGACAAAAAAATGTACAGGAATACTCTAGATTATCCTAGAGGCATGATCCTAGATCCAAAAACAAACCTAAAAAGGACATTTTTAGAACAACTGAGGAAATATGAATATGGACTGCATATGTGATAATATCATTGTATCAGTGTTAAATTTCTTGAGTGTGATATGGGATTATGGTTATAGGGGATAGATACATGAAACGCAGGGGTGAAATGTTACAATATCTGCAACTTATCCTCGAATGGTTCAGAAAAAAAACAAGAGATACATAGAGAGTTATAAAAAATGTGGCAAATTGTTAACAATCAATGGACTAGGGCCGAAGGTATAAAAGTATTTACCACACTATTCTTCTGCAGGTTTTTCTGTAATCTTAAAAATTCTGCAAATTAAAAACAATTGAAAAAAATAAGTCCAGTGATATACCTACCGGTGAGATGTACAACTGGAAGGGGAAAACAACTAAGCCTAAAGGAAATGGAAAACTTCCTAAGTAAGGAGACATCTTACGGTCTGAGAGGCTAACAAGAAAGTTCACAGCAGAGCAGTACAACACTAAAGTCAGAGACACAAGAGAGCATTAGAGGTAAACTGAGCACCAGAGGTACATTAGAGGTAAACTGAGCAACAGAGGATAGCTAACAATAGCAGGTATGTGTCGAGCACTGAGCTAGACACGTGGCAGATAATCCACAGAACACAAAGGTATTATCCCGATCTTAACAATAAGAAAATAGACTCAGATGTTAATTTGTATACAGCCACACTGCTAGTAAATAATGGTTAGAAGATCTGGGCCTAAAGCCATCTGATTCCAAAAGGCATGTTCTTTTTTTCACTATACCACGAGAATAGTCACTACATTTTTGATGGTTGTGTAAATTGCGACAGGATTCTCTTTTGCTACTGAAGTTTACATACTAAAAATGTGAGAGGAGTTAAAAATATAGACGATTAACCAACAATCCACCCCCACCCCAACCACAGCTGCTGCCTGCAGGGTTCACTGCAGTTATCAAGTATTACAAATGGACTGTACCATTTACTAAGAGAGATAAATTGCTTACTTATTAAGATTAATAAGAAACTTTCATTCTACAATACGTAAGGATGTGGAGAAAAGTTGAAGATAATCCATTAGCAACAGCAATAGCAGCCACAAATCTCGACCCGTTTAGAAACCACTCCCTTTCACTCAGTGACAAGCGTTTGTTTAAGAAGCTGGGCTGTGTACCTCCCAATATTAAAGATATACAGATGCAGTTAAATTCCACAGTACAGAAGGTATAAAATAAAATTTCCCTCCTCCCACACCCTGAGGGGGTCCATACATTACACAAATGTGTGCAGATTATGTCTTCACACAATTATGTATGTCTATTCAAACACAGATGGGATCTCACCAAATGTATTGCTATGCAACATTTGTTGTCTGTGTCTAAAAAAATATAGCTTGGACATCTTTCCACACCAGTATATTTCAAATAGCTAAATAAGTCCATTAATTGGCTAAACATTATGGCACATCTGTAAAATCACATAATGAGAAAATTCAGCTTATGTGCAGTTTTCTTCTATGAAAACGCTGCAAAGAACACCCATATGCATGTACCTATGTGTGCACACAATTGTGTGTGTGTACATTCTCAAAGTGTGATCTGCAGACTGCTGGGGTTCCCTAAAGGCCTTGCAAGGGATCGACAAGGTCAGAACCATTTTCATAATACTATTAAGACAACAGTTGCATTTTTCACCACATCGACATCTGCACAGATCAACTAAACGCAATGGCAGTAAAACCGCAAACCTCAGAGCATGAATCAAGATAACGGCACCAAGCTATACTTACTAGTAATCATCATACTCCTGACTGCTACTCACTCAGACTAAAAAAATTTTTAAATGCCAGTTTCACTTAAGAATGACCTTGATGAAGCAATAAAAATCATTAACTTTACTAAATTTCAACTCTTGAGATCATTTCTAGAGAAAAAAACCCTACAACCATTGAGATTTGGATATCTGGCAGAAACTTCCTCAAAACAAAACAAAACAAGACAAAACCCACATAAACAGGGCGCCCGGGTGGCTCAGTCGGATGAGCGTCTGGCTTCGGCTCAGGTCACGATCTCGCAGTCCGTGAGTTCAAGCCCCGCGTCGGGCTCTGTGCTGACAGCTCAGTCCCTGGAGCCTGCTTCGGATTCTGCGTCTCCCTCTCTCTCTGCCCCTAACCCACTCGCATTCTGTCTCTGTCTCTCTCAAAAATAAATAAACATTAAGAAAAAATAAAAATTAGAAAAAAACCCACATAAATAAAGTGGGCCCAATCCTCAAGGAAAACTACCAATAGCATTGTTGTCAGTGATGGAATTCAAGGCATTAAGTCGCTGCAAGCTTGACAGCTTTCTAATACTTAAAATATTTCCTTTAAAGATCTGTGGTACTATTAACCATTTGGGGATATTATACAATTAAATGGGTCAACATATGCAACATCTGCATAACTAAGGGAACCGATATTTTTCACGTGACCGACGCATGATATTACAAGCTCATGCACAGGTAAAAGATGCATTCAAATTTAAGACAGATTAATGAATTTTAATACAACAAAGTCCGAAATAATGAATTCTAATATAACAAAGTACCAAAGGTTTGTTGATAGGATTTCAGATTCCATAATGCAACTAAACTTTTAAGAAATTACCACTTACTGGGGCGCCTGGGTGGCTCAGTCGGTTAAACGGCCGACTTCAGCTCAGGTCATGATCTCGCGGTCCGTGAGTTCGAGCCCCGCGTCAGGCTCTGTGCTGACAGCTCAGAGCCTGGAGCCTGTTTCAGATTCTGTGTCTCCCTCTCTCTGACCCTCCCCCGTTCATGCTCTGTCTCTCTCTGTCTCAAAAATAAATAAACGTTAAAAAAAAAAATTTTTTTTTAAATAAAATTAAAAAAAAAAAGAAATTACCACTTACTAAGTTTGGGTGTATCTTCAATTATCTGAAAAGCTATTAAAATACTCCTCCCTTTTTCAACTACATCATCTGCATGACCCTGAATTTTCTCCATATACTTCAATTAAAGCAATGTGTCACCACCAAATGGATCCAGAAGCAAATATGAAAATCTAGCTGTCTTTTCTTGATCCAAGCACTAACTCACAAATGTAAGTTAATGCCATTCTTACAATTTTTTTCCTTTGGAAAAGCTATTTTTCATAAAAATATTAATATGCAGAGGAGGCCTGGCTGGCTCACTTGGTAGAGCAGCAACTCCTGATTTCAGGGTCATGAGTTTGAGCCCCACGTTGGGTATAGAGGTTAAAATTTTTTTTTAATTTAAATAAAAAAAATATTAACATGTAATATACTCTATTTTTCATTTTATACAATAATATTTTTAAATTTCCAGTAAATATTAACAGGTCCAACTACATAAACAGTATTTTGAGATGTTCAATAATTTTTAAGATTGCTAAGGAGACTTCTGAGACTAAAACATCTAACAATCATTGATAAATATCTTTTTTCATTAATAAATATCTCTTATGCAGAGGTGAGAACAGATATGTAGTAAAATTTACTAAAAACAGCCTTGTTAGAAAAAGATATATATTTTTTTGTGTAAATTTTTTTTTTTAACGTTTATTTACTTTTGAGACAGAGAGAGACAGAGCATGAACGGGGAGGGTCAGAGAGAGAGAGGGAGACACAGAATCTGAAACAGGCTCCAGGCTCTGAGCTGTCAGCACAGAGCCCGACGCGGGGCTCGAACTCACGAGCCGTGAGATCATGACCTGAGCCGAAGTCGGACGCTTAACCAACTGAGCCACCCAGGCGCCCCGAAAAAGATGTATTTTACACTGACTTCCAAAAACTGTGCAAATTTATACTCTTCCTGTTGTGCATTTATATCCCCATACTAAGTATAACCTAACTTTTTAATTTTTGCCTTGAGATTGACTTTCAATGATCTCACTGCATATAACTACTTCGTCTCTTAAATCCTAACTCATTCTTTTTGTTCAACTTATTTTTTAGGCAATTATGTGTCAGGCTTGGTCCTGACATAAGTGAGAATAAAGCAGCCTCTAATCACACAGTTGTGTCTAGGAAACAGAGAGAAAGAGGGAGGAAAAGACAGCTAAGTATGAGGCAGGTTTCTTATTTTTTAGAATATACCAAGAACACCTTTTGGTGTGAGTTCAGAAGCATGATTCTTAAAACTCCTCAGATTGGGGAATTTTTTTAATTATTTGCATCGTCATAATTAAAGTAGGGTGTCACTGGGGTTAATATCCCAAATAGATAAAGAATTCATACAATTCAACACCAAAAAAAATAAATGATACAGTTAAAAAAATGGGTATAGGGTCTAAGTAGACATATTTCCAAGGAAGACACACAGACAGCCAACAGACACATGAAAAGATACTTATCACTCATCACCAGGGAAATGCACATCAAAACCACAATGAGATATCTACTTCACACCTGTCAGGGCTGTGATCAAAAAGACAAGAAACAACAGGTATTAGCAAAGATGTGGAGAAAAGGGAATCCTCTTACAACTTTTGGTGGAAATGTAAACTGGTGCGGCCACTGTGGAAAACAGTGTGGAGGTTCTTTAAAACATTAAAAACAGAACTACCATAAGATCCAGCAATTCCAATTCTAGGTATCTATCTGAAGAAAATGAAACCACTAATTCAAAATGAAATATGCACCCCATGTTTATTTCAATATTACTTATAACAGCCAAGATCTGGAAGCAATCTAAGTGTCTATCAACAAAGGAAATTATAAAGAAAATGCGGTATTGGGGCGCCTGGGTGGCTCCATCAGTCAAGTGTCCAACTCTTGATTTCAGCTCAGGTCATGATCTTGTGGTTCGTAAGCTCAAGCCTCACTTCTGGCTCTGCACTGGCAGTGTGGATTCTCTCTCTCTCTCTTTCTCTCTCTCTCTCTCTGCCCTCCTGTGCTCTGTTTCTCAAAATAAATAAATAAACTATAAAAAAAAAAAAAGATGTGGTATACATAAACACACACACACACAATGGTATATTACTCAGCCATAAAAAAGAATGAAATCTTCCCAGTTATGACAATACAGATGAACCTAGAGGGTAGTATGCTAAGTGAAATAAGTCAGAGAAAGACATTTACAGTACAATTTCACTTACACATGGAATCTAAAAAACAAATGAGCGAACAAAACAGAAACAGATTCATAAATACAGAAAACAAAACTGTGGTTGCCAGAGGGGAAGGAGTTTAGAGAGAGGCAAAATATATTTGGTGAAGGGGATTAAGAGGTATAAACTTCCAGTTGTAAAATAAGTAAGTCACAGGGATGTAAAGTATAACATAGGGAATACAGTCAATAATATCATAATAATTCTGCATGATGACAGATGGTGCTATCATTGCATGGAGTTCATAATGTATGTAAATGTTTAATCACTATGTTGTACACCTGAAATTCATGTCATATTATATGTCAATTGTACTTCAATTTTAGAAAATCTTTAAAAAAAGTAGACTACCACAAAACTTCAAAACTTGATGGTAAGGATGCCACATACTAAAGAACCTCTCTTTCAGAACTTCTAGATCATAATGCTCACTTAGCTACAGAAGACTAAGTTTGAAGACAGAAGCTGAGTCATCATACCCACAGTGCCTATTTTTAAAATGTTTCTTTTTAAATTTTTTTTTTTTTTCAACGTTTTTTATTTATTTTTGGACAGAGAGAGACAGAGCATGAACGGGGGAGGGGCAGAGAGAGAGGGAGACACAGAATCGGAAACAGGCTCCAGGCTCGGAGCCATCAGCCCAGAGCCTGACGCGGGGCTCGAACTCACGGACCGCGAGATCGTGACCTGGCTGAAGTCGGACGCTTAACCGACTGCGCCACCCAGGCGCCCCTAAAATGTTTCTTGAATTAAGTGTGCTTTTAAAATTTCCACATAATTATGGTTGGGTTGATATTAATCAAAGAAGACTCTTAACAGCAGCAAAATCATGGTCCAAAGAGGTAGCAGCTCAATGGCAAAACACAACTATACTTTTAATCCGAAAACTGTCAGGAAAACAAGTAAGAAACCATCGATACTGGGTAATAACGATGAACAGAAGGCACCAAAAATGTGAACACCATGGAATGTTGGGGCTCAAAGACCCAAAAGCAAGCAAAGATTAACAAGAGTTTATGGATCCCCCAATGCTTCCTAGGGGAACAAAACGATGTTAGTTAGTCATCAAAACTAATGGTCCTATTGCTACTGACCACATCCCTCAATTGCTTTTCACCTAAGAAAATACAAATGCTTTCCTTTGTAATTATGAACCTCAGATACCTCTTTACATTAGTTATATTTCAAGATATCATTATAGATCATGAAATTTTTTTAATGTTTATTAATTTTTGACAGAGAGCAAGCGAGAGAGAGAGAGTCTGAGTGGGGAGGAGCAGAGAGAGAGGGAGACAGAATCCGAAGCAGGCTCCAGGCTCCGAGCTGTCAGCACAGAGCCCGACACGGGGCTCAAACTCACAAACCGTGAGCTCATGACCTGACCCGAAGTCAGACGCTTAACCGACTGAGCCACCCAGGCGACCCTATCATGAATTGTTAATATTAAGTATTTGTTAACATTAAAGAATTGTAGCAAAAAAGCTGTTGATGGCCACTCCATTCTGGAATAATGGCATAAATGCCACTGATGTTACTATACCATTATGTGTCTCTGTATCTTGTCCCCGGATCTCAAGGAGTTGTGAAACATGCAAAATATCCTGCAGAAGCAAGTGTAAATAAAGCTCAGTGAATACTGTGGTCCTGCCATCAACCTGAAAAAATCACTATTCCATGTAAACTACAAGCCGATGGAAACTGGATAATTTCAAATCATTCAGACTTCTTCCTAAATCAAAGAGAGCATCAGCAGGGTCAGTGTAGAGACCAAATCCACATAGTAATTTGAACAAGGAAAGCTTAATATAAAGACTATTAGACAACAGTTTAACTTATTAAAACTCTGAAGAATACCCCAGGGAAAAGGAAAGTATCCAAGGAAGGAACAACCTGGAAGGGGAACCCCTCCCCAAAGTTGGGATTGGGATCCTCCTGGAGAAGATGTGGTTGTAGTCACCGAATGGGAGAGAAGTTAAAGTTAGCTGGATTTCTTGGGCCAGAGGTGGGCCACAGTGCCAGGAAAGCAAGAAAGACCCCTCCAGAGTTCACACGGGACAAGACTAGGAGACGAGCAACACAAGAGTCACAATGCCGGGAGCCCACTTACAAGCAAAGTAACACAAGGCCTGGAGTACACAATGTCTGTGTTGGAAAGGTCGTGGGAAACAAGTTTCTGGGGTAAAGGCAGGCCAAGGCCAGCAGATAGGCATGCAGGAGAGGGGGGAATCAGGAGCCTGCTCACCTGCAAAGCAACAAGGTCTGGGGTTCACAGTGCCTGCAGGAAACAACCTTCAGGAAGTCAGAGAGTCAGATGCCCACTCTCCAATAGACCTGGGGTGCCTTGGTGTACTCAACTAAGTGGCCACCAAACTGGCTGGGGATGCAAGCTTATCAGCAGACTGTGCTTTAGGTGTACAGCTGAGGCAAAATGCCTCTGGCAACAGTGCAGGGGGAGCAAAAAGAAAAACAAAATTCATAGCACACTGGAAGACAGAAGAGAAGCCCCTTTACCCTCCTTCAGTGCCCCTTCCAGCATCCTCGACTGTGAACAGCATACTCTATAAAGGAAAAACTCTGAAAGAGTCCAATCCATTCATGTAGAACAGAAAATGAAAGAAGGAACTTGAAGCTAAGAGGAAATAAACAGATAACTGGCATGGCTTCTTAGAATTACCAATATAAAAACCCTAGGAATTCCAGGCCTATCTTGAAAGGCAGCAATTTCCCCAATGTCAATGAGAAATACAGCTGGTATCAGAATATACTCTACAGAACCACTGCACAAAAATCAACATGGTACAGAAACAGGTATTACTATAAAAATAAGCAAATGCCACAAAAGAAAAAACTTTTAATTAGTGGCAATGCATGTGAAAAGTTAATGTGTAATGAAGATGGCATCCATTTCATTGGGAAAAATACATATTATTTAGTAAATACATTAGATGTCTATCCATCTGAAAGAAACATAAAAATGAAGTATTATCTGACATCCCATTCAAATATAAATTCCACATGGATATTAAAAAGAATTTTTTTAGGGGCGGCTGGGTGGCTCAGTTGGTTAAGCGTCCAACTTCAGCTCACGTCACGATCTCGCGGTTCGCGGGTTTGAGCCCTGTATCGGGCTCTGTGCCAACAGCTCAGAGCCTGGAGCCTGCTTCAGATTCTGTGTCTCCCTCTCTCAAAAATAAATAAACATTAAAAAATTTTTTTTTAATTTTTTTAAGCTCTAAAAATCATCTCACGAGCAAATGGAGGAATTGGGAGACATTTCTAACCAAGACCAGAAATCCAAAATCTTAGGGGATGGAGGGGGCAGGAATAGAAGTGAACATACAAAAATGTGTTGGGAAAAGCTATTACAAACAATTGTAAAATATGTACATGTAGTGTATATAAATGTATACATCGCTCATACACATATGTATGCAGACGTGCATATGAGTCAAGTATGTACAATGTATGCAATGTGCATAAATGCATGTTTCCTGACTCCATCTGCTGAACAAAAGCGATTTGCAATGAGTATATCTACTACCCAAATAATGGCCTCTGCAGCAGCCAGGGTCCACCCCGAAAATGGAGTCCACACAGCAATTTGAACAGAGAAAGTCTTACAAAGAATTATTAACTATTTGCACAGGATTAACTACTAAAAGGGACGAACAGAGAACTCTAAGGAATACCCTAGAGTTCAGGGAGAGAGCCAGAGGCAAGAGTTGGAAGGAGCATCTCCTTCTCAAGTTGGAGTTCACATCTCACTGGAGATAGTGTGGCTGCGGCACACTGAATGAGAAAATTAGCTGGGTTACCCCAGCTAGAGCTGTCCTACGGCAGGAAGGCCAAAGTTGATGGACAAGAACCTGCAGGCTGGGACTGATAAGCAGGAAACTCTCTGCTGTGGTGTCAGCATGTCAAGAGCAGAAGGCAGGGAGCCGCAGGCAGGAACTGGCAACAGAATCTGCTAGAGCATGAGCGCCATTGAAGTATCTATCACACACACACCACCGGCAGCAGGGCAAGCAGGAACAGAGGACTGAGACTCTCTGTGCCTCAGTTTTGTGTTAACATCTTGCAAAGCCACGAACCTAACAGGTGTTACTCAATCAGTATACCCAGAGCCCATCCCAAAATGTCCGCATCTGGCCTGGTTGGGTGCCTCAAACAGCAACCATTCACATTATAAGGAAGGTATCAGAAAAAATATACAAAGTAAAAACTTTTCAAAATCCCCAAATTTCAGAACTGTAATTCAATATCATCTCTTGTTGTGTTCCCACATGTTTTTATTTTTTATTTGCTTGACGGGCCGGAGTTGGAGTTGTTGGTATGGTGTAGTTTCACAAAAGGGAAGAATAAATGCATTCTGAGTAATCAACCTATACCACGAACGTGAAAAAATAACTTCAAGTGCATGCTGCATGATGTGAATGATCTTTATAAAGGGCTTTTGACTTCACAGTACAGCATTTCAGGGTTCAGCACATACACATGATTAGCCAATCATCACTTTTTAAAGTCACAATTTCAAAATCGTCACTTACCAAACACTATCCCTTTAGCAAATGGAGGAAACAATTCTGAATGTCGGAATAAGTTTTTGTGAATTTGCCATAGTTCTTTGTGTAGTTTCTTAAAGTCACTGTATCTCTTCCATACGATTATCTAAAGAGAAAGGAAAATTAAATGTGTACCTCACAGTGAAACTACATAGGTTCAGATATCTGAACAAATAATCTTTTTCCATTAAAGAGCTCAAACTGTCATGCAAAGGCAAACAAATATATGTTTGAACCAACATGGTTAACTGTCTGAAATTAAATAATAATAGTTCATTAAAAATATAAAGTAGCTGGGGCACTTGGGTGGCTTAGTCGGGTGTGTCCGATTCTTGATTTCAGCTCAGGTCATGATCCCAGGGTGGTGGGATTGAGCCCTGTGTCGGGCTCTGCACTAAGCATGGAGCCTACTTAAGATTCTCTCTCTCTCCCTCTGCCCCTCTCCCCCACTCGCGCACACGCTCTCTATCTCTACAATAAAATTATACGCACACACACACACCATGCAAAACAGCAATTCTTTCTCTAACTTTTCTGCTTTGGTTTTTAAATTTCATTTTAAACAAGTACTGTTTTCTTCATACTGCAAAAATATTCAACCTGGTACAAAGAAGGTCTATACTATCTAAAATGTCACTTAACCTCTTCAAAAATCAATTACTGGGGCGCCTGGGTGGCGCAGTCGGTTGGGCGTCCGACTTCAGCCAGGTCACGATCTCGCTGTCCGTGAGTTCGAGCCCCGCGTCGGGCTCTGGGCTGACAGCTCAGAGCCTGGAGCCTGTTTCAGATTCTGTGTCTCCCTCTCTCTCTGACCCTCCCCCGTTCATGCTCTGTCTCTCTCTGTCCCAAAAATAAATAAAAAACGTTGAAAAAAAAAAAAAAAAAAAATTAAAAAAAAAAAAAATTAAAAAAAAAAAAAAATCAATTACTATTGGCCTGAAACAAGCCAGATGTCAAAATACATATTCTGTCTCAAAAACAGCATGTTTATAAACACAAAATAGTTAATTTAGACAATTTTTAAACATCAAGTACCCACACACCATTTGCCTAAAAGGATAAACTAATTAATATGGAAAAAGAAATGGTTGTGTAGCAAGTAATTAACATGAACGTTTACATTTCATAAATCTTATTTCACAAATCCCAGTTAAAAGTAATAGTAAAGATTTCTTAAGGCAAGATGAATCCTGAAAACAATAGCATTAAACCAAGTATATTTCAAAACAGAAAATAAGTCATCCAGATTATAAAACACGTAAAGTTTACTTCCATTAACTTGAATTACTATTTAACCTTATTCAGATTAAATTAGTAAAAAGAAAACAGATTTGACACAACTTTGATATCACTGATTCGGCCCCTCAGTCTCCACAAAATAGGGTAAAACTGAGTTTTAAATTTCATTACTGGTATACTAGGGTCTTTGCTTCTTAAAAACCTAATTGCCTCACTTCTAACGAACTCAATAGAGTGTAACGCTAATAAGCAAATCTTAGGCCATGCAGGTAATCAAGTGTGATTTAAGAGACTCTTGTCAAAAAATGACTCTCTGCATATAAGAAATTCTTCACCAAACTTTATCATACTGCCTAAAATTCTACCATGATGAGTTTCTTGTTTTTAATATAGTTATTAATCCTAGGAGACTAGTCAGACTATAATATGAATTAATCTAAACTGTCTCCTCTGGATGCTTCCTTTTATTTATTTACTCAACAACAAAAATAGTCACCAAAACAATTATATTCAAGACCCTATTCTGTGCTAGGCTCTCTGTAAGCACAAAGGATGAAGAAATGAGAACGCAGCACCTGCCTTCAAAGACTTCCCAGCCTAGTTGGGCAGGATAAGCCAACACAGTGATGATGTCACAAGACAGTGTGATAGATGCAGACAAGGAAGCCCAAGGGAGTTATGGAAGGAGCACCTACAGAAGGTCTTATCTTAGGTAAGCATACTGAAGGGAAGTAGCAATTAGACCAACAAAAATAGAGAGAGAAGGGACTGGGGATGAAGTTTGTAAAGGAGAGTGAGAGGTCAAATATAATTACTAGAATTTGGGCTTTTGCAACTGAATAAATCATGGTCATACTCTCTAAAGTGAAGAAAAAGGGAGAAGAAACTTTTAAGATAAGAACAAAGTTCAATTTTAGGCATATTTGACACAGATTTGGAGTTCAAGAGTGAGAACTAAGCAAGATGTATTAATTTGGGAATCATCAGCAGAGAGGTGGCAATCACTCAGGAAAGGTTTCTCAGCATTGGTAACGTGAGGAATCTAACAACAAAACAATGGCAAACCCTAACCCTAACACCGAGAGGCCAGCCAGAAGTAAGGAAGAGGAAACCAAGTGCAAAGTAAGTGTTTAAGGAGCTTAGCTGTGGGGCACCTGGGTGGCTCAGTCAGTTAAGCATCCGACTTTGGCTCAGGTCATGATCTCACAGCTTGTAAGTTCGAGCCCTGCGTTGGGCTCTGTGCTGACAGCTCGGAGCCTGGAGCCTGTTTCAGATTCTGTGTCTCTCTCTCTGTCCCCAAACCTACTTGCATTCTGTCTCTGTCTCTCTCAAAAACAAATATTTTTTAAAAAGTTAAAAAAAGGGGCGCCTGGGTGGCTCAGTCGGTTGAGCGTCCGACTTCGGCTCAGGTCATGATCTCGTGGTCCGTGAGTTCGAGCCCCGCATCGGGCTCTGGGCTGACAGCTCAGAGCCTGGAGCCTGTTTCAGATTCTGTCTCCCTCTCTCTCTGACCCTCCCCTGTTCATGCTCTGTCTCTCTCTGTCTCAAAAATAAATAAAAACATTAAAAAAATTTAAAAAAAAAAAAAAAGAGAAGCTTAGTTGTGCCATGACACAGTCCACCTGGATGGAAGAAGAGATTTTATTTTAAAACAAAAGTGAATGGGACAAAAGCTGACAGCAAAGAACCAAGAGTCCCAGTAAAAGACAGAGCAAGAGGAGCTAACAGCTAAGACAGCCAAAACAACACTCGAAAAGGAAACGGTCTCTGGACAGTGAGCTTACAAGTGACTTCAATTTTCATATTTTTTGCTTCTCTGTAGTTTCTAGTTTTGATACGGGAAAATAATTCTATCATAGGAAAAACAACGTTATTTTTATATTTTTAAAACATATCAAATTACAATGGCACCATGTTGCCAACGGCTTAAGGAAGAAATGGGTGATGGGCTTTGCATATGGTAAATGCCATCCCCAAAGCCTTTATAAACGAGATATAAGAGCTATTTGAAAGACTGTAGCTCTTAGAAACAATTAAATTAAATTAAGTTAAATCTGCCGATAAAATTTCTATTCTAGTTAGGGCCATTTTTAAATAAAGGCAGAGTAACTTAAGGGGCAAAAGTTAACAACTTAATCACAATAATGATAATAACATGGTCTATAAACTGGCAGATAGTCTATCAGAGTAAGAATTAGAGCCCCAAAGGTGAGACTCTTCATCATGCCTGATTTATTCACTCACATACTCCTTATTCTCAACACTGAAGCTACAGAACCAAAATACCTAAGAGCAAATATAAACCCTCAAGAAATGAAGGAAACCAAAGCATCACAAAGTGTCACCATCTACTGCCTTTTTTTCTTCATACTCCTTGTAACCTTGGACATTTCTAGAAATCTTCCAAATGGAGCAGTGATCAAAAGCATACTTCCATTACATTAGCAAGTACTGATGTTTGTAACTGGACTACACAAAGTCCCAAAAGATGCATGCAAAAAATTACTTTCCTTAATAATTCTTTCCTATTACAAAAAAAGTTGCATAATAGCTATTGCTCTATTGAACCAACCCTGCAGAAAGAAATGTCTTATTCGTGAAAGTTACTCTGCATAAAATTCCTCAATTAAATATTACTTCAGTGACAATCATATATAGACTACCACTGAGTAAAAGCTTAACTTTCATTAAAACATTCCCTTAAAATAATTTTTACAGAAAATAAATGTTATCTTTTCAGATAATTTCACTTAATGAGAGCAAAAACCTGTAGATCTCATAAACAAAGCCACTCATTCAATTAAGTCTGTCCTCTGATAGAGTATTTAAAATTGCTGAATCATCTTTTCTTGCAACCAACGTCACTACTATATTTCCTTATGGATTTTCTTTCTGCCCTTTTCAAGACTCTTCTTTCCCTTGACACATTTCTAAATGTAAAGTTCTATTTCAGCTCTCCTTTCCCAAATTTCACCAGTGAAATCTACTATCTATAGAGAAACAGAGTTATAGGTTACTTTTTTTTTTTAAGGTAGGGGAGGGAGGGCACAATATATCTCTAGTTCTTTGTTTTCTGCAGGTGTTCATGCTTTTGAGAATCTACTGAACGAGAGGCCCCATTAACTGCTGCTGTCCCCTCAGATTTTCCCATGCTGCTATTAAAAAATAAAAACTTAGAGGGCGCCTGGGTGGCTCCGTTGTTGAGTGTCCAACTCTTGATTTCAGCTCAGGTCATGATCTCACAGTTGTGAGACTGAGCCGAGAGTGGGGCTCCATGCTTAGCACGGAGCCTGCTTGGGATTCTCTCTCCCTCTCTCTCTGTCCCTCCCCCACTTGTCTTTCTCTCAAAATAAATAAACATTTTCAAAATATATAAAATAAAAATTAGAGGGAATTTTTTTTAAGTTTATTTATTTATTTTGGGTGACAGAGCGTGAGTAGGGAAGGGGCAGAAAAATCAGGCTCCAAGCAGGCGCCACACTATCAGCATGGAGCCCAACTCCAGCTCGAACTCCCAAACCATGAGATCATGACCTGAGCCGAAATCAAGAGTCAGTGGTTCAATCAACTGAGCCACCCAGGTGCTCTTAAAAGAGGGAATTTTTAAGGGATAAAAAACAATTTTTTTAATCTATCCTGGATAATTTTAAGTTTATTCCATGTGGGTATTTCAGCATTCTTAGTTAGAAGGCACTGCTACCCGGTAGCATGTGCCAAGCATGTGCGAATACATCTATCAAAGAAAACCAGAAAAGGAAACCAGCAAAACGTCGCTGGTTTTAGAAGGATAGCATATTACTGGCCCTATATTTGGTTGGACTAACAGTACATCTTCTAATCCTCGATAGCTCTTGGGAAGCCTGATTAAATTCTAAAACAGTTAACTAAATGAATCTGTTAACAGGAGAGAGAAAGTGAAAGGCAAGAAAATGGAAACAAATTCTGGGTAGTGAATTTCTCTCCTAAATGAGAATTCCAATGTTTAAATGAAATACATGAGAAGCTAAAGTGTTGTTATAATTTCTAAGTCATTTTATATTTTAAGAAGCCAACCAGACAGAAGACATTTTAAAAAATTGTTATATCATTTCTAACAAAGGACCATGCAATCATCTAACTAAAGGACACTTACAAGAGTATTCTGATGAATGGTTCACCAACAGTTGTTATTATAAAAGAGTTTTCCCCAAAAAAGGATTAAGGAAATGGCAGAGAGTATGTTCATGGATGGGTTGGTTCAGGATTCTCCCTGGAAAATGGGAACATCAAGCTACAAACTACAGCATAGCAATCAGACAATGTATTCAAAGGAAACACAACCCATTTTTAATTTTAACAGAGTTGTAAAATTTCAAAAGCAGAACAGCCTATACTATTAATTCAACATAATTAGAAGAATTTTAAAGAAAGTTCACACTAACCAATTGACACTTAAGTAGAGAGAGTACTTTAAAGAATGGTGCAAATTACTTTCACTTCCTTTTTGGGAGGATATAGACATAGAAATTGATACATCCTTTTCTTCCAAGATAACAATATTACAATATTCCCTTCCTGGCTACTGAGGGGGAAAAGTGAGATATCTTAAAATCCCTAAGGAAAATAGTACGAAATCTTTTAAACTCTTTTTAACCACAGGACAAAAACAAATACTGGATCAAATATAGCAAGAAATGATAATGTATAAAAGTTCAAATATGGTCTAAGCCTGATGGTCACACACTCAAATCAACCAGTACCAAACAATCAACTTAAATGTATGAATCAAGCCAGGCTTAAGTAAGGAGCAGTGGGACTTGTTAGAAAATACATACTCCACCTAAACACATTAAAATTAAAATGGAAAAAAAAAAAACCTGCTGTAGAATCAAGAATGCCAATTTATAATGTCTTTTTTAAACACTTCAGTAAGAAAAAAAAATTTCCCCAACATACGTGCTTCTAATCATAGTGTAAATGAGCAGGTAAATAAAATAATGAAAGTAAATTAAAAAAAATGTTAAAAGAAACAAGCTCCTCAGCTAGGATTCCTAAGGGTCTATAACAAGCGCAAAGTAATTACAAATAGAGAATTATATAGCATTAAGCAAAAACACAACAAGCTGGCGTCATTTTACAGAAGAGTCGGCAAAAGAACAACAAATTTAAAAAAGAAACAGTTACACCCAAAGCAGTTTTCCAAGCTGTCAACATGCCAACTCAATATAAAAGTGAAAGTAAGGGTGCCTGGGTGGCTCAGTCGGTTGAGTGTCCAAATTCGGCTCAGGTCATAATCTCACTGTTCCGTGAGTTCCAACCCTGCATCGGGTTTGCAGCTGTCAGCACAGAGCCCCTTTGGATCCTCTGTCCCCCGTTCTCTCTGCCCCTCCCCAGCTCATGCTGTCCCTCAAAAATAAATGAACATTTAAAAAAAGCCAAAGTAGGGGCGCCTGGGTGGCGCAGTCGGTTAAGCGTCCGACTTCAGCCAGGTCACGATCTCGCGGTCCGTGAGTTCGAGCCCCGCGTCGGGCTCTGGGCTGATGGCTCAGAGCCTGGAGCCTGTTTCCGATTCTGTGTCTCCCTCTCTCTCTGCCCCTCCCCCGTTCATGCTCTGTCTCTCTCTGTCCCAAAAATAAATAAAAAACGTTGAAAAAAAAAAAAATTTAAAAAAAAAAAAAAAAAAAAAAGCCAAAGTAGACAGGAACCCATAATTTATTATGATGATCTTTAAAATTAATATTAGTTACTCAAATACTTTTCATTTTTTATTAGTTATCATGACTTTGAAATAAATAAGAGCTCTTAACTTATACTGAAACCTTATGTTAGTTATCAAAAATATTATCACAGGGGTGCCTGGGTGGCTCAGTCGGTTGAGCACCCAACTTTGGCTCAGGTCATGATCTCAGGTTCGAGCCCCATGTCGGGCTCTGTGCTGACAGCTCAGAGCCTGGAGCCTGCTTCAGATTCTGTGTCTCCCTCTCTCTCTGCCCCTCCCCCACTCATGCTCTGCCTCTCTCTGTCTCAGAAATAAATAAATATTAAAAACAAAAATTAAAAAAAAATGCTATCACATTAAACAGCTCTATAATTCCTTAAATTCTTCCTCGTGTAACTTAACATGTACTTAACAGATCCAGACAAACATAAATATAGACATACCAATATTCAGTTTCCTCAACAAAGCATTTAATTAAATTTGTATCAAATATATAAAATAAAATTTTCATATGTATAAACATGTTACCTCCTGGACATCTTCTGGGTTTCTTCGAGAAACAACCTAAAATAAAACATACACAGAAATATCTCATCATTACCAAAATTTAAGATTTCAAATTTGTATAACTACTTTCAACAGTATTTGTATAAATAACTCTGTTTTATTTATTAACTCTGTTTTTTCTTTTATTTGTTTAAAAGAAAATACCATATTTTATCACTTAGTTATATATATCTTCTGTATATCGCTTATATCACTTAGCTATATAATAACTTCACCATCTGCAACACACTACAAAATTAAGAAAAAGGCAGCTAACAAAAAATCCACACACTAAAGTTCATGCATTACATTCCTAAGAGGATGCCCTGGCTTCACTCTTACTTGACATAATTCTAACAAGCTAGTCTATCCCCCTTCTGAGCCTCCATATAAGGTAAAAGCAAAAAAATCAGCAGTACCCACACAAAGCGTACAAGAGACGGCTCTGTATTACTTGTTATAACTGTATGTGAATCTACAATTAGCTCAATAAATAATTTCACTTTAAAAAAAAAAGCAGCCACAATGGCCAGACACACCGATATCTGTGAGAAGTAATCACTGACCATATAACGATGAAGAAAAAAACAAAAGTAACTTATAAAACATTATAATCCTATCAGGGTTTTCAGGGACAAATAATCCTATCAATATTCCCTGGGCAAAGAGAAAGAGGGAGGATTCTTTCATATTTTTCTAATTATAAAAGCCAAAAAGTCTAACACCATTTAGAAAGATTTCCTCACTGGGGCACCTGAGTGGCTCAGTCAGTCAGGTATCTGACTTCAGCTCAGGTCATGATCTCACAGCTCGTTGAGTTCGAGCCCCGTGTAGGGCTCTGTGCTGACAGCTCAGAGCCTGTAGCCTGCTTCGGATTCTGTGTCTCCCTCCCTCTCTGCCCCACCAGAGCTTGTGCTCTCTCTGTGTCTCTCAAAAATGAATTAACATTAATAAATAAATAGACAGATAGATAGATAGATAGATAGATAAATTTAAAAAAAGATTTCCTCACAAAACTTAAAAAAAGAAGGCTGGGTGTTTAAATCATCAAATAGCATTTTAGTGGAAAAAACTGACATTTGATACATAATACCATCTAGGCAAATGTAAAATTCACGTACTTGATGCTACAATATGCATCTTGCAAAGACAAGAAGAAAACATCAAACACATTAAAACAGTTGCCTATGGATGAGAGAAAGAAAAAAGTCTTTGATGACTGGTCACGATACCACGAACTGAAGATGATGATCAACTCAACACTACTCCTGAGGTCCAAAACAAAAAAAATATATATACTATTTAAAGTCAGCCAGGGTGGCTCAGTTACCACCTGGGTGGCTCAGTCAGTTAAGTATCTGACTCTTGATTTCGGCTCAGGTCATGATCTCACACTTTGTGAGATCTAGCCCCGCAACCAGCTCTGCACTGACAGATTCTCTCTTTCCCTCTCTCTCTGGCCCTCCCCGGCTCATAGTCTCCAAATAAATAAACCAACTTAAAAAAAAAAAAAAGGAAAACAAGGGGTGCCTGGGTGGCTCAGCTGGTTGAGCGGCCGACTTTGGCTCAGGTCATGATCTCACGGTCTGTGAGTTTGAGCCCCGAATCAGGCTATGTGTTGGCAGCTCAGAGCCTGGAGCCTGCTTTGGATTCTGTGTCTCCCTCTCTCTCTGCTCCTCCCCTGCTTGTGCTCTATCTCTCTCTGTCTCTCAAAAATAAATAAATGTTAAAAAAAAAAATTTTTTTTAAAAAGGAAAATGAACAAACTGAGCCTTCAGACCCATACTTTTATAACTTTTAATGCTGTATTAGCAATTATCTCAACAAGTAGTATCAACTCTAAAAAATACTGTAAATTCTCTCTGATATAGGTTGCTAACTAGCATTTAGTAACTTTTTTCTGGGTGAATTTCAGTATTTTGTCATAAAATTCAGCCAATAAATTCCACAGAAGATGGAATTTAAAGTGGTGATTCCTTCTGTTTAAAGCTCATAAATTTCCACTGCAAGCGTTACCTATCATGGGTAAGATGCTAGACATATATCTTCAAAAGCCTCTTGCTACAGAGAATTCTATCCCCCAAGTCATCTTCAAAATTATGACCCTAAAGCAGCGCTTCACAAACCGTGCTGTACAGAATATGAATATTCTTTAAAATCAGTGCTCTTAAAGGCAGAGCTTAATGACAATTTCAGTTTACCTTTATTTACTTATTTATTTATTTATTTATTTATTTATTTATTTATTTTAAATTTTTTTTTTTAACGTTTTATTTATTTTTGAGACAGAGAGAGACAGAGCATGAACGGGGAGGGTCAGAGAGAGGGAGACACAGAATCTGAAACAGGCTCCAGGCTCTGAGCTGTCAGCACAGAGCCCGACGCGGGGCTCAAACTCACGGACTGCGAGATCATGACCTGAGCCGAAGTCGGCCGCTTAACCGACTGAGCCACCCAGGCACGCCTACCTTTATTTAAAAAAGAAATGTTTTTTAGAGCAGAATTTCTAAAGGCCTTTAATATATTATTATGCCTAGTAAATCTCCAAAAGGAAAATAAAACAGTATTTCCCCAGGTCATCTATCCACTCCACTTTTTATTTTTATCATGTTATTTGTTGTTATTTTATTTACTTAGTGCAACATCCACTAAATTTGGAACACATTTGGGAAATGCCGCTGTAAAATCTGTAGTCTATCTGCCCCTGTTAATGCCAACAGCAAATTCTGAATTTAGGAAAACAAATAAGGGCTTACAGTGAAGGTAACTGTCTCCTACTGTGCTAAGATATTAAATCCTTTACTTCATTTAATCATCACAACCACCCTGCCTGGCAGGACAAGATAACCAAGCCCAAGAGCATTACTAATACTAAACATATTAATCAGTTACAGGCAGGACTGGATCTCAGAGCCATGATTCCAAACAAAGTAGTCCTTCCAGTACATAACCAAATCAGCCCTCCTAAAGATTAAAATTCCAAGTATGCAAGTAATATTCCTGATGCCTATTAGGTAAATCCATTTTGTCTTTTACAGAGAAATGTAAGTCAACCAAAAAATAGCAGCCGAAGAAGTGCTTTGGCAGAAGAGAAGGCGCTAAGAAAGGGGTTTGAATACAGGCTCTAGTACTAGCCACTAACTGCTTTTTTTTTACCAGTTGGGTAATAAACCAAAGAAAAAGCAACCTTAAAACGAGCCCTCTTGGGGCGCCTGGGTGGCTCAGTCGGTTAAGCGTCCAACTTCAGCTCAGGTCACGATCTCACGGTCCGTGAGTTCGAGCCCCGCATCGGGCTCTGGGCTGATGGCTCAGAGCCTGGAGCCTGCTTCCGATTCTGTGTCTCCCTCTCTCTCTGCCCCTCCCCCATTCATGCTCAGTCTCTCTCTGTCTCAAAAATAAACATTAAAAAAAAAAAAAAAACTTTTAAAACGAGCCCTCTTGCCTATCTTTAAAACAAAGACCTGAGGTTAGGGCTTGGCCTAGCTCAGGACCATAATAATCAACAGATCATACAGTAATTAGGTCCTCTGTATCCATTTCACAGTGTTAATTTATTTTATATAAATAATAAATTATTTCATACAAATATAAAATATAAATATATAAATCTTATTAAAATATAAATATGTATTTATATAAATATAAAATATAAAAATAATTTATTTTATATAAATTATTTTATATAAAATTTATTTTATGTTACTTTTGAATAAGTATTACCAAGTTTCCTTAAAAGTCAAGTCTAAAATACTCATTTATCTAATTACCATCAAAATTATGATTTGAAATCACTCTCTTAACTCAGACCTACACAAAAGAATTGTCTTCTTCATGAGATTGATAGTTCCTAGAAAACAAAGCTACAAAAATTATTCAAACATATTATATCGCCTACAAAAAAATGATCACAAAATAAGTCCCTTTAGAACCAAGTAGGAATGAGTCAAATATAAATTTTAAGAAGCTACTTTTATGAGCAACTTATTACAGTCAAATCTGATGGCTGTTCAGCTACTAGTTTGGTAATAGCAGAGCTAAGAAGATAAAGGGTTTACAAAAGTAACATTCTTTTTAAAACTTAGTGTCAAGATACAAATAATCAAACATGGAAAAAAAAGAGAGAGAGAGAGAGAGGGACATGCCCACTCTCCATTTCTCAAAGATATGACTCTCCAAATGTAGGATGGGAATAATTGGATATACGAAAATGTAAGGTTACACTATAGTGAACATTTCCCATCGTGCCCATTAGGTAAACCAAATGGCACATTCATCAATGTAATGCACGCAATCCTGACTTTCAGACATTTGAGTTTCACAAAATCCATACTTTCATATAAATATACTGACGCCTTTAAACTGCATTTCATACACACACACACACACACACACACACACACACACACACCCTGGCAAGAAGAGGAGATACCTCAAAGTGCCCAGCTCACGCAGTCCTCCTACCAAACTCAACCTTCCCTCCCACCCCGTCACCTGCATCTCAGTTCCTCTCTCCCTCTTTTCCCTGCAGAGCTGCAGGTGTCACTGGTTGGCAAGAATATTTGGGTTGGTTAATCACCTGCCAACCAGGTAGTCTGGACCCAAGAGACAGCACCTGCACAAACCATAATTAGACACTTTACGACACTGTTTAGTTCTCTGGAATGAAAGAACTCCCATATAAGATAGAGAAGTCAATGGGAAAAAAAATTTAGGCATTCCACTTTCTAACAAGTTTTTACAAAAGTAGTATGTTGAAAGGAATTATTGCTTTCTACATCATTAAAATCCCAAAATCTAAAGAGAGAATAAAGAAACTACAACAGCAAGTTACTTTTGGATACTCAATAAATGTTAAAGTTGTTTTTCTCACTTCAAATTTTACCAACCATTATAGCACCACTCTAAGGTAAACTATTTTCCAAAGTTCAAGGAAAATCAAAACGCTTACTGTTAAAGTTTGCAGTTTAACATAAAATCTTAATGTGAACTCAAATGCCCAAGCATATAAGTTGTCAATAAACAAAATGAAAACAAAAAGAATTTTAAAACCTGCTTACTAAAGTTTTTGGTATGTGAGATGGTTTTCTATTAAACAATATTAAGAGTCAAAAACAAAGGTAGAATGAAACATTACTCTAGGAAAAAACTGAACAACTTAAGAGCCATGAGTTTTCAAAATTTCTAATCATAAATACATTTTTCAATAAATTAATCTTCCCCCACCCCCATGACTACTCCATTTTTTTTTAAATTTTTTTTAACGTTTTTTTAATTTATTTTTGAGACAGAGAGAGACAGAGCATGAACGGGGGAGGGGCAGAGAGAGAGGGAGACACAGAATCGGAAGCAGGCTCCAGGCTCTGAGCCATCAGCCCAGAGCCCGACGCCGGGCTCGAACTCACCGACCGCGAGATGGTGACCTGAGCTGAAGTCGGACGCTTAACCGACTGAGCCACCCAGGCGCCCCATGACTACTCCATTTACTGAAAATATTTCCAGAGTAAGCCCACACCGATTATTTCTTCAAGAAACTTTCATGGAGCTACTGATCTAACAACTGGTAATGAGTGGTAATTCTCACCACTTTAACACTAAACATTTGTAATAATGTAAACAGTTAATTAAGGGTTTAAAATTTAGTAGGCTTGTATTTCCTTATAGTGGCTTCAGTTATTACTTGCAATGTTTATGAATATGCATTACTTTCAAAATAAAAAGCTAACAAAACCAAAAATTAAATCTGCTGCCTCCCATATACAAAAACTCCACAGTGACTATCATAATTAAAAGACTGAATGCTTTCCAAGATCAGGAACAAGGAAAGGATGTCCACTGTCATCACTCCTATTCGACCTAGTACTACAAGTCCTCGCAAGAATAAGGCAAGAAAAAGAAATAAAGGACATACAGACTAGAAGGAAAAAATAAAACTGCCCCTTTTGCCAAACATGTATTGTCTATGTAGGAAAAGATGAGAACTCTACCAAAAACTCCTAAACTAATAAGTAACTTTGAAAAGGTCATAGATATAAGGTCAACACAAAAATGAACTCAAATGTCTTTATACCAGCAATGAAAAAATGAAAACCAAATTTTTATTTTTTTCTCCAACCACATTTTATTTTTTTATATTAAATATAATTTATTGTCAAATTGGTTTCCATACAACACCCAGTGCTCATCCCAATAGGTACCCTCCTCAATGCCCATCACCCACTTCCCCCTCTCCCCCACTACCCATCAACCCTCAGTTTGTTCTCAGTACTTAAGAGTCTCTTATGAAAACCAAATTTTTAATACTACTTACAATAGCTACAAAAAGATGAAATACTGAGGAATATATTTAACAATAATGTCCAGAATCTGTATACGGTCAACATAAAATGTTGAAAGAAATCAAAGAACATCTAAATTAATGGCACGACATACTGTGTTCATTTGCAAATTTACAGATTCAACAGAGTAAAGATTCAATTCTCCCAAAAACTGACCCATAGATTTAATGGAATTCTAATAAAAATCCCATTAGGATTTCCTATAGATATAGACAACCTGATCTAAAATTGATATAGAAAAGCAAAGGAACTAGAATAGTCAAAACTATTTTGAAAAAGAATAAAGTTGGAGGAATTCTACTCCCTAATTTTAAGACTTACTATAAAGATAAACCTACCATAATCAAGACAGTGTGGTATAGAACAAAATAGAGAATCCAGAAACAGATCCACATATACAATGCTGACATTTTTGACAGAGATGCAATTTAAAAAAAGAAAAAAAAGAAAAAAGGCTAGTCTCTTAAACACTGTTTTGTTGCAATTGAACATACGTGTGCAAAAATGAACCTCTGCCTAAACCTCACACCTTATACAAAATAAACTCAAAATGAATCATAGAGCTAAATGCAAAATGCAAAACAATTTTCTAGAATGAAACACTGGGGAAAAAATTGTGACCTGGGGGTATTAAAGAATTTTTAGATCAAACACTAAAAGCACACTTCATACGAGAAAAAAAAAAAATTATAAACAAGAATTTACCAAAATTAAAACTTTTGGCTTTGTGAAAGACACTGTTAAGAGTGAAAAGATACACTACACACTGGGAGAAAATATTTGTAATCACATAGCTGACAACAAACTTACATCCAGAACAACTAAAGAATCTCAAAATTCGACAGTTAGAAAACAAACAACCCAATGAAAAAATGGGAAAAGACATCCTCAAAAGGTTAAATATTGGCCGATTCTATTTATACAACACCCTCAGAAAGACAGAAGTAGAGAGGTAGAGAGCACATCAGTGGTCACCAAAGGGCTAAGAGGTGGGGAGACAAGTGTGAAAAAGAGATAGCATGAGGGAGTGTTTGGGGATGTGGAACTGTGCTGTTTCCTGATGATGGTGGTGGATATTTGAATCTATATGTGTAAAGATTCACAGAAGTATATAACAAGTCAATTTTACTGTATATCAGTTTAAAAAGGAACACTTAGAAAAACAATGCCTCTTTCCAGGCCTCTCTCAAGTTCCTGCAGTATCTCCCAGCTAGGCAGCAAGAACACAAAGTTAAAAAGGCAGCCCACCCTCAGGGGAGGAAGCAAACAAGTACAATATGACAAAGGCTTTCATGGAGGCACATATAACACACATGGAGTTCTACACCTAAGAAAGGCTTCCCGGAGAGCACAGGGCAAGAGCTGACACTTCAGATGAGCAGGGATGCCAACACAAAAGAGAACTTTCCAGACAGAGGAAACAGCATCTAACAGAGAAGTAAGGGTAAGGGGTGGGGGGGGTGGGGGGGGTGGGGGGGGGGGTGGAAATGTACTACCATACTTGGGAAACTACAAATAATTCCTTTCCCTAGCACAAGCAGGCCATATACAAGAATATGGTCAGGAATTGAAAGCAGGTTCTTTCCAAGCAGTACAACTAGTGTTTCAATTTGAAGCCTTAGAAATGGCAATTTTCAGACTCAAATCAAGCTAAGTACTTCTTCCCTTCATTCCCTACTCCCTTTTTTGTTCACATTATCACAGTTACTGTATTTTCCATGTACCCATCAGTTTTGCCAAACTACAGTAAGGCCCTGTGGGGACACATAGGTCTCCCCATACATACACCCATAGAATCTAATGAAATGTGTTTTATAACATAGGTAGTCAACAGCACAGCACTGGGATAAAAGCACTGTGACTCAGGCCAGTCTACTAGGCTCAAATCTAGACTCCACCCCTGGCTAGCCATGTGACCCTGGGCAAGTTACTTAACCTCTCTGGGCCCCAATTTCCTCATTGATAACGTAAGAATAATAATAGCATCTACTCATTGGGCTGCTGTGGAAAATGTCCTAATTTATATAAAACTCTTAGAACAGTGCTCAACTCATAGTAAGCATCATGTGTTTGCTCTTAATACTCAACAAATGTTAGCAACATAAAATGAGGACTTACATATTCTCAGTCTGAAAACAAACCTAAATTGCTTTAAGTATACACAAGACTTGCACACTGAAAATTAGAAAATGTCGCTTAAAGGGCTACATAAATGGAAGATACATGGATCAGAAGATTCAATATTGCTAAGATATCAATATCACTAAGATATCTGCTTCTGTAGAAGCTGATCTACATTCTCAAAGCACGCCAATCAAAATCTGGGTAGGCATGTTTATAGAATTTGCCAAACTGATTCTAAACTTTATACAGAAATGCAAACAATCTAGAACAGCCAAGACAATTTTGAGAAAGAGAACCTACTTTCAAGACTTAGTTTAAAGCCACAGTAAACAAGGTTGTATGCCATCAAGAAAAAAGAAAGCATACGTCTATACAAAGACTTATATACAAATGGTCGTCAGGATCTCATGGTTGCGAGATCAAGTCCTGGGCCAGTTCCATGCTCAACATAGAGCCTGCTTGGGATTCTCTCTTTCCCTCCCTTTCTGCTCTTCCCCATGCAGGCATGCACTCTCTCTCTCTCTCGAATAAACAAACACAATAATTTTTAAAAATTAAATTAAAAATTAAAATGAAAGCATACTTTCCATACTTGCAGAAAGAATACAGGCAAGAATTTGCCATTCGTTTAATGCTGTTCAGAAATCTGCATTACAGTATGAGTTTTGTTAACATAGCATGGTGAAACAACCAAAAACACTGGTAATGGTTCTTGTAGATCTGTGTCTTCTTTAAGTAAAGAACCAAGGAAATCTATAAAACAACTTTCCAATTCTTAATAGAAATATTTATTCTAGATAAAAATTGATAAACAACACAGAACTTATCTAGGAAATCTGTTAGCCAGCGTGTGACTGGCCATAACGTTAGTCAAGCCTGCTAGGTTCCAGAGAAATGCAAAACTAAGCACAAAGGAGTCTTAAAAAGATGAGAGAGCTCTTATGCTACCTAAAACTTAACAATGGCACTTACTTCCCATGATTCTAATTCTACTTCTACATAAAGAACGCTATAAGGATCAAGAATATAGGGACTGCTTCCTAAAGCTAGGAGAAAATCAATAGTTGGAAACACAGAAGACATCCCTAATCTTTAGCTCACGAAGTTGTCTCAGGGGAGCACTACTTACTTGGTTAATTCTCCTGAGGAAAGATGTTTTTCTCCTTAAGTCTCAAAAAATAATAAATATTTTACTTGTTTCATAATATTACACATACTTTTTCTAAAAAGTACATCTCCATGATGACCCTCAAGCCTTAAAATGAAAAAAGCAAAACAGAAGGCAAAAATGAGGAAATGGCCATTTACAAGGAGAAAAAAACACAGTGTAAGCAATTTCCAGTTCAAATAACCATGGCAATATGCAGCATGCATATCATAGAGATTTGGTTAGTTCTAAGGAAATGTGCTACTTCGTGTTCTAATTTATGTTGTCATACATTAGCTGTTGGTCATAAAAATTAGTTCACAGCTTAAGAAAAGATACTTAAGATGTAAATGAGGTTAACCTTTCCTTCTGTGAAGTAAGACTACAAGTAATAATCATACCCAGTGTTTCCTATTCGAGTTCCACACACATACACAGCTTCAGGGCTTTATGGGCTCTATCCCTCCCATTCACCCCTCTGCCTACCACGCCCTCTGCTTTTCTCTCACCTGTCTGGAGTCTTCCCATCCTTCACCACCTATCTTAATTCTTCTCCTTCTCCCTTGAGCCAGAGCAACCTCTCTATCTTCTGAAATCCCACAGCTCTTTTCTGCAGTCTCTGAAAGCATTTAACATTCTCTCTTGTACTACTTTAGGTCCAGTTTACTCTCTTCTATGAAGATCCTTGAAAGGAAGGGACATGCTTTATTCAGTCTTGCATTCCTCATAGCACTTAGTGCCTCAAACCAAACATGTATTGATTGGATGTGCTGCCTAGAATGCCGAGGAAAACATTCCACCGATTTCTTTTCGACACTGTGTGCCATACACTGCCTCAGGTGATGTAAAAGGAAACAAATACCAGTGATGGAGACCCACTGTCGATCTACTAAGAGACACTGACATGTAACCAGGTTAATACAATATAATCGAGGTACATGTTATCATATGGGATGAGTAGGGTGCTGTGAAGGGACCACTATGTATGTTAAAGATTGTTCTAATTCCATAAACTACGTTAGGAAAGTAGATTTTGAAGGGCCCAATTACCAGAAACGTTTCAGAAGTGGTAATTCTAAGGGTCCCTTAATTTTCGTCTTAAAAAATTTCTTAACCTGAAACTAACACTCCACCAATATAACAACCTTACTTGCATAACTGGAAGTAACAAATTTCCTTCTGTCTTCAGTATAACCCTCTGAGATAACCAGGCCTGGTCTTATCTTTAAACAAATTTGCTCCTCCCATCTTCTCACATTTGTCCGAATTGTGCACCATTTCCATAAACCACGTACCACTCTCATGAGCCAAACTCTGTTTACCTAAATATACCTAACCTTTACAGTTCTCAAATCCTACTTCCTGTGCTAACACAGAGGATTATGCCATCCTCCAAATGTATATTTAGCATTACTACTATCTGTACCTCTCTTTTCTAACAATTAATGATAATAATAAAGTTAATTCTTAACTTTTTATATAACTTGGACTTAAGCAAAACTAGACTGAAATCCCAAATGTGCACCTACCTTATGATGTAAAATTGGTCAAGTTGTGAAACTTCCTTGAACCTCAGTTTCCTCATTAAAATTAGAATTCCATTGGGTAATATGTTCAAAATGCCTAATATACACACACATTCATACATACATACATTACATACATTCGGACTTATTTTTGTTACTCTTCTTTTCCAAGCAGGGAGATGCAAACTCTCTTTAAAACCCACCGCAAAAGCAATGATGAACAAAGTGGGTACTAAAAATTGCTTAGCTGATGTAAAGAAGCCTCACAACTTTTAAATAGCCCTCAAAACAACTCACACAAGACACACACACACACACACACACACACACACCGGTAAAATTTCCCGTATGTCACCTACTGAACACCATGAAAAACTCAGATGCAAAATGACACAACCAGATACAGAGGTCCTAGGCTGGTAACCCTAACACCGACATCCTTCTCAAGAATCTGTCTGCCTCAGTACAAACCTGCCACTGTATAAAAGGTCAAGAGAAGAAATATATTTTATTATGTAAGTTAATTTTTCAATCTACACTATCCCTGGGAAGCAAGCAAAACCACTTCTGCAGATTTCAGCCTCAGAAGAGAAAGTCCTAATGGGATAGGGTCTGAGTCATCCATTTGAAACCATCAACGCCTGCCCCACCCTGGAACGAGGGCAATACCGCGACCTTCTACAGCACAGTCTCGAGCATCCAACACTCAGCACCCACCCCAGCCTTCCTGAAGTCCCCACCTCCGACGCGGGTCCAGGCACTAGGAGCCCCCAGTCCCACCCCAGGCTCTGACCCAGGGTCAGGTACCCCCACACCAGGGCACATACCCTGGTCCCTCACGCCCCAACTCAGGATTCTACCCGCGCCTGACACCGGCACTCACCCGGGCGGTGACCTTATACACCGTGTAGCCCCTTGGATGTCGCTGGGGCTCGGTGACAGTGTAGAAACGGGCCAGGTCGGCACCCCGCTCCCGGGGAGAGGTCATCCTCCCGCCGCCTCTGCCGCCGCCGCCGCCGGCCGGGGACCATCAGGACAACCCGGCGCCGCCGCGGTCCGGGATCCCCAAACAGCCGCGAAGCGGCGAGGGGGCGGCGGCTCCACGGCTGCCCTCCGCCGCTCGGCTTGTACTTCCGGCTCGGCAGAGAAGCTTCCGGGTCAGGCCTTTTCCAGCGTCCTGGGGGAGGGGAAACTCCGCGCAGGACGCTGGCCCCTGTCCCGGCCGGGGCCTGGCATCAGGGATCAGGTGGTCGCACTACCTCTCTTGTCACTGTGGATACCTGAGACTTCTCCAACGAAGTCTCTGTGCGCTAGCTCTTGACACCTTCTAGATTTTTCTGAGCGCTGTTAGAGCCACGACACACAGGTGAGATCCCGGTCCTCCACACCCTCGGCCAACCTGTGTACAAACTTATATGGAGTCGTAAAGGGACGGAGGGATAGTCCAGCCTAGCGTCTTCTTTCCTTACCTACTCACGGCCGATCATTTTGCACACCCACAACAACATCTGAACTGTCACAGACATAACTGCTCCTTTTTTTCTAAGACAAATCCCGTCCACCCGTGCACCTGTCAACGTCCACAGCGGCCCGCAACCCTATGTCTATCTTAAAATTCATCCCCTTGGATGCTAAAACCTGGAACCTGCGTCTAACTGGAAAAAAAAAAAAAAAAATCACACGACCTCTAAAAGCTACTATGAAGATAGAGTTTCCCATTCAATTGGTTGCTATCCAGTGCTTGGCAATTCTTTACCTTGCCTTGATCAGGATTTTCTTATTCCCCATAACATTCATTCCAGGTCTTTGCCATTCACCTCAACCCTCTGTTCCTCCTAGTCTTGCCCATCTACCGTTTGTCCCTGCCTTTCTTTCAGAAGAAGGGGGAGGAGTCCTCTGTACCAACCCCTCCATCTTCTCACATTTCTGTTCTGGTATGAGACATGGACACATCCCTTCCTCATTATTTACTTACTTCTTTATTTTATGTTTATTTACTTTTGAGAGAGAGAGACAGAGACAGAGTGCAAGCAGGGGAGGAGCCGAGAGAGAGGGAGACGCAGACTCTGAAGCAGGCTCCAGGCTCTGAGCAGTCAGCACAGAGCCCGTGGGGCTCAAACTCATGGGCTGTGAGATCATGACCTGAGCTGAGGTTGGAGGCTTAAATGACTGAGCCACCCAGGCACCCCTCCCTTCCTTTACTTTTAAAGACTAATCACTCTACCTGTGTGCTGAAACCCATCCCCTTTGGCAGACCTAAAGACATTGTTCGTTCCATCAGTGACATCTCAACTCTGCTTTCTATACCTTTAATCTTTTCCTCACCACTGGCTCCTCTGTGTCCCAACCTACATATGCCCAAATCTATCTACCATTCATTTATTAAACCTGAATTCCCCTACTTTGTGCCAGACATCATGCTGATAGGCACTGGAGTTACAAAGAGAGTCCCTGCTGTCAAGTACCATCTAGTGGGAAAAAACAGAGAATAATTAAAACATATTGTTGTAAGTACCATGACAGATGTATATGTGGAGTGCTGTAGAGCACACCAAACTCAGAGTAAAGGGTTTTCCGTTAGAGGGGAAACTATGACTGAATCTTGAAAGACAGAGAGGAATTAGCCAGGCTGAGATGAGAAAAAAGGACATCATCACAGTTGCCTCTTTTCCTCCTTCTTTCTCCTTCCCTGTATTGTAAAAATTGCCTAAGTTGTTTTTTAGTAATCTGCATCAGTATTCACACATCCCACATTTATACATTCAGGGATATCACACGTTCATTACCATATTCACTTCAATCAGCCTTCACTACTATACTCCTACTAAGAAACGGCTTTTGAAAAAAAATTCTAATGACCACATCTTGCCCAATATTTTCAGAGTTTGAACATTTCTGACCATTTCTACCTTTTCAAAACTCCTCTGTGTCCTTAGTATATGAGTCAGCATTCTCTTTGCTTTTTCTTTTACACTCTGAGTCATTCACTCCTTTTCAGCCTCTTTTGCTGATTTCTCCTTTTAAGAAGGTTCAGTGTTGGAGTACCTGGGTGGCTCAGTCAGTTGAGCATCCAACTCTTGATTTCAGCTCAGGTTATGATCCCAGGGCCGTGGGATCGAGCCCTGCCTCCAGCCCCAAGCTGAGTGTGGAGCCTGCTTGGGATTTACAAATAGCAACTTAACATGAACCATTGCCATAAATGTAAAACCTAAAACTGTAAAAGTTCTAGAAGGAAACACAGGAAAGAATCTTTGTAACTTTGGATTAGGCAAATGATTCTTAGGAAACAAAAAGTGAATTACAAGAGAAAAAAACTAATAAATTGGACTTCATCAAAATTAAAAATTTCTTCATTGTGAAAGATACCATTAAAGAACAAGCCACAGATTGGGAAAAATATTTACAAAACATGTATCTGATAAAGGATTTGTATCCAAAATATATAAAGAGCTTCTATAATTCAATAGTAAAAAAGAACCAATTCTACTGTTTTAATACGCAAAAGATCTAAATATCCATTTCACCAAAAATGATATAATGAGGGCAAATAAGCACATGTACTACCTTATTCATCGTTAAGGAAATTTCTTTTATTTTTTTTTAATATGAAATTTATTGTCAAATTGGTTTCCATACAACACCCAGTGCTCATCCCAACAGGTGCCCTCCTCAATGCCCATCACCCACTTACCCCTCCTTCCCACCCCCCATCAATCCTCAGTTTATTCTCAGTTTTTAAGAGTCTCTTACGGTTTGCCTCCTTCCCTCTCTAACTTTTTTTCCCCTTCCCCTCCCCCATGGTCTTCTGTTAAGTTTCTCAGGATCCACATAAGAGTGAAAACATAAGGAATCTGTCTTTCTCTGTATGACTTATTTCACTTAGTGTAACACTCTCCAGTTCCATCCACGTTGCTACAAAAGGCCAGATTTCATTCTTTCTCATTGCCAAGTAGTATTCCATTGTACATATAAACCACAATTTCTTTACCCATCAGTTGATGAACATTTAGGCTCTTTCCATAATTTGGCTATTGTTGAGAGTGCTGCTATAAACATTGGGGTACAAGTGCCCCTATGCATCAGCACTCCTGTATCCTTTGGATAATTCCTAGCAGTGCTATTGCTGGGTTATAGGGTAGGTCTATTTTTAATTTTTTGAGGAACCTCCACACTGTTTTCCAGAGCGGCTGCACCAGTTTTCACTCCCACCAACAGTGCAAGAAGGTTCCCGTTTCTCCACATCCTCTCCAGCATCTATAGTCTCCTGATTTGTCCATTTTAGCCATTCTGAGGTGTGAGGTGATATCTGAGTGTGGTTTTGATTTGTAAGGAAATTGCTTTTAAAAGCACAATGAGGGAAAATGGTGGAGTAAGGAACTCCAAAAGTCCACTATTCCACATAAGCAATGAAAAAAGCTGGCAAAAATTGTCCATATCAACTCTTTCAGAGCTCTGAAAACCAAACAAAAGATTATGGCAACCCAGGGAGCATTTATTCAAGAAAAACAGCTAAATCTCTAGGAACAGCAAGCTTTCTAACATTTTTTAAAGTTTATTTATTTATTTATTTAAGTAATCTCTACACCCAACATGAGACGAACTCACGACCCTAAGATCAATAGTCTCATGTTCTTCTGACCAAGCCAGCCAGGTGCCCCACACTTTCTAACATTTTAACTTACCCTAGTTCCATCCCCTACTTTTCAACCCAGGGTATCCCGTTAAATAATGGTCTACTTTCCTGGTACCAGTACAGAGGGAGCAAAAGACACCTGATTCTCACAGAATAGTAATTATTTCTTTTGATCTATCTAGTGGTTCCCTGGAGAATGGCCTCAAAAGGCTTGTCTTTATCTCAGCTAACTTGTCCCAGTGCTAAAGCCGTTATCCAGGGGACAT
Source organism: Neofelis nebulosa (assembly GCF_028018385.1). Taxonomy (NCBI): domain Eukaryota; kingdom Metazoa; phylum Chordata; class Mammalia; order Carnivora; family Felidae; genus Neofelis; species Neofelis nebulosa. Next base: position 36,963,108 of record NC_080796.1, read on the forward strand.
TTGTTGTTGTTGTTGTTGTTGTTTTTCAGGGGACATTTGTGAAAACAAACAATAATAGACTGCCCAAGAAGGTTGAGAGGAAAGACAGGAGAATAAGGTTTGGGGAATAGGGCCTTGAAAAGCTCCAGAGAGTCTAGAAAATCACGCACATAACCAAGACTGTACATAAGCTCATGAAAGACCTAAGAAAGCCCTAAGTTTTCATATCTGGCTGACTTTGCAAAAGCAAAAAATGGAGGTTAAGACAGTTGTAAATTACCTGAGTATTGAGGGTATACCCCAACCTACAAACATACAACATACTGCAAAGACTGGGAGATTTTTAAATTTTTTAAATATTTTAATTTTTTTATTTCCAGGCATTTAAGAAAATCTCTGTTTAATCATTAGCTGACCAGTAAGCTAATAGAACAGAGACTTCAGTGGCCACACACAACAAATAATAGATTTTATAAAATTAGTTCAGAAAACTAGTCCCATGTTGGGCTTTGTGCTAACGGAGCCTGGAGCCTGCTTCGGATTCTGTGTCTCCCTCCCTCTCTACCCCTCCCCCGTTCATGCTCTGTCTCTCTCTCTCTCTCACAAATAAATAAACATTAAAAAAAATTTTTTTTAATTAGTTCAGAAAAGTTACTAAACAAATAACAATAACAAACAATAACAATGAACTCAGGAGAGGGAAGAGAATCTGATTTCCAGAGGTGAAACATTATAATATTCAAAATGTCCAATTTTCAACAAAAAATTATAAGGCAGCCTAAAAAACAAGAAAGCATGGCCCACACACAGGAGAAAAAAAGCAATCAATAAAAATAAAAACCATGTCTATGAGAAAGCCCAAATGTCCTTTACTAGACAAAGACTTAAATCAGTTATTTTAAATGTGTTCAAATTACTAGAGAAAAACTATGTCAAACTGACTAAAGCCAAAACCAAAACTGGCTCAAGAAGAAACAGAAAATCTGAAAAGACCTATAATAAGTAATGATATTGAATCAGTAATCAAAAAACTTCAACGAAGAAAAAACCCAGGATCAAATGGCTTCACTGGTAAATCCCACCAATTGTTTAAAAAAGAATTAACACAAATTTTTCTTAAACTCTTTCAAAAAAATCGAAGATGGGTGAACACTTACTAACTCATTTTATGAGGTCAGTATTATCTGGATACCAAAGCCAAAGACATCACAAAAAAAGGAAAATTGCAGACCAATATCCCTTATGAATATATACAAACATCTTCAACTAAATGTTAGCAAATCAAATGCCACAGCATATTAAAAATATTAAATACTAATGACCAAATGGCATAAATCCCAAAAATACAAGGTAAGTTTAACATATGAAAATAAATCAATGTGACAGACCATAATAATGGAAATAAAGGAGAAAAATACATGATTATTTCATTAGATGCAGAAAAAGAATTTGACAAAATCCTTTTCATGATAAAAGCACACCCTTTCATGATAAAAGCACAAAACAAACTAGAAGTAGAAGGTAAACTCCTCAACCCAACAAAGGACATTGATAGAAAAGTCATAGCTAACATCATAATGGTAAAAGACTGAAAGCTTTTCTCCCTAAGATCAGAAACAAAACAAAGATGTATACTCTTTACACATCTATTCAACACTGTACTGGAATTTCTAGCCAGGGCAATTAGACAAGACAAACTAAAAGAATCCAGATTGTAAAGACAGAAGTAAAACTCTTATTTGCAAGTGATATGATCTCATATTTGGAAAATTATCTAAAGGATACACACAAAACAAAAACTTATTAGAGCTAATAAAGTTAAGCAAAATTGCAGGATATAAGATCATTATACAAAAACCAATTTTATTTCTATACACTAGTAATAAACAATCTGAAAATGAGATTAGGAAAATAATTCTATCATCAAAAATAAAACATTTGGGAATAAAGTTAACCAAGGAAATGCAAGGCTTGTATACTGAAAGCTCTAAAACATCGCTGAGAGAAATTTAAGACCTAAATAAATACAAAGTCATCTCATGTTCATGGACTGGAATATTGTTGAGATGGAAATATTCCCCAAATTGATCTATAGATTCAATGTAATCCCTACTGCAATTTCAACTGCTCTTTTTCCAGAAATGGACAAGCTGATCCTAAAATTCACGTGAAATGCAAAAGCCTTTGAATAGCCAAAACAACCTTAAAAAAAAAAAAAGTTGAAGGACTCACACGTCCTGATTTCAAAACTTACTACAAAGCTATAGTTATCAAGGCAATGCGATAGTGGCATAAAGGTAAACATATAAATAAATGGCATAGAGTTGAGAACTCAGAAATACTCTCATACATTATAGTCCAATACTTGTCAACAAGGATGGAGGTGGATGGTGTGGGGACCGATAGTCTTTTCAACAAATGGTGTTGGAAAAACTGGACATCCACATCAAAAAGAATCTGGACTCCTACCTAACACCATATACTAAAATTGTACCAAAGACTTAAATGTAAGAACTAAAACTATGAAACTCTTAGAAAGAAACAGGTGTATACCTTTTTAACCTTGAATTAGGAAATGGTTTGTTACCTATGACACAAAAAGCACTAGCAACCAAACAAAAAATAAAGTTATGTCATCAAAATTAAATGTTTCATACATCAAAGGACTCTATGAAGAAAGTGAAAGGGAACCTACAGAATGGGAGAAAATATATGTTATCTGCGAGGGTGTAGTATCCAGATTAATCTAACTCAACAATGAAGAACAAATAACCCTATTTAATAATAAGCAAAGGATCACGCTAGGATGGTGATATAGGCTGAATTGTGTCCCCCAAAAATCCATATGTTGAAGTTCTAACCTCTGTTACCTCAGAATGCGATTGTATTTGGAGGAAGGTCCTTTAAAGTGGCAATTAAGGTAAAATGAGATGGTTTGGGTGGGTCCTAATCTAATATGACTCATGTTTTCCTAAGAGAAGATTAAGACATACACAGGAAAGACCATGTGAAGACGCAGAGAGAAGATGGCCATTTACAAAACAAGGAGAGAGACCTTCAGAAGAAACTAGCCCTGCCAACACTTTGATATACTTCCAGCCTCCAGAATTGTAATAAAATACATTGTCCGAGCCTGTGGACAGTCTGTGGTAGTTTGTTACATTAGCCCTAGCAAACTAATACAGAGGGCTATTTTTAAAAATAGACAATAACAAGTTGGTTATTGAAGATGTGGAGTAATTTGACCCTCATACATTGCTCATGGGAATTTTAAATGATGCAGCTCATGTGGAAAAAATTTTTACAATTTCTTAAGAACTAAACACAGAGTTACCATATGATCCAGCAATTCCACTCCTAACTATGCTCAAGAGAACTGAAAAATATGTCCACAAAAAACCTGCACGTGAATGTTATTAGCAGTATTATACACAACAGGCAAAAAGTAGGAATAACCCCCAAAAAGACATTCAGATGGCCGACACATGAAAAAATGCTCCACGTCACTCATTATCAGGGAAATACAAATCAAAACCACAATGAGATACCACTTTACACCTGTCAGAATGGCTAAATTAACAACTCAGGCAACAACAGATGTTGGCGGGGATGCGGAGAAAGAGGATCTCTTTTGCATTGTTGGTGGGAATGCAAGCTGGTGCAGCCACTCTGGAAAACAGTTTGGAGGTTCCTCAAGAAACTAAAAATAGAACTACCCTACAACCCAGCAATTGCACTACTAGGTATTTATCCAAGGGACACAGGTATGCCATTTCAAAGGGGCACATGCACCCCAATGTTTATAGCTGCACTATCAACAACAGCCAAAGTATGGAAAGAGCCCAAATGTCCATTGATGGATGGATGAATGGATAAAGAAGATGTGGTATGTGTGTGTGTGTATATATATATATGTATACATATATATATATATACATATATATACGTATACATATATATATATACATATATATGTATACGTATATATATGTATATATATATATATGTATTACTTGGCAATCAAAAAGAATGAAATCTTGCCATTTGTAACTACGTGCATGGAACTAGAGGGTATTATGCTAAGTGAAATTAGTCAGTCAGAGAAAGACAAATATCATATGACTTCACTCATATGAGGACTTTAAAACACAGAACAGATGAACATAAGGGAAGGAAAGCAAAAATAATAAAAACAGGGAGGGGGACAAAACATAAGAGACTCTGAAATATGGAGAACAAATAGAGGGTTACTGGAGGGGTTGTGGGAGGGGGAATGGGCTAAATGGGTAAGGGGCATTAAGGAATCTATGCCTGAAATCATTGTTGCACTATATGCTAACTAATCCAGATGTAAATTAAAAAAATAAAATTAAAAAAATTTTTAAAAAGTAGGAATAGCCCAAGTATCCATAAACTGATGAAAAGACAAACAAAATATGGTTTATCCAATACATTGGAGTACTATTCATAGTACTCCATAAAAAGGAGTAATGTACTAATACATAATGTACATAGTAATCCATAAAAAGGAGTAATGTACTAATACATACTACAACATCGATGAACCTTGAAAAAATTACGCTATGTGAAAGAAGCCAGACAGAAAAGTCTAACTAGTACATAATTTAATTTATATAAAGTGTCCAGATTGAAAAATCTGTGAAGACAGAAAGGAGATTAGTGGTTGACAAGGGATGGAGGGAGAAAGGGGATGAGGAAATTGGGAGGTATGGGGTTTCTTTTAAGGATAATGGAAAGTTCTGGAATTAGTGGTGATGATTACACAAGCTTGCAAATATTCTAAAAACCACTGAGTTATATACTTTATGTGGTTAAAATGGTGACTTTTATGTGATGTGAATTTTATCTTAATTCGTAAGGTGAGATATCACCTTACGACCAAAACAATGGCTAACATTAAAAAAAAAAAATTTTAATCTTTATTCACTTTTAAGAGACAGAGAGAGAACATGAGGGGCGGGGGGGCAGAGACGGGGGGGACACAGAATCCAAAGCAGGCTCCAGGCTGTCAGCACAGAGCCCAATGCGGAGCTCGAACCCACGAACCGTGAGATCATGACCTGAGCCAAAGTTGGAAGCTCAACCGACTGAGCCACCCAGGCGCCCCATCAATGGCTAACATTTTAAAGACTGGTGCTACCCAATGTTGACAGGGACAGGAGCAACTGAAACTTTCATAGGTTGCCAGTGGGAATTCAAAATGACTCAGCCACATTGGAAAACAATTTGGCAGTTTCTTATAAAGTTAAACATACACTTACTATATATCCCAGCAATCTCACTCGTAGGTATTTTACCCCAGAGAAATTATATATATTATTTCTAATAATTACATATTATATATATATTATATATTATATATATAATTACATATTATATATATGTGTATATATACATATCTCCATATGATAATATATATATCCATATGAATATATATATAATATATATATATATCCATATATATATATATATATATATATATATATATATCTCCATATGAAGACCTACATGTGAATATTGATAGCAGCTCTATTCATAATGGCCCCCAAATGGAAACAACTCAAATATCCACCTAACAGATTGTGGTCCCAGAATGACTAAAGGTAAAAATACTGATAATAATAGCAATTTCATTCCTGGAGACATACACAAGAAAAGTGAGTGAGTATATCCATTTAAAAAGACACACACAGGCAAGTTTACAGCATTATTATTCAGAAGGTCTGAAAATTTGCCACAACCCAAGTGTCAATTGTCAGTAAAATGGACAAGTTAAATGTGGTATAAATCACACAATGGAATTTACACGGCAATTAAAAAGGAAGAACTACTGGTACCATGTATCAACAAGGATGAATGTACACACGTAATGTTGAGCAAAAGAAGCCAGACCTAAGAGTATATACCCTATGATCCCATTCACAGAAAATTCAAGAAACTAAAACAATTTTATGGTGATAGAAGTCAGAATAGTGGTTATCCACAGAGGATGGAGAGGGGGCAGGTGGTGAAAGGTACAATGGGTATCGCCTGAGAAGCACCTGAGAGACGTCTGGGACACCGGAAAGTTCATGCTCTGGTTAGCAGTTACATAAGTGTACACACGTGAAAATTTATGAAGCTGAACATTTAAGGTTTATGTACTTATGTGCCCAAGTAGTAAGTTTTTTAAATTTTCAAAGAAAATAAAAACTACCCTGGTCTACCTACCTGCCTCCAATTCATCCATAGTCCCATTAAAATTATCCTATGAGATTTTTCAAAATATTATAATAGCTCAAAGATTCCCTTAAATCTTTTTTTTTGACATCCATGACCCCAGATTTCCCAAGCTTAAGGTAACTGTTTATGAACTAAAAATTCTTTAAAGAAAGTTAATACCTACCTTACACTTTGATGTTAGCCTTCACCAAAGGATCCTTCCAGCTAAATGTCCAGTGGCATAGGCAGAGTCAAAATACTTGGTAAAGTCACCACCAAACAGCCACTGACTTACTCATTATTTAGACAAACAAAAGACGAAGTCCCTCTCTTCAAGTAGATATTAAACAACCACAGAGTGTTTTTGCTCTTTCTTACGTGCAGCTTTCTCATGCTTTCCTCTGACGCTCCATTGCTCAGTCTCTTCGTTCTCCCCGGTGTCCAAGGAACCCCTGCTGAGGGCTGCTCTTACTCCTTAATATCGTCCCAGAAAGATAACCCTAGGAGCCCTAAAACAGACCAAACCAGGCAGCAAGATAATTTGTCAGAGGTGAGCTCTATTCCATAACATCCACAAGTCTCTGCACCATAGGGACTCACAAATCTGCAAAGCCCCATTCAGGATTGAGAGATGGGAAGAACAAAGCATTTGGGATAGAGAGGAGAAAAAGGCTAATCTAAATTTCATATTCTGACTACCAAACTCCTAGAATTGTACCTCTGGTTTAAAAGCCCGGACATTGAGAGTTCTTAATTTAATCAGCCCACACAAGTTAGGAAAGAAATAGATTCTAGCAAGGGGTGAGTGCTGTAATGTTTTCATCAAAGACGACTGCAGAACATACACTCATACATACATTCCATCAGCTTTCCAGATTAATTTACTATTATAAGACCACTATTTAAATCTTCCTTGTTTCAAATTAAATCTTTAGTTTGCCATCACCATAGCAGGCTAAGATGTAATCTTAGGTTGGAAAAATGAGAAACCATGTGAAAAAAAAAAAAAAAAAAAAGAAAGGAAACATTCCACAACCATAAAGAATTAGGAAATCACTGTACCAGACTACAGGATTCTGCAGGGGAAAGAACTATGTCACCATGACAACCTGGGATATTTTTATTGAGAGAGTTGATAGGTTCTACAGAAACATTTTTCATAATTTGGAGGCTGAAAGTAATATATAAGAACATGCGTGGGAGTTGAGAGACATTTCAAATTTGGATTTTCATCTTTTTTTTTCAGCTTTTCCTTGCAATCTACATGTTGCCAAATCTTGTTTTTTAAGGGCAAAGGGATAAAAGTAATTTTTATATCCCATATTCATATATAAGCATTAGGTACATGTGTGTATTTATGTAACTTCACTCATTAACAAAGAATACAAGGTTTCTTGACAAGCAGGGGGAAATTTGTATCAATTAATGGCTCAAAATAGTTTATATATTTGCATACCCATCCTTGGCTTAAAAATCTGAAAGTATCAGATAGATATTTCTGTCATGTATTGTATCCATACTATATTACTTCTCATTTGACTTCATAACATTTTTATCTTCTATTTTTAATTTCCTTTGTACCATTTCCCAAAGAGTCTGTATACGGTTCTGCTATATGTGTATTATCTACCTGGTATATGCTAGTTTACTTAACAAAGTGTATGTTTTCAATGTTATTTTGCCTACAAAGCAGATGTAAAATAAAACAAAACATTTGTCTCTCTGTGTCTTATAACAGATACTTCACAGCTATCATTTATTCAAGCTTCACAATATTTTACAGGTATTATTATCCCCATTTTAGAGATGAAGTAACTGTTATCAAGGAGATGATATATTTGCTACTTCCACAGGGAAGTGTCAGGTCTGTGTTAAAACCCAGGTCTATTTGACACCTGAGAGTCTTCCCATTTCCTATGTTACATTGAATCTCAACGTCCTCATAATTCTTGAAGCACAGACTTTGCACTTACAAATAAATAAATAAATAAATTGTTTCTGGACAATAAGGCAATATATAATGCAATATAATCCAACATATCTATACTTCCAGCTAAGATACCTGTAATTTCTTGCATTGAAGACATCCTCTGCTCCAAACACATATCAACGACACATAAAATATAAAAAGAGAAATTACGAAACAAATGAAGAGGGGTGCCTGGGTGGTTCATTCAGTTGAGCATCCAACTCCTGATTTTGGCTCAGGTCATGGTCTCACAGGTTGTGGGATCAAGCCCCACACTGGGCTCCATGCTGGGCTTGGAGCCTGCTTGGGATTCATTCATTCATTCTCTCTCTCTCTCTCTCTCTCTCTCTCTCTCTCTCTCTCTCTCAAACTAAATTAAAAACAATACAAACCATTATCATGCTCAGAAACCATATAAACCTCTCTGAGGCCCAGAACACCAAAGCTGAGGCCTGCTGGGCTCCCCATCTAGGAATTTTGTACTGCTGTGTACAGGGACCAAAAATCCTCCCAAGAAAGGGAAGGGATGGATTCAAGTTCACTGCTGAAACCAGGGGCTTCTTCACCCATGAAAAAAAGTTAAAAAGGGCTGCAGTGACTCCTTCTAGAGCCATGGCTTAGGGAGCCAGGAGAAAGGTGACACAGCACCACACCCAGGACCTGGGCCAAGCTGCCCACTAGTTCAGAGACTGGATCTGTAATTTCTCTTAATAGCATAGCCAGACAAGCCTAAGCCAGGAATATAAGTCCCAATTCTAGTCTGGGAGTTCCTTGGGGAAAAATGGAGGCAACTAAGAGTTAACAAAGAGTGAGAAAAACAAACAAACAAACAAACAAATTTCCTAATCAGGATGTCTGCATATCAAAATTCCAAAACATATAAGGAAATTCATACTTAGAACAGTGACCAACAAAATTAGAGGAGATAAGTTCATCCCAGATGAAATGAACATAAGAAAATGATTTGAAAATGAGTTTTAAATAAGCATGTAAGCATATTTAAGTATTCTCTAAGAAAGTTAAAAGAAAAAATACAAGGAATTATAAAAGCAAGGAGAAAAACAAAAGGTTGACATGGAAAAGCATCTACTAGATATCCTGGAAATAACAAAATATAGTCATTGAAATAAACACTCAATAGACAAAATACACTCTGGTCTCAGTTGAAGAAAAAGTTTAGTAAATTAATAGAACTGAGGATTCACCCAGAACTCCACATAGCAAGATAAGATGAAAAGGAGAGGAAAGAGAAGGAGGAGGACAGGAGGAGTGGTTAAGAGTAGTCAGAAGACAAAAGAATGAAGAGGGTTTAATAGTGATCTAATAGGAATTCCAGAAAAAGATAATAGAGGAAATGGTGGGAAAAACAATATTCACAGAGATAATGGGGTCAACATTTCTGAATTGAACAAAGAAGTTTTCAGAAAGAAAGTTCACATTGAATGCTAATTAGTAAAAAGCAATTCTAGGGCACCTGGTGGCTCAGTCTATTAAGATTCTGACCTTGGCTCAGGTCATCATCTCATGGTCTATGAGTTCAAGCCCCACATCAGGCTCTCTCTGCTCTCGGCACAGAGCCTGCTTTGGATCCTCTGTCTCCCTCTCTCTGCCCCTCCACCACCTGTGCTCTCTCTCTGGCTCTCTCAAAATAAATAAATAAACTTTAAGAAAAAAAAGAAAAAAGCAATTCCACATATACAAAGTAGATCTTAAAAACCAACAGGAGAAAGGACAGGTTAGCTGCAATGGAATGACATTTAGACTTACAGCAGACTTAATCAGCAACAATAGATGTCAGAACACAATGAGTAATTAAAAATACTATGGAAAAATAACTGTGGGTCTCAAAGTATATCAAACCCTAAATATCATTCAAGAAAGAAACCAAAGTAAAGATATTATCAGTGACACAAAACTAAGAGACCTTATCACAAACATTTGCTAAGAAACAAGAAAGAGCAAAGAAATTTTTTTGAATATGTTGATGAATTTGCTTACTATTAAAAGGCTAATTTTGAGGGAACAAAATAAACTAAGAAATACGGGTAGCAATGTTTAGTGAAAAGTTAACGTCTAGTAAAGTCTTATTTGGGAAGAAGACAGAAATAAGATTTTTATTAGATATTTTGTTAGGAATAGAAATGAAATTAGTATTTGGCAAAAGGGAATTTTTATAGACACCTAGTAGAAGTACAACCAATTTGGAGAGCAATTTCTAGTAGATGAGGATGTATTATTCCCTCTCAGCCAGCAATTCCAATTCTAGGAACATATAAAGAAAACATCCCAGGGGCGTCTGGGTGGCTCAGTCAGTCAGTTGAACTTCCAACTTCGGCTCAGGTCATGATCTCTCAATTCTGTTTTTGAGTTCATGTCCCACATTGGGCTCATCGGGCTCACAGCTCAGAGCCTGGAGCCTGCTTCAGATTCTGTGTCTCCCTTTCTCTGCCCCTCCTGCGCTGGCAGTCTGCCTCATTCTCTCTCTCAAAAATAAACAAACATTAATAAAGAAACAAAATGTTTTAAAAAATCACAAATGTGAGCAAGGAGACATACAAGAATATTCATAACAGCATTAGTAATAATAGTAAAAAACTATAAACAACGTAAATGTGTATCAGCAGAATAAAGGATTAGTAAATTGTGATTTATATTTGGAATACTGTGTGCAGTAGGAAAAAGTGAATGAACCAGAATTAGAAGTAGAAACATGAGTAAAATCTTATAACGTTGAGAATAAAAAACAAGTCGCAGAAAGATGCAGAGTATAACATTCTAGTTTTAAAATGTTTGAAATTTAGTTTTAAAATATTATATGTTGTATATAATACTTAAAATCAATGGAAAACTTAACAGTACATGGGAATGAAAAGAGCCAAAATCAGGATAGTAGTTACCTTTGGGGAGATGAAGGGGAATGGCATTGTGTATGGGGTACCAAGAGGCTTCAACTATACTTGTAATATTTTCTTTTTTTTTAAGTTTATTTTATTTCTTTTCAGAGAGAACACAAGCAGGGGAGGGGCAGAGAAAGAGGGAGACACAGAATCTGAAGCAGGCTCCAGGCTCCGAGCTGTCAGCACAGAGCCTGACATGGGGCTCGAATTCATGAGTCGCGAGATCATAACCTGAGCTGAAGCGGGACGCTTAACCAACTGATCCACCCAGGCGGCTCTTGTAACACTTGACTTCTTAAGCTGGGTGTAGGGATAATTGAATAAACGAATGAGTGAATGAATTTTAACCGCAAATGTCATCGGAGTGTACCTGATAAAGAGGTATAACTAAAATAGTACCTGGAAAGATTATTCAAATTGGAACTTAACAAACTACAAATGTTATGCACTTGTTATGGTATCAACTTATTTTCTTTCCCCTAGCTTTATTGAGGTATGATTGGCAAATAAAAACTATATATTAAGGTGTACAACATGATGTTTTAATATATGTATACATTTTTAAATGATTATCACAATCAAGCTTAACATACCCATCACTTCACCTACTCACCTAGTTACTATTTGTGTGTGTGTGTGTGTGTGTGTGTGTGTGTGTGTTGAGGACATTTAAGATCTACTCTCTTAGCAAATTTCAAATATACAATACATTATTATTAACTATACTCACCATGCTATATAGTAGGTCTCAGAACTTCATCTTATAACTGCAAGTTTGTAACCTTTGACGAATATGGTATTACCTTCTGATTCTTTCTGTCCTCTAGAAACTAGCGAAGGCCTTCTCCAGTTGTGTCAAAGTGAAACGTTTCTGTTTCAGTTTGTTTTGGACTTTTCTTCTTTCTCCTGGCTCTGCCGTGTTTGCCGATCCAATCTGGACGTCCCAGTCCAGAGGCTGAAATGGTCACTTCCCTGCTTAAGGATTGGAAAAACAATTTTCAAATAATTCTAAGTCTCTCTGCTATTGTTCAAAATTTGTATTCTGAGTATTATTTTCTCTTCGGCCACATTTCCATAGCTTTAGCCATGTCTATTTCTAGTTGTACAGTACTTAATTCCTTTATGAGCTTCGCTGAACCTCTGTTACACCCTGAAAAGTGCCTCCACTAGTGACTTACTCCTCAGGAGGAGAGACACTCTCTGACTTCATGCCACTGCATCTCTCCATCTCATCTCTCTTCATAATCAGCCTTGGCAGTTTCAGTGAAAGAGAGCAGTCTTACCTGCTTTATAGTTTGGGCAGGAAGAACGTTCATGGACCAAGAGTAAACACAGAAACACAAAAACTCATCAGTCTAGGAATTCTTGAGAGTCCCCATATCACAGAAATGTGGGATTTCAAGCACTTCCACTTTCTTTTAAACATCAGTCCCTCTGGGAGAGGTTTAGTAACTCACACTTTTGCCGTATTTGCTACTCACACCCCAGTCCAGTCAATTCAAGTTCCTGAGGTCTTAAGGAGTCCCCTAGTAGCTGATGAGTATCTGTATGCTTGTCCAAACAACTTGGTTTCCTTTTAGTAGAGACCTTGGACCCTGAAGTTTTCTTGACCACCCTTCTTCACTGCCTCAATCCATGACTATCTGTGCAATTATGATGGGATGGTATTTTGAAACATCAATCAATGTCTCTACCCATTTCTAGTTAACATTAAACTACTTCAAGAAAGAAATCACCTGCTCACTAGAGATTGACCTTAATTATGTAAACTTTGATTCTTACAACATTTCTTATTAGTTTCTATAATCATATATTTTTCTTTTAAGTATATCATATTTAAAGTGTCTTTATCTTTTTTTTCAAGTAATTTTAGGAATTAAACTTATAGAAGTGCTAAGGTACCTGGCTGGCTCAGTCAGTGTAGCATATGACTCTTGATCTCTGGGTTGTGGGTTCAAGCCCCACACAGGGTGCAACGATTACTTAAAAATAAAATGTTTTAAAAATATTTATGCAAGTGCTAATTTATCTCTATAAACCAATTAGAGCGCAGCTCCTTTAGTAAAATAAACTTCATAATTTCACTTATTAATATCTTCCAGATGTAGGACATCTCACGTTCATATAATGAGAGGTAAAGCCCTTCATAAATAACAGACACATAGACACACAGGCAAATAGAGAGCTTATGGCTTTGAGTCTATAGTTTCAGTCAAGAGTCAACACAGAAGCACAAAATCTCACTAGTCGAGATGCCAAAGAGTTGTTTTTCCCAGTGGGCACAGAATTCTTGAGCTCAAAATAGACAGACAAATGAAGAATAACAAGCCAGATTCTCTGCTGTCTTTCACTCCATACAAAAAAGATCTCTGTAAGCCATTAATCCTTTTACAGAGATCACCAAGTGGCCAGACCACACTACCAAATTGCCAATCACTGCTGCCACAGGAGAGGCATAATTTATTGACCATATACAAACCAAAACACAAAACCAGTGGAGAAGAAAATTAAAATTAGGAAAACAGAAATTGAAGAAAATTCTGCTGTGCTTCAGATCTACCTCTGAAAGCAGGAAAAGAAATACCTAGACTTGGCAATCCATGAGCTAGAGCTCCCTGGTCATAAGTTGGTCTGGTTCTGTCCAACGAATACACTGGGCATCTTGGTGGGAACTGCAAAACTGTTAAAGGATAACTCTAAAAGAAATATTTAAAAAAGTAGTTATACAAAAGGATTTTATTTAACTCTTTTATTAACCTTCTCTGATAGATGTTACAATTTGTTCCAGGAGAATCCAAACAGCAGACACTTTACAGATCAGGACTATTGACCTTGCAAATGAATGCAAAACTGGCTTTTCTCCAGAGAAGGAGAGTTCTCTCTCCATTGGATAGAACTCAACTCACATGTTCACAGATAATAATCATTTGTATTACCATCTGTTCTCTACAAGTTAACTTTAATCACTACAGAATTCTAAAATAGTCTGATTCAAGATAAAGGTGAGTATCTTTCAGGATCAGACAATCCTCCAAACTCCAGCATTCCATTGAAAGGACATCCATTAATCTTTTTTGCTTCTTTCAAAGTGTTACATTTCTCCTTAACACATTACATACCAGAGGACATAGGATGTACTAGAGGGAGAAGTTTCTGCTCATTCACAGATCTGCTCTACTTCTGGTCCTGTGTTTATCATTCATTCAAAAATATCTACAATCTACTGTGTACTTAGCACAGCACTAGGTGGGGTAAATTTTGAAAATAATGGGTCATGGTCCTTGCTCACAAGGAACTTACAATCTCATTATGGAAATAAGACATACAAAAAAGTAGCCAATAAATATAATAAACTGCAAAATTTTTAGTACAACCAGAAAAGAGGGCAATATAAACTAGAAATACATCTGACCATCATTATTGATGCGCTATGTATTTGTGAATTTGCCTACCTACTAAAATTTACCTGTAACTCCAAAACCAATACTTGCAAGTGCTTTTGCATTCATTCATGGACATATGCAGAGTGGTGAAAATTTTTGTTGTTGCATACTCCCAGCTGAGCTTGAAGGAAGCAAAGCTTGCCTTCTTGTTTCAGCCCTCACATTACAAACAACTGTCCTCTTCACAGTCTATTTAGTACTATGTTTTCCACATTTTTGTGCTTTTGTTGGTGATTTTGCTGTTTAAAATGGTCCCCAAGGGTAGTGCTGAAGCGCTGTCCTAAATGCTTAGGATCCTAAGCACAATTCTGTGATGTGCCTTATGGAGAAAATAAATATGTTAGCTAAGCTTCACTCAGGCTCGGCCACGAATTCAACGTTAAGGAGTCAAAAATATATACTAAATGAAGTGTCATTAAGCAGAAACACATATAAACCAAGGTTATGTATCAATTAGGTGGCTAAAATGCGACCAGAGGCTCAGGGGAACCTAGCCCTGTATCCCCACTAGAAGCAATTGTTCGGTATTCACTATTACCGCGTTGGCAGTAACTTTATAGAACATTAACAATCACAAATGATGGCAATCAACTATACTTATACTGAGGAAAAATGTTTTTCAAGTACATCCGATTCCCTTATTAACATACAAGAGAACAACAAAAAAGCCTTCCCAAAAATTTACTCCACTCACTGCTCTCCCAACGAGCCTACAATTGCAGTAACCTTTCCCCCCTCCGCACTTTATTCTTCCTTCTTCCTCAGTTTCCCTCTCCCTATTCTTCCTTCTTCCTCAGTTTCCCTCTCCCTCTCCCCCACTTTATTCTTCCTTCCTTCCTCAGTTTCTCTTTTCCTCTCCCTCCTTCTCCCCCTCTCCCTTTCAGAAGGGTCTCCACTTAAAGAATGTTTTCCAATCATCTAGAGTCCTATACTAATATTGAGAGACACGACACACACACACACACACACACACACACACACACACACACACACACACTTAAAAGTGAGCCCTGAGGATGTGTTCCAAAATTAACTGCAAAAATCCTTGGTATCACAGTTCTACGGTACACTGTTCCCCACCTGGGGCGTCCGCCTTTTGAATCTCCCAAGGACATCATAAAAATACGCTAAAATACGTTTTTTTTCTTCTTAGCTCTCACAAAGTCACCACCTCCTACCCTCCCGTAGGCCTACACAGAGCTGTTCGGCTCTTAGTTTAGTTCTTGTTTCTTTAAGACAGAAGTCGGGTTTTTGCCCTATTCCGAAATGGCCGCCCATGCTTCCCTCGCTCTGCGCATGCTACTTGAACGCAATTCGGAGTTGTAATTCGCAGACTTTCGCGGCGCAAGATGGGGACTTGGCGGCCGGCAAGCCCGAACCTCCCAGCATGCCTTGCAGCCCGGCCGGGAGTCCCGACGTCTAGTGATGGGGAGCCCCTGGTGCTTTCGGCCGCCGCATCGGGTGTAGAGGTCGAGCCCCGAGCCTGGGAATTGGACGACCGCAGAGGAGAAAATGGAAGCGTGGCGCTGTGTGAGGAGGGGCTACGGCCGCTGTGTGGTGGGAAGAGGCCGGTCAGTAGGGCTGGGTGGCAGGAGGGAGGAGGGAGGGGCGGGGGCGGGCGGCCCGGGTAAACCCGGGGCGGGGCGGGCTGGGGGGAGGAAGGAGGAGGAAGAGGGTCCGGGCGGCCGTGCCGCCGGGACGAGCCTCCGGAGACCCCGAGGGATAGGTAAACCCGGCGTGGAGCCGGCGGGACGCCTGGCCGACGCGGGCCGGGCCGGGCCCGGGGCGATCGATCGCCCGCAGGGCTAGTGCCTTCCCGACCTGGCTGGGCCTTGGAGCCCCGGCCCACTTTCCCCCAGCCCTGCCCGCGAGCCAGCCCGAACCCCCGCCCCGGTCCCCGGCCTCCTCCCAGGCCTCAGCACCCGCCGGGAGCTGAGCGTCCGCGGGGAGGCCGCCGGTCCGCAGTAGGTCCCGGGGCGGCCTGACCCGGAGAGGCGCGCGCATCGCACGCACGCCCGGGGTTTTGCTGTTTGCGATGTTAGTGCCTCTCTCTCAAACTTGAGTCATTTGTGTACCAGCCTTTACGATTATTACCGAATTATCGTTCCACACTTGTGTTTACTGCATTTTTCTTGAAATTGACTCATTTTTTTGAAAAAGCACTTAAGTAGTGCTGCCTATATTAGCATCGCCCCAAGCAGTACCCATGAAATCTTGGGTTTGATGTACTGATTATGGGTTTTTTCCTAATAAATACTTAGATGTGAAAAATCGAAAAGTTTGTGTACCGTATGAAACGGACTGGTATACCGCACCTGGGAAACAGCACTGTATTAATTATTATATATTATGGGGATCCGGTTTTAATCTCCTATAGTCCGGGCTTGATGACAATTCAGTTCAACAGTGTTTTCCTGAGTACCAGCTGTGTGCCAGGCACTGTGCTAGGCACTTGGGAAGAGGCCAGGATTAAAATGAGTAAGAAAGATCTGGCCTTGAAGGAGCTTATCGTCTTAAGAGCAAAAGACGTCTCTATAAGTAACTACAAATATGAAGAATAAGTTTTGCAGCCACGAGTATTATATGGCAACATGGTAGCTTATTAGCATGGACCGAGCGCCCAAATCTCTATGGCTTTCAGAGTTGTCACAAAGCAGAGTAGCATGCCCATGTCATGCCTTTAAAGATTTCCAATTAAGTTGAATTTAGAGAACAATTGGAGAATGCAAAAGTTTATAAAAAATTATATAGAACAGCAAAAGTATATGATAAAAATTTTAAATGCCTTTAAAATGAACATATAAAAGTTAAAGAAACAGCAAATACTATTTAAACTAAGTTTCTTTGGTGGTAGAAGTGAACATTGTTAACACTGTCTTGGAAGTGTGCCTTTAATGAATTCTAGGAAAGGATAGAAGTCCTCTGAATCCAAAACTTTTGCCAGATTAGTATCGTAAGAAGATGGTGTTTGAGTTGTGTTGTTTCTTAAGAGTGCCTGAGAACAAATTATTCAAGTTAATGATAACACTACTTTGGCGATGTTTTGGATGATCGGTATATTGGTTGGAATGTTGGTGAATCATTAATGAGGAAGCTCTATCCCATTTCATTTCCCTCAAGGAGAAGCATGCCATGAAAAAAAAAAAAAGATGGAAAAATAAATTATCCACGTGCTGATTAGCAAGAGAGGTAGTTTGGTGAAGTTGTGATAGGTTTTTGTTTTCTTAGCTATACAAATGTTTGGAAAATGTAATCTTGGTTAAAAACAACTGTTCAGAAGCCTGTTTTTACTACAAACCCAAGTTGGAGGAGAGATTGGCTTTAATTGTAGTCAGCTCATCTATTCCATAGTGATTTAACTCTTATGTTTGCTGTGGATTGTATTTATCCAGAGTTTATTAGATACTAGAAGGCTATTCTGAAAACCAGTTTGATGGTTAATCTCTCAGTTGAACTGAGGACTTTTTGAAGTGTATGTGGTGTTTTGGGAGCCTGGTGGAGTCTATGTTAAGTATTTAGAATACCATTCATAGGTGTTGAAGGACAGCTTTGAGGTATTGCTACTAATAATTAAATCATGGCTGCTTTTGCCTGTCCTTCATAGATCTTGAAGATTTTTTTTTCAGATTCACATATATATATAATATAATTATATTATATAATATATATACATATATATATATTTTTTATTTTTTTTAGAGACAGCACATGAGCAGGGGAGAGGGGCAGAGGGAGAGGGAAAGAGAGAGGGAGAGAGAGAATCTTAAGCAGGCTCCATGCTCAGCTCAGAGTTCTACAAGGGGCTCGATCCCACCACCATGAGATCATGACCTGAGCCAAAATCAAGAGACAGATGCTTAACCAACTCAGCCACCCTAGAAGCCAAAGTTTAAATATCAGGCATTATCTTGCCTTGAGGAGACAGATTTGGATTTAATGTGCTGTAGCTGAACAAAAAGTGGTACCTCAAGGAGTGTATTTATTTCTTTTAGATACCCCATGTTTCCCCATCACCAGAAGAGTCTGGGCAGAGATTGGACTACACCGTGGGAGAATCTGCAAAGGTGTTGCTGGAACAGACATATTTCTAGTTGTATGAGGTGGCCTGGACATTATTCTCGTGCTCCTTACCCATACTTCAGTAGTAGGCATTTTTCACTACATTGGAGACCACCTTGTTTGTTTGAGTCTAGAACTCCGTTTCAGTACTGGAACTGGAGACCTGACAGCCTGAGCCACAGCTCTTTGATTCATCTCTCTAGTTACATCATGAACTCTGAGGGAGATGAGCCTTCATCAAAACGAAGAAAACACCAAGGTAAAGGTGACGTTTATCTTGGTGGAGAAATAGATGTAAGCCATAGAAGGAAACTTTCCTATCTGATAATCCTTAAAACCTCCTCCGGGTTTTGGAGGGGTTTAGTATTTGTTTTCAACCCATAGTTTTCTATTAGGAAAAAGGAAATTATTTTTTTAAATGACGTCTTGATTTATATCTATTTTTATCTTTTGTGTATTTCTGACAGTAAAAATACAGGAAACTATATATAAAGAGAGAGGGAGAGAGACAGAGAGAGGGGGAGAATGAGGTTGGGAAAGAATGTAGGACTAGATTAAAACATTAAGTTTAAGAATAATTATCAAATCCACTGATTTAAAAACAGGTCCTTAGACTTTCTAGAAATTGGTGTATGTTCTTGGGAGTCCACAGATCTATAAAAAAATTAAATTTCAGGTTTTTATTATTTGCTTATTTACTTTAAAGATTTTATTTTTAAGTAATCTCCACACCCAACATAGGACTCGACCTCACAACCCTGAGATCAAGAGTCGCACGTTCCACTGACTGACCCAGCCAGGTGCCCCTCATGTTTTTATTTTTAATGCTAACTTTTTAATGTAAGACCAAAGGATATTCTTAAAGACACACAATCATTAATTGAAAGATATTTTCTTACAGAGTAAGATTTTAGCTTACTCGATGTATTTATTGTACTGAGGTTTACACATATAATCTTGAGTCTGTGGGATGTCTTATCTTTTAATAAGGGAACCACATCTTTTTCAGCTTTGAGAATGAGTTTTTTCTAAATATGTTGATTATTTCTAGATTTGTCAGATTGTTTACAATTCACTAGACTCGCTCTGTGCTGCCAGCCCTGCCTCCTCCCCCAAAGTATGTATGAATTATCTAAGTGGAACTTGGAGTTGTCTTTCTTACTGGGCTATGTTTTCGGTGAAGATAATTCCTCTGGAGATATTTGAAAATAGACCGTATAAGTGTTTCTGTGTAGAGAGCTGACATAAGTTTGTCAAAGGAAGACGTACAGAGTTAGTCTCACTTGGAAGTCAGAGCTCGAAGGTTAGCTAGACGATTAATTAGTGCTCTTTTAAATAGAAATTCTACTACACATTTGAGTAGAAATTGTAAACACCGAAAGTGAAAATCTGTTTGTATAATATTTAACCACAGCATGTGTTCATAAACCAATATTCTTTTGAATGAACGAAAGATGTGTTGTAGAGGCATTAAAGTTAGGTTCCTAAGAACAGTCAATCCATAGCCTGTAAATCTAGGGCTGTATGATGACATGAGATGGCTTTTCATTCATGTATTCGTTGTTGATCAGGTCAGCACACTGCTCTCTTGCTTACCCTTTGTAAATCTGGTGTGCTCCCAGGTGGAGCTGTGGCTTACTGACATAAGCATGGGCTCAGGAACCACTCCCTGCTCTTATTCTGTCCCACCACTAATTGTGTCAACTTGGACAGGTTATGGAGCCTCTTTGCTCCTTGGTTTCCAAGTGTAAAATAATGCCTACTTTGAAAGCCTGTTGAGGATGAAATGAGACATATCAAAGTGCCTAATACACTGTTGGCTTCATAGTAGGTACTCAGAAAATCGTGGTGGTGGTGTTTTCCCTTTAATGAATGGGGGATGACATTTACATACTGATAAACTTTGATTGCGACCTGACTCTTTATATGTCCATTCTTCCTAGGTATTGTGAATAAGGAAAATGCTCTTCGTTAAGCCATATTTGTGACTTCCGATAATTCACTAATACTTTTCAATCAAGAGAACAGCCTTCTAACTTGCCTATCACTTTAAAGTGGTATTTGAAGGAATTGTGTGACACAATTATGACTTTTTAATTAGGCGCCCTAAAAACCTGATCAGGCCTATTGCTTACTTTCTTTGATTCATCTGTCTTCTCTGCTGTGATCACCTTGTTCCTCCTGACATGGAAGGTATATAAGCTTTTGTAGTGTGACTGTATGTTGTGAAGTAGATGAAGGCCAAAGACTGTCCTCTCTCAGTCATCTTCCGATTGTCTTCCATGGAACCCTAGCTCTCAAACACATTTCTGTATGTTTATTAAAAGCAAGTGTGGTCAGGAGAAAATATGTATTTACCCCATCAGCCAGCCCCAGTCTATTAGGGATTGATGGTCATGACACGAAAAGTAATGCCAAAGAGTTATACAAGCTTGAGAAGGTTGAAAGCCACTCTTGAATTAGATAATCTGATGGTTTCAGTTACTTCAGAAATGGAACTGCAAGAAGAGTTGGCTTACAAACACTTGCCAGGACTATACAATTCTCAGTGCATCTCTGTGCCCTTACATATACATATTTTATAGGAAAATATGAACACCTTTTTTAGACCTTCATTTTTCATATCTTAATATGATGGTGGCTCCAGGGTAGGGCTGTAACTTTGTGATGGTGGCTTGCATTTTGTTTGCATGACTAGAGCCCTTTGCATCTCGTATACATACAAAGACTATGATTTGTGGCTAAAAACCATCAACAGACAGTCCCCAATTTACGAATGAATTGTGTTCTAGATAATTAGTTCTTGAGAATCAGTTGTGGATCATCAGTTTCCGTTTTCCCCATACAAACTATGTTACAAATCTCAGGGTAATTCTGTGGAGTCAGTACAATTAGGTGTAGTTCTGGGCCTTCGCAGGTAGGATTCTCTTTATTCAGTGAAGGATAGGGAAGAATATGGTTTCCATCCCTTTCCTGGGTATAGGACAAGTTGTAGGCTAAGTTCTGTAATCCTTGAAGACTTTTGTTGAGTTTGGTTTTCTTTCCTTCCACCTTTTTTTTCTTTACCCTTCTCAGGCGCTTAGTACCTTCATGGTATCGTATGTCTCCCAGCACCCTGTTCCACCCAGACCTCACTATTCATAAAAATTATCTTCCTCTTCGAGCCTCTGGTCAAAATCTCTATTCCCTCCATGCAGCAGACATTAAACATGTTTACCAGAGGATATTTAAAAATTTTTGTACTTTATTGGCATTTCTACAGAGTTTATTGATACTTTGATTGTAAATATATCATCATTGTAGACGATTTAGAAAAATCATCCACAGTCCTTCCACTCAGAAATAACCGCTCTTAAAAATACTGGTGTGTTTCCTTTTGGTCTTTTTTTCCCCTATGTATAGAATATTTTTCCTCAGTTTAATTTTTAATTAGTGAATCCTAGGTATTGTAATCCAGTGAAGCGAAAACCTTCATGTAGGACAAGGAAGATGTTCTAGGACTGAGGTTTTTCATGTAATTTTAATCATGCTTGAAAGTCCATCTCCAAACCTGTTTTCCCAAGTTCTTCCCTTTGTTTTCCCCTTCTGTTGAGCTCATGGAATCTCTAAAACTTCCACATTTTTCTTCATGGTTTCCATGGCAGTAAGAGTATCCTCCTTAATGGTGGGGTGAGAGAGACAAGGTCAAAGGGGTGTATGTACATTCGCGTGTGTGTGCAGGTCGTTTCTAAGTCGAGGACTACCTATAGTTGAAAAATCTCGTGCTGTCTGATTCTCCTCTCGTATTGTGTCTCTGCAGAATGTAAACTATCACAATTCCTGGTCGCTCACTGCATGCTGGGCTCTTCAGCCAGCCCTTACCATTTACTAGCATTCTGCACCCGTGTTCTCTCTAACTTTTGCTTTGGTGTGCATTAAAAAGAATTCTTGTGTTCATTCCGTTTGCATCATTCCACTAAATACTGCTTCCACATGTTGGCATCATACACCCTTCATTCATGTCTAAACCAGAATTCTGAGATGAGTTCTTGCTAGAACTTAATCATTTGATGATCTTATCTTACTCATAGGAAATAAAATATAGTGCAAAATCATCTTATTGAACAGTCAACTGTGACATTCAAATACAGTTGACCTTTGAACAATACACAAACTGCATAGGTCCACTTACACGTGTGCTTTTCTGATAAGTATGATACAGCACTGTAAATGTATTTTCTCTTCTTTATGATTTTCTTAATAAGGGTTTCTTTTCTCTAGCTTACTTGATTGTAAGAATACAGTATGTGATACATATAACATACAAATTACGTGCTAATCTACTATTTATGTTACCAGTAAGACTTCCAGTCAACGGTAAGCTATTACTAGTTAAGTTTTGGGGGAGTCAGAAGGTTTATGCAGATGCTTTTGAGGTGCTTTTGGCCCCCCCTCCCCCCGCATTGTTCAAGGGTCAACTGTATATTGTTATGGTTATGAAGTTGCTGAGCTTATCTGGCAGAGCCACTTGTTAACCTTAAGTAAGTGAGAAACTAGGACCCCTGTTCAGTCTTAGCTTTATTAACACACTCTCAAGTCTCCAAAATGACTTGCCAGATCCTTTTAAACTTGTTTCGTACCTGTTGGTCAGTCGTCATATCATTTTACTGCCTTTGTAATCGATTTGATGACAACTTCCAGTTACTTAGTGCTATGTTGCCATTTCCTAGGGGAAAACGTTCTGCTCATTGCCTGTAGGAGTTTTTAAAAGGCAAGAAAAAACTGACATACAGGAAAATTTATGGTTTGTTTTTCATTAACTCTTTATATGTTGTTCAATATATTTTAACAGGCACAATACAACGGCATTGGGAATATATATGTAACCATAATAAAGACAAGACGAAGATCCTAGGAGACAAAAATGTTGACCCCAAATGTGAAGACAGCGATAACAAGTTTGACTTCTCAGTGATGTCCTATAATATACTTTCACAAGATTTATTGGAAGACAATTCACACCTCTATAGACACTGCCGGCAGCCAGTTTTACACTGGAGTTTTAGGTTTCCCAATATTTTGAAAGAAATTAAACACTTTGATGCAGATGTAAGTGCAGAATATCATCAAAATTCTTCACATAAAAGTTCACTTGTGTACTGAATGGTTTTATCCCTTTCGTTTGTGGTATGAGAAGGTTTTAAATACAGTGATGGAACAGTTTTTAACAACGTAACATGACTTCCAAAGAGTCGTTTGCTAATGGTTGTTGGTATAAATAATCACTAAAGTTTCAAAAAAGATCCAAAAAGTTCTACTTATCTGTCAGTTTTGAGACAGGGACTGGCAGTATATGAAGTATTTATTTAGTAACGGTTTCCTTTGACTTGAAATGTGAATCATTCTTGTAAAAATCTAGATGATGGCATTCAAAGAAATGACCTCCGGAAAGTACTAGAAGGACATCGTACTAAGGAACATTTTAATTCAAGAAGGACTTAGTACAAAGGAACATTTTAATTCAAGAAAAAGACTCCAACATGTAAATTAAAAAGATTTCTTTTGGGAAATACAAGTTTCAGATAGTAAGAGAGAGAGCTTCGTGTATTTAAAGGCCACGGTTTGGGGGACTGATCAAATTTGGAAACGTTAATTTGATAGTTAAAAAGAAGAAAAGGATTATGTCTTTTATTTCAAGTTTCATTAGGTGTTTAGAATTTTAAAAGCCTGTTTTTAAAGATGAAAGCACCAGAAAGTTCCTATTTGGTCTCTGTTTTAATTCACACCATGTTTTTCTTCCAAGGTACTTTGTTTGCAAGAAGTTCAAGAAGATCATTATGGAGCAGAAATCAGACCCAGTTTGGAATCTTTGGGTACAATGTAACTTTTATTTTAGCCAGATTTATTTTGGAAGATTTGCGTGCTGTGAAAGCATAACTTGCTAACAAAGATGTGTGGTATATTGGGCAAAAAAATCTTAATTTTGAAAAAACTTAATATCCATTTCAAAAAGTCAGGAAGAGATTGCGGTATTTCAAGTGGACACTTTTGTGTTCATATAGCATTTTAATTCAAACAGAAAAGCATGTGAGAATCTCTTATTAGCTTCCTTTCCAGTAGTTGCTCTACCCACAGCTAGACCTCTCAGATTCCAAGTTCTGTATCAGAGATCATTCTGTCTGATTAGCTAATGGGTAGAAGCTAATAAACCTACTTGATAAGTGAACACTTCTAGAAACAGTGTATCTGTTTGAGAAATGCTGCCTACTTTGCATTCCTTCCTCGGCAAATATTTTTTGAATGCCTACCATATCCTATGCACTGTGGTGGTACAGCAGTGAGCAAATAGATAAAAAGGCTCTGTCCTTGTGGAGCCTACATTCTGGTGGAGGAAGGCTGACAGCAAGTCAAATAAATACCAAAATAGCACGCTAGGTAATGATAATTTTGGAGACAAGCAGGAAAGTAGAATGGGTCAGGTTTCACTCTTAAACAATGATCAGAGAAGGTAGGTAACATTCGAGCAAAGACTTGAAGGAGGTGAAGGAACAAGCCACGCCTGTAGCATTCCAGACAGCGGAAATAGCAAAGCAAAGACCCTGAGGTAGGAGTGCTTCAAGGCAGGTGAGGAGGCAGGTGCGTGTTGAGTGGAACCGGGGAAGAGTTATAGGCAAAAAGGTCAGAGATGTGCCATAGCAGGGGTGGGGAGGGTGGTGGTAGATTATCGTAAGCCCTTATATAGTCTTTGTCACAACTTTTACTAGGATGGAAATGACAGCGTGACAATGCACATTAACATATTGGAGACTAAAGTCCGCAAGTCAAGAGACCCATTCCTAGGACCTAGACCCAGTCCCAAACTTAACATCCTACATTGTTAATGTTTCGCAGGATACACTTTGATAAACGTTGTTCAAAGATATCAGGAGAGCTGTGTTTTGCCATGTGTATGTTTATAGCGGTAGTCCCTTGTGTTAAATTTATTCCTTTCTTCTAGGTTATCACTGTGAATACAAGATGCGGACAGGAAGGAAACCCGACGGCTGTGCCATTTGCTTCAAACATTCCAAGTTTTCACTCTTATCAGTGAACCCAGTGGAATTCTACCGCCGTGATGTCCCTCTGTTGGACAGAGACAACGTTGGATTAGTGTTACTCCTGCAGCCCAAACTTCCACGTGCTGCCTCTCCTGTGATCTGTGTAGCTAACACACATCTCTTGTATAATCCAAGGCGAGGGGATATTAAGCTGACCCAACTGGCGATGCTTCTGGCAGAGATTTCCAGTGTTGCCCATCAGAAAGACGGCAGCTTCTGCCCTATCGTCATGTGCGGTGACTTTAATTCTGTTCCTGGTTCTCCACTCTATAGTTTTATAAAGGAGGGAAAATTGAATTATGAAGGACTCGCCATCGGAAAGGTAAGTGCTTGCTTCATGGTTAGTAGGAGATGGACGTAGTCTCTGTTCCTGTAGCGTGAGGATCGTTGTCATATGGCTATTGAAAACCTCAGATGACCCAGTACCCTCACTTCACCAAGCTATGATGATTTTCCCAACTACTAATGAGTAATTGTGTTCACTTGGTTGAATTTCAGCTTTCCCATCTATCTGTGGCAACATTCTGCTTGGAGGAATTGGCAGGCAGCAAAATATCCTAAATGGGGGAGAAGAAGAAAAAATAAAAGCATTGACAGACAGTACTTCGTAAAGGGGCAGTTGGCCGGCTCAGTCAGTAGAACATGTGACTCTTGATCTCAGAGTCGTGAGTTCAAGCCACATTGGGTGCGGAGCATACTGAAAGACTAAAACTTTAAAAAAAAAATGCTTCATAAATAAGGAACTATTCATAAGGGGGTGGAACAGAATTTTGAATGCTGGATGTGGACAGTGTAGTTGGCAAAACAGTAATTTAATATTTCTTTAGTATGCACATCTTCCTTTTCATAATGGTAAATATTTTAATTCCTCAGCTGCCTATATCCCATGTTTATCCCATGTTTTTTTCTTCATTGTGCTCTCTGTTGCTTCAGATCATTTATCTCATCTTCAGGATTTTAACCAAAATAAACTCTCCACCACCGAGTTTTCAGTGATGGTTTAAAATTTTGTGAGAGTTGATCTCTCTAAGTATTGTATATAATAGGAGCTCTGTTGCAGGGAGCAAAAACGGGGGTGCAGCATTAGTCTAAAGCTATAGATCATGTAGATGTCCAAATTAGAATCACATGTGTAGGAAAAGATTGCCATTTTTATGTAAACAGTAACTTTTTTCTGAACTATATTTGAATGAGATTTTGTAAAGCACAAATAATCACTTACTATGATAAAGAAAGGGTAATATTTACCATTCTTGGATTTCCTCTTCTTATTTAAGACATAAACTTTTCAATACATAAACTACTTAAAATCTATTCACTTAAGATACCTGTTGAAATTTTGTTTAGGTATCTGGCCAGGAACAGTCTTCACGGGGACAAAGAATTTTATCTATTCCAATTTGGCCCCCAAACCTAGGTATCTCACAGAACTGTGTGTATGAGGTACAGCAGTTACCAAAAGTAGAAAAGACAGGTAAGTGTTTGCAGTATATTTTGCCAGTCTCCTTGATAGTAGTGTTCCCTTTGAAGACCTAAAACTAAATTTTTCAAGGGATGCCATCTCAGGGATGAATATTCATAGATAAAAACATAATGCTTACTTGTTTAATTCTTTGTTAAAGAACTCTAAATTTACCATTTTTAAGTTGACCTTCCAGAATTATCTGCATGAATTACTTGCATGTTGTTTTGGAAATCAGTTTTGCTAATTATGGAGACCATCAAAACATATAGATTCCCGGGTGAAACATTTAACTAGGCATCCTATCTAAACTAGATATATCTTAAATATTGTTCCTAGCCTAAGAGGACTATTCTGTGGCAAACTAGAACAAAAGAGTATATTGATAGTTTAATATATTTCTCTTTGTTCTTACAGATGGTGATCTGACACAGACAGAGCTGGACAAAACAGAGGTCCTAGTGACAGCTGAAAAGTGAGTTCTGAAAAGCCAACAATAGACATTTACTAACTTTAGTTGGGTAAAAAAATCATTTCTCAAAAATCTCTTTGGATAAAAAATGAAAATTATGTTATTCCATGCTGATGAAGAAAACTGGCTCTTGAGTCAAATAGACCTGCGTTCCAGTCCTAACTTTGCTACATTTTAGCTGTGTAATTTTGAGCAAGAAAATTAAGATCTCTGCGATTCAGTTTCCTTACCTATAATCTGGGTAGTTGTGAGGATAGCATGAGATGAAGCATGGAAAGCTTGATGTATGACTCTTACGAGGGGCTTAAGGCAGTGTTATTTAAAGCAAAGAGCCTGTCCCTGCACCTGGGCCAGCTAGTACTCAGAAATTGATCGCTATTACGTGCTTTAACAAAGGTCAAGATCACAGGAAAATACCATGCTTAGCCTCCTTTGACTTACTGGATCTTACAGTTTGTAGGGGAATTGACCCAAAAAAAGGATATACCAGCATAAATAATTATATTTAAATTTTATAAATACTTTATAAAGACATTTACATCTCTTAAACTACAGGAAAGGGTTGTCAAAGGTGGAGGGGGTGAAGATGCCTGGATTACCGGTTATCAAAGATGCATGAATATTTGGGGCTATGGTTGAGAAACAGATGAATATTAATACAACAGGATGGAGATCTTATCTTACCTCTTTGGGAGATTCTTGAAATGTCTTGATTTTATATCGTAGCCCTTTTGTTCATATTTTAATTTTAATGTTTGTTTTAACATTTATATTTAGGGACCAAATTAGAATCACCTCTTACTCATTTTATCTGCTTCTTCTCAGTCTTACTATATTTTGTATACCTTTTTTTGACAAAATCTTCTCTCATATGTAAGAACCTAGTAAGATAGGAAGTAATAGTTTTTGAAATTTTAAAAAAGAATATTTAAAAATTCATGATTAAACCTTTCAAATATAGTAAAAACTTCCCTGAGTAAGATTAATAAAAAGGCTAATATGACTAACAAATATTTGGTTTTGAGTAATTCTAAAATGTTTTTATAACAAAATGGGGTATAAGAAAAGATACTTTTAAGTATCTGTATATAAATATAGTGTGCTTATATGCAGAGCTTATATCTATAAACCAAAAAATTGATAGAGAACAGTTTGCAGGAGGCACATTGTACATTTAATAGTATTGTAAATATAAGTCCTTAGGCATAAAATGTTGCTAAAACTTGAAAGTAAGGGCATTTTGAAACAGTTACCTTTGTTCTTTGACCTTGACCTTTTTTCATTCTTTTAATGTTTATCTTTGAGAGAGAGAGAGCACGGGCAAGGGAAGGGCAGAGAGAGAGGGAGACACAGAATCCGAAGCAGGCTCCAGGCTCTGAGCTGTCAGCACAGAGCCCAACACAGGGCTTGAACTCAGGAACTGTGAAATCATGACCTGAGCTGAAGTTGGATGCTTAACCAACTGAGCCACCCAGGCGCCCCTGACATTGAGCTTTTTAAAAAGCAGGGCAGCATCTTTATATGTGTATCTTAAGCACCTAAGATAGTGCTTAGAACTTAGTAGGTATTTGTTAAATTTTTGTTGAATTTTAGAAAGTTAAAAAAAAAATTTTCCATGATATAAAAGACCTTTAATCTTCAAGATATGTTTATAGGAAATGATTTTTAAACCCTTTATTTAGTACATCACATGTATGTGTAGCATGGGATAAATATAAACCGTTACAGAAGCTGTTTTAAGATGCAGTACAAAATTATCTGATATATCACAGCAAGAATAATCATAGAAAAATATGGCCCTCTGACAATGAAAGTCTGGCGAACTCTACATAACATTCATAAAGGCCACTTTTTCTTAAAAACACAACAGGAGCGCCTGGGTGGCTTAGTTGGTTGAGCATCCAACTCTTGATTGTCGTCTCAGGTAATGATCTCAGGGTCACAGGATCGAGCCGTGCATCAGCTCCATGAGCATGGATCCTGCTTAAGATTGTCTCTCTCTCCCTCTCTCCCTTCCCGCCCCCGAGCCTCTCTCCTGTCTCTCCCCCTCCTCCCTCTTCCTCTGCACCTTTCCCCCATTTGTGTGCTGTCATTAAATTAAATTAAATTTATAACATGGGGCGCCTGGGTGGCGCAGTCGGTTAAGCGTCCGACTTCAGCCAGGTCACGATCTCGCGGTCCGTGAGTTCGAGCCCCGCGTCAGGCTCTGGGCTGATGGCTCGGAGCCTGGAGCCTGTTTCCGATTCTGTGTCTCCCTCTCTCTCTGCCCCTCCCCCGTTCATGCTCTGTCTCTCTCTGTCCCAAAAATAAAAAATGTTGAAAAAAAAAATTAAAAAAAAAAAAAAAATTTATAACAACAAATAACTTATAAATTGTTTTAGAATACATATTAGTAAGTGGGGGCTCTCAAATATGTTACAATTAATAATAAATCACATTTGTATGTTGATTATTGAGCTTTTTCCCTCTGTGTGTCACAGCCTTGTTAGTGGGTTTTGGATATCCCTACATGAATAAATGAATGCCAGATTGTGATATTGTCTCTTTTAAAAAGCTTGTCTGAATGCCTGGTTTTGTCTGGATATTAAGTGAGAAAGTGCTTTAAAAAGGAGGAATTCTAGGAGTGCCTGGTGGCTCAGTCAGTTGAGCCTCCGACGTCAGCTCAGGTCATGATCTCGTGGTCTGTGGATTCAAGTCCCGCATCAGGCTCTGTGCTGACAGCTCAGAGCCTGGAGCCTGCTTCAGATTCTGTGTCTCCTTTCTCTCTCTCTCTCTCTCTCTCTCTCTCTCTCTCTCTCTCTTTCTCTGCCCCTCCCTCATTCACCCTCTGTCTCTCAAAAATAAACATTAAAAATAATAATAAAAATAAATAAATAGGAGGAGTTCTAAAAATCAAAAACTTGATGGATGCTAAACACTTTTTCTTTTCATTTTAGATTATCTTCAAATTTACACCACCATTTCAGCTTGTCATCTGTTTATTCACATTATTTTCCTGACACTGGAATTCCAGAAGTGACCACTTGTCATTCCCGAAGTGCCATAACTGTGGATTATATTTTCTATTCTGCCGAAAAGGAAGACGTTGCTGGGCAGCCAGGTAAAGAATGCGTGTGATCTTACATTGTGCCTGAGAATACAGTAACTAAAACCTCAGGGCTGAGGCTGAGAGGGTCAGCTAAACATCTGGTGAAGTTCTAGACTTAAAAGTTTAAAATATTTTGAAATCAGTAATATATTTGAGTTAATCAGCTAATCACCTGCAAAACACAGAGGCAGTGATGCACCTCAAAGCAAGTTGTTGCCTACGATGTCTGTCCTTAGTGCCTCCTTCCAGTTCCAGTCAGCTTCTTGGTTTTCATTTTATTGGTTTTACTTGCCATAAGTGTACTGTTTTTCTTGTGACAGCAACATCAGATAGTTTTGTACTTAAGTTTTACTGAGACATGCTGCCTTCATTGGAGGACCTTGCCTATACTGCCAGCAATAGATAGTGTTGTCCTGTCGACCCTGGAATACTGGATCTTTCCAGATCGATAAGTCCATTATGTGAATATGTGGTTTCAAAAAGCGAAGGTGATAAAACACTTTTCCTTGTATGATTCAGTGAAAGCAAGGTTTTAAATATTAGCCAAATGATTTGATGTGGAGAAGAAAATGCAGTTTAAAATGACTGGCAGTCAAAAAAATACCATTCAGAAAACTTCGAAAGTCCAAAATGTGGGCAGATGTTTTGTCTTTTCTGATTCCACCCCCCTTTTTTTTTACTACTTTCCTTTTTTCCTTTTTTCTCCTATTTGTGTTTTCCTTCCTACTGAGGATAACTATTAGTAATACTCAGGACTTGGTTTACCCTGCCCACTAGAGCGAGTCTAGGAAATAGTCTTCCTGCTTTGAATTTGTTGTAGGGGTAGTTGTCATGCTGTGTTCACTAGGTGGCGGGAGTGTGCCATGGACCAGCATCTCCAATGATCCTGTTAGAATACGTCCTCTTTCTCTACTGTGGGCACTGACTCTGTGGGACCAAAGTATACTAATTTTTCTTTAATGTTTATTTTTTAGAGAGAATGAGAGAGCATGAGCAGGGAGGGGCAGAGAGAGAATCCCAAGCAGGCTCTGTGCTGCCAGCTGTCAATGCCACCCAACTGGCTGAGCCACCCAGGTGTCCCCAAGGTTTACTAATTTATTCTCTCTCCAGTCACCTTATAAACTTCCTACTCCACCATGGCTGGATCTTTCTGCTTTATACAACTACAGAATAGTTGATGAATGAATTTATGTAGTTGTCAATCCCAAATTACTTCTAACATTATCTTTACACTGATACTTTTTTTAAAGATGACTTGCAGGGGTATCTGGCTGGCTTGGTTGGCAGAGCTTAATCGCAGGATCATGAGTTCAAGCCCCATGTTGGGTATAGAGATTACTAAAGAAAACAAACAGAAAAATAAGATTATTTGTAGAACTGAAAACAAAAAACTCTGAACTAGAAAAAAAACAAACATCTGAAACTGCTGTGTGTCTGAGAATTATAATTAGGTTATAACTCAATATGAAATTTAATCATGCGGTGCTGGATGGCTCAGTCAGTTAAAGCATCTGACTCTTGATTTTGGCTCAGGTCATGATCCCAGGGTTGTGGGATCAAGCCTCGCATCGGGCTTTGCACTGACAGCACTGGGCCTGCTTGAGGTTCTCTCTCTCCCTCTTCCTGCCCCTCCTCTACTCACACGTGCACTCCCTCTCTCTCTCCCTATCAAAATAAATAAACTTCAAAAAATTAAATGAAATTTAGTCATATTCTAAGAACGGTTTCCTATTAGACTTCTAGAGGGATCTGAAGTTCCTGATCATCATTTTTTTAAAAAAATAAAGACTTGTGTGATTCATTTACAGTGACCTGTTGACACAGTTATGCTAAATATTAATGTGTTTCTTTAACGTAGGAGCTGAAGTTGCTCTGGTTGGTGGCTTGAAACTTCTGGCCAGACTATCACTCCTTACAGAACAAGACTTATGGACTGTTAATGGACTTCCAAATGAAAATAACTCTTCGGATCATCTGCCTTTATTGGCTAAGTTCAGACTTGAGCTGTGACTCTTCTTTGATGACACATATACTTTTGTGTCCAGTTTGTATTCTTTTCACAAAGTGTAAAATAGCTCTTGAGAGTTTGCATGTTTATTTTTGCGCTGTGGAGTTTCGGAAGAGGTTCTGTTCAAGGCTTCAAACAGATGTCGGAAGAAACAAGTTTACAACAATTTTCTTTGTAATAATGAAAAAGTATTTTCCTGACCAGTGAGTTCTAAATGCTCCCTCCTTGTTGTAAAAGAGTTGTAAATATTTTTTATCCTAAATCCCAGTAAAATTGACAGTGATTTTTAAATATAGCGCATCCTCTAGTGTTAGTAAAGAATTTCAGTTGATGTTTTTGGCAAGCTTTACAGTGGATCCAAAGTATCTCTGAGTTCTTGCAAACCACAACTCATTTCCCTTCCAGAAGGCTTGATTTCATTGTGCGGACCATCTGTTTGTCAAGTCCTAATTCATCTCAGAAATCACTGGGTCGTTCACAAGTGTCTAACCAACCATTTTAGTTTGGTTTTGAGGGGGCGTAATGATGCTTTCTAAAATTGTACAAATTGCTTAATCCAGCTTATTACTATCCTGAGCCATGTAATGTGTCTACATTTTGTTGGGAAATGTAGTAGGAGAGGAGTTTTACACATGCCCTCTCTTTTCCATCCTGTGGGACAGACCATTCCAGCATGCCGGAGAGAGAGGCAGAGACTGGGTTTTAACGCTTTCATTTCCCTAGCAATTTTTTTTTCCTTTTTTCTATTCCATTTCAGGAAGACATCCCCAGGTTGGGGGAGAGACTTTATTTTTCTGAACCAGTTCTATAGAAATTTATTTTATTAGGAAGCTTGTCTTTAGAACAAAATGTCAGCTATGAGATTATTTTGGTTTTGCCTCAGATACTTAGGAAGCCCGCAAAACTAGTGGGGAGATACCAACTTGGAGACCTAATACTCTCAAGTAGTAATTTAAGCTTAGTGGTTTTGTTTCTAAGATGTTAGCTACTTTGTTTTCTTTTATCATGAGGCCGCAGTGTGCATGGTGCTGACATTTTTTTTTTTGTAAAGTGGTTAAGAGCAGGTCTAATTAGCCCACAGCTGGCACTATGTGAATGTTTGAATCAAAAATTTTAAAATCGAAAAAGTGAAAATGTCCCCTTTTTTGAGGCATTAGGATCAAAGAGTTATGTGCGTTTTTACTAAGTAGTAATTTTATATTTGAATTACACTGAATTATAAAAGTTTCTACAATGGGCATTCTTCGTAGAATGACTCCTGTGAAATTAGAAAGCAGTAGTTCCTCCAAGTCCTGGACTTCAAAGGTTTTTGTACGAAAGTATATTGACTACAGTTATTTTTTAACAAAATAAATCAGATGACTACCTGAACAAAGCATGTGGGTTATAAGGATTTGCCTAGTAAAAATTGTAAAAAGCAATTATTTTTAAATGTTTCATTTCTCACTTTTTTGGGTTTTTACTTACAGTATTACCTGTAGTTCTAAGATTTTCCACATTTTCTAGTAACAGTTTGCAGAATATTCAGTGTTCTAATTAGCAGATACTGTTGCTGTCAAATAATAATAGTGTAATTAATCCCTTTTAATATTGGGGAAAGAAAAAAGAAAATTCATTAAGTACCGCTTTGTGTTACATGAGTTTATTAACAAATAATTTTGTGTATAGGTCATTGTTGGCAAACTAACATCCCTGAAAACCTCTGTGAAAACTTAATGTTTTATATCCTGATTAATATATTGACTTTAGGCCCTTTTCATGTGCTTCACTTTGTGGAGTTAATCCATAAAAATGCTTTCTACTTTAACCTATAAAGTGTAGTAGTGTTTTGTGAACTGGAGGCCAGAGCGTCCATGTAATAACCTTCCCACAGGTTTTTAAAGCTCCACTAAAATTATCTACTTGTCTTTACTTTTTACGGTCAGAAGAATTGGAAACTCTGTTGGAGCCTTGTACTTACCTGCCAAAAGCATTTAAACCTGGTTCATTGCGGAAGCCAGATCCCCCCCAGTCTGAAGTGCTGTACTATCCAAGTTTTAAAATGGAAAGAGACACTGTTGAGTAATGAATTTTGGTTTTACTATACCTTTTGATATCAACATACTGTGCATGTTTGAAATCTTGTCTTTTTTTCTTTTTCTTTTTCTTTTTCTTTTTTTTTTTTTTTGGAATTTAGCAGCTGTCTGCTTTTAACCCTTTGCTTTCCTAAAAACCCAAGTTAGAGATCCAGAGAGTTCAAGGGGTTGAACGAACAGAAAAGTCCAGTCATTTGCACTGTGTCCCTGTGAATCACCTAATAAATTACTACACTAGTGCATCTATGGCTGAAGGTTTTGTGGCAGGCGTGCTAAGCTGCATATGCTGGGCTGTTGCCCCTTCTAAACTATTTCATTACCCTGAGCCTGTATTACTTAGGGTGATGCTGAGATGTAAGTGAATTAAGATGTGGCAAAACAGAATAGTGTTTAATAAAGAGTCTGAAAATTGTGGAAGAAGACAGGGATGAGACAGTGATAAACACGTTTGCCAGGACAAGTATGTAGTCAAAGGACAAGAAAAAAAATAAATCACACCATCTTACATTCTTGGAAGAAAAACAATCCTTCAGTTTCCAGGATGGTTTTATTAAAGTCCCATGCTGTGTATAAACATACAAGTGATGAGAAAAACATTAACTTGAAACATGCACTGATCTGGCATTCTCTAAAATACCATTATACAAGTTTTCCTTTACTTAGAAAAATACCCACTAAAACAATCACAGTTTTCCTTAAAGATTTAAAAAAAATGTATTGGCCAGAACAAAGTCCAGGAGAATAAACAAGATTCTGAATTGTGTGTCAAAAAAACTGTACAAGGTTGTACATAAAACTATAGCTTACAAAAGCCTCGGGTATAGTAAGAATACAGAATTAAGATCTCCAAAGTTCTATTTACCAATATCTATTAATAAAATCCTTATGAAATAATTGACTTAGAAAAAGTGAAATGCTCATGATTTCAAAGTGTATAGAAAATACTAAATATCACTTTCTGAAATAAAGTGTACTCAAAACAGCACAACATGTAGTCTAAAATCAAGATTTCTGTCATCCATTTAAACTTTGCCATGTATCCCCATAATGGCTTGAGCACAAAACTTCTCTTGCATGAATAACTTTAAATACTAGATTCAAATCATCTCATAGATTTCCTTTTTATCTTTTGAATTATAGCCAGTCTTAAAATCCATTTTGGGGGGTAAATCATGTCATGGTTTTTGTTTTTTGTTTTTTTTTTTAACCTTAGTATCATTTCAATTAAATTATTGCACTAGAATTTAGGAGTTTGGTGCCTGTCTCAAATCTTTTAGCAATTAACATAATTCCATAGGCATTGAAAACAGAATGAAAACTAAGAGTATTTTAAATTAATTTTCCTGTTTCTGCCACGAACACTTGCTTTGGGGAAATGAATCTTAAAATCAAGGAGTGGAAAAAAATCAGGTTACTAATTGAATCATCAAGACAGTTGGCAGTTTTAAGGCTTATACATCAGAATATTAGAAATGGTCTGTGTCCCTGTTCTCTTACCCATTTTTGTGGGAAACAAGGCTCTGCAACTACTGACCTTTTCTACTTTGGATGGGACAGTACTTGAGCAACACTTGGAAAATCCTATTCCAGGCTCTTAGAAAATCCTTATTCTAAGCTACTTATACTGCAGTGGTGTAAGTGCAGTGGTATAAATACTTACTGGAGATAACAAGATTTCACATTGATAAACATAAGATATGTAAATCTTGTTTTTCATACATAAAAGGAGCTAAGTCGGGATTGTTTTAGAAGAAGAACGAATTGACTAATTCAAATGAGTTTGCCTTATGAAGACGTATAAAGAAACCTCATTTTAAACTCTGATAATAGTATTCTTAAAGTGATCAAGTTCAGAATTTTTAACTTCTGTATCTTCACCTAGTTGAGATGTATGCTTACTCGGTACTTTTCATGTAAAGGACATTAAATGTCCTTCTTTTTCAAGAAAATACTGTCTGTTGATGCCATTGAGTTTTAGCATAAAGCGAGCGCGTGCATACGTGGCCAAAGGACGAAGTCACCTTCGGTGGTTTTACTGGTCAAGAATCAAGCAGATTCTTACTTTTTTTACTCCCTTTCTGAAATCACCTTCAGTGAAAGAAAGCCAGAGAGGAAGCACTGAGACTAAAATAACACTTTCGTTGACTAGTAGACTTCACTTAAATACGCCTGTGGGTCTCACGAGTTGGCACGGCGGCTGAGAAAACGCAGATGCAACAGAAGCATACTCCTGATATTGCTAACACAGATTTGGCTGTTAGAGTTCTTCTGTGTGGCCCGCAGCCGGAAGTTCCACTGTGACCACCATATGCAGGCCACATACTCCTCCTGCCCTTGATGGACTACATCAGGCTATAAGGTGTAACACTGTACCTGAGAGACTTTTCCATTTTAAAAAAGGCTCTGCTTCTCTCATTCACTGCATTTGCCAATTGCTAGTTCCTAAATGTCACGAAGTGGTACTTTAAAAAGCAAGGTACTGGAAAATGATCACATCGTGCCACACTTGGTCTTAACATAAGACATCGGAACACGTCTCTACCAGCCGTGAGTCCTTCAGAATCAAGGTCTGACTCAGAGTTCAAAAATCAGATGGAACGTTGAAGAGAAAGGTTATCTGCTTCTCCAGGCTCTCTACTGATCCACTGCGGGCCTCTGCCTTTCTGCGTGTGTGACTGTCGGAGGTCGCTGCAATATTGCTCACTTTGTGTCACGGCGCTATGACCTCTTGTGCTTTTTTTTTTTTTTCTTTTTTGCTGGAGGTTGCAAAGTTTAAATGTCAGTGACAGAACATAGACTACCTCCTGCACGTGCTTTTTGTTTTGTTTTGAAAGAACAGAAACCGCTGTCCGTGAATGCTTTAAGAAAGATTAAGAAGTAGTTCCAACATCCTGAAAATAGTTTCCCGTACTGCCAGAAGAATTTCAGTGCTTTTTTTTTTAGTAAAACACTTGATATAATAACCTTAAATCTCATTATGTGTGCACCAGGAAAAAATTCCAAACTTTGTGGACATCCCCATTGGAAATATCGGGGAAGCAATACAAATAGAATATAAAAAAAATGAAAACACCATTAAGTTTGCATATCTGATGTCAAGATGCTGAGGTAATATTGACTGCTTAAAAAAAAAAAAAAAATCCCACCAATCTTTGCCTCTGTTATTGCTGAAAAAGACATTAATACTGACTGAGTTACCTTACTATATCAAAAGTAGGAGGGAGGGTTTCATTAACATTTCCTACCGGTGGAGGCATAATGTTCAAAAGCAAGTAAACAAAAACAGGTGAATGGGAAAATATAAAACTACAGTTTATGGTATTACCCTTTCTATCTGCAGTGAGGGAGTCAGTCCAACCGCAGTGGGCTTTCTTACTTCAGCCTTTCCATGGTTGCCCCTTCGTGAATTTTCTTTCAAAGTTAATTGTTGCCCCCCACTCCGCTTCCACGTCCAAGTGAATCCGTAAAAATAAAATCCACAGGTTCTCCATAGTTGCAGTTCCTCCTGAAGATGCTGGGGTAAAGTGCAGAGAGAAGCACCAGAGAAGCCCCCTTGTTGGCTGATATGGCTTGCCTAAATTCGGATTTGGTAGCCCACTTCATTCAGCGTGCTGAGGTCAGCCACCTTCTTCTCAGGCAGTGCAGGCCTAAGGGACCAAGAAAGGTGGTAGAGTGAGGGCATGGGAGAGAGAAAGGTCACTTAGACTCTGGGAACTCTGTTTCTTTCTCCTAACCCTTCTGGTGCTTGTCCCCTCCACCCCCACCCCCCCACCAGCCTGAGTTCCCAGCTCAACCTCGTGTTCTCAGGTCCACTTCTATGGGATCTAGGGAACGTTTTCACAGGCTTTTGATGTACAGTTCAAAAGCATTTTGGGGTTGCCAAATGAGTTTGTCCAACCTGAAGCCTGAATTCGGTCACACTCTAACTTCTGAAACCCAGTTATCCGAAAACCTTGCAAGGGTCTAAAAAGTTACATCTAATACGGTAGAACTAAAAACCTGAGCCAGATTCTCCTTGAATTCTTAGCTTCCTGATGTTTGTGCCCCGGGGGAAGCCCAGCCACTAACTTCAAGACCTCTCAGGTGACAGATTCGCAGGGAGAGATTCTCTACTATCTTTGATAGAGGGTTACTGTGCAGGCCTGAATGCATAAAGTCGGGGGAAATCCTTTACAATTCATCTGAAAAAGCATGTCAGGTGTGGAAACTCATTCAGTGGCAAATCATCTCCTCTCTAAATACATTTTCTGAAGTACTAAGCATTTATGTGAAGTCATGTAAGAAAGTACTTCAAGCTGGTAAAGGAAAATCAGAAGGCACATCATCTGTCTTCATTAAAGACATTTCCTCGATGATTTCCCAATATAAAACTATGCCTAAGCATTCGACGACTTAGCTCACAGTTTCCCCATTTCTCAGTGAGCCTCCTACCCTCTTTGAAAAGAGAGAACTGAGATTAAAAACCAAGTTTAGCAAAACAAAAAAACAAAACAAAACAAAAACAACCAACTTTAGCATATTCAGTGTGGCTAGTGCGTCCTAATTCAAAAGTTTATAAGAAGACTGAAGACATTTTTACACTACACGTGAACCTTGTTTTAAGTGTTTGAAGAAAAGAGACCAAAATGAAAATATAATTGTTTAAAAGTTTCTTGCTTTATCCTTTGAAAGGCTTGCTAACAGCAAACAGTTTTCCCCTGGCATGAACGTGGTCCAACTCATTCAACGTTATCAGAGCCAGAAATGAACAGCTAGCTTCCATCTAGGGTGCTGCTTAAGGATAGGCTTCACATTTTGGCAACAAGTTCTACCCCCTACATATTCTCATTCTCTCTGCCTCTCCCTCTACCTCCATCTCCTCTCACTCTCTTCCCTCTTCACCTCCCTCCCTTTCTGTCTTTTTTTCAGACATATCCCATGTCAACAGTCTACGAACATCCCTTCTGAAACCTGATTATTCAAAGTGGTCAAGAAACCTTCCCTGACTGGCTATGTGGCATTACTAAAGAACTTGTCAACTTACTTGTCTCTGTGTTGCATGGGGCTGATTTCTCAGCGTGATCATGTGTCCTGCTTTATGGATCAGGAATCATGCCTTTTGTTTCTTTGTGTCTCTGCTCATGGTGCCCAACGTACACAGATGATGCTGATAAATATGGCTGCCAGTGGACAGAAGTCTCAATGCTTCCTTACGTGTAGACCCCTGCTCACCGCATCAAAGAGCTCAAGGCTTCTGAGCTGCAGGGTGATGGTGTCCTCCAGCCATACGTGCCCTAGACATCAGCCATTCCCTATAAACAGAGCCACGGGCAGAGTAGCCCCCAGGGGCCACTGTCAGGACCATTCTTGAGTTGACACTTTTGCCTGAGGGTTCAAACTGACATTTATGTCTCTGCCCTAGCCCTCAGCCCGCTAACGTGGAGAGAACCAGGGCTCTTGCAGACAAGTCTGGCTCAGAGTCCATTTGTATCTCGTTCATTTTTTCATACAGCCTGAAATAAAGTCTCTGTTTGGTTTCCTTGCCTGAGGTATGTCATCTTTTCAGACAGCGAATATGGGACTTTCTCCTTCAGAGAGACTCCCCATAAGTTGCATCCTCGTGAGGCAAAGGTGCCTAGAAAGGCAAATCTACTTCTCCCCTCCTCAATGGTCTCCACTTTTAGGAAGTTGAGCACGCAAAAATTCACCTGCCAGTGGAAAAGCCTGAAGTACCCCTATGCATTCCTTGCTTTACAAAAGCATTAAATGGAGGTCATTTCCTAGAGCAATCAAAATACAATTTCCACATTGTCTTTCCTGGGAGCAGTACTACGTAAGCATATATTCCTTATCCAAATATAAATTACATTTGTATTGAATGGGTTTGTTTGTTTTTTTTTTAACCTCACGTTTTTAATCATCTCCGTGTGGCAGAGTCACATCCACTCACCCACATCCTCAACAGCCACTCCACTCCTCCATTGTTCCTCGGCAAAACCCAGATTTTTTCGCCGGGCACAGAGCCGCCTAGAATACAAACTACACTTCCCAGGCCCCCTGAGGCCGGGCAAGGCGTTGGACTACGTTGCAGCCAATGAGACTAAAGTGGAGGCTACCAGATGCCTGTTCAGAGAACAACGGCACGTGCCCTTCATCATTTTTTCTTTCTTTCTTGTGGAAGCGATGGCTGGAGCTCGGCCCTCACGGCAGCACAATAAAGAGGCAGAGCAGTAAGATGCCCCCACTACCTCCGCCGACCTTCTTTCACATCATGGCGAATCATGATCAAGTCACCCCAACCTCACCTGCCGCCAAATCTGAGCCTGACCGGTATCATTTCTTTCCCTCCATTAACTCACTAATACAACACCAGTCCAGACACGATGCTAGTCGAGTTGGCCTGAAGAAGGTTCACATGTGGAGTCAGAACACATGCCTAGAAAGTTCTCAAGCATTCCACTCCGGAGATGTGGCCACACCCTGCATGAAGTCCGGAGACTCACTTATAAGAGTCAGTCTTCTGGGGCGCCTGGGTGGCTCAGTCGGTTGAACATCCGACTCCAGCTCAGGTCATGATCTCACAGTCCATGAGTTCAAGCCCCGTGTCGGGCTCTGTGCTGACAGCTCAGAGCCTGGAGCCTGCTTCAGATTCTGTCTCCCTCTCTCTTTGCCCCTCCCCTGTTCATGTTCTCTCTTGCGCTCTCTCTCTCTCTCTCTCTCCCTCAAAATAATAAATAAACATTAAGAAATTAAAAAAAAATTAGAGTCATTTTTCTTCCCTGGAGCCCTGCACACTGTGTAGGACCTAAGCCACAGTGGCTCTTTAGATCTCCCCTTGTCTGTTCCTTGTGTTTATCAAGAGAATCCCCACTCCAGGGTCCTTGAGCACCTCCCAGTGGGTTCACCCCAGTGTCTGCACCTTTCCTGCCCATGCTTTCTTCCCGACCTGGCCTCCTTCTCAACACCGAGTCACATCTCTCCTTCTTGAAACTCCAATAAATGTGCTGACCCTCATGTGTGAGAATAGCGCTAGCAAGACAGGAGCCTAACCTGGTTTCTCAGGTGTTGGAACAGATCTGCACTGACCTATGTCCTTTCCCTCAGTCCTGTGACCAACAGTGCCTGCCGGATTGGTCCACAGGGTCAAGGAGGTCTAGAAGACAACGCACCCTAGCCGCTCCGCCCTGGAATGTGGGCTTGCCGGGGATCACGGCTCCAGGTAGCCACCGCTACGCCACCGCCTGGAAGCCATTTTTTGCCCACTCGCCTGACTTCCTCACCTTGGAGCCCATCAGCTCTGAGGAAACAATTTTCACCACGTTTTTCAAAGTCTGTGTTCCTAAAACTTTACCCTTACCTTTGGTCCACTCCTGGCTCCCTTGAAACCAGATGTACTTTTTTTTTTTTTTTTTTAAGATTTTATTTTTAAGCAATCTCCACACCAACGTGGGGCTCAAACTCACAACCCCGAAACCAAGAGCCGCAGGTTCTACCAATGGAGCCAGCCAGGCACCCCCCAAAACAGATGTACTTTAATTTGGGGGGGGGGGTCTTTAGCCTCCTTTTTCTAAACTTTTCCTTAGCACCTCCACCAGTTCCCCACCCCACCCCCACCCCCATCTTCCAGGTGCTGAGAAATCACCATTATAAATAGCTTTCATTTAGTTGGCACTAACTAGGCGCCAGGCATTGCTCTGAGAGGTTTACAGGGATTAACTAATTCTCACCATAACCTGATGGGGTTGATACTGGGGAAGAAAGCGAGGTACTGAAAGGTAGCAAACTTGCGGAAAGCAAAGTCACACGTTTAGCAAGCGGCGGAGCCAGAGCTCATCCCCAGAATCTAGAGCCCATGCCCTTAACCACGAAGAAAACCGATCCATCCTCCTGCTGGCCACCCAAAGCATCCTCCCAAGCACCTAAGGATATATACCACAACCACCCCCGTCTCTGTACCTCCCCCATGCCTTTTTGTCATACCTTCAAGGTCCAGCCCAAATGCCACTTCTCCCCTAAGCATCTTCTCACTTTCCTTCCCTCACGATGCATTACTCCTTGCCCCTATATGCTAGGGTATGTCCTCTGGTACCTCTGCGAAAGAATCCTGCAGGTTCATAATCGTTATCCCTGCCTCGGAGACTGAAGAAATCGACAGCAGGGATCAAGTAAATTCACCTAGGAATCCCCACTGTTGAATACCCTGTAGTTCTCAATAGACTCGGGTCAAGTTCTCACTAACGTGTAAATGGCTGATAGGGCTTCATTTATGTTACCTTTATGATGGGATGTTTTAAACACAGTCCTAAGCCAGAAATTCAAGTCACCATAACAACATTCTTAGAATTAACATGTAGGAAGAATTTTTTTTTTTTTTTTTTTTTTTTTTTTTTTTTTTTTTTCCCCTGTGCAGGAAGAGCTTTACCTTACCTCTAAAAGCCGCCTGGGGAACCTGCCTGCTTGGAAAGCGGAATGTGGTTCTGCAATGACAGAGAGCTTGAGGGCTTCCAAAAGAAAGGGACTAGATTGTTTCCATCCTCTGTATCCCACTTCCCGACCATGTCCCCCTAGGCATCCAGAACCCAGGGGAGAACAAAAGGCTAATACTGGCAGAAAAGGAGTTCAACTGAGATCCCCAGTGAACTGCCTGAAAGAGGAAACCCTTTTCTTTCAGTGATACTGGCTGCAATTTCCTGGCCTGGCGAAGGGCAGAAGGGCAGAAGTGCCTGTGGGGCCCAGCCAGA
Organism: Neofelis nebulosa; assembly: GCF_028018385.1. NCBI lineage: Eukaryota > Metazoa > Chordata > Mammalia > Carnivora > Felidae > Neofelis > Neofelis nebulosa. The sequence goes on from NC_080796.1 coordinate 37,006,578, forward strand.
AATACAGTTCCCTCCTGGCCAGCTCGTCTCAGGGCCAGAGCTTGTGCGTGGAGAGACCTCTTCCAAGTGCTCCCCTGGCTATAATTAGAATTCTGCAAAGGGATATATTTTTAAGAAACACAAGCACCAGGATGATGATTCGGCCGGATCTGCACTTGCCCAGAACCTCTCATCAGATCCACGGCTATTATTTTAGACTGAACAACGTATTTCTCCAAACCCCTCCCCAGTCCAGACAAGGAAAAGATCTCAAAGACCTTTCCTTTTGAAGGGCTCTCAGCCCGCCTCCTGTTTTAGGGAAAATGGGGTGGAGGACTTCACGTTTCCAGTACTACACGTTGTGCAAGGAAGAAGGGGGCACTTCCCTCAGCACACAAATGGATGGTCCCAGCCTCATCTGTTGTCATGTAAGCGTATCCAGGGTGACTTAGGGTGACTGTTTGATGGCCTGGTCCCACGTGTGAACAGTAGAGGCCGTTCAGAAGGTAGGCAGGCTCTCTATGCTGGTTCCATAGAGAAGGTATTCCGTAGCACAGAAACCTTAGTCTGGCACACGGTGGAAATTCACATTCTGGTTTTCTGTTGAAAGTAAGCCACGCCTAACGTGGGGCTTGAACTGACAACCCTGAGGTCAAGAGTCGCATGCTGTACCAACTGAGCCAACCAGGTGCCCCCACGCTCTTCTGACGTGGCCCCACATTTTCAACGTGACCTCTCATCCCAGGTAGCTGGGAGTAGATATGGTACTTTGAGTTTTCCAGTTTCTCTCAATCTTATATGGCTTGTGATTCGTTCACTTAATCCAAATATATCTATAAAATGCTAGGAGTGTTCGCCACTGCTACCTAAACCTCGAGAGTCTGGGGAGAGTGAACCATCACGTCAAACCTCGAGTCTCTCACACCCTGAGGCGGCCTCGGTGCCCAGGAAGAGCTTGGCTAGATTGGATGTTGGTGTCCAGTGAAGCCACAAGGAGGCTCAGAACCAGAAAGTTCATGGCAGCATGTCGGGGACTGAAGTGGGGACCTCACACCCTAGGGCCGCGTGTCTGTGTGAGACTGGGTTTAAGACAAGAAGCAGGAAGTGGAAGGAAAGCCTACAGGATCCGCCCTGAATCCCCAGTCCCCTTTCTGCAACTCTATGTAAGGCCTGTGTCTGGGGCACCTCCTCTCCTCACTTTTCAACGCCCACCCCCTCTCTGCTTGGCAGTTGATGGGGGAGCAAAGGTCAGAGGGCCTGGGTGGCAGCCGGGAGAACAGGCTCCTGTAGCTTGCTTGCTACTTTCTCACCCACAGGATTTTTTCTTTTTTTTTTTTTTTAAGTAGGCCTCAGGCCCAGCACGGAGCCCAACACAAGGCTTGAACTCATGACCCTGAGCTCAAGACCTGAGCTGAGATCAAGAGTCAGACACTTAACCGACTGAGCCACCCAGGCGCCCCAGCCCACAAGAATTCATTTAGCAGCACTTTGTGCCAAGTGCCTCGTAGATCTTGGGTTACTAGGACGAATAGCTTTCCCTGGAGCCAAGGTGCATTCCCTTCCTTCTGAGGGAAATCTGCCTCTTGCTTCTGTTGTATGAGGATACTTCAGGGACACTATCCTTCTATGTCCAGTTCAGGGCCGCCTGATTGGGACGCGCAGGCCACCACTCTGTTCGTACTGCTTACTCCTGTCTCCCCAAGGTCAGAGCCCCTTAGTGGACTCTTAGTGGACATGCCCACGTGTTCATCTACTCACCTTCCCACACAAACATGCCCATCAGGACCAGTTTAGCTGTATTCTCTGTGGACTCAGGATTCTAGAGAGGGTTCTACAGTAACGGTGCAACTCTAACATTGACTTCTTGGACCTCAGCGTTAAGGGTGAGGAACAGATTAAACCAGGGATGGTGCTGGCCCAGCGTTTACTAGTTCAAGCAGAGACCCCAGACCCTCCTCTCTTGTCTACTCTGGCAGGAATCAGGTCAGGCCAGGCACCGATTTAGGACTTATGACCTATCTGGGTAGGCCTCAGCTGGAGGGGCACTGGGAGGTGGGGGGGGGGGGGGGGACTGGTTCTTCCCCACCTGTCACCCTCATTCAAAGCCAGTCCCGCTCCTCATTCACACGCCCTACTTCCCAGGATGGCAGGCACCCTCTGGCAGCTGCAGGGCAGACAGCTGAAGTTGCTATGTAAGCAAACAGGCCTCAGCCTGAGAGACTGGGCCCAGAAGAGACTCTCCAGGATCTGCCCTTTCTTCCAAGTCCTCTTGAGGCAGGAGGCTCTGGCCAGAGACCAAGCACCACAAGCCACTGTTTGCGATTCCCCTCCTTGCTGCTCCGGAGAACCCGGCCAGGACCCCCGGTGCTATCTGACCTGCAGGAGGCTCCCTGCTCACTCAGCCTCAAGAGGTCTCTCCTGTCAAGACTCCCCATCCATCCCGGTTTCTCCAAGCATCCCCAGAGACCTTGGCCCCTATGAAATCCCAGGGGAGCTAAGCTGGGCAGTCCTCTGCATTGAAACTACCTTGTCTGGGCTTCTAGAAGGAAACTCCACATCATCCAGAAGATCCTACTTCTCCTTCCACAGCCTTTCTACTCTTTGTGTGTGTGTGTGTGTGTGTGTGTGTGTGTGTGTGTGTTGGGGGGGGTCCCCTCTAATTTCCATGCTAAGAAAATTTTCTCCTTTCCACATTTTGGGACGTTTTCTCATTTGGAATCCAAAGAGAATGACTTCGTAGGCCTCATTCAGAGTATCTTCAATGCAATTAGAATCAAGGTGATTCTCTATGACTTCGTTATGACATCATGGCCTCAGTTAAGCAATTGCCTGGAGGAACTGTTGTGATCCTTCAAGATAGAATGGGGCAGGAACTCTGTTGTGGAGCTTGGGGCCAGCAGTGAAAGGAGGGAGATCTTAAGATGGAGCTTAGTAACCCTCTGTGAGCCTGAGGGTCTCCAGCAGGGGGAGCAAAGCCCGGGAGAGCCACAGACCGCCACAGAGACAGAGGACCAAGAAGGGAAACCAAAGGGGAAGACAAAGGGAGGAAAAGGACCATAAACAGCAAAAAAGAGCAGAGGAGGGATGGAGGAGGAAGAGGAGCCAGACAGCAGAGACAGAACAGAGATGTTCTCACAGGTCCTTAGGGACTCCTGCCCCACTTGAGAAGAATGTTCCACGCGGTTGCTCCAACTGGAATGAGCTGCTTTCATGCTGACACAGGCAGCCCAGGCAGAAAACCACTGTCCACTCACCCCCTAAGCTCCCAGGTTCAGCCCATCGGCAACAAGCCAAGAGCTGCAGACTGTCAGAGACAGAAGGGCCCCCCCGGGAGCGTTTGTGGTTCTCAGGAGGGCAACTGTTGGCATTTTAGGTGGAAAGCTTCTTAATGGAAGAGGATGAGCTTTGCAGGAAGTTTACCATTCCGGACCCCTGAGAATAATCACTGTGACAAGCAAAAACTTCCCTTCCCACCGCAGGTCTAACCCTTGTGCCCAACACGCCCCCCATCCCGAGGGTGACTGGCTGCTGCTGAGAAGCACCATGGCGGCCCTCAGTGAAGAGCTGAAAGGGGAGGGAGGCCCAGCACGGGGAAGGAGTTTGTGGAAGTGCACAGCAGGCCTTTCAAACGTGTATCTCAACTTCTATCTCCCTGTCTCTTTTAGAACCAGAGGAGCCAACTTGATGGTTCTGTGCAGAAGGTTTGCTTTAAAAGTTCCTAGGGGAGCTGAGTGCGACAAAGGACTTGTGGGTGGAGGGGGGAGGGTCCCTGTCTCCCTCTCAAAACCTTGCCTGATCTGACACTAATGCAGTCTTCACCACTCGCCCTCCAACCCAGCTGACTCTTCTGTCAACCCCGGGGACACTGAACCTCCTTTCCAGAATGATTATTCAGACAACTGCAAAAATGGAGAGGAATGCAGGGCTGGAAGTAGTTCCAGCTGTAGGGATGAGGTCGTCAGGGATATAAAAGCCACTAAAATTATCCCAGCGCAGAAAGGGGCTGGGACCCCACAGCTGATGGGCCTCTTGCCTGTTATGGTAATATTCCACCATTTGGGCCCCTCCCAAGCTTCATATGGCACCCAACACATTTAGAAATGATTTGATGGCCTTACGTAATGCTAAAAAAATAACACAGTGACAGAGTCACAAACCCTTCCTAGTCCTGGCCATTCGACGGTAGGACGGCCAGAATTTGGCGGAGTTATTGGGTCACAACCAAATGCATCCCTTTTTCGTTTCCTCACCAAATCAAGATTACCTGGAGAAAAGCCTGCTTGGTGAAGGCCACGGGTAGAAGCTGAGAAGCTGCTCCTCTCCAGACACACCTCTAGGAACCAGGGTGTCCTGGGTTCTAGTCTGCAGCAATGGCGGAAGCTGGGATCTGGAGGGGGAGGGAGGGGCTGCCATCCCTCTTGTGCTCCCTGCCTCACGCAGCCCTTCATTTTACTTTCAACTCTTGCCTCTCTGTCCCCTCTCTTCCTACTCGGTAGCACCTACCCAGCCCTGCAACTCAGAAAGCAGGGTTGAGGAGGAATTAGGGAAAGAATCTTCTCTCCTTGTGACACCTCGATCCACTTGAAACGTCAGCCAAGATGTCTGCCCTCTAGATTCCCCTCCTGACCTCCAAACTGGAACAAGAAGTGGCAAGGGCTTCCACTCCCAAGGATGGCCATGGTCTTCCTAGATCAGCTCATATAAAATGGTCCACAGGAACCCACAAGCCACCTGGCCTCTCTTGATGGTCAAACTCTTCCAACCCCCCCTCCCCCCCGCCCCGGCTCTGGCTGTGAAAAAAAAAAATGCCTGAAGCCTGACCCACTGGGGAAAGTTGATGAAGGAAGACTCCTGGGAACCAGTGTTGTGCCCAGGAGAAAGGGCTGTGGGGGCAGGGTAAGGGTCTGGGGGCTCAGGGGCTGGTTGCAGCTACCCTCCACCATTTTGGAAAAGTTTATGTTTTCACTGAACCATGAGCCGTCCCCTCTGTGCTCCTGGGGCCTGTCTTGCTGAGGCTGGGGTCAGTTTCGGGACATAGAGGGAAGAGAGAGGAACTGAATCCCCATCTTCCTGCAGGTCTTCCTTCCTGATCCCTCCAATGACTACCCCCCTCTCCCTAGTGACTTTCTCCCCCTCCCCAGGCCCGCTCCGTGCTTCCGGTGGACAGGAGGGGAGAGGACGAGTGGGGCCCCAACACTACAAGGTGGCTTTACACTCACAACTGCGGCAGTCTGAGCGCTGTCCTCTGCAGGCGCAGGCAGGGTCGCTTGCCTCGGCTGCGTGACAGAGTAGCCAGAGATTAGGTTACGGGCATGGCCTGGGGGTGACTGAAAACCAGTTTCTCTATCTGACCCCTAGGAGGATGAACAGTCCGGCTCCTCCCAGAGTGTCTTCAGTGGAGCCCCACGCTGGAGGGTCAGGCTGGGAACACACCCCCTAGTTTCACCTCAGCGCTTCAATCTCTAGAGGCCCAGGCCGGTCTGGAGTCACGCGCGGGCCTCAGCAGACCCAGTACCTTCATCTTGACATTCTGTTGTGTTTTAAAGTCAACCAACCCCCTTGGGGCGCCTGGGTGGCTCAGTTGGTTAAGCGTCCGACTCTTGATTTCGGCTCAGGTCTTGATCTCGTGGTCGTGAGATGGAACCCTGCATCGGGCTCCACCTTGGACAGGGAGCCTGCTTAAGACTCTCTCTCCCTCTCTCTCTCATAATAATAATAACAATAATAATAATAGAGTAAAAAATAAAAATAAAAAATAAAGTCAACCCCCCCGATCACTTCCCTCATTCTGATTGATCAAACCATGGATCTCCAAGAGTGGTCCTGGACCCGCGGCATCAGCCTCACCTGGGAACCTGCCAGAACAACAGCTAAATCACAAGCACTGGGGAAGGGGCCTGGCAACTTGTTTTAACAAGCCCTGTGAGGACCCTGTGCTTGCTCAGGTTTGAGGACAGGGTGTGGATCCTTCCATCCATCTTCAGCTGGGCCCTCATGCTGTGTGCAGCCCTTCCTACCCTCCTACCCTGTACGGGTAACCCACCCACCCGCTCACTCCCACCCGATGACGCACATCCTTCACCAGCAGGATAAAAGCCATTTAATGTACAGTCTGTCAACTTCTGCCTCCTCATCTACCTTAAACTCTTCCTCATCTCCCCCCTTCATTTGCTCCGACAACCTTAACAGCTGTCTCCTGCAGGTGCTGACAGGCTCCTTAACACTCCAGATCCATCCTCTCTGCCTACTCCTTCCCCATCTCCTGTTCTGGTTTTTCTTCCTCTGGGCTACTCAGGGCCTGCCAGCACTTCCTTCCTTCCTCATCAACTTATCCAACTTTCGCTTCAACGGTCACTTTTCAGTAGACGGCTCTAATGTCATTATCTCTACTCCTCAACTTCCTCAAACTCCAGAACTGCACTCTCAGCAGCTTCTAGGACACTGTCCCAGGATGCCTGAGAAGCGCCTCAAATCCCACAGTCCAGACTCAAATGCACCTTCTTCCTCCACTGTTCTCAGATGCCCAGCACCCGGCGCATCACCCTGACTACTGTCTCCACAACCAGTTTCTGATATCTTGCTGGCTTTACCATTCCTGGACACTCATGGTAACTTTTTCAGGTTAAAACCTGAACATGGCTTGGACTGCAGAGTCCCTGTGGGTGCAAGCAAAATGGATCCAACAGGGATCGTTTGAAAAACCCACAGCTGCCATTCTGTGCATCGATCCATGACATAGAATGCTTAGGGTTTCAAGTGCTCAGGACTTCATGTGCTCAGGACTTTAGAGGGCAAAGCAGGGCTTTATGGACTATTCAATGGACTGTATACTGGGAGCTTCAAAGGGAAGCCCCCTCCAGGGGCAGAAAAGCTAGCAAATCAAAGGAAAGGGCCCCTTCCTTGCTTCTTGAGTAACCAGATTCCTACTTCTGGAATTCTATGCTACAGGACCCTCTGGGAACGGCTGACTTATTCATAGTCCCCTGAGACAACTGCTACTTTGTTCAGGGACATCAATGGGTGGATGACCGCATCACAGAGTGGGGAGAGACAGGGTTAGGGTTAATTTAAGGTCAGGGTCAAGAGTCAAGGGCCGTGATCAGCATCAGAGGTAGGATTAGAGTCAGAGGCATGTGTGAAAGATCTGAAGCCAACCTGCTCCCTAAAAGGACAAAGCCATGCTGAAGCCCCCGTTCTCCAACCTCTCTTGCTACAGGAGCTCCCAAGCCCCACCCACCTCATCATCCCTCCCCTTTCAAAGCCAGGACCCCCATCATTTCAGCCAACACCTTTCTGGCTTAGAAGCCGAACCGTGGGCTCAGCAGTGGGATGGGGAATGAGGACAAATAGGGAACGTTCCTCGAAACTGACAACACCCCATCCTGTCCTGTTCTTCCAAAAGCAGAACCAACACTCCCTGTTCTGCCACCGTCCCAGGGCCGACCTGGGTTCCAGCCCCAGTCCCATCACCGACCAGCTACAAAACAGCACAGTGTTCGGCTTTCTTCCTCTGAAAGTGAAAACTACAGCTCTCCCTTCTTACTCTACAGCGTGGACGTGACAATAATAACGTGCTTGCGTGAAAGCAGTTCACCACGAATAAACCGCTCTCATTACAACTTCTCAGTTGATCCTAATGACTCCTTGTGAGATGGGCAGGGACAGCATTTTTATCCTCGGGAAGGGATTCCCCAGGCCACAAGGCTAATGAGCAGCAGAGCCCGGGCTCAGCCTAGACCACTGTGCGCTGTACCCACATCATCCCTGGTGCGGCGAGAGCCTCCTGTGACCCAGCACGCTGCTGGTATTAATAAAAGTAATATTTTTTCCCTGTATAAGTATGGCCCAAATATTTGCCAGTGGATTATCACTGGTTACTTTGGGCTTCCTCAGCTTCTCCAATCTGTCACTTCTCAAGTGGGTCCTTTTGACCTAAGCAGTAGGTGTGGAATCACTAGCCTCAGGGCTAAAACAGGGGAGCTAGAGTCAGCAAAGAAGTGGGTATTTCTGACGCTGTGATCCAAACCACGATCACGCTTTCTGCTGGGCCCAGAGGGCTGCGGGGTTTTAGGAAGGTTTCATCGATTCTAACGGTCCGCTCTTCTGGCTGTGAGAACTGAAGCCCAGGAAGGTTACATGACATGCCTAACATCACGTAGCTCAGAAGGAGCTGAGCTGGCCCCAGACCCAGGCTTCCTAATTCTAGAGCCAGTGCTGTTCCCATGGTGCCAGGATTTCAGGCTACCCTTCATCTCTTGCAGTCTGGGGCTGGGCTCTTCTTCTGAGTCTATAGCTGACAGGTGGTGGCGTCAGCGCAATGGGAGTGACGGGCAGGGGGGATCCTTCTCTACAGGGGATGCCCCCTGCGTGAGGGGCGGTCCTCTTGGAGATCTCGGTCAGCTTCAGATGCCAAGGCCCATGACACAGCTTCGTCCCCGTGGGCTAGGACAACCCCACGGATGTGTGTGTTGGGCTTTCGGGAAAGAGGAAATACTACTCACGACTTGTCTCTCCTGCCGAGCCGTCTCGGGGGGCTTGCCTGTCTCCTTCTGGGGGACAGGGATTTCCCCCGACTTCTCACTTGGGTTGGAGAATGGGCACTTGCAGGTTTCAGGATCTGAAGGAGATGTAAGGAGTTACCACATGGGCTCCTGAAGGACCCCGCCCTCATGTCTTCCTGCCCTCAGCCCACCAAGATCCCGTGGCTTAGAAGGCACTGAAGCTGGAAGGCCTTCCAAACAGGAGGTCTGACAGATGCTCCTCTCTCAGTCTACACTGGCAAGGAGCAAAGGTGCCGCTTCCCAGGGGCTGAAATGATTATGCCGTGCCCCCTTTTCCACAGCAGAGAAGCAGAGCCCAAGGCCTCAGCTCCCCTGAGGCTGCATGTGGGTGCTGGGTGTTGTCTTGTGAAAGCCAAGTCCCATCTACATCGCTCCGGAAACCAGCTTGTTTTTCCTCTGACTCTTCCACCCCACACACATGCACAGAGTGGTTTCAATTTATCAAGAATCTCATTTCCAGGTCCCTCAGAGTGAAAATGACAGGTCCCCAAGAGCTAAACAGAACTAAGTCTGAGGTTAGCATAGTCTCTTTTCCCCTGTGGTCCTCAGTGTAGGCACAGGCTTTCTCTCAGTGACTCCACAAGCCCTGGAGGGACAGGGACAAGCAGGCATCATGTCACCATGGAAGTGACACGGCAGAAGCAAGAAGGCTTTACGAGTGTAGTTTATATAAAGCCAGCACAGTAAATGCTTCTTTCCTATTGTGACACTGGGTCAGGATTTTATGCCAAAACGCGTTGCAACTTACAAAGCAGAGATATAATGCAACTCTGCAAGAGATGATAAACCAGCTGACCCGCTCATCCTGCTGTGCACAGGCCCTTCTGGTTTTAAGTACTAAAAATTTCATGCCCTGGGAAACCTCTCAGTTTCAGACGAACTGAGATGATTGATCACCCTGTTATAATAAAGACAGAACACAACAAAACTATAACCTTCATCTAAAATGGCTACCATTTGGGGCGACGGGGTGGCTCAGTCGGATGAGCGTCCGACTTCGGCCCAGGTCATGATCCCGCGGTTCGTGGGTTCGAGCCCCGCGTCGGGCTCTGGGCTGACAGCTCAGAGCCTGGAGCCTGCTTCGGATTCTGTGTCTCCCTCTCTCTCTGCCCGCCCCTGCCTCCACTCTGTCTCTCTGCCTCCCAAAATAAACAAACATTAAAAAAATAAAAATAGGGGCGCCTGGGTGGCGCAGTCGGTTAAGCGTCCGACTTCAGCCAGGTCGCGATCTCGCGGTCCGTGGGTTCGAGCCCCGCGTCGGGCTCTGGGCCGACGGCTCGGAGCCTGGAGCCTGCTTCCGGTTCTGTGTCTCCCTCTCTCTCTGCCCCTCCCCCGTTCATGCTCTGTCTCTCTCTGTCCCAAAAATAAAATAAAAAATGTTGAAAAAAAAAAAAAATAAAAATAAATGGCTAACATTTTAGATTTGGTTACATAGAAGGAATTGTAGGCCAAGACACTGCTGTAATTATTACATCTCAATCAACTTTAGCTCCAGTGTTTGAAGTAGCATATGCAAAGAGAAACTTTAATTATCCGTGTCAAATAGCGAATGATTTCGATTTTTTGTTTTAATAGGGTGGCTACTAAGTAAGACAACCTCAAGGAGATTCTGACCGTCCCAAAAACACGGGGCATGAGGCAAGAGGGAGAGAGACAGAAGACAGGGATAGAACTCTTTTGCATTGCTCATTTGTCTTCCCAGCACCTACCTTCATTCTCATGTCCCTGGCATATTTCTCCAGCTCCTTCCTTATGTCAGCCCTCAACATCTTTGAGACATTGAGGACCAGCTGCTTCCACTCAATGGGCTGAAAGCTATGAGGCTCATGGGGGACATACAGCCCAATCTTGACCTTCTTGACTGTGTGCAGGTACTTCTTGTAGGAGTCTTCAAAGTCAAAGATGAGGTCACTCAAAGTCCGAAAGGTCAACGGCTTGTCCATCAGCTCAGCCCTCCGGCTCATGCCCAGTGAGCCATAGCGGCCATTGCAATAAATCCCCAGCACAACATGGTGAAAGTAGTTTCCTGAGAAGTAGGTTTTAAAGCTGATGGGGAATCGCTCGATGGAAGGCTGTCCATTGGTTAAGTATCTTAGACCATCTGAGTCAAGGAAGAGAAAGGAGACCTTGAAAATTCACAGAGCCTGGACTCCCAGTAATGGAAGTGGCCCATACGGGCAAAGTGTCCATCCCTCTGCCTCTGAGTGGGCCCACACCTTACCTTTCCAGACTAATCCTTTTTTTTTTTTTTATTATTTTTTTAACATTTGTTTATTTCTGAGACAGAGAGAGACAGAGCATGAACGGGGGAGGGGCAGAGAGAGAGGGAGACACAGAATCCGAAGCAGGCTCCAGGCTCCGAGCTGGCAGCACAGAGCCGGACACGGGGCTCGAACTCACGGACCGCGAGATCGTGACCTGAGCCGAAGTCGGACGCTCAACCGACTAAGTCACCCAGGCGCCCCGAGACTGATCCTTTTAGAAAGGATTCACTTGATATCTTTGAGTACCTAGTATACAGTGCATATCAGAGCCAAGTTAATATGGGACAAAGAGAAAAACTTGCCCTCTACTTTAGCAGCTAAATAAATGCAAAATGAAACAATGATCTCTCCCTTTCCCTCAGTCTTCTACAGGGCATGATGAGTATTAAAGGCTTTTTTAATGTAATCAGAATGATGTTCTTGGACATTAATTCTGGCTGGAGCGTGTGGGACAGACCAGGAACCGAAAGCCTCTGCAATGCTCCAGAGAAGAAATGAAAACCAGAATCAAGGCAAGGCAATGCGGACATAAAAGAAACAGACTGGTTGATTGGCTGGATGGCAAGGTGTCAGAACAGCTCATACCTGCACCTCATCTGCTCCTCTCACGGGCCCCGGCACACCCATGTCGACAGCCTTGGGTACCACACAGAAAGCTGCCTCCAGCACACAAACCACAGACTCCCCTCATCCCCAACGCGCTTGGGATCACAGCTTGGCTTTCTCCACTTATCAGCCCATTTGGATGGACTAACTCAGCCTCTTACCGCTGCCTCAGTTTGGGACCAGTAACCCCCACAGAGCGCAGCTCCAAGTAACTACGCCCCGTGCCTCCACACGCTGGAGCCAGGGGCAAGAAGTGCCACATCTACGAGCCCATCTCAAAGTCCCAGGATAGCCCTGGCCAGGACTGGGTTTTCTGGAGAGTGATGCGGAAAACTCACTGGCGTCACTTTTCTGCTGAAAACATTTGGTGACTCCAGAGTGTTTCTAAGGTAAATAATCATCCAGGTGTTGAACATGGTGGCCAGGGCATGATAAGTGCTCAGTTAGTAGAGACGGTCTTCCACTCTCTGAGCATTTCTCTTCACCGTTTCTTGCCCCCCTGCCAACGTGCTTTCCACACAAAGGCCAGAGTGGTCTATTCAAGCCAAAATTTGGTACACGTCAGCTCTTCTGCTTAAGTTTTCAGCGTCTCTCATCTTCCCCAGACTTAGCCCAAATCCCTTACAAAAGTCCTGCCACGGTTCAGCCCCTGCTCATTATTCCTTTGTGCAATCTCCTTTCCGCCACACCCTGGACTAGCACACGGACCCAAGGGCGACCCGTGACTTTTTGAAGGATACGCTGGGACCCCAAAGCATCCACACCTGTGCCCTCAGCACGTATAATCCCTCATAATGTGAAGTCAAATGTAACTGAAACTCCTAAATGACTTTTAAATGGCCTTTACAGCACAAAGCTATGAGACCAAAGCGACCTACGAAACTTTCAACAAAATGCCACTAAACACTCTTCGCACTGCATGACGCCCCCAACTGCGGTATAACTTGTCTTATGGCTTCACTGCACATCAGCCTTCTAGGGAAGGGGACTCAATTCCTTTGGGAACTCCTAGGAATCGTGAGTGATAAGGATGCTGTGGGCCCTATCCTCTTTCCACAGGCTGCACCTCAACGGGAACAGCCTCACTGCTATCCCCTCCCCCTTCCTCTCCCTTCTCTGACCTTCCTCTCTGTGGGTTAAGTACCACCCCCACTCCCACTCAAGAACCCCTGTAGTAGCCGGTGCTTAATCACCCACTATTGTAATTGTTTATTTGTTTGCCTCTTGCAAGGAGTTCTGTTTCACATGCTGGTGTTCCCCGGGGCATAGCGCAGGCCTGGCACACGGAGGTGCTGGCTTAATGCTTGTTGAATGGATAAACCTCCATTGTGAACATACATTCCTTACACTTCAAAAGACTGCGTCAGTGGGGGCCAACGCAGGTTCCCTTGAAAGACAGGAACTAATAGAAGCCAGCCCGCAGCCCTGAGGTCAGCCTCGTCCTCAGCCTCAATTTAGGCACAGATGGCTCCTCTCTATAAAAATGGTTACCTGTTTTCACTTCCCCATGTGACGTTAACCGGCAGGAAGGGAGTGAAATCATATCCTTCTGAGCCCTCTTACATCAATTCTTGCTTGTTTTCTGGGACGAGCTCTCTGGGGCTGGAATAAGGGCATTCCTTAGTTGTTTTAGTCAGTATAACAAGCACTTACTGGGTGCACATCTCCTGTGCCAGACAGCCCACAGGTGGGGCTGTGGAGCCGAAGATGAAGAATCCAACCCTTCTCTGGAAGTCTCTCGGGGAGACAGACTCAAAGTGGACACAATATGATCAGTACAGCAGTTCCTCAAAAAAATGAAACATACCATTGCCATAGGATGCAGCAATTCCACTTCTGGGTATGTACCCCAAAGAACTAAAAGCAGGGACTCGAACCCGATAGTTGCACACCCATGTTCATAGCAGCTTTGTTCACAACAGCTCCAAGGAGGAAGCAACCCAAGGGTCTGCGGGTGAACGGATCCAGGAAATGTGGAGAATACATACAATGGAATATTCAGCCTTAAAAAGTTAGGAAATTCTGGGGCACCTGGGTGGCTCAGTCAGTTAAGGATCTGACTCTTGATTTTGGCTCAGGTCATGATCTCAAAGTTCGTGAGTTTGAGTCCTGTGTCACTCACTGTGCTAACAGTGCAGAGCCTGCTTGAGATTCTCTCTCCTCTCTCTGCCCCTCTCTTGCACTCTCTCTCTTTCTCTCTAGATAAATAAATAAATAAATAAATAAACTTTTTAAAAGGTTAGGAAATTCTGACACATGATCCATGGATGAACCTTGAGGACATTGTGTTAAGTGAAATAAGCCAGCCACAAAAGGACAAATACTGTACGATTGAATTTTACGAGGTATCTGGAGGAATCAAATTCAGAGAGACAGAAGTAGAACGGTGGTTGGCAGGGGAGAGGGGAGAAAATGGGGAGTTAGTGTTCAATGGGCGTTTCAGTTGGAGAAGATGAAGTTCTGGACACAGAGGGTGCTGACGGTTGAACAAAAGCATGAATGTCCTCAATGCCACTGAACTGTGCACTTAGAAACAGTTACAATGGTAGATTTGTGTTATGAATATTTTACTGCAGTTAAAAACCCCCACACTCACTATATACGTATGTCAAGCCATTATGCTGTTCCCCTTAAGCTTACACAGTGCTGTACATCAATGGGATCTCGATAAAATGGAAAGGAACCACCCCAGTGTGATGTGTACTGTCAGAGAGGTAAGCCCAGCGCGCGCGGGGAGAGCAGAGAAGAGGTCATGCGGTGACCATGCCAAAGTTAGTCTCGTGGGACAAGTAGAGTCGGCCACGTGGAGAAGAGGGAGTGAGGAGGGTGCAGGAAAGACCGGTCTCAAGGATTTGTTCCATCTTGATGGCAATCAGGAAAGCCTTGGGACCTAGAGGACCTGGGCTCGGAGAGGGAGGGGACAAGGATGAGGGCAAGGAATGGTCTGGGCTTTTCTAGGGAAGACGGAGACAGCAGTGCCCAAGCTCCTGGAAGATCCACCCGGAATCTAGCCAGCTGGGCATGTGCCTACCCCACCTCTAAGAACACACCTGCCACTTGAATCCGGCACAGAACTTTGGTACCATGGTTAACCCCTTCAGGGTCAGCGAGGCCCCCGAAATTGCTGCCGGAATTAGAAGATAACTTGGAACCAAAGGTCTATCTCTCCGGCAGGCATGTGAGAGTGTGAGCACGCACTGAGGCAAGATTGAAAGAAGGGGCTCTCCATGAACGAATCCTGAACAGTGGCCTCACGTCAGACGAGAGGAAACAAGGCAGGACAAGACAGGGGACACAGGGCTCTAAGCAGCAGCCAAGCTGACCTGTTTCAAAGTTGCTGAAGTGCCATTTGCCTCCCAGGACCTGCAGAGGGGCCTGTGGGAGACACGGACATCTGACTCAAGCCATGTCCTTCACTGTGCTTGGGAGAAAAGTGGACCACAGGAGTGCTGACAAAGAGCAAAGGGAAAAGACAAAGATGCTGTAACTTTTAGAATTCAGGTCTGGTTTCTCGTCTGTGTCCAAGAGTCAAATTTCCCTGAGTTCAGCAGCGTGAGCCATGTTTCTGCACCCTTCCCACCTCCTCTGCCTTTTTCTAAAACGTCACACCAGTAAGAACGAGGGAAAACCAAGAGCCACTGTCCCCTCATTTGGGCTGGCCCAGACGCCGGTCACAGGTGTATCCCTCACAGTCCCTAAAGATTTAAGTAATCCCAGTAAGCCAAAATCGTGTTTGGGTTTATACAATTTGCGCAGGGACACGGCTACTGTGTAAAGCAAGGTGACCTCTGTCCAGGTACACCTGGACATCCGTCAGCAGAGTCTGAGGGTAGCTGGGCCACCTAGGGAAGGGCCCGTGCTTGTGCTCTCCCTCACTGATCCCTCCGGCAAATCCCCAACAACTGTTCACCCCCATTAAACTTGCAGGGGGCTGTGTCCAACAGCTGTGGCTGACTCCTTCCACAAAAGGGCCCTGGGCCATCTGCTGTCCCCACCCCGTTCTGCCCTCCTGCTGGGCTCCCCAGCACACGTTTCATCTCCTTTGTGAGGAGCAGGATGGAGGTAGGACAAGAGAGTGGGGCAGGGCCTCAATACGGCTCAAGTTTCCATTTTTCAAATGTCAGCCTGGGCACCTGTGGACAATCGTACTTCAGACGAGGCCTGGCCAGTGTTCTGCAGGCTGCAGACGGCCAGAAACTGCCTTTCCCGTGAAAATGTCCAGCAGACCGGGGCGCCTGGGTGGCTCAGTCGCTTAAGCGTCTGACTTCGGCTCAAGTCATGATTTCACAGTACATGGGTTCAAGCCCCGTACCGGGTTCTCTGCTCTCAGCACAGAACCTGCTTCAGATCCTCTGTCTCCCTCTCTCTCTTTGGCCTTCTCCAGCTTGCGCTCCCCCTCTTTCTCTCTCAAAAATAAATAAACATTAAAAAATATTTTAGAAAACGTCCAGGGGACCAAACCAACAGACTGCACCTGTCCTATTGTCCCCAGTCCGATTTGGAGTCACCTGTCCTTCTGCTGACTTTGGAATCTTCTTCTCTCCTGGTTTTCCTTCTACCTCTCTAACTTTTCTATCACAGGCTCACCGTGTCCAACCAAAGCAAAAAGTAGTGAGAATCCATCCTTGATCTTTTTCTCTTCTTACTCCTTGAACAGCAGCTACCACCCCCTAAATACTCACAGCTCCCAAATTTCTATTTCCGGGGCAGACCCCCGTCCTGAGTGCCACACTCTAAACACCCCCTCCCTCAACAACCTACAGGTGTCTCAGATGGGACATATTCAAATCCGAGCTCATCTCCCCCTGAATCTGCTTCTCCCCATTACATCCTTCCCTTGGGCTGCAGCACACTTATCCGATCACCCAATTTGCCAAGCCGGCAATGTGGGCTCATTGCCTCTGTCTCCCCGAACTCTTACAGCTACTCAGCCCACAAGTGGTGCCAATGACTCCCCAACTCCTTCCTCCACCTTTATGGCTCCTGGGCAGAAGTCTCTCACCTCTCTGTATCCCTCATCCATCCAGCCCATCCTCCACAGACTGTCACCCAATCTGGAATCCAGAAAGCTGTATTGGTTGATTCCTTCCTCGTCAACTCCTGCCCTCATTTGACCTCTAAATCCTGTACATCCTGTCTCCCTGATGTCCCCTCACACCCGCTTCCATGGCCAGGACCATGGTTCAAGCACCACCGTTTCTCTCAGGGAACAGCTCAGTCTGCCTTTCAATCTGCCCTAAGAACCACCTCTCTAAAGAACATGCCTGAGCGTGTCATGCCTCTGCTCCAGATCTTTCCCGTGGGCTTCCCATTGCCTTCTGGAGAAAGTTCCCACTTCTCAGCACAGCCCTCAAGGACCTAACCAGTCTTACCTGGGACCATCTACCAAGTTCACGTCTTTTTGCATTTCCTTGGTTATTGCCCCCTTCCAGCTGTCCAGCCCAAAGGACCACAAGTTTCTTTGCTATTATACCAGATCATGTTTCATTGCCATCATCACTAACTAAGTCAGTGCTGTCACAACTTTTCTGGACCATATTCCCCTTAGGCCAGGCCAGGAGTCTGGGGAAAATGGAACAGAACATATGGGAGAGACCAGACCCTTGTTTCAGCTCTATGTTCTGCGGAGTCAGGACTCTACGCCATTGCTTGGTCTCCTCCACAGTCTACTCTTAGAATCTTCCCCAGAGATGCATTTGGATAATCCTATTTCTCCTGAGTGTCTATCCTGTTATCAAGCCAGATGAATGCAAAAGATAATGATACACACTCTCTCTCTAGTCCCTCTAAGTTGGAATTCTCCTTGTGCCCAGCGGATGTGGCCTGAGCTAGTGGTACTGGCTTCAGCTAACAGGTTACATAGACAATGGTCCCATCAAGCTCTGATTTGGTTCAACTCCAGAAGGTGAAAGCTAAAGAGAGGCACCAGGGGAGCTTGCCAGTTTCCCCCAAGGAGACAATGGGCATCATCTCTGCGAATCTAGGACAATGAAGGCATAATCGGCCTCACTCTGAGGCCGCCATCTATGGAGTAAACTTAAGCAAACATAACTCAAAGGATACATGCCCAGGATGACAGCTTCAAGGCATTTGATAGGCAAGGACTCCCGAGTCATTTCTTTTGCTGTTTCCATTAACCTGTAGGATAGAGCACAACAAAGCATCTCAGGACTTGTTTCATCATGCAGTCAGTCCGTCTGTCAATCTGTCAGCGTGCCTGTCTCCACATTAGGTGCCATGCAGGATTGCAGAGAAAAGGGGAGAGCTCGACGTGGAGGATGGAACCAAAGCACATCTGCACTGGCAGAACTAAATTCTTAAATTCTCCACTGCTCTCTCCAAGAGTTAGTTCCTGGAGGTTAGTGCCTATATTCCCCAGCATCCTCCCAAGGGGAGGGCAAGGGGCATTACACAGGACAAGGGGCTTTACAAAGAGAAAGTAAAGGAGACCACATAAAACTAATTTCACACGCCTCCCCCACCCCTGGAAGAGTTAGTCTCCACCATGGAGCTTAGCTGTCAGAGTGGCCCAAGCCCTAGCCCCACCTCCAACCTGGCCCCAGGGCACCCCCCCAATCCCAGTCCCTTACAGACTGGATATTTGAGCACTGGGATACAGGGATAAAGAGTGAGAGAGGGAGTGGGCAGCTTTCAAGTAGGAGAGACGTCACCTGGCCCACAGATCATGCACCACTTACCCACTCAGCGGTCTCATTTTCCTAATTTCAAAGAACTGGGTCCCTGTATGATTGTATCTGTGTGAAGTATGTAAAGGGAAAGTGACAGAAAACTCCAAAGGCCCCAGTAATCCAGCAGAGGAAGATGTACATTGATTTCTCAAAGGGATAAAGAAGTAAGGGGCTTTCCAGAAAGTGTTCAGTAGCCAGAAGGTAGCCAAGAGCCTCTTACTCCTCAATGTCCTGCTCTGAAAATCCAGTTTCTAACTCAAGCCCCCAAACAGCTTGGATCTTTATAATAGCTATTTCAATCTGCTCTGTATTCTGTTTAGGGGAAAACATGTCTTAGTTCACCTACTAGACCACAAACTCTGAGAGTTGGGATCATTTATTTATTATCTTTATATTACCCATAATGCCTGGCACAAGCCCAACATATTCCAGTTAGCAAATATTATTAAATGCATGAGGAATAAATGAATACATGGGTAGACAGACAGATAGAAAAATGGGTGGATTGGTGGAAGGGTGGATGGATGAATGGAAGGAAGGAAGGGTCGAATTGATGAAATGGAAAGGTGGGTGGGTGGAAGGATGGATGGATAGATGGAAAGAATGAATAGAATGGAAGGGTGACTGATTGGAAGGGTGGATGGATGGACAGATAATAGAGATGGATGGATGGATAGAAGGAGTGGATGGATGGATGGATGGATGGATGGATGGATAGGTAGGTGGGTGGCTGGATGGACAGATGGATGGATGGAATGGAAGGATGATGGATAGAAGGGTGGGTGGGTGGTAGGGTTTCTCAATAGCGCACTGTCTCTGCAGCAAAGCTTACTGTGGAGACCTCACTTTAATTTCACTGGACTGATACTAGACAATGATTATGAAGCCTGAGAAGATGACACCATTACCCACAACTTGGGATTTAGCTGCTTGCCCAGAAAGTGTCAGGGACCGGCAAGCCTGCACCTGGTCATTCTGAAGGAGACCAAAGATTCCTTGATGTCATGCTCTCTGACACTGGATCTTGATTTTCTTCAGAGCCTGAAGAAAAGTTGCTTTACACATTTCTCTTTCCTGTCTCAAACAAAGTCCTATAGAAAAAGTGCACGTTGGGAAGATGCTAACGAACCATGAACTTGTAACCCTGGCAGCGTGCATGAGATCAGATGTGTGACCCTACAGTGGTACAGGCAGTGGCAGAAGGTGGCACCAAGCACCTAAATGCCCTGCACACCCTCTCTGAGGAGGGTGAGGATTCCCCTCCCAGCACAGGCATGCCTGACCACTCAGACACAAGCATACGTAAGAACTACCAGGCAGGGGGAAGGGGGAGGAGGAGCTCATTATAGGCAGATTCTGGGATCCATCTCTGGAGATTCCAATTTCAGGCTAACGGTTTAATTTTTTATTTTTTTAAATGTTTACTTTTGAGGCAGAGAGAGAGTGAGAGCAGGGGAGGGGCAGAGAGAGAGAGGGAGACACAGAATCTGAAGCAGGCTCCAGGCTCTGAGCTGTCAGTACAGAGCCTGATGTGGGGCTTGAACTCATGAACTGTGAGATCATGACCTGATTAACCTGACCGAGCCACCCAGGCACCCCCAGGCTACGATCTTAACCCTAGATGTCATTTCCAAGTCACCCTGTCTGGGACTGTTCTGTTGGAGGTTCCAGGGTGAGAGCCAGAAAGATGATTTTAACAAGCTCACCAAGCTGGAAATTATCAGCATGAGCCATAAGAACAGCCAATAACAGTACAGGCTTGCCCAGCTATTGAAAACTGCAATATAAAAACCCTTAGAGGTAAAAGAGAAAAACGAGGGGCTAAGCTCCCAACTTCAGCTCAGGTCATGATCTCACGGGTTCGGGAGTTTGAGCCCCCCATCAGGCTCTCTGCCATCAGTGCAGAGCCTGTTTTGGATCCTCTGTCTCCTTCTCTCTCTGCCCCTCCCCCACGTGCACAAGCTTGTGCATTCACTTTCTCTCTCTTTCTCAAAAATAAATAAACATAAAAAAATTTTTTTAAATAGTATGATTCCTGGTGTAGTTAAAGTAGAATTCAGTGAGTAAAAAAATCTATTCATATGCCTAGCTTTCTTCCTTTTCATAGATCTAATCTATACATCTAGCATGTAAAGTGAGACAAATCCATAATAAAATAATAAAAAATTGCCTGGCCTTCCTTGCTCAGTTCCTTACAGCTATGAGCTCCAGAAAGTGAGCTGGAGAAGAGAGCCTCTTGTAAACATCACCTTCAGAGGGAGAGACTTACTGAGCCTGAGCTGATCCTCACAAGGTCTCTCCCCATGCAAAGAGCTTAGGGGGCACCTGTCTTTCCAGAACCCCATGCAAGATCCACTTATGGCTAGCATTCTGAAGCTGTCAGAATCTGTCCTCTCCTATCCCCAAATGAGCCCATCGATAGTCAGGGCTGGCCTGGTGCCCAATCATGTGTTCCTGTGTCCAGGACAAAGCAGTAAGAAGTCCCAAGGAACTAAATACAAGCATTGTATTGTCCTTTGCTGTACTGCCCTTCATAGAAATGATGGGGTTTTGTTTTTGTTTTTGTTTTTTTACAGACTGAGGGCTTGTGGCAACCCTGCGTCAGGCAAGTCTGTTGGCACCATTTTTCCAACAGCATTTGCTCACTTTGTGTCTTTGTGTTACACCTCGGTAATTTTCACAGCATTTCAAACTTTTTCATTATGATTGTATTTTGTTATGGTGACCTGTAATCAATCAGTGATTATGCCTCAACTGAAAGCTCAGATGATGGTCAGTATTTCTTAACAAGAAAGGCTTTTTATTTTATTTCTTTAAAGTTTATTTATTCCGAGAGAGAGAGAGAGCACAATCGGGGGAGAAACAGAAAGAGAGAGAGAGAGAATCCCAAGCTGATTCTGCACTATCAGCACACAGCACAATGCAGGGCTTGAACTCAGGAACCATGAGATCATGGACCTGAGCCGAAATCAAGAGTCAGACACTTAACCGACTGAGCCACCCAGGAGCCCCTAAAACTTTTTAATTAAGGTACGTAGATTGTTATTTTAGACAGGTTACTGCACACGTAATATACTGACTATAGGGTAGTGTAAACATAAGTTTTATATGCACCGGGGAAACAAAAAATTCACTTGATTCGCTTTACTACCACATTCGCTCTTTTGCAGTGGTCTGGAACCGAAACCGCAAAGGTCTTCGAGATCTGCCTGTGAAAGTGTGGTCAGAAGAGAAACCACAGAGGCACACTCTGCCTTCTTTGTGTGATGGCTCCAAGGGCCAGGTGACCTGGAGCGCAGGATCCCGGCAGCTTGTTGGGTGCTCTCCCTCTTCCCGCCCTCTCTGCAGTCAGCGATCAGGTCAGTGACCAGCCTCACGGGTCAGAGAAGAGAATGAAAAAGCAGATCTTTCAAGGCAACAGTGAAAACGTGGCTGAGAATGTGCTGCAGGGCTTACGGGGAGACAGAGCCTACGATATGTAAGGCACATGCAAATTTGCCCCTGTCAGGGCATTCCCAGCCGGGATCATTCTCTTTCATCTCTGGCTGGATGATCCTTGTGAAGACGGCTTCCTAGATAGAAGTGGGGAGCCAGGGGCCCCTGCATGGCTGACTGGGTTAAGCGTCTGACTTCGGCTCAGGTCAGGGTCTCACGGTTCATGAGTCTGAGCCCTGTATCGGGCTCTCTGCTGTCAGCACAGAGATCCTCTGTGCTCTGGATCCCCAACCCACTCCCCCTCTCAAAAAAAAAAAAAAAAAGAAATGGGGAGCCGTTCTAATTTCTGTCACCTTCTGAAATGTTCTGTGAAGAGCCGGTCACCTCCAGGAAGGCTTAGCTCTTTGGCTCCAGGTCTACTCTGGTAGGGGTTTATGCTCTGGACCACATGGAGCTCCCCAGGGGCCCCAGTTTGGGGATCAGCACCAATACCAGATAGCCTGCTCAGGGGTGTCCGCGTCCCCTTCTCCTATTGCTTCAGGATTCCACTGGGAAGATGTCATGCAGGGGAGTTCCTCATCTGTGACACAGGACCCGAGAAGCTAATGAAGTAATCTGCCTGCCCAAATGAGCAGCAATCGGTGTTACTCCCCTCTGGTATGTTCTTCCCTTCAGAGAAGACACAAAAACCCACAGCCCCGATTCTTGCCGATAGCCCAGAGAGGAAGGGCCTCTTCCGAGGCACATGGAACACATGTGCAGTGTCCCAATGAAATCTTTTCTGCTGAATTCTGTCTTTAGGGAGGAAGGACAGAGGTCATCAAAGAATTGACCTCCTGGACAATGTGCTAGGGGCTAAGGGGTCTGAGGCCGGCTTAGCTCTGAGATGCTCACTGACTCGAGCAAACGGTGTGTCCCTCCCACAGACAACTCTGTCAGCCAGCTCCCATCTGATTCCTGTCCCTGAAAAAACATCAGCAGGAGCCAGTGGCCCACCCACCTCTGCCCCCTTGTTCTTCCGATGCTGCTGGTACGGCGCACAGGACGGATCTAATCTTGGTTACGAACAACCCGAGCACACTGGCGGAGAGAAGGACCCAAGTCCGGCTGGTCTGAATCCAGCCTGGACCCACTGGGCTCCTCGGCACCTTTTCAAACTCACCCTCATCCCAGAGCCCCACGTATTCCTGTAGAAGGAGGCAAGGCCACCAGTCTGCCAAAGGCAGTGCCAAGTGGGCCTCTTCCAGATTATGAGTGGTCAAGATGAAGACAAAAAAGTGAAAAGGAGAGCAAAAGAGCAGAAAGAAGGCCAGGAGGGAAGGGGGAGGAAGACAGACAGTAGAGGAAGACAGAAGGAAGGAAACAAAGATGACCGAGGAGGGGAGGTGGTGAGACAGGAGGGGAAGGAAAGAAGAGGGGATCCAGGGGGCCACTGCTGCCTCACTGCACCTTGCTGTCCTGGCCCGCACCTTCCTAAAGGGGGAAGGGTCTGACCACTGCAATTACACCCTCTATTATGGTGCTTTCTAGACACTCACGCTGGGACATCCCTTCGTGCCCAGCCTCACCAATCTTAGAAAGCATGTGCCTACCGACTGGGGACAGACCCGCCACCAGACTGGAGCTCACCATGCCCGTTCCCTGGCCGGGTCTGCCCAGTCCCTGGTTGGAAGGATACTGTAGTGTCTTCATGTAGTTCTGGATTGCCTGGAGCCAGTCTGGGATGGTCATCGACAGCCTGTAGTTTGGAACCTGGGGCACTGAAGGCTGCAAAGAAGTACAGAGAGAACTTTTTATCAAGGAGATGCTCTGGGGCCCAATTTCTGAGGGCAGGCACAGGACTGAAGGCACCAGAGAGCTGCTCCTGACAGCAGATGGCCACCTGCACAGGGCCCCCCAGACCAGCCGGTCCTTTGCCGAAGTTTTCCTTGTATGTTCCCTCCATACACACCTGCCCTGGGTCACTGTGGCTCTCTAGGGCCCTCAGCCTGCTTTCCCATGGAAGCCTCAGTGTCTCCTTGAAGCCAAGGACTATGTCCTATAGTGTCCCCCACTGAGCCTGGCCCAGGATGTTCACAGAAGTGCTCCGTTAACCCTCAGAGTTTTACTGCAGGGACTGCATGTTTTCCTGCATGGCTGGTATGACCCATTATGCTCAAGGGGACCACTGAACACAAGATGAATGGTACCCTGAAAAAATGCAACATGGCGCTCCGACGTGCCATTTCTCCTCAACACCACGCCCATCGCGGCCCTTCTCTGAGTCTGGCCCACGTGGATTAGTAAAGATTCCCCTCATGCCCTGACTCTTCCCAGTTCAGTGCAGCCCCTGTGACCCGTAAGCCACCTTACCCTTTCACCCCTGACAGCTGCCAGTCTCCCTTTCCTAGTCTTGGTCAACACTCACCAGTGTCTACAACCGAGGGCACACAGTTCTAAGCTCTGTTGGGAGGAGAAAGGAGCAACAGCAAGCAAGGACAGGAAAGGGAGAGGTAAGTGACTCTTTACAGGAATTTAGAGCTAAGACACCAGCTCTGAGACACCAGGCAGCTCTGAGCAGCCCTGCCAACGAGGCCCAGAACAAGAAAGGGCAGGGGCTTCCAATCCAGCCACTCCTGGGAGGCAAGGGATGATGCAGTGCGTGCTTTATTCCCCATTTCTTAGGCTCTTAAGCTTGGCCTCAGGCTCCGTTGAGCAGTGCCACCGCCAGGAGGGAAAGAGGAGACTCCTCCAGGCGTAAGCCACTTAGGGAGGAGCAGAAGGGGCCCCAGGGCGGATTAGTTCATCCTCAAGAAAACAAGGAAAGGGAGGCCCTGGGGATTTAGTGCTTAGCTGATGGAAGGTGGAGCCGCCAGTGGAGAAACTTCTTGGGGACAGCGCCGGGCAGCCTGGCCGGGCACCAGAGCCAGACCCCGCTGAAGGATGTTCCCACCCCGCCCCCTCCCCCGGCGCGGTGCTCCAGGCTCAGACCCCACAGGGATGCTGCCCCTGGGCCTGCGGCAGGTGCGAGTGGAGGGGGCTCTGCCATACTTCTCCACCGTCCACACCTTTGGCTTCATTGACTTAAAACGCTACTTGGCATTCTTTTCCTCTCAGTGCCTCTCTTCTCTCTTGGCTTTGCAGCTGACTTCCTACTCGACAGCAACTGCCCCTTCAGCAAAAAGGAAACTAGTCCCACGCCCTACTTCACAGCCAAGGTGCTGAGTGTGAGTGCGCCCCCGGGAGGGAATGTAGGAGGTGCGTGCGCATGCTTGCACAGCTGTTCTGCAAACTGCATTTTGTTTACAACGTATCAACTCAAGCCACATTCCTGTCTCGGAGAGTAATTTTTCCGAGCAAAGTGCTCCAATTTGACCATTTGCTTACATGACCCTCCCACATGCCCACACGTGCGCGCGCGCGCGTGCGCGCACACACACACACACACGGAGTCAAAATATGGAATGTATCCTTGTATTTCTGCCCTTACAAACGCTAGAGTCAAGCTTGTCGTTTTTTGCAGTAACACCTACGGATCGACCCATACCTGGAATTCTGTGTAAGACTGTGCCAGAGATTTCACAGGGAAGTGAGGAGAGAAGGGGAGATGTGAACATTTCTTTAGCACCTGCTACATTCCAAGCTCTAGGCCAAGTACAAGGTGGTGGCAGGGGAGCACAGAGACAGAGGAAGGAGGGAAGTTATCCAGCATGAAGGCACAAGCATGTTTCTATACAGAAAAGTGCTATTTGTACCTACTTAATAGAAAAGATGGTAAGTGTGGGGAAATGTCCCAAAGAATCACCAGCCACCTAAGGGATCCTTGGAGGGGTGTCTGTTGGCCGGAGCCCCGCCATAGCCCCGCCATAGCCAGAGGGACTTGGTTCAGAGGTAGCTAGACGGGCCAACCACCAAATTATTTCAACTCCCCCAAGCCCAGCAGAACCCACGAGAGCCAGATGGTGGGGTGGGACCAGGTGGCAGCTGGTCCTCAGAATAGCAGCCCGGTGGCGCCCAAGGGCTTTTAAAAACAGCTGCCTGGTTACCTCAGCCCTGGCCAAAAGAGTGCAGGAGTGGCGGCCACATTCCCCAAGCCCCAGCTGGGGATCAGGGCTGTGGTGGGGAGAGAAGCCGAGACAGCTGAGGGGATGATGTCATCAGGCTACAACTCACCCTGCTGTCTGGGACGGCTGGCTGGGGCTCGGGCTGGGGGGCCAGCTCCCAGCCAGCATCTCAGGCCACCGATGCCCCCACAGGATGAGGAGTATAATCCAGGTGGGCGCCTTGGTGAGTAACTAGGAGACAGACACAAGGCCCCAGTCCCTGCTCTGCCACCTAACTGTGGACCTTGGTCAAGCTGCATGACCTCTCTAAGCCTGTTTCTTTCCTGATAAAATTGGAGTGTCACCTACTTCAAACCTTCTGGGCTGACTGTGAGGATTATATGCCCCAATGTATAAAGCAGGCAACTTCGGGCTGGAGCCTGGGTGGCTGAGTCAGTGAAGCATCCGACTTCAGCTCAGGTCATGGGCTCATGGTTCCTGAGTTCCAGCCCTCCATCGGGCTCTGTGCTGACAGTGTGGAGCCTGCTTGTCACAGTTTGTGGGTTCAAGCCCCAAGTCGGACTCTGTGCTGATGGCGCCCAGTTTGCTTAAGATTCTCTCTCCCTTTCTCTCTGCCCCTCCCCCACTCATGCAGACACACACTCTCTCTCTTTCTGTTTCTCTCAAAAAAAAAAAAAACATGTAAAATGTAGTATATACATAAAATGGAGTATTATTTGGCCTTAAAAAATGACATTTTGACACAAGCTGTAACATGGATGAACCTTGAAGATATTATGCTAAGTGAAATAAGTCAGGCACAAAAGAAGAAATATTGTATGATATACCTCTTCTACAGTTGTCCCCCTTTATCCACAGGGCATACGTTCTGAGAACCCCAAGAGATGCCTAAAACTGCAGAGAGTACCAAACCCTATATATATTCTACGTTTTTTCCTACGCATACATACCGATGATAAAGTTTAATTTATAAGCTGGGCACAGTAAGGAGATTAGCAACACCAATCAACAATAAAATAGAACAAGTATAACAATATACTGCAATAAAAATTATGTGAATATCATCTCTCTCAAACTCTCTGTGTACTCACCCTTCTCGAGATATGAGATGATACAGTGCCTACATAATGAAATGAAATGGGGTGAATGACGTAGGCATTGTCATGTAGCATTAGGCTACTATTGACCTTACGACCGTAGGTCAGAAAGAGGATCATCTGCTTGCAGATCTCGGGTAACCATGGGTGACTGAAACCATAGAAAGGGAAACAGTGGATGGTGGGGGGGGGGGGGGGGACAACTGTATGAGGTTCTTACAGTAATCAAATTCATACACACAGAAAGGAACAGGGTGATTGCCTGGGACTGACAGGAGGAAGGAACAGGGAGTTAGTGTTTAATGGGTACAAAGTTTCAGCTGGGAGGAAGTAGTTCCCGAGGGGGAATGTGGTATTGTTGCACAATTGTGTGAATGTACTTAATGCATAGAACCGTACACTCAAAAATGGTTAAAATGGTAAATTATACGTTATGTATATTTACCACAATTTCTTTAACAGCCATGAAAAGACAGTGCACAAAAGAAATGCAAATAGTGAATCAATTTTTGGAAAAAATTTCCAAGCTCACTAATAATTCAAGGAATGCAAAGCAAAGCCACTGCTAAATGTCACTTTTCACCTCCAGTTAGCAGAGATCTTCTGAAATGCGGACACTCGATGCTGATGGGATGCTCTTATAAAGCACGTTGGGAACATACATTTGTACAACCTTTTTATAAAGTGTCCATGGCACGCTCCCTTTTTGCCCCCCCTCCTTGACGGATCCTGAGAGTCCCTCCTCACGGTATTTTCCAGCCCTATTTCACCTGAAACCCTGGCCTAGATTTTCCATGGCCCTTCCCCTCAAGGTTCCTGTCTCCTGCCTCCTGCAACCGGCCCTTCAAGCCGCTGCCCAGCTGATGAAGGTGGAATCCAGAGGGAAGAGAGCAAAACCAGCCTCTCCACACAGGTGCTGTGCCTGTGGTCTGGGGTTGGGGGTCCTGGGAGGTGGCGGACAGGGTAGTAATGGCATAGACGGAAAGACAGGTGTTCTAGAATAATGAAACAAACCACAGGCAAGGCTTTTGTGGTCAGGCTCTCTCTCATCCCATTCTTGGCAAACATAATTACCTGTCCAGAGAATGCAAGGAGAAGTGATGTGAAGGGACACAGGTGTGTAACTGGCATCCCCACACACACGTGAAGGGGTAAAAGGAGCCAGGGAGGCAGCCAGAACGCTTAGCATCAGTAATCTTTAACAAGAAAGAACAAGAAGAAAGCAAAGCCTTTTGCTGCTCCTGTTCTGGAAAATATAAGTGCCTGTGCAGGTACCAGGCAGAAGAATCTTCTCTGGCAACTTGGAGAAGCATAACATCACTCATGAGCCCCAGATGGACCCCAGGCCCCTGCATCCAGGGCAGACAGGAACCTGTTGATGGTGGCCTGGTATGGAAGTCCAAGGGTCTCAACCTTGGGCCAGGCAGGAAAGACAGACCATGGTTCTGAATCCAGGACAGAGGAGGAAGTAAGCTGCCCGAGCGAGCTAGCAGGGGGGCAGGCGGGGGGCCCTGACTGCATGCTCTCACCTCATAGTCTCACACTTCTTCACTCAGGCAAAGCTGAGTCCTATAAAAGTGAATTATTTCCCAATTTAGAAACAACATGAGAACGAGGCACAAAACCATGGGGTCTATAAGAAACCATTGTCGTTTCCTGTCGAATCCATGCTGGTTGCCCCTTGGAGAGTCCAGCTCCACCCAGTCAAGAAAGGAGGAGCTGTTTCCTAGCACACTGTGCTATTTTTTCTAGGCCAGCCACTCTCTCCACCTCTCCCTTTCCTTCCTCTATCATCCTCCGAGTGACCCTGCTACTTTCTCGTACTCTCCCTGAAAACCCTGGCTGTCACCTAGTCAGCTGCTGACTTGGACCCAACAACCACCAGAGGAGAGGCCTGCAGTCACATATTGAAAAGGAAGATTGCAAGGGAGGTGAGCCCCCCAGGTGGGGGCACCTGGACCTGTGAGCAGAACTTCCCACGGCTGCTAACAAAATGTCTTGCAAAGAAGGGTCATTCAGTCCTCCTCTTAAGCCTTTGGCACCTTCCCCTGTCCTTTTCTTTTGCTTCTTGGTCCATGTTCTTTTTTTTTTTTTAATTTTTAAAAAATGTTTTGATTTATTTTTGAGAGAGAGAGAGAGAGAGAGCACAAGCAGGGGAAGGGCAGAGAGAGAGACAGACAGACAGAATCTGAAGCAGGCTCCAGGCTCTGAGCTGTCAGCACAGCCTGTTGCGGGGCTTGAACTCATGAACCACGAGATCATGACCTGAGCCAAAGTTGGCTGCTTAACCGACTGAGCCACCCAGGCACTCCTTCTTAGTCCATATCCAATTGCCAAAAAAGGTTAGTCTCTCTGAAACTCTCCAACCCTTCTACCAGCCCCCACCACTCCTCTTCTGTCCAAAGTCCTCAGCAAGACACTGGTTAAAGGAGAAAAGGGCCCAAAGGACCCAAAGGAAAAAGTCTGCCAAGCTGAGTGCAAGAACAACCTTGTACCAGATAGGAGTGGCCCCCGGAAACAGATGTTTGGAAGCCAGCCGTTCCCATCTGAGGACCTAGGTAGGGGTAGGGTTTGGGAAACGTCAGGACCTGGGAGAGGAGGCATGTCACGATGGAGTTCGGGTGGAGAACCAGCTATTACGATGCAACGTAAGAGAGAGAAACGTTAGGTTCTTAATTTAGGTTCAAAACGCCAAGGCCCATCCATGTTTGGCCCCAGGTTTTCCTGGCTTGGAAGGGGTTCTCCTGTGACTCTGGGTTACTGTGAAAGTACAATATGGTGTGGCTGCTATGTAAAAACAGGGTCTTGTTTTCTTTTGCTCTTTTTAAGAACACAACATTTAGCCACAGGTATAGGTCTCAGGGACTAGTAATCTGTGCTCTAAACTGCTCAGACAACATTTAGAATACTGTATTTCAGGGATCCTGGGCAGCTCAGTCGGTTAAGCGTCCAACTCTTGATTTCAGTTCAGGTCATGATCTCACGGTTCCAGGGATCGAGCCCCACATTAGGCTCTGTGCTGACAGCGCAGAGCTTGCTTGGGATTCTCTCTCTTGCTCTCTCTCTCTCTCTCTCTGCCCTTCCCCTGTCTCTCTCAAAAATAAATAAACACTAAAAAAAAAAAGAATATTGTGTTTCATATGTATTTATTTTAGAGGACTGTCTGGTGACAAACTAGCAAATGTCCTGGAAAGAGGATGAGGAAAGTGTTTTGAACTGCAACTGTGACACCTAAGAAACAATGAAAGGAGCTACCTGTGGACAAAGAACTAAAGGAAGATGCCGAATGACCAAATGTCACAGTTCTGAGGACCTGTTCCAGGGCACCTCTGTTGTCACACAGATCATTGGAGACCTGGAGATACCTGGGTCATATCAGCAGGGATTAAAGAGTTGGAAAGAAGTTCACATCAAATCTGGTCTACTCCCATTTCATAGATGAGAAAACTAAGGCCAAAGATTCTCAACGAGTGACCGAGGCCAAAAACCAGAGGTAACACAACCAGGACTAGAATTCAGTGCCTTCATTTTTACTCCAAGTCCCTTCCTTACTCCAGGAATGCCATGTCGTAACATCATCGCAAAGGAAGTCGACGTGGGTTACCCTGACTCAAAGGGCAAAACAAGAATCAGTGGTGATGAGGTGTGAGGGTGAAGAAGGCGAATTTCTGTTCCACCTAAGAGCTTCCCAGCCACCAAAACCCAAATCTGGCCAGGCTTGGACAGCTCTGTAAGGTGATGAGTCCCCCCAGCCCCAGGACATCTTGCAAAAGAAGAAAGAGAGGAGCCTGGTCTCCACCAAAACAAACGTTGCTGATTCCCATAGAGAAAAGGGGTCCCCACACACAAGACCAGGAGGGACGATGAAGCCACAGTTAGAAGCAGGGCTGGTGATAAGGAGGCTGAATTAGAACGGCAGCATGGGACAGCAGGAACAGGCCTCTGTCCCCTGTGGCCACCTCTCTTCCAGGTTTAAAGGGCTCCCAGCTCCTCCATAAGTAAAGCAAGGCTCGCTCAAGTAAGGGCAAAATCTGAAGTCAGAACTGCCAGCCAAGACCAATCTTGTTCGTGTGCTTAAGGAGAGCTCAGCAAGGGTAATTACAGCTGACACTGAAGCAGGAAAGATTCTCGTTGGGCATAATGAAGATCTCCTTGACCTACTGGTAATAAAACACTAACTGACTGCAGCAGGAAGCTTAAGGGCTCTGTCACTTCCCCCAAGGGCACACACAGCTTTCCGGCCTGCAGGGCTCAGATGCTCAGATCACCAGATGCTCCAGGTTGGGGCCTCAGCCAGATGGCCTTTCAGGTCTCAGGTCTGGCATTCCTAGACCAGCCCAGGAATCTTCTCAGCCACACCAGTGTCCCCAGGGGGCAAGGGAAACCATCTGCCATGCTCAAACCCCCAGGCTGTGCAGTATTTCTCCCCAGTTTGCATTTTGATGTCTTAGATAGTGACCATGGCACATGTCTCTCCCTCCCTCTTAAGTAACGATAGCCTTGGCCACCAAACTCAATGGGCTCAATGGCCTCTCTCCAAGATAGAATGAGTTTCACTCCTGAGCCTCTTTCTCTATCCAGTGAGACTAATGCATCACGTGTCCTGGAAAGTCCCTTTGGCCATGGCCAAAACTCTTCTTTTTTTCTGGGACCTCAGATAAGCTGGGAAAAGAGATACTTCACCGCTTTGTAAGCTTCAGAGGTGAAAGTCACTGTCATGAAAAAAAAAAAAAAAATTGGCAAGAAGTCTAGAAATGATTCAAGCTGAGAAGTCTGGTTGGTTGCAAAATTCATTCACAGCCTAATAAATCATTTGCTAGGGAGAGACAGGGGAGGACCTACAGTTTCCAAAGAGGAAAAGTAGAGTGGGATCACTAGGGGGCTTGTGCCTTCTTGGCAGTGCTGCTGTTACCTGGCGGCCACAGCTTTTGCAGGAGGATGTACATGGGGGCGAGTCAACAGAGTTTGGCTGGAGATTAAAGAAACCTTGGCACAACCAGACCTCACAGTCCCAGAGCAGCAAGCCCTCTACCTCTCCCTCCCCCATTTCTAAGACAAACATCTCAATGAAGCCAAGGGGCAGGGGCTGGCCGGAAGACTAGGGAGCGGAAGGGAGTCGCTAGCAGGACCGGGAAAATGGACACGGCCTCCGCTTGCTTTGTACAGACTGAAGTGCTCCCCTCCTTGCCCACCCCCTCGCGTCCATCGAAGCTTCTGACCTTTGCCAAGAACGTGGCGTTCCTGATGGCGCCCACCATTTCTCCCCCCTTGGGGTGCACCTTGGCCACGTGCATCCACATGCGCTCCCAGGTGTGGCTGTCGATGGGGAAGCCGCTCTTGTTAACGTGAAACAGCACCCCGCCGTCTTTGTCCTCCTCCTCCGAGCCCCCGCTGGTGGCGAGGCTCACGGGCCGCGCGTGGCTGCTCCGGGACCGGGTGCCTTTGGCGCCTTTGGGGTGGGGGCAGCGGTGAGTGTCGGCCGCGGAGCCGGTCATGGTGGGGCCAGGGCGGGGCGGGGTGCGCGGGGGGAAAGGGGGCGGCGGGAGGCGTGTGCGCGCGCGGGCGCAGCGCGGGGATCAGCGCCCCGCCGGGACGGCCTTCTCCATTGCTTCTGGCTGCCGCAGGACGCGCGAACCGGGAGCGGCGGCTGGAGCTCCGCTTACGGGTCGAGCCTGAAATCAGTGGAGACACAGCACACACCACGGGTAAGTGGACACCAGAGGAACCGAGGAGGGGCTGTGTCCAACGGCAGTGGGGCCTTGGAGTGTCCCCGCGTCACTCCCCGCTCCCCCCGTGCGCCGACAGACCCCCTCCAGGAATTGAACACGAGCTTCCAGCCCTGCCATTCCCGAGGAAGGCGACTCGAATTTTGTCCCAAAGCTTCACACACACCCCCAGGCACCGGGAGGGGGATACAAGGAGCGCGGAGGGTGCGGAGTGGACGGGTAGGGAGAAGAAAGACAGCTCGTGCTGCGTGAAGGAACGGGAGGTCCCCGCAAGGCTCCACGCATTCCTTGGTGCCAGATGTGGCCGAGCGCCAGCCGAGCCCAGAACGTGCCGGCACGTGAGCGCCCGGGCTGCCGCGAGGGCGCAGCAGCAGCCTCGGCTGGCAAAGGCGGTCCCGTTTCCGCCCGGAGGCCCGCCCGGGCCCTCCCGGGGCCGGTGGGCGAAAGGCGGCTGCAGTCCCAGGGACCCGTGCAAGTGGCCCCACCCGCCCCTCTCCCCGAGTTCCAGCGCCAGGCACCCCGGGGGACTGGCTGCGGGCGGGGCGCGAGGCAGGCGCGCCGCAGCCCCGGGACCCTACCTCGGGCCGGCCGGCCTCATGGCCGGGGAGCCTCTCCGGGCGGCGGGGACGGCGGGGGCTGCTGCGGCAGCTGCGGCTGCTGGGCCTGGGCCTGGGGCTGCTGGGGCTGCTGCGGCCGTCGCCTCATTCCATGTCCCATTCTCGAATGTTATTCTGTGACATATAACCGAGTCACCCGGGCAGCCGCCGATGTTCCGAACGCGTCCATTGGCCACCGCAACAAAGAGGGGCGGGTCCCGGGCTCGGGACTCTACAACAGGGAGCTCCGCGACGCTCTGATTGGCTCCGGGGGTTCCCGGGCAGGAGGGGAGAGGAACAGGGGGAGCTGGGCCACCACGAGAAATCCGATCGCTGTCTTGTCCTGGGAGCCCCGCGGGGCTGCGGCGGTTGCACTTGGGACTTAAGACCAAGTTTCCCCAGGGGTCGTCGCACTGCGAGAGTTCGCACCTATGGAAAGCAGGGGAGAAACAAAGCCACCTAAGAAGTGACCCCGAGGTAGAGGAGGGCTTGTCCTTAGAACTTCGTTCCCTGAGGAAGGCTGCACACAGTCACCTGCCCCTAGCAGGGAGTGACAGATGGTTTAGGCTGGGCTGTCACACGAAGCACAAAATTAAATCTTTTTTTTTTTTTTTTATCTCACATTAATCAAATTTTCCAAAATCAATAACGGGGCACAACATGTACCCTCTGACATCAGTCATGATTAATAAATCCCTTCTAAGCCCAAGCTGATATGTGACAGTTAAACCCAGGAGGTCAGTCAGACCCCAACTATTCTGTCATAGCTACTGAGTTAGAGAAGGGGTCAGAGAGAAGGATGGGGGAGTGGGAGACTTTCCACACTCTCCTAGAAACACTTTTGTCTTAAAGGCATCTTCTTTTTTTTTTTTTTTTTTCTTAAGAAAAAGAAAAGCAAACTGAGATGGGAAGAGCAGCAGACTGCTGACCTGGGGACTGGCTCTAAGTCCAGGTTTGTCACTTGGCTGAGCTGTGTGACCCAGGACAAGCTACTTGCTTGTTCTGGGCCTTAACTTCTCTTTCCAAAAAGAGAACAGATCTCCCACTGTAAGGTCTGTGCTGGCTCTGAAGTTCTGTGATTCTCTGACTTTTTCTTTTGGGGACACTTAGGAACCTAGCCAAATATGCTTTCTCTTTAAACTCCATGGAAGCTTTGAGAGTGTAGGCAGTTGTGATAGTGATTTCTAAGTTAACCTGGAATTAAGAATTCTGTTGTTGGGGTGCCTGGGTGGCTCAGTCGGTTGAATGACTGACTTTGGCTCAGGTCATGATCTCACGGTTTGTGAGTTGGAGCCCCGCATCGGGCTCTGTGCTGACAGCTCAGAGCCTGGAGCCTGCTTCTGATTCTGTGTCTCCCTCTCTCTCTGCCCCTCCCCCCACTCATGCTCTGTCTCTGTCTGTCTCAGAAATAAATAAACGTTAAAAAAAAATTAAAGAATTCGGTTGTCAAAGAGCCACTGATGGTGGAGGCATCGTGGGCAGAGGCCCTGGGGTACCGTGGAGAGCCAGGGCCTAGGGGGAGGAGACCTGGGTTCTAGACAGTGAGAATAATAGTTTAGGTCCATCTGGACAACAAGAAATGGGCCAATTCAGGAAATTATCTAAATAATGCAAGTGAAATAGCACTCCTGAAAAAAAATCAGGAAACTGGAAGAAGCTTATCTTCTCACCACATAATTGCCTCAGGTTTCATTTCTTGATTAAAAGAAAGCATGCCTCTGTGAGTGACGTTTTCTCATCTTGAACATCCTTCCTCTCTTCTTTTCTCCCTCATCTCTCAAATCCATCGCTCTCTCCTTACTTCCTCTGAGTTTCAAATCCAGGGGGGTGAGGATTTCAGGATGCAGACCTGTATGCACAGGGTGAAAATTTGACCTCACAATCCCTCAGGAGAAAACTGAGCTCTCAAAGCTCAAGTGATCAGACCAGCTGGCGAACATCGAAGAATATCTGGCAAGTTCCACCTTCCTTGGCATCAGTTCCCGGTGTCCCACTCAGGCCAAGTCCAAACAAGTACAATCACCCTGTTAAACCAGGGCCTGGATCATGCTTTACCTGAATCAAGTCCTATGGACCAGAGAGGGTTATCAGTTCATGTTCCTGCCCCCAGCACCCCAGAACTCCTTGACAGCTGGGGGGAAAGCCTTTGTTGTTCATCTCCAATATTCCAAATGTCTGTTCTCTTCTTCCCTGGGGGTGGGGTGCAGTAGGGACCCAGATGACACGGTGTATAAAGAGAGCTATGAGATTTGGCTGCTTTCCCTAAATGGTGGTAAGAAGGCTTCTGCGGTGAACTGTGCTGTCCAAGTGCAGGACTGAGAGGCAGAGGGCCCTTTTGTTGAGAATTCTTTAGCATTAGAGAATTGTGCTTATTGTGTGGACCAGCCACCTCTATCCTTCATGTCCTTGTGTATTTCAGGTTACGTAACTCTGAACTCAGGCCAGAGAGATGCTGGGTTTTGAAAGTTCAAGCAGTTAGTAAGAGTGACATAGCCTTACATATGTACACACAGTGGGACAGAGCCAACTTGTGATTTGAACAGGGACACGTGGCGACTATTTGCTCAACCTCCGAGAGTATGAGGTTGACCTACTCTTCTATTTGTTGACATAATGACCAGAATAGCAGGGCTGTGTAGCGGAAGGTTTGGAACCAGAAAAATGGGTCAAAGAGTATCTCATTTTCCCAGTGCCAGCTGCTGGGGTCTCAAAGACACTGAAGACAGAATCCTACCTGACAGATCATGTTTCTGGCTCCACCACTTGTTGACATTAACAGCCTATTAAGGGATATAGCAAACACACCTTATATGCCTCCTCACGTTAGCTAGACCTTGCCTGTCTCCTGGCTCTACAGCTACCTCCACAGCTATAGACTTGTGCGGTCCAGCCACCTGGACCTGGCTAGTCACTTGCCCCAGGCAAGTCCCTCTTGGCTGCTGCTGCACAGCCGGGCTGGCCAGCCACACGTGCAGTCTCCGACTCTTCCACTGCTTCGAGACTCAGATGAAATGCCACACTGCAGGATGTGGCTTCTAAGCAGCCATCAAAGAGGATCGATGCATCCTAAGGAATTAATTCCCTGCGGGGAGGCTTTTGATTAATGAGAAAGCGGAGATGGGAGGGAGCCGGGCAGGTAAGTTCTCTTTCCTTCCTCCCTTCCATGGACTGTTCCGAGTCATGATTTTCCAACATAGCCTGTCTGGAGCTGTCCGTCCCGCGCGATTGAGCAGACATACCTATTGAATAAGCTTCCGAGGCTCTCTGCAGCTGGTCATGAAGCAGTTACCTGCATGATAACAAACCACCTTGTGTTGCGTTTCATCCTTTCCTACTCCATTTCCCTTTTGGCTCGCTCTTGCTGCCTTCTCAGTCAGATTTACCTTTGCTTCTAGGTTCTGCTTTCTAGGGAAACTGAGCTAAAACAATGGGTTCCACAAGTGGTTCTAGAAAGCACATGCTTGGGATGGATTTCGGGGTTGAATTGCCTACCCGTCTGAAATCACTAGAATCCTTTGCTGATGCTGAGAAGGAAGGTAATAGCTCCGATATGCAAGAGCTCCACAGCTCTCACTTGTGTTTAACTGTGGTCAATTGGATGGAGAGCAAGGCATGAGGAGATCAAGTAGCTGTGGCCCTCAATCAGTTTGGAAACAATGATAATTGTAAGGTGAGAGAGACCTTGGAAACAGAAAATGACAGGCTCAGAGCAGTTAATTACCAACTCACGGAATGCTCTGAAAGCCAGAGAGCCTCCAT
Source organism: Neofelis nebulosa (assembly GCF_028018385.1). Lineage (NCBI taxonomy): Eukaryota > Metazoa > Chordata > Mammalia > Carnivora > Felidae > Neofelis > Neofelis nebulosa. The sequence continues at coordinate 37,043,333 of NC_080796.1, forward strand.
GGCAGCTTTAAGAGGGAGTCTTATTTCCTGCAACCACAGGATAGACTCTTCCAATCAAGCCCAGGACCTGATCACATGATAGCAGAACCGCAAAGGGTACTAATACGTGACCTTCACAGGCTTCCACGTCAAAGTCAGAGCCCTGATAGGGAAAGAGGGGGACCCAGAATCCTGGAATGGAGATGTCTCAGTGGATGGGTATCTTGACCCTTCGAGTCCGTTGTGGATGCTCCTGCCCAGAGAAGACCCCACCCCCAGCCCCTGCGGCTCTCCATGGCATGTTCGCCTCAAGACCACTTATTGCCTCCACCAATATCCAGAGTCAAGTGGTAGCACAGCCCATGGGGGAAAGAAGAAGCCCCGTTCCAGGAGCACCTGGGAGGCTCGGTTGGTTAAGCATCCAGTTCTTGATTTGACTCAGGTCATGATCTCACGCTGACAGCACATAGCATGCTTGGGATTCTCTCTCTCTCTCTCTCTCTCTCTCTCTCTCTCTCTCTCTCTCCTGCTTTCTCTGCCCCTCTCCAGCTCACACATCTGTGCGCTCTCTCTCTCTCTCTCTCAAAAATAAATAAACTTAAGAAAAAGAAAAAAAAAAAAAAAAAAAAAAGAAACCCTGCTCCAGGGATGAAAATCATACCTGCCAAAGATATTGTAGGGCTTGGCTAATGTGCACTGGCAGGAACTGTGGAAATGTGTGAATCTTGAAGATATTATATTTGGGGATGGGAGGGAGAAGCTCAATGAGGAGAACTCACTGATTTGGGGATACTCGTACAAAACTAAGCATTTAGGGGCGTCTGGGTGGCTCAGTCGGTTAAGCATCCGACTTCGGCTCAGGTCATGATCTCACGGTTTGTGGGTTCAAGCCCCACGTCGGGCTCTGTACTGATAGCTCAGAGCCTGAAGCTAGAGCCTGCTCCAGATTCTGTGTCTCCCTCTCTCTCTGCCCCTCCCCCGCTTGTGCTCTGTGTCTCTCTCTGTCTCTCAAAGGTAAATGTTAAAAAAAAAAAAAAAAAAAAAAGAACTCCACATTTCATGCTTTAGCAAGGATGCCTAGAGCTTGTCCTAATCCCCATGTTTGCTTGGATGGATCTCTGAAGCCTGGTCTCAACAATAAGCAAAGTAGAGAAAGCAGACTTCCTTGTGTGGTGTTGAAGAAGGCATCAGAAGAGTCAGGAAGGAGGGAATATTAGAAGGGTTAATTCAGTATGGCTCCAGAACCCACCACCTGACTAGTTCCTGGGCCAGACCGGAAGACACTCCCCACACTAAGGCGATAAAGAATGCACTGGTACGGAGGCAGTTGGTAGTGGCTGTCCTTGTAGTCCAAGGTGGATGGTAGTGAGGAGGGTGCTGTGTAACTAGGCTGCCTACTATTTGTGAAGATGACAAAAATCCCAGAATTGCAGAGGTGAGGTGGGAGCACTTAATCATAAAGGAAAAGGTGAACATACCACAACGGACAGCAAGGTAGAGGAGCGCTCAGGGTCACTTCCTCTACATGGACTCATAATGCTGGCTAATAGGTCATGGTGTTCCTAAGGGAGGGGTATGCATATGATTTATTTTCCACGTCAAGCTATTTTTGAGAGTGAAAAGGTACACTAGTAGTAATGACATGGGGACCATCCCAAATTGATAACCACCCTACCAACGGGGGTGGGGGGGGCAGGATAGACGAGCTGTCACTTAGGCTATTGCTTGATTTGTATAATCAGAGAAAATGCTGGGGAGAAGGCTTACTCTGGGCACCATAGCAAAGAATCATAGACCCTCACCTGATTTCCAAATCTAAGCCAAATCGGGCTCAAAGCTATTGCCACTGCTGAGTGAGCCCAGCTGGCCAACTGCAAAGACTGATACCAGGCGCTCTGTCTCACAGCATTCCTCAGATAGCCAGCTGGGGGCCGGTAAATTTACATGGACCTTCTACCCTGGAGGAGGCAGTGACTTGACTTTACCCCAATCAATATAAACACTATAAATGGGTTTGCCTTCCCTGCCCACGGGGCTTCAGATAGTATCACCATCTGAGAGCTTCCAGAATACCTTATCCATTGACATGTTACCTTATCCAACATTTCCTCAGAGCAACAGACCCATCTGATGGTGAAAGATGGGGCAACAATGGGGCTCATGAGCATGGCCTACTGGTCTTACCATGGATCCCATACCCAGAAACAGCTGACCTGATAATATAATGAAAAGCCCATTGAAACTCAGTTAAGGCAAAGCTAAGGTACAACACTTTGCAGAGTTATGGCACAGCCCTCCAGGTTCTAATACGCTTTGAGCTAATGACCAATATGTGGTACTGATCCTTAAGAGCTAAAAAGAATGAATTCAGGAACCGAAGGATAGAAGTGGCACCTTCCACCATTGCAGCCAGTGACCCACTTGAGGAGATTTGTGCTCTTTGTCCCTGACACTTTGGACTCTGTTATGTGAGAGGTTCTGGTTTCCAGGGAGAAGGCTCTGCCAGGGTGCAGGTTCCACTGATCTGGAAGCTGTGACTGCTCCCCGGCCACTTCAGGCCACAGGCAAAGAAAGGAGTTAAAGTATAGTAATTCGAATTACCCTGAGAGGCTTGGATGGCTTCTCCTGGATTGCAGGGAACCCAAGGGATTCACAGCTCCTGGTAAAGCAATAATTTTGCAGTGATAGCAGTTACAATTCAATAAGGGTAGTTCCATTAAGAACTTCAAGACCTTCTCCCACAAATGAAGATGACCCAATCCAGATAAACCAGCTGAAGTGTTGGGCAAGAGTGAGGGATGTCTAGAAAAGGTAATGGAGAAGGAAGATGATGATATAAACTACGGCCTTAGGACCAGCTATAGTAGCTTGAATCAAGCAGACTATAGCTCTACTCATTGACTCTCTTCCCTAAGAGCTTCTAGACGATTGCAACTGGCCACAACCTTGAAGGGAGCTTCATAACTGAAGGGATTTGTATCTTTCTTGGAAAAAGAGTAAAATCCTCAAATCCAGACTATTCACCCACTCTCACCAGCAAAATGGATGTTTAGTGCAACAATGAATGTTAGTGTTTAGCCTATGTCCTCCCCTTCTTGTTGGCAATCAATATCTCATGTTGATTGAATGTAGTGAATCTGACTGGTGGAACTCAGATCACCTGTTTGTGCCCTCCCTGCAAAAAACAATTAGGGAGTTTTCCAGATTTTATCTTAGAGAAAGAAGATTCACATGGTGGGAAATTCCCCAGACGTAACCAGAGTGCCCAAAAGAGGCTGCACAATTCTGAAACCATTTGAGATGTCTGATAGGATTAAGCAAATGAGTTAATGCCCTGATATTGGTGTTTTCACTATGAAGAGGGAGCATGCAAACACGGAATGGGGAGAAACAAGGAAGGAACCTGGGGGGAGAATTGGAGTTAGAGGTATTGATGGGAGCTCAGTCTTTCTAAATCCATAAGATGAATCTAATCATGAAAGAGTGTTGGACCCATCCAAAATAAGGAAAGTGCTGTTTTTAAAACTGTATATATTTTAAACTGTCAATGTAATAAATGACAAAGAAAATCAGTAGAAATGTTCCATATTAAAGAAGACCAAAGAGACATGACAACTAAATGTGACACCTGATCCAAACTACATCTTGAGGGGGCGCCTGGGTGGCTCAGTTGGTTAAGTGCCTGATTCTTGGTTTTGGCTCAGGTCATGATGTCATAGTGAGATCAAGCCCCGCATAGGGGCTTGCTGACATTTGGGAGCCTACTTGGGATCCTCTCTCTTCCTCTCTCTCTCTCTCTCTGACCTTCCCCTGCTCTTTCTCTTTCTCAAAATAAATGAATAAACTTTTTTTTTTTTTTAACTGCACCTTGACCTGCAGGGGAAAAAACAGTGTAAATGATATTATTGGATCAAGTGACAAAATAGTAATATAGATGTTCAATTAGATAAAAGTATTACATCTATATTAACTTTACTGAAGTTGATAAACTAAACTACAGTGATGAATAGGGACTATCCTGATTCTTATTCTTAGGAAATACACACTGTGGTATAGAGGGGGAAGGGCCACTTACTTTCAAGTGGTCCAGAAAAAAACCACTGCACACTTGCATGTGTGCAGAGAGAAAATGATAGAGGAAATAAGGCAAGATGTTAACAGTAGATGAATCTGGGTAGAGGGTATATGGACATTCTTTGCACTATTATACTCGCCACTTTTCTGTTAAGTTTGAAATCATTTCCAATTAAAAAAATTTTTGAAGGAGGGGGACTGAACACCCTTGAAAACACAATAAATGTCTACTATAATAAGCCTGTGAGATAGGTGTTAATTATTTCCATTTTACAAAGGAAACAACTGAAGTTTTAAAAGGTTGGGGAACTTGCACAAGATGATATAATTAGTAAGTGTCAGAACTGAGAATTACACTTTGATTCACTTGATCAGCTACTTTTCTTTTTCCTTCTCTTCTTTTCTCTCTCTTTTTTTTTAATAGCAGGAAGAACATAGATTCAAATGGTAATCACAGACAATTTGTAGATGTCCTGATGACCAAAAAGTTTAACTGTCCTGATGCTTCAAAATTCTAAGGGACGTCCTTTGAATTTCAGGCTTATTTATTTTTCTAACTTGTCCCCTGGAGAGGGGGTGCCAGAGGGCAGGGAGCATGGAGGAGAATTAGAAACAGAATGAATGAGACCAGGGTTGCCACCAGAGAAAGAACCACACTGGGGCCTAAATAATCCACTGGTAGCAGCGGGAGCCCTGGACAATGGTCCTTCCGGCCAGGTTTACGGTTCTAAGGTCCTTTGAGGACATTTGGCCAGAGGGAGCAGAAATTTAAGACTTTCTTGGATTACAGCTACTTTTCACCCAGAGAATAAGAGAATCATCTGCTGTAAAATTACTGTCTTCTCTCACAATGGCAGCTTTCAGAGAAGGAACCTGTTGTCTCCTTCTGAACAGTGTATTTGAAGGCTCTGTGCCTACCCCTTAACAAAAATACCATAGACTTCTTTGCTTTTAAACAACAAATATTCATTTCTCACAGTTCCAGAGGTTGGGAAGTACAACATCAAGGCGCTGGTGAGGACCCTCTTCCTGGCTCATCTATGACCATCTTCTTACCATGTCCTCATGTGGTCAAAGCAAAAGGGAGCTCCCTGGGACCTCTTCTATAAGGGTGCTGATCCCAACCATGAGGGCTCCACCCTTATGACCTCATCAGCTCCCAAAGGCCCCGCCTCTTAATACCATCACATCGGGGGCTAGGATTTCATTAATGAATTTTGGAGGGACACAAATATTCACTCTGTAGCAGCAGCTGTCTTGCAAATACTTGGATTTGGCCTTTGTGGGGTTTTCCTGGGATCCACACAGAGAGGAGCAGTTGCTCGATGCTGTGGGATGGTTGGGCTATATGAGAAAGCTCTCTTTTTGACTTTGGGGTACTTCAGGAAGATGAAAATGAAGTAAGTTTTACAATATAGCCTTTCTGGGGTGCCTGGGGGGGGTCAGTCAGTTAAGCATCCAACTTCAGGCAGATCATGATCTCACAGTTCATGAGTTCAAGCCCCGTGTTGGGCCCAGTGCTAACAGCTCGGAGCCTGGAGCCTGCTTTGGATTCTGTGTCTCCCTCTCAGTCTGCCCCACTTGCATTCTTTCTCTCTCTCAAAAATAAGTAAACATTAAATATACATATATATAGAGAGAGAGAGAGAGACAGAGACAGAGAGAGAGAGAGAAGGAGAGGGAGGCTTTCTGTCCCAAAGGAAAATGGGAACACGCTGACCCAGGTCTGCCCAGCTGACAAATGAGACCTAAAGCTGATGAATATGGAGGCACATGATTGAGGTCATACAGGAGCTACACTAGGGAGCTTCTGAAGGTCCAGGAACCCATGTGATATGAAGGTCACCCCACCTGCTAATCTTAGCTCTGCCGGTAACATCCTGGGTGAGGCACATAGCCACATCTTGGTATTTAGTGAATGTCTCAAGATATATATTATGAATATTCTTGGTAACTGGAATTGGGCAATCCTCCCTGAAAAGGCGGAGCGCATAACCTATCACGCCTGGCCACTGAGCAGTTTCTCTGGGTTCAGATGTCTGTTCTGTCCCCTGAAAAACTACGTGCAGATCGGCTTCCTCCTGTATCCATCAGGGGCAAGAAGGACACAGGTGGAAGTCTCAAGAAGTGCCCTGTCAACCAAGGCACTGACAAGATGAGGGGAACCATCAAGGATGACGAGGAACCCCGGAGCTGTTACCCTGGACCTGAAGGAGCCCAGTGAGAGCAGGAGGCAGAAAGAAGAGCCGACGGCATCCTCCTGGGCAGACAGCAGAGCGGAAGTGGGTTGGGGGCAAGCAGAAGATGACTGCTGACCGTCTTTGGGACCCAGGCAGAGGCCCCAGTGCTTTCCGGGAAATTTCGCACTCATGGAGGTGAAAGGCAAGGACAGGTAAGATGTAACAAAGACAACACACATGGGAAAACCAGGCATTCATGGATCCAGAGGCTGAACGTCTTGCCGGATGTGCTGGAGAAAGAATGTGAGCCCAGCGCTGTGTGGGGAGGTGGGTGGACTTTCCCTGAAGAGAGCACTGAGGTGTCTGTCGTTGACCGTCTCCCTGGGTGCTTCCTGAGTATCCCATTTGAGGAAAGGGGTCAGCATTAGAAATGTGCCAACGCGTCTTCCTTTCTTCATTGTAACACTCTCCCTGGCCTTATGAAAGATGATAGCTGTCTGGGGAGCACAGTGGGTGCCCACGGTGACATATCTTTTGGCAGAAGAAGCACTACAGAAAGCTAGAGGAAGCCCACCCTCTTGATGTTATTGTCATATGACTGCTCATATTTACTGAAAATGTACTACGTGCCAGACGCTGCTCTGAGTGCTTTTCAAGCATGTGCTCATTCCACCCTCACCGAACACCCCTAGGAAGTGGGTATTGTTAGGGACTGAATGGTTGTGTCACCCTAAATTCATAGGCTAAAGCCCTTACCTCCAATGTGCCTTTATTCAGAGATGGGGCCTCTAAGGAAGTAATTAAGGTTAAATGAGCTCATAAGGGTGGGGGGCTCTGATCTGATAGGGTTAGTGTAAGATACCACAGAGTTTGTCCACCCCCACCCCACCCCCCCAGCACTCACACTGAGGAAAGGCCATGAGGGGACACAGCAAAGGGCCGCAGTCTATAAGACCAGGAAGGGAACTCTCACCAGAAACCGAATTTGCTGGCACCTTGGTTATTCCCATTTCCAGAACTGTGAGAAAATGGATGTCTGTGGTTTAAGTCCCCTGGTCTGTAGGGTTTTATTATGGCAGCCGGAGCTGACCTGAGACAGGCACTGTCAGTATTATTCTCACTTTATAGATGAGGAAATTGCAGCATAGGGAAGCTAGGTGGTTTTCTTAAGGTCACCCCATTTGCCTTTGATTTTGGGTCCCTTCACCTCTCAGGGTCCTGCTTCTCTCGTAAGAAGCAAGTAGGTAGAAACAGATCAGGGGCCATAAACTCAAATGTCAACAGGGCTCAGGCAGAGAACAGAAAGAGGGGAAGCTGGCTGAGAGGGGCCGTTACAAACTGAAGAGGGCAGGCCCTTTAGAGAGGCCAGCTGCCTGCCAGCTTCAACAACTTGTTGGCTAAATGGCTGGTGTGCTCGGATCTACAGGTGCTTTGTTCTATTTTTTAGATGTTTATTTGAGAGACAGAGAGGGACAGAGTGCGAGCGGAGAAGGGACAGAGAGAAAGGGAGACCCAGAATCTGAAGCAGGTTCCAGGCTCTGTGCTGCCAGCAGAGAGCCCGATGAAGGGCTCGAACTCATGAACTGTGAGATCATGACCTGAGCCAAAGTCGCATGCTCAACCGACTAAGCCACCCAGGTGCCCCTCAGATCTACGGTTTTTCAAGACAGACTTGGAAATCTGGATCTTCTTTAGGAAATACAATTTCCCCCACATTCCATCATGAAACAGAGTGCAGGCTAATTAAGACATAGCTATGGGCTGTGTTTGGCATACAATGTCCAGTTTGCCCTGCTCTGGACTGGATGATTTTTCTACACACTTTTCACCTCCTCCCTCTTCACTTGGCCATGACTCTCTGCCTTTGGCAATATTCCCTCCCGTGTGCAGACTCTTAGCCCCCTGCTTTTAGGAAAGTGAGTACCACCACGATCCAGAAATGTTTTAAGGCATAGTCAGTGCAAAGAGCACTACATAGACTCGGCTGAGCCATGTGACCCTGGTCCCATTCCCTTTTCTGAAAATTGGCCCCAAAACACCTACATCACAGGAGCTCTGGAAGGATTAAATAAGATTGTGCGTGAGGAGGCAACTGGCCAATCGTGAATTCTTCCGTGGGGCTCAGAGAAGTGCTGAGTGCTTTCCATACATTGTCAGGCGCCTCAATGTTAGGTGTTTGAGCTCCTTACAGATAGGAGTCTGGTGGCTTCAGCGGCTGTAAGGTGCCTGAAGTGGAACTGGCTGAGTTGTGAAAGGCAGCAGAGGGCCTCTGGAGAGCCTTCTGGAGAGCCCAGGAGCATGGCTGGGAGGGACAGGAACCAGAGATTCCGTGCCTGGAAGCCAGGAACAAAACAGCCTCCCCAAACAGCTCTCCGGCGGTTTGGAGGCATAATTAGTAAGAGCGTTTGTACTAATGCTCTGAAAGTTCTACTCAGGCTTAATAGCCGCCTGTAAAAATTCCAGTAGGGCCATTTTTAGTTGGGGAGAGTGAGGGTTAAAAACTCTCCAGACTGCCCAAAATACTCTCCGGGAGGACCCCCCTCCCCCCCCCCCCCCCCCCCACACACACACCAAGAAAGGGGTTTATTTACTGCCCCACTGATTAAGGAACTGTTTATCTACTCTGGATCATCTTCCACCAAAGCCTTTATCAGTGTTTTTTTGTGGGGTTTTTTTTTGTTGGCTACTGGTGTTTGGGTTTTTTGTTTGTTTCGGTTTGTTTTTTTAAATAAATGAGAGCAGATTATGTGTGTTCCAAGGCTGTGACTCAAGATAGTTGTTTGCCTGTGAGCCAGATCCTGGGGAGGAGGGAAGGCAGCCTCCCTTTGCAGAGCTGGGGGGAGTCTCCAATGAGAAGGATACAAAAGAAGGAGTCAGAACTCACTTCCTTTCAGGTCTTCCTGGGGAGCAGCTCAGTGGGGGTGGATGCTCTGGGGAGGGCCTTGGCCAGCAAAAGAATGAGTGGGTTCAAGACAGCGGAGGTGGAGGAAGAAAGAGCAGAAATGAACTGGCCAGGCAAGGGGAGGGGCATTAGAGGCGCTCTAGGGGAGGTGTGCTGGAGACTCCCCAGGAAGCCTGGGGTGTGGTTGTAAAAGAAGGACAGCACAGAGCCGGGAAGGAGGATAAGAGTGAAGCTGTGTTTGGAGCTACACTGAAACTCTGGATCCAATCTAAATCCACTCTGGCCAGAACAAGGGTTTCACAGGTGTGACCGTGGGAGGAGCGTTCCACCACAAGAGCCAGGAGGTCCTAAATGAATTTTTGGTAAAGACGATGGCAATGCGTTTGGAGTAGAGAACAGCAGTCATTGGATTTGGGGCTCAGCTCTGCTGAGAACTGGCTGGGTAATCCTAAGCATACCCCCCCAACCCCCACCTTTCTGAGGTTTGGTTTATAAAATGAGGGGCTGGACTGGATCCCTAGTTCTAAACCTCCCCTGCACATGAGAACCACCTGGGGGTGCTGCAGCCCAGACCAGTGAAATCGGAATCTTTGGGAGTGGGTCCAGGTATCAGTATTCCACAGCCTGGAATACTGCACACAGCCAAGTTTGAGACCCTCAGGGCTAGACGGTCTCTAAAGGTCTCATTCAGCCTTGCCATTCATTAAGTCTTTAAGGAAAGGACAGAAAAGATGATTCTCCTGTGGCAGTCCTCAGGAGAAGCAAGGCTTTGTCTCTTAAGAGTTCCCCTGCCCATAAGATTCCATGATTTGAGACTCCCAAGTGGAGAGGCTCTTGCTGCCCGGTTCTAGCCAGATGTGTTTCTTGCACCCTTCATTCATTCCAGGAGTATTTACTGAGCCCCTACTATGTGCCTGGCTCCGTTCTAGGTGCTGGAGATACAACAGCGAATAGACCCTTTCCTGTTTTCAACTCTTGGGACGGATCTGAAACCACAAAGCTAAAAAGGAGGGTACAGGATGATGCAGGGAGCCAGAAGGGAAGGGAAGTTTGGGAATCGGGTGTTTCACACAGAGTTCTCCAAACTGACTCATTACGACATTGAACTGAGTAACTAAGGTTACTGGGGATCTGTCCTTCTTGCGTTATTCTCATCTTCCTTTCCTCCTTCTTCTTCAACTGTGGGGTCATCAGCCTTTGTGTTTAGCAACTCAGTTCTGGCTCCCAATTCCAACATGTGGCGGGGGGGGGGGGGGGGGGGCAGTGGTGACCAACACCACCAGGCATCTCAGACACCAGCGGGGTGTGCTACAATTTAACTCAGCTCTGATAGTACCTACCTGGAGATAGGGTCAGATCCTGGAGGTTGAAGGCTCAGTCCTACAGACTACCCCTCCCACCCCCACTTTGGATACCAGTTGTAGGTCCAGGTCATGCCCTGTACTTCTGACCAGTTAGTAACTGGCTCTAAATCAGAGGTTCCCATGATGCCCTGCTTGGGTTTGATTAATTTGTTACAGCGGTTCACAACTCAGAGAAACATTTTAGTTACTAGATTACCATTTATTATAAAAGGACATAACTCAGGAACAATCAAATGAAAGAGATGCCTGGGGGAAGGTATGGGGGAGGGGTTTGGAGCTTCCTCACCTTCTCCAAGGACGATGCTCTCCCTGAATCTCCACGGTGTCTGAAACTCTCAGACAGGTTTTGGGGTTTTATGGAGCTTCATTACATAGGTGTGATTGATTAAATCACTGGCCATTGGCTACTGATTCAACCTCAAACCCCGCTTCCCTTCCCAGAGGTAGGTGTGTGTGGGCGGGGGGGGGGGGGGGGGGGGGGCGGGGAGGCCGGTGAAACCAAAAGTTCTAGCCTTCTAATCATGCAGTCTGTTCCCCTGGCAACCAGTCCCCATCCTTCGGTAATTTCCAAAAGTCTCTCATTAACATAACCAAAGACACTTTATCACTCTTATCACAGGAAATTCCAAGGGTTTTAGGACTCCTGTGCCAGAAACAGTGACAGTGACGTAGACCAGATACATATTTCCTATTATAGATCACAGTATCACAGCCAGCAACCCTAGGGGCAGAAATCTTCTGCTCCCCAACCCCAGATTCACACTCCCAAGTATACCTCAGGTCTTTCCGATTCAGCTTAAGCTCCTTACAGCTGGGGACTGGGCCTTGAGTCTTTGGGGAAGCAGATAGCATAGTTTGGAGTGTGTGGGCTATAGACAGACATCCTGGGTTCAGATCGCGGCCCCGCCTCTTGCCAGAGGCTATCACGATGTGATCTGGACAGCATACCTAACAGCTCCCCAGTCGCCCACCTCACATCTGCACCTTCAAAATAGGGATTTATTATAATACTACCTTTCACATTGGTGTGAGGAGTAAATGAGTTAGTGGAGACAAAGCAGTGTCTGGCACCTGATAACCTTCAATAGGTGGTGACTATTACTGACCTAGAGCAGAGGATGTTGTGTGTGCTTGTTCTGATCAGGCTCACGGAGAGACCAGCAAGGTTGTATGCTGTGGCGGCATCTGCTGTCTTTCTCATTTCCCATCAGGGCGGGCCTCTGATACACTGGTCAAGAGAATGCTAGCTGTTGTAACAGGAAAATCCTGAAATCTCAGTGCCTTCCTTCAGTAGGAGTTGATGCTTTGGTCATGGAAAGTCTACTGGCATGGGGGGGGGGGGCGGGGCACCCCGTTCCATGCAATCACGTGGGATGTCAGGGGCTCCGTCACCCTCAAGGAAGCCCAGGGCTTTCACCTCCAAGTGGCACACGCACTGAGAGACTGGAGACCACAAGGAAGCCCTTTGTAGGCCAGGTGGGGAATGATCACTTACCCCCATTCCACTGGCCAGAAATCAGTCACATGCTGCAAAGAGCCTGGAATAGGGGCCAGGAAGAAGTGCGTGAGGGAGCCTCTGGGGCCTGGCCTCCAGGGGTCTTCTTCGCCAGCCAGGTCTGCCCTGATCTCAGGCCGCCTGCACCCCTGGTGGTTATCCCATCTGAGATGAGTCTGGGACCACTGTGTGTGCAGACTCCCTCCTCCTTCTCCTTCCTCTCTGACCTTCTCCAGTTACTTTCCTCCAATTCCTGTTCTCTCTCCAATGACACCTACCCTCTATTGAACTCCTGTCTTTGGAGAGAGGTTCATTGTTTGGCCACTGAGGGCTGTGGTGGAGAGGTGCTCTAGGGATTCAGTGACAACAGATGTTGGGGGAGGGGGGAGTGGGGGGAGAGCTGTGTCAGCAGAGGAACCTTCCAGGGAGGAGAGCTGTGGCCATGTCCACCTGCTTCCTGAAATCAGAGTCTGATCCCAGGCCACTGGGCTCCCAGGGATCTGGGAGAGCTCTTAGCCCCTCCTACTGTCCCCTGAACAGCAGCAGCCCTATCACCTTGGAATTTGTTAGGAATGCAAATTCTCAGCCCTACCTTCGACCTGCTGAATCAGAAAATCAGCTCAGAAAGATTGGTAACCCGCCCAAAGTCATGCAGCTAGTAAGAGGCAGGGCAAAAATGTTCTAACACGTCTTTTACGTGATTCTGGTGCACACACAAGTGTGAGAATACCTCCTGCAAGGAATGGAGCGGCCAGAGGCTACGGGTAGGAAAGTGCTTCACACTGCCACCCAGTGGCTGCACAACAAACAACAGCCCAGCCTCCAGCTTGGAACAAGCTCATGCTGAGGTCACAGCTGTGCTAATACCTAGATTAGGAAGCACGTTTTGGAAAGCACAGGGGAATCCACAGCCATCGCAGGGGACTCACCTGGTGAGTCCCTAGCCTCATGGACAGCTGTTAAGACTTAGCCTAGAGTCCAGCCCGGAGCCCGTCCCAAACTCTTGCTAGAAGGCCAAACCCACCTGCGCTTACATTCCATGGGAACCTGGCACAGCTGGCTGGAGAGAGGCTTCTGTGATCAGACTGATAACCCCATCAGGGGCAGACTCCATCATCCTCATGAGATACCAGAAGAAGCAGAGGTCCTTCTTCTCCAACAGGGCCCAGGACTCCACTGGGACCCTGCCAGCTAGGCCCCTTGTGACCCCAGGGCTCTGCTGGTGTGGCACTCCCTGTCTCTGCCAGGGGCTTGCAGATCTTGGAGGTGAGGGTGGGGAGAGGCTAGAGGGAGAAGAGGAAATGTGAAGACCTCTCAGGATGCGGCCCTCTCCTACCTGTGTGATGGGGAACTGCAGGGACGGGGGTGACATCTGAGCTTAATGAGGAGGAAATGTCCAGAGGCAAAGCCCGCTTGCTCTCTCCCTTGTCCCTTGGCCTCAGACACAGTGGGGGCAGGAGGCTCAGCACTCTGGGGACTGACTCTGATTTTGCATTTTTATGGGAGGACGTGGTAGCTGGGGGGCTCCCAGGGGATGTGCCCAGCTTGCTGGGGAGGCAGACTCTGGGGGAGGAGGAAGCGTACAGGAACCAATGTCTGTAGGGCACCCTGCACTATGTGGGGGATTCATTTAATCCACTCACACAGTAAAACTCAGCTCAGAGAGTTCAGTAACCTGTCCAAAGTCACACAGCCAGTAAGAGGTAAAGCAAACATTTACCCTAAGATCTAACACCAAAGCCTATGTTTGCTGTCCACCACTCTCTGCTGCTCACCCCCCACCACAGAATCCCCCTAGGCTGGCTATCACGCGAGGCAGTTCATGCATCCAGAAACCCGTGGGTTCCAACAGCGATAGGGCCTCTCCTTGCTTAGCTGCCCTGCCCTGTGCTCCCAGGCCCCTCACTGGTAGCTCAGTAGCATCTCTGACAAGGGAGAAAGCTCCAGCCAACTTAGAAACCAGGACACTGGCCTGTGTCCCCAGGTGGGAGGGAGAGCCTCTCCATCCTAGAGCAAGGCTAGGGTCCAGAAGGTGCCCATCTCTGCCCTCAGGGCTCTCCAACCAAGGATACAGAGCAGAGCCTGAGAGGGGGAGGGGAGGGGGGGAGGGGGCAAGTTCACTGCTCCATTTAACCAGAGGAGGGACAGAGGGGGTCCCCAGAGCAGCTTGGCCCCCACAAGCCTCAAGTGTAGGTGAGTCCTGAGCCGAGCCTGGATGGTGGTTCCCAGAAGGCCTGCTCTTCTGAGTCCACCAGGTAAGGCACAGCCGCCTCACGGTATACAGGTCACCCAAACCCAAGGTAGCTTTTTTAAGATCAGTATTCTTCTGCAGACCTGAAACTTCATAACTGTCGCTAAAATCAACACTAGAAAAGCATGATAGGATTTATGTGGGTTTTTTTTTAAGTTTATTTATTTATTTTGAGAGAGAGAGCAAGTGGGGAGGGGCAGAGAGAGAAGAGAGAGAATCCCAAGCAGGCTCCGTGTTGTCAGCACAGAGCCAGACGCGGGGCTCCAACTCAGGAACCGTGAGATCGCGACCTGAGCCAAAATCAGGAGTCAGATGCTTAACCGACTGAGCCACCCTGGCGCCCTGGGATTGACCTTTTAAACTTTATTCAATATACAGTTATTATGGAGGAACCTAACATAGATGAACTCAAATTGTCTCTGCTTCTCTGGCTCAGGTGTATGTGGGTTAGTTCGTTGGACTTTTGACCTTGCCGAAAGATTCCAAACACCCCCAAACCACCAGTGTGGCTTTTACTGTCCTCATCATCATTAGAAGCCCCGATTGTCCACCTCTATATGCCAGGAATGCCTTCCCTAACTTCTGTCATTGACACACATCCTCGCTGTTGGGGCCCAGAGGGTAGAGTTGTCTTAGAAAGGGAGCTTCCCCGAGAGAACGGTGCGGGGGGGGGGGGGTGGGGGGTGGGGTGGCTACCCAAGTCAGGTTGGGTATGGGAGGCCTTCTTTGTTGAGGGTCTCTGTGGAACAATCCAGACAACTGTGTCATAGGTGCTGAGAGGCAGAAGTCCCTTGCCAGAGGCTGCCAGCCACGACCGGCTTAGGGGTTCTGACCTTCCTTTCCAAAAGGAGGCAGCACAGGCTGGGAGAGAGGCCTTCTCTGGGCCATCTGAAGAGCGAGGCCCAAGTGAGTGAGGAGGGAGGCCCTGACTCCATTCTTTCCTAGCTATGCAACTTTTGGCAAGGCTGAGTCTGAGTTTACTCTTCTGCAAAATGGCTGTAATTGGTGAGGCTCCAGAATTTTTTTTATCGGAGGCACTCAGTGGGCCCTAAGGAAGGAGGCGGGGGTGATGGGAAATTGTTCACAAGCACACATACACCATTTTACTTAGACCACAGGCTTGTGGGGGGTGAACTGGGGAATTCAGCATCGCTGAAGCCCCTCCCAGCCACCTTTTGGTGCCACTGTGGTTATAGGAACCAAAGCGGGCCTCCCTCACAGGGTCAGATGAGAGCATATAGATGAACCCCTTTGGGAACTGTTCTCAACAGATGGAACATATTAGTATCCTCTCCTAAAGTAGGACTCTAACCTTTTACTTGGGACGCTGGCCAGCATTGCTTGCTAATGGATTGGTGATGTTGCCCACGGACCCTTCTGCAGAGGCCACCAGTGAGCAGTCTCCCGGCTCTGGATGATGCTTCGATTTCTTATCTGGGGGCTCCTTCCTAACCCAGAGATGTGGTTAGATCTTCCAAGCCCCCAAAGCACTGTTTCAGGAGGAATCTCCCCATGCATCGACAGCCCAGGTAGTCCCCCAAATAGGTGGTAAGAGCATCCAAAGGCAAAGGGTGGCCACTGCCCAATTGCTTCGGGAACATGTCAGATGCTCAAAAACTTCCACAGCACGATCCCAGGTCTGAGGAATCTGTTTCTGGGAGTGGGCTTGAACAGTCTGTGGGGTGTTTCCTTTTGGTTTTTAATCAAAGGCATCCCTGATTACTGTTGTGAAAACTACACTTGAGTTTCGGACACAGGTTATCATGGGATCTGGTCTGCTGTGCAGGACAGACTTCCTACAAACCCCTCAATTTTGGGAGAATCCTTCCCCTTTCTGAAGAGCTCACCTGTCCGTGAGGGTGCTCTAAGGTGACAGGAACATGCAAAACATATCAGCCATGTGTCCTTTTGGAAAGTCAGTCCAGACTGTGCAGGAGGAAACTTGAGATCTGAAGGAGGAATGGGAAAGAGCAGGTTTTCACCGCATTTCGGGCTTTTGCTTCTGGCTCTGTGGGAAAAGACAGAAACATAGGGGCACAGGGGGCTGCTCCTGTGAGACTCAGCTCCAGCACCCTCTCTGACGGCAGCCTTCCCTCCCCCGCTCCCACTTACCTCACCTCTGCCCACAGAGGCCATCCTCACTAATGTACCACAGCACGAGGCACACACCCCCTCTCACACTTTGTCCCTGTTAAATTCCCCACGTCTGTCCTCCCCAGGCTATTCCCCCGGAAGAAAGAGGCTTTCACTCGAAGCCAGGGAGTTTTCCCTGTTGGAAGCGGTGGGTTTCCTGGTTTCCTGCCCAGTTTCTGGGCTCTCCTTCGCTGCCTTTCCTCCAAACCAGGTAAGGGTGTGACTTGCTTTCCTCACTCTATGGCAGTCAGGGGCTGTGGGGATGGGGTATCAGTGCTGTCTTCACCAGGGAAGAAACTGCTTTCCTAGAAGCAGATTCTTCTAGCCCCCTTTCCTCTGCTCCCACCTGTAACCCACCCTGTTTCCTGAAGCTGTCTGTCGGAAGGAAAGGGGAGGGGACAAAGACACAGGATTGACAGGGAGGAGGGACATCTGACACCCTCCAGGAGTCAGCCTGGCCCTCCCTGGGGCTCCGTGTGGGCGGAACTTTGTTTCTCCACCAAAGCAGATGCCTGATGGCTGTGGTCCCCGCAGGCTGGAGATGGGCCAGCCGAGCCACCTGCGTTCCTTCTCCACCGACATCCAGACGCACCTGCTGGGCTCAGAACTGTCCGAGGGTCTGCGAAACCAGATCCCTACCTTGTTCCTCTTCACTGGGGCCACACAAAAGCCTCCCATCCAGACAGTGACAACAAGAGCCAGCTCATGTTTCCAGTCGGGCCAGAGGAAGCATGTCTGGGGCAGCCAAGAAGAGCTTCTGGGGGGAAGGGGTGCCCAGTCCAAGTAGACACTCCTGAAGAGGCCATGTGTGTGCTCAGCCTGCCTGGGGAAGCAAAGCCAGTCAGCAGCTGCTGCCAAGCTGTTCTCAAAGTGTGGTCCTCGGACCCGCAGCGTCACAGGGGGCTGCTGCTGTCTCCTGGGGACTTATCAGGGATATGTATTATTGGGCCCCACCTGAGACCTGCAGAATCAGAACCTCTGGGCTTGGCAGTCAGCACTTTATGTTTTTTTAAGTTTATTTATTTATTTTTGAGAGAGACAGAGACAGCGCAAATGGAGGAGGGGTAGAGAGAGAGGGGAAGGGAGAGAGAGATCCCAAGCAGGCTCCGTGCTGTCAGCATAGAGCCCGACGTGGGGCTCGAACCCAAGAAGCCATGAGACCAAGAGCGGGATGCTTAACCGACTGAGCCACGCAGGCACGCCTTGATAAGCCAGGTGATTCTGAGGACACTCAAGTTGGAGAACCTTTGGCTAAAGTTGGCCATGATAGTAGGTCCTGAGCCCTGGGGTGGGAGGCAGGGCTAAGGGGATTGTGGGTGATGCCAGGGGTTTCCCATCAGAGCTGCCTCATCCATCCATCCTAGAGAGGTGTACAAATATTCTTTTCTAGGTGTGCCAGCAGGTGAAAGAGGTTTGGGAGCCTGCCCGAGAAGCTTGTGACAGGGAGAAGTGCTGAGCAGGATGTTACCTACTGCAGGATGCACAGATAAGTATTTACTCCGACGTGGAGAGCGCGCTTCCCGATTCCCAAGTAACCTGACAATGGAGGCCAACGTTATGTGCAAACCCTTTTGCCCAACATGAGCCCGCCGTGTCGCAGGCAGGCCCTCTGCTTCTCGATTTGGGGTCAGCAGGGACAGGGAATGGAGGGGGCACACAGCTGAGCTGTGGGATGCCTGTGGGAAGAACCAAGCCTGCCATGGTGCCACTGGGACAGCCCTGGGGCAACGTGGCCGGAAGCCACACGGCCGGGGGCCACAGGAGCGGTTCACGTATTCCGCTGAGGAGCGGTCTCTGGCAAAAAAAAACACCACGACCTTCCCCGTTTTACAGAAGTTGTGCCAGACAGTTGAGCTGAGGCAGCACACCTGTCAACCGTCCCAGCTCCGGCTCGCCTCGGAGGTACCGTGGGTTCCCTTCCAGACCAGCACAGAAAAGCGAATCAAATGAATGTTTTGGTTTTCAAGTGCGTATGAAGGTTATGTATACACTGTACTGCGGTCTAGTGTGTAGTAACCTTGTGCCTAAAAAAAGACCTGTCTTAATTAAAAAATACTTTAATGCTTGGGCGCCTGGATGACTCAGTTCAGCATCCAACTCTCGATTTCGGCTCAGGTCATGATCTCACGGTCCATTGTGGGCTCTGTGGTGACAGCGCAGAGCCTGTTTGGGTTCTCTCTGGGTCTCTTTTTCTCTGTCTGTCCCTCCCCTACTGGTGCTCTCTCTCTCTCAAAATAAATTTTAAAAAACTTAAAAAACAACAACAACAACAATCGTGCTAAAAAATGATAACCATCACCTGAGCTTTCAGTGAGTCACAATCTTTTTGCTGGTGGAGGGTGTTGCCTCAATGCTGATGGCAACTGACTGGTCAGGGTGGTGGTTGCTGAAGGCTGGGGCGACTCTGGCAATTTCTTAAAATAAGACAACGGTGGGGTGCCTGGGTGGTTCAGTCGGTTAAGCATCGGATTCTTGGTTTCGGCTCAGGTCATGATCTCAAAGTTCGGGAGTTCAAGCCCCACATCAGGCTCTGTGCTGGCAGCTTGGAGCCTGCCTGGGATTCTCCCTCTCTCTCCCTCTCTCTCTCTCTCCCTGCCCCTACCCCACTCACGCTGTCTCTATCTCTGTCAAAAATAAATAAATAAACATAAAAAAGAAAATAAGACAACAGTGAAGTTTGCCACATTGGTTGACTTTTCCTTTCATGGATGAGTTCCCTGTTAGCACCGATAGCATTTTACCCACAGTCGAACTTCTTTCAAAATGGGAGTCAGGGGGCACCTGGGTGGCTCAGTCGGTTGAGCGTCCGACGTGGGCTCAGGTCATGATCTCACGGTTCGTGAGTTCGAGCCCCGCATCGGGCTCTGTGCTGACAGCTGAGAGCCCGGAGCCTGCCTCGGATTCTGTGTCTCCTCCTCTGTATGCCCCTCCCCCACTCATGCTCTGTCTCTCTGTGTGTCAAAAACAAACATTAAAAAAAATAAAAACAAAAATCAGACTCAGTCTGTGAAACCCTGCTGCCGCTTTACTACCTAAGCTCATGTAATATTCTAAGTCCTCTGTTGTCATTTCGACCTTCCTCACAGCATCTTCACCGTAGATGCCAGCTCAGGAAACCACTTTCTATCCTCATTCTTAAGAAGCAGCTCCTCATCCGCTCAGGTTTTATCATGAGATCGCAGCAGTTCACATGTCATAGTAATGAAAGAGCCTGAAAAGTGTGAGACTTACCAAAAGGTGAGCCAGAGACACGAAGTGAGCAAACGCGATTGGAAACATGGCACCGATGGACTTGCTGGATGCAGGCTTCCCACAGACCTTCAAACCGTAAAAAATGCAACATCTGCAAAGCTCAGTGAAACAAGATATGCCTGTATTTGCCTCGAAAGTGTCACTACACATGTTGGTGGCTAATGCTCATCACTGTCTCTCATGCTATGTACCCCAGACAGCGGGAATGTGAGGACACTTGCTTAGTGTGTGTGTGTGTGTGTGTGTGCGCGTGTGCGTGTGCGTGTGCGTGTGTTTTGGGGCAAGTGACTTCCCCCGGTTTGGAGATTTGGCTAAAATGAACTGGCATCCCCCTATCACCCATCCCCCCAAACACATACACCCATCCTCCCTCATAGCAATCGGGTGAAATTTTGGCAAGGAGTCCAGAACAGTTCATGAAACCACCAGTAGAGGGGGTGCTCCTCCCATTTTGGAGTGGCAGTGGGTCTCCTGGTCGGCAGCCCTGTTTTCAGTGCTCATAAGGAAAAGCCGGATTTACTGTTCGGTCAAAGAGGCACAAGCCCAAAGCAGAATGATTTCAGGGACACAAGGAGGTGCAAGGCCACACATGATCTTCCTGGCCAACTGAGGCCATCTGAGCTTTATCCATTTAGCCTAGACCAATTTAAAATACAAATACAGAGGCATGTGGGTGGCTCAGTCAGTTAAACGTTTGACTCTTTTTTTGTTGTTTTTTAATGTTCAGTTTTTACTTTTGAGAGAGAGGGACAGAGTGCAAGCGGGGGAGGGACAGAGAGAGACAAACACACACAGAATCTGAAACAGGCTCTAGGCTCCAAACTGTCAGTACAGAGCCCAAAGGCTTCTGACTCTTGGTTTTGGCTCAAGTCATGATCTCATGGTTCATGGGATCCAGCTCTGCCTCAGACTTTGCACTGACCAGCTTGGAGCCTGCTTGGGATTCTCTCTCTCTCTCTCTCTCTCTCTCTCTCTGCCCTTCCCCACCACAAAATAAATAAACTTTAAAAAATAAACTAAAATATGAGGCACCTGAGTGGCTCAGTCAGTTAAGCATCTGACTCTTGGTTTCAGCTCAGGTCTTGATCTCAAGGTTTGGTTTGTGGGCTCGAGGGCTGCATTGGGCTCTGTGCTGACAGTGCAGGGCCTGCTTGGGATTCTCTCTCTCCCTGTCTCGCTGCCCCTCCCCTGTTTGTGCACATTCTCTCTCTCAAAATAGATAAACTTGAATTTTTTTAAAGAAGCTGTAAAAAAAACAAAACAAAACCCACAGACATTTAAAAATAATAATAAATAAAATAAAATACGAATATAATCCAGGATTACACTTCAAGCTTTAATATCACAGTGAGATGGAAGGAGCTGGGAGGTTTGGACAAACTAGAAGGTGAGGGTGGGCAGAGAGGCATAAGGGGCATAAAACAATAAAATTCGGGCTTCCCAAGCGTCACAATCCTCTCTCCCTCCTCTGTTCAAAAGAAGAGAAAAGCCTTGCCTGATTCCAAGAGTGAGAGGCATGTTGGTGCCCCCAGGAGGGGATACTGATTCTCTGGGGCTCCCTTTTCATTTGCACGTGTATAGTCCCTGATCAGGAGCTGATTTGTTTTCTTGTCTTACAGCATTTTGAGAGAGGGACACTGTTTTATATTTCCAGCTCCTCTCATAAATCCTGACAAAATTGTGAATGCTCAATAAATGTCAAATAAGTAAATGAATGAATGTCCATGAGTAGAGAAACATGAAGTAAATTGTGGTATATCAACCTTATTGGGATATTATGCAGTTATCTTAAATAATGGTTATTTGCTGTTTTGGTTTGTCTTGTTTTGTTTTAAATAATGGTTATTTGAAAGGTACTAAGAGAATAGATGTTAGAAGTTCTCATCACAGGAAAAAAATGTGTAATTACGTGAGGTGTCGGATGTTAACTAAACTTATTATGGAATCATGTTGCAGTATTTATACATCAATATTTATGGTAATCATTTCACAATATTTATACGTCAAATCATTACATTGTCCACCTTAAACTACTACAATGTTATATGTCAATTATTTTTCAGTAAAACTGAAAAAAATAAAAATAGGAATAAAACAATGGTTATAAAGTCCGTATAACAACATGGAAAATGCCTGTTAAATACGCAAATTGCTTTATACCTACGTGAGATTACGCATGCATGTGAACGAAAAGGGAACAAGGAGAAATTGTTGCATAAAGGTAGTGGACTCGTGGGTAGCTTCTTTCTCAGCTTGTTGCTTAATTTCTTTTGTTGTGGGTTGTGCAGTAACACAGAAACCATTTTTTTCCTTGCCTCCAAGAGCATCTCAGTTTTGTTCTTTGGTGCCCAAGTTCTTTGATTCCCATCCTGTCTGTCCAGATCTCACCATCTCTTCAGAATTAAGTTTTGTTTCATTTTCTTTGCCCAGTGTCCAGTGTCACACCCACATGCACACGGAAGTGGTTAAATACTTTGGATATCAATGATTTTAACGGCAGTTGCTATAAATAATGTCAAGTTCAAACACTCAAACACACGCTCTCCCAAATCAGTCCACTGCCTCTCAAGTGTTATCAGCACTCAGTCCCTGTTTATACAGTTTCTCACAATGAGAGTCACAGTGGATGGGATTTGTTAAGGATCTACTGTGTGCCTTCCACTTAAATTTATTTAAAAAAAAATTTTTTTTTAACGTTTATTTATTTTTGAGACAGAGAGAGACAGAGCATGAACAGGGGAGGGGCAGAGAGAGAGGGAGACACAGAATAGGAAGCAGGCTCCAGGCTCTGAGCCATCAGCCCAGAGCCCGACACGGGGCTCGAACTCACGGACCGTGAGATCATGACCTGAGCTGAAGTCGGAGGCCCAACCGACTGAGCCACCCAGGCGCCCCACCTTCCACTTAAATTTAATCCTCACCTCAAAACCTGCAAGGTAGGAAGTATTATTCTAGTTGGCAAGGGAAGAAACAGAAATTCAGAGTTTAAATTACTTTCCCAAGATCATAGTCATGTTTCTCACCTAAGACCAGGTTCCCAAAGGCCATGTTTTTACCCTACGTACCATGACGGATGCTTTCAGAGGGCCTATGGTGCACTAAAATAATGTACGTAAATAACATAATCTAACCATACAAGGAAACTAAACTGTCTTATGAATAATAGTACTGAGGACTGCATAGGTTTGCAGGCAATGAATCTATGCCCATGTGACATTTCTCCAAGGATGTCTTTTCTAATACTAATCTCCTGATGGTGCATTGGGAGCCTCTGTCCATCCATAGATCCTGCCCTAGACAGAATGATCCAGAGCTTATCTGTCTTAGTTTTGGGTCAAGACTATGTTTTGAAGGATTCAGGCTTTTTGCTGAAAAGGAAATAACTCTCACTCTTATTTCAACTTAGTTTTTGTGCATCGTGAGGCTTTATGAAAGCTTAATCTGTCAGTTAATCTCAGGGATTAGGAGCCATTTCAGTCCCCGGAAGAACCAGACATTTCCCAGAGAAAGAGAGGTGCTCAAGCAGCATTTATCAATCAGGACCCAGAGGCTCCAACCAGAAATCAAGTTCCTTTTTAATTTTTTTTTTTTTAGTTGAGAGAAAGTGTGTGCGCACATAAGCAGAGGAGGGGCAGAGGGAGAGAGAGAAAATCTTAAGCAGGCTCCACACTCAGCACAGAGCCTGACTTGGGGCTCGATCCCACCACCCTGAGATCATGACCAGAGCCAAAATCAAGAGTCTGACGCTCAACCGAGCCACCCAGGCGCCCCAGCAGTCCAGTTTCTACCAGCTTCTAACAGTTTGTTCTCTTTACAATGACCATTTCATCATGGGCTTAAAATAACAAATGAAAGGGAAAATGCAAATGAATACTTAAAACAATATCAGGCATTTGTCTAAGTGGAAAATGAAGCTCACACACCTTATCTTAATGATTCCCGCTCCCCTATGCCCCCCACCCCCCATATCGTTCTCCTCCTTTATCAAAGGAGGGCCTCCAGACCACGTCTCCTCCTCCCTTCCATTCAAACCTGCTCAAGGACATCTCTAGACCTTAGTACAGATTTAAGAAAAGATAGCCCCTCTTGGTGGTCAGTGTGCTCTGAAACCTTACCTCTCTTTGGGGACACAAAGGTATTTTATCTCCTGTGAGATGTCAGAAAGGCATTTTCCAGGCACAGGATCCTATCAAGAACCCTGAAGTCACTTCGGGGCAGATTGTCACCTACACAGATGCCTGTCTCCCCTTGCAGAGAGGGAGGGGCAGCGTGGTATAGGCAGGTGTCTTGGTCCTGAAAGCTGACTGGGCAGGTGGGTCACAGGAGAAACTACTGACTTCAGAATGTGTTACTTGTCTATACATCTTTGCCTGCTGTGGAAAATAAGAATGGTATCTTTTTTTTTCCTGGATGAAAGTTTTTTCCACTGACAATCTAAATGTCATTCTAGTGATTCTCAATGGGAACTGAGAAAGGTCTTAGATTTTAAAGGCCCTGTTTACTAGAGGGTAATGGTAACAGATACAATGCTATGTACTCGTTATATTTCATGTCTCGCCTTAACATTTAGCTATTTATAAAACCAAATAAAACTGGAAACTTCATCTTGAAATCCCGCACTAATTATAATTAAAGTAGTACGAAAAGAGGTATAGGTAACATTTTTTATGGCTTCCAGTTTATTCTCTTCTCTTTGGCTGCCCAGTTTTTACCTTTCTTTCCCACAAGCTCCTTTCTGTCTCCAATGACTCTTCCTCCATCTGTCTCATTAGAGGCCTTTGATCTTTGACCTTGTTCTTCTGTCCACTCTCCCTAGTTTCTCACACTGTCAATCATCGACTGCGTTGATGACAGCCAAGCTCTTTTCTAGAAAAGTGGTTCTCAAAGTGTGGTTGGCAGAACCTTAGGAGTCCCCAAGACCCTTTTCAGGGAATCCATGTCAAACTCTTTAATAATACCGTAAAGAAGTGATTTGCCTTTTTCACTACTTTAACATCAGGAAAACCTACATCTGCCAAAACAAATTTTAGGAAACTCACATGAGCTTGACTGCTTCCCAACACTTGAAAGCCTTTCTGATGAGATCAGAGGTATTAACGAATGTGACTTATCTGGCATCATATAATGAAATATATCAATCTTTTGAAGAGATGCGTTTCCAAATGCCAGTGCATAATGTCACAAAACCACGCACCGTTAAAGATCTGTTGAAAGTACAAGACAGACCATTGGATGTTAATGTTAACAAAATAGGAAAAGTTTATTGATATGGCTTCAGATTTCACATAGCAACTAACCTTTAAGATAGTACCAGTTCCAACTTGCCACAGTGTCCAGAATACCTACAATTACCTGAAAAGACTGTTAAAATACTTGTCCTTTTCCAACTGCACATGTGCACAAGGTTTTTTCTTCAAACACGTCAAAGTAGCGTATCTCTACAGATTGAAGGTAGGATCAGGTATGAGAATCCAGCAGTCTTCTATGAAGCCAGACATTGAAGGCTTTTGTAGTCTTTAGAGATTGAAAAGTATCACTGTTCTCACTATATTTGTTTTGGAAAATAGTTATTTGTCATAAAAATGTAATTTATGTGGTGATGTAATGAAGTTATTTTTAAATGAATAAAATAGTTTTAATTTCTAGTATGATAAATATTGACAGCTATAACTCAGAAAAACAAAAGTTCTTTGGGGTTCCTCAATGATTTTTTTTTCTGATGTTTATTTATTTAAAAAAATTTTTTTTTTCAACGTTTTTTATTTATTTTTGGACAGAGAGAGACAGAGCATGAACGGGGGAGGGGCAGAGAGAGAGGGAGACACAGAATCGGAAACAGGCTCCAGGCTCCGAGCCATCGGCCCAGAGCCTGACGCGGGGCTCGAACTCACGGACCGCGAGATCGTGACCTGGCTGAAGTCGGACGCTTAACCGACTGTGCCACCCAGGCGCCCCGATGTTTATTTATTTTTGAAGGAGAGCTAGAGCATGCGTGGGGGAGGGACAGAGAGAGGGAGATACAGAAGAATCTGAAGCAGGCTCCAGGCTCCGAGCTGTCAGCACAGAGCCTGATGCAGGGCTCGAACCCATGAACTGTGAGATCATGACCTGAGCCAAAGTCGGGCACTTAACTGACTGAGCAACCCAGGCGCCTGAGGTTGCTCAATGATTCTTAAATGTAAAAGTTTTCTGGGACCAAAACCTTTGGAAGTCACTGCCGTAGGCTAATCTTTATCCAGCCTCCATTCTCAGTCTCACCATTTCCTTAATCCTTGCCAACCAGTTTATTAGTCCTCCAGGACTAGCTTCAGGAGGATGTGGAAGGGGCAGCCCCCTGCCAGGTCATTCTCCTCCTCCCTAAGTGTCTTCTCTATGCTCTCTCCCCAGAACCTCAATTTTTCTCAGTGGTATTCTTTTTTTTTTTTTTTAAGTTTATTTATTTTGAGAGAGCGAGCAAGGGAGGGGCAGAGAGAGAGGAGAGGGGGAGAGTCCCAAGCAGGCTCCACATTGTCAGTGCAGAGCCCGACAAGGGGCTTGAACCCATGAACAATGAGATCTTGACCTGAGCTGAAGTCAAGAATCAGACGCTTAACTGACTGAGCCACCCAGGCACTCCTCATTGGTATTCTTTTGATGTAAATCACTTGAACTTTTCTCTTCAAATCCAAATACTTTTAAGTGGTAATATGTTGCTAGTTACCAATCATTAATGCATAAAAATAGTAGCCAAAACGTTTGAGTGTTGGCTATGTCAAGATTTCAGCTAAATGTTTTTTCATGTATTATCTCACTGAATCTTATGAAGAATGCACGTCCATCATATCTATTTTTTAATGAAGAAAATTAGAGTTTGGTTTTATTATGTTAATCAGCAAGGTCTTGAGAAAAAATTAACACCTGCTATAGATATAAGGTACCACACAGGCACATGGTCCCAGGAGAAACAGGTAAAGTCTGAAGCTTAGGTGTAGTGTCCCAGATGGCTCCTTGTAGGCACCTATCTGCCCAAGGAGGGGTCAGGCACCAAAAAGCAAGGGGAGGAGATTAATCCCTCACTGCTGTGTTGCTTGAGCACTGACCCTGGTGAACTTGGTCTCCTTGTTGTGCTCCACAAAACACTTGCTCCCTCCTTGGCTCATTCTGAAATCTTACAGTCCCTTTCCACTCCCCATGTGTACCTAAGTATCAGAACTTAGGGGTGCCTGGGCGGCTCAGTCGGTTAAGTGTCTGACTTCGGCTCAGGTCATGATCTCAAGGTTCATGGGTTCGAGGCCTGCCTTGGGCTCTGTGCTGACAGTGAGGAACCTGCTTCACATTCTGTCTCCTTCTCTCTGCCCCACCCATCTCCCACCTGGCTCACACTCTCTCTCAAAAAATAAATTAACAGCTTAAAATTTTTTTCAAAAAGCCATACAAAATTAACATTAAAAAAATAAATTTATTTCAGGTCTGAAACACTGAAGAACAAGCATACAGACAAATAGTACAAAAAGCAAAATTTCAAACATGAAAGATGACTTCATACAGACAGGAATTCTTCTGGCATATTCTGAGTTTACATATAAACAATATTTTAAAGACATTTCTCCAACATTCACAAAAGGCAAAAGCTAGTATTTTTCTTTTCTGCATAATTTATAAATGCAACAGCTTTTGAAAGCATCCAATTTCTTTCTAAAATTATTTTGTTAAAATTTACAGAAGTGATGGTTACCCGACTCTATTTTCCAAAGATCAGACATAGAATTATATGACATTTCTTGTTTCACAAATTACAGGCAACTTTAACTCAAAATACAGAAAAATTATCAATTCATTTTGCGTTTTGTCACATCCTATTTCATCCTTTTTCTAATCAACAAAGAAAGATACACATGACATATACGCATATGCTTTTCGGAAATAAAGTATTCCAACCTTGATCTGTAATTTTTTTTCAAAAGCTAGGGAACTCAACAAGTACATGATTGTTTAAAACAACACTGATAGTTCAAAGATAAAAATAATTATTTAGGAGGGATCTTAGGATATCTTTTTGGTCATAAAACCTATAATGTGAATATCTAAGGAAGTTAATGATTCAGCATATTCTGCCTGAGCTATCACCCACTGAATAAAAAAGCTAAAAAAAAAAAAAAAAAAAAAAAAAAAAAAGATTTTAAATCCCCCAGATGCACAAAGTAACAATCACAGCTGTTAATCCAATTCTCTAGGGGATTTTTCTCTAGCTAGATTTAAGTTCCCCCGGTACCTGATTTGGTCTACCCCATGATGAACGGCATTGAAGATGCAAAAAAGGTCTTTGAGATCAAAGTGAATAATACATTCATTATATGGATAAGGAAAACGCTGCCCAGAGAGTGACAGGGACACAGAGCCAGGTCTGTGACCCAGACAGTCAGAGACCCAGAGCTTCTGATTCCCAGCTAAGTTCTTCTGGTGACACATTCTCCAGGAAAGATTCTACATCATTTACTGTCATTTGATTACAGAGAATGTTATAATATCAACATAAAGCAATGCATATAATCTGCCCAAATCAGAATTGCTAATTTACTTCAAGGGCACACCTGATTGGCTTTTTGTTGTTGTTGTTTATGTGGACATAATGTAAATATTATGGCTGTTTAGATGTTAGTATTCTAAAGATATTCCCTATGAGCTTAGAGAGTCAGGTCGTGAACAACATGTAAATTCTCATTGTAAACAAAACGCAGTGGTAGGCACTGTAGAAGCACATTTGGTCCTATTCTCCTTACCCTGAGCATGTGAAAGAGCAGACTTTTGGAACAGTATGTACAGTCGGGTGAAGAAAGGATACACTCCCACAATACACTGCAGGAGCACATACCTGGGCACAGTATTCCTCAAAGGAGAATGGTCATACAGATGTTAGTAGAGAATTAAAGCATCTTAAGAGGTCTTCACTAAATGAGAACTCCTAGGCTAAGTCACCATAGATTTCTTTGCAATACTGAAGCACAAGTATTAGGGATGATACAAGAAAACATGAAACACATAGGATGACATTTTCTTACTACAAAGTTAAATATACAGGCATACCTCATTTTATTGTGCTTTGATTTACTGCACTTCACAGATATTGTGGGTTTGTTTGTTTTTTCCAACAACTTGAAGGTTTGGGGCAACCCTGAATCGAGCAAGTATATTGGTGCCAATTTTCCAAGCATTTGCTCATTTTGTGTCTGTGTCACATTTTGTAATTCATGCAATATTTCAACCTTTTTCATTATTATTATATTTGTTGTGGTGACCAATGGTGGTGATTATGACTTACTGAAAGCTCAGCTGATGGTTAGCATTTTTTAGCAATAAGTCTTTTTTCACTGAAGGTATGTCCATTGTTCCTTCAGTCTATTGCACACTTACTAGACTACAGAACAGTGTAAACATGACTTTATGTGTATTGGGAAACCAAAGAATTCATTTGAGTCACTTTACTGTGATATTTGCTTTACTCTGAGTGGTATGGAGCTGAAGTGACAATATCTCCAATCTTGCCCGTGTTGAAAAAAGAGTAAGCAAGGCAGTGGGTACAAAATTACTGTCAAGTTGAAGTGAGAAAATAGTATTAGCATTTATAGCATGGTAGGAAGGCAGTGCAGAGAACTCAAGATAATGAGTCCGTCTGGGCCCCTTAGCTTCATTAGAATTCAAGTCTAAGACCAAAGTCATGGGTTCAACCTGTTCCCATGATAGTTTTGATGGCCACTGACAGTACACGTTACAAAGCACTGTTTAACAAGAATATAAGAAATGGGAAAAATCTTAGAGGTTCCGTGCAGGTGTCATCCCAGTGCTGTCCTTTGATGGGCCAGGAGTGTCGTGTTGGTGTAATGTACTCCTACTGAGGGTCACTGGACAGTAGATCAGAAAAATGGAAAGGAGCCAATTAGGAATATATTGGTCACTTGGTTCTAAATTGCATGAAGTCCATGTGATTTACGGGGATTAGGCCTCCACATTATCATTTCAGAAAGCCTTCCAACCTTCCATTTTCTACAAAGAAACAAAACGAAACAAAACACAACAAAACCACTTTTGGAAAATACACATCAAGAAGCTTACTTTCAGGTTGACAAGAGAGGACTATGAATGGAAGGCTCAGTTGATAAATGGTAGTGTTAATATGAGATGAGCCAAAGTCTGCTAAGCAAAATATTGCTTAAGGTTACAATTAAGCAAGATAATAATTATGGGTCACGTAATAATTTTCAAGTAAGTATCCATATCGCATAACGTTTAAACCAAGCCTTACTGCTCAAGTATCGCATGATGTTAACTTTTTCTTTCACCTCAAATTGCCGATTCTGACTGCTTGGACATCACAATAGTTTTTGATTCTTGGTCTGTGGGACTATCTTCAACTGTATCTTCAACTGGTACCTGCAGAAACAATCAGGAAATAAAAACAACTTACAGCATCTGGCATCTGCCATTATGACAGATCAATGATTGGCTCAGGAATACAAAATAGCTGACTAGACAGACAGGTTTCACACATTTCTTAATAGTTTAGTCATAAAAATATTCATTACTTACAGCTTTAATATCACCATTTGCAATTCCTATATTTATATTGTGTCTTCTGAGATCAGACTTGATTAATGCTGAAACAGAAAAACCCCAAAGAGGTGATGTTACCAAAGAGCATATATAGATATGCTTTTCTCTAAGCGGCACAAAGTCTTTTTTGATATTGCCAAATTTAGCACACTGTAGTACCATAATATCCAATAGCATCCTTGTAGCATGAAATAATACCAGGGCCTCTCTAAGCCATTAACTTAATTAGCAAATCATTCATTAATGAATAAATACAGGATGCTAGGAACCAAAGATGAAAAGCACAATTCTTTCCATAGAGCACTCGCCCATCTAGGGAAATATTACCATGCAAACAATTATAACACTGTAGGATAACTACAATAGTGCAGATATGTACAAGGTACAGTGGGAACATGGGAGAAAAAAAGCCCATGTCAGTCCAGAGAAAAATCAGGGAAGGCTTGCCAGAGAACACATATTTGCATTGAAACTTGAAAAATGAGTAGGAACTTGTCAAGCAGATAAGAAGAGACAGGAAGGCATTCTAGGCAGGCAGCAAACAGGATATGCAAAGAATGTGAGACAGGAATAGAACAGCCAAGAATTTGGCACCAGAGGGAGTTTGGGACCATTGGAGCATCAAGGACAAGGGGGAGGAGGCAGGAAGTGTGGTTTGCTTGGTAGGTATCCGTACACTGTATAAGAGTTTACGCTGCCGTCTGAGTAGGGAAAAGGACTGCAGAGAGAAATTAACAGAGTGAGGTAACAGGAGAAGCCAGCGTGGGTGTGGAAACACTGTGGACATTAAGCCTTGCTTCTAAATCCACTTTTATGCTCATGCACCCGGACAAACTACGGATTAGAGTCCTTTTCCATGCTCCTTCTCTCAAAGTTGGGCACCGCCGTCGTTCCTGCCCATGTCTATTCCGATGACACCTGAGAAGTGTAAGAACTGACTAACCATCCCTTGTGCCGTTTCCACCACCACTCATTCTGGTAACAGCTGACGTGACTGGGCACGTCCGGAGTGCCAGACACCATGCTAGGAGCTTTTCATGAACCTGAACTTCAGTTAATCCTCATAGCAACCCTCCATGGCAGGCTTTTTAATACCCTATTACGTGAATGAGAAAAGGAGGGTATGAGAGTTTAAGCAATTTGTCTAAAGTCACACAGCGAGTGAGCAGCAGAGTCAGAACTCGGGTCCAGGTCTGCCGATTCCAGATCTTTCCCGACTCTTCACACGCTGGCTTTGGTTTTTATGCATAGTAATGGTATTGAAGTTAAAATCTGAAAAATTAATTAATAGATTCATATCCTTGGGAAAAAATACGTAGTAATCCCGCTTTTTATTTCCTTTCTCCCTTTGAGTTCTGGAAGCCACTGAGAATCAATATACGTGAAAAATATAAAGACGATATGACACAAGTACTTTTGTCAGGAAAATACCCTCATTTACCTGTTAAAATGATGCCTACAAACATCCAAACACAGAGGAAAATGTTTCCTGCTTTAGGACTATAGTCTGTTGTGAGTTTTCCTTGAGCCAATGTGAACAGAATTCCAAATATCTAAAATAAAATAAGAGGAAATAATTGTTGTTGAATTTGCTTCTTTGAAATAAGTGTAATGTTTTCCTGAGAACTTTTAACTATTTTATTCATATGATTTGGAAAGGCAGAAAGTTTAAACTTCTTATTCACTAGAATACCCAGTAAACTGGGGCGCCTGGGTGGCTCAGTTGGTTGGGCGACCAACTTTGGCTCAGGTCATGATCTCGCAGTTCATGAGTTTGAGCCCTGCATCGGGTTCTGTGCTGACAGCTCGGAGCCTGGAGCCTGCTTTGGATTCTGCGTCTCTGTTTCTCTCTGCCCCTCCCCCACTATGCTCTGTCTCTCTCCCTCTCTCTCTCTCTCTCTCTCTCTCTCTCTCAAAAATAAATAAACATTAAAAAAAAAAAATTTAGAATAGTCTGTAAACTACTCATCTCAGATTTAAGAGAGGTCACGGGTTTACCTGTGCGGCAGCATTAAGAAGACCAGATGAGGTGCCTTCAGATTCAGGGTAAGTGATTTCAACAGCAAATTCAAAACCCAATGGGAGGTAACCAGTCATGAAGAAACTACGAAAATAAATCCAGAATTACAGAAACAATTAACTGAAGGACAATAGCATACACTGGGGCAATCATTCTACTTCTCAGCCCTATTCTAGTGATCAAATAACTAAAGATTTTGAACTTGATGTATGAAAGCAAGCCCCTATTATTATTCACCAATCAGTCCAAGGACAGAAGAACTGAAAAGCAAAGCAGCTCCTAAGTTTTCCTTTTTCTGAAAAAAAATTACCTCTGATTCGCTAAGTCAGTTGTTTTTCTAACTAAATAATGTTACCTGGACTAAGTAAGCCTTATCATTTTTCACCTGTCATATATACCAAAAAACATTTTCAAACTTTTTGTATTCTAAAGAATCACAAATTTATATGCACAGCACAGATTCTTTAAAGTTTAAAATATTTTTAAGGACATTTGGATGAACTAAAAATTTAAAACCATAGTAGCAATATTTCACAATTATAACAGCATGCTATCATTCCCCCTAAACACATTTGATGCTTACCCAAGCACCCCTCCAGTAACAAACACAACGATACTGTATCCAAGGTCCAATGTGAAAGTAAATATAACCATTCCAAGAAAAGATAAAATGTAAACTATCAGAGTAGTCTGTCTAAAACAAAAAACAAAATTGTTAGTATTTTGTCTGATTTTCCTAGGCATATAAAAATCATGTTACTAACCATTGCTCCGTCCATACAGTAATAAATTCCTTGGTTTTCAAAATCAGGTTTCCCTTATATGGAAAAATGTTTTCACCAAAGCATTGACTTTATTTACTTTTATTTTTTTATAATTTATTTTTTAATTTACATCCAAGTTAGTTAGCATATAGTGCAACAATGATTTCAGGAGTAGATTCCTTAATGCCCCTTACCCATTTAGTCCACCCCACCTCCCACAACCCCTCCAGCAACCCCCTGTTTGTTCTCTATATTTAAGAGTCTCTTATGTTTTATCCCCCTCCCTGTTTTTATATTATTTTTGCTTCCCTTCCCTTATGCTCATCTGTTTTGTATCTTAAAGTCCTCATATGAGTGCAGTCATACGATATTTGTCTTTCTCTGACTGATTAATTTCGCTTAGCATAATATCCTCTAGTTCCATGCACATAGTTGCAAATGGCAAGATTTCATCCTTTTTGATTGCCGAGTAATACTCCATTGCCGAGTAATACTCCATGGACCCTTGGGCTCTTTCCATACTTTGGCTATTGTTGATAGCACAAAGCATTGACTTTAAATTTTTTTTTTTAATGTTTATTTATTTTTGAGACAGAGAGAGACAGAGCATGAACAGGGGAGGGGCAGAGAGAGAGGGAGACACAGAACTGGAAGCAGGCTCCAGGCTCTGAGCTGTCAGCACAGAGCCCGACGCGGGGCTCGAACTCACGGACCGTGAGATCATGACCTGAGCCGAAGTCGACGCTTAACCGACCGAGCCACCCAGGCGCCCCAAAGCATTGACTTTAAAGCTCACGTTTATAAAGCTTACATTTAAGATTCAACAGCAGCAATCAACAAAACTCACACCACATCCAGTGTTCAGACAGGAAGGAATATTCATATGGATAAAATAATTTTTGTGCCACCAAATGGGATAGTTCTGTAGCTGTATCTCAAGATTCAGTTCAAATTTTACCTCTTCCAAAACACCTTTCCTAACCACTGCAGCCTACAAAGTTGTCTCTTCTTCCAAGTTCCCTTATCATTTTAGTAGCTACATAACTGTCACATGACAGACACCTATTGGACTTATGACATTGATTTTAGTCTGTTATATTATTATTTTTTCATATATGCATGCCTTATTTTCTTTCCCCTTTTAGACTACAAGTGTCTTAAAGACAGGGATCATATATTGCTTGTCATAATTCCTAGACGAATTATGCCCACAACAGAAGTTTGGTGAATGAATGGCGGTTACTCTGAGAACAAAATCAAGGCCAAAAAGAACATATTCCTATGCGTAGCAAGTTTTCTAATTGTAAAGTGGGCCAAAGACTATAAATAAATTTAACTCTTTACATACGTTCCCTTCATCTACAGATTGAATGGGTTTCACTGTAAGCTAACATTTCATAATAATGAAGCCACAGCAAGTACTATCTTGAATTATGGGAAAACCATCTTGGAGAATTTCAACACTGGAGGTCTTTGGAAGGGCTTACATAATGGTATCAAACAGATCTTGGGCCTTGAAAGGTACAGAAGATATATAGGTGACCGTTCCATATTTCATTCATTCATTTTATTTCCTTCTATTCATTTATGCACAGTTACATTCATCCATTTCTCCCAAGCATATGGGGAGTTTCTGCCTGTTAAAAAGTGTAGCTACTGTTGGCCTAGGGGCCCAAGATGGAAGGCTAGGAAGACCCTGAACTCATGTCCTCCCGCAGACACGTAGAATCCATGCATAGAGCAATTCCTCCTGAAGACCTTAGGGCTGATTGAACAGTTTCTGCATGATAGAACATAGAGGGACCATGTAGAGAACAGCAAGAGAGACAGAGGCAGGGTAACAATGGGAACCCCACTGCAGACCCTATGATTTGCAGTAGGAGAGATATCACAGAACTGTCCCTCATGCAGATTCGTCTGGCCTGGGGCACAGCAAAATAAAAAAACAAAACAGTGGTTTAAAGGGCAACTTTTACTACTAGAACATCTACCGAACAATGGGGAAACTGCTGGAACTCACTTTGGGTTTGGAGATGCCAGTGAGCACCACTGTTTACATTCCTCCTCCCCCTGGAGAGCACAGATGGGAACAGAGTCCAGGCCCCTAGCAATCTGTCCTGCAAGGGGAACCCTCCCAGACTGTATCTGCTCCAACTCTACTTGTCCCACCAGGCTGGCCTTTGGCACGGAGCACCCCAGGATCTTTGGCCTGGACCAAATGCAGCTCCAGCTAATCAGCCAAAGCAGCCAGGCACACAAATTCTACACAGGGGATGTTATTACATAAGTCCACTCCTTCAAGACCAGGAGAGGTAGCTGTTCCACCTAACTCACAGAAACAAACACAGAAGGTCAGACAAAAGAAGGGAGAGGAATATGTCTCAAAGAAAAGCATAAAAGAGAAATCTCAGAAAAAGAACTAAACAAGACAGGGATAAGTAAGTAATGTACCTGACAGAGTTCAAAGTAATGGTCAGACAGATACTCACAGGACTTGAGAGAGGAGTGGACAAACTCACTGAGAACTTCAAAAAAGAGACACAAAATATAAAAAAGAAGCAACCAGAGGTGAAGAATATAATGACCGAAATGAAAAACAAACCATAGGGAATCAATAAGCAGATTAGAGAATGCAGAAGAATGAATCAGCGATCTGGAAGATACTCAAGCTGAACAACAAAAAAGAAAAAAGAATTCTTAAAAATAAGGAAGTTAAGGACCTCTGGGACAACATCAAGCATACTAACATTTGCATTAGAGAGGTCCCAGAAAAAGAAAAGAGCAGAAAACGTATTTGAAGAAATAATAGCTGAAAACTTCCACAACCTGGAGAACAAAAACAGACATCCAATTCCAGGAAACAAAGAGAGCCTCAAAGAAGATGAACCCAAGGAGGACCACACCAAGGCACATAATAATTAAAACGTCAACAAGTTAAAGAATCTTAAAGGCAGCAACAGAAAAGTAAATACTTATGTACGTGGGGAGCTCCATAAGGCTATCAGCTGATTTCTCAGCAAAAACTTTGCAGGGCAGAAGGGAGTAGCAGGATATATTCAAAATGCTGAAAGGAAAAAACCCACAATGAAGAATACTCTACCGGGCAAGATTATCATTCAGAATTCAAGGAGAGATAAAGAGTTTCCAAGACAAATAAGTTAAAGGAGTTCATCACCACTACACCGGCCTTACAAGAAATGTTAAAGGGACTAATGAAGCCCAACACAGGGCTCGAAGCAATAAACTGTGAGATCATGACCTGAGCCAAAATCAAGAGTCAGGTGCTTAACCAACTGAGCCACCCAGGAGCCTCTAAAAGGACTACTGTAAGCAGAAAAAAAAAAAAAGGCCATAAATAGAAGTAAGAGAACTATGAAAGGAAAAAATTTCATTAGCAAAGGCAAACATATAGTAAAGGAAGTAGATCAATCACTTATAAAGCTACTATAAAGATTAAAAGACAAAAGTAGCAAAATCAATTATATCTACAAAAATTAGCTGAGGGATAAAAATTAAAAGATGCAAATATAACATCATATACCTAAAAAGTGGAGGGGGGAGTAAAAAAATAGTGCTTTCAAAATGCATTTCAACTTAAGCAACCATCAACTTCAAACAGGCTGCTATATACATGGGATGTTATATATGAATCTCATGGTAACAACACACCCAAAACCTATAATAGAGACACAAAAAATAAAGAGAAAGAAATCCAAGCATAACACTAAAGAAAGTCATCAAATCACAAAGGAAGAGAGCAAGAAAGGAACAGAGAAGAACTACAAAAACAATCATAAAACAATTAAAATGGCAGTAAGTATATATGCATCAATAATTACTTTAAATATTTTTTTTGGGGGGGTGGCACCTGGGTGGCTCAGTCGGTTAAGCATCTGACTTCAGCACAGGTTGTGATCTCACAGCTTGTGAGGTCAAGCTCTGCACTGGGCTCTGTGCTGACAGCTCAGAGCCTGGAGCCTGCCTCAGATTCTGTTTCCTCTTCTCTCTCTGCCCCTCCCCTGCTTGTGCTCTGTCTCTCTCAAAAAATAAATAAACATTTTAAAAAAAGGTCTAAAAATATCTTTTTTTTTAAATGTTTTATTTTATTCTTGAGAGCCAGAGATGGAACATGAGTGGGGAAGGGGCAGAGAGAGACAGAGAGACACAGAATCTGAAATAGGCTCCAGGCTCTGAGCTGTCAGCACAGAGCCCAACATGGGGCTCAAACCCACAAACTGTGAGATCACAACCTGAGCTGAAGCTGAACACTTAACTGACTGAGCCCCCTAGGCACCCTGCATCAATAATTACTTTAAATGTAAATAGACTAACTGCTCCAATCAAAAGACATAAGGTGACAGAATGGGTGAAAACAACAAGACCCATCTATATGCTGCCACCAAGAGATTCATTTGGGATGGAAAAAGACATTTCATGCAAGTGGGAGCAAAAAAAAAATGCTGGGGTAGCAATATTTAGGTTAGGCAAAATACTTTACTTAAAAAAAATTTTTTTTAACCTTTATTGTTTTTTGTGTGTGTTTTTTTTTGTTTTTGTTTTTGTTTTTAACGTTTATTTATTTTTGACACAGAGAGAGACAGAGCATGAACGGGGGCGGGGCAGAGAGAGAGGGAGACACAGAATGGGAAGCAGGCTCCAGGCTCTGAGCCATCAGCCCAGAGCCCGACGCAGGGCTCGAACTCACAGACCGCGAGATCGTGACCTGAGCTGAAGTCGGATGCTTAACTGACTGAGCCACCCAGGCACCCCTAACATTTATTGTTGAGAGAGAGAGAGAGACAGAGCATGAGTGAGGGAAGAGCAGAGAGAGAAGAAGACACAGAATCTGAAGCAGGCTCCAGGCTCTGAGCTGTCAGCACAGAGCCTGATGCAGGGATTGGATTCGCAAACCGTGAGATCATGACCTGAGCCAAAGTCGGATGCTTAACTGACTGAGCCACCCAGGCGACCCTAGACAAAATACTTCAAAACAAAGATTATAAAAGGAGACAAACAAGGGCATTGCATAATGATAAAGGAATCAATCCAACAAAAAGGTATAATAATTGTAAATAACTATGCACTCAACATAGAAGTCCTAATTATATAAAGCAAATATTAACAAACATAAAGGGAGAAATTGAGTAATACAGCAACAGTAGGGGACTTTAACACGCCCCCCCCCCCCATACTTACATTAATGGATAAATCACTCAAACAGAAAATAAGTAAACAGTGGCTTTGAACGATCCATTAAAACCAGATAAACTGAACATACATACAAAGCATGCCATCTAAAAACAGTAGAATACAGGGGCGCCTGGGTGGCGCAGTCGGTTAAGCGTCCGACTTCAGCCAGGTCACGATCTCGCGGTCCGTGAGTTTGAGCCCCGCGTCGGGCTCTGGGCCGATGGCTCGGAGCCTGGAGCCTGTTTCCGATTCTGTGTCTCCCTCTCTCTCTGCCCCTCCCCCGTTCATGCTCTGTCTCTCTCTGTCCCAAAAATAAAAAAAAACGTTGAAAAAAAAAATTTAAAAACAGTAGAATACACATTCTTTTCAAGTGCACATGGAAAATTCTCTAAGATATATCACATGTTAGGCCACGAAACAAGTCTCAATCAATTCAAGAAGACTGAAATCATATCAAGTATCTTTTTTGACCACAATGGTATGAAACCAGAAATCAAGAATAAATTTAAAAATTATAATGATGCCTGGGTGGCTCAGTCATTTAAGCGTCCGACTTTGGCTCAGGTCGTGATCTCACGGTTCGTGAATTCAAGCACCACATCAGGCTCTCTGCTATCAGCACAGAATCTGCTTCGGATCCTCTGTTTCCCCCTCTCTGCTCCTACCCTGCTTGCTCATGCTCTCTCTCTCTCTCTCTCTCTCTCTCAAAAGTAAACATTTTTAAAAAATACAAGAAGAAACTGGAAAAAACACAAACACATGGAAGTTAAGCAATATGCTACCAAATAACCAAAGGGACAATGAAGAAATCAAAGAGAAAATTAACATACCTGGAAACAAATGAAAATGGGAACACAGTAGCTCACAATCTTTGGGACAAAGCAAAAGCAGTTCTAAAAGGGAAGTTTATAGTGATACAGGCCTTCAAAAAGCAAGAAAATCTCAAATAAATGATCTAAACTTATACCTAAAGGAACTAGAATAAGAACAAAGGAAGTCCAAAGTCAGTTGAAGGAAAGAAATAATAAAGAACAGAGCATAAATAAATGACAGAGACTATAAAAGATTATGACACTAAGAGCCAGTTCTTTGAAAAGTAAGCAAAATTTACATACCTTTAGCCATACTCATCAAGAAAAAAGAGGAGACCCAAATAAATAAAGTCAGAAATGAAAGAAATTACAACTGACACCAGAGGAATACAAAGGATTATAAGAGAATACCATGAAAAACTGTATGCCAAAAAATTGGGCAACTCAGAAGAAATGGATAAATTCCTAGAAACATGTAATTTTCTAAGACTGATTCAGGAAGAAGTAGAAAAATCTAAAGACTGGTTGTTAGTAACAAAAATGAATCACTAATCAAAAACCTCCCAAGGGCAAAAGTCTAGAACCAGATGAATTCACAGGTGAATTCTACCAAACATTTAAAGAGCTAATATCTATACTTCTCAAACTATTCCAAAAAATATAATAAGAAGGAACATTTCCAAATTCATTTTATGAGGCCAGCATTACAATGCTACTGAAACCAGACAAAGACCTTACAAAAAAGAAAATTACAGACTAATATCCCTGATGAACATAGCTGCAATCCTCAACAAAAATATTAGCAAACTGAATTCAACAATACATTAAAAGGATCAGGTAGGATTTTTTCCAGGGATGCAAGGATGATTCAATAGCTGCAAATAAATCAATGTGATGCACCACATTAACAAAATCAACAATAAAAATCATATGATCAACTCAACAGATGCAGAAAAAGCATTTGACAAAATTCAACATTCATTCATGATAAAAGCCTTCAACAAAGTAGGTTTAGAGAGAACATACTTCAACTTAATAAAGCCCATATGTGACAAAAATACAGTTAACATCATAATGATAAAAAGTTGAAAACTTTTCTTTAGATGAGGAACAAGACAAGGATGGCCATTCTCACCTCCTTTATTCAACATAGTATTGGAAGTCTTAGTCACAACAATCAGACAAGAAAAAGAAATAAAAGGCATCCAAATTGGTAAGAAAGAAGTAAAACTGTCCCTATTTGCAGATGATATGATACTATATATGCCTAAAGACTCCACCAAAAACTATTAGAACAAATGAATGAATTCAGTAAAGTTGCAGGATATGAAATTAATATACAGACTCTGTTGTGTTCTTATACAATAACAACAAAGTACCACGAAAAGAAATTAAGGAAACAATCCCATTCACAACTGTATTAAAAAGAAAATGAAACTACAAAAACCCCAAATAGCCAAAGCAACCTTGAGAAAGAATAAAACTGAAAGTATCATAATCCCATATTTCAAATTATACTACAAATTTATAATAATCAGAACGGTATGGTACCGGCCCAAAAATAGACACAAAGACCAATAAAACAGAATAAGAGTCAGAAATAAACCCACGCTTACACAGTGAATTAATCTATAAGAAAGGAGGCAAGAAACATAGTCTCTTCAGTAACTGGGTGCTGGGAAAACTGGACACCCACATGCAAAAGAATGAAACTAGAAAAGTTCCTCACACCATACACAAACATAAAATCAAAATGAATTAAAGACCTAAATGTAAGACCTGAAGTCATAAAACTCCTAAAAGAAGACACATAGTAACCTCTTAGACATTCTCCTTAGCAATATTTTTCTGTATTTGTTTCCTCAGACAAAGGAAACAAAAGCAAAAATAAACTATTAGAACTATATCAAACTAAAAAGCTCTTCTATAGCAAATGAAACTATCAAGAAAAGGAAAAGGCAACTTACTGAATGGGGGAGAGATTTGCAAATGATATATACAATAAAGGATTAATATCCAAAATTATATAAAGAACTAATACAACTCAACACCAAAAAACCAAATAATTCAATTGAAAATTGAGGACCAGAATAGACATTTTCCCAAAGGCATATAGATGGCCAGCAGACACACGAAAAGATGCTCAACATCACTAATCATCAATGAAATGCAAATCAAAACCATAATGAAATGTCACCACATACTTTTCAGAACGGCTAGTATCACAAACACAAGAAATAACAAGTGTTGGTGAGGATGTGGAGAAAAGGGAATCCTTGTGCACTGTTGGTAAACGTAGCTTGATGCAGCCACCATGGAAAACAGTATGGAAGTTCCTCAAAAAATTAAAAATTGAAATACTACATGATCCAGTAATTCTACTTCTGGGCTTTCCCCCAGGAAAATAAAAACACTAATTCAAAAAGATATGTGCATTCCTCTTGGGATGAGCATTGGGTGTTGTATGTAAGCAGTGAATCATGGGAATCTACCCCCAAAACCAAGAGCACACTGTATATACACTGTATGTTACCTAACTTGACAATAAATTATGTTTGAAAAAATAATAATAAAAGCTAGAAAATGAGAAAAAAAAGATATGTGCACTATGTTTACTGCAGCATTATTTATAATAGCCAAGATATTGAAGCAACCTAAGTGTCCACTGATAGATGAATGAATAAAGAATATGTATGTATTTACATACATAAATGAATAAAGAATACACACACATACAATGGAATATTAGCTGTAAAAAAAGAATGAAATCTTGTCATTTGCGACAACATGGATGGACCTTGAAGGCATTATGCTAAGTGAAATAAGTCAGACGGAAATACAGAAATACCATATGATTTCACTTACATGTGGAATCTAAAAAACAAAATGAATGAACAAACAAACAGAAACAGACTCATAAATACAGAGAACAAACTGGTGATTGTAGGAGTAGGGGGGTGTGGGCAAAAGAGGTGAAGGAATCAAGAGATACAACCTCCAGTAATAAAATAAATAGGCCATGGGAATGGAAAGTAGAGAATAGGGAATATAGTCA
Organism: Neofelis nebulosa; assembly: GCF_028018385.1. NCBI lineage: Eukaryota > Metazoa > Chordata > Mammalia > Carnivora > Felidae > Neofelis > Neofelis nebulosa. The sequence continues at coordinate 37,085,391 of NC_080796.1, forward strand.
ATAATATAAGAACTTTGTATAGTGACAGATGGTAACTACATTTATCATGGGGAGCATTTAGTAATGAAAATAATTGTTCCCCTATGTTTACTGCAGCATTATTTACAATAGCCAAACTATGGAAGCAGCCCAAGTCCATCGATAGATGAATGGGTAAAGTATATACACACAATGGCATATTATTCAGCCATAAAAATATGAATGAACTCTTGGCATTTGCCACGACATGGATGGAGCTAGAGAGTATAATGTTAAGCGAAATCAGTCAGTCAGAGAAAGACTAATACCATATGATTTCACTCATATGTGGAATGTAAGAAAGAAACCAAACAAAGGAAAAAAAAAGAGTGAGAGAGAGAGACAAACCAAGAAACAGACTCTTCAGTATAGAGAACAAACTGATGGTTACCAGAGGGGAGGTAGATAGATAGATAGATAGATAGACTTCACTTAGAAGAGAAGGGAATCTAAGAACGTCTAAAATCCAAGTCTTTCAGTAATAATAACACTTCTTAAATTTCTGAAAATAAAAATCACAGTCTCCATTAAACCCAAAATACCTTAGGTTGTACACCGTACATTTATCTACCATCACTTACTTGTATATTTTGGTATAATCAAGCCAAAAGCCACAAAGAATAGAGCCCACCATTCCAGCCACTACCAATGTTAGCCCAATCTTTCCAGCATTCACTTCTTCTCCCTTAAAAAAATTTTCATAAGAAGTTAATCAGATACTTCTTGAATGGATCAAGAAAATGTGGTATATATACACAATGGAATACTACTCAGCAATCAAAAAGAACATCTTGTCATTTGCAACAATGTGGATGGAACTAGAATGTATTATGCTAAGCAAAATAAATCAGAGAAAAAGAAATATCATGATTTCACTTATATGTAGAATTTAAGAAACAAAACAGATGATGAACATAGGGGAAGGGAAGGAAAAATAAGATAAAATGGAAAGGGAGGCAAACCATAAGAGACTCTTAAATACAGAAAACAAATTGAGGGTCGCTGGAGGGGTGATAGGCATTAGTGAGGGCACTTGTTGGGATGAGCACTGGGTGTTACATGTGAGTGATGAATCATGGGATTCTGCTCCTGAAACCAATACTACATTGTATGTTAATTTAAATTTAAATAAATTAATTAAAAAACAAAAATCAAAAGAAGTTAATCAGATACTTCTAATTCAAATAGATCTTTCACATTCCCATACATTCCACAGTCAATGGAAATAATCAGATAAAATTAAGCATAGAATATAGTGGGAAATTTAGTATATCTGTTAGGTGAGTGGGTTAGGGGGCAGGTAACGAACATGTGAAGGGCATTCTATTTTCAAACCAGAAAAAAAGAAAACCTAAAATGTGGGAGAAATCAAAAGAAATTTTTCTCATTCCTCCATGGTTAGAAAATGCAATGATCTTTGTTAGAATTCACAGAAGTCTGAGGAGATTAATCTGTTTTTATATATTACAACTGCTTTCTCCTTTCAAAAGGAAAGAGAGGTCACAGCTTGATATCTACTTCTTTATATTTGGATTGGTTTCCTTTAAAATTGTCTCTTTGTCTTTTCCCATATAACCAGTCACATTTTTTTAAAAAAGTATTGAGTGCCTGGGTGGCTCAGTTGGTTAAACATCTGACTTCAGCTCAGGTCATGATCTCACGATCAGCGGGTTTGAGCCCCACGTCGGGCTCGGTGCTGACAGCTCAGAGCCTGGAGCCTACATTAGATTCTGTGTCTCCCTCTCTCTCTGCCCCTCCCCCACTCATGCTCTCTCGCGCTCTCTCTCTCTCTCTCTCAAAAATAAACAAACATTAAATTAAAAAAAAAAGTATCAAAAAAAGACTTAGGTATTATCACTGTAATAATAACCTCTGCTTTCCATTTTGTGTGCTTTATAAATTAGATTAAATGTATTCTCAATTAAAACAAATATAAATCTCTTAAAAGCAATAAGGTCATAAACCTTTTTTTTTCAAGATTTTATTTTTGAGTAATCTCTATACCCTATGTGGGGCTCGAACCTACATCCCCGAGATCAAGAGTCGCACACTCCATTGACTGAGCCAGCCGGTTACCCTATAAATCTTTAATCTTACGATCACACTAACAGGAATCACACTGCTTAAGAAACATTCTTGGCCAGGCATGTGACACGGCACAGACAGACACTTACCTTGTAATATGTCAATATCATTTGATTCAATAATGTTGAGACTGAATAAAATGCTCCAGTTATGATACCTACAATAACAAACAGAAAATTGTAAATGCACCACTTACTAGTTCATAATGTGATATGAGCACTCTGGGGCAATTGTGAAAATAGCATGTATTTCCTAGACAGCTGACAGAAAACTAAAATCTCTTGCCATTCCTTTTCAGGATATGGAGTGATCAATTTAACACCTAAACTTACTAGAGATTACAATAGTAAAATTCTGTCATTACATCATTTATTATTACTGAGACTCAGATATGCCAACCATAAATAATGTCTCCATGCATAACACTGCATATAGCCATCAAGCACTACGGATTGCTTATTGAGCACGTACAGTGTACTCGAGCTAATGAATGTTCAAACAGAAGACAGAATCCCTACTTCAGAGATGTCACCCCTGCATCAAAGACTTCAAGGCAATTAGTAAAATAATATTAATTACAGAATATGTAAAAAGGGAAAAATAAAAACAGCTGGTTATCAGAAAGCACATGACTACGTTTGAATCTTGAGGATTCCTGGCATATCTTGCATGACTTTAGGTAAGCCTCTCAACCTAGCAAGACTTACGTTAATTCTTTCTTTCTCTTTATTATTAAATATTTCAAGCATAGAAAATAGTGCAGATAGTAATTTAGCAAATGCCCTTACTCATCACCCAGCTTCATAAACCCTTAACATTTTGCCATTTTTGCTTTAGATTAACTTTTTAGATCTTCTCTAATCCTGTTCTTCTCTCTTATTCTTTCTCAGAAGTAACTCCTTTCCTGATGTCAGCGCTTATCGTTTTAGATATTATATGTGTATCATCTGCAGCTTGCTCTTATCACTCAATATTATGATTTTGAGATTTACCTGAGGCAATACTTTAAATTCTGGTTCATTAGTTTTCTCTACTATTTAATAGTCCATTGTGTGAAAAATACTGCAATTTAATGATCTCTTGTAAAGTCAATAGACACTTAAGGCTTTTCCCTATTTTTCGCTATTTAAAATAATATTGCAATGAATATTATGTTTTTGTTATTACATATAAGGATTTCTCTAAGTCCATATCTAGGAGCAGAATGTCTATTTTCTGGATAGAGCCAAATTGCTCTTTCAAACAGTTTTATCAGTTTATACTACTCGCAGAGTTCCTTTACTCCATATTCTTGCCATATTTGTTTTCTCTAGATTAAAAAATATTTATTTTTGGGGCGCCTGGGTGGCGCAGTCGGTTAAGCGTCCGACTTCAGCCAGGTCATGATCTCGCGGTCTGTGAGTTCGAGCCCCGCGTCGGGCTCTGGGCCGATGGCTTGGAGCCTGGAGCCTGTTTCCGATTCTGTGTCTCCCTCTCTCTCTGCCCCTCCCCCGTTCATGCTCTGTCTCTCTCTGTCCCAAAAATAAATAAAAAACGTTGGAAAAAAAAAAAATTTAAAAAAAAAAAAATATTTATTTTTTTGCCAACTTGAATACATGTAATATTATTTCTTACTCTGTCTTGATTTGCATTGCTTTGATAAGTAATAAGGTTTAGCATCATACATGAGTAATACACAAACACATAAAGGCCTTCTGGTTCCCTTAAATTGTTTGTTCTCTTCTCACTGAGTGGTATGAGCTATTTTTACATTGTAGGTGCTAATCCTTTGTTGGTTATATGCACCACAGACACTTTCTCATGCTTTATGTCTTGTCTTTTCACTTTTTATGGTGTCTTTTCATTTCATTGTATTTTTTTCTACTGTTTACTTATTTCTGAGAGAGAGAGAGAGAGAGAGAGAGAGCAGGGGAGGTGCAGAGAGAGAGAGGGAGACACAGAATCTGAAGCAGGCTCCAAACTCTGAGCTGTCAGCACAGAGCCCGACGCGGGGCTTGAACTCATGAACTGCAAGATTGTGACCTGAGCTGAAGTCAGATGCTCAACAGACTGAGCCACCCAGGGCCCCCCGTGATATCTTTTTAGAAAAGACCATTATCTTAATGTAATCATACTTATCAATCTTTTTCTTTAGGGTTTATGTTTTATTATTTTTTAAGATTTTATTTTATTACAATTTTTTTTAATTTTAATTTTTTATTTTTGCGAGAGAGAGCATTGTGTGAGTGGGGAAGGGGCAGAGAGAGAGAGGAAGACACAGAATCCAAAACAGGCTCCAGGCTCTAAGCTGTCAGCACAGAGCCTGACGTGGGGCTCGAACCCATGAACCATGAGATCATGACCTGAACCGAAGTCAAATAGTTAACCGACTCAGCCACCCAGGTGCCCCATTTATTTTTTTTATTTTAGAGAGACAGGGAGTCTAAGTGGGGGAGAGGGGCAGAAGGAGAGAGAGAGAGAGAGAGAGAGAGAGAGAGAGAGAGAGAGAGAGAGAATCTTAAGCAGGCTCCATGCTCAGTGCAGAGCTCAACATGCAGCTTGATCCCACAACCCTAGAATCATGACCTGAGCCGATGTCAAGAGTTGGATGCTCAACTGACTGAGCCACCCTGATGCCCCAAGATTTTACTTTTAAGCACTCTTTATACCCAACGTGGGACTTGATACTCACAACCTCGAGATCAAAAGCTGCATGTTCTGCGAGCCAGCCAGGTGCCCTTGTGTTTTTTACATGAGAAATTCTTTTTAAGAATACTAAAGCCAGTTTCTAAAACATGTGCTTCTAAAACTTTAAAGTTCTAATTTTTACCCTTTGGTCTTTAATCCACTGTGATTCATTTTTTGTTCATGGTATGACATAGAGAGCTAATTTGACTTTATTGCTCAATTATCCCAGGACAATTCGCTGTATAGTTTCTCTTGTACCAAACATCTAGTTTTCATATATGCACCTTCTAGTCATTGGAGATGACTGCAAATACAGCAGTCCTCTCTTGTGTGCAGGGGGTATGTTCCAAGTCCCCCGGTGGATGCCTGGAACTGCAGAGGGCACCAACCCTATGCATACTGTTTTTTCCTATACATACATACACACCTATATTAAAGTTTAATTTATAAATTGGCAGAGTAAGAGATTAACAACAGTACCTAATAAAAGAACAGAACAATTATAACAATATACAGTAATAGAACCTATGTGAATGTGGTCTCTCTCAATATCTTATTGTACTGTTTTCGTCTTACTGTGGATTAAAGACAAAGTGCCTATGTGATGAGATGAAGTGAGGTGAATGACACGGTGTGACTCAGTGTCAGGCTACCGCTGAGCTTCTGTGGACAGGCCAGAAGCTTCCTGACTGCGGTTGATCGCGGGTAACTGAAACCACAGAAGAGGAAACTAGGCACAAGGGAGGATCACTGTATAGTGGTTTTTTTCCTTCCAGGTACCTAGTGCCATGGCCATATGACTTTAAATGTGAGCAAAAGTGACGTTACCCATTTGCTGCCCTAGTAATCACAACAGCCTGTGCCAAGATGTCATCCTGGATCCCTGAGTTAACTGACGAGCAGAGCCTTGCTGCCGATTCACAATGGACATGTAGTATTGGCAATAAATACATTTTTGATGTGTTAGGCTGCTGAGGTTTTTTTGGCAGAATTTCATTGCTACAATACAACCTAGCCTGCAAACAGACACAGGGGTAGATCGCTGGGATCTCTACTCTGTTGTGGTAACCTAATGGTCTGTCCCTTGATTTTACATGGCATCTTTTTTTTTTTTTTAATTTTTTTTCAACGTTTATTTATTTTTGAGACAGAGAGAGACAGAGCATGAACGGGGGAGGGTCAGAGAGAGGGAGACACAGGATCCGAAACAGGCTCCAGGCTCTGAGCTGTCAGCACAGAGCCCGATGCGGGGCTCGAACTCACGGACCGTGAGATCATGACCTGAGCCGAAGTCGGCCGCTTAACCGACTGAGCCACCCAGGCGCCCCTACATGGCATCTTAATAATCATTGTTTTATATATCCTGATATAAGAATGTGCCCTCAACTTGGTCTTCAACAAAATTATCTTTGCTCTTGGCCCTTACTTCTCTCACAGGAATTTTAGAAGTAGTCAAGTTCCATTACAAACCCTGTGTATACAGAAGATTGCAAAAGGAGACCTATAGCTATCTAAAGATCATTGCAAAAGGAGACCTATAGCTATCTAAAGATCATATCAAAAAACCCTGAGTAACTGGCCTTTGTTGCTCATGTCCCATTGAGTTCAGGAATATATAGGGACCCAGCTAGGTTAGCCTGGAGAGGCCAAGGAAAACAAAGAAGGTCTGTGCTCTGGCTTGGGGGTCCTCTACTGCGCTGTATCCTATGGGATCTTGAATCTATTCCAGACCGGAGTAAGGAGAGCAAGAGTCTGGATAAGAATTATAATAGCAAGAGATAGTGTTATCTGAGCCTAGAATATATTATTTTTCTGAGTTTCAGATAGCAAGTAGCAATAGTTGGCATAGTAAGGGATACAATTTTTCTCCAAATAGCCCTACCTCAAAAACAATGTTAGCTTGGACTATTTGGTTCCTAAGTTTTGGATATTGTATATAATCCTGAAAACCTATCTCAGGAGTATAGTCCCTATCCAGACCATCCCATGTGCAACTCTGCTCCAACTTTCAATATATAATACTAGACATTGAGGGAGACAGGTGCACTGCTAAAAGGTGGGATGTGACTCACTCATTCAAAATTATGATCCCTAACTCTTACTCCTCTGGTGAAGACTATGAGGTCAAGAAAGTTTTCCAACTGTCCTGGGGATTATTATTAAACTCTCCACGGTTTTTCCCAACCCCTTCTTTCTAATTCCTTCAACAAGAAAATTCTGTTTAGTGTCCTAATTAGTGCCTGTATCTGGCTTTTCTGTCAATCCAAATCTGCAACTGTCATTTATTAATACAATGGTTCTGTAACGTTAACTGCCATCACTATAGTCTCAAGTCTTCTATAAACATAGCTCTCCATTTAATTGAGGTCTTCTCTTGTCTTTTAATGTGTTCTAATTTTCTAATTTACAAAGTTCTTTTGTTGGATTTTTTTCCTAGACATCTTATAGTGTTGGCTGCTGTTATAAAAATATCTTTTTATAGGAATACAATTCTTATCAGGGTGCCTTGGTGGCGCATTCATTTAAGCATCTGATTCCTGATTTGGGCTCAGGTCATGATCTCATGGTTCATGGAATAGAGCCCTAGGTTGGGCTCTGCCCTGAGTGTGGAGCCTGCTTGGGATTCTCTCCCTCCCTCTCTCTCTGCCCCTCTACCCACCAAAATAAAGAAATAAACATCTTTTTAAAAAGGAATACAATTCCTATAAATACATAGGAATGTAGTCGATATTTTCACATTGTCAGATTATCTACTAATCTTGCTGAACTCATTCTTATTAGTTTTAATAGTTATCTGTAGGTTCTCTTGCATTATTTTTATAGATCAGGGGGTCAGTAAACATTCTCTGCAAAGGGCCAGACAGTAAATATCTTTAGCTTTGCAGGTGCTGGGGTCTCTGATGCAACTATTCAGTGCTACCCTTGCAGCTCAAAAGCAGCAATAGACAATATGTAAACAAACAAAACTTTATTTATAAAAACAGGCAACAGAGTTGACTCATAGGCCATAGTTTGATGACTTTTGATAATCAACATAGTTGATTATAGTGTATATAATCATATTATCTATGAATAATAGCAACTTTCTTCTTTTCAACTCATCTACTTTTAAATTTTGTTAGTGAGCCAGCCAGAACTTCCATCTGGATGATGAATAAAAGCGATGACACAGACATCCTTGTTTTAAAGCATAGTGCTGCTCCTAAGGTTCTGCCTTTAGAATGATGTCTAGTAGAGAGTTTTTGTAGGTAAACTTCATCAGATTCATAAAGTTCATTTTTCTTTGCAGTTTGCTAAGTCTTTAATCAACGGGTATTGAATTCTATCAAATGCTTTTCCTTCAACTATTGGGCAAATTTTCCTCTTTGATCTTTTACTGCAATAAATTATATTCATGAATTTCTAGTGTTAAATCAGTTTAGTACAACATCATTTCTTAAACCAAACTCGGCCAGGATGTATTGTCATTTTTATAAATTGCTAACGTAGCTTAGCTAATATTTTATTTTGCATTTTTACATTTTTTTCATAAGTGAAATTGACCTATAATTCTTTTCTTGCACTGTTCCTGTCTGATTTTGGTATCAAGGTTATACCAGCCTCACAAGGAAGCAGATGATACCAGTGATTGTCTCCAGGGAGGGGAACTCCCTGGAAACAGAGAGGTAACCTGGGGACAGAGATGGGGGAAGACTGGTTTTTCATTGTACGCCCTTTGTACCTTGTGAATTTTATACTGTGTGCACTATGCATCCTTTGTAACCTACTAAATTTTGTACAAATAAATAAAATTTAGAATTAAGAAAAGAGAACTCTGATCCTTTATAAAATAGGTATAATATTTCTATCTCAAAAAAGTTAGATAAAATAATATATAGGGAAGTCGTTTATAAATTTCAAAAAAAAATAAAAAATTTTCACCTTATCACTTATGTATAATCAAGGAAGTACTAAATGATGTGTTACAAAAGAAATGACTCTTAAACTGTTGTTCGCTTTTTAGATGTTTATATTACGTCCCCAGTTGGATTCTAATTTCTTCAGGGAAGAAATCACATACTATGCTTCTTTTTAGCCCACACCGTATCTAGAGCACTACTCTACAGTCATTGTTGATAATTACTGATGGAATAAACAAATAAATGAATGAGTAACAAAATGAACAATAAGTGAGGCAAACATTAAGTTGGCTCTTGTAGGATCACTTAGTGGAAAAAAGGAGCACATTTCAGGTAAAAGGAGTAATGGCACAAAATTACAGAGACTAGTATTAACAGTGTATATGCACGCAGAGGCATGTTTGTGTATGTGTGTGTCTGTGACAAGGGGTTGGTTATAAATGGACTGAAAGAAAGTTTTGTCTTGGGAAACAGTGAGAGACAAAAGAAGGTAGGAATCTTTCTTCCTTAAGTGATAGGCTACAATACAGAGAAAGACAGATGCCATATGTTTTCACTCTTATGTGGATCCTGAGAAACTTAACAGAAACCCATGGGGGAGGGGAAGGAAAAAAAAAAAAAGAGGTTAGAGTTGGGAGAGAGCCAAAGCATAAGAGACTCTTAAAAGAACAAACTGAGGGTTGATGGGGGGTGGGAGGGAGGGGAAGGTAGGTGATGGGCATTGAAGAGGGCATCTTTTGGGATGAGCACTGGGTGTTGTATGGAAACCAATTTGACAATCAATTTCATACATTAAAAAAAAAAAATGATAGGCTACAGAAACGAATTTGTTCTTATAGATAAAAATGACCCACTGTATTTACTCTACTTCCCAGTTACGTGTTTTAGGGTTAAGCTAACCAACAGAAGTAACCAGCAAAATTAAGAAAGGGAACTATGACATGCTAAAGTATTAATGATGATATGACATAACATCTGGGGATCTGCTTAAAAAATATTCCAGGAAAAAAGTAGAGGAAAGAAATAAAGCAAGAATGGTGAAATGCTGATCATTGAAGCTGGGTGATGATGGGTACACAGGGACTCACCATACTAAACGCTCTACTTTGGTGTTGAACAATTTGTACTAAAAAAAAAAGAAAAAAAGATGAAGTAATCCTGGTAAAAGGGTGAGTGTTTAGATGAGGGCATAATTTTTAACCACTTGTAAAACAGTTATGTACTAGGGTGTGCACTCCCAAAAAGATGTAAAAAAGAGAACAGCAGTGAGTGACTTCTGAAGACAAGACAGAAATAAGGGGTGTTGGCAGTTGATACAAACAGAGTTAACATGAAAAACAAAGAACAGGGGCACCTGGGTGGCTCGGTCAGTTAAGCGTCCCGCTTTGGCTCAGGTCATGATCTCACGGCTCCTGAGTTCGAGCCCCGCGTCAGGCTCTGTGCTGACAGCTCGGAGCCTGGAGCCTGCTTCGGATTCTGTGTCTCTCTCTCTCTCCCTCTCCCTCTCTCTCTGTCCCTCCCCCACTCACTCTCTGTCTCTCTCTCCTTCAAAAATAAACATTAAAAAAATGTTTTTAAGAAAAACAAAGAATGAACTGTCAGCAAACTCTGAAGGGAGGCAAATATGTTGGTGCCTGCAGTCAAGGCCACAGTGTCAGAGGAGTATCTGTCAGCTGTCCTGAAATATCTAGAAGGGTGAGAATTCTTTTTCAAGTTAGAACTGGCTAAGGTGATCGCATTAGTGTCTAGTCCTGACTGGGTAGGTCCAAACAGACGCCAGTTTGCACAGGATCAGAGAAGGGAGCTGTTGGTGACATTTCCCATAAGCTTACGGTAATTTATAAAGGACTTAAAATACTCTGTGAAAACTCAAAAAAGTTGACAGAATTTGTCTATTTGAGATCTATTACTTGTTTTTGTTTTAAAAACGTGTAAGAAAATCCATCCTGAAGTTTTCACTTTTAGTTCAAAATTTATGACTGTGCCGTCATTATTTTTACAGTTAACAAACCTAGCTCATTAAAGCTCAAACCACTAGATTAAGTGAAAATAATCTACAGTGCTCAAAGGTTTACAGAGACGTCGCAGAAAATAAAAGAAAACCACTTACCATAAGTGATCAATAGAAGGACAAAGGGAACGTTTCTAAATAGGTTCCTTATTGATTTCTTATAGGAGTACTCAGCAGGGGGGCTGTTTTGAAGAGCTGCTTGAGCCTGACTTGGTGGATACTGAGGCTTTTCTTTGAATGCTAGAAACAGACATGAAAAGGAAATTAAATACACGTATTTAGTGAGTGGACTCCATCAGTTTAAATTTAAAGAGGTAGTGAGAGTCTTACAGTGAGGCTTTCAGTTTCATTGATTTTTAAGTGAGGCACGTCCTCCTGGTCCCCCGAAACTTACTACAACTCAGAGATTTGGCCAGTTCACATGACTTAACTGCAAAACCATCAATAACACGCCACAACCTTGCCCACTGATTATTCCATTTTCAGTTAAGCAAGATTAATTTTTATTATAGTAGGTAGTCAACAATTCCATTTCTAAATTTAGTTCAATTTGTAATTGGAGGTAACATCAGAAATAAGCAAACCAATATGTTTATTGAACTTTTTTTTTTTTTTAACATTTATTTATTTTTGAGACAGAGAGAGATAGAGCCTGAACGGGGGAGGGGCAGAGAGAGAGGGAGACAGAATCCGAAGCAGGCTCCAGGCTCTGAGCTGTCAGCACAGAGCCCGACGCGGGGCTCAAACTCACGGACCGCGGGATCGTGACCTGAGTCGAAGTCGGCCGCTTAACCGACTGAGCCACCCAGGTACCCCTGTTATTGAACTCTTAGAAGATTATCTTGAGTTAGTTAACTATTTCCTTTTAAGTTTTGATATGAAATTTATCAACTGATCTAATTACACCTCTAGAATTGAAACAGGTCCAGGTGGATTCATGGCAGCAGAGCTCACCAAAACATCAGTTAATTATGATATACTGAAAACTTATCAAACTAAAACAGACTTCTATTTTTTATAGGTGTCACAACTAATTCAAGAGGAGACATACTCATGAATATTCACTGGTTAATATGCTTACATCGGAGGACTGGACTGGTAGACATAAAATGTTTAAGTTGTTGGCAATCCCTCCTCTTCCGTTCACCCTATCTGCTCCTTGCACTGTGGAGGGCGTCTGTTGTCCTTTCCTGAAAGTCTCTTTGTGTCCTAGTTAAGATAGGAGATATCTCTTTTCATTAATATTGGTAATACACAACTCACACAGTTGTAAAACAAAGCTTCAGAATGTAAAAACCATGCTTACAAGGAGTCATGGGGATTGAGTGAGTCTTAAGCCTCTTACTTAGGTTTTTATTTACTCTGGTAAAGTAAGTATAAAAGGCTCAGCTTTGAACTCCAATTCAAAATGAAAACAATTCTTATTAATCTTCAACGCTACTAAATTTATTTCCTGAATACACGTGTTATCGTTTAGTTTCAGGTAATTAACTGCCCTGTTGGATAAAATCAGGCCTGTATTAGCTACACAATACGCTAAAGTCAGGTTTAATTCTATACGAAGAAAGGGAAACAGAGGAACAGAAAACAGGGTCTCTGCCCCTGTTCACTTGGCAGTGATTCTTTCAAATGATGAAATATGGCTTTTCTTTCTCCCTTGAAAACTAAAAAGCAATAGTCTTCTACTTTCTTCTCCCACCAAAAGCGTGAGCCAATAAAATGATTAACTATCGGGGCACCTGGCTGGCTCAGTTGGTAGAACATGCGACTCTTGATCTTAGGGTCGTGAGTTCAAGCCCCACACTGGGCACAGAGCTTACAAAATAATAATAAGAATTAATAATAATAATAAATAATAGTGATAGTAATAAACTATTAAAGCAGTTATTTTCCAAAGTAGCCAAAGGATTTGGGGGGCACCACAGTCAAACTTTTTCTCCCATGATGAATAAGCATATCTATTGTGTTTAGGAGTACTTCTACTTTTTGGAATTAGGTAATAACATTACCTTTTGATTTCATTACTTGTCCTTGTTTGATTCAAGCAGACATTACACATATTAACTTATTATAAGACATGTAAAGGTTTGAATACTGGCTCTGCCTCCTATTTTGTATAACTCCGAAGAAGTCAATTCCTATCTCTCAACTATAGATTTCTCATTCATAAAATGGAAATAACAACAAGCTGTTATGAGGATTATGTGACATTTGCAAACTAATTTTGTAATTATTGAATGCTACACAAAATACATCGTCTTTTTGAGGAATATTTATTTTTAAGAAGTCAGAGACTTTATCTCAGGGCTTGAAATTCTCATAACCTGGGTGAAACATATTTCTGTTAAAAGTTTACAATAGCAGCCTATATATAAATATCCTGAACATAAGAATCAAAAGTAAAATTACGCAAACATGTTCTTTATTCACGTGTTTAAGTGCCGTAACATTAAATATGCTGACTGCCATTACTTTTGGTTTCTCTCATTCACTCATGTTAGTGGATCAGGATGGTAAGCATTTTAACATGCACACTTGAGTGAAGTGATATAGTTTACTGCTGTGCTGCACAAGAACAGCTTTCAAATACAACAGCATCACCACTTATACAAGAGCAATTTGAAGTGGAGCAAAAACAAAACTAAATAAAAATTAAAATGCCCTATTTTTATACATAACATTTTAAATATGGACTTAGGGTACCTGGGTGCAAATTTCACCTTCAGTATTTACTGTGACCATGGATAGGTTAAATTCACTTGCGCTCTGTGCCTCACTTTCCTCATCTATAAAATGGGAATGATAATACTACCGTCCTCATACGGCTGTGAAGACCGAAGGATACAGCATGTGACGGGCCTTTAAACATGTTCAGTACTTACCAAACAACCACGTGTCAGAGGGTATAATCATGTGGGGTGTGAAGAATGAGGTATTAGTGTGCAATTCAGTGGAAGGCTTGGGTTAATTCCTAGAAATGCTAGACGGATTACATTCACATGTAAGTTCCATGAGGGAAGAAGGCAGGAGGGTTACATGGCATGAAGCCTCAAGATAGCATTTTTGAAAGACTGCTGAATACCAGTTTAGTATATGACACGTTGCTGAAAAGCATCAGCAAAGCCAAATTACTTTGCCAGATTTGGTTGGGCTTCCAAAGTATTTATGGGCAGAATTTCGAGGGAAGTAGGACTGTCCCTTAGTGATTAAGGACATTTGAGTAGGGATTTTATTTATTTTTTTTTTTAATTTTTTTTTTTTCAACGTTTTTTTATTTATTTTTGGGACAGAGAGAGACAGAGCATGAACGGGGGAAGGGCAGAGGGAGAGGGAGACACAGAATCGGAAACAGGCTCCAGGCTCCGAGCCGTCAGCCCAGAGCCTGACGCGGGGCTCGAACTCACGGACCGCGAGATCGTGACCTGGCTGAAGTCGGACGCTTAACCGACTGCGCCACCCAGGCGCCCCGAGTAGGGATTTTAAAAATAGCCCATATCTCCCTCAATCACAAATATTTGGGAATAAGAAAAACAGGTACATTTTTTGTTTAAATATCACAATTTCAACCTGAGACTTTCAGGTCACAACTGTAAATTATCTTGCTTTTATACTATGCTTGGCATCATAACATTAAGATTACAGGTCACCAAGCAAAATTTGACAGTGAGTCCTTTTTTCCCTGCTCCATTTCCACTGTCTATTCAGACCATGAGTACATAAATAAGCAATAATGTACATGAATAGGTCTCTTAATTTCTCAAATAACACAGGGTGCTATGTCAACGGTCACACCTATTATTATTGCCTTTTTGTCCCCTTCCTTGACAAATAGGTATCTTATCTTTGTAGCATCTCATATAGATATGCTTAAACATATATGCATCATACACATAATTTCACATGTATAGATATCACATATAGAACCTGTTCTCTCACTTCTTCCGAAGAGACAAGCAACTGAAGACAATAGAAAAAGGAAAACCAGAACTGATGTGAAGATAACACAAGCAATCAAAGGAAAGAGGGTTTTACATTTTTAATAATCCCTAGTGCTAACAGAGGATCCATTTATGCACAATGTATATAAACTACATTTCATTTAGCAAATCAAATACAGCTACCAGAAAAGTAGACTTAAGAGTTTGCTTTTAAAAAATAAACAGTTAACCCCGAACAATGTGGGGGTTTGGGGCACCAATCCCCTACACAGTTGAAAATTCATGAATGACTTCTGACTCCCCCCAAACTTAATAACTAATAGCCTACTGTTGACCAGAGAACAAGTAGGGGAGAGGGGCAGAGGGAGAGAGAGAGTTCCAAGAAGGCTCCATGCTCAGTGCAGAGCCTGATGTAGGGCTCCATCGCATGACCACGAGATCATGACCTGAGCCAACATCAAGAGCTGGACGCTCAACCAGCTGAGCCACCCAGGCACCCCTGGTATTCTTAAAATAAAGCAAGCTAGAGAAAAGAAAATGTTACTAAGAAAATCATAAGGAAGAGAAAATACATTTACAGGACTGTAAAAAACCCATGTATAAGTGGGCCTGTGAAGTTCAAACCCATGTTGTTGGAGGGCCAACTGTAGATTTTGTTTATATCTTTGTTAAATTGCTAAAATAGTACAGGGATAATTTGTCCTTTTTCAGTAGTCTGTACAGGGCAAATGTGTCACTCCCTAATTGAAACATAAAAACCAACCGTAAGTAGGTGGGACGTGTCAGCATACTTTATATGCTACCAAGAGAGTATTTTGTTCATTATCTTTGGGAGATTAAATATATGGGCAGTTCACCTATAGAGGCAGTCTCTATCAAAACTGTCTTCAGCCTACACTTCTTTGAAAACTAAAGATTTCATATCTGGAGATCACAAAATTTGAATTTTTCATTACTATTATAGCCGTGGTAAAAATTAATCTATAAATTTTTAAACTCCAGCTATAATGCAACTTGATGTAAATGTTAATGATTAAAAGATGGCCTTTTTACTTTAAAGTTGCTTTCTTCTTCAAATCAATTTAAGACATACTGAGTCTTAAACAATACTGAGTGCCCAAAGGGCAATATTATAGTTATATTAGCAAACATATTACTTAAAAAACCTATCCTTTTGCCTGAAATCAAAATTGTTTCCCATTAAAAATAAACTTTAGGAGCACCTGGGTGGCTCAGCCGGTTAAGCATTGACTCTTGATTTCGGCTCAGGTCATGATCCAAGGGTCGTGGGATCAAGCCCCGCATTGGGCTCCATGCTGAGTGTGGAGCCTGCTTGGGATTCTCTCTCTCTCTCTCTCTCTCTCTCTCTCTCTCTCTCTCTCTCTCTCTCTCTCCCTCTCCCTCTCTCTCTCTCTCTCTCTCTCTCTCTGCCCCTCCCCTGCTCATTCTCTTTCCCTCTCTCTCTCTAAAAAAATTAAATTAAAATTTAAAAGTTTAATTAAAAAAAATAAAAATAAATTTTAAAAAGCAGACCTTCCCAAACCTTCTTCCAAACTGCTGATGGCTGCTTGCAGCTGATTTTGACTGACTGCTTCAAGAGACAGGCCCAGACGAGAGGACTCAGTGACGACTGGAGGCAGCAGGGCTTTGCTGGAGTGGCCTAACAAGCAGACAGTTGCCGGTCTGAGATTCTGCTGAACAGCTTGCTGCTGCCCAGGATCGTGCACCGGTCAACATTTTCAGATCCAGTTAATTGTTAAAATGGGGATCCTTGGAGGGATTTATTGTTAAAAAAAAAAAAAAGTTGTAGCCTATTTGCGTCATTTAAAGCATGAGAAGAACTTGTTCCTGGCTATGTTAGCATAAGATGCAGAACACGTAGAGGAGTATGCAAAGAGGAGGCAGCTAATATGTTTGCAACAACAGTCATCAGGGAAGAAAAGTTAGTAGGGAGGTAAATTAGATGAATTAGTGTTCAAACCTTTACAATATTTAAATAGATGTAGCCGACCATAACATATCCCTAGGGTTGTAGCATTCGTTATCTGAACAAGGGCAACAGCAAGAATGAAACAAGCAAATGGCACCGGAGATATTAGCATAAAAATGTTGAGGGTTAGCTATTTTTATTTTCATGTGTTTGTCATGCATTTATCTATTTAAGCAATAGGGGAAAAAATTCACTCACCAATTACTGTTAAAAAACATAAAAATGTGGCAACAGATGATGTTCCATAAAACATGGTGCTGATATTACAGGCCAGAAGATCTGTGTTATTCTGCGTGTTGGGCACTAAAACTGGTGGCAGCAAAAAGCCAATGGCAGCTCCAAGCTGTAAAATAAATAACCCTGTTAATAGCCATTAGTATAAGAGAAAAAAAGGACAAACTGGCAATTATTACAACATAGAGAAGACATCCAGTATTTGAGGTGTAAGGGGTAAACCCTAAAGCACCATGTTCTAATGTTAAAGGGTAAGTGCTGACAAATGTCTTTCCTATTCAACAAACTCCTACTATCTGAATGAGTCTGCTGTAAAGATGTATAAGGTACAGTCCTTACCCGTTAGATGCTTACAATCAAAAAGGGGAATAAGAATATGCAGCATAAGGCTGAGAAAAGATGATGTATAGAATGGGAGAAAATATTTGCAAATCGTATACCTAAGAAGGGTCTACTATCCAGAATACATAGAGAACTCTCACAACTTGACAACAAAAAGACAGATAACCAATTCAAAAATGGGCAAAGGACTTGAATACACATTTTTCCAAAGAAGATCTATATAAATGTTCAAAACATGGGAAGAAAAATGTTCAACGTAAGTTAATTAGTAGGGAAATGCAAATCAACACCATAACGAGATACCGTTTCTTACCCACAAGGATGGCTGTAATAAACAAACAAACAAACAAAAAATTGGAAAATAACAAACATTGGCAAGACATGGAAAAATTACAACCCTTGTACACTGTTAGTAGGATTGTAAAATAGTGCCGCCAGTGTGGAAAAAACTGAAAACAGGTATTCAAACAAATATCAAATATTATACATGAATATTCATAGCACCCTACTGCAATAGTCAGAAGGTGGAAACAACCCATATGTCTATCAGCAGATGAATGGATAAACAAAATGTGGTATGTCCATACAGTGAAAGATTATTTGGCCATAAAAAGAATGAAGTACTTATATATGCTACAATATGGATGAACTTTGAAAACATCCTAAGTGAAAGAAGCCAGAAATAAAAGGTCACATATTGTATGATTCCATTTACATGCTATGTCTAGGACAGGTGAATCTATAGAGAGAAAAAGCAAATCAGTGGTTACCAGGGGAAAGAAGCAGCAGGGAGGGAGGAGTGACTGCTAAGTGGGTACTGGGTCTTCTTTGAGGGGAGATAAAAATGTTTTGGAACTAGAGGGAGGTGATGGTTATACAACACTAGGAATGTACTAAATACCACTGAGCTATAATTTAAGATGGTTAATTTTATGTAATGTGAATTTCACTTCAGTAAGAAAAACGTAAGGTTGAATATGATAATCACAATGAAACAAATAAAATCAAAGTATTAAGGGAGCTCAATAGAGAAAGATAGATTCTTTCAGGGATGAAGGTGAGGAGGAAGGGCCGAAGACAGGTTTCCAAAAGGCACCTGAGGCAGACACTAATAGTCACCAAATACTTCATTTGCTCCCTTACAAAAAGCTCGATAGAGACATTAAACAATTACAATAGAATGTGGTAAGTACAGTGATGGAGAGGTAGAGGGTGCTAAACCTGGATGATCATGTGATCTATCATCTGAACAAGAACACTATTCAGAGTGAAAGGGACTACATGAGTAATTAGCCTAATGAACAACTGTATACCTGGACCATCCCAGGCAAACTGGGGTATACAGTTTGGGTATACAAGCTGGGGTATACACTCTAGCTAAGACACTACTTTGAAGGAGCACCTTGTATATACTTGGGGTTCAGGAAAGATTTCTGCAGGAGCTAAGATCTGAAGAAGAAATTGGAATTAGCCAAGTGAAACCGGAGTGTTCCCAGCCAAGGGGCCATCATGTACAGAGGAAGGAAAAGACCATGACCTTGTGAGAGGCTGCAAGTTGTGGACAATTCCCCTCAGAGCAGTGACGGAATGTGGATGTGAGGAATGGTGGGTGTGCAGAGGCGAAGCAGAGGAGCTGGCAGGAGGCAGATCCGGAGGGTCTCACATTGTCACATTACAGAGCTTGAATTTTATCCTAAAGGCAAAGGAAGCCACTGCAGAGGGCAAGGGAGTACCCTGAACAGATGTGCACGTTATGAAGACCACAGGGGATAAATGTGCAGAGTAGCAGGAAAAGAGCAAGGGTTGCAGATAGGAAAATCAGTCAGCAAGCTCTAGGTAAGGGCTGCAGGTGGCCAGAGCTAAGAGTAGCAGTAGAAGGGAAGAGAAATGAACTAAAAGACAAGGTAAATTTTGATGGGTGGAATCATATGGAAATATTCGGCCCCACAGTATCTATATGAGTCTGAAGCTCATTCATTTATTCAACAAAATTTTATAGAAAATCGACAATGTGCCAGGAACTGCATTAAAGGCTGGAGATACAACTGTATGTGTTCAGACCACACGCCTATTTTCATGACACTTAGAATCTAATGGCGGGTTTGGGAAATGAATAATAACAATGAATACATAAACATATATCAGATGTGATAAGCGCTATATGGAGACAGTATAATGATGTAATGAGTGACTGGGCAACTCTAAAGGGGATCTTCAAGAAATGCCACTAAATGATATTTAAAATGAATTTAAACTGAAAGTTAAGTGAGAGTAAGGATGTAATAATGTGACCCTAAGAGGAAGAACATTCCAGGCAGAGAGAATGTTTCTGCAAAGGGCCTTACACAAAATCCAAAATTAGTGTTGTTTAAGGAACAGAAGAAGACATTTTCGAGTAGAGTTTAGATTTTAGGTATTATGGGAAATGACTGGCAAGTTCAAAGCAGAGCAATGACAGGATCTGATCTATGTTCTTTTTTTTTAATTTTTTTTTTTTTTAACATTTATTCATCTTTGAGAGACAGAGAGAGACAGAGCACGAGAGGGGTTGGAGCACAGAGAGAGAGGGAGACACAGAATCCGAAGCAGGCTCCAGACTCTGAGGTATCAGCACAGAGCCAGGTGTGGGGCTTGAACCTACAAACCGCAAGATCATGACCTGAGCCAAAGTCAGATGCCCAACTGACTGAGCCGCCCAGGCACCCCTGATCTATGTTTTAAAAAGGGTCTTTTGGGGCGCCTGGGTGGCGCAGTCGGTTAAGCGTCCGACTTCAGCCAGGTCACGATCTCGCGGTCTGTGAGTTCGAGCCCCGCGTCAGGCTCTGGGCTGATGGCTCGGAGCCTGGAGCCTGTTTCCGATTCTGTGTCTCCCTCTCTCTCTGCCCCTCCCCCGTTCATGCTCTGTCTCTCTCTGTCCCAAAAATAAATTAAAAAACGTTGAAAAAAAAATTAAAAAAAAAAAAATAAATAAAAAAATAAATAAATAAATAAAAAGGGTCTTTTGGGGTGCCTGGGGGGCTTGGTCAGTTAAGTGTCCGACTCCTGTTTTTGGCTCAGGTCATGATCTCCCGGTTTGTGAGTTCGAGCCCCACATCGGGCTCTGTGCTGACAGTGCGGAGCCTGCTTGGGATTCTTGTTCTCTCCCTCTCTCTCTGCTCCCACTCTCAAAAATAAATAAATAAACTTAATTTTTTTTTTAAATAAAAATACAAAATAAAAAGAGTCTCTCAAGGGGCACCTTGGACTAGTTTAAGCATCCGATTTTGGCTCAGGTCATGATCTCACAGCTCATGAGTTCAAGCCCTGCATCGGGCTTTGTGCCAACAGCTCAGAGCCTGGAGCCTACTTAGGATTCTGTGTCTCCCTCTCTCTCTCCGCCCCTCCCCTACTTGTGCTCTCTCTCTCTCAAAAATAAATAAATAAGGATTTTTTTTTTTTGAAGGGTCTCTCAGGTTACAGACCTGGCAGTAGAGATGGGAGAATGAAAAGTTAGGATGCTGGAATCAGATGGACTTAGGTATAAATGCTGCCACCAATTAGCTGTGTGACTTTTGGAAAATAATTTTACCCCTTCAAGTCTCAGTTTCTTTATCTATAAAATGGTGAGACTAATGGTTCCTACCTTAACATTATTAAATTCAAGGACACAATGCATGTAAAATACTTAGCATGGTGCCAGGTTCTTATTCAATAATGTTGAATATTATTATGAATGATCACTCCACAATTTAGGCTGAAGATGGGGGCCATGAGCAAGTTCACAGCTACTAGAGCCACAGGAGGGACGAGAACACCTTCCTTATAGGAAGAAGGCAGAGGTGTGCTAAATGTTAGAGGGAAAATCTGCCTATGGGAAAACATTTCCATTTATTGTTTATAAACAGATAATCCATAGATATGGAGTTAATATTTCTGTCATGCTCAATGAAGTATTAATATTGAATATAATTTTGTAAATGAAAAATACTTTAAGAAAACTGTTCCTATCTAAACACATGAAAGCAATCAACTAAAATATCAGTTATATAAATTATTTTGAATACACAACAACTACAGTTCAAGCTACCTTTTCTTCTGTACTTTTAGACAAAGAAAATAAAGAAAAAGTAGGAAGCATGTAGAGCTAGTCTTTTTATAGATTTTTAGCTAAATCTTACTGCGTGAAGTTTTTGGTTTACAGACTTTTAACTACGTTCTACTCAAGCTGAATGAACACTCAATACAATGTACAGAAAGTATCACAGAACTCCACTTGCAAAATGTATTAACAATAAAAGAAACAGTCTTCAACTACAACACACACACACACACACACACACACACACACACACACCATTCCACTTAGTAATGCTACTGGAATGCTGCTGGAATTTGAACCTATTGTGTTAGAAGGACTAGGAAGCACTTTAAGGAACAATTGACAAAATAAGCCACCCTTTTACAACGGGTTCCATGATCTGTGATCTGTCTTGCATTTTCTTACTGTTAACAATCGCTAAGTGGATTCAGGAATGTTGTGAGGTCTTTACCACCAGAACATTTATTTAGCTGTCATTTATAAGTGTCATGTGCCAGGCACTCTGCTGACTGCTAATATATAAAATTAAACAGGAGGGGCGCCTGGCTGGCTTTGTGGGAAGAGCACGCAACTCTCGATCTCGGAGTCATGAGTTCCGGCCCCCGTTGGGTGTAGAGATTACTAAAAAAGATAAATAAACTTTTAAAATGAATGAATGAATGAATGAAAATAAAACAGGAGCTGCTCACTCAAAATGAGAACAAACTTCCCAGAATCCAACACCTTCCTTTTACAAAGAAAACACTGGGGGTGAGTCTCATTCCTTACTACGCTGCCCGCTGCCTAAGTCTCATTCCTTACTACGCTGACAAGTTTTCTATGATGTTAGGGTTATATGGGCCAGTTCAGTTCATTATTTTATAGGTCATTCTCAAAGCAAGATGATAAGGCGGTCACTTTAAACCGCTTTTCAAAGTTCTGTCCTTACAAATAAATCGAACGTCCTCTTTAATCCAAGACTGCCTCCTATCTTATGACTACACATCTCCTTTCCTTCATTTATACACAACTGCCTCCTGAGGGTCCATCCATATGCTCAGCTCATACAGCCTAGTACTTTATGTTGTTCTTTCAGGATCCGATTTTCATCTATCACCCTAGTCCTTACCTGATTGCCTAGCACGGCGGTGGCACAAGCCGTGGATACCTCCTTGGGCCCAAACCACACTGAGGCGATGCGGGAGGGCAAGCCGAGAATGAACACCTGGGCCACGGAGCAGAGGCACTGGCCCAGCATGGTGACCCAGAAGAGATGCTGCTGCACGCTGGCGCACTTGACCCAGGCGCCCAGGCAGTTGAGGCCTGAGCCCAGCAAGGCGGTGAGCCGTAGGCCTCTGGTGTCCAGCAGCCACGTGGCCGGGAAGATGAGGGGTACGTAGGCCAGCATGTACACCATGGACAGCCAGTCAATGTGCAGGGAGGAGACGCCGTAGAAGCCCTCGAAGACGTTGCTGATGACACTGTACTGGATCCACTGGAAGGCGTTCACCAGCGAGTACAGGCTGAAGATCAGGAGCACCACAAAGCGCCGCGCAGACAGCGCGGTCTGGGGCGCCGGGGAGCCCTCGGTCCCCGGGGTCTCTTCCCCGGGGCTCGTGGGCAGCAGCCGAGTCTGGGTCTCCTCCTCTGGAGCCAACGGAGTCTGCGGCCTGCATAGGGCTTCCGCCGCGACAGCGAGGCTGTCCCGAGACACTCCATTCAGGGTCAGGCAGCTGGCTTTGGGCCCGTTCTGCAGCTCGGCGCTCACCTTTCCGGGAGGCTCGCCTCCCGGCACCAGGAGGTATCCATTCGTGGGCTGGTGCCCGGGTGCCATCGCTGCCCCCTCCTCATCGTTCAGCTTCACCATGTCCCTGGGGTCCCCCGCGCCGCCTCGAGCCCCGGCCCTCCTCCCCCCTCCGCACCCCGGGCCCAGGACCCGAGGCCCTCCCTGCACCCCAACCCCAACCCCTTGGCCCACCGCTCATGCGACCCTTTCCCCGGCAGAGTGAGCCCGAGCGTGAGCCGCGAACCTCAGCCCGAGCAGTCGGAGTCCGCAGGCGAAGCAGATGTACTCGAGCGCCTCCAGGCCCGCGGCACCCTGCACCAGGCCCCGCCCCAACAACGTCATGTCACCGCGGGTGACGGCTACTGACCAATCAGTGGGAGTCTCCTCCCGGCGCGTAAGCCAATCGGGGAGCTTCCGTGAGGGAGGAGGCGGGAGCAAATTTGCCCGGAGGAAAGCCGGAAGGCGGGGCTGGAAGGTAAGGCTGGGCGTCCTCCTCCCCGGAAGGATGCTGTAACCCCGAGTAACAGACTGGGGAGAGGGAGGAAGGAGGTGGGGAGGAGGTGCAAAGGGTGGGCGGGAGGGTGAGAGGCGGCCTGGGCAACTCGGCCACTCGGGACTGGGAGCAAGGGGTAGGCAGAAACGCCGGAGACAAAGAGGCAGACGAAGAGGGGCTCCCCTACGGCCAGGTCCACAGTCAGAGGACGAATTTGGCCTCGCCCCAGCACAGCTGTCAAGATCGGACCCTTCCTTTAGAGCAGACAGGACCACGTTTCAGATGTTCGTGCCACCTCGGCAGAGGGAAAACACCAGAAAGGGTTTCAATCCAAGTAAGAGATTTCGTCAGAAATCTGCCCTTGTGAAGTTGGAACCGCCCCCCCCCCCCCCCCCAAACCACCACACACACACACACAGCCTGCTGATGACTGAGGCTGGTGACAGGTGCTGTGCCTGAGCAGACCTCGTGACTCGGCATTCTCCCTTGGACCACCTCCTGTAGTTAGCACTTACTGGACATGCACATTCAGTGGGTTCAGTGGGTTCCAGGTACCGAACTTGTTTTGAACGGTATGTTCCAGACACTGTGGTGCCCTGGGGAATTAAAAACAAAAAAGAAACATAGTTCCTGCTCTCAAGAGCACGCGTTCGTAGCCTTGAAAGTCTTCTAGAGAAAATGTTAGCCCTGCTGCCAGTTTAGGAAACTAATTTTGCAATAAAACAAATAGAAAGACGCCAAATATTCATTATTAAAGTGAAATTTAAATCCGAGGTGTCTCACTATGGGTATAATCTTGAAAGGTGCTGCTATCTAGAAGCCTAAAATTACCTGGACATCTTCTCTTGCCTCTTAACGTTATTTTGGTGGTGCATATCAGATCTATGCCTCAGATATACATCAGATTACCTCTCAGTACAGGTGAAATACTGTGTAATCCTGAGGCGCCTGGGTGGCTCAGTCGGTTGAGCATCTGACTTCAGCTCAGGTCATGATCTCTCTGTCTGTGAGTTCAAGCCCCGCATTGGGCTCTGTGCTGACAGCCCAGTGCCCACTTTGGATTCTGTGTCTCCCTCTCTCTCTGCCCCTTCCCCTGCTCATGTTCTGTCCTTCTGTCAAAAATAAATAAAAACATTAAAAAAATTATAAAAAAAAGAAATACTATGTAATCCTAAACTTTAAGAAATACTGTGTGCATTTTAATATCGTTTTTGGCCATGCTATATAAATTGCCACATGTCACCACCCTCCTCCTCCTCTTCCTCCTCCCCCTCATCCTCCTCTGTCCTCTTCCCTACTTAATTTTTCTTCTTAGAGCTTACCACTGTCTAAAATGTCCTATATTTTACTTTTTTTTTTCTGGTTATTTTCTCCCTCCCCACTAGAAGGTAAGCTCCATGAGGGCAAGTCTGAAAATGTATTGCTATTTCCTGAATGACTGCAGCTAACAAGCATCGAATTACTATTTAATATTTTAAAAAATTACTTGCTTTGTAAATGAATCTGTTTTTTAGAATCGCAAATTTCCCTGCAAATATGATTTTCTAAACATTGATTTAGATAATATTTCAAATTATAGAGCTGTGTTCTCTGAATGAACAAACAAATAACCAAATATGGACTCCAAAGGACTTCAGTCTTAATTAAGAAGTTTATTTTATGGATTTCTGGAAAAAACAAAAAACAAATTTCACTGCTTAACATTCCGCACGACTTATTATTCAATACTCAGAGGCATTTTTTAAATACCTTCATGTACCATGAAAGTTTCTAAATAGCTCATGGCAAAGCTGTTTAGAAAGGGAATCCAACGGGTAGAATTTTAAATGGACCTTTCTTTACTTGTCCCAGTCATACCTTCATTCCAGATGTTCACAGTGAACATTCAGATATCTGCAAATGTCCCACCCCCTTCCTGAAACCAGAAAATGGCAGATTATATTAGGCCTCATTTCCCCATTATCCGGTGTGTGTTGGAGCTTGTCTTCTGCCAGATTGGAACAGTAACTTCCTTCTCTGCACGGAGGCAGCTTCCTGAATGTACTTCTGTAAGGGGGCATTCTTTCTGATTGTATATAGGCTTTTTCTATTTAGAGATGATTTGGCTTCTCTATGTCCTTAGCAAGAAGGACTGTGTTGAGAGTCCTCTGGGCATCCTGGATCACAGTCAGTATCTAATTTCCCTCCACATTGTTACCATCTGGCACCTATTCTGCTCTTGCCCACTTTGTCATTTGCCTTCCCTGCCCATGGCAAAGCTCTGTATCTGACCCTGTCACCATCTACATGGAGCGTCGCATCAAGAGGGTTTAGAGGAGTGGAGAAAAGCAGATCTAGAGCCAGCCTACCTGGATTTGAATCCCAACTTCAGTACTCACTAACTGCACACCCTTGGGCAAGTTACTTAGCTGTTTTATGATAGTATATGCTTCATAGGATTGTTATTATGAGGAATAAATGAGTGAATGATGGCTGGCACATGGTTTAGGCATTCTTAGTTACAGTTATTAAGGTAGTTTATATAGTGGTTAGGGTCCAGGCTCCAGATCCCATTGGCCTGGATTCAAATTCTAGCTCTTTCAGCTGCATGACTTTGGACTAGTTACAGTGTACCTCAGTTTCTGCGACTAGAATATGAAGACAATATTCATGAAATTGTTGTGAGAAATAAATGGCTGATAAATATAAAGTGCTTAAATAGTGCCTGACCTCTGATCTATAGTAATCAGTACTATACCCAGGAAATGTTGCCCAAAGCCATTATTCTCAACTCATGTCTTTCCTCAGAGTTATATCTTGTTCTCATGTTATCTGAGATTTGATCCCATCTTGCCTATTGAAGCCTGCTTGGATTGCCCTGGAGTTACTCCAACCTCTCTCAGACTGAATTCCTAATTGTAGAGCTCCTCCCCGGAGGGTGCTCTGAGAATGCCCTGAAAGGGCAGCACACGATGGAGTATACCAACTACTCTTGGCCTAACAAGTGGTAGATTTCTTATTAGAGGTGGTCAACAGTTGAATGGGCCACTATGCGACATATCTAGACCACAGATGGTACCTGTATTGGACGAGGTGTGCTGTGGATAGGATTCCTGAATTCCATAGAAAATTGAACTATATGAGATCTAAGATTTCTTCTGACTCTCGGTTTCTATGACTTATGAAAAGTCAAATACTTCCAAAGAAAGGATTAGACAAAATTCATATGCTTAGTTCAACAAAGTTCCGTAAGTAAAGAATGGACTACAGAAAAGGGAAAACTCAGCAGTATCTCTTTGTAGTATCATCCCAGTCTCTTAACCTTGCCTCCTCTCTCTGAATACTTATTAACCAGTTAGGCATGAATCATACTTTGTATCATAAATTTGGATGAATAACAGCATAAACCTTACTCTCTGCCAGAGAGGACAGTATTGGGAGCATCACTTGGCTGGGAGTCAAGAGGAGATTGAGCTACATTATGGGTGTGGAATGCCAAGTCTGAGAGAGATTTGAATAAGTAGCAGTTGAGCAATCTGAGATGTGAATGGCATCCAGGAACCAAGGTCCAAGATGCTATCAAGAGTGATGTGGCTGTTCCTGAGCAAAGGTCTCCTGCAGTCTAAGAGGTTAAGATGCAAACCAGAACAAGGCTATTAGATGTAAAATCCACCATGTTTCATGAGGAAGCGGGTAGATTTCAGCAGCCTTACCTTCAGTTTACATCACCATTACCGTGCTCTATCCACCCGAGTGGCTGAATTTATGCTATTGTAGTCTGTGGAAAGATTAAGTTGGGAAAGGAGGGGTGGAAGAGGCTGGAAACCTGAATCCTCCTATCATGTACCTTTTTTCCCCTTGAGGCATTGTGTGTGTGTGTGTGTGTGTGTGTGTGTGTGTGTGTGTGTGTGAAACATTCATAGAAAAGAATCCCAGGATTTTCCCTTCTGTGTATTTTTGTCTTGGTTCCTTTTGGCCCATGATGCCAGTTGGGTTCTTACAGAGAAACCAAATGGAAGGGGGAGGGGACTAAAAGTTCCAACCCTTTAGTCACTAGGTTGGTTCCCTTGGCAACCAGGCCCCATCCCTAGGTTCTTTCCAAAAGTCACTTCCTTAACATGACAAAGAAATCAGCACAGGAAAGTCCCAAGATTTGAGAAGTTCTGTGCCAGACACTTTGGGGTGAAGACCAAATCTATTGTTCTTATTATAAATCACTAAAACACATTAGCATGGTAGTAGGTATATATTAGCAAGACTAATTCCTGATCTCCAGGCTTGGGAGGTTGCTAATACCCATCCCGCCCTCCCTGCCACCTCTGCCTTAGGTCTGGATCACAGAAGGAGCTGGATGTGGCTGAGTATGCAGATTGGGGACAAAACCAACAGCAGAGAAGGATTGGCACAGCAGAGAAGAAATCACACCATATCGGGCCACTCAGTGACTCTAGTATGCCATGTTTGTGTTTATCTTGCAGTCTACCTCCTGATCTGGTAAGAAATGCTCTCCATCTTCCCTTAACTTAGCCAAATCCTACCCATCCTTTATGGGTACCCAGGTCAGTTCCATTCCTATCTCCTTCGTTAGTCTGTCTCCATGATTGGAGCCCCTAGAGATGTCATCCTCTTCTGACTAGTAACACCTTTGGAGCTACTCACTGAACATTTCCTGGGGGTTACTTAGCTTTTCCTTTGCATATTTTATCCCTTATCTAGATTTGAGCATCTTGAAGCTGGGGACTGGAGTTTATATCTTATTATAACACCCTCAGTACCTAAACAATTTCTTTAGTTGGCAATGTAGGGGCCCAGGGCAGGTCACCCCAAAAGGGGCCACCATGGCTTCCTGATGACTTTGCATTAAAGCTGCTGAAGAAACAGCCAGTGCAAGGACACTCTGACCTAACTCTGTCCTGCGAAAAGGGGAAATAAATCTCCCATGTGGAAGGCACCCTCCCTGTGCCAGGAGGTAGAGAGATAGGGAATCCTTATCAGCAGAAACAGGGAATTTAAAGCCAAGAAGGCCATATAAACAAACTTTGTTACTTTTGACTAATTTACTACCTCAGCCCACATGCTGTTTAGAATTTCTTACTAATTGAAGCTCCTGAACATAAGTTTTCTTTTTCCTGTCTACTCCTCACAAGTTTATTGTCTCTTTGATGAAAAAGTTTAAAAACTGCCTGCCTTATCATTGCCTTAGGTCTGAATTTCATTATTGGGCCTGTGTGTGCACATAATTAAATTTTGGGGTTTGGGGTTTTTTTTTTTCCTCTTCTGTTAATCTGCCTCATGTTAACTTAACCCTTAGACCAGATAAAAGAAGCTTGAAGGGTACAGGAAATTTTTTACTCCCGGAGAGCAGTTCATTTCATACAGAGTCACTGGTATCTAACTCAACAAATGTTTTTAGGTGGCAGTGACTAGTATTAGGAAAATGGCCAGCCCCATTATTGCAAAATTTTAAAAATGAAATTATATCAGAGGTTAAACCAGGCCTGTCTCCCTCTGAAACGTAACTAAACACACTTTAAATTCAGTTTTACATATTTGGCCATGACTGTGCATGCCTGGTGTTGTATCCTACAACCTGAGAGTAGGAATGAAATGAGACCTTGGTAATGTCTGAAGTGAGTAGCTGTCAGGAAGGGGGAAATTTCCCCCCTCACCCTCTTAGCTATTTTGGCTGGTCAAATAATTAAAACAATGTAAGACAGATTAATAGGAGAAAGCAAGTTTAATTACATACGCACAGGGAATCCAAAACATAAGAGATTCCAAAGACAGGCAAAATGAGGTCTATATGTCATCCTGAACTAAGGAGAAGGGAGTAAGGGTCTGGTACTTCAAAAGAAAGGAAGCGATTCAGAGGGAGGTGAAACCGGGTGCACGTCTGGTGAACAGATGTTTTCTGGGCCTTACAGAAACAATGAGACCCAAAGAGGAATTTTAGCAAACTGACTTGGCTAGCTCCCCACCTGCCTACCACACCTAGTTCATATTATAATGTAGTTAGTTGTCTGTGGTGATAGCTCCCTTCCTGGAGCAGGTCCCCTATCTAAATTATTCTAGGAAGTTTGAGGTGTAAGAATGAGTAAAGGGAACCTCATTTCAAATGGAGTCTCAAAGCCCTGACAGGGGAGCTCTCGCACCTGTACCCCTCCTTGCAGCAGGGAGAAGGAAGACAAGAATTCTCTTGACAAGGGAGGACATTTTTCACAGAGGTATTTATCTCTTGCTTTTAAGAAAAAGAAGGAATTTCCCTCCCAGCCCCAGCAACAAAGCACTAATCACTGCTTACAGCTGGTGAGAAATTTCCACAACCCCAAACTCTTGTTCTTCTCCAATGAACTCTTTTTTTGTTGTTTATTTATTTATTTTGAGAGACAGAGAGAAAAAATGCAAGTGGGGGAGGGGCAGAGAAAGAGAGAAGGAGAGAGAGAGAATCCCAAGCAGGCCCCAAGCTGTCAGCACAGAACCCTACATGGGGCTTGAACCCACGAACCAAGAGATCATGACCTAAGCTGAAGTCAGACGCTTAAGCAACTGACCCATCCAGGCGCTCCTCCAACAAACTTTTGTTCAAAACAACCCTCTGCCATTTTCTTCTAAAACCTACTAAAAGCTGACCTTCCCTTTGTCTCTTTGGACTCGCCTATGTTCACCATAGTTTGCCTGTCCTGAATTGCAATTCCTCTGCTATTCCCAAATAAAGTAACTGGCAATTTTATTTGTAAGATTGACAGGGGAAAGGTCTTAGGTTCTTCCTGAGCCTTTCGGGCCTTCATTGTTTTTAACTCAAAATAATCCCCATGCCAAAGCAGCACATCCTGGGGTGGCCTGTCCTAAACCTCAGCAGTTTCTTCCTCTGACACTTCCTTAGATGTTTCACGTATTAAAAGTTGATGGGGCGCCTGGGTGGCTCAGCCAGGTAAGCGTCCGACTCTTGATTTCGGCTCAGGTCATGATCTCATAGTGAGATCTCATGAGATTGAGCCCCATCTTCGGCTCTGTGCTGAGCTTGGTGCCTTCTTGGTCTCTCTCCTTTCTCTGTCCCTTCCTCTCTCTCTCTCTCTCTCTCTCTCAATAAATAAACAAACTTTTTTTTTTAAGTTGAGCTGGTGGCTGTGGAGAGTTAGTAACTGAGTGGCAAGAGATCCATAAAAGGAGAACACAATGCAGGTGAAAATGAGGATGAACAAACAGAAAAGAACAGATTGAAGTGTGTTACCCCACACCCCGTTAGATCAGTCTCCTACTCTGGGAATAGGTTAGTCTCATATAATGGGTAAAATTAGTTTATTTGCTGAAAAATACTAATCTTTTAACAGATTTTATTCATAGAAGCAACATTTTCCCCCCATGAGTACACAAATTCCTCCTTGTTGAGCCAGAGAAACACATTTTGGGGTGGCACATTTTGCTCCTCCACAGTCCTGCCTTTGAAATTTCCTCAAGAAATTTCATCGTCCAGAAGTTGAGCCAGTAGATTGTTTAGTCTCATCGAACTAGACTCAGTCCTGACGACAGGTCAGTTCAGTTAAATTCATTTCAGAAGGCCATCTTTCAGGTAGGCTACCAAAGTTAGGCCTATATTATGCAAACAATCAGGTATTTAATCAGAGGCATTTCTGTGGAAACAAAAGAAAAATAATGGTTAATGATTGGAACAAGTTGTAAACAAGTTTCTGAGTTCTGAGGGTAGCCACTTGAGATTTCTAGTTGTTAGATTTGAAGTATTTCTAGATGGACTGAGGGCAGATAGTAGCAATCTGATAGACTTTCCTAGTTTGCAGTTTGAGTGTCTCTGTGATTTTTCTGAGTGGCACCCATAGTAATAGTCAACAAGGATCGTCCACACATGAGCTCTTGTGGTGATTTCTCTGAATTTTATATACCGAGTCGTCCAACTTTAGTTTGCATGGCTTTGGAAAAAGGGCAGTTTTAGTTCTTAATGATTTAAAGACAATGGTAGGGAAAAATTGGAAATGATAGTTTGAAGATTTATAGCTAGAAGAGTTTAGGATCCAGTCCAATTTACGATGAATAGTATTAGCTTCTAATATCCACAAAGGTATGTTATTGAAACATAATTTTTCTTTATAAATACTGTGATTTCTACCAAAGATAGCAAAGCTAAGACTAATTTGTTTGCAAAATAAATCTACTTTCAATAAGCTTGGCTTGATTATATAAATACAGCAGGAGTGATGATTGATTATATATGCTCCTTTCGGTTTGCTTGCTGGAACTTTTCATAAGGAATCTCCTTTTAACAGCTTCTCAGGGTGAAGAAGTCAAACCAAATACTTGCAATCAAACTTTGTAATACCTATAGATTTGGATTAGTTACTCTCTTCTTGGGGTCCCCCGAATATCCTGAGAGGCTTGTACCTGCCAGGAAGTGACCTTCCTTACTCAACTGGTAAGGCTGTTAGGAATCCTGCAAGGAAGGTACCACGCTGATATTTCCAAGGAGTTTTATTGACTCCATAAAGTCAACCTTAGTTCCTTAAAGCAGTCTGGTCACACCTAAATCTATGCATGTCTCTTTCAAATATGACATTCCACTCAAAGCCTTTGTAATATAACCATCTTCCAACTGTGTCATGTTACAAGGAAAGCAGATTCTTATTGAACTTGGGCAAATAACTATATTGCCATGAAAATATAAGAATATCACTGAGAGTTTCTGAATTCTGGAGAGATCAGATAGGGAGAAAAAGATATTTCAATTCTGGTTACAAAGGTATACTTTATCAAATTGCTATAAGTCATAGCTTAAGAGGAAAGGCTTCCTTCTATCTATAAAACAGAAGATTAAAGAACCAACTATATTTTAAACAAAAAGTCATAAAATTAAAATCATCCTCATCAGTTCACTTGGTCCCATATAATTAATTCTTGTTCGGCTTGAATTCAGTTTTTTCATTAGTTCCAGAAATTTACCCAGTTTGATGCATATTTACATCTATTTAATTCATTTATTAATAATCATACCGAGAGGGGCGCCTGGGTGGCTCAGCTGGTTAAGCTTCCAACTTCAGCTCAGGTCATGATCTCATGGTCCATGAGTTGGAGCCCCACGTTCGAGCCCCGCGTCAGGCTCTGTGCTGACAGCTCAGAGCCTGGAGCCTGCTTCAGATTCTGTGTCTCCCTCTCTCTCTGCCCCTCCCCTGCTCATGCTCTGTCTCTGTCTCAAAAATAAGTAAAACATTTAAAAAAATAATCATACCAAGATTACTCATGAAAAATTTATGAAACATTAAAGCAGTTAGCCACCATCTTAAGTTATTTATTTATTTATTTATCTATTTATTTATTTATTTATTTTGGCTGACAATTTTGGTAACAAAGATAACATGAGCTTGTTTGACTTTTAGTAAACCAAGGTGGAAAAGCATCATACTTAATGCTGATAACTCTAAAGACTTATTTTTTTCAGCATCTGTATCATACATTTTTTCTCTTTTTTAAATTGAAATGTAAGTAACATGTAATACTAGTTTCAAGAGTACAATATAGTGAGTCAACAATTCTTTTAATGTTTATTTATTTTTGAGAGAGACAGAGCATGAGTGAGGGAGAGACAGAGAGAGATGGAGACAGAATCTGAAGTAGGTTCCAGGCTCTGAGCTGTCAGCACAGAGCCTGATGTGGGGCTCAAACCCACAAACTGTGAGATCATGACCTGAGCCAGAGTCAGAGGCTTAACTGGCTGAGCTACCCAGGCACCCTGAGTCAACAATTCTATGCTTTACTCAGTGCTCATCACGATAAGTATACTCTTAATCCCCTTCACCTATTTCACTCATCCCCCTATTGATCTCCCCTCTGGTAACCACCAGTTTCTTCTCTGTAGTTAAGGGTCTGTGGTTTTTTGTCTCTTTTTTCCTTTATTTGTTCACTTGTTTTGTTTCTTAAATTACACATATGAATGAAATATGATATTTGTCTTTCTCTGACTGACTTATTTCACTTAGTGTTATACCCTCTAGGTCCATCCATGTCGTGGCAAATGGCAAGGTCTCATTCCTTTTATGGCTGAGGAATATTCCATTCATATATTATATGTTATGTAATAGTCCATTGTATATGTTACATATATATCACATCTTCTTTATCCATTCATCTATGGATAGACACTTGGGCCGCTTCCATATCTTGGCTGTTGTCAATAATATTGCAAAAAACATAGGGGTGCATATATTTTTTTGAGTTAGTGTTTTCATTTTCTTTGGGTACACACCCAGTAGTGTGATTCCTGGATCATATAGTGTTCTATTTTTAATTTTTTGACAAACTTCCATACTGTTTTCCACAGTAGCTACATCAGTTTGTGTTCCCACCAACAGTGCATGAGGAGTCCATTTTCTCCACATCCCCGCCAACATTTGTTGTTTCTTGTTTTGTTTTTTTTTAACGTTTATTTATTTTTTTTTTTTGAGACAGAGAGAGACAGAGCACGAACGGGGGAGGGTCCGAGAGAGAGAGGGAGACACAGAATCTGAAGCAGGCTCCAGGCTCTGAGCTGTCAGCACAGAGCCCGACGTGGGGCTTGAACTCACGAACCACAAGATCATGGCCTGAGCCGAAGTCGGACGCTTAACCGACTGAGCCACCCAGGCGCCCCTGTTGTTTCTTGTTTTTGATGTTAGCCATTCTGACAGGTGTGAGGTGGTATGTCCTTAGAGCTTTGATTTGCATTTCCCTGGTGATGAGTGATGTTGAACATCTCTTCATGTGTCTATTGGCCATCTGTATTTCTTATGTTTATTAAACCAACAAATTTAAACTTTGCTTTTATTAACTGAAAAATTTCCTAGATCACATGAACCTGAAAAACATTTAGCTTAGTTTCTACTATATTTTTGAGATTTAGAACTGCTCGAGTTATAAGTGCTTAATTTTAAGCCAGTTATATAGTGCTCTTTTACAAGTTAATTCTGATAATACCATCTGGAGGTAGAAAAACACCATATTTGTAATGTAGAAAACAGAGTTTTTATAGCTTTCCATTAAAAATTGTTAGCTACGAATCAAGTATAGCAATATAAAACTCACTAGTATATAAGTTAAGTTTATCTACTTGGATGGCTAAAGCTTTTTACCAGTAGTATTTGTGGAGAAGGCACATGATTTGTATTTGCTCTTGACAAGTAAGTAATCTTATGGAAGCTGTGGAGCACTTTGTATTTTTTAAAAGGTCATTTTTCCTGCTCCTACCCCTTTTAGTCTTAGGCAAGTGTGGCCATTGTTTTAGATACCCCCTGGGGTGTTTATATTGCAAAGGCAACAAACGTAAGATTTATATCTCGAAAGGACAGAGAAAGAATGTAAGTTCCTCCGAGAAGAACTTTGGTTTTTTAAGGTCAATAATTTACAAGCCTTATGAGAAAAATGGGGGAAGTTATAGGATTGGTGAAAGCAATAGATAGACTTTGCATTGCCTCTAGAGCTGCATTTAAAAAAAATGTTTATATATTTTTGAGAAAGAGAGAGTGGGACAGAGGATCCCAAGAGGGCTCTGTGCTGACAGCAGAGAGCTTGATCAAAAGGGGGGGAAATTGTTAAAAAGAAAACCACAGGCCCAAAATGGCATCAATTAGGTTAAGGTCTCAATTCCATAGCCCAAAGGCTTAGTACCTAACCTTACTGCAGTTTCAACCCCCCAGGAGTGCAAGCTTTACGTAGTCAACATGAGAAGTTCCTGGTCAGCACTAGGAAATTTACTCATGGGCCCTTCCCATTCCCTTTAAGAAGGTAACTTTGCCTGAAACAATGGATTCTTTGCAAATAATTTTCTTTTTTCCATTTTCTGTCTACCTTTAAAAACCTTTGCTTTTGGGGCGCCTGGGTGGCGCAGTCGGTTAAGCGTCCGACTTCAGCCAGGTCACGATCTCGCGGTCCGTGAGTTCGAGCCCCGCGTCAGGCTCTGGGCTGATGGCTCAGAGCCTGGAGCCTGTTTCCGATTCTGTGTCTCCCTCTCTCTCTGGCCCTCCCCCGTTCATGCTCTGTCTCTCTCTGTCCCAAAAATAAAAATAAAAAACGTTGAAAAAAAAAAAATTAAAAAAAAAAATAAATAAAAACCTTTGCTTTTCTGTAGCCCGTTGGAGCTCCCCTCTACTTCCTAGGTAGGATGCTACCCAATTCATGAATCAACTAATAAAGCCAATTAGACCATTAAAATGTCCTCAGTTGAATTTTTGTTATTTAATAGTGTATATAGTTTTATTTTAGCATAGGGGAGGAGACCTAAAAAAAAAAATTCCTATCAGGCTTTGACTATCAGCTTCCACTTTCTGATCAATTTTTAACCATATAGCTACTTAAAAAATGTTTTTTTTTTTTAAATATCCTGTCAATTTTTAGCTGGGATGGATACTAAATGTTTCTGGCAGTATTAAACAACTTTATGGACCCTTCAAAGGGTCTTCAAAGAGGGTGCAAAGATTATTACCTTCTCAAGATCCAGAATCATTCTCAAAGATAGCCAAAAGAAAGAACTGACAGCCAGCATGTCCCAGGCAGGCAGAAAGCCAAGCCAAGCTCCCAGGACACAAAACAAACTTAGTAAGATTTTACTATTTTTTTCCTACTTTTTAGATACCTACAGTTTCCAGGACCACAGCTCTTAGACATAAAATAAACAGGTGTGCCAGAAGATGGTCTGCTTAATTGTTTGGATCTTAAGAAGGAAGAACTTATGTTGGACGCGGAGTTTTAATTTTTGGTCTAAGGACTAATTTCTGTTTTTTCATCTTGGAAAAAGGATTCTATGAGGTTTGCTGTTACATTCTTTTGTATCT
Organism: Neofelis nebulosa; assembly: GCF_028018385.1. Lineage (NCBI taxonomy): Eukaryota > Metazoa > Chordata > Mammalia > Carnivora > Felidae > Neofelis > Neofelis nebulosa. The sequence continues at coordinate 37,121,699 of NC_080796.1, forward strand.
ACTTTTTAATTTTAATAAGACAATTCTTTAGGATGAGAGCTCTCTAAAATTTTTCAAATACAGTAGTTTTTCTAATTTAGAAGATCTGTTGTCTGGCCACTGATGAGTAGGATCTATTCATCTCAGTAGTGAGTCAAGCTTAAGCCTTCTTATGCCTTAACCAAGGACACAAGAGGCATCCCACAAGACAGTGTAAAATATCAGCTCTCACAAAGATCTAGAGAGTTCATTTCCAAAGATAGACTGTGAAAGCAAAGTTTTGGATCTGGACCCTTGGTCTAAACTCCCCTTCTCTGGGGCACCTGGGTGGCTCAGTTGGTTGAGCTTCTGACTTTGGCTCAGGTCATGATCTCATGGTCTGTGAGTTCGAGCCCCGCGTCAGGCTCTTTGCTGACAGCTCGGAGCCTGGAGCCTGCTTCGGATTCTGTGTCTCCCTCTCTCTCTGACCCTCCCCCATTCATGCTCTGTCTCTCTCTGTTTCAAAAATAAACATAAAAAAAAATTTTTTTAATAAAATAAAATAAAATAAACTCCCCTTCTCAAAGCCCAGCCCCATCTCCTTGAATCCTAAAACTCCAACTTCCCCAGGAAAAAAAACATTTTAACAACCAGCTGCCTGTTACAATTTCCCTTTCCTGACAATATTTGCAGAGCACTTCTGCCTGACCTCTAATCCTAGGGAAAACAACTTACTTAGGTAAATACTGAATGTCAGCAAGTGAACTGAGCAAAAGCACCCAGGAAGAGCAACAGGGCTTTGCTCTTATTATTCGACTCCTCCCACTTTCTAGGGCTCTGTAATCAAGTTCTGCCAGTTGCAGGCATTCCTGTGCCATGTCCTTTGTGGATGTATCCTGGCAAAGAATTCAGGTCCCCAGGACAGCAGCAGATCTTTTAAATTATAAAGCCCCTAGGGGAACCTGGGTGGCTCAGGCAGTTAAGCTTCCAACTCTTGATTTCGGCTTAGGTCATGATCTCACAGTTCCTGAGATCAAGCCCCACGTCGGGCTCTGTGCTGAAAAATGAAGAGCCTGCTCGGTGTTCTCTCTCTCTCTCCCTCTCTTTATATCCCTCCCCTGCTCTCTCTCTCTCTCAAAATAAATTTTTAAAAAACATTAAAAAAATAAAAATAAAACCCCTTAACCTATGCTCTGGGAGGATCCTACCAAATTTACAGAAGAATTAGAAAGATTAGTGGCTATTTACAACCCCACTCACACGGGCCTAGACTGGCTATTAAGGACTGTTCTTCCCACCCATGATTATATTGATGTGGGAAAGAAAGGCAAAAGAAAACAATTAAATTTCCTTACAATTTACAGTCCACTGACAAGTCCTTGAGACAGGCAAAGTGACCTTCCTCTAGGAAGTCAGCTGCCTGGATGATGACACTTCGCTGAGGGCAAAAGGCACTCTTAGCCAACCCCCCAGGATCCTGTAAGTCTACTTAAACGTGTAAAAACTCTTTTTGAAATGCCTTTATCTCTACCCCCCAAGATATATGTTGGCAATTATACTCTAAGCATATGGCCCCCTGAAAGATATCTAAAGGGTCTCATAACTAAGGTTTTATTAGACAGTAATAAATGGCCCTTTCCTAACCATAGCTAGCCCCCTCGAGGTCCTGGAAACCTTGCTTCCAAAATTCCTTAGAGACTTACATTTTCCCTAACCCCCTGGTATAATCAGTCACCCGTCACAACCCCAGTGCAGCTCTTTCTGCCCACCATCCTCTCCCCATGTTTTAATAAAACCACCTTCTCACATTGAAGATGTCTCAAAAATTCTATCTTGGTCATTGGCTATAATCCCCAACATTTTCACATCAATATGATGGTTATGAGACAAGCTAGATGGTCCCCTGGAGAATACCGCCCTCACTAAGGAAACAGATGGCCCTAGCTATTCCCAGCCCCTCCTGCACATGACCAGGAAACAGTTCAGTTGGAGGCTGATATCTAAGGCTTCATAGGAGCAATGTTCGAGGTGTTCCCCCTCAGAGTAAATTGGTCTGAGGTTGAACTATGTACTTAGTTGTTCTTTGAGCACATAATAGCTCTTCTTTGAGCTCTCCTTTGAGCACTCTACATAGTACTATGAACTATGTACTTAGCTCTTCTTTGAGCACATAAAAGCCTTTGTTGAATGTTCTGTACATACTTTTCAAAGACAAACTGCATTAAATCCAGAAGCCCTGGAACATTGCAATCTTTTAATTTCTGCTTTAGTGGGAAATTTTCTCCCGGATGTTAAATAACAAATCCACCTGCTCTGTTGGTGAGGGCAACCACTAAGCATAATAATGGAGACAGCTACTTAAAAAAAATTTTTTTTTAATGTTTATTTTCTGAGAGAGAGAGCGTGTGTGTGCATGAGCAGGAGAGAGGCAGAGAGAGGGAGACACAGAACTCAAAGCAGGCTCCAGGTTCCGAGCTGTCAGCACAGAGCCTGATGTGGGGCTCGAACTCACAAGCCATGAGATTGTGACCTGAGCCGACGTTGGACGCTTAACCGCTTAACCGACTGAGCCACCCACCTGCCCCTGAAGGCAGCTACTTAATTCTTTGAAAATAGCTTGCAGGAAAGCAGGAGAAAAAGAACTGATAGCAACAATTCCTGCTTTGCAACCTGAATCTTTGGAAAGGCAAAAGCAGGACTCAGAGTAATTCAAGGCCCATTCAGATCTCCCCCTATTCGCCTCCAGACAAGCACAGATATTGCAAGAATCCAGGTCACCGGAAGAGAAATTGTCCTGTATTAAGAAAGAGGAAAATTCAAGAAGCAATTTCCCTAAACCCTATCACCCTCAGAGAGTGTGCTTTTCTCCTGAGGGACAATTCCCCCTTGAATGACAGTGCGAGCCGGTCCTCAGTCACACCCCAGAGCCCACCATTAACCTTAAAATGAGGATCAGGAATTGGATTTCTTAATTGACACTCATGTGACTTTCTCTACCATCTGCTCCGAGGATTTATCTCTACCTGTCACCTCTGATTTTAATCAGGGGGTAATCAAACTAAGTAGGGAACTTGTATAGACTCCCTCATCCCCCTAAAGGCACTGGCTGAGTGAGACCATAAAGCCTCCAGATCTAAACTTGAATGGTTGCAAACAACCACTAACTACTTAGGACATGAGACATCTCAGGGCATCAGAAGCTTACTCCACAACACCATCCATCAATTTTGTCCATCTATCTCCCTGAAACAAATCAACGGTTATGTAAATTGGGGGGTGGGGGGAGGCAGCTGACTATTGCAGCCAAAGGATTCCTAATTTTGTAGACCTTGTTAAACTTCTGTATGCCCTTCTCCCAGACACCAGCCAGAGCCCATTTCCTGGCTTTCAGAGACATTAACCTCCTTTCAAGCCTGGAAACTAACATTGTCAACACCCCCAGCTCTTGGTTTACCTAATTTTAACAAACCTTTTCATCTATACTGCCATGAAAATAATGGCATTGCTGCAAGCATTCCAGGACAATCTTTTGCTCTCAGATACAACCAGTAGCATATTTCTCATGCCAGTTAGACCCTGTGGCATTGGCTTGACCCCCATGTTTATTTATTTGTGGTGACCACAGCTGCCACCTTGGTTGACAAAGCCAGTACTCTTACGTTAGTCTCCCCCATTAACCTGTGTGTTCCCCATGCTGTGTCTGCTCACTTACGAGTTCATAAGACACGGCACCTCTCTACACAGTGACAGACCACTTACAAACAAGCTCTTTTGACTAGCCCTCCCATCATCTCACATCGTTGTAACACTTTAAATCCAGCTACCTTACTACCCCTCCCTGACAATGGAGAGCCCACGCTATTCCCGGTGATTGCCTTACAACTATAGAAATGGTCTCAAAGCCATGAGAGGATTTCTCAGACATCCCTTTAGACAACCCAGACTTAACTTCTAGTTTTTGATGGCTCCTATTAATGACATTTATGGGGAAACATAACTAGTTATGCCATAGTTTCCCCATAGGAAACAATGGAGGCATGTTCTTTGCCCACTGTAAAGTCAGCTCAAGCAGCTGAACTCACAGCTCTTACTAGAGATTATAGTTTGACATAGGGAAAACTGCCACTATTTACACAGAGTCCAAATATGCTGTTGGCACCATTTGGAAATCCTCTGGATTCTTCAATTCTGCAGGTACTCCCATTGCTAATGGGCATATAATTGCTGCCTACCACAAGCTCTTCATCTCCCTTTTAGAACTGTCACTGTTCACTGTTCAGCCCCTACTAAGAAAACTGATGCTATATCTTTTGGAAATGATAGGACTGACAGAGCTACTAAATATGCAGCCCCCAAACAGACCTCTTTATCCTTTCTCCACCCAATTTTAAAACCTGCCTTTATTCCTGACTGACAGAACCAAGTTTTACAGCTGCCCAAACCAGACTATAGGCTTCCTAGAACAACTATAGTATTCTGCAATCTTACAGATTGACAGGAACTCATGGATCATGGAAATGTATGAAAGTTCACTTTACCGATGGCAAAAGTCATGGAATACTCCAGGTCCTGGAAATTACAGGTTCAACTCCAACCTTGTCTGTAAACCACACTGGTCTTTCTATTTTATGTGGCAACAAAGTATGTAAAGGGTTCCCACCTAAATGGTCAGAATGATGTGAACTTGGGTACTTGGCCTCTTCTGTCACTGAATACTCCACCCTAAATGCCAGGCAAATTACAAACGTGGTCTCCTCTGTTCTTAAATGCGTGCTATGTAAATGTATCACTCGGGAAGTCAAAAAATCTGCTTGTACATCACAACTCCAAGGTTTTTTATCAGCATTGAGGGTCATATTTCCAAACTTTGGAGGTTATGAATTGGGAAAAGCAATCCTAAATCTCTCTGTGGTAATGGAACAAGAGTTGGATATCACTATGCAAACGTTGAAAATACTCGAGTCAGAAGTTAACAGGTTAGCCTGCATGGCACTCCAAAACCAATATACCCTAGATACATTGCCCAGCAAGGAGAAGTTTGTGCAATCATCAGTGAAAAATGCTACTTCCATGTAAATCAAACACTGCAAATAGTATCTAGCTTATATCTGTTAAAAGAAAGGATTAATATTTTTCATCAGGTAAATGAAGTTCAGACATTTTGTTGCACCGACCTATTTCCAGAATTGGGGAACTGGTTTAATGTTGTATGGGACATGTGCTTTGATTTGTTCTTTTCTGTTTGCTCCTCATTCTACTCTCTGTTTTTCTCTCCCTTTGCAGATCTCTTGGCTCCTAACCCATTTTCTCTTTCCACAGTCACCAACTTAGCTTTTAATATGTAAAAATTCCAGGGAAGTTTCAGAGGAGAGAACTGTAAGGATTCAGAACAGTGGCCCCAAGATGTACCATTTGGCATGCAGATTATTTCAAGATGAAAACAATTGTTGGGAAGGAAAAATTTTCCTCTCCCATTCAAGATTCATCTAACTGGTCTAAGAATTAAATTGACATGAGATAGATTAACAGGACAGAATCCAATTTAATTATGAATGTACAGGAAATCCACATAAACACGAGAGATTCCAAAGACAGTCAGGAAAGTGGGGATATATATGTCATCCTGAACAATGGAGATGAAAGTAGGGGTTTGAGACTTCAAAGGGAAGTAAAGAAAATCCCAGGAAGATGAAAAAGATAAATTTTCAGTAAGTAAATGTTTGCAGGGCCATATAAAAACAATGAGATATAGAGAAATTTTAACAAACTTGGTTCCTCCCTGTCCACCAACGTAGTTCATATTATACTGTAGTTATCTGCGGTGATTGCTCCCTTTCTGGACCAGGTCCTCTATTTGAATTCTTTTAGGCAGCCAAGGGGAAAGTCAAAGTTTCTTCCTGAACCGTTTGGGCCTTGATTGTTTTTGGCTCAAAATAATGCTCATGCTTAAGCATCACATCCTGTGGTGGCCTACCCATCATAGCAAATAAGAGTAAATCTAGGAAAATGGGGATAGGATACCTTAGAATGTAGCCTAAAATCTTTATTGGAAGAGTAACCTTTGAGCGAGGAAAAATTGTTGGCTTAAGAATTATTCAAATTGGCTCTCTTATGTGACAAATGATTGCCTTGTAAAATAATGATAGAGCATTACTCTTAGATACAACACACATAACTTTCTGAATTGATAAACTAATCTAACCAATGTACATTTTAGAAAAAACTTATAATGCTTGTGTTGGGGCTCAGGGCAGGCTACCCCAAAATATGCCACTTTGGCATCTTGATTATTTTGAGTTAAAGTTACTTAAGAAACAGCCAGTGCAAAAAGGAGACCCTGACACTCCTTTGTCTCCAGAAAGCAAGAAATTAATCTCCCATGTGAAAGGTACCCTCCCTGTACCAGGAGGTAGAGAGACATCCTTATCATCAGAGAGAGAGAATTCAGGGTGAAGAAGCCTTTATAAACAAACCTTCTTACTTTTACTAACTTACTGCCCCAGTCCAAATTCTAAATTCTTACTAGTTAAAGTTCCCAAACATAAGTTTTCTTTATCCTGTCAACTCCTCACTAATTTATTGTTTCTTTGTATAAAACAAGCTGCCAGCCTTGGTCGTATCTGTAGGACCTCTGTGCGTACAAATTAACTTTGATTCTTTCCTGTTATCTGTCTTATGTCAATTTAATTCTTAGACCAGCCAGAAGGATCTTGAAGTTAGAGGAAAATTTTCCCTCCCCAACACTTGCTTTATATGCTTTATAGTTTACAAGTCCCTTCATCTGTTGTCTCATTTCATCCTCACAATACCTCAGTACTGATATCAGCCCATTTCAGCTAAGGACGCTGAAGCTCACAGATGCAGAAATATTCTTCCAGGTTGCACTCTAGCGAGGGAGGATTTAGCCCCTGGCCCACAGGTGCCAGGGTTGTGCCCAACTAATTAGATCTCTTGATAAGCCTTTTGGATTATCTGGGAGCTTTACGAAAAAAACAAAACCAACAGCAAAATACCTTCTTATCTTCAGCAGCCGCCCTGCACTGGTCTCATTAGAGACACCAAACTCATCAGAGTTGGGTGGTCTTCTTTTGCTGACCCTTCATATACTTCTTTAGGGAATTCATTTTTCTGGCATTGTGAACTCCTCTCTTCAATACCAGTCTTATTTCTACTATCCTGTATTCCTGTAAAAAGAAAAAGAAATGATTACTTTTGGATTTCTGAAGATTTTTTTTACAGGGAGGCTTCCTCTTCTGATAAAAAAAAAGACGTATGAATAAAATAATTCCCCAAGTGAAATAAGAAGTTTTAATAAAACCAATAAAAATAGCTATGGTTTACTAAGTACCTACCTTAAACCTTTAGACTATAAGCTCCATTGGGATAGGTATCCATTTGTCCCCAGTACCCAGAACACCACCAGGCACAGAGTAGGTGTTCAACAAATATCAGTATGTGTAATAAATTGATGCCAGGCACAATGTAAAGAGCTTTCCATGCACATCTCATTGAATTCCAACTTCTTCCCTACCTCCTACAGTATACACACAAACCTACAACTTAATGAAATAGGTATCTTTATCCCAGATGAAGAGATTGATATTAAGAGATTGAGTAATTTATTAGAGGATACATGGCTGATAAGTAAATGGTCTCTCTAACTCCAAAACTTCTCTTAATTAGGGTTCTATGAATAGAACAAAGTTGGAATGGCTTAGATCATAATGTCCCATCACCAAGGTAATATCTCAGTGGGCTGATCCAAACCAGTGGACTTCAAATAGGCTTTGGGTTGCTGTACATTAAAGGTAATTTATAATAACATACCTGTAGAAACAGGAGTATATTTTCTACATCTATGCAGTTGATTCTTGTTTTTGCAGTTATGTTTATAGTTATGTTTATAGTTATGTTTATAGTTATGTTCTATAAAGTGGCCCCAAGTATTGAATTAGCAAATACTCAGTCAATTGCTCTTAGGGGAAATACAGGGATAGGTCCTTGTGAGTCTCTGGTAATAAGATTTTTGTCAACCAATCAATATATAACCTTATTTCATGTATGTATCTGTATGTATAATTATTTAATACATACTGTTGATTCATTAACATTGAGCTCACAACCAACAGCACTATACATGCTTGAACAAAGCTTATCTAACACACATAAGGCACATTACAGCCTTCTTGCTGCTTAGGAGCACTAGCCAGCACTTTAGCACTGTACTTGGGGAGCATTCTAAAAAAAAAAGAAAAACAAACAAACAAAAAACCCTAGTAATACTAAACAGATCAGGAAAAGGACACTTGTTTATAGGATGAAAGCTGAATCAAGAAGGTGGAGTGTCCCCTTGTTTGACCTTAGCTGGGAATATGCATATCAAGGAGACTCAGATTTTTGCTACTCTGTGCGTTTCTGGGAATGACTATTAAAATGCCCAAGTATTGATTTTGAGATAACAAATAAGTGTTTATGAGTAGGCAAATTTGCAAAGATGGAATTCATGAATAATGAGGATGTACTGTATATACATGCTTAATATTTTCAAAGTCCTTTATTTTTTATTTTTGGGTTTTTTTGCCTATTTGTATTTATTTATTTCAAAGTTTTATTTAAATTCTAGTTAGTTAACATACAGTGTAATATTGGTTTCAGGAGTAGAATTTAGTGATTCATCGCTTACATATAACACCCAGTACTCCATAACAAGTGCCCTCCTTAATACCCATCACCCACCCACCAACCCTTGGTTTGTTCTCTATCACTAAGAGTCTTTTATTGTTTGTTTCCCTCTCTCTCTCTCTCTGTTTTTCTTTTCCCTTGCCATATGTTAATCTGTTTTGTTTCTTAAATTCCACATATGAGTGAAGTCATATGGTATTTGTCTTTCTCTGCCTGTCTTGTTTCAATGAGCATAGTATACTCAAGCTCCATCCATGTCTTTGCAAATGGCAAAATTTCATTCTTTTTGATGGCTGAGTAATATTTCATTATAAATATATATACCACATCTTTATCCATTCATCAGTTGATGGACATTTGGGCTGTTTCCATAGTTTGGCTATTGTTGGTGATAAGGCTATAAGTATCGAGGTACACACACGTGTGTGTGTGTGTGTGTGTGTGTGTGTTTTGATTTTTAAAAAGTAATCTCTACACCCAACATGGGGCTCAAACTTCCAAACTGAGACCAAGAGTCACATGCTCTACCAACTGAGTCAGCGAGGTGCCACTCAAAGCTCTTTAAAAAGTCATATGTTTTTTTTAATTTTTAAAAAATTTTTACTTATTTTTGAGAGAGAGACACACACACACAGCACAAGAAGGGGAGGGGCAGAGAGAGAGGGAAACACAGAATTCGAAGCAGGCTCCAGGCTCTGAGCTGTCAGTGCACAGCCCGATGCGGGGCTCAAACTCACAAACCGTGAGATCACGACCTGAGCTGAAGTTGGCTGTTTAACCAACTGAGTCACCCAGGTGCCCCTAAAAATTCATATGTTATACACCTTATTTATCTCCACTTAAGAGACTGTAAAACTGGGTGAAGTAACCATAGAAACCATCCTGTTACTATGTCATACACAGAGTCAGTTTCATAGGCATGTGATCTCTGCACTAACACAAGGCCCCCATGTTCAAAAGGGCCCATGAATTTTCAACAGGGCCCTGCAATTTCATTTTTCACTGGGCCCCACAAATTATGTAGCTGGTTCTGGCTGCATGGCAAGTAAACAGATTAATAACTGGAGGGACAAACAAACCCAAATGAAAAAATACTGTACATCCAGCTGAACAAATCCCTTATTTCACTGTGCCTGATATATTAAAGTTACCATTTATTGAGGATTGGCTATATTAGGCTCTTGTATGTATTAAGTTATTTAATCCTTATGACACTCTGTGAGTTGGGTATTATTTCCACTTAACATACAAGGAGAGGCACCTGGAGACTCAGAGGTTAAGCTTCCAACTCTTGATTTCTGCTCAGGTCACGATCTCACGGGTTCGTGAATTCTAGCCCCACATCTGGCTCTGCACTGACAGCACGGAGCCTACTTGGGATCTCTCTCCCTCTCTGCCCCTCCTCTGCTCACTCTATCTCTCTCTCCCAAGATAAATAAACATTAAAAAAAAAACTAAAAACAAAAAACAAAAAGCAAAACAAGGAAACTGAGTGCCCAGAGAAGGTAACTTAACTGCAGTCATACAGTTAGCGTAGCTTGAATAGGGACCAAATCGGACTCAAAACTTCATGCTCTTGCTGTTGGACTCTTACTGTGTCTAATTTTAGTTGGCTCCAGTTTCCAGGTAATTTGTAATGAGAATTTAAATTTTGTGATCTCCTCAGTGAGCTTTTAACTAACACATCTAGATTTCATTTGCAGTAAACATATGTAATGGGCTTTTAACAGAATATAAATTCAGCTCGAAAGTATGTAAGAGACAATTACCTTGTTTTCTTTTCTTTTTCTTTAGTCATGTCCCAATTTGATTTCATTTATACATCTCCTAGGCAGGATAAACAATCAAAGTGTTAGAGGAGATATAATTTAAAAAGTTTAAATTCTGATCACCCTCACTTTCTCTGAAATTAATGTTCAGTTAATTCAAGTTGAAAATACTAAACACCTCTAAGTAATTAGTCCATTGACAAACTTAGCTAATACTTTAAATATTTTAAACTTCTTTCATAAATTTAACATATTTGATTTTTAAGTACTTCACATGCCTGAAAAGACAAATTTATAGCCCTAACAAGCAAATTCTTCCTAAATACTTAACAACACTTTATGTTTTTAAGTTCATGTCCTGCCATAGCCAATTTAATGTCTTTTTTCTGTACTTTTTAAAATAAATATTGATTTATTTTGAGAGTAGGAGAAAGAGAGAGAGAGAATGAGCAGGGAAGGGGCAGAGGGAGAAGGAGAGAGAGAAAATCTTTAGCATGTTCCATGCCCAGTGCAGAGCCTAACACAGGGCTGAATCTCACAACCCTGAGCTGAAATTAAGAGTCAGATGCTTAACTGACTGAACCACCCAGGTGCCCCTGTACTTTTTTTTTTTTTTGATGTTTATTTATTCTTGGGAGAGAGAGACAGAGCACAAGCAGGGGAGGTGCAGAGAAGAGGGAGACACAGAATGTGAAGCAGGGTCCAGGCTCTGAGTTGTCAGCAAAGGACCTGACACAGGGCTCGAACCCATGAACCACGAGATTATGGCCTAAGCCAAAGGTGGACACTTAACCGACTGAGCCACCCAGGGCCCCATCCCCGCACTTTTTATAATAAAATCCCTTTAGATATTTATTGGGAAAGAAACATCCAAAATGTTAATTTCATTGTCTCTAGACAATGCTACCTTATGCTTTTCTGTATTTTCTTAATTGTCTACAATGACTATGTATTATTTTTATAATAAAAATAAACAATGAGAGTTCCTAAAAGCAAGAATCAATACATAGTATCAATTTCAAAAACAAAATATCTTTTCTTACTACAATCCTCTTTTTATGATTTTTTTTCCCTCCGAAGAAACATCAAAAAACAAAAAGACCTTAGGAAACAATAATAAAAATGGAGTGAGATGTGGGGTCAGGGGCACAGTGGTGGTGGTATTTTACAGGAGGAGAAGAAAGAACTGGTAAAAACCTGATGGTGAATACTGGCTGCTAGGTCAAGCTGCAACTGATTGTATTTTTTCATTTGTTTCAGGATACTAAGAATCACTTGACGATTACTTTGTCACCATAATGACCTCTAAAAACAGAACCAATGAAATCATTAAAAAACTTAAAGCTAGCAAAAAACATCTCCTGGAGGAGATAAATGAAAAGCGTGACTCCAACTGCTTTGTGGAAAGAAGCAATCAAGTCAGTTTATTGAGAGTTCAAAAGAGGCATTTCAGTGGTGCCTACCAGTCCCTTACTCACACCCAAATCAAAGAACCCGTTCCTGACAGTGGCAGGAGCTCCTGGGTCACACTGAGTCTCCTTGTTCACACAGAGAAAAAGCACTTTCCTGCAAAAAGTAAGTTGTTATGTATGGTAGGATTCCATCCCCAACTGACAGGAGGGATTTATAAATAAACTTGAGGAGAATTTCTGGGGTTGAGAGAGGTTCAGTAAGTATCGTTCTGGGACAGTTTAAAGGAGGTCTGTCTGAGGTGAAAAGCATCAGTAAACTAGGTTAGTGGATATAAGATCTGCTGTAGACCAGAGATTTTCTTTTTCTTGTGCTTCCAGAATCCTGAGCTCCACCTCTCGACTGACTCATTCCGTAGGCCCTCCTTTGGTCCTAGAATCCGTGTTTTCATCAGGCTAAGGGAATTTTGATACTGAAGGCCCGAGAGCCATATTTTGAGAGAAGTTGTTATAGATAATTATAATAGCCCACAAAAGCTCCAGAGACTACCTATCTCACCAATTTGTTGCCTGTGCAAAAATTTCATGTACAAAATTGAGATACAGTGGAAGTGATTTTGATGACAAATATCAAACAAAAAGCTCTGATTAACAATAGTACAATGTGGAGGGAGGTTGGTGTGGGGGTTGATGGTGGTGGTAGTATTATTTCGCAGGAGGAGGAAGAGAAAGAGTAACCATTTTTGATTGTGAATACTTGTTTCCAAGTCAAGACAAGCAACTGATGGCATTTTTTTCATGTTTAAAAAAAAATAAAGTAGAGTGTAATTGTATTAAATACAAACAACACGCGATTAAGTTAGATCTGCAACAAGAAAAATCAGTATTTTGGAGATTTAACTTCTTTGATGAAGGGGTTGTGACTTTACATTTACCCCCATGCTCTTGGTAAGTGGTGTAAAGAGGGTGATACAGTGTGGCATTGAAAACTGACATTCTTGGGGTGCCTGGGTGGCTCAGCTGGTTAAGCATCTGACTTCAGCTCAGGTCGTGATCTTGTGGTTCGTGGGTTCGAGCCCCGTGTCGGGCTCTGTGCTGACAGCTCAGAGCCTGGAGACTGCTTCAGATTCTGTGTCTCCCTCTGTCTCTCTCTGCCCCTTCCCCACTTGTGCTCTCTCTCTCTCTCTCAAAAATAAATAAGAACATTAAAAAAATTAAAAAAAAAAAACTGAGATTCTCCATTGTGCTTTAAAGTTAATCTGTAACAGCCATGTGTTAATTTTACTCAAAAAATAACTCTTTACAAGGGCCTTTAGTGTTCCTAATTCTAAGTGGATCTGCATAATCTTTTATTCTGCTTGAATTACTCAGTACTAGGTGAGTTAAACCACATAGAATTGGTTAGGGTCACAAGCTTAATAGTGGAGGGTAATATCCACCTTCTATAACAAACACAGTTTACCATTTTACACGAATACACATGGTTTTCTAACAAATATTATTTCCATAACCAATATTAATGATACCAAAGTTATAAGCCAATAATTCTGGAACATTAAATCTTGCAGAAAAGCTCTTTGTTCTTTTAAATAAACAGGCTTAAATAGAAATTCAGCATTATGATGACAAGATACAGAATAAGCATGGAGTTAATTGAAATGTTCTGGTAATTAGCATGTAAATGCATGCTTTTTCTTTTTTAGTCTAAACTATTCATTCTTAAATGGTGGTGTGGGAACCTCTGAGTATTCAGGTCTTTTTCAGGACCCCACAGGGTCAAAGTTTTCATGAGGATGCCGAGATATTATTTGCCTTTTTTACTCTCATGGGAATACATTGGAGTATTCCAGAAGCAATGTGATGTGCAATCACATCATTCTTCTGACCATTAAATGGAATGTGGGCTTGTATTCTTAAGTTTTAATTTTTTTCCCTCAGTTTACATTTCTAATGTAAATATTGAGAGGTACAACACCCATGAACAAAACCTTGATAAAGTCTTCAATAATTTGTAGGAATATAATGGATCTTGAGACCAAAAAGGTTGAGAAACACTTGTTTGAACAAATGGTAGGTAATTACTGACCCGGTGCTGTTTATTCTCAAGCTTATTAGAATTTTTTCCCATGGTTTTCTCATTAATCTCTAATTAAAAATCAAGGTCTTTGGCTTCAACTTTAATTTTCATCAAGGATAAATAAGAGATATTGGGGCTTATTTATTTTTTATTTCCACAAGTAGAAAGTGCATGGATATAGAGAAGGTGCTAACATTTTTTTGAGTGTATACTTTATTCTGAATACTGTTAAGGTTTGAAAAGGTCAACAATAAGACCCTTCTGTTCCTGAGTTTATATCAATTGACAGATAGTTGGAGGTTAAAATGTTGGCTTTGTTACTGGAAAACTATTTATATTGGAGAAACTGGCTTAAAAGCAGTGAACGGTGAACTCACCCCAAGAGAGAACTTGCCCCATTCCAAACCAGAAGTTTGGCCCTGCCACACTAAACTGAGAACACAGATATATATCAGAGAGTACCCCCTCCCCCAGGAAGCCAACAGATGCAAAGAGAAAATCCTCATTTGTAAAATAAGGAGGTGGGACATTACTTATAAAACATGATGAACATATTACTGCAGTAAACCATTCACAAATATGTACTCAATTAAATGATAAACACCATTAACTGTAAAATAACATCCTTTTTAGATAAGATTACCTGCTTCTGATCAACTACACTTAGTTTTTAGGTGATCTCAACGCGACAGTTTGCTGGTCTTCAACCTGTTACAGGACTTAAAAATACCATCCTAATTCTGATGACTCCCACATTTCTATTTCTGGCCTTGACCTTTCTCCTGAGTTTGAAACGCATCCATGAGGACTTCCACCTCTACTTGATATCTCAAATTTACCATTGCCAAAAAGAATTCCTATCCTCCGCCCCCAAACATACATACTCACCCCTTCCCTCTCCTCATTTCAGAAAACGGTCAAAAATCTAGGAGTACGTCTGACACTCTTCTTTGTCCCACATTCCACATCCAATCTGTCTGGAAGTCCTATCAATTGTTCCTTCAAAATCAGTCCTGAATCTGACCTCTATCACCCTGATTCAATCCATAATCATCTCTCTCCCAAAGTAGAGCCAGCCAGCTGTCCTCCCGCCTCTGTGCTTGCTGCCTCCCACACTTCTTTACACAACAGCCTGAGTGATCTTTTTAAAACATGTATTAGATATATTATTCATTGCTCAGAACTGGTCTATGGTCTCACAGCACACTTAGGTGAAATCCACACACCTTCTCCTGTGCTTATAGGCTCTCAATGAACAAGCCCCTAATTATCTTTTCATCCTTATCTCTCCACTGTCCCTGGCCTCATTTCACTTAACTACCATGGCTTTCTTCCTGTTCCTGGTACATAACATTCTGGTTCCCATCTCAGGGACTTGGTACATGCTGTTCCCTCTGCCTGGAGTTCTCTCTCTTTCCCTCACTTTATTCAGATCTTTGTTCAAAATCCAATTAATCAGAAACTATCCTATATAAATAGAACTCTCCAATATCCTGGGGCACCTGGGTGGCTCAGTCAGTTAAGCTTCTGAATGTGGCTCAGGTCACAATATCCCAGTTCAGGAATTCGAGCCTCACATTAGGCTCCCTGCTGTCAACACAAGAGTCCGCTTTGGGTCCTCTGTCCCCCTCTCTCTCTACTCCTCCCCTGCTCATTCTCTCTCTCTCCAATTAAAAAAAAAAAAAAACACTTTAAAAGAACTCTCCAATATCCTGCAATACCATACCTGGCTTTCTTTTCCTCCGTAGGGTTAAGCAGAGATGATGTCTGTTTTTTCCCTGCTTTGTCCATTCTATTCCAAGAATGGTGTCAGACATAAATTAGGCACATAGAAAATATTCATTTGGTAGTCGAATAAATATTAGGACATAGTATGTATTTTTCCAGAAGTCATGGTAAATCTTACCTCGTTCCTCTTGAGACCCGTAGTCGTGCTCTTGGGCAATGGCTCACAAACTTAGAGTCTCCCGGGGCACATTTGTTGCTGTAGAATAATCTTTAGAAATGGAAGAAGATAATAAGAAGATACGTTTTGCTGGACCTATACAATAATTAAAATTTCTTAATGTTTTATTTTAATTTTGAGAGAGAGAGAGAGAGAGAGAGACAGAGCATGAGTGGGGGAGGGGCAGAGAGAGAGGGAGACACAGAATCTGAAGCAGACTCCGAGCTGTCAGCACAGAGCCTGACGTGATGCTCGAACCCATGAACCGCGACATCATGACCTGAGCTAAAGTCAGATGCTTAAGCGACTGAGCCACCCAGGTGCCCCAGGATGTATACAGTAAGAATTAGAAAGCACTTTACTCTTTTCCTTTATACATACCTGTGTTAGAGGAAGAAACACATTCATTCAGCAAATTTTTAGGAGTATCTACTTTCTGTCAGGCACTACTCTATGTGCTTGGCAATACAGTGATAGAGAAAACTTCTGCCTTATAAAACTTAGATTTCTGTAGGTATTTGAGTGGATAGATGCACGTATTATAAGTGGGTAAGTGCTATGGGGAAACATAAAGCAGGAGGATGGGAAGTGCTAGGGAAGGGATGCATGGGCTCCCAGAGCATGGGGTTGGCATCCGGGGCATGTGGGACAACCCAGAACTCCTGGCTTCTTTGTTTCCCCTTTGTTTTTATTTTGTTATTCTTATTCTTATTATTTTCATTGTGCTAAGTGTGCTTTTTAATCCCCATCACCTATTTGACCCATCCCCCACTCACCTCCCAGCTGGTAACCGTCAGTTTGTTCTTTACGGTGAAGAGTCTGTTTCTTGGTTTCTCTCTCTCTCAGAACTCCTGGCTTCTTGAGGTAGCCAAAGTAAACGGGGAAAAGGAACAGAATGAGATTGGTCTTAATGGTCTCAAGCGGTGGTGAGGCCATGAGTGTTAAGGATGAGAAGTGTTGGGGATTTTGCTAAGAGCACTTGGGACTTCTGGGCACTCCTCTTTGCTTCTATCAATAGTGAATGATAGACCAGGGAATGAGTTTTCTTAGCCAGAGATCTCCAAACTCTTTTCAGTCTTCTAGTTGGAGATGTGGAGGCAGAAAGAGGGACAGTCTTACGTAAACATACAAGCCTTCAAAACAGAAGAGGCAGGTATTTTGGTTCAGGCTGTTATGACCAGTTACAACAGACAGGGTGGCTTAAACAGCAAACGTTCATTTCTCACAGTTCTGGAGGCTGGAAGCCTGATTTCGGGATGCCAGCACAGTGGGGTTCTTGACAAATGCCCTCTCTCTGGCTCACGGGGGGCTGTTTTCTTGCTGTGCTGTCACATGGCAGAAGGAGCTAGCTGGGTCTTTGATTTCTACTTCTAAGAGCGCTAATCCCATTTGTGAGGACTCCACTCATGTGACTTAATTACCTCCCAAAGCCCCCATGTCTTGACTCCATCACATTGTGATTAGGGCTTCAACATAGGAATTTGGGCGGGAGGACAAAGACATTCAGTACATTGCATTTGGATTCAAGTTCTGCTTCTGCCATTGGCTAGTCTCACGCTTTTAGCCACTTAGTGTTTCTAAGGTCACCTTACTTTCTTTACCTGTGAAGCAGTACTCATCCTGTCTGCCCTCAGGGTTATTTTGGAACTGTAAAATGTAGCATATGTGGTATAACAAATACTTCTGATTTTTTATTTTTCAGATAATGCCATATTTGGATAAAGTGCATCTCCAGAGACACACAGAAATACAACCTCTTTGATCCTTCTTCAATGTCTGTCTTATTTACAAACATTAATTATAAAAGAAACAAAAAATCATTAACCAGATCACCAAGAAAACATTTTATTGTCACATAAAACACATATATATTTTTAAAAATTTTTTAAATGTTTACTTCTGAAGGAGAGAGACAGAGCATGGGTGGGGGAGGGGCAGAGAGAGAGGAAGGCACAGAATCCGAAGCAGGCTCCAGGCTCCGAGCTGTCAGCACAGAGCCCGATGTGGGGCTTGAACTCACAGTCTGTGAGATCATGACCTGAGCAAAGTGGATGCCCAACCACCTGAGCCACCAAGCACTCCACATAAAACATATTTTTATTCATTCCATCCCATTATTTAGACCTAGATGTTTTGAAGAGGTTTTAAGTGATTAAAGATAGTTTCAAAGATGAAGATAGTTTACAGTGATCTTCTCTTTTAAATTTTTAGAAGTTTATTTATTATCCAAGTAATCTCTACACCTAACATGGGACTCAAACCCATGACCCAAGATCAAGAGTCACATGCTCTTCCAACTGAGCCAGCCAGGTGCCCCTAACCTAAAATGTTTAAATAGTTTGTTTCTGAAATTAGTAGAATATGTTGACCAATTCTACTAATCAAGTTGAAGGCTAAAGTCAACGCTTGCTTCTATTGCTAAATTGCATTAACTTACTCTGTTAAAGCTACCATTTTGGTAATTTGAATAAGTACCTACTTGAGAAGGTAATATTAGGTACCTATAGAGAATTTGTCCTATTTCATTGCCCATCCCCAAAGTGGGCACAGCTAGAGTCATCTCGTGGCCAAATCCTATTTGGCTACTGTCACCTTTGTGTCATTATTTCCTGCATAGCAGACTAATTTTTAAATTTTAACCTGGCTTGTGTTCCTTGTGGTAGTTTGAGGTAACAGCCTCTTCTATTCTATTTGGTAAGCCAAGCACTGCCTGGCTTCTTGGCATTTGTCTCTACATCCGTGAAATATTCGCCTTGTATTTGGTGGCCCTTTGCCTCCACAGAAAGCTCAGATTCATAAGCCAAGGCGTTTTAATATTGGAATGGATATGGATCCTACCGGCCTAAATCCTACCTCAGCTGGGGCTACGCAAGGGCGCAGTGGACAGGATTCATTACCTCTGAGAGCGCAGTAAAAAGCCAGACTCAAAACTAATTTTTTGCTTCTCAAAAAGCAAACACCTAGTGTCACGAGCTATGAAGGGTTAGCCTACCAAGCTTCATGAGCGTTGACAGAGGACAGAAGACTCCTGGCTCTGAGGCAAAAGACTCTATTACGCAGAGCACAGCAAGTAGCACAAGCCTCATGTTTAGGTTGGTCCTCCCTTGCGCTTCCCCACCCCCTTCAAGGCGATGGGAAACTGTTCAGATAATGCCACACACAGAGGTTTTGCCTCACACCCAAGGACCCCTGCGCTTAAGAAACCCAACCTTTATTATACTGCATGGTAAATGAACCTGCCCTCTGTTACAGTGAGAGACATTATTTCTGTCATCCAAGGTCCTTGACTACAAACATCCTTGAAGAGATACTCTAGAACAAAAGCTATCAGTGCCTCTGCTCCCAAGACATGCAGAAATGTGAGAGACCTATGGAGAATTATCTCCCAGTACCTAGCAGCCCAAATAAAGACCATCAGGTAAAACATTATTCCTTGGGTCCAATCTAAGATGAATCCTGGGGAATAAACACATAGTAAAGGAGTGTCAGGTTATGAATTATACAATTAACAACCTTTCTCACCTCATTCCTCTGTCATCCTGTCCTACCTTCTCTCCTAGGCACCTCTGGTTTTAAGGAATTATTAGTGGTTCTCTGCTTTATTCTGTTGTCCCTCCTTCACCTGATTCCTGGAATCACCACCGTCTCCTGGAAGCCATCCCTACCCCAGCCTCTTTCCCTAATAGGTGTTTCCACAGCCTCCTCGTCTATACACCCTCTATACAACAGCCAAGGGCTAAAACCAGAAACCGAAATGTCACAAGACCATATATATCTTGGACTCTGAGCCTACCTGAAATCACAAGAAGTCCAGCCACCTCCTCTACCCCCTCCCAGGAATGTTTCATATCTGTTGATGCACGTGTTCCCTAATAAACATGTGGGGACCAGTATTTTCCTCCTTTTCTCCTCTGGCTTCCTGTAGAGCTGTCTGCAGATTCTCCCTCTCGCTCTCCCTCCCTCTCTTCCTCTCGAGAGAAGTCAAGAAGTTTCCAAGTCAAGGTCACTAATGTTTGTGCAGGAAGTCTTCCTGTGGCACCTCCAAGACTCCAGAAAAGACATTGGTATGGCCCACTATTGCTGTTGAAGCTGCTACTGGGGTTCAGAATGAGTTGTCCTAAGATGTGCCGTTTTGGCACGTAGATTATTCTGAGCTGAAAACCATCAAGGCCCAAAAGACTCAAGAAACTTTGACCCTCCCCCTAACTACCTGAAAGAATTTTGGGGCGCCTGGGTGGCTCAGTCGGTTAAGCGTCCGACTTCGGCTCAGGTCATGATCTCGCGGTCTGTGAGTTCGAGCCCCGCGTCAGGCTCTGGGCAGATGGCTCGGAGCCTGGAGCCTGTTTCCGATTCTGTGTCTCCCTCTCTCTCTGCCCCTCCCCCGTTCATGCTCTGTCTCTCTCTGTCCCAAAAATAAATTAAAAACGTTGAAAAAAAAATTAAAAAAAAAAAAAAAAGAATTTAGACAGATGACCTGCTCCAGGAAGAGAGCTATCACCATCAATAACTACTGTGTAATATGAACTAGGTTTGGAACAGGGAGGAACCTAGAAAAGTCTGCTACAATTCCTCTTTGTGTCTCATTATTTCTGTATGGCCCAATTCATCTTCCCGTGAATTGCTTTCCTTCTCTTTGAAGTCCCAGTCCCCCACCCCTTTCTCCTTAGTATAGGATGACATATATACCTCATTTTGCTGGTCTTTGGAATCTCTCATGTTTGTGTGGATTCCCTGTACATACGTAATTAAATTTGATATTCTCCTATTAATCTGTCTCATGTCAATTTGATTCTTAGACCAGAATCTTGAAGGGTACAATAAAATTCTTGCATCCCAACACTGCCAACATCCAATGCCTCTTCCCTGGAGAAGGTCTTGCAGGCCACAGTAAGGGAGCTACATCTCTTTTCTGGCACTGCAGATGCGTCCAAAGAGAGGGGCCAGGCAGAACCAGAAGCCAGGCAGCACCAACCAGGACTCTCAGCTAAATAAGACCTCGGAACAAGAAAGGTTGGATGGTGAACCCAGGGAATGAAGAGGTGTGGGTGGACAGGTTTGAGGACACTCAGTTATGAAAATATTGCCCAAACCTTCACTCTTCTTTCTACAGTGTAAACAACTCCACTTACAGTGCCAGAGGAGAAGCAGAGACTAGAGAATCCAAGGAAGTTTCCCTGGGGGTTTTAGTGGAAAATTTATTTTAAATCATTCCTCTTTTACTGCAGGCACCTCTTCCTCATGCATAAGTTTGTGGAGCTGTTCTAGAGAAAAATATAAATGACAGATATCACACTGGAGTTAGAATCACCCAAAAAATGGGGGCACTTGAGTGGCTCAATTCGTTAACAGTCCAACTTCAGCTAAGGTCATGATCTCACGGTTCATGAGTTCAATCCCCGCATCAGACTCTCGGCTGTCAACGGGGAGCCTGCTTCAGTCTCTCGGTGCCCCTCCCCTGCTCGCTCTCTCACTCTCTCTCTCTCTCTCTCAAATGAATAACATTAAAACAAACAAAAAAAGAATCACCCAAAATTTGAGTCGTGGGACTCAACTCTCTTTGTGCCTTGAGCACAGGGTGAGTAATATCCTCTGATTTTCTATCTCAAGAACTGATTTCAAGGATGAACTGATGCATCCCCTTTTTAAATGTTATCTTCCCCTAAAATGAAACAAACTGAGCATCACATTTGTCACTCTATATTCACACAGGCCATTCAAAAGTGAGTCCTTCTTGCTTTAGAGACTTCACATTGGCTCCTCTCTGCCTGGGAAGTTCTTTCCCCATTCTCAGATCTGGCCCCTTGTCACCTTCAGCAACTCAACTAGCATGTCGCCTCCTCAGAGGCGTCAACTAAAGTAGAAAGAACTCTGTTATGCAACTATATATTACTAAGCAGGCAAAAATAAGTCATGGAACATGTTCTATAAGTTCGTGAAGTCCTTGCCCTTGCCTTACTACTCAAAGTGTGGTCCATAGGCCAGCAGTACCAGTAACATCTGGAAGTTTTTTGAAATACAAAATCTCAGGTGTAGGGGAGAAAAACTTTCCTTTCTTCCTTTCTAGGTACTTTGGCTGGCTTAATAATTAAATGATATATTAATCAATTATTAACAATATTTAGTAACATTAATAAACAATATTAATACTATTGATTTATTTACTAAATAGATTATTGTTTATCCACTAAATTATTTTTATTAAATAATTATTAAACTATGCATTAGATAATTGATATTATTAATCAGTTTATTATTAGTAATTAATATAATTATGAATTAAGACAGGTTAACAGGAAACACATTTTTTTTTTTTAATTTTTTTTTTCAACGTTTTTTATTTTTTTTTGGGACAGAGAGAGACAGAGCATGAACGGGGGAGGGGCAGAGAGAGAGAGGGAGACACAGAATCGGAAACAGGCTCCAGGCTCCGAGCCATCAGCCCAGAGCCTGACGCGGGGCTCGAACTCACGGACCGCGAGATCGTGACCTGGCTGAAGTCGGACGCCCAACCGACTGCGCCACCCAGGCGCCCCAGAAACACATTTCATTTCATATGGGAGTTCACAAAAATATGAAACTCGAAGTGAGCGAAGCAGTCAGTGTGTATACCTTTATACCAGATACAAGAAATTTGTGAGGAATTGACAAGACAAGTCTGGGCTTGGGGTAGTAAATTGGTGAAGGAAAAACAAGTGCTGTTTATACAGCCTCTCTGTGCTGCATTCCCAGGCTCTAGTGATAAGGAGTTCTCTTTACTTCCTGGTACAGGAGGGTACCTTTCACACAGGAGACTGACTTCCTGCTTGCAGGGGGACACAGGGGGCTCAGAGTGTCCTTCCTCCACCACTGCTTCGTACGTCACTTGAATTCAAAATAACCCAAATAATGGATCTTGCAGAGTGGCATATTTTAGGGGGCGTGCCCTAGACCCCATCACCCCAGCTCTCCTGAAATGGAATCTGTCCTTTAACCAGATCCTCAGTTGACTTCTATATACATTAAAGTTTGAAAAGCACTGCAGTTTAAGGCACGCCCACAAATGCCTTTCTTGGAGTCACTCCACTTTTTAGCACCTGGTTCTCAACTTTGGCTGCACCTCAGAAGCATCTAGTGAGCTTTTCAAAAATTCATTTCCCTAGACCTTGATTCCAGCAGTTGTCGCTTAAATGACCTGGGTCATGGGAACTTTTTAAAAGCCCCTCTGCCAGGCAGGAATGAGAACCACCAGTGTAGCTGGGACTGAGTGAGACTTGCAGTTAAATTCAGGTGACAGGATCCTCTTTAGAGGCTGAATTCCAGTCTAGAAGAAATCCCAGGCCTCAGGCATCATTCTGAAAAGTATAGGCCAGGGGGCAGCAAACCATTTTCTGTAAAAAGTTAAAAGGTATTTTAGTCTTTACATCCATGTGATCTCTGATGCAACTACCCAATTCTGTCACTGTAGAATGAACACAGACATTGGAAATGAGTGAGTGTGTAACTGTGTTTCAGTAAATCTTTATGGACACTGAAATCGAATTTCATATAATATTCACATATTATGAAATATTTTTTTTTTCAGCCATTTAAAAATCTAACTCATGCAATAATGGTATATCTAGCTAATCCAAATATCTGAGCCTCACTTATTTCACCAATGAAAAGTTTTCTCTCTATATTTAAAATTTTTTTAAATGTTTATTTATTTTTGAGAGAGAGAGAGAGAGAGAGAAAGAGACAGAGCATGAGTGGGGGAGGGGGAGAGAGAGAAGGAGACACAGAATCTGAAGCAGGCTCCAGGCTCTGAGCTGTCAGCACAGAGCCCGATGTGGGGCTGGAACTCACAAAACTGCTAGATCATGACCTGAGCCTAAGTCGGATGCTTAACCAACTGAGCCATCCAGACACACCTATAGTTTTTAAACTTTTAGATATTTCAATGACAATTCTAGAGTCCTTACCTTCTATTCATAATAAATACCTCCAGTTGGGCCCAAGATAAGAAAGTCAGAAGAAGCGGATGAAAATGGATTTACAATGTAGAATTCCACTATAGGGAGCTACTGATTTCAGAAGGTACCTGTTAAGATGGACTTGAAATTTGTTTGGTGACAGCACTGCATTGATGACCTTTGTTGTGGTGGTGAGGGTAGCCATGTGAGACACCCTCAGTCCAGAGAGGAGCCTTGAGAAGCGAGCCTGAAGGGAGATCTCTTGTGAACTTTGAAGACTGGGGAAAATTGCTGTTAGGGCTTGTTCTGTGGAGGGTTTGGGGACACAACTTTATAGGTTCAATCCTCTGTCTGATTCCAAAGGGTATATGCTTTCTAGCCAAATAAATTCCTGCCTTTTCTTCTGAATCCCCAACAAGAGTCCTTTCATTTTAAAAGGACTAATAAATAGGCACTGAATTGTGGCTACCGATGAACGAACTGCAAGGCATGACCAACCCTCAGGGCTAATGACTCAAGATCATCTCTGGGGTTAAGGTTAAGGGGGTCCTGCTAAATTCAATGTGCTTTTTCCCCATCCTGACGTTTTAAAACGTCAGGGACCTTCCCAGGGACCTGGGAATCAGGTCCAAAATGAACTGCAAAGTGCCAAGAAGGGCAAGAAGTCATAAACGCCAAGGACAGGAGTGAAAGAAAGGAAGTTAAGTTTTGGACTTGGAGATGGTGGAGTTTTGTGGGCTCACTGCCTACTATAGCAGTCAGATTCCTCAGTTTCGAGAAACAGTACCAACTTGGAATAATTTGAGTGGACAAGGAATTTATTAAATATGTTGGGTAGCTCGCACAAGCTGCAAGAAGTCCAGAGAACCAGGTTTCTGTAGAAACAATGCCCAAATTGGGCCACAAGGCACATGAAGACTCACTGCCTTTGGGGGCGCCTGGGTGGCGCAGTCGGTTAAGAGTCCGACTTCAGCCAGGTCACGATCTCGCGGTCCGTGAGTTCGAGCCCCGCGTCGGGCTCTGGGCTGATGGCTCGGAGCCTGGAGCCTGTTTCCGAGTCTGTGTCTCCCTCTCTCTCTGCCCCTCCCCCGTTCATGCTCTGTCTCTCTCTGTCCCAAAAATAAATAAAAAACGTTGAAAAAAAAAATTAAAAAAAAAAAAAAAGACTCACTGCCTTTGGATACTGGATACTGCAGTACAATCGATGGCACCATTGCCTCATCTGGGTACAGAGGTCACCTCCCACAGCAGCGTGGCGTCCACACGGCCTGAATTTCTTTACATCCCATCCAGCTTCCAAGTCTGGGTTGGGTGCAACTTATTGGAGGAACTTAGGTCATGTAACTGTCATAGTTGTAAGAAAATTTGGGAAAGCAAGTGTGCATTTTCAGTTTCTAGGGTGGAAGATGGACTATGCCTCATAAAGGTAAGAGATTTCACAAGTACAGGAAAAGTGGATGAAAAGAAAATGTTTACTGCAGTATATATTTGTGTTATCCCCCAAATCAACATATATCCTTCTTGCCCTAAGAATGTCTTTTTTAAATTCTTCCACAAGATCAACCACCATCTGCTATGGACTGCCAGTGTCTCACCCCTTAGCATGAACGGGACATGTGCTGCCTGGAAAGCTCTCCAGATTCTGTAATGAGTCCCAGATTTCCTTCTCTTCTTCTTTTTTTCCTTCATTTCCCCAAGGGTCTCTTGGTGACAACAACTTCAGGGCGTCAATGTTCTCATCAATCAGGGTTTTTAAAGATATAAGCAATGGATACTGAATTTGGCTAATTTAAGGAAATGAATTTACCAAAGGATATTGGATGGTTCATAAAATCTCCAAGAAGGCTGAAAAAACCAAATTCATGCCACTGAACTAAAAGCATAAAGACCACTGCCACAGACCCTGCAGTGAACACTGTCAACCTTGCCAAACTGGACTCTAAATTTGCTGCTATACCGCCCACCCTCACCAGAACGGAGTCAGATCAGTCCTGGCCTCCTCACGTCCCTAGCATCATTTTAATCCAGGGTGGGTAAGAGTATCAGTGTCTTGGTGGCAAAGAAGGCTGGAAAGTGACTGCTTGGCATTTTGGACCTCTATAGTGGGAAGCAGTCTCTGCATATTAAGGTGAGAGATACTCTACAGAAAGGAATTCACATGTGCGATGGCCAAAAAAAGATAGACGTCCATCCATATGAACCTGAAGACCCCTTCTCTCTTCTACTGCTTCCTTTAGTCACTGCCTATCCACTCAGTTTCAGAGTTCTTAATTTGTAATACCTGGAGAATGGCTTTTGAAAGATGTTAAACTCATGCAGAGATCAAACTGGGAGGTACTGGGATATTTGGAAAAAAGTGCTGGAATGGAAGTCAGGGGATTATAATTCTAAATGTATCCTACATTAGCCGTGAGCATTAATACAATTTGTTTAAATGACTTGGGCTTCAGAGCAATCCACAGAAAGGTCCTCCACGGAGGACATTAAACTTTTAACACTTTTTGCTCTTATATGCTATACGTGGTTCTCCATATTTATTATACTAAACTATTAACTCGAGAAATGTTATTTGAACCGGTTTTTAAAGATTATTTGTTATTTTTTTAATGTTTTTTTTTTTTTTTTTTTTTTTTTTTTTTGAGACAGAGACAGAGCATGAACGGGGGAGGGTCAGAGAGAGAGGGAGACACAGAATCTGAAGCAGGCTCCAGGCTCTGAGCTGTCAGCACAGAGCCCGACTCGGGGCTTGAACTCATGGACCGTGAGATCATGCCCTGAGCTGAAGTCGGACACTTAACCGACTGAGCCACCCAGGCACCCCGATTATTTATTTTTTTAATTTACATCCAAGTTAGTTAGCAAATAGTACAATAATGATTTTAGGAGTAGATTTGAGAAATTATACATTATCATTCCTATGTTTAACACCCAGTGCTCATCCCAACAAGTGTCTTCCTTAATGCCCCTTACAAATTTAGTCCATCCCCCCACTCCCAGTGGGGGGGGGGGGGGAGGGAATAAAAAGGACAGTGAGATTTACTTATGCTTGAAAGCTAAGCTCTAAAAAACCACAGAACAGTCTCTGGAAATCCTTTCTAAGTTACTCAGATCCTGTAAATGAAATGTCCCTTCACATCTGCTATGCTGAAGTATTCAACCAAAAGCATGAAAGGGGCAAGAAAGGGCAAATAAAATTAAACTCTGAAGTAGGAGTGTAGCTCAAGTACGCAAAAAGACTTTTTTTTTTTTAATAGAGCTACATGCTACTTTTCATTTTTAATGTTTATTTATTTACTTTTGAGAGACAGTGGAGAGGCAGAGTGGGAGAGAGAATCCCAAGCAGGCTTCCCACTGTCAACACAGCCTGATGTGGGGCTCAAGTGGGACGCTTAACTGACTGAGCCACTCAGGTGCTCCAAGACCCTTATGTTTAGTTTGGAAGAGGGATCTGGGAGAGGGAAAGGAAACACACAACAGCTATAGGCTGGAGGATTATGACCAAAAGGGGGCGGGAGATAGAGAGCAAGCAGCAAAGTGATCAAATGAACATTTAGTTGCATAATAATAAAAGAAAAGAGCTGGTATTGAGTCTTCTTTTTTAATTTAAAAAATGATACATATTCATCTGATTCTTACCAGAATAATAAAAGACAAAAGTTGGAATAAGAAAGGTTTCTTTTAGTAAGGAAAGTCACCATGTGCTTGGGCTGGGGTGTGGGAAGAAGAAAAGTCCTCTTTGCCTTTCACCTGGGGGCGGGTGTTCCTATAGGAACAAAAGATTTGCTTTTCCAGACCATAAGGGTTTATTCCTATTTTTCAGAATGTTTAACCTTTGAAAATCTTTGAATAGTATTAAATACATTTATAGGCTGGAGGAGAAAAAGATGCATCTACAAAACAACAAACAAACAAACCCAACCAGCTAAAAGGTACACAGTATTAAATCTCCATTTTGGGATGCCTGGGTGGCTCAGTCCGTTGGGTGTCTGACTTTGACTCGGGTCATGATCTCACAGCTCGTTGAGTTCGAGCCCCGTGTAGGGCTCTGTGCTGACACCTCAGAGCCTGGAGCCTGATTTGGATTCTGTGTCTCCCTCTCTCTCTGCCCCTCCCCTGCTTGCAGTCTGTCTCTCTCTCAAAAATAAACATTAAAAAAAAAAAAACCAGAGATCTCCATTTCAAAGAGTAGATTGAAAGATAACATACCTGACTTGTCAGCTGCAGTCAGTTGGACTTACTGCCTCCATTTGCACATTTAAAAGATAAGTGAGAGTATATGATATTGCAAACCTTGTTTCAGGCCACAGAGAAGATGCAAAAAGAAAGTAGTTCTCACATGGTCCGCAACCTCTAGATTTGAAAGACATGCACAAAGTAAGCCTAGTAAAAAGGAATGTGTGTTGAAGCACCTTGGTGGCTCAGTCGGTGAAGTGTCCTTGATCTTGATCTTGGCTCAGGTCACGATCTCATGGGTCACGGATTCCGGCCCCACTTTGGGCTTAATGGAGCCTGCTTGCAATTCTGTCTTCCTCTCTCCCTGCCCCTCCTGCACTTGCGTTCCCTCAAAAATAAATGAATAAACTTAAAAAAAAGGTAAAAGGTAATGCATGTTGTCATCAGACTGGTTTTATAGAACTCTATTCCTCCTATATTATAGTGCTTCTCAACATAGTTTTGAAATTACTTTTCCACTTTATAAATTTTGAACTGAAGGCAAAGACCTTGTCTCATTCCTCTCTGTAGCCTATGGGCCTAGATTAGTGGGAAACACACAAGGAGGGGCTCAAGAACTGTTTGTGTCATCAATGAAACAAATAAATTGAGGAGTAAATGAAGAAAGTGGCTACCCAATTTGGAGGGAGGGGTCATGTCTGGCTGGGATGACCAGGCAAGGGAAAGTCATGTAAGCTGGGTCTTAAAGGATTTAAAGGTGAGATATGGACAAAGGGGGTGTGGGCAGAAGGGGTGGGAAATAGGCAGAAGAAATACAGAGGTGAAAGAGAGCTCCGAAGTCCGATTTTAGTGGAACCTCCCACTACGTGTAGGAATTTCAGCTCTCGTGATGCTGATGGGCTGTTAAGCTCCTCATGAAGCACCCTCTTTGGTTTCTTAGCTAGTCTAGTTCACTTTGGGCCATCTGCCCTAGAACTAGTTTTGATTCCTACATAAATAATTTCAAAATATTAAAGATTATGTAAAATCACCTAGTTTGTAGGAAGTCAATTTTTTTCTATGATAGGTACTTTTTCCAGTATTTGCTGATTGTATAATTTAGTAAAATTCAATAATGAGGTTTTGGTATGGTCATAACACCTAGTCAACTACATATAAGATTTAAAAAAAATTGTGGTTAAAATACACACTGTGGTTAAAATCTACCACTTTAATAACTTCTAAGTGTACAGTTTAGTGACATTATGTACATTCATTATGTATGATGGTGGGGACATTGCATACATCCCCACCAATCCATCCACAAAACTCTTTGCAGCCACGATTTTTAAAACTTAAAAATATAAAATATCACTACATGCAAAAATAGATACATTTTTCACAAACCTATATACGTTTTAAACATGTGACAAAATTCAGATTGGATCTTAAACTTGGTTACTACCTTACCTTTGGGGCTTAGTATTTAATGGCGATTAGACACACCATTCGCCTCACACGTCAAAGTCTAAGATCAATATAAGAACCTATACATTTCTTTCTTAAAAAGGAAGTAATTCAAAGTCCTGACAATTCAATTTTACAAACCCAGAAAAAAGAGATTTCTGACAGTATAAAAAACTAGATCTCCTTTCACCAGATAAATCCTATGGGAAATATAACAGGTGGTGAAGGATCAAACTTTAGCCACCACGGTAGCACTCACGTCTTACCTGTGGGAACCACCCTTGCCAGAAGAAATGGTTTCGGTTCATCTGGTGGTTCTACTTAACGGGGAAGGTAAGAAGCAGTGGTGTTTCCCAATCTCCTGCTAGGACCACAATAATTAAAAAGAAGTACAAAGTGGAATCAGAACCCAGGGTTTCAGGATCCAAGCCCAGTTTTAGGAGAAATATCTTCTCCAATTATAATCTTCTATACCTTTATATAATGGCTTCTTCAGTTCAGACTCTTTTTTTTTTAACGTTTATTTATTTTTGAGAGACAAAGACAGACAGAGCATGAGTAGAGAGGAACAGAGAGAAGGAGACACAGAATCTGAAGCAGGTTCCAGGCTCTGAGATGTCATCACAGAGCCCAACACAGGGCTCGAAGCCACGAACTGTGAGATCACAACCTGAGCCGAAGTCAGATGCTTAATTGACTGGGTGTCCACCTGGGTGCCCCTAGTTCAGACTCTTAATCAGAACATTTCTTTCTCTCGGATGCTGCTCCCTGCAGCAGATTTGGTTTTGAAGCTACTTCTGGAGCAGCTGCCGAAGCTTGGGGAATAGTTTCAATGCATTCTGTGTTGTCACTTCTATAACTTCTTCTACTGAGATCCCCTTCACCTGGGCAATATATTCTGCTGAAATGGAAATGTTTTGGGGTTCATTTCGTACCTGAAACAGAACAAAGCACACAGTGAATCAGACATGACACTCAAGGGAAGCCATCTTAGAGACCATAGATAGAGCAGAACAAAGTGAGTTGGTAAAAGCCAGTGAGGTTTTTGTTTTGTTTTGTTTTTTTTCTTTTCTTAATGGCAGGGGAGGGGAGGCAAGGCTGGGGAGAAGGCCCTGAACTTCAGCTTAAAAGCTATAGCCACAACATTGGCCTGTACAATGTTGACTGTAAGTCGATGTCGTTCTTGAAAAGAGTCCTCGGGTATTAACACTGAGGCCCAGGGCCCAGCACATAAAGCAGTCTGCAGGTGGTGAACACTTGGTGACCTGCCTGTCTGATGAATTAACTGTGCTTTGGTCTGTTGTATAAGTGACTGGCTTGTAAAGGTCACTGCTCTGCTGCCTGGCCTCTTCACCTCACAGGTTTACTACAGTTGGATTCAAGAATTGCTATTGTGTGTCTGGAAGAATAAATAGATTACGTACTGGTATTTCACTGATTCTAAGATGTTCAATATCTCTGAAATTGATACTGGTTTTACTTACATTCGATGGCATGTCATAGCATAATTGTCAGTGATTTTTCTTTCTTAGTTGTTACAAAACAGTGGTGTATCTATAATCAGTAGCACTCAGATTTTACAAATTATACTATTATTATTATTATGTTTTCTACTCAGGTTGATAATACTCAGGGGAATAAGATAACTGTTAAAATTAAAAAAAAAAAAACAAACCACCTTGATAATTAGCCTAAAAAAACAATGAAAAATATGCACCAAGATTTTTGCTCAAGGATGTTCATCATGTCGTTTATCATGCTGTGTTGGAAACAATGTAAATAACGATATCAAGTTACGGATATTATGGTATGTTCACATACTGGAATATTACACAGTTATTAAACATGATGAGGAAAAGCATATTGACATATAGAGATGTTTACCAGATAAAGCAAGTTATGAAATTTGTTCAGGCTATTCTTATTTTTATGAAAAATATATATGTACATATATGGATATTAAGAAGGCTGGAAGGACATAAAAACTAACATTTATTTAGTGCTTATTGTAGGCAAGATTTTGTTGTAAACTTTTCATAGGATTTCTCATTTATTCCTCAAAGTAACTCTATGAGATAGGTACTATTATTATCTGCTTTATTAGCGTCACTTTTTTTTTTGTAGATAAGAAGGAATCCTAAATGGCTGGTTTGTAGGCTGGTTGAGGTTTAAACCTGAGAAATCTGGCATCAGGGTTTATGCTCGTAGCCACTGCTCTCTAGTGATAACTTTTCAGTAGTACATGGTTCTATTTTCTTGTTTATGATTTTCTGTGCTTTCTGATTTTCTAAACAAATGCACTTTACTTAACAAAAAGTATATCCAGCTACAAAATTCATTTATTCAACAAATATTTCTGAGTACCTGCTATGCACAAGGCTCTATGCCGGAAACCCAGAGTTTTTGTCAAATCAGCTAGAGGCAAATATACACTGAGTTAGAACAGCATTTGAAATTCATTTCTGTTTAGGGGGAAAATGCTACGTTCTGTTCCTTCTAGTATACATTAACCAGGAAAGCAATTCTGTACCATCTTGTCCTATACCCAAACAAAAACATAACTGGAGTTGTGATCGTCTATTTCCTCATTCCTCTGTCTTGCAACTTACACAGATATGTAACTAATTGGACTTTAATTAGCAAAAGTCACATTGCAATCGTAAATAATCATAGTTTATTAAAAATCACATCACTACTGCTCCCAAACTTCTGAGTCTTGAGTACTGGTCCTCTGAACCTGGTAGGCACGGAGACACAGATCTGATGGGCAGTCAAGGGCACTCAGTAAGCCACACTGGGAGGTCAATGTAATAGGCGGTGTCCAAAGCAAACAGAGAAGATACTCTGGCTTCCTTTCAGTTATAATTTTAAAATGTAGCAATACTTAAAATATGACATTTTGTGGCCTACAATAATAAAATGTACAGCAAAGATCACATCAATAAATCTATGATTACATCAACATTTGTACTGAAAGAAACAGAGCCTCATTGTAACATGCTAATTGACAGAAGAAAAAGAAACATTTCTTGAACATCTACTATAAACCAGGCGCTGCTGGACATTCATATACATTATTTCATTTAATACTCACTGTAATATTCTCAAGTATTTTATTACTATTTTGCCCACATTCTGTAAACGAGGACACACTTTCAAAGAGATTAAGCAACTGGCCCAAAGTCACACAGCTAGTGGGTAGCAGAGACAGGACTTGAATCCAGGTCTTTCTGACTCTAGATACTGAACTTTTTACTGTACTTGTCTGGCTCTCATTATTACATAAATTAAGACATGGCTGATATCCAATAATATGTGCTGGAGCACAAGAGCTATATAATTAATAAAATCTCTCAACCTAGCATGAAAATAGGATTCCACTGTATTTACACTGTAATGAGACACACGGCTAAACTGAAAACAGCTCAAAAGAAAGAGACAATCTAAATAATGTAGATTTTAGATAACCATTTACCTGTTTTTCTGGTCCTAGTGCAGGTGAATCTGTTTCCAAGCAAATTGAAGTTAAAGGCAACTGTTTCACAAGTTTCTGCTTCTTGGAGAAAAGAGAGAGCCAGTTTAAAACATGAGCCATAAAGATAAAAAATGTGCACTAAACCCATGTACCAATGCATCCTACTCTCCAGGAACCTAAAATTCATGCTTTCCTATTCAATCAATAATTGTTCACTGTGTTCTCATCCTTCTACTACCAACTGATAGATTTAAACAGAAACATTCATCGCCCCAAATTATCCAAAGCCTCCAGGGACCCAAGCAGTAGTAACCAGTAGCCAAAGATGAAGCACACCCAGCAAGAAAGCCAAACATTTGGTATCACACGCCCAAGGGAGACCCAAGGAAGAGACTTCTGTGGTGTCTCCACCACCACCACCCACCACGCTCAGTGTTTGCTCCTACTATTCGCTGTGAGTCACTCAAGGCTTTGCGTTTACCAATTCGATTCATGTGCACATTTAAAGTTTCAGATTGGGTAGGAGATGGCTTTATTTTCCTGTTTATGATTTTCTGTCTGGATTACAAGGATTGTAATGAACTTCATGAGTTTTAAACCAAGAACAGAATTCTCTTGCTGCCACTGCACTTTGAAAGTAAAAATGGGAAGTGAATCACTATGTTGTACACCTGAAACTAATGTAACGTTGTGTGTCAACTATACCCAAACGAAAAAAAGTAAAAAAAGTAA
Source organism: Neofelis nebulosa (assembly GCF_028018385.1). Classification (NCBI taxonomy): domain Eukaryota; kingdom Metazoa; phylum Chordata; class Mammalia; order Carnivora; family Felidae; genus Neofelis; species Neofelis nebulosa. Next base: position 37,155,296 of record NC_080796.1, read on the forward strand.
AAGATGGGCGACAGATGATACAAAATGAAACATGGTTAAAATATTTTAAGATTAAAATTTCAAAAAGCATTGAAATATTATGCACTATTGGTAGATAAACGCTAAACTGTCATAAACTTCCTTTAAGGAAATGTGACAATCTAACCAAAAATTTAAAAATGTATCCCTTTTCCTCAATGATTCCGTTTATAGGAAATACTGCACAAATGTGCACGTGTATTTGTGGATGTCCAAAGGTATCCACTGAAGTACCTTAAAATGTTTTTTAACGTTCATTTATTACTTTTGAGAGACACAGACAGAGCATGAGTGAGGTAGGGGCAGAGAGACAGAAAGGGAGACACAGAATCCAAAGCAGGCTCCAGGCTCCAAGCTGTCAGCACAGAGCCTGATACGGGGCTCAAACTCATGACTGTGAGATCACGACCTGAGTAGAAGTCGGATGCTTAACCGACTGAGCCACTCAGGTGCCCCATCCACTGAAGTACTTTAAATTGAAGTATAGTTGACATGTAATATTATATTAGTTTCAGGTGTACAACATAGTGATTTGATACTTACATTACTAAGTGTTACCCTAATACTGTCACCATACAAGATTATTACAATAGTATTGACTATATTCCCTGTGCTGTACTTTTCAACTCCATGACTTATTTTGTAACTGAAAGTCTGTACCTCTTAATCTCCTTCAACTACTTTGCCCATTTCCCCACTCCCTTCCTCTCTGGCAACCACTAGTTCTCTTATGAGTCTGTTTGGTTTTATTTGTTCATTTCTTTCTTTTTTTAGATTCCACACAGAAGTAAAATCATATGGTATTTATCTTTTTCTGTCTGATTTATTTCCCTTAGCATAATACCCTATAGGTCCATCCATATTGTTGCAAATGGCAAGAATGTATTCTTTTTTATAGCTGAGTACTGAAGCACTGTTTATTAACAGTGAAAAACTAGAAATGACCTAATCTTTACTTACAGTAATGATTAAATAAATTATGGTACATCCATAGTGTGAAATATTATGCAATCACTTTAAAGATGAAGTAGATCAATATTTATAGACACTAATATCCATGAAGCTGACTCAAAACAAAAAGACTAAGAATTGATCTGAATCAATGTTATCAATGATTATCTTTGAGTGGTAGGATTTAGGCTGACTTGAAATTTGTTCTTTTCTGAAGTCTTTCAATTTTCTATAATGTACATATACTGTCTTTAAAATTAGAAAAAATAGTATTTTTGTTTTGGAAAAGAAATGATACAGCTAAAAATTATTACCAAATAGGAAATTTTTCCACACTTGATAAAAATAGGAGAAATAAAAATAATCTTGAGCTATCAATTAACTTGACCTGACATTTTAGAACACTCCATCCCCCAGTAGCAGAATACACATTCTTTTCAAGTTATGTATGTTCTATTTACCAAGACCGACCATATTCTGGGCCACTAAGCCTCAACTAATTTATTTTATTAAAAAAATTTTTTTTCAATGTTTGTTTATTTTTGAGAGAGACGGGGGTGGGGGGAGGGGCAGAGAGAGGAGACACAGAATCCGAAGCAGCCTCCAGGCTCCAAGTCTTCAGCACAGAGCCTGATGTGGGGCTCAAACTCTCAAACTGTGATATCATGACCTGAGCTGAAGTCAGACATTTAACTGACTGAGGCACCCAGGCGCCCCCTCAACTAATTTGGAAGAATTAAAATTACATACTGTATGTTTCCTGAACACAACAGAATTAGTGATCAGATCCTAATAACAAAGTTATCAGGAAAATTCCTAAGTATTTGGAAATTAAGCAACACACTTTGAAATAATCAATATGGTCAAAGAGGAAGTCACAAGGTAAATTAGAAAATATTTCAAGCTGAAAGAAAGTGAAAATACAGCATCCATCAAAATTTGTGGATTGTAACTATAAGAACTGGTTAGTGCTAATGCAACTATAGCATTAAAGGTTTATATTAGAAAACAGGGAAGATTTTAAATAAATAATCTGAAACTGAACTATAAACTATACTTTAACTGTAAAAAGGATAATATATAGGCAACCTTGCTTTACTGTGTTTCACAGATATCGAGGCTTTGTTTTTGTTTCTTTTTACAAATTGAAGGTTTACAGCAACCCTGTATCTAGCAAGTCTATCAGTGCCGTTTTTCCAAAAGCATTTACTCAGTTTGTGTCACTGTCTCACATTTTGGTGATTCTTGCAATATTCCAAACATCTTCATTGTTATTGTATCTGTTATGCTGATATGTGACCAGAGACCTCTGATGTTACTATTGTAACTGCTTTGTGGCACCGCAAACTGTGCCTATACAAGACGGTACACGTAACTGATAAATGTGTATGTCCACCCACCAGCCATTCCCTTGTCTCTCTCTCCCTCTCCCCAGGCCTCCCTACCCCTGAGACACACAATACTGAAATTAGGCCAATTAATCACCCTACAATGGCCTTTAAAAGTGTTCAAGGGAAAGGAAGAATCACATAGCTCTCATTTTAAATCAAAAGCTAGATACGATTAAGCTTGGTGAGGAAAGCCGAGACAGGCAGAAAGTGAGGTCTCTTGTGCCAGTTAGCCGTTGCGAATGCAAAGAAAAAGTTCTTGGAGGAAATGAAAAGTGCTGCTCCCGTGAACACACAAGTGATAAGAAAGTGAAACACCTTATTGCTGATATGGAGAAAGTTTGAGTGTCCTGGAAAGGAGACGAAACCAGCCACAACATTCCCTTATGCCAAAGCCCAATCCAGAGCAAAGCCCTTTAGTTCTATGAAAGCTGAAAGAGGCGAGGAAGCTGCAGAAGTAAATTCTGAAACCAGTAGAGGTTGGTCCATGAAGTTTAAGGAAAGACACCGTCTCCAAAACATGAAAGTGCAAGGCGGAGCAGCAAGGGCTGACATGGAAGCTGCAGCAAGTTCTCCAGAAGATCCAGCTCAGAGAATTCAGGAAGGTGGCTACGCTATAAAACAGATTTTCAGTGTAGACAGAACAGCCTTCTACTGGAAGAAGATGCCATCTAGGACCTTCATAGCTAGAGAGAAAAGTCAATGCCTGGCTCCCAAAATTCAAAGGACAGGCTGACTTTCTTGTTAGGTGCTAATGCAGCTGGTGACTTTAATGTTTACTTACCATTCTAAAAATCCTAGAGCCCTTAAGAATAATGCTAAATTTATTCTGCTTGTGCTCTATAAATGGAACAACAAAGCTTGGATGACGGCACATCTGTTTACAATGGGATTTAATAATTACTAAGCCCACTGTTGAGACGCAGCTTTATTGTGATATTTGCTTTATTGCAGCATATACTCACACTACCTGATTTCAAAACTTACTATAAATCTAACATAATCACGGTTGTGTGATATTGGCATATGAACAGACATATACATCAATGGGACAGAATTGAAAAATGAGAAGTAGATCCAGATATACAGTCAACTAATTTTTTTACAGTGCCAAAGTAGTTTTAGGGAGAAAGGATCATCTTTCCAGCAAATTATACCAGAACCAGATATCTATAGGCAAAATAGTGACTCTTGCCTCATACTTCACAACATATACAAAATAGATCACAAATCTACATGTAAAACTAAATCTGTAAGTCTTCTAGAAGAAAACATAAGAGAAAATCTTTTTGACCTTGGGTTAGATAGATTTCTTAGATATGATACTAAGAGCACAAATCCTAGAAGAAAAATAGTAACTGAAGCTCATCAAAATAACGAACTTCCCTTTGAAAGACACTAGAGAAAATAAAAGAATATATTTGCGAGAAAATGAGAGAAGACATTGGCAAAACACTTAGCAGATAAAGGACTTGCATCCAGAATATATAAAGACCTTCGCCAACTCAACGATAAAAAACAAACCAAATAAAAAGGTGCAAAATATGTGAATGAAATTTTACCAAAGAAGAGATGTGGATGTATGGATGTCAAATAAGCACATGAAATGATGTGCTTTTATTTTAAATTTTTAAAAACATTTTATTTCTAAGTAATCTTTACACCCAATGTGGGGCTCACAACTCTGAGATGAAGAGTCACATGCTGTACTGACTGGGCCACCTAGGCACCCCTGCAAAGATGTGCTTTTAAATTTTTTAAAACTTTTTATTTGAGAGAGAGCACGAGTGAGGGAGGGACACAAAGAGAAGGAGACTGAGGGAAAGGGAGTGAGAGAGAATCCCAAGCAGGCTTTGCACTGTCAGCATGGAACATAAATTTGAAACATCATTAACCGAGGAAATGCAATGGAAACCACAATGAGAGATGGTTATGCACGTATCAGAATAGCTAAAAAAATGACAACACCAAGTACTAGTAAGGATGCAGAACCAAGACTTTGGCTTACTGCTGTTGAGAATCCAAAATGGGACAGCCAATTGGAAGTCAGTTTGACAGTTTCTTAATAAGTTAAACATACACTTAACCTTATGACTCAGCAATAGCACCTCTAGGTTTTAACACAGAAGAAATGAAAATATATGTCCAAACAAAGATCTGTATGTTAATGTCTATATCAGCTCTATCCATAATAGTGTGAAACTGGAAACAATCTAAATGTTTATCAACTGGTAAATGGGTAATCTGGAAAATCCACATGCAATCAAAATAAACTACGTATACAAAATAGACTACTCATATATGCAACAACACGGATGAATCCAAAAGCATTAAGTAAAAGAAGCCAGATCCAAAAGCTTACATGAATTATTTCATTTAGATCACATTCTAGAATAGGTAAAACCATAGGGACAGAAATCAGTGGTTGCCAGGGATTGGGGGTGGAAGGAGGAATTTACTAGAAAGGTACATGAAGCAACTTTTTGGGATGATGGAAATACTCTGTATCTTGAATGTGGTGGTAGTACACCTTTGTTAAAACCATTAGAATTGTGTATGTAAAAAAGGCAAATCACAATAGGTATATTTCTCAATAAACCTGATTTTAAAAACTACAATTCAAAAAATAATAAAACATAAATAATTGTTACTGGAGATTTTTTTTTTAAATTTTATTTTATTTTAGAGAGAGAAGGAGCAAGGGAGGGAGCAGAAGGAGAGAGAGAAAGAATCGTAAGCAGGCTCCATGCAGGCAGTGTGGAGCCCGATGTGGGGCTTGATCCCACAACACTGGGATCATGACCTGAGCTGAAGTCAAGAGTTGGATGCTTAACCAATTAGCCATCCAAATGCCCCTTGGAGACATTTCTAAAAAATCTTGGCTATACCTCAATTCTGTACTCTTTACTTACATTAGTTCTGAGTACTGGTAGACAATTTACTGTATTTCACAGAATTTAAGGTGCCATTGACTGTAACATGCACCTCAGTATCAAAGACAATAAAATATAAAAAAAAAGTGTCTAAAAATATGGTAAATTACCTAAATTAGTTTTTGTTGCATTTTTAATTGATAGAATTCACATACCATGATATTCATTCTTTAAAAGTATACATTTCAGGGGTGCCTGGGTAGCTCTGTCAGTTGAGTGTCCGACTTCGGCTCAGATCACAATCTCGTGGTCTGTGAGTTCGAGTCCCGCGTCAGGCTCTGTGCTCACAGCTCAGAGCCTGGAGTCTGCTTCAGATTCTGTGTCTCCCTCTCTCTGCCCCTCCCCTGCTCACTCTCTGCCTCTCTCACAAATAAATAAACATTAAAAAAATTTTTTTTAATAAAATAAAAGTATACATTTCAATGGTTTTTACTATATTCACAAGGTGGTACAACCATCAGCAGTATGTAATTCCAGAACTTTTCATCACCCCAGAAAGTCACCCTTTACCCATTAGTAGTCACTAATGATTAGTAGCAATCATTAGTCTACTTTCAGCCTCTGTGAAATTTGCCTAGTCTGGACAGTTCATATAAATGGAATGATATGTGTTCTTTTGTGTCTGGCTTTTTTCTTAGCATAATGTTTTCAAGGTTTATCCATGTTTTAGCAGGAATGAGCACTTCAATTCTTTTTATGATTGAATAATATTCCATTATACGGGCACACCACATTTTGTTTATCCACTCATCGGCTGATGGACATTTGGGTTGTTTCTAGTTTTTGGCAATTATGAATCCTGCTGCTGTACAAGTTTGCTTGTACAATCCTGCTTCATGTACAAGTTTGTGTGTGGATATATGTTTTCATTTCTCTTGGGTATCTACCAAGGAGTGGAATTGCTGGGTCATATGTTAACTGTGTTTAATTTTTTGAGAAACTGTCAAACCGAGTGGGTGTGAAGTGGTACTGCATCGTACCCTTGATTTGTGCTTTCTTTTTGGCTAATGTCTTTTCATGTCCTTATGACCATTTGTATGTCTTCTGGAGAAAATCTACTTAAATCCTTCGTCCATTCTTAAACTGGGTTATTTGCCTGTTTATTATTTATTATTATTATTTTTTTTTTTTTGAGAGAGAGTGAGAGCAAGAGTATGAACAGGAAAGGGGCAGAGAAAGAGGGAAAGAGAGAATCCCAAGCAGGCTCTGTGCCCAGTGCAGAGCCTGACACAGGGCTCGGTCCCACAACCCTGGGTTCATGACCTGAGCTGAAATCAAGGGTTGGACGCTCAACAGACTGAGCACACAGGCACACCTATTTTGTTTCTAATTGGTGAGTAGTAATGGTGTTTTATATACTCTGGACACTAAACCCTTATTAGATATAATTTGCAAATACTTATTCTGTAGGTTATCTTTTCACTTTCTCCATAGTATCTCTTCTAGTATAAAAAGTACAAGAATTGTTTTACCGTGGAAGTTTTAAATTTTGGTGAAGTCTATTTTTTCTTTGACTGCTTGTGCTTTTGGTGTCATATCTAAGAAACCATTGCCAATTCCAAGGTTATAAAGATTTTGATCTGTTTTCTTCTAATAATTTTATAGATTTAGCTCTTGTGTTTATGTCTTTGATCCATTTTTGAGTTAATTTTCATGTCAGTGTGCGGTAGGGACCTATGATTAATTTTTGTAATGTAACCAGAGTAAGTTATTACAAGTGTGTAATAAAAGCTCGTATTTTAAAGTGTATTTCACAAAGCATAAATTGAGGCTTAATGAAAGAACTTACCTGTCCACTTCTTATGATAGAAGGAGGAATTGAGAAGAAGTACCCAGCTCTTACTCCTTCCATGGCTACAGATGGCCGGCCATCAAATGCATGCAGAAGCACTTTGTCAGCACCTGTCAAAGGTTAATGATAAGCTAGAGTTTCCTTTCATTTCCTTAATGAGAAGTTTTTCCACTAATCAAATTGGGCAACATAGATTGTAAATTTTAAGTAAATGTTGATCACAAGGACATAAGGATGAGGTTCTATGACTTCTAACGGGTAAATGTACAGTGTTCAAACAGTACAATAAAAAATACAGCACGTTGTTAATCTTCAGAATAAAATTGAAATACAATTTTTTAAACACATTTCTAAACATCCTTTATCATCAAAACTTTTCTAGACATTTGGAAATTATTCTAGTAGGAACAATTATTGTTCCTACTACGTCTTTAAGCAGTGAAATTATCCTTCGCAAGAATGCTTGTGAAAGAGACAGGGAATCAGTGACTGAGAGATTCTGTAGTCAGGGCTGGCTTCACAAGATCATCTTTAGTTCTTAAAGGATGGCCACTCAGCCTGCCTAAAAATCCCAGTAATTTTTAGTAATCCCAGTGATTCTCATCACTGAGAAATACAATACTTTCTAGCTGCAGGCAATTACATTTACTTTACTATTTGATACTGTTTTTTTTCAAATAGTAGGTGTGATCATTTGTGGATTGCGACTATTAAGTGAACTATGAAATCAATTTAGTGAGTCATGACTGACCAGCATGTGCTTATATGTATGTGTGTGTCTGCATATATATATGCACACATATTTATATATACCATATAAATATACTGCTCCTTAAACGTTTCTCAGGTTTCTTTATGCACATATAAGAAGTCTCGAAATAAAGTCATACTACAAAAAAAGTATACATGTGTATATATTGCGACTCAAAATAAAGTATATTTCTTACTGTGTATAACACTTTATAAAGTCTGAAAGATATACTTTTACTTTAGAAGCAGCTGAAGTTGACAGTGCATTTTATGTATCATGGCCTCAGCCTGTATAATTACCATTTTCTGAAGCAGCAGCCAGAAAACATGCAAAACAGTAACACATCTTTGCTCTGTTTTTTCCTGTCTTTAATCAGCTGGTTAAGCTGATTAAAAAATTGGAACTGCCAATTTTTAAATTAGGGAATATAAATTACTTGATCCAAGTTTTCACTTGCTTTATGCTGGCCTTTCAAATGGCATAGTCACACCTGGAAGTAGACTGACTTGCAAAATCACCTTAGTTGGTTTCCACCTCCACCCTTGCCCCATTTCATTCCCTTTAAGAAATCAAAGTGAAACACGGTTTATTCCGTGAGAACATGGACTGGAACTGTCAAACTGAAATATTAGGCACATTTCTCTCAGGAACCTAAATACCTTGCTCATTTAAGAGGCTGATGGTGGGTCTTCCAGCTGAGCGTGAGTGAACATTTCTGTTTAACAACAAAAAATTCTTTTTAGGTACTTAATCTGTAAGTATTATTTTGTTCTATTAAAGCAATTCAGAGAAAAAGAAATGCAAAGCTCCATCTCAGGAGAATCATTATTTAATTTGCTCCATAGCTATTAATACAGAAAGATGATTAATTAACCTACAGAGGCAAATTTAATCTTTTGGCTAATTGGACCTGTCGGATTAGGACTTGTCGCTGCTCTTCCTTCTGTTCATCAGTGCCAGCAAATCTGGGGGAGAAATCTAGTCCCACCTGTAATGGAAAAATACAACAGATTTACACGTTTATGGTTTAATGAACCTAAAAGACATGCCATGGAGCCATGCTGTCCAAGAAACATGACGGGAGCCATACATGCAAGCCACATGCGTAACTTCACAGTTTCTAGTAGCCTTGTTAAAAACACTAACAAGGAGCACCTAGGCTGGCTCAGTCGGTTAAGTGTCCGACTTCGGCTCAGGTCATGATGTCGCAGTTCATGGGTTTAAGACCTGCATCAGGCTCTGTGCAGACAGCTCAGGGACTAGAGCCTGCGTCAGACTGTGTTTCCCTCTCTTTCTCTGCCTCTCCCTTGCTTATGCTCCCTCTCTCTCTCTCTCAAAAATAAATAAACATTTTTTAAAAAAATAAAATAAAAACACTAACAAGAATCAGGTGAAATTAATTTTTTTTTTTTAATTTTTTTTATTTTTAAAATTTTTTTTTTTAACGTTTATTTTTGAGACAGAGAGAGACAGAGCATGAACGGGGGAGGGGCAGAGAGAGAGGGAGACACAGAATTGGAAACAGGCTCCAGGCTCTGAGCCATCTGCCCAGAGCCTGACGCGGGGCTCGAACTCACGGACCGTGAGATCGTGACCTGAGCCGAAGTCGGACGCTTAACCAACTGAGCCACCCAGGCGCCCCTGGGTGAAATTAATTTTAATAATATACTTTAATCCTATTAATACAATATGTCAAAAACATCATTATTATATAGTAATATTATTATTTCAATACAAAATCAATATAAAAAAATCATTGTTATTTTACATTCTTGTTTTGGGTACTAAGACTTTGAAATGCTGTGTATTTTACATTTATAGCACATCTCAGTTTGGACCAGTCACATTTCAAGTGCTGAACAGTTGTATGTGGTTACTACATTGGACAGGGAAGATTATAATGCCTGTTTCCCTTGACACTATTCTGGCACGCATTGCTATATTCTAAATTTAAGTGTTACTCTTATCTTTTATCTTTGATTAGAAGTGGAGTTTATTACCAAGTGATAAAAATGTTTCACAACTGGAAATTGTATAATAAAAATGTTTTTTAATTACAAACTCTAGCCTAGTTAATGTCAGTATACACCAAGTTAACTACCACAGAGATGACCCTATTTAAGAAAAGGAAAAGAAAATAATTAGAAATGCTAACAAAGTAGTTTTCTTTCATTAACATAAGCCTATGGTGAAGTTTTCTATTGTTTTATCCGCAAGCTATTTTGCTTTTTGAGGAAGTACTGACAAATTATCATTCAGCTAAATAGGGTGAAGATAATTATCTAAGTCAGTTGTAACCACCAACAGTGAATTAAAGATTATATTCATATATCATATTTAAGTCTGGATTGGAAGTCATTTGATCGGCTATTTGGTGTTACCTCTCCAATTGCCAATAATCGATCCTTGTAATTCTCCATAATGGGCAAAGCTACATCCAAATCCTGGGAGAAAAAAAAAGTAAATTTGCTTAAATAAAGAGGAAGGGAACTGATACTTTAGAAAAAACATTTTATATGCCAGGCACTGTACTATACTGGATCCTTTACATACATTCAATACCTTTAACCAGTGACGAAGTATTAATAGTCATCCTACAATGGTACATACTACTATTTGGAAATTTGAGTAGAAACCTCCCACACCCAGTCAGGTTACAAGAACAAGACTTTCAATGAAAAGTTCCACCAGAACACTTCCTAATATTTAAGAGGTATTCCCTGGCATTTAAGACTGATTTGGATTTCCTCCTGGAATAGCTGAGCAAGAGAGAAGAAAGCCGACAGGTAGTCACCCTTGTAATTGAGCTTTTGGGAGTGCACTGTGGTATGTCCACTTCTGAGGATGTTTTTTTAGTTTTTTCATAGTGATAATCCTATACATCCTCCTGCACTGTTTTCACTGATTTCTTCTGTCTTTACAGTCATGCCTAGCCTATTTTTTCCCTAAAGATTCAATAGCATAAACATTAAATATCACACATATGCTTCTTTGTCAACTACTGAAATAACTGTATACTGTTAGTTTCCATGATATTACTATTTCTACTTAAAGAGAATTCACCCTGTGAGAGTTCCCTTGTAAGAAAAGGGAAAGACAAATAAATACATATATGGAAAATTTGCTTCTAGATATCTTATAAACTACTTTGAGAGTTTTAGTCTCAGGATATGTAAATTGCAAAGGAATTCTACTGAAGATAATCAGGACAAAGAAGAATTAAGAAGAGGGAGGTGAAACAGATGGTAAAGGAACAGGAGATTTTACAATTCTACCTCTAGAGACAGAAAGGATGAGGGAGAGAGTAGATCAAGGCCTTAGAAATACATTCTAGTAGACTCAACGAAGAGGAATTAACATTGTTGTAGGAGCTAAGAGTATAAAACCTTAGACACCAGAGAAGGCGTCTGACAACAGCCGAGGAGGTTAAACAGTGTCATCCAAAGTTTCTTCCATATCAAATATACAAGTTACTCTGTCTCTCAAAGCTCAGAGGCACTGGAAAAGTTGGGGATTACCCAGGAAATGGCTGATATTTGGAAAGTCTTAGAAAGAAGGTGTACATTTGGATGAAGACCAGATATAGGAAAAATTGTGCTTCTTGGAATATGTATTATCTGTGGAAAAAAACAAAACAAATTTATAATAAGACTTCCAACTTCTCACGAAATAGTCTGGAAGTTCTGGCAAGTCAGGGATAGTAAACAGAAATTAATATAATTCATACTACTAACTTAATACATGTGTGTATTTGTGTGTGTGGTCTCTAGTATTTCAATAGATGTAAAAAGTTTTATAAAGACATTCATAAATCTATTTCTGACTTCATTTTTGTTCCAACTTCCTCCATAAGGTCTCAAGTTCCTTAATAGCTAATGGTTCTATTATGGGGCTTCAAAAATCCTAAACCTCTATAACTATGACTAGGACTACTATTGTATAATTATTCATGGTTTACAAATGAGGAAATTGTGGGGCATCTGGGCGGCTCAGTGGGTTAAGTGACCAACTCTTGAACTCAGTGCAGGTCTTGATCACAAGGTTGTGAGTTCAAGCCCCATATTGGGCTCTGCGCTGGGCATGAAGCCTCTTTAAAAAAAAAAAAAAAAAAAAAAGAGGGAATTAAGACTTAGCAAAGTGCCACAGATCACAGAAGCCAGTAGGACAGGCCTTTCTGACTTCAAAGCCCATGCTGTTCTTACTATGCTGCTGACAGAAAAAAAGAGAAAAGGAGGAGGAAGGAGGAAAAAAGGGGACAAAGGGCAAAAGGGAAGGAGAGCAGATTTATTCTGAATGATTTTAAATAATTACAAAAGATTTTTTATCAAAGAAAATGTTTAGTCTTCAGAACCTTTAGAACAGGTCAGGCGTGTAACACAAATGAACGAAGTGGGCCAAGAAGGGACCAGAGCCAACTGCAGAGCACATGCCCTGTTTGCAGGGGGCACTAGATTGCAGACAGTGAATTTTGGTTCCCTGAAGCGTCTCCAGGGTCCCAGCCCTGCCTGGTAATAATATATATTGAATGAATTAATTCAGTAATGTGCTGGAAGATCTGTGTGATCTAGGCAACTTTACACTTGATCCTAGCCAAAGGGCCGGGAAGCGATGCTAGGCCACTTTAAGTTTATAAACCAAATTAACTTAATAAATGCTTACTACATACCTAGCTTTGTACCACATATTAGGGGCTTATAATTTAATCAATATGGGAAAATGAATCTAGGGTATGGACAAGCACACTAGGAGTAAAATAGGAATAACTGCTTATCTGTGGTGTTTTTCAGAGGGCTATCCTGAGATTTCCTAAGTTCATATCTGCTTTAAGAATCTAGAATTACCCATCTATTGTTGGTATTTTAACTACTTTTATAAATTAAACAGTCCTATCAGTTCTACATCTGTGCCAGAATATGTCAAATCCACCCTCCTCCTCTCACCTCTGCTGCTACCACTCTGGTCCAGTCTACCACCGTCTCTCTCTCTGTAATAGTCTCCTAGCTCCTTCTGTCTTCCTCTTTTGCTCCTGTCTTAAATCTCCCACTGAATTGATGAAATCTGACAAGGCCCTTACGACGTGATCCCTGCCCAGTCCCTCTGACCTCACCACTGTTACTTCCCCTTGCCACCAGTCACATCAGCACTTTATTTCTTGTTCCTACCTTAGGACATTCGTGCTTGGTTGTTTCCTTTGCCTATAGCACTTGGATGCCTCTCTCTGCAGGGCCAATTCCTTCATAGCATTCAGGTTGCATTTCTAACATCACCACCTCAGAGAGGCTTTCCTTGACTACAATCTAAAAACCAGCATCCACAATCCCTATCACATAATCTTGTTTTATTGTCTTTAAAGCACTAAGTGCTACCTAAAGTTTTCCTGTTTGCGTATCTAATTGTTGATGGTCTGTCTGCCCCTATCTAGAATCTAGCCTCCACGAGAGGGATTTCACTCCGTGCTGCTTGGAGGAGTGCTTGAAATGCAGTAGGTGCTCAGTAAACACTTGTTGACTAACTAAATGAATGCCTATTAATAGAAATCTCAAGATCAACGAAAGAAATGCTATCTTGCTATGATCCCCAGTATTTTTGGAATTTTAACTCTTTGGCAATTTAGCTAATTCTATCATAACAGGAGAACAACTCAGGAGAGCTATAGGACAAGTATTTATTTTTACCTTAAGTGAATTAAAAGTACTTTTGTTTCAAAATAAATAGAGCTACCTGGGGTATCCTAATGTAAGAATACAAATTCACTATTATAAAAAGTCAAAGACCTTGTAGCCTCCTTTATTCATAGGTAACAAAAAGTCTTTACTTCTTCAAAATGGGGGGCTATCAATTCCATTATGTAATAAAGCATTTAAGGAACTGTGCATCACCCTGATGTTGAGTCAAGAGACGAATCTGAAATGTAAGACACATTGGCTATTGTGAGTCAGTGAGATCTTGTAGGTAGGATTTTTTTCACAGAGGGTATAAAAGCAACGCAGCTTAATAGATCAGAGCATTCCTATAGAAATGGCTTAATGGTCAAGAAGACACTGCTCATTTGCTCCCTTACAATACTACATCTATGAATTTGTAACTTTCTTTTTCTGGATATTTTATCACTTTTTTGCCAAAGCAATAGGACAACATGATAAAAAATGTGAAAGCAAGTCACTTATAATTCTGCCCAATCATCACAGCTAATACCATTTCTGTGTTTTTCTCTCCAGTCTTTTCCTTATAGAATATATTTTTCCTTGGATGTCACTCCTAGCAAATAACCATTTGGTATCCTGCTTTTCTCCCTATATTATACTGTTAAATATTTTCTTCATCACTAATATAAAATAAACCTTATAATTCTCATTTTCCATGCATGCATCCCATATGTATGTATGTATATTTAACATTCTACAAATTAATTAATTTTTATTTCTGAGCCTCTAGGCTGTTTCCATTTTTTCCTCTATTACAAATAATGCTGCAACAAATACCTATGTGAAAGGTAGTATTTCCTTCTTCTGGATTATTGCCTTAGAATATAGGTCAGAAAGAAGAGGATTACAAAGTAAAAAGGCATCTTTTTTTTTATGGTTCTTGTTTTATATGACTGTTACCTTTAATGTGACACTTCTTTGGTCTTCTGGTGAAACTCCTTGCACAGGGTGAACACCCAAACATGGCAGGACAAACCCCTTATACCTAAAAATGTAGAACAAATTAAGAGAGCAGGAATATTAAACTAGTAAACAATGCTGCTCTAAAGAACAAGTATGAAAGAATTTTTTAGGGCTACATCGATGTGACTTTTTTCTTCTTATTCTCTTTCAAAATGGATGATCTTTGATATTATAAATATGACATCATAACTGCATCCTTATTAACAACTCTTTAAATGCTTAATGAGAGAAGCAGCACCGTTCTGAAAGCTGCATAATCTTCTCAAATTCTTCTGAATGTTCAGCAACCACCACAAGAGCCATAACATTGGCCTGAAACAAAAATGAATAGAGTCTCAAACAATACACATTTAATATAACTGAAGACAAATTTAAAGTCTTCTGAACTTTTAGTTATTCTTACTCACACACCATCAATATAATCAGGATGGCTATCACTGGGTACTCACTATGTTTCAGGCACTATGTTCAGTGAATATAAGTATTACCTCATTTAATCTACACAACCCTATGAGGTAGGCACTACTATAATCCACTATCTAGATCAGGAGAGAGTTTTGGATGGAGTCAAATAGCTCGCTAAAGATCACTAGGCCTTGCTTCCGATTCTGTGTCTCCCTCTCTTTCTGCCCCTCCCCCATTCATGCTCTGTCTCTCTCTGTCTCAAAAATAAATAAACGTTAAAAAAAATTAAAAAAAAAAAAAAAGATCACTAGGCCTGTGTAATTCCAAACTCCTAATTAAGCTGCCATAGTCAATGATTGCTGTGTATGTAAAATGTATTGGCAACCATTCCTGACTATCACTTTTTAGGGAAGACTATAAAGTGCTCGTTATAATGAATTTCATAAATACTTCCAAAAATTATTCATTTTTTTCTGAAACAAATTAAAAATGTCTCAGGAAACTTTTGTAATTTCTCCATGATCTCCGGAGCTAATTTCAGAACTGACAGATGGACCAATCTGTTCCATATAACTGGTAAGCACTGTAGTTGCGGGAACATATTTTGGATCCAGACTATCTATCTTATCTGTATCACGTTACCAGCAGTGTGTCTTTGGATAGGTTAATCTCTAGGTCTGAGTTTTCTCATCTACCAAATGGTTGGCTACAAAATAGTCGCTTCCTCCTAAGGATGTTGTGAAACATTAAATGAGACAATGTAAGAAAGGGCTTAGCTTGGGGCCTGGCATATAGTAAACAGTTAATTAATGTTACTTATTATTAACAAAGCAACATAAGCATACTGTCTCTAAAGTTCAAGCTGTTCTAGCTTGAAATTAACAGGAAAACAAAAGGCAATGATAGATATCGACTTACTTTCTTGGCTTTCTCCAAAACATCATCCAGATCCTAAAACAAGCGTAAGTAATCACAATTATTTTAGATAATAAATAATACAGCTCTTTGGCTGTATATATCAATGTAGTTAGGCACCATAAGGAATGACAACAAAGGCAAGGAACAGTGTGACAGAATGTGAAGAGCAATAGTGATGCACCTTCTGTTTACTTCGTCTCTCCCTAAAATCTGGCTTCTGTTCCCACTCTACTAAAACAGAAACTGTTATTGTGAAATATAAAGGACACTTCTCTATCCTCCTCTTACTTTACCTTCAGCAGCATTAAGAACTCACTTGTTCACTCCTTCTTTCCTGAAATATTTCCCACTCGTGGCTTCTGCTATACTACTCTCCTGCAAACACCGCTCTCCACTAGCTGCTACTTTTCAGTCTCCTTAGCTGGCTCTCTCTCCTCTGCCAGATTTCAGGACCCTATGCTCCTCTCTCTCTATACCTCGGGTGATCTCATCCACAGGTTTTATTTTTTATTTTTATTTTTTTTTAATTTTTTTTTCAACGTTTTTTATTTATTTTTGGGACAGAGAGAGACAGAGCATGAACGGGGGAGGGGCAGAGAGAGAGGGAGACACAGACTCGGAAACAGGCTCCAGGCTCCGAGCCATCAGCCCAGAGCCTGACGCGGGGCTCGAACTCACGGACCGCGAGATCGTGACCTGGCTGAAGTCGGATGCTTAACCGACTGCGCCACCCAGGCGCCCCTCATCCACAGGTTTTAATACCATTATGCTAATGAGTCCCCAATTTTGATCTCCAGCCTATTTTCTCCTGAACCCAAGACTGACATTTAAAGATGACTACATGACATTTACACTTGGAAGGATATTAGGCTTCAACATGTGCCAAACATCTGCTTCTCTCAAACCCCCTTGCAACCACCATCATCTCCTGTCTACATACAGTAAACGCCTCCAAAAGCTAGGGTTTTCTAGCTTCCACTCTTGCTATTTGCCACACATTAGCAAAACGGTTTTTAAAATGGAAATCAGATTTGTCCCTCTCCCTTAAAAAAACAAAAAACAAAAAACCTTTACTGGATCCACATTGTCCTTACTGGCCTACTTCACCAGTCTTGTTTCCACCCCTCTCTTTCTAGCTCAGTGGGCTCCACCAGCCTTTTTGTAGGCTGAATGTGCCAAGTTCTATCCTGTCTGGGGCCTGCTACCTGCTTGCTTTTTACACCACCGTACACCCAACTCCTTGCTTGGCTGACTCTTTGTCTTTGCAAATCCAACTTAAGTGCCCCCTCTTGAGAGGTTTACCCCCTAAAAGACACCCCGCTCTTCCTTCTCTATCATCAGCCTCTCATCCCCAATGGAGCAGTTTGCAACTGTGCAACTTTGCAACTCTGATTTTCTGTGTTCTGTCCTTTTGTTTGCTTCTCTTCCCCATTAGAACTGGAACACACGGTGCGCGGGAAAGTGCCGGAAACACAATTTTCCCGGGAAAACTGGGGGCTCCGCCAGGAGTTGCGAGGCGGGTGGGATAAACGGCCGGACCAAGGGGAGGAAGGGGGAAAGCACTCCAGCAAACGGGAAGAGCAAATAAAAGCTACGTGGAGACAGAGGGCTTAACGCTATTCAGGATCAGAAAGAAAAATCATGAGGACTGAGATTAAATACGGAGCCGGGAGCAAGTCACTCCGGGCCATAAACGGGCCTGGGAGGATTTGAGGCTTGGTCTTAAGGGAGGAGAGCAAAAACAATCTGAAGGTAAAGGGCCGCGAGCCTCCCCGCTCCCACGGGCAGGGCCTCGCCCTTACATACGCTGTCAAAGTCCGGGGCCGAGAGGTGGCAGTGACAGTCCACCAACCCTACGCCCACAGCCCCCATCGCCGCCGCCAGCGCAGCACTCCACTGGTCCGCCGAGCACCTGCCGGAACGCTGCCGCAGCGGCGGGTTGAGATTCCGGCCGGACGCGTGCTGCTTTCCCCAGTGAGACCCCGCCCTTCCGCTCCCAGAGTTCCCGCCCGCGATTCAAACAGGAGAAATGGCGCGGGCGTCTGTGCTGGTGGTCCCTTCCCCTCCGAGGGACGTGGAGACAGTGGCCGGGGCGGACGACGGGGCATCGGTCGCCGCCACCTCCCGAGAGGACTTCCGGGTGCGCTGCACCTCGAAGCGGGCCGTGACGGAAATGCTAGAACTGTGCGGCCGCGTTGTGGAAAAGCTGGGGGACGCGCTGCCAGAGGAGATTCGGGAGCCTGCGCTGCGAGATGTGCAGTGGGTACGGGCCCAGTAGCCATCTCTTGTCTTATCATTCCCTTAACCCGCACCGTCTGAGGGCTCAGAAGGGGCCTACGCCGGGCTTCGCAAAGTTAGCGGTGCCGCCCGCTCGCGTAGAAGCGGCCCGAGAAACGCAAGGGGACGAGATAGATGCTGGTGTCAGCCGGGTATCGTTAATCGCTTAGGGCCGGCGCTGTCCAGTAGAAAAATACAAGGAGCTATGTATGTAACTTGAAATTAAAGGAAGGAAAAATAGGTGAAATTAACTTTAATGATATGTTTCATTTAGCGCGCTCTGTCTGTATCCAAGATACCGTTTTAACTTGTCATAATAGAAAATGAACGAGAAATTTCATATTCTTTTGGTAGTACTAAACTTTCCGAATCTGGTGTCTTACATTTAAAGCTCATCTCCTTTCGGACTAGCCACATTTTAAGGCCTCAATAACCACAAAGTGGCAGATGGCTCCCCTATTGGACAGTGCAGACATAGACTCCTGGAAAGGGTAATCCTGGAAATCAGTCAGTCACTAAACTAGGTCTTTCCATTTCCCTGTTTCAGAACTTCATGTAAAGTCCGCGAAAACATTTTCTCTGTGAAGTCTAAAGTAGATAAGGAAGGGGTCTTGATTATAAACTTCAGTGGCCCTCAAAACATTTCCCCTTCCTTTCTCATATTTTGCAAAGCCCTGAAGAAGCCTTTTTTGGGGGGGGGAAAGACACAACAGATTGAGGGATTGATACCACCTGTCTTCAGGAAGCACACAGTCTATCTGTTGGGGGGAAAACAGTTCAAAAACTCATTCACACTCTGTGAATGACCACAGTGCAAACAATAAAAAAAAAAAAAAAAAAGAAAAGGTTAAATGGAAGAAGGAAGGAACAGTGCCTGGGTAGTGATTCTGTGTTCCAGTTTTGTGTAGAGTAATTCTGCTACTACCTTCTTGCAAGCAAGGGAACAATAATAGAGACATACCTCAGGACCTTTTTAGTAGTTTTTGGGGAAAGACTGTTTCATTGCATAATGATCTTAGAATTTGTCCCTTTCTAGGAAGTGCTAATGTACTTAGAACATTTACTTTACAGAAAAAAAGGAGCTTGGCTTAACCTATCATACCTTATTTAACGGATGATTAAGTGAATTAGAAGATAAAGATTTGAAGACTTAAACTACCAAGGAATTTGTTGTGTTTTATATTAAGAGCAGGTAAAAGGCAGAGGCTTAAGTATGCTGACATATCTCTTTAGCTAAAACCACATAATGTAGTAATGGAAATTCGAAAAAAAAATTGGATTGGGGCAACCAGGTAGCTGTCAGTCAAGCTTCTGACACTTGATTTCTGCTCCTGTCACAATTTCAGGGCTTGCAAGTTCGAACACTGCACCAGGCCCTGTGCTGACAATGCAGACCCTGCTTGGGATTCTCTTTCTCCCTCTCTCTGTCCCTCCCTTGCTTACACTCTCTCTCTCAAATAAACTTAAAAAAAGATTAGATTGATATGATTTTGCAGTGAAATGTATTACAGTTTGTGTTCTGAGATAATCTTTGAATGACCATGTATAAAGTAAGGATTTTAATTTATAAAGTCTTTAAAGTGTATTTAACCCATAATTATCAGTCATTATTTGATTTATGCTTATTTTTACTCATACAAAATGTGTAAAATACATTCTCATAGTAACAAACAGCATAAAACAAAAGTCTGAATTCCTCTCCCCTATCCCTCTTCCTTCCTGGAAGTAACTTACTATTATGGAAGGCCTGGAGGGTGTAATCCTTGTATACTGCCCCCCACCCCCACTTTTTTTGTTAATATTTGTTTACTTTTGAGAGAGGGAGAGAGAGAATCCCAGCAGGCTGCACACTTTGGGCACAGAGCTCTTTGGGGTCTGGATCTCACAATGGTGGAATCATGATCTGGCCCCAAATCAGGAGGCAGACGCTTAACTGACTGAGCCACCCAGGCACCCCGTCTGTACCTTTTTATGGTTTTACATCTCTCTCTCTCTCTTTGTTGTTTTAGTTTTTTGTTTTTTACGTTAATAGTGTCATGCTAATGTAATAGGTTAGCTTTTTTTTTTTCTATCAAATATGTCTTTATTATTTGGCAATGGTTTTTAGAGATATACTTCATTCTTTTTAAGTGTTGCATGATATGGATATAGTATATTTAACCATTTTCCAAATTGTGATTTAGATTTTATTTTCCCCTCAATGTTTCACAATTTCAAATAGTGCTTTAATAAATATTTCTAATGCATTTTTTATGTTTTTTGGGAATAGTTCTTTAGGATACTTTGCTAGAAGTGAAATTGTTAGGTAATAGGGAGTGTGCATTTAAAATTTTAATGGTACTATCAAATTCCTTTAGTCCTTTATTTTTTAATGTACACGTTTTTAACCTTACAAAAAACAGACTAGTACAGTGGACACCCTTGTATCCATCACCAAATTTAACAGTTACCAAAATCTTGTTCCACTTCCTATTTTATTTATTTATTTTTTAAGTAGTTTCCACACCCAAAGTGGGGCTGGAACACAACCCTGAGATCAGGAGTCACATGCTCTATAGTCACATGAGCCAGCCAGGTGCCCCATTACACTTCCTATTTTATTTTACTTTTTATTATTAAAAAAAAATTGTTTTTTAAGTTTATTTATTTATTTTGAGAGGGGAATATCAGCAGGGGCTGAGAGAGAATCCAAGCAGGCTCTGCACGGTCATCAAGGAGCCCGATGGGCTCAAACTCACAAACTGCAAGATCATGACCTGAGTGGAAATCAAGAGTCAACTGACTGAGCCACCCAGGTGCCCCTACACTTCCTATTTTATTTTATTTTTGTATATTTGTTTTTAAATGTTTATTTATTTTGAGAGAAAGAGAGAGCATGTGTGCAAGCATGAGAGGGATAGGGAAAGAGGGGGACAGAGGACCCAAAGCAGGCTGTGTGCTGACAGCAGAGAGCCTGACATGGGGCTCTAACTCACCAATTGTGAGATCTTGACCCTAGTCAAAGTCAGATGCTCAACCAACTGGCCACCCAGGTGCCTCTACACTTCCTAATTTAAAGCAAACTCCAGATCTCATGCCATTTCATCTCTGTATATCTCAGTGTACATCTCTAAAAAATAGAGTCCTTTATGAAGTAGAAATTAATTTCACTATCTTTTAAGCATTTCTTCCCTGTTGTTAACACCAACGCTCATTTAGCAGCATATGTAGGTAGTGCTTATACCTTTGAGATTCAACTGACTCTAAATCAGAGTTAAAATGTAGAAAGAATCAATGACTGATGGAATAGTACTTAATTGAAAAGAATATACTAATAAGCTAATCTACTTTTCTTGATATTATTTACAAATCTGAAATTCTTATTTTGAAAAATGTTTTAATTCAATATTTAAAGTTATTTTTAGTGACTTGAGTATTGTGAATTTATTTCAGACCTTTGAATCAGCTGTGCAAGAGAATGTCAGCATTAATGGGCAAGCATGGCAGGAAGCTTCAGATAGTTTTATGGGTATGTGTATTAACTTCTTCCTTGTGTCATTTCTGAGTTATTTTTGTAGCTAACTTTATTTCAGATGCTAATTTTAATCCCCATTTTCAGTGTCCCATTTAAAAAATTTCCTTCACGAGGGGGATGGGGGAAGGAAATGAATCTAAAAGACTATGGAAGCCATAAATCTGAAGCAAACAATACAGTAGGTACCTTGATTCTATATATATGCTATCTGGCATTCTCAACAAGAATCTGATTAATCTTTGAAAGTACCCTTGTTAGTAGTTTACTGGAAAATACTGTACGACTATCTCCAGACAAAAAAAAAAAAAACAACAAACAGGCCCAGAGAATTTCTGTGATTAAGACCTTATAAATCAAGTTGTAGTTTTACAGGCGATCCTTAGAGTAGATAGTGAAGTACCCTTAGAAGTATGAAGTTAAATTACAAGAGTACCATGTAAAGTATGAGGTAAATATATGGAGAAACCTCCTTAAAGACAGATTATTTTCTTCAAAGAAGATTTGATTGTACTAACGATTTTGACGTATCTGAAGAAATCAAAGTTTTAATAGCAAGTGCTCAGTGTAGGAAGGACAAAATTAGTAGAAAAGGAATGATCTATGTGGGAAGAGAGGCAGAATTTTCCAACAATGTCTGAGAGAAGGACTACCCTGACAAGAGGGTCAGAGTGTCTTGTCTTTCCCCATAGTGATGTTAGAGATGCTGACCAGCATAACTTGGTATCACTGCTTGATATCACTTGATCCAGTTATACTCTTGAGCTGATTGCAAGCCCATCAAGTAACCTCTGTGGTTATAATTTTTCTTCTCAACGTTAAGATAATACTTTGCCCAGAAAATTTCATGTCTAATCCTTGGGATTATTATAGTTATCTCTTCAGAGTCACCGATGTTCACTTTCTGGTTTATGTGTTAAAATGGTAAAAGCAGTAACATTAGATTTCTCAAATATCAGAGTGATTGCCAGTTAGTAGGGGAGAGGAGGTGTATCACAATCACCTAAGAGAATTTTCAAACTACACAGCCTTTACTGTATCTTTATCTGACTCTTGTTCTGTGAAGTCACTCTGGAATTGCTTTATTGTTTGCTCCAGGCTGCCTTTAGCAATATGATTCATCAATTTATAGATTAAGATATGAATTTTCTAATAAATTGGCAGCCTAACTGGAGTATGGTTATTCTTTGTTCCTTTTCCTCCTTATAACCGTGAGGGGAAATAGTTGAGAATACTACAATTTTACCTTCTTTCATGGGCACTTGATAACACCAGGCATTATACCAAATTCTAGGTCGTAGATGAGAATACCTGGTCCTTACCATTTAGGAATTCATTGTTAATGGAAGGAAATGGACGAAGAATTACTATACTGTTTGGGAAGGGGGAGAAGACCTAACAGAGTGGATTGTTATTAAATTAAATGCATTTAATAAATGACAGCATGCTGGATGAAAAGGAGGAAGGACATTTGAAGCAAAGAAAACAGCATACGCAAAGGCACAAAGGAGTGATATGTTTGGAAAATACCAAAAATGAATTGGGGAAACTAATGGCAGATGTGGCCAGATAGATGAATTTGGGCCATATCACAAAGAGCCCTGAGAGTTTGCTGAGAAATTTGCATTTTATCCTGTAGGAAATGGAAAACCAGTGGAGATTTTTAAAGTAGAATTTACATGAAAAGCTTTGTGTTTTAGAAAGCTCCCTGCCCGCTGTGTAGGGGTTGGATTGGAGAAGAGAGAAATTCAAGGCAGGCTGATCTTAGGGAAGTTATTACAGTAGTACAGTAAAAGATGGTGAAGACTTGCCCTAAGTAGGAAAGGAGAGAAAAGGTTTCAAGGGATATTCAGCAGATAGAATTAAAAGGATTTGTATCTGATCTAATACACAGAAGCAGTAAGTAAATTTCACAAAGGAGAGGGGTTTTTTGTCTGTTTTGTTCGCGGGGATCATTTTAGAAATGAGTGGAGAAATGAAAGAATGAATGAATATACAAGTGAAATCAACCTTCTCGTTTCCTCTGTAACTACCCTGAAAGGACTTGATTTTAGGTTTGACCAGGTACATTTAAGAATTAAAGTGTAAGTTCCTTGAGAGCAGGGGCTGTATTTATTTTTCTTATCACTATATTTCCAACACTTAGCTTGGCACATAGTAGGTACCTAGTAAATACTTGTTACATTGGGTGACAAAATCCTCCCTCCTCAAATTGTTTATACATTTCAGTTTTGTAGCTTTATCATTAGGTGGCGCTGAGAAACAACTTTCCTCCTACATACCAGATTTAGCTGGGGGACTTTTTTTTAACTGTGAAATAGTACATTATTATTTCAGGCTAATGATTGAACTTTTTAAGTGGATAAATTAAAATTTAGGGAGGGCTGCCCACTTAAGTGAGTATTCAAAGTAAGCAATGGCTGATTTTCTCATAATACTCTCAAAAGAAGTAATTTAGTTGGACTTAATGAGTATTTGTTACATGAATGAGAGATACCTGATATAGGTCATTAATCTTTACCCAGTATGTATATATATGCTGATATATATCAACAATGTTTGGAAATGTTTCCAAGAATATGTATATTACTGTTTCAGACTTCTTAAGGAAGTTTCTACTCAATAAAACAGATACATTTCCAGCATAGACTTTGATACAGCAGAACACATGTGCTGTGAGGCCAGTTAAGCCAATGGCCTAGCTCTTTAGTATTTTTAACTACTTATTCTTTAAGATGATTTTCAAAATAAGGTTGATGTACCATCTGCATTCATTTCATCCGGGGTGTCTAATTTGGGGGCTCCATTTCAGAGGCCTTTGTTGAATCAAAATTTCTGTACTTCTGACAGGGTCCCCATGTGATTTTTCATTCTGCTGAAGTTTGAGAGTCACTATTTTAAAACAGGAAAGCAATGGATAACATAGTTTTAGCTAAATCAAAGAAATTCTGAAGTCACTTTGTCTCTTACTTTTTCTTACTATTTATCCAGTTGTGTCTATTTCAGATTTACCAACTCTATGCTACTGTCACAGCTTTGGTGCAGCACACAATAAACTCAAAACATGTCAGGAACTGTGACATTAAATGCCCTTTACAGTCTAGTTCTTTTGTAATTATATCATCCTTCTTTCCTTATGCTTTATCCTGCAGCCATTTAGAACTTTTAGAACAGTTTCCCCAAAACTCTTATGATCTTGCAAATATAGTTTCCTCTGACTAAAATGCTTCTCTCTGTATTTTTTCCTACGTTTTTTTTAATCTAATGGATTTACATTTAGATTTCAAGGCTCAGCTCAAATGTTACTTTCTGTTTAAAGTCTTAAATTCCCCAAGCAGAGTTAGTGTTCCATTGTTCTGTGTCTGAATAGCATTTTGTTCATACCTCTGTTGAATTTATCAAGTTGTTTTGTAGTTTCCTGTTTCTTCCAGTGAACTGTGATCCCTTAGAGAGCAGGGATCATGTTATAATCATCTTTGTATTTTTCTGATTTAGGCCTAGCTTCCCATAGGTGCTCAGTAATTGATTTTTCAATGAGTAAATGAATTAATCACCAAAGTGGGGGCATACATTAACTTACCATATTTGTTTTTCTTAATTATTTTTTGTTTTCTAAATTTAGCTTATCTGTATTACATTACTATATAGAATATAAGCAATGTATTTTAAGAAAATTTTTAATATTTTTTCTCTTGAAATAGATTCTGATATCAAAGTACTTGAAGATCAGTTTGATGAAATTATAGTAGATATAGCCACAAAACGTAAGCAGTATCCCAGAAAGATCCTTGAATGTGTCATCAAAACCATAAAAGCAAAACAAGAAATTCTGGTAAGATGATTTATCTTTGAGAGAGTAAATTTTGTGTCATGTCTATTTTACTATAATAAAAAAATTAAAGTATAAGATCTATGTGGCATAAATGACATTTTGTTTTCTTTGCCTTTTCTTCCTCAATTACTACTGTTTGTCTCTTGCAAGATTTTTTCCTATTCTAAGTCATACTAGATTTTAAACACAGCTGGTTTTAAAATAGAATTTGAAGATGAAAGACTGACAATGACATTACAATTCTGAGACCAAGAAGGCAAAATAAATTTATCTTTTAAGCCTTTTCTTTCTGTGTGTCATTTGTGTTTGCATATTATTTGTGTATGTTTATATATTTTGGAAGACCCTTTAGTTAAACTGATGATGAAGGTTGAGCACCTGTTCATAACACCGAAATTTGCTTTATGAATTGTGTGTAATTTGTTTTGCTCCAAAAGTCATGATGGGATGAGGGTAGGTTTGCTGGGCATGCCATTGCCTCTGGAGTGAGAAATACGTGTTGCTTTAGATTATGTTATACTGTTTGTCATTAATTTTTGAAATTAGCATACTTTCACGTATAAATCTTCTTGTTGCTTTTTTTGTCAGGAATTGTTTTAGACAGTAAAGATGGTTACTTTACCTAAAACTTTTAGTCATTATTCCATGAGAAAAAATATAAGCAGAATTTTTCATTTATTTTCTGCCATAACAGTTCTCAAAGAAATACCCTACTCCATTCCCCCCCACTGCCTTTTAGTGTTTCCTAGGGAAAACATTCAAAATGTATTTACTTTCTCTCTCCCTACTACTACCCTCTTCTTTCCTGGAAAGAAACCTAGTAATCAGTATTGCATAAAAGAGAGAAAGTTAGCAGGCCTGGGTGAAATGGAAGTTTAAAAACTGATGAAAAATGGATGGATGGGGTAAGGATACTAAAGACAGCTCTTTTAGAAAACATTTTTGTCTCCTGCTGGCTTTGGACAGGACTAAGGCGGAACATTTTCCTTTTTCTTTTTGCTGAATTGTGGATCCTGTTCCGTGTCATCCTTGTGCAAGGGCCGTGCTAGTTTTCTGTACTGTTCCAGTTTTAGTACATGTGCTGCCGAAGCCAGCAGGTGGGTCCTGTTTCTGTACTTCCGCTCTTAGTAGTCCCAGCGTATCAAAAGGTGTGTAGGCTTTAGTGTGCTGACATGGTAGCGTGAAACAGAGTTGCTGTGGACATAGGAGCTCTGAGTCCCAGACGCCTTAAAAGGAACTTTTGAAAAACAGTCTGTCCGTAATTTGGAGACTACCTTGTCCTTTAAATTCAAAATCCAGTCTCCGTGCCTTTAATTTGCTTGTTCGCTTTTCTTCAGTGTTTTTAATGGTGCTATTTCTTAGTGTACGCAGTAGGTGGCACTACTGTAAAAGACTTAGTTTGTAATTCAGACTCACTTTGAACTTTTCGCCTCTCCAGCACATTTCAGCATCTCTCCCCGCCTCCAAAAAAAAGGATTCTACTGACTAATAGTATATGTGCTTACATTAGCTGAAGGAAATGTTTATATGAAGGATTAAATGATTAAATCTGTTTAATTTATATTGTGTTTAGAAGCAGTACCACCCTGTTGTACATCCATTGGACCTAAAATATGACCCTGATCCAGGTGAGTCAGTGTTCATTTGTGGTACAAGTGAAGCATCGCTTGTAATTTTTATGAGTCCCTGATACTCTTTTAAAGGTGTCAGCGTGAAGGGTATCTTCCCTTTGATGCTCTCACTACCAGTCATTTGTGTTTAGCTCTTCACCTAAGATTATGAGAACTTGCTCCAAACATACTGACTCAGGATCTCCAGGAGTATCTGAATTTGTGTCTGAATTTGTATAAAGCTCTCCCTTGACCTAGACTATTATAAAACCTTTTCAATCTCTAACTTCTATTGTAATACCCTCCCATTTCTAGCTGCTACTGTACTATCCATTCTTTGAATTACAGCTAAAGTTATACTATTAAAGTTTCGTAGTGTCACTTCCCACGGTGATAACCATCATTGGTTTCTCATCATTTACAAAATAAAATCCAATAAAAATCTAATGTTGAACTTAAGAGATATGCATACTTGATATACCTTTGAACTCAACTCTGTTTCCATTTAGATGCATCCTTTAAAACACAGAGAAATAAAATTGATACAAATTTATGTAAATTTAGCAATAGAATTTGCATTGCTAAACATGTGGATCTATATATTTTTTTAAATGCTCTATTCTTACATTTAAAAATTTGAAAAGATTTTCCTAAGAGACCTTTTGGTATTTTCCTTTGGCACTCAGAAGTACCATTTCTGAACTATTAGAAAAACAGTTAAGACCTTGATTTATTTGTATGGGCAATTTATACTTACGGCTTTGAGTAGTTAATCTTTGTCAAATTGTGCACTACTTTCTAACATATCCCCTACCGCTCCTAAACCTCCTAAAGCCAATGAGATAAACCAAGAAGGGGATGTACAAGTGTAAAGATACTCTGAAGTTTGTTAAAATCACAGCATTCACTGTGTTTGACAAATAAAAATTAACCTGGGACCTAATGCTTAATTGTCATGCTCACTAAAAAGGGGAAGTTGCCAAAATGCAGTGGTTGACATATGCTTGTTTTGAACAACATAAAAATAATAATTGATACTCGTGGTATCACAATTACCCAAGTATTACTTTTTTTTTTTTTTAATGTAAACTCTGTGCTTAACATGGGGCTCAAACTTAGGACCCCAAGATCAGGAGTCACATGTTCTACTGACTGAGCCCCCCAAGTATTACTTTTTAGATATAGTTAATTTTCCTCTAAAGAAATTTCTAACCTTTTATCTTAAGAGGGAAAACAAATTTACTTAAATGATCTTTTGAAGGTCTATGTGATTTTATTCCTACCATTCCAGTTATGTAGTAATAGTGGAAAATATCCTCTGTATCATATGATTCTGACTTCCGAATTAAGCAGAGGAATAATTAGAATCTGTGTTTTGGATAAATTTTGAGATTTTGTCATTCTACATTTTCATAATGTTTATAAACTTAGAATAGCATAAGTTCTTTAAGCATAGCAGAATTAACTTACAGTTTTATTAACTGTATATTTTGGGGCAAGTCCCTTGATTTCTTTAACCTCAGTTTCTTTATGGTGAGTTCTGCATTTGGAGCCTGATGCTTTAGGTGTTAATCCCAGCTCTGTCACTAAATATTATAGCATTGTTCTGCCTGTATTATAGCATTGTTCTGCCTACTTATTGAGGTTGTATTACCAATCACAAGAGATGAGGAGTTCTATAATATAGAACTAAAATACATAAGTACAAGTTTGTAAAGAAATACAATATAATAATAACCTTATTATAAATCCCATCATTTATAGTGGCATACCTTATGATACTGTGTAGCTTATAATACATCAAACTGGTAAAATCATGCAAAATTAATTAAAATGGCTTAGCAGGAAAATAGAAAGCATAAATTTGTATAGAACCTAAAAGTCTGAATAAGCTTCATGGGAAAACTTTTATGGGAACTTCTTGAAAGTTTTTTTCTTTTTGTTAGAGTATTAAATGATACTAAATTTATTTGAAAGCTGACTTTTTTTTTAAAGTTTATTTATTTTGAGAGAGAGAATGTGAGTAGGGGAAGGGCAGAGAAAGGGAGAGAAGGGGAAAATCCCAAGCAGACTCTGTACTGTCAGTACAGAGCCTGATGCAGGGCTCAGACTCACAAACTAAGAGATACGACTTGAGCCAAACTTGACAGTCGGACCCTTAACTGACTGAGCCACCCAAATACCCTGGGAAGAGTTGATTTTTTAAAAATTCTTGAAATATTTCGAACATACAGAAAATATGGAGTATAACATAACGAACATCTTTGTTGCTACCACCCATATTTAAGGGCTGTTCACATTTTTGCCAAATTTGTTTCAGACCTTTTTAGAAACTAAAAGCTATGGATATAGTTGAAATGTTCTCTTTACTCCCTCATCATCCTATCCTGCCTTCCTCTTACTTTAAAAGTAATCACTATCTTCATGCTGAGTGGCTCTTTCCTATCTGTATTTTTATGCTTTTACTTTATGGATGTGTAACCATAAATAATATGTGGCATTTGTTTTTAAATTTTTATATAAATTATATCATACTGATCATATTCTGTAACTTTTCCCCTCTTGACATTGTACATATTCTTGCCCATATTTTGCTAATAATTGTTACTGTAAAGCCTTCTATATGTGTGTATATATATATGTATATGTATATATATTATATGTATATGTATATTTGTATATCTGATATATACATATATACACATATACACATATTTAAATTTTTTTTTTGACAATTTGATAGGCATTCAATAGTAAAGGTTGAGTATACTTTCTTATGTTTCCTACAGTTTCTTCTGTGAGTTGCCTCTATATTCTTTGCCCATTTTTCTGTTGAGTTGTTTGAGCTTTTCTTATTCACTTCTAAGAGTCATACATACAGACACATGTCCATACACATGTACACATATTCTGGATTGTTTGGTTATAAACACTGTAAATACTTGCTCTCAATTTTTGGCTTGTCTTTCAACTTTATTTATAATGACCTTATATGTAAATTTTAATGTAATCAGATTTACCAGGTTTTTCCCCTTATAATTTGTTCTTTGAGTGTCTTTAAGAAATCCTCTACCCAAGTGACATAAAGGTCCTTTGATATTTATTGTTTCGCTTATCAAGTTTAGGTCTTGTATCCATCTGAATTTTTTTTTTTAGGAAGGAATTTAATTCTGATAGCCAGTTGTCCCAGCATCATTTATTGAATAATAGTTCCCCCCACCCCATCTTTTCTCCACTGCTTTGTAATGTCACACTCTAATATGCTAAGTTTCCATATATTTGGGGTTCTTTTCTGGACCCTTTTTTTTTTTTTTAGAGAGAGAGTGTGTGTGCAAGCAGGGGAGGGGCAGAGAGAGAGAGAGAGAGAGAGAGAGAGAGAGAGAGAGAGGGAGAGAGAGAGAATCCCAAGCAGACTCCATGCTCAGTTCACAGAACCCAACATGGGGCTCAAACTCACGAACTGTGAGATCATGACCTGAACTGAAATCAAGAGTTGATAACTGGTAACATTTTGGGATTACATATTATAATTGAATATTGCTAATGTTTAAGAACACCATTGATTTTTATTGTTGAACTCTTATTAGTTCTAATGGTTTATCTAGTTCCAATTAGATTTTTTAAAATGTAGATAATCGTACCATTTGCAAGCAATGATGAGTTTTGTCTTTTTCCTGCACATCTTTTTTTGTCTTATTACATTGATTAGAATCTCCAGTATAATGGTGACTAGTAGCAGTGATAGTGGTCATAATATTTTAAAATTATGAATCAGTGTATAATTTTATTGAATACTTTTTTGCCCCAACTGAGATCATATATTTGTTAACTAACTTTATTGCAGGATAATTTACATATAATAAAGTACATCAATTTTATGCATACAGTTTGAGTTTTGACAAATATATACAACTATGTAACTATTACCACAATTCAGATCTAGAACATTTTCTGCCACTCATAAAGTTCCCTTGTGCCCTTAGAGCGTATGCTTTTTGTCTCTAACTCTGTTAATATGGTAAATAAACATTGACAGATTTTTCTGTTGGTTATCTTTGCATTTATAGGGAAAACCCCATTTAGTAATATATTTTTTCTTTCATACACTGTGGAATTAAGTTTGCATATACTTTATACTTACACTTTGTTTAATATATTTACCTCTAGTATATTTGCATCTGTAGTCACACACACAAAATGAATATGTGCTGTTTAAAACATGCTATTCTGGGGCACCTGGGTGGCTCAGTCCATTAAACATCTGGCTCTGGATTTTGATTCAGGTTATGATCTCACGGTTGGTGAGTTCGAGCCCTGAGTTGGGTTCTGGGTTCTGCAGTGTGGAGTCTGCTTGGGATACTCTCTCTCTCACTTTCTATCTCTCTGACCCTCTCCCAGCCATGCCCTCACATCCTCTCTCTCTCTCAAAAATAAGTAAATTAACTTAAAAACAAAACATGCTATCCTTTTCTAATGTTGTCATCAAGGTTACACTGCCCTCATGAAACAGTTTGTAAACATAGAGGTTATTTGCTCTTTGAAAAGTTGATAAGATTCATCTATAAAACTGTGAGCCTAGTGGGTGGTTGGGTGCTGTTTGACTTAGCCATTGGCTAGGTATTCTAACCATTAATATACTTAATGATTATTTATTTCTTCAGTTTTTTTTCTTGAATTGATTTTGGTAATACTTGTTTGGAAAATATTTTGGTAGTATTTGTTTCATCCATGTGCTTAGTCTGTTGGTGTGAAATTGTATATACTAGCTGCTTCTATTTGAAAAATCTCCTCTGCGTATGATTATTTTCTTTCTTAACATTGATTATGCTTTCTCTTTTTTCGTAATATCTTGCTTTAGGTTTTGTTTGTTTTTACAGTCTTTTCAAAAGTCACCTTTTAGTCTGTCTTTTTTTTTTTTTTTTTTTTTTTTTTAAGTTTTCTGGTTCCTTGAATTCTGATCTTATCTTTAGTATGGTCTTCCTGCTTTCTTGAGTTTTCTCTGTAATTTATAGCTTCTTGAGTTGAACACTTTGTTTGAGAGTTATTTTTCAATAAATACATTGAAGGCTGCTAAGTCCTGCTTTAGCCATATTTCCAAGTCTTGACATGTCTAGCTCTGAGTACTTTTTAGTTTGCAAATATAGGTGTTTTCTTTGACTACTTTCTCTCTCTCTCTCTCTCTCTCTCTCTCTCTCTCTCTCTCTCTCTCTGTCTCTTTTGCCTTCTATCATGTTGGTAGAATTTTCTTTATTCTTTTTTTTTCTGGTTTGGAAGCTATATGCTGTGTTTCTTTTCTTTTAGTGTTACCTATAAAATTTTAGCACACTAGAATTCTAAAATTATCTAACATAGTGTGGAGTTCTTCATTATTTCAAGTCCCCTTCTGTACAAGACAAGGACCATATTACACTTTACCCACTGAATAAGCACACCTCTTCCTCAATGTTTTTCTTTGTGTCTAGAATGTTAGTTTTTCTTTTATTAAAAAACAGTTTACTCATTACTACTTTTCTGCACTCAAGGATTAAATTTATCAACAAAATTTTCCAAATTCTGTGATTACTATTTCTTGAATCTCATGACCTTCCTTCTAGGTTCACTATCCTTGCTGATGTGCTTCTTTAGGTATTTAAGTAAAAGTCTGAGGGTGGTAGACTCTCTTAGTTTTGTGGGGTTTTTTTAATGTTTATTTTTCAGAGAGAGGGAGAGCGTGCACATGCAGAGAAGGGGCAGAGAGGGGAACAGAGGATCCAAAGCAGGCTCTGTGCTGACAGTAGTGAACCCAATGCGGGGCTGAGCCGATGTTGGACCCTTAACCAACTGAGCCACCCACGCATCCTGACTCTCTTAGTTTTTACTTCATCCTAGCTCTTGAATTGTATTGTACTTACTTTCATTTACCATAGGGAATATATTACATCCTTATCTTTGGCACTCATGTTTTGGATGGCTTTATTGAGATATAATTTATATATTACACATTTACACATTTATTTATTTATTTATTTATTTAATTTTTTAAAAAGATTTTATTTTTTTTCTTCAAGTTTTTATTTAAGTTCCAGTCAGTTAACATACAGTATATTATTAGTTTCATGTATAGAGTTTAGTGATTCATCACTTACACCCATTATTTTATTTTTAAGTAAGCTCTACACCCAGTGTGGGGCTCAAACTTAGCAGCCCCAAAATCAAGTCTCATGCTTGATGGACTGAGGCAACCAGGTACCCCTCAATTTACATTTAAAGTGTACAGCTTGATGGCTTTAAGAGTTATACAACCAGGGTGCCTGGGTGGCTCAGTCAGTGAAGTGTCCGACTTCAGCTCAGGTCATGATCTCAGTCCATGAGTTTGAGCCCTGCGTCGGGCTCTGTGCTGACAGCTCAGAGCCTGGAGCCTGCTTCAGATTCTGTGTCTCCCTCTCTCTCTGCCCCTCCCCTGCTCATGCTCTGTCTCTCTCTGTCTCAAAAATAAATAAAAACATTAAAAAAAAATTATACAACCATCACCAAAATCAATTTTTTTAAATTTTATTTTTAATTTTTTTAAATTTACAACCAAATTAGTTAGCATATAGTGTGACAATGATTTCA
The DNA here is from genome assembly GCF_028018385.1 of Neofelis nebulosa. Lineage (NCBI taxonomy): Eukaryota > Metazoa > Chordata > Mammalia > Carnivora > Felidae > Neofelis > Neofelis nebulosa. Next base: position 37,188,944 of record NC_080796.1, read on the forward strand.
GGAGTAGATTCCTTGAAGCCCCTTAACCCATTTAGCCCACCCCCCCCCCACAACCCCTCCAGTAACCCTCAGTTTGTTCTCCATATTTATGAGTCTCTTCTGTTTTGTCCCCCTCCCTGTTTTTATATTATTTTTGTTTCCCTTCCCTTATGTTCATCTGTTTTGTCTCTGAAAGTCCTCATGTGAGTGAAGTCATATGATTTTTGTTTTTCTCTGACTAATTTCACTTAGCATGATACCCTGCAGTTTCATCCACGTAGTTGCAAATGGCAAGATTTCATTCTTTGGTTGCTGAGTAATATTCCATTGTATATATATACCACATCTTCTTTATCCATTCATCCATCAATGGACATTTGGGTTCTTTTCATACTTTGCCTATTTTTGATAGTGCTGCTGTAAACATTGGGGTGCATGTATCCCTTCAAAACAGCACATCTGTATCCCTTGGATAAATGCCTAGTAGTGCAATTGCTGGGTCATAGCGTAGTTCTATTTTTAGTTTTTTGAGGAACCTCCATACTGTTTTCCAGAGTGACTGCACCAGCTTGCATTCCCACCAAAATCAATTTTTAAACATTTTTATCACTTCAGAAAGAAATCCCTAGCCATTCTCTCCATCTCTCATCTCTTTCCCCTGGCCCTAGGTAGTCACCAATCTCTTCCTGTCTCTATAGATTTGACTGTTTTGGACATTTCATATAAATGGAATCATGCAATATGTAGTCCTTTAAGAATGGCTTCTTTCCATTAATATAGTGTTTTCAAAGTCCATCCATGTTGTAGCATGTATCACTACTTCATTTCTTTTTATTGTCAAATAATATTCCCTTTCATGTATATAATTTTTATTTATACATTCATCAGTGTAGGGATTTTTTAAAAAGTTTATTTATTTTGAGAGAGAGGAGGTGGGGTGGGGAGAGAGAAAGGGAGAGAATCACAAGCAGGTTCTGCACTAAGCTTGGTGCAGGGCTTGAACTCACAAACCATGAGATCACGACCTAAGCCAAGGTCAAGAGTCAGACACTTAACTGACTGAGCCACCCAGGCATCCCAAGACTCTTTTTTTTTTTTTTTTTTTTTAATAAGCTCCATGCCCAATGTGGGGCTTGACTCATGGCATCAAGGGTTGCATGCTCTACTGACTGAGCCAGCCAGGCACCCCCAGTATAGAGACATGTCTCTAGTTTTTTTGTTTGTTTGTTTGTTTTTGGCTATTGTGAATAATGCTGCTACGAACATCTGTGTACAAGTTTTGTGTGTATATATACTGTCTTGAGTGTATATAACTAAGAATGGGGTTGCCGATAACTCTGTTTAGCTTTTTAAGGAACTGCTGAGCTATTTTCCAAGGCAGCTGTACCATTCACATTTCTGCCAGGAGCATATGAGAGTTCCACTTTTTCTGCATTCTCACCAAATCTTCTTATGTTTGTCTTTTTGTTTATAACCTTCCTAATAGGTAGAAAGTGATATCTCACTATGATTTTGATACACATTTCTCTGATGATTTTTAATGATGAGCATCTTTTCATGTGCTTTTTGGCCATTTTTTTTTAATCTCCATTGGAGAAATGTCTATTTAAATCCTTTGACCATTTTTAAATTGTGTTATTTATCTTTTTATTGTTGAGTTGTAATTGTTCTTTAATATTCTGGAAACTAGTCCATTATCAGATACATGATTTGCAAATACTTTCTCCTATTCTTTGGGTTGTCTTTCACTTTTTTGATGGTATTATTTGCAGTACAAAAGTTTTAAATTTTGGTAAGTCAAATTTATTTTCTTTCTTTTGGTTGCTTACACTTTTGATGTCATATCTCAGAAACCATGGCCTAATATATGGTCGTGAAGATTTATACTTGTGCATTCTTCTAAGAGTTTTATAGTTTTATCTCTTACATTTAAGTCTTTGATCCATTTTGGGTTAATTTTTGTATATGGTGTGAGATGGGAGTCCAACTTCATTCTTTTGTATATGTACGTATAACTGTTTTCAGCACCATTTGTTGAAAAGGCTATTTTTTCACCTAATTGAATGGTATTGGCAACTTTGTTGGAAGTCAGTTAACTGTAATGTGCAAGTTTATTTCTGGATTTACAATTCTGTTTCCTTGATCTCTATATCCTTAGGCTGTTTGATTATTAAAGTTTTAATAAAGTTTTGCAGTTAAGTTTTGAAATCAGAGTGTACTTTGATTCTTTTGTTCTTTTTCTCCTTTGTTCTTTTTCAAGATTGTTTGCCTCTCCTGGGTCCCTTCAATTTCCATATGAATTTTAGAATCAGTTTGTCAATTTCTGCAAAGAAGCCAGCTGGCGTTGGCATAGGGATTGTGTTGAAATTGTAGGTTAATCTGGGTGTAAGGCTATCTTAGTATTAAGTTTTCCAATCCACGAACAAAAAAATGTCTTTCCATTTATTTAGGTCTTCTTTGATTTTTTTCAACAAAGTTTTCTAGTTTTTAGCACTTCTTTTGTTGCATTTATTCCCAAGTATTTTATCCTTTTGATGCTAATGTAGTTGGAATTTAAAAAATTTTTATTTTCACTTTGTTCATTGCTTTTATAAAAGAGCGGAATTGATTTTTATTTATTGATCTTGTATATTGCAACATTGTGGAACTCATTTATTCTATTATTTTTTTAGTGGATTCTTTAGAATTTTCTATGTAAAATATTATATCATCTGCAAATAGTGATAGTTTTATTTCTCCTTTTCCAATTTGGGTGCCTGACATTCATTGTTGATGAGAAATCTCCTGAGACTCTAAATGCCATTCTTTTAAAGATGGTCTGTTTTTTCTTTCCTGACTTTTTAGATTTTCTCTGTATTCTTAATGCTCTGCAAGTTTACCACAATGTGTCTAGATGTTTATTTTTATTTATCTAGTGTATTGTTTGGTGTGTATTTTTTCTTATTTTTTTAACATTGAAAATGACTTTATTGCTTTTTCTTGATTATTTTAAAATACATTCACATTCTAAAAATGTTAAAAGATAAGAAACACATTATATGAACATACATGATTATTGCTTGACTCCCATACCTTCAGTCCACCTGCAGATTTTTCTGCCCATACCTTGAGAACATATTACAAATTCAGCCACTTTCCACCAAATCCATTACTACCTCTCTTACCCATATTCTCTCAGCAGGATTACTTCAATAGTCTCCTCGCTGGTTTCCTTCCTTTTATTCCAGTTTTCCACACAGCATCCCAAGGATTCTTTTTAAAGCATAATCAGGTCATGTCACCCCCTGCTTATCACTCTGTAGTGACTCCCCATCCTGCTTCTGTGGTCTATAATATCCTCTCTGACCTGGGCCATGGCTGATTCTCTGATTTCATCTCTGACTTTGGTCTCTTCTCACTGCCACCTTTCCTTATTGTGCTGCAGCCACACTAGCATTCTTGCTGTTTCCCCAAGGATGTGCCACACACTGGCCCTGTGTCTTTCGCACTGGTTCCTATCTGGCTGTTCCCTGGTTCCTATCTGAAACCACCTACCTGACTCACCTCAGTCAGCTCTCCGTTCAAGGCGTTACTTCATCAGAGAGGTCTTTCCTGACAACCTATGTCACATCCCCTTCTGACCCCCTTGCTCATACTCTGTCCCCTTAACCTGCTTTTGTTTTTTCACCACTTAACTATAATTTCTGTTTATTTTATTGTCTTCATCTCTCCCCCCACTGTTTTATAAACCCCCTGTGAACCGAGACTTTGTTTTGTCTACTACTATATCCCTAGCTAGCTCTCTACAATCATTATCTGACATTTTACGCTCAAGAAGTATTTGTGAAATAAATATATAATATTATGTATGTGTATGTATATATATACACATATATGTGTTTGGTATATATGTATGTATATATATGTGTATGTACATATACACATATATATGTGTGTATATATGTATATACATACATAAAATTATGTATACATGTATATATATCATGTCATACACTTAAAAAAAAATAAGGATAGCATTCTGTTTTTTACTTTTTGTTTTTGGCCTCCTCTCAGATATACACTGTTAACTTGGTGCGAATTCTTTTATCCATTTTTCTCTACTCATATAATCATACAGGAGTATATATGCACTGGACATTTGGGGCATTATATATTTTACAGAAAATTGATTCGTGTATTCAAATTATGTGCAATTTACTCTTTTTTTTTTTTTTTTAATTTTTTTTTTTCCAACGCTTTTTATTTATTTTTGGGACAGAGAGAGACAGAGCATGACCGGGGGAGGGGCAGAGAGAGAGGGAGACACAGAATCGGAAACAGGCTCCAGGCTCCGAGCCATCAGCCCAGAGCCCGACGTGGGGCTCGAACTCACGGACCGCGAGATCGTGACCTGGCTGAAGTCGGACGCTTAACCGACTGCGCCACCCAGGCGCCCCGCAATTTACTCTTTTAAGTATATGGTGGAAGTCTTCCAATTCAACTGCCATAAATCTTTGTTAGTATTTTAAATTATATTTTTGTAATTAGTTTTTGTGCTAATTAGTTTTATAATTAGTGAAAGTAAGTTTAATATGAAATTTAAAATAATAGTGTATATATAGTAGTAAATGAAAGTCCTTCCAAGTCTGCCTGATCCCACACACCTTCAAATAAACAACTACTTTAACAATTTGATATGTCTGATTTTAGATGTTTATCAGTTTATTTGTTTTTTGTTTGTTTTTGGGGGGGGGGGTTTGAGAGAGAGAAAGTATATACCTGTGTGAAGTGTGTGAGCCGGGCAGGGGCAGAAGGAGAGGGAGAGTGAGAATCTTAAGCAGGCTCCACACCCAGTGTAGAGCCGGACGTGGGGCTTGATCTTATAACCATGAGACCATGACCTGAGCTGAAATGAAGAGTCAGATGCTTAACCAACTGAGCCATCCAGGTCCCCCATTAGATCTTTATCAGTGTATTTGTATATGGGCAGACAGGCACAGGGAGGTTTGAGTTATTATTTATTTATTTTTAATTTTTTTTTACATTTATTTATTTTTGAGAGACAGAGACAGAGCACAAGTAGGGGAGGGGCAGAGAGAGAAGGAGACACAGAATCCAAAGCAGGCTCCAGGCTCTGAGCTGTCAGCACAGAACCTTACACGGGGCTCGAACTCACAAACGTGAGATCATGATCTGAGCCAAAGTCGGACGCTTAACGGACTGAGCCACCCAGGTACCCTGAATTATTATTATTATTTTTTTTTATTTAAAAAAAAAAATTTTTTTTTTTTTAACATTTATTTATTTTTGAGACAGAGAGAGACAGAGCATGAACGGGGGAGGGTCAGAGAGAGGGAGACACAGAATCTGAAACAGGCTTCAGGCTCTGAGCTGTCAGCACAGAGCCCGACGCGGGGCTCGAACTCACGGACCGCGAGATCATGACCTGAGCCGAAGTCGGCCGCCCAACCGACTGAGCCACCCAGGCGCCCCCCGAGTTATTTTTTTTATGTAAGTATTATGTAATACATTCTATGACTTTTTTTTCACTCAACAGTAATAAATAGTTCAACTCTATTTTATTCATAATTTCTTTGTACACACACACATAATTTTATTTAAATATATATATTTGAGGGGGGGTGGGATTTTTTGTTTTGTTTGCTTCCTCTTTCCTCCCATCTTCCACTCACAGTTCCAAGTATATTTTTAATCAGAAGACTCCTATCTTCTAGAAAATCTTTAACCTAATCTTTGAACTTTGCTTCTTTATCATTTCTTCTATTTTTGTATTATTCTCATTTTTATTTGATAATTTATTTTTCTGCTGTCATGTCTATTATGATTTCCTTTAGCTATGAGAGGATCCTAAACTTTTAAAATTGTTTTCAGATTGCTCTATTTTTATGCCCTCTGCAGTAAATTTCTCACCTTCAAGTTATATTGGCTGTCATTCATGGTTGTGATTTTTTCATGTATTTTGGAATTTTGATTTGCAAACACTCTTTCATTAAGATTATTTATGTGCTTATTTTCATATTGTCACTGCTTCCCCGCCCCCACCCCCAACCCCCCTTCCTGTCTGGTAGTTGTGTGGTTGCCTTTCATCTGCTCCTGAACAGTCTCAGGCAAGAGCCGATCTTGCATTGGCAGCATGGGGCCCCTGTTCCAGTGTACTTTAGGAGATACTGAATCTAGTCACTAAGTCAGCAGGCAGCTTGGTCCAGGCCCAGGCTTTGAAATATTATCTGCCTCCCATCACTTCTAATGTATGCCTCAGCTCCTGACTGTGGTTAATGGCAGGTCTTTTTCAGGGTAGGAAAACTCAGTATCTCAACGTGTGGTTTCATACTGCAAAGTTGACTCTTCCCATTTCCTGCTCCTCTGGAGCACTTTGGGCCCCTTTTATGTTACAGGAAGCAAATTCCTAGTTACCTACTGCCTGCCTACTGTCTGCCTACTGATGGGTCTGCAACTTTGGCCTGACTTACAGCTTTTTCTCTTCTACTTCTTTTGGTTCATAGAAATGTTTGTTTTGTATATGCTTTGGGATATGTCTTTTTAATTTTCTGTATTTATCCCATGATATTTTGGACAAAGCTGGGGAGTTTTGTGAATTTCCAAGAACAACTTGACCAGAAGTCTACTCTTAAAAACACAGAGCTTTCATTCCTCTGCTGAAAATTCTAAAATCTTCCAATTAAAAAAATATATGGGGGTGCCTGGGTGGTTCAATTGGGTAAGCGTCCAACTTTGGCTCAGGTCATGATCTTAATGTTCATATGGGTTCAAGCCTCACGTCAGGCTGGACAGCTTGGAACCTGGAGCCTACTTCAGATTCTGTCTCCATCACTCTGCCCTCCCTTGCTCACACTCTGTCTCTCTCTCAAAAATAAAATAAAATATAAAAAAAAATTTTTTAAATCAAATATGTGTACATATATGTACATATATAAAATACATTTCAAACTTCTTAACATTCCCTTATGTGATCTGGCCCCCACTTTCCTTTTTGCTGTAGACCTATGGTCCACCTTTCAGTTCTTTGAAAGTGCCTCACTTTCACACATGCTTTTTCTTGGTGCTTCTAAAGGTGGCATCTTCTTTTCTTTTCTTACGCTTTTAAATGGTACCTCCTCAGAGAGATCTTTCCTAACCACCCTAATGACAATAGCCTTTTCCCAGTACTCCATCATAATACTTGTTTATTTCTTTAATAGCACTTGTTTACATTTGTGAATTTTCTTGTTTATGGTCTCACAAAAGTGAAAGTTCCATGAGCTTTTTTACTTTGTGTTTGCATTCTACGTGGCCAGTGTATAGCACCATGCTCAATAAATACTAAGCGACTGTTATTCATCCATGTATTCATATATTTATTGAAGGTCTACCATATGCCAGAACTGTTTTCACTGTGGAGGAGATAATGGTGAGCAACACAAGCAAGGTCCCTGCTCTATGGAGCTTATGTTCAAGTGGGAGAAGAAAAGTACAAATAAATATAAAAGTAAACAAGTAATCAGTGAGAGGGTGATGTGTTTACGTTGAGAAACACTTTCTGAGGAAGTAACAAGAAGGAATTTGTCTTATGACAATCAAGAGGAAGAGCTTTTCAATCAGGGAAGAGCTAGAACAAGGTTCCTAAGTCAAGACTGATCTTGAGTATTTATGGAATAAAAGACCACTATGGCTAGAGTGGGGGGAATAGAGAGGAAGAACATTACAGGAGAATGTTAGAGACTTGGCCCAGGCCAGCAAACACAGGCTAGGAGTGTGAAAATATATGGTACCTTAAGAGAGAGACATCTCTTCAGTACTAAAGATGCTGGTGAGGAGCAGGTGGGAGTGGATACAGAGGAATATGTGTCTGCTACCCAGAAGGTGTGTTCAACAGTTTTGTTCAAGTTGTAGCAAAGGGTTATCTTCTAGAACGTCATAAATCACTGCTAGTTTTTTGTTTCGTTTTCACCAGGGGTGCTACTTTTCAATTCATGGTTCTCATTCATGCCTTTGGTTATCCCTTTAGAAAGGGATATCCTTTGGTATGCATGCTTGCTCATTTGTGCACATAAAATGCATTGAAAATAGAAAGGAAGACCTCAGTTAATGCTTTTTTGCTGGATGTCTGAATTTGTGCAGGCTTTTAGATGTTCATGTTTCCCAGTTTAGTCAGTGCAGTGACCTGAAAGCAAAACTAGGTTGATTACCCAATCTTTCATTTCCACTTTTTCATTTCCCTATGTTTTAGAAGGCAAGTGACTAGGGAAGGCAATGTCCTCAAGGGTGCCTAACTTCCACATTTTTAAGAGCAAACTTTTTTTTTTAATATCCTTGCAGCAATCCTCTGATTAGTTGTCTACCTATGAGTTTTCGTTTGTCAGTTATAACCTTTTGTGATCCTATTAGTAAAACTAATAATTCCTTCTATATCGTCTTTTTTTTTTTTTTTTAAGTTCTTTGATGTTAATTGAAAAGACTGCCTTCTTCCCCCTGTCCTTCACTAAACATATAGTGATGACAAGGAGCTATTTTAAGTTTCTCTATAGTAGACTTGATACTTGCAGTTCTTTTGCTGACCCTACAAGTAGAAGACTTAGAGATAGTTCCTCTTCTTCCCTAATAATTCCGGCTTGCTTAAGCCACTGCCAGAATATTTACAGGTAGTAACCCGCTTTCAAATGGTTATGTTTCAGAAGTTCTTATTTAATCTGAGCTTTGGAATTTGAAATACATTTTCCCCCTGAAAAAATCCGCAAGTGGTATTTTTATAAATGGGTAAGTTTCTAGGCTACCCTTTAAAGACCATTTTTTTCCTGCAATGTAGCTGAAATACTACACATTAATGTTGAAAGATATTAGGAAAATCACATTTCAGATGTACATTAGTTCCACTACAGATGTTTAAATAGGATTTGGGGGGAACGGTTTGGATCCCTAAACACCTTTGCAGTGAGAGGGAAGTGGTGTCACAAAGATGTTCCCATGAAAGCTATGGAGAGAAGGCCATTGGGAATGCTTCTAGAGGAAGCCCATCCCCAGTCTCCTACATGGCAGGTGCCAGCTCTCTGCATGTGATATATTCTTAAGTCAGATGTTTGTGTAACAGGGGTACATACATGCTCTTACTAGTGAGAAGTGAAAAATTGATTTAAAAATCTTGAGTGAGGGAGTGAAAGTTTTATATATTTTGAAATTTTCTAAGCAGATATTAATGTTGGAAAATGCTATTTTGATGCGTTTATAGGCAACATATTCACATATGTTAGTGATCATTTTTAATGGTGTGTTTGTTTTCTCCCCTCTTATAGTGCTTTTTAAAATCTTTGTGTGCTTGGTTTTTTTCCTAAAATTGATGTTCCTTAATTTTCAGTGAAAGGAATTTAATTCACTTAAAAAAAAAAAAGAAGGTACTATAATGTTAATAGTTAAAGCAGAGTTAACTCTAGAATTGTTCTATTTTTAGTTTTTACCAGACATAATTTATTTTTATTTCAAGAGATTTTTAATATGTTAGAACTAATTTTTGACCATTTGTTATATTCTTATGAGTATAGTATAATTCCAGACAAAATGGTTATTTTGGAAAGTTACATATAGAACATAAAAGAGCATGTGCTTTGAATTCTAGGAAATGTGAGTTCTAATTCTATTCTAGATCATTTCTCAGTTCTCACAGCTCTGTTTTCTCATCTATAAAAGGAGGCTGATGAAACCTGCTTGCCTCACAGGGTTACTAATGGTAATACACAAGATTGATTGTTAATGGATGCCACCCCACACTGCTACAGGAATGGGCTGTTGGGATTAAGTAGACAGTTACTATGCCATTGGGTTTCTCTTCTCTGTGCTCCTATTTCCTTTTCATAGCCAAGTTTCTCAAAGAATAATCTACAGTCATCAGCTTCACTTTTAATCTCTCACTTTTGTCAAGAAATCAGTAATATTTAGTATTTATATTGTTATGACTATGTAAGTGTTCTTCAGTATGAGTCAGGTAATCATTACTATGAGTATATTTCTTTCTTGAACAGCTTCCCATCCTCCTTCAGAATGATAATGGCTTTATTTTTCTGTTTGGTTTGTTTGCTGTTGTGTCTATCACTAATTCTTTCCCAAACACTTCACTAGAACTATAAAATTCCTCTCAATGTGGTAAACACTTTAGGTTATCCATCAAATCCATTTTAAAACCTTTTCCTTTTTCTTGGAGATATTCCTCTGGGAGGCTTTTGTCTTCCTATTCTAAGCAGGACTCGTTGCTCTCTAGGCCTGCTGCAAAACTTTTGTCCCATTTGTCCCTTTCTCATCATCCTAGGAATTTCCTGTACTTCTGTTTTGAATCCTGTTTCCTGGTTCCTGTGTTTTCTTCTTTCTTGATTTATTCCCTTGTTTTGGTGTAGCACATCCTCTACCATCCACCTCCTATTCCCACTTACCCCAGCCATCCAGCACCAGGTCCTTTTTTAAGGCAACTCTTAGAGCACCTCTGAAACTTCTACTCTCCTTTCAGTTTTCCTGTTGGATTGACCTCACCCCTCTTTTGCCTCCACAGCGCACTCTTATCATAGTCTTGTTCCATCATACGTACTGAGCACCTGCTCTACATATCAGGCATTGTGTTCAACACTTAGGGAGTCCAAGGTTAAGAGAATGATGTTCCCAAGGAAGTTCTAAAAATTAAGTTAGAACACTGGTTCTCACTGGTGGCGGTACTGCCCCCTAGAGGCAGTTTTGAAAAGTGGGGGAAGTTTTTGGTTACCACAGTAATGGGGAGGGCACAGCTGGCATTCTATAGTCAGGAGCCAGGAATACTAAATGTCTTATATGTCCAGCACAACTTCAGATTATTCCACCAGAAATTCATGTGTGAAAATCTGTTTATAATTATCCAAGTCTCTGACCTAACTCAATTTTACACTTAAACTACCCTTGGCGACTTTTACATTGTCATTGCTTGTGCTACAGATGGAGAACAGCTATTGTGTCCATCAGTGTAGGCTTATAGACAGTTTTTTTCAAAGAGGCACATGTTTATACGAAAATTAGGAATCCCTTGGGTAATAGATTATTTTGTAAATCATGCAGTAACAATGAAGAATAATATTAATTACCATATCCTATAAATAAAAGTAAGATGAGTTTCAAGAGTAAATGTAAAATAATACTCTGTTCATTATTGTGTGTGTGTGTGTGTGTGTGTGTGTGTGTATGTTGAGGTATAACATACAGTGCACAGCTTGATGAATCTATATACACACATACACATAAACACATGTAGCTGCCTCCTCAATCTAGATATACTGAGTGTCTGTATAGTTAGGAAACATGGGACAAACTTTTTTTTTTTAGAAAGAGAGAGAGAGAGACAGAGAGAGAGAGAGAGAGAGAGAGAGAGAGAATCTTAAGCAGGCTTTACGCTTAGCACAGAGCCCAACATGGGGCTCAATCCAATGACCCTAGGATCGTGACCTGAGCTGAAATCAAAAGTGGGACGTTCAACCAGCTGAGACACCCAGGTGCCCCAGGAAAAACTTATTTTTAAACAGTATGTTACTTATATTTTCAAATAAGGTGTCCATTATGTTTTCATGTATACAATAAGCACAATTGAAAGTGGCCAAAAAGTCTAAAAACAAGGAAAATAGTCTATTTATTGTAGTTTTCACGTATTAACAATTGGACCCATTGTCTTAAATTTAGAAGTATTTTACCTGAAAAGGTAATTTGAGTTTAAAGAAAAAGATAGTATATTATCTGAAACTAATACATACTTATTCTGCTTCCTGACTTTATGGGCAGTCTGTACTATGTAACACTTCCAGTACCCAAAAAAGTTTTCTTATCTTCCTTTCTGGTCAGTAATCCCTAGCCATGAGAGGTAACCACTATTCTGACTTACATCATTACATCATCGTATTTCTTCAGATACTCTTTCTCTGTTTGTTAACATGTGCAGTAAAGGAAAGCAGAACTAAAAAGAAACAAACAGATCTTTGCAGCCAAAGCCATGTTTTATCAGTTAACAACTTTCATACTCCCTTTTTTCCAAAGACAATTACTTAGGAGCATTTCCAAAATTTTTAATTGAAAAAGTTTCTGGTACAGTATGTAGTTATTACAAAAGCAACAAAGCTGATGGAAAATATGTAATAGAAGACTTGAGACTGCTTTTAAATAGGACTAGAACCAAATGTTACTAAATTAATGGAAACATACAAAAGTAGAAATCTCATTTTTTTTTAATTAGAGGTTTTAAAATATTTATTTATTTTGAGAGAGAGAGAGCACCAATGAGGAAGGGGCAGAGAGAGGGAGACACAGAATCTGAATCAGGCTCCAGGCTCTGAGCTTTCAGCACAGAACCCAATGCGAGGCCCGAACCCAAGAACCGGGGACCATGACCTGAGCTGAAGTCACAAACTTAACTGACTGAGTCACCCAGGTGCCCCTCATTGTTTTAATAGAAATGATTTTCAAATACTTGCTATTATAGGGGCGCCTGGATTGCTCAATCAGTTTAGCGTCTGACTTCAGCTCTGGTCATGACCTGATAGTTCGTGGGTTTGAGCCCTACATTGGGCTCTTTGCTGATAGCTCAGAGTCTGAAGGCTGCTTTGGATTCTGTGTCTCCCTTTGTCTCTGCCCCTCTCCCGCTCACGCTTTGTCTTTCTCTCTCTCAAAATAGAATAAACATTAAAAATTATTTTTTAAATACTTGCTATTATTGCCACACTAAATATTAAAAACTATATTTTTGTATAATGATAAATTATGTGACTATTAAAAATTTTAATATGAAAAACCTATTTAAAATTCCGATTATATTTTTGGATTGCTCCTGTTTATTCTTACTCAGAATGTATCCATAAAGAGCAACCACGTATCTGCTCTATAGTTTCTCATATTCTTGTTTTGGCCCAGTCTATCCTGTGTTCCTCACCTTTTGACAGTATGATCACTGAAGTCTTTTTAAGTAAATGTATATACTGAATGTAGTCTGAGTTATGGTGGAATTTCTAAGTAGGATTTAATTCCCTTATACCTTACCATGTTATAATATGGTGAATTATTTTGACATGACACTTTCAATAAGGCCATCTCATTTGTAGTAATACTGCACTTCCTAATTTTCACCATTTCAACAGCCTATACTTTGTCTTGGTAGGTTATCCATACTCCATTATTTCTTCTTTTTTTTTTATCATATTCAAGTAATATAGACTTATTTCTTATAAAACACTAATTTTTCTTTTTTAAAAAAAAATTTTTTTTAACGTTAATTTATTTTTGAGACAGAGAGAGACAGAGCATGAACGGGGGAGGGGTAGAGAGTGAGACACAGAATCGGAAGCAGGCTCCAGGCTCTGAGCTGTCAGCACAGAGCCCGACGCGGGGCTCAAACTCACGGACCGTGAGATCGTGACCTGAGCTGAAGTCGGCCGCCCAACTGACTGAGCCACCCAGGCACCCCAAAACACTAATTTTTCTATTTCTGCTTATGATCTTTTGTTTTCTATGTAGAATGACTTCTAATATAAATTTTCTTAAATCCAAATTTACTCAGGATAACAGGTACAATTATTTGAGTACTTCATTATATCTGTTTTTCCTTTATATTTTTATTTATATGTACAGAAATACTATCTTTTTTTTTTTTTTAGAATAGTAAAGGGGACTTTACAAAATATGTTCTAAAGGGGGAAGTTGGGTCTCATAGGGTTGAGAAACTATTCTAAAAAAATCAGTGCAATGAAGTTTTCCAGTTATTCTACTATAACTGTTCAGGAGACTGTGGGAGTCTGTTGCAGGGGAATGCTCATTCAGGTAGAGGGTGGAATTTGTGGCAGGATCGTGGAAATGTGAGGCTGTGCAGGACAAGTTTAACCTTTTCAAAAACTGGCTTGTTTCTGTGTGTTTCTGTGTGTCGTCTTTCTTTTCTAACCGGTAAGTTCCTTGAGGGGCAGAGACCCTTTTTCCTTACTCTGAGTACCCAGTGCTGGGCCTAGTCCATGGAAAATACATAATAAATGTTGGAAGACTCAGCAACTCCCATACAGGTATGCAAGTTTGAGGGGGAGAGAATAAGTGAGAGCCTGGCTAGAAGCCAGACTGCCACAAGAGTCCCAAGGGATGGATCACTGATACACCATGCTCAGAAGAAAATTTAATAATTGCCTAAGTACTTTGGGGATATATCCCCTAAATATCCCCAAATCTTAAAAGACTTGAAATTAGCATATTATTCTAAGGCAAGGGTCCTTAGAATACAGGGAGATTATTAATTTGAATAGAAAAAAATAGATTGTTATTTTTACTAACCTCATACTGAAATTTAGCATTTCCTTCAGTGTTGAATGTAGATCATGGTGGTGGAATTAGCAGTACCTGTAACTTTTTGCTACTAAAAGCCACAGATATTTTCAATTTTAGTTATTGCAGATACCTCACAATATTGTTGATGCTCATTATTTTCGTATGATGGTAATTATTAGACCTGCCACTTGATCTTATTTAAATCATTAATAAAGAAGCACATGTATTACCTATCACAACGCTTCAATAGTTGTCTTTTAAATTTTATTGTAAAGCACTCTAAAATTCTAGAGTAAGCAAAAGCAATGAATAATGACAGAAACCAGATGAGTGGTGCTTCTTGTAGAGAAGGTTGGTTGGGAAAGGGGCACAAGGGAACTTTGTAGGGTGAAGGAAGTGCCCCATGTATGGTTTGCATATGTCAAAGGTGACTGAATGTTAAACTTGAGATCTACATTTTGCTGTATGTAAATTGTACCTCACTTAAAAAAACTAACACATTTAAAACTATTCTTAGAAAGGGTCTGTAGGCTTCATCCAAGTGCCAAAGAAATCTCTGGTAGCAAAACTGGTTAAGAACCCTTTTTCTGAGGCCATCCTGTTACCTTTGCCTTTGCCTTTCTTTGAGTACCCTCTTTCTTCCAGGTGCTTTTGCTATTCGTTTCCTTTTTTTTTTCTTTTTCCTAAATGTGGTCTACATTTTTCACCTAAGGAAAGTCAGAAAAGAAAATAGCAGCTATGAAAGAAATTTTTCTTGCTTGGCTTATCTGCCACTTTCTTGAAGCCAGTAAGGTTGTAGCTCTCCTAACATGGTTATATATTTGCTTAGATCTGAAGTAATTTCCAGTGAGAACTACTCTTCTAAAAACTAATTTGTAGATAATTTCAAAATGGAAGGATTTTTCTTATCCAGTTTTGCTTGGAGTTTAGTAGGATTTTTGTCCTTGTATATCATTGCATATGCAGTTCTGTTATGAAGTAGCCATGAACATTTATAACAAAGATTGGAAGAAAATAAAATGTATTAGGAATCAGTAAAGCACCAAGGAATTAGGAAAGAACAGATGAACATAAGGGAAGGGAAGGGAAGTAAAAATAATATAAAAACAAGGAGAGGGACAAAACATAAGAGTCTCTTAAATACAGAGAACAAACTGAGGGTTGCTGGAGGAGTTGTGGGTGGGGGGATGGGCTAAATGAGTAAGGAGCATTAAGGAAGACACTTTTTGGTATAAGCACTGGTGTTATTCATAGGGGATGAATCGCTGCAATCTACTCCTGAAATCATTATTGTACTATATGCTAACTAACTTGGATATTAATAAAAAATAAATAAATAAAATTAAAAAAATAAATAAACATTAAAAATTTTAAATTAATATTATTGACAATCTATTCCAGATTTTTTTCCAGAAATTCCATCTAGTATCCTCAATACAATGTGATTGTTTATTCCAAATTCAAATGTGTTTTTCGTGTATAAAATTCAGAGTAATAAATATCAAATATTAGCCTATATTTACTTTAAAATGGGATGATAGTGCTTGAAGATGTTAAATACAGTGGTAGATCACATATATCTTAGGCTATTAGGGGCACATAGTGTTAGGACTACTCCTAATAGAACTCTTGTTGCCTATCATACCTATTAGTTTTACTCTACGGTTCTAACATTTCCATAGTCTTTTTATTTATCTAGATAAATTTAATGGGACACTTGTTGTAATAGATTACAAAGTATGCTAAGAAAGATTGAGCTAAGGTGGGTAGTCTTAACGGATTTTTGTCCAAATAGCATCTGTGTATCTTTTATGACTTGGTATTAGATAAAGAACGTAAAATACTGTTTGGTGGTTTCTTTGCAGCCTCTCGTGTGGAAAATTTGAAATGCAGAGGAGAAACAATAGCTAAAGAGATCAGTGAAACCATGAAGGTAAAAGCTACATGCTAAACAGTTATAAAATGAATGAAATGTGTAGCTAGGTGTTTGTTTTCAACATCTATGTGTATTTTAGTCTATTGTAACAGGAATTCTCAGTAGTCTTTTAAGTAGATCTTTAATGAATTTATGAAGTGACAATAACATTCAGAATAACTACCATTTAATAGGAAGTATATGCCAATATATCTGACTTCTTTGAAGATTGGTTATATTTTTTAATTCTGAGATTTAGCAGTCTATCAGACGGTTTTGGATAATAATACCACCTAACACGTAGTGAGCATTTATGGGTCAGACACCATCTAACTGCTTTACATATATTATCTTAATCCTTAAAATAACACTATGAGATAGGTACTGCTAATTTCTGTGTTTTATAGTTGAGAAACTGCGGCTCAGAGAGGCTCTAGATTGCCCAAGTAAATGAGTCAGGATTTACACCCTGGATATTTGGCTCCCGAGCCTTTACTTCTTTTTTTTTTTTTTTTTTTTTTTTTAAGTTTAATTATTTAGTTTGACAGAGACAGAGAGAGAGAGAGAGAGAGAGATCATGCGTGTGCACATTGGGGAGGGGTGGAGAGAGAGGAAGAGAAAATCCCAAGAAGGCTCCTCGCTGTCAGTGCAGAGCCCTGTGTGGGGGCTCAATCTCATGAGCTGTGAGATCATGACCTGCGCTGAAATCAAGAGTCAGACGCTTAACCAACTCAGCCACCCAGGAGCCCCAGTATACTCTTAATCACTGTATTATGTATGCTGCGTATTCAATTTGGAGTCTTAGTATTATAATAAAATTGTTTATCTTCTCGACATTTATTTTATGCAAACAAGAAAACATTTAGATTTCTAGTATATGAAAATTATTTTTAAAAAACTCCTGAATCTTCCTTGTTCTGATAATTTTCTATGACATTCTTTTGTGGTTTGTATTGATTCCATGATTTTCTGGTGCTCATGCTTTTCCCATTGCATGTTTTTATCAGGAGTTAGCAAACTAGTGAGCCAGGCAAGAACCCAGCCTGCACTTGTTTTTGTAAATAAAACTTCATGTCACAGCTCTGCCTATCCATTTACTTATTGTCTGTGGCTTCTTTACATTACAATGGCAGAGTTGAGTAATTGTGACAGGGATGTGAGGCCCTTTACAGGAAAAATGTACTGATCCCTGCCTGGTCTTGATGATCGGGATTTCCAAAATACTTACTATCCTAAAATATGGAATCTCAGACATCAAATCCTTGGCCCTGAAATTCTGTTAACTTCCTATTGCCAAAGTTTTGTTTTATTTTATTACCAGACATTGTAGGAATAGAATATATCTTTTTAGTTTTAGTTTTTGGTTAAAATCTCTCAGCATTTAAAATTGGTATTTTAAGGTAAAAGCAAATATCCATGACCCAAATAATTTGGTCTTAGAAAAGCCTTGACCTAAAGAATTAAAATCTCGAGTGTTGTGTCTGTTTCTCTGTGGTTGTGTTTCAAACTGAGATTAATGTTAAGTATTACTGTTGTTTGTTTAAGTCCTTGCCTGCATTAATTGAACAAGGAAATGGATTTTCCCAAGTTTTAAAGATGCAGCCTATTATCCAGCTCCAGAGAGTCCACCAAGAAGTCTTTTCCTCTTGTTACAAGCAACCAGATGTTAAACCCGAGAGCTTTATTACACAAATAGAAACCACACCAACAGAGACTTCTACCAGGAAAGCCACTGATGTGGTACTGAAAAGAAGGCAAACTAAAGACTGTCCCCAGAGAAAATGGTATCCGTTGCGGCCAAAGAGAATTAATCTTGACACCTCTTGACAGCTCTTTTTGTTTATCTTGGGAGTTGAAATTTGGCACTATCAACATTTAGATTACAGCCTAATGCCTAGACAGGGCTTCCTTTAAAAAGACAAATAACTCTTTAACTAGTGATTCCTTTATACAAATATAGTAGCTCTATGCTGACATAGAATGTAATCATTGTGTTTCCTTATCATTTTGTCTTTAGTGATGAAAAGCATATTTTTTGAATATTGGCACAAAGAGATCAGTGGGTATTAAGAGTGCAAACTTTTACTGTCCTTAAATGTAATCAACTCTCGGCTACCTTACAGCTTTTGTGGAATAACACGAGTAACACATTCTATTAGATTTCTGGTGTACATCTTTCTCTAAAAAATGTAATAGGTATCTTTATTTAAATGCTAAAAGTAATCCTCTGTTCTGATTAGGAGCCAGGAGCAGATGCATTTGGGTTTTGTTTTTGTTTTTGTTCTTTTTCAATGCAGTTTTGACTTATCACATTGATATGCAGATGAGAAGACTGGCTTTGACTTTGTTACTCCAAGTTCAGCTAATTTGGATTTGTGGTGTTATTTTTAGGATTTTTGTGTTTTTGTTTTGTTTTGTAAGACAAAGAAGACTTATTTATATAAGACTTTCTGTTAGAAATAAAAATTGGCATGGAGCCAGTATTTCTTGTTCACACTTCTGTTCTCCACAAGCCTTTCAACTTTTAAATATTATTTGACTTAGGACTAGTAGTTTCTTTTTAGGGTTTTTCATTATTTCCACATGATTGCAGTTCAAAAATATATATCGCATTAATACATTAACAAACTCTCATTGCGGAACAAAAACAGATGTAGTCATACTGAACTATTTTACATTTAAGGATGCTTATTTATCAAGGATATAATTATTGGTAGAAGTCTGAGAAAGCTATGTTGCCTATACTTCTAACATTTCACTACAGTTTCTTATAGCTCTTACTGTACCTCTTTGTCACAGTAACACAATGCAGACAGGGCCATCTAGCTTTTCTCCTTTTGATGACTGTACGACTTCATTCATTGCAGAGGAATTGACTAATCATGAGGTTGGAAAATCTGTACTTCCCTTGTTTATTATGACTTAATCATAAATGTCTAAATGTGACAGAAAACCTGTCTCATTGAAGAAAATTTATAAAGCCACTGTATTTTAATGTTACAATTTGATATCTGTATATTTGTAACAGCAGTGCGTTTTTTATTAAAATAATGTACAAAGAACTGAAATCTTAAAACTATGTATTTTTTAATTATCTCAGGCATCTTGAGCTCAGCTTTAGTTGAATGGTAAATAAGCATCCTGCATTTCTCAACATACTAAATTTCACTTTAAAGTCGTTATGAGGCTACCGGAGCACCTGGGTGGTTCAGCCGGTTAAGTGTCCGACTTCAGCTCAGGTCACGGTTTCGCAGTTCGTGAGTTCGAACCCCATATTGGGCTCTGTGCTGACAGCTCAGAGCCTGGAGCCTGCTTTGGATTCTGTGTCTCCCTCTCTCCCTGTCCTTCTCCTGCTGGCACCCTGTCTCTGTGTCTCTCTCAAAAATAAACATTAAAAATTAAAAAAAAAAATTAAATTGTTGTGAGGCTACAGAATATTGCTATTCTAATATAGTGCTAAGTTTTTTATGGCATAAAATTCTGTATGAGGTGTTTGACTTCAATAGCCTATAAACAGTTGTTAATTTTCCTGGATAATTGCATTGATGATTATATAAGAAAATGTCTTCCTTTTTTTAAGATGTCTATTTACTTACTTTTGAGAGAGAGAGAGACTGCATGAGTGGGGAGGGGCAGAGAGAGAGGGAGACAGAGAATTCGAAGCAGGCTTGAGGCTCTGAGCTGTCAGTGCAAAGCCTGATGTGTTGCTTGAACTCACAAACCATAAGATCATGACCTGAGACAAAGTCGGATGCTTCACCAAGTGAGCCACCCACATGCCCCTAAGAAAATGTCTTCCTTTTTTAAGAGATACATATTGAGATACATAGAATTTAATGACTTCGTGTCTTGGATTTTCTCAGAAATATGTCAGCAAAGAAAAAAAGAGTAGATTAAGTAAATGTGGCAAAAATCTTAATAATAGTGGATCTGTATAATGTATCCATTCCTCTACTCTTTTGTTTTAATTTTTTTTAACGTTAATTTATTTTTGGGACAATGTGAGAGACAGAGTGTAAGCAGCAGAGGGGCAGACAGGGGGAGACGCAGAATCTGAAGCAGGCTCCAGGCTCTGAGCTGTCAGCCCAGAGCCGGACGCGAGGCTCGAACTCACGAACCGTGAGATCATGACCTAAGCTGACGCTTAACTGACTGGGCCACTCAGGCGCCCCATTCCTCTACTCTTATGTCTGTTTGGAAATTTTTATAATTAAAAAAAAAAAAAAAGTTTGTTATACCTTAAAGGTCCCAGACAGCTGAAACTTGAAATCCCTCAGAGAGCCCACAGTTCCACTCCACAGTTATAGGAGAGTTCCGAATTAAAGACCACTGGACAAGACAGTATGTTGCCATTTTTAACTAGGATAAGCATGGCTGATACAAGTAAAAGTATTGGTTAAGTATACATTTCTAAGAGAGATTAGAAGTATTTTCTTCTAAGAAGAGAGATTGAATTCCTGCATAAAGAATGAATTCGCTAAGATGATGAAAAGGAAGAAAATCTATAGTTGTAGGCAGTATTGAAGGAAAACAAAATCAAACATCAGCCTCCTTGTGGTATAAAGAAGGCTGGGTTGCATGGAGTCTTAAAATTTCCTTTAAACAAAAAACAAAAACAAAAGTACAACACAAGAAGGTCAAATCCAGTTCCAAAGGAGAGAAAACACATTAAAGCAGCTGGCTTCTGGAAAAAGTGAAGGAAAATCTATCTGTTTTCCATACTTCAGCCATTACAAACTATATTAGTGTACTTGAACTGCTGTAACAAAATATCAGACTGGGTGGCTTCAACAACAGAAATTCAATTTCACATACCATATTAATTTCTTACCATTGGAATGGTAAGACTTGGAAGTTCCAGAATACTAGCAGTTTGGCTCATGTATCTTAGACGATCCTGTAGAGAAATTGAACAGCCTATACAGATAGTGGTATTTGGAGATCCCAAACCACATGTCCAACTGGCCACTCCAGTCACCCTACTGTAGTGCCATTTAGTGCCTAAGTCCCACTTACCTAGAACTTCCAGAAGCATTTTTGTATTTCACTTTCAAAAGTGGACATAATAAAAAACTGGAAGCAACCCAAATATCCATCAGTAGTAGAATGAAAAAATAAATTATAGCATATACTTATAATGAAACCCAACACAATTTTTTTAATGAATTACTGATATACACACAACATGGATGAATCTCAAAGACATTATGTTGCATAAAAGAAGCCAGGCACAGAAGAGTGCATACGGTGTATGAAATCAGAATAGGCAAAACTAATCTATGGTGGTTATCCATGGGGAGAGGGGAGATATTAATTGGGAATAACCACCAGGAATTCTTTTAGGTGAAGGAAATGTCCCAGATCTTGATCTGAGTGTTGTTCACATGGCTGTATACATATGTGTAACTATTTAGCTATACACTTATTTACGCATTTTATGTAAGTTTTAAAAAATAATAAATATACAAATTGAGATTCACCAGACATTTGAGGAAAGTCTAAATGCAGAGACCAAAGACTGAGTCCCATAAAAGCAGTAATCTTTGTTCTGATGTATCCCAAGCACCTGGAAAAGTACCTGGCATATGATAGTTTCTCAATGCATATTGATTAACTGAATGAATGAAAACAAGAACACAAAAACAAAGAGAAAATAGGACCTCAGAAAAGCCAGAGATAAATACAAAACAAAGTTCCAGAATAATTACTATCCTCCCAGAGATAACAAGATATTCCATTCATTAAAAAAAAAAAAAAAAAAAAAAGTTCTCGATATTCCATTCATTTAAAAAAAAATTCTTGAAAATTAAAGGTGTAAAAGTTGAAAGAATTTCGGTATGAAGGCTGGAAGATAATAATGAAATTTTCCCAAAAGTAGAACCAGATTAAGAGATGACAATTTAGAAAAAATAAGAGTAAAGAGAATAAATTCAGAGGGTCCAATATCTAATTGATACCCTTTTCAAAAAAGTGCAGAAAAAAATCCAGGAGTCAAAATTCTTAAACATAATGCAGTTACCATATGACCCAGCAATTCAACTCTAAGTTCTAAACCTCAAAGAATTGAAGACATGTCTACACAATAATTTGTACATGAATGTTTGTAGCAGCAACTCAAATGTCTATCAACTGATAAGTTAATAAAATATGGTATATCCAATTGATGGGATATTATTTGGCAATAAGTACGGTACATATTAACAATGTGGATGAAACTTGAAAGCATGCTAAGTGACAGAAGTCACTCACAAAAGACTTTTGTGCAATTCCACTTACATGAAACCTCTAGAATTGGCAAATCTATAGGAACAGAAAATTGATTAGTGGTTGCCTAGGGATGGAGGAAGGGAGAGGTTAGGAGGAATGGGGAGTGTATAAGGTTTCTCTTGGGAGTGATGAAAATGCTCTAAAATTGACATGAGCAGGGGCACCTGGGTGGCTCAGTTGGTTAAGTGTCTGACTTCGACTCAGGTCATGATCTCATGGTCCATGGATTCAAGCCCCGCATTGGGCTCTGTGCAGACAGCTTGGAGCCTAGAGCCTACTTTGGATTCTGTGTCTCCCTCTCTCTCTGCCCCTCCCCTGTTCACACTCTGTTTCTCTCTCAAAAATAAATAAACATTAAAAAAAACATTGATGTTGGTGGTGGTTGATTGGTGAATATACTAAAACCCATTGAACTGTACCTTTAAATGAGTGAATTAATATGGTATGTGAAATATATCTCAATTTAACAAGAGTAAAGAAATAGAAATAATATAAGACACTAGCCCCAGATGGATTCCAAAATTCCGAAAGGAAAAGGCCCCACTGAGTATTCAGCACAAGGAATGAAAAAAAGACAAGAAACAAAAAACCAAAATCACCCATACCAAGGCCCATCACTGAGAAACGTTAGATAAAGAGAAGTTCCTAAAAGCTTCCAGTAGAGGGAAAAGATCATAAAGAAAGAGACATTGGCATGGCATCAAACTACTAAACACTAATTTTTAATCTAGAAGTCTCTGGAGCAATATAACCTGGAAACTCTCAGTATGAATGATTTGCAACCTAGCAATCTATACCTAGCCAAACTATCAATCAAGTGAGAGGTTAACCTAAAGCCATTCTCAAACATGCAAAATCTAAATAAGTATATATTTTAAAAATATATTTTTGGGGGCACCTGGGTGGCTCAGTTAAGTGTCCAACTCTTGATTTCAGCTCAGGTCATGATCTCAGGGTCATGAGACTGAGCCCCAAGTTGGGCTCTGCACTGGAGCCTGCTTGAGATTCTCTTTCTGTCTCTGCCCCTCCCCCTTTTTCTAATATTTTATATATATACATATATATATATATACGTGTGTGTATATATATATATGTGTATATATATATATACATATATATGTGTGTGTGCATATATACATATATATATGTGTGTGATATATATATATATATGTCATAATATATATATATTGTATCATAATATATATATATATATATATATATATCACACACACATATATATATATTTAACCCCAAAAACATGCTGTTTGAGACACTGCTAGTGAATGTGCTCCGCTACATAGGGTAAACAAAAAAGCAGCAACCATGGGGTCTAGCAAAGAGGCTACAAGATGGAGAGTGGCAAGCTCAAGTCCACAGGACACTTCAGCAAATCTGGAGAAGAGTCCAGTCAGACCAGGTTGGAATATGAATATGTAGGACTAGAGAAGAGGTATTTTCAGGAAGAGGGAATATAACTGACAAAACGAGTGATGGTTTACCTGGAAAATTGTATAAAGAAAATATTGTGTGGTATTCAGATGTTCATAGAAAGAAAAAAATCAGGCAATTATTCATTATAGTAAAAGCAGAATATTGTACAAGAAAAGAAATGTAGTCATAGTCACAAATGGGCCTCACAGTGACCCGTGTTTATATAGACAATAATGAACACCTCAAATCTGAATTCAATAAAAAATTGGAAGAGTTCTATTAGGATCAAAGGATTGGGAATTAGTAGAGGAAGGACACTGGGCAGTCAGGGCAGATAGTGGTCAACGCACTGGAGCAGCTAGGGTGACAGGGACTGGGCACAGAGGGAGCTTCAATGCCAGCCAATATAGAAGTTCATTTTGTAGAATTGAAACAACTCATTTGGTTGTAACTGTGTCACCTGAATATCAGCCATGAAATGGGAATGCTGGGGAGTGAAATCTTCACCACAATGAAAAGTCAGTGCATGATCTCTGAAATAGCTGAATCAAAAGACAGCATAATGTGGATATTATTCAAGTAAATACCAGAAAAAAGAAAAAAAAAAAAAAACAGCTAAGAGAGTGGAAAGTGAATGAACCCAGGTGGGTGAAGCAGGCCAAGGGACTGGTGTTTTTTGCTTATAAGCCTTATAGATTTGATTCTTTATGTGCATGTAATACTTGCATAAAAATAAATTTGATTTTTAAGTGATTTAAAAACTCACACAGTATGCAAGTGAATATGAATAATCTTTGGCTCTATCTTCCATTCTTCCTATCATTAAGAATTAAGAGACAAATTACACCCCAGGGGCTTTTACAGGGTTTCAGTTCCATTATCTCAGTATATTTCAGATAAGACTTGTAGATTTTGTTTTTAGCTGAGGGTTTTAGTTTTGGTTTCTTTGGAGGGTTGGGTTTTTTTCTGACCTATTGTTTTGCAAATAGATTCCATTATCAAGCCTCTACATACCAAAATGATGAAAAAGTATCTTTCTAGAGAACCACTGGAGACGTTGGTGAGATTTTATGAAAGGATTTGGGGAAGCTAATGTTCTATTCCTTTGAAACTTCAGAGCTCAAGAGTCCTCCCATAATTCATTGCTTGTACCCTGTGGGCTTTTCACTAATATTGGTTGAATGAATGAATGATTTCATACTGCAAGTTTCTGACTTGTCAGTTCCCCCTAGATCACAATCTCACACGTTAATGACTTGGCATTCATGTTCATATTCATTATTAATTGAGGTTAGGAGATGGGCTAACTACCACGAGAGGAGGGGAGTGGAGACATGGAAGGGGGTGGGGTCTAAGGGATCTAAGGGACTGGCAAACTTGCCTGAATGAGAGCTCTAGAGTCTCCTGGCTACTGAAGGTGACGTCTAAACCCCATATCCCTGAGGATGTCAGAGCAGAAGGTGGCATTCACACCCCTCGGATTAACTCCATGGTGCTAGCGGATATATTTTCCCTCCAGCCCTCCTTTCTTTTGGTTGTATTCCTTTGACTTCTGTGTGGCCTGGCATAGCCAGATAAGACAGCCTGACCCCTCAGGGTCCCCTGGTCTGGCTAATCCCCATGTCTGTGAAGGATCAGTCTGTATTTTCACGCCTCATTCAGAGAATGGCTCCCATGCCTTTGGGTTCCTACCTAGTCGCAGATTTTAAGGCCTCCCTTGCTGCCCACATGTGTGGCTCTGTGGCCCATTCCTGCCATGATGGCCCTGGAGCTCTCCGTCCATTTCTGTTCCTGGTGCTACCTTGATGGGAATCCTCTCCGTGCCCCTCCTCACCAGTTGGTAAGTATACAAAACTTGAGCATTTCACTTTTTTTGTTCCTTCAAACTCTTCTGAGGTTTGGTTTCCCCATGAAGCAGCCAGTGGTTACCTTCCCTCTCAGAGTCCTTGCTGGCTGCATCACCCAACTGCCTCTCTGTCCTCCCCTGCCCTTGGCTGCATCGTTGGTTTGGTGACTTTTTCCTGGGTTAGAGCTTCCTTGCCCCTTTGTTCCTGCATTTCAACCTCCTTTTCTTTTGAGTCATTTTGCAGCTCAGCATCTCCCGGGATAGTAGGTAGAAAAAGGAGAAGAAGGATGCATTGATCTGTGTATCTTGCTTCATTTCTCTCCCTGATTAAAAAGGAAAAAAAAAATGGTGGGCAAAAGGTTAAAATAAATGTGGGTATGAACTTTTGCTGACATCTGCCCACCTCTGATCCTGTGTGGGTATAGAAATTAGGGGATCACAGGGGCAGAATAATAACATTTGGACAACTTGTAGGACACCTCTGCTCCAGGTCCTGAAAACGCCACCCTCAGAGCCTTGTGGTCTTTCCCATTTACGTGCGAAACAATATTTTAAAATCATTTTTCATACATGCATTCTTTTATTCCATAAATGCCCAGTGGATCCAAATAGTGTGCTAAGGTATGTGTGGATATGCACATGCATAGAGCCTTCCCACAAGCAGTCTGCCGTTGGTCATGAGAGAATCCAATAGAGTGGTACAGGGGGAGTGGATGGAAAGATCCAGGAGTGGGGGGGGGGGGGAGGGGGGGACACATCTTACTGTTTGCTGGGGTTCTAGGGTCCCAGAAGGAAGATGAGAGCGAAACCCATAGGTTTCTGAGACTTCTGAGGAATTAGCTGCTTGCAAGAAATTGGCTTCAGAAGCTATGATGGAGTACTAAGGAATTCCTGTACTTTACTGGCAAATTTTGATACCGCAATTTCTCTTTGTTATTATAAGCCCAACCCAAGAGCTTTTATTTTTTTTATTTTTTTAAAAATTTTTAAAAAATGTTTATTTATTTTTGAGACAGAGAGAGACAGAGCATGAACAGGGGAGGGTCAGAGAGAGGGAGACACAGAATCCGAAACAGGCTCCAGGCTCTGAGCTGTCAGCACAGAGCCCGACACGGGGCCCAAACTCACAGACCGTGAGATCATGACCTGAGCCAAAGTCGGACGCTTAACTGACTGAGTCCCCCAGGCGCCCCAGGACTGTACTTTTAAAGGAAATCATCAGATTTGGCAAATGATTGCTTTTCTAGAAATACTGCTTATTAAGATGAATCCTCATTTCTTTTGTCCTCTACACCCAAAGGGAAGAAAAGTTCAAGAACACAAATAAATGTTTCATTCTTTCTGCCTGGGTGATGGACTCTGTGACCCCTATCTCCCAACCCTAGCACCCCCAGGCTGCCCTCCCTGAAACACTGGACTTAATTTGCTGGGAGTTCTGCCCAGACTCCTTTCTCCCCCTTCCACTAGCTGTTATCTGAGTCACAGGGAAAAGAAACAGAAGAGGGATAAGCTGAGATGTGGCAACAAAGGGACCATGATCAGATCTATCCCCTATATTGTCTATGAAGGTATTACACTCTCTGGGGATCTCATCAAGTGGTATATATAATATGCAGAGAAACCCGTGGTTCCCTTCACTATTTAATACATCAGATCAGTGCCTTAGAATTCTCAGAAACCATTTGTTTTCCTCTAACAAACTCCTTTTCTCTTTCATATCTCCCCGTAAATCTGATTTGAAAAAAAAAATTGTTTAAACAAACCCATGGTGTCAGATTTGTTCTAGCAACATGGGGTCACAATACATTCTACTCTTGGTAGTTCAAGATAAAGATTACCCAAAGAAAAGGAAGAGATTAAATGAAGCCACAGCTCTAACAGTGCAGCACAATTGGGTGAAAAGCTATTAATATATAGTGTGAACTTTAGAACTGTTGAAAGGAACATACTTTTTATTTTATTGTTTTATTATTTTTAATGTTTATTTACTTTTTGAGGGAGAGAGAGAGAGAGTGCGAACAGGGAAGGGGCAGAGAGAGAGGCAGACACAGAACCCAAAGCAGGCTCCAGGCTCCAAGCTGATGCAGGGCTCGAACCCACGAACCCCGAGATCATGACCCGAACCGAAGTCAGACGCTTAACCGACTGAGCCACTCGGGCACCCCGGGAACGTACTTTTTAAACAAATATATGAAGAGTCCACTATATGCCCAGAATTGTACAAAAATACTTTCCCTATAAATATTTAAATGTAATTTTATCAACATTTTTGCTGAATGTAATAGTAATAAAATACTAGTAGTTACCATGTGTTGAGTGCTTCCTATGTGTTAGGAACATGCTAAGAAGTCCACATGCATCATCTCATTAAATCTCAAACAATCCATGAGATAGAGGCGATCATCTCCATTCTCATGATGCAAAGATAGAGGTGAGAGAGTGTTCACACCCAGCCACTTTCCCAAGGGTCTGCTGACTATCATAGTAGGGCAAGTCTGTAGAACTCCAAGCCCTGCCTATGTCTCTCCCCAAAGTCCACAGGTCCTGGGTCTCAAACCTCCTTGCCGTTACGCCACAGCTACCTTGCTGGCTTTTCTTCCTCTTCTCCTTCTCCTCCTCCTCCATGACTCATGGCGACATAGGTTAACAACAAATATTTCTCAGCCTCCCATGAGTTAATGAACAGCTAATATTCCCAGATAATAGCAGCGTCTAAGAAACTGCCCACAGTGGTTTAAAGCAGTTGATTATCTTAAGGAGATTCAATACGGTAGTCTCCCCACCGCCCCCTCATCTGTGGTTTTGCTTTCCTTCATTTCAGTTCTCAGTCGGCCGTGTTCTGGAAGCAGATGATCCTCCTTCTGGCATCTTGTCAGAAGGTCAATAGTTGCCTATCCCTACATCACAGTGCCTGCATTATTCACCTCACTTCATGCCATCGCGTGGATATTTGATCATTCTGTATCATCGCAAGAAGAAAGGTGAGTAGAATACAGTAAGATATTTAGAGAGACCACATTCACATAACTTTTCTAACAGTATGTTCTTATAATGGTTCTATTTTATTATTAGTTATTTGTTATTACTACTAATAATATTACGGTGCCTAATTTTTAAGTTAAACTTTATCACAGGCATGTCTATATAGAAAAAACACATAGTGCGTATGGGATTTGGTACTATCCATGGTTTCAGGCATCCACTGGGGGCCTTGGAACATATCTCCTGAGGGTAAGGGGGAAGCTCTGTATGTCCTTTTGCTGCCAATTGCTTGGGAAATAGCCAACCACCCCTTCATTGTAGGAAGCTAACCATCGTGTCTGTTCAGAATTACATTATAGGAAATTCTGAACTGGCAAACTGTGACTTAATAAGGTTTTAAAGCAACTTCCAGACAGCTGAGTCATCAAGTGTTTTTGGAAAATTATGTGCCATACATTGAATTCATTGCCCTATCTCTGCAGTGGCATAAGATATTTATCTGAATTATAAAAGAAATGATTTTAGTTGATAGCTGCTCGAAATTGTCTTCCAAATTTATGTACCCTCTGTGACCAGAAGATATTCTGCGAACACTGACCTGACTTATTTTTGTTTCCCCAGTTTACTGTTGTTCCCTCCTGGCCTTCCATGTCTAAGGCAGAGCCCTAAGTCTCACTGCCCCTCAGTAATGAGGAGGGGGACAAGGGCCCTGCTTGGAAGAAAGGGCTGTGGGACAAGTGGACATCAGGGCAAGTCCTGAAAGCCTTATTCTGTTTACAGAGAGAAGGATTTTCTAAAGTCCATTAGCCTCCATGTAACACGTCAAGAGCCGGGGCTCGGAGACTAGCTGTAGGTGCAGTCTAGGAGAGGAAGGAGACCTTTTGCCTCTGGCCCCAATGAACTGTAAGAAGATGAAAAAAAATGAAGCTGGTAGACTCAGAGCCCCACCTCCCTTCTCTGGGGAGTGGTCTCAGACTCTGAAAGGACACAGTGTGGAAGCACGTTGTCCCTGTGCTCCTCATCTAACCACAGTCAGACAGGAGGGTAAAGTCAATGCCGTGTGGTCCTCCACAATTCAGCCCCTGAACCTGCCTTAGCTCTGTTGTTTCACAGAAGGCATTTGGAGATCTGCACGTGCTGTGGAGGGTTGTGGGAATAGCCAGTGGAGGTGGCTGGCGGCCTGTGAGAGGGACACTGGGGAGAGTGACTGAATCATCCTACATTGGTCTGGACACTAAAGGGGAATCACAGCCATCCTTGCAGGTAACGCAGTGCCCGTGGGAGCTGAGGTGAGCCGTGCCAGGGAGGGCCACAAACCTGAACTAGATCCCATAAATCACAGTGTCAGATGTTCCCAGACACAGGTGGACAGGAGCATCTCCATGGAAGCTGGAGACACCAAAGAAGGTACAAGGCTCTGCACAGATGGCCCTAGAAACCCTTCTTCCCCCTACATCCATATGCAATCGCAGCGAGAAACAAGGAAATCGAAAAGATACTGAGTCATCCAAAAGAGCCAGAGTTACCGCCTAAAAAGTGTTTAAATAATTGGATTGAGTTGGATTTTCTAAGTTGGACTAAGGCCAGTGTTTATTATTTTTTTTTCTCTTGTCATCCAACAGAGTAGTAGTTTACAGGGGTGACCTGATCGCTTCAGACGGGTAACTGCCAGTCCTGACACCATTTATTTAATAGTACCTCTTTTTAATAGTGCCTACTGGTTTCATATGCCACATTTTCCATTTAGCAAAATCTAATACATCATTTTTTCAGAAAGTTCCTGGCTGCTTCTGCGTATTCCCACACATGAACTTTAAGTTCATAGACACACTCAGATTCAAGAAGAGGTGGGTGTGGGGGCTACACAAAGGCCTGGATGCTGAGAGGCATGGTTCAATGCGGGCCGCCACAATAGTCTTAAAAACTTCCAGTACGCGCTACATCTTGAGTCACTGACACAATGCTAGGCTCACCGTAGATTCCCAGCAAACATCTGTTGAATGGCTACTACTGAACCATCTGGCTAATAACATTGCATACATAAGCAGCACCACTGGAAACGTAGAAGTTCAGTTTCTAAAGACAAAGTCTGAGAAACTACGCTTTCTGCTCTAATGTGTTGGGGTCATTTACACCTCAGTTAGACCCCATTCTACTTCTTGGAAGGCATCCTACTTCTTGGAAGGCATCACCTATTATTATGCCTCAGGAAGACATCCTTCCTGAGAATCTATTCAAAATACACATTAAACTAATAAATAAGTTGCAGCATCTATGTTCTGTGGAAACAAAGGGGAAGTTCTTTGAGGAGAGTGGTTAGTGTAGAGGGAGGCCAGGAGGTTTCATTGTTCTAGTGAGTCAGGGAAGACTTCCTGGAAGAGAAACCCTTTGAGAAACCCTTTGAATGATGGGAGAAGATAGAGGTTGGTTGGGGATATTCTGGGCAAGTGGTATGACCGAAAAAGGAATATCCAAGACACAAGAGGAAGATGGATAAAAGGGTTGGTGAAGAGCTACAAAAAATGGAGGGCCATATGGGGAAGGTGTTTGACAGGATTGTGCAGGCATTTTCTGCAAAAGCTTTCCAGTGCCTGAAACACTTTTGCAAAGGTGAACATTTATTGAGTCTGAGAATCCAGAAGGAGATCACTTCGGCATTGTCACTCCACTGCTCGGGCTCCCATTCCCTTCCATTCCAGAAGGGAATGGAAGCCCTTCCCTTCTGGAAGGGTTCACGTTGAGGCACAGGATGAGCATGACTGTATCGCAGGTTCACAGGTGCCAGAGAGCAGCAATGCACAGCCTCAACAACACCAGGTTTAAAAGTGGTTTCCCTGGGGTGTCTGGGTGGCTCAATCGGTTGAGCATCCAACTCTTGATTTTTGGCTCAGGTCGTGACCCCAGTATCGTGGGGATCAAGCCCTGCATTGGGCTGCATGCTGAGCGTGGACCCTGCTTGGGATGCTTTCTCTCTCTCTGTCTCTCCCCTGCTCACTCACTCATGTGTGCTTGTGTGTGTGCGTGCATATTGTGTGCATGCTCACGTGCTTTCTCAAATAAAATAAATAAAAACAAAAGTGGATTCCTTGAAAAGAAACACTGATACTAGGAGGAGGCCACCTGGGTGAGCCCCAACTGCCTGGAGCTCTATTCCATGTTGAGTAAAGCTGCCTATAGGAAGCCTGAGCTCCTTGAAGAACATAATACACAGGGCATATCCCCTGCCAGAGAGCACCCTGCAAGGGGCAATGTGGGTTCCTCTGACCATTCTTTGTGACCACCCATTTCACAATGAATGTGGGAAGAAGTGGCTGGGAAATGGCAGGAAGCAGGCACTGTTTTCCCTGCTTGATCCAACACTGCTGAGTAACCAGCAAATTCCTGGAACTGCCTTTACCATTTGTGGCTCTTATTCGGAACCACACTCTTGAGTCAGACAGCCAGGAAGGCTTACTAAATATTTGCCACATGTAGAATCCTCAGCCAGTTTCCATAAAAAGATGCATGAAGCCACAAGTGAAAGTAAGCCCCAAAAGTCATCTATCCAGTTCCCCTGCTATCAGGAAAGAGAATGCCAGATAACCAAGCCAATTAGTTATTAGGAAAAATATGCCTTGGTCTCAGCCCTTAGAAGGTTCTGGGGATACCTCAAAGTGATAAAATAATTGGGAAATGAGACCCAAACACCATGGAGAAAGAGGATTGATTCGCCCTGGAGAAAATCAGGTTGAAGGCACAGTGTTTTAGTTCTATGGAAGATTCTGAGGCGGAAGAGAGAGGTCAACACTTCTCTTCCTCTGCTGGGAAGAGAGCAAGAGGAAATGGGTCTAAAGAACAGCATGTGGAACTGAAAATAAACACAAAGCACTGACAAACATCAGCATTATTACATCCTGGAACACCAAGGGTAGGTATAGACTCTTCATTTAAAAAAAAAATCTATCCATTATACTCTTGTCTGAACACAGACCAAAAAAGATCTAGAACAACCTCTCCAAAGTCCTTCTATGTTATGGTTGTTAACAATAATTATTTATTGATTAAATACCTAATAGTTGATCAATTATCAATAGTAATTATTATCATTATTCTTTCTAATTCTCTATAATAAATGGGTTTCATTTTATGCTAAGATAAGAATTCTTAAAAAAATTTCTTCTAGTCTTCTGTGACTTAAAAAAAATTATAGTTAGACTTTTAATAAAGACTGGAATTGCCTGGTATATGAAAATGTGAGATATAAAATTTTACTACTTTTATGTAGATAAGTTGTATGACCCTTAATTTAAAAATAACATAGGGTATTATTTATACTTGCTTTTTTTTTTAAGTCCTGTTATATTACCCAGTCTACTGAAACTATCACCTGGCTTAAAGAAACAAAAGTGCAAAACTCACTGGAGTGTTGCACACTTCCATAAAACAAATCATATTTTTAAAACACATTTTTTGGTTGTTTTGCTAGTTCATGTCCCACACTCAACTGACATGCATTTGGAAATCACTTCATAGCATGAGTTTATCAGTATTCTAAATGATTCTTTTAATCTGTTCTCAACAAATTGGTGATTTGCCTAATGTACTACTTTTGGTGAATTTGGTCATTTGAAATAGAATTCTAATGATATTCACTATGTGAGCTAGAATATCAATAAAAAAGAGGCACTTTGCCTACAAGCCAAGATATAGATGTAAAGTAACAATAACAACACAGTTCTGGTCTGAAGCACGGACATGAAGCCACCCAATGGTTTATCAGATATGTGCATTATGATACCAAGCAATGCACCAAAATAGGGCAGATGTTAGAGGACAATGGAAAAAGGCAATCACTTCCAGCTGGAATGATCAAGATAGTCTCCTAAGAGGGAGCATTTGAGCCACATTTAGAACATAAGTAGGATTTTGATTGACCAAAAGCATTCTAGGCAAGGGGAATGACATGAGCAAAAGTGTAGAGGCAAGGGCCAACTTATTAGGGAACAGTGAGGCATTGACATAGCTGAATTAGTTAAATCAGAAGTACATCATATGGGCTTTAAATGTTATTCTAAGGTTGAGGACTGCATTTTTCAGAAAATGGGAAGTCATTGGAGGTTTTTTTTGTTTGTTTGTTTTTGTTTTTTTTACCCAAGCGTGTGTCTAATTACTTGTGGCACTATGCCAGATGGAGATACACCAGAATTACCCAAAGACATATTCCTGACTTTCCTATTCAGATGCATCACCAGGGTTACTACATATGTAGGAACAAAAACAAGAACAAAACAAACAAAAAAAAAAAAAAACAGAAATAAGAGGGAAAAAACAAGTTTGAATAATTGGTAAAGAAAGTCTCAACTACATGTTTTAAAAAGTACAATTAGGGAGGAAGGAAAATATTTAATTGACCCTCAAGTTTAATAGAACTCAGGGAAATGCAAATCAAGACCACAAAATAACATTTTCCACCTACTAGACAGACAAAAATTAAGATATCTGACAATGATTGGTAGAATAATTAGACAAAAATCAACATGGATATGGAAGAACTCAACAACACCATCAAATAGATATTTTTGGAACATCCCACCGAACAACAGCAGAATACACATTTATTTCAAGTGCCTGTGAAACATATAGCAAGATGGACTATGTCCTGGACCATGAAATCAACCTCAACAAATTAAAAAGAATTACAATCATACAGAATGTATTTTCTGACCACATGGAATCAAACTAGAAATCAATAACAAAGATAACAAGAAATCTTCAAATACTTGGACTAAACACTCTTCTAAACAACCATGAGTCAAATAGGAAATTTCAAGAGAAATTTTAAAAATACCTGAACTGCATGAAAATGAAAATAGAACATATCAAAATTTTCGTGACACAGCTAAAGCAGTGTTAAGAGGGAAATTCATAGTGTTAAATGTCTCAAGCTTTCACCTTAAGAACCTAGAAAAAGAAGAGAAAAAGCCAAAAGCAAGCAGAAAGGACATAATAAAAATCAATGAAATTAAAATCCAAAAACAACAGAGAAAACCACTGAAACAAAGAGTTGATTCGTTGAAAAGATAAACAAAATTGACAAACCTCTAGGAAGACTGACCAAGGGAAAAAAGAAGACACAGATGACCAATATCAGGAATGAAATGTAATATACTAGAGAACCTCCAGATATCAAGAGAATAATAAAGGAATGCTGTGAGCAATTATACACACATAGACAGGGCAACTGAGATGAGATGGACCAATTTCTAGAAAAATATTAACTACAACAACTCACCCAATATGAAACAATTTTAATAGCCTTATAAATACTAAAGGAATTGACTAAAGACCCCCCTCCCCCAAATCTCAAGATCCCAGTGGTTTCACTGGAGAATTCTAAACATTTAAAGCAGAATTAACACCAATTTTATACAATCTCTTCCAGAAAATAGAAGAGGGGGCATTTCCCATTTCATTTTGTGAAACTGGACAAAGTCTCTTATTCCAGAGGTACAAGTCAGTTTCAAGTCAATGTCAATATTTGAAAATCAATATAACCCACTTCACAGACTAAAAAAGAAAAATCACACATATCAATTGATGAGGAAAAACTATTTGAAAAAAATCAACAATGATTCATGATAGAAACTCCCAGTAATACAGGAATAAAGGGGAACTTTCTTTCCCTCAATCTGATCAAGAGCATCTACAAAAACAATACAGCTAACATTGTACTTAATAGTGAAAGACTGAATGCTGTCCCCTCTAAGATCTGGAACAAGGCAAGAAAGTTTGCTCATATTCAACATAGTGCTGAATATTCTAGTCACTGCAGTAGGCAAGAAAATAAAATAAAAAGTATATAGATCAAAAAGGAAGAAATGAAACTCTCCATATTTGCAGATGACATGATTGTTTGCATAGAAAATCCCAAGTAATCTACAAAAAATTCCTAAAACTAATAGGTGAGTTCAGCAAGTTCACAACACACAGGATAAACCTACAAAAATCAAATGGATACATGGATGCCAAAATTTAAAATTTTTAAATAGTAACTCAAAAGAAATATTTAGGTGTTACTCTAACAAACACATAAAGACTTACATGCTAAAAGCTACAAAATGTTGATGAAAGAAATAAAAAATCTAAATAAGTGGAGAGACATACTATGCTCATGGATTGGAAGACTCAACCTAGCAAAGATGCCTATTTTCCCCAAATTTATGTACAAGCTAAACGCAATTCCTATGAAAATCCCAGAAAGATTTTTTTTTGTAGATATACACAAGATTATTCTAAAATTTATATGGAAAGACAAAGAAATTAGAATAGCTGAAACAATCTTGAAAAAGAGGAAGAAACTGGAAGGAATCTGTCTATGAAATTTCAAGACATTATATAGCTATAGTAATATATATTTATATTTATATAATATATATTTATATAACATATATATTTCAAGACATTATATATCAATAGTAATCAAGATATATAAATAATATATATTTATATATATAAGTATATAACATATTTATATAATATATAATATATATTTCAAGACACTGTATAGCTATAGTGATCAAGACTATGAGGTATAGGCAGAGACACAGACACATATCTAAATAAAACAGAATAAAAAACCCAGAAATAGACCCACAGAAATAGACCCAAATAAATAATACGCTCAGTTGATTTTTGACAGTGATGCAAAAGCAATTCAGTGGAGGAAAGATCTACTTTTGGAGAAATGGTGCTGGAGCAAAAGACCCTAATTAAGACTCACATCTTACAGAAAAATTAAGATGGATCACATCCTTAAATCTAAAATGCAGGGGCATCAGGGTGGCTCAGTCAGTTAAGCATCCAACTCTTAATTTCGGCTCAGGTCATGATCTCATGATTCTGGAGCTCCAGCTCGCGTCAGGCTCTGAGCTGGCAGTGAGTAGCCTGCTTGAGATTCTTACTCTCTGCCCCTCCCCCACTCACTTGCGTGTGTGCACGTGTGCACGCTCTTTCTCTCTCTCAAAATAAATAAATAAACTTAAAAATTTTTTAAAATACATAAAATGCAATGCAAAAACTATGAAACATTTAGAAAAAAAGTGAGAGAGAATCTTTAGGATCTAGGGCAAGTCAAAGAGTTCTTAGACTATATCAAAAACATGACCGATAAAAAGAAAGATTGGTAAATGGGACCTCATCAAAATTAAAAATTTTATTCTCCAAAAGGCCCTGTTAAAAGGACGAAAAGACAAGTTACAGAGTGGAGAAAATAGTTGCAAACCACACATCTGACAAAAGACTAGTATCTAGAATATATAAAGAGTTCTCACAGCCCAGTTATAAAATGGATAAAAGACACAAAGAGACACTTTACTGAAGAGCACATACAGATAGCAAACATATGAAAAAATATTCACCGTCATTATCCATTAGGGAATGCGTATTTAAGCCACAATGAGATATACTACTCACCTATCAGAATGGCTAACATAAAAAATAGTGACAACACGAAACGCCGGAGAGCATGCTGAGAACCAGTATCATTCATATACTGCTGGTGGGAATTTCAAATGGTTCAGCCGCTCTGGATCCAAAGTACTTTGACAGTTCTTGAAAAACTAAACACTCAACTACTCTAAGACCTTGCAGTTGTACACCTTGACATTTTCCCAGGAAAACGAAAACTTATGTTCACAAAGTGAACGTTTCACACAATATGTTCACACAAATTCCTGTACACAAATGTTTATAGCAGCTTTATTCATAGTAACTAAGAACTGGTACCTCCCGATGGGTGAAGGATTAAATGAACTGTGGGGACATCCATACCACAGAATACTACTCACCAATAACAACAACAATGAACTGTTGATATAGGCAACAACCTGGATCAACCTCCAGAGAACTATGCTGCGTGAAGAAAAGTCAGTCTCAAAAGATCATATATTGTATGACTACATTTACAACATTCTTGAAATGACAAAATGATAGAAATACAGAACAGATTAGCGGCTGCCAGGGATTAAGGATGGGGTAGACCAAGTATGAGATCGCAGTGGTGGTGACTACAGACGGTGCTGCTGACCCTCGTGATCTTTGTGGTGAGGGGAATGTTCTCTATCTTGACTGCATCAATGTTAGTATCTGTTGTGATACCGTACCAAAGTTATTAAAGATTTTACCACTGGAGGAGACTGGGTGAAGGGCACCCAGTGGGATCTCACTGCAAGCGAATCTAAAATATCTCCAAATAAAAATTTTAATTAAAAAAAAATGATAAATACAAAATTTAAGATAGTGAAGGGGGAAGGGGATAGAATAGGGAGGAGCATAGAAGTGAATGAAAGAGATTGTCGGTGTCCTGGCTCTTGGATTACATGGTGAATTTAGAGACGCTTTGTTATATTATTAATGAGTAAAAAAAAAAAAGTGACAAATAATTAAAAGATCCAATGACGACAGAACAGAAGTATAGAATAAAGAATAAAGGTTAACACAATCTTGTGTACCCGGGATCTAGGAGGTAAATGACAAACTAGCCCAGCTCCTTTTGAGAGGCAGACTTTGGGCTGCTTTTTACACAAACCGGAGGCTCTTTCAGCTCTAAGGAGGCCAAGAGCATGGGCGATTGTTAAGAGAGAAAAAAGATTTCTTGAAACAACCCCAGTCACTCATCTTGAGTGTCTGGGGGAATAGCAAAGCTATCGCTCTCTTTCTAGTGAAATCTACCGCACTGTCAGTGGAAGTCACTCACAGTTTTTTCATGCAGCCGACGTGTGACCAGTGCTCTGAGCCCAGCCCTGTGTTAGACACAGCAAGCAGCTGGAGCTGTCCCCTGGGAAATTACAAATTAGTTGTAGATAGTAGTAGGCTGTAGAGGAAGAGTGAAATTACTTTAAAAAGGGAGTCACAAATGTCTCGTTCATTGTTTTAAAGAGAAAAATGAGTAATCCCTTCAGATACTAGGCTGTTATAATTCTGATGGTATGCTACAACTTAGGGCTGCACTAGATATTAGCATTGCATAACTAGTGAAAACACTCTTACTAGACGTCGTTCTGTGGGAAACAAAATTGGGGGGGGACAGAAGAAAAAGCAGTCACTTAGTTATTGTGTGAAGTATGCTACCACGGTGCTTATGTAAGCCAGTAATGTGCTGTGATGGTAGGTGCTGGACCTTCTCTGGGGGCAGCTCTTCTAATCCAGACACTACTTGCCCCAATGTGGGTGTTCATTATATATGAATTATAGATTAATCATTAATATTAATATTAATCATGTTAGTGAGTGCATGTTCTACTTGAGTTTGAATGCCAACTCTGCCACTTTTCTGGGTAAGCCAGGCAAGTTCCTTAAGCTCTCTGTGCTTTGATGCTCTCATTTCCAGCACCGGTTATTCCTACCTCCAGGCACTGGGCTGGGCAGTGGGGCCAGAGTGATAAGACATCGCCTTTGCCTTCGTAGGTTTTCTAATCTAGTAGGGGAAGAAAGACGTGTAAATAAGGAATGAGGTGTTAATATACATAAGAACTGGAAAAACACACACCAAACTAAAAACTAGAATTGTGGATGGTGCTCACTCTTAATTTATCCATAATGGTTGAGTCTCCCCTTTAAAAAATTTTTTTAATGTTTTTTTTTTGTTTTTTTTGTGAGAGAGAGAGAGAGAGAGTAGGAGAGGGACAGAGAGAGAGGGGGACACAGAATCTGAAACAGGCTCCAGGCTCTGAGCTGTCAGCACAGAGCCCGATGTGCCGCTTGAACACATGAACTGTGAGATCATGACCTGAGCCAAAGTCGGTGCTCAACCGACAGACTGACCTGACTGAGCCACCCAGGCACCCCGAGTCTCCCCTTTTTACAATGGAAATGTATTCACGTATTTGTTACATAAATGTAAACATTTTAACTTCATTATGAAGTAAAAAGATATGTAGTTCGTTGTGATTGTCAAGGAAAGTCTTTGTGGAGGGAGAGATGCTTAAGCTATACTGTGAAAGAGTAGATGTTCATCGAGTCAACTGAGCTAGGGGTAAGAAGGGGATGTATGTGGAAAAAAGAAGACGGCAGCAGAAAGACAAAAGCCACAGAGAGTGGAGACAACTGGGCATGGTCTGGAGGATTGCAAGCAGTCATACTGCATGAGCATAAGGGGTGATGTGGCTCTAGAAGCAAGAGAAGTTCAGAGAGAAATAGAGGGAACCATGGAAGCCGAGAGGAGTAGTGCTTCATCCTGGTGACAAAGGACATCCTGGTGACAAGGAAAGGTTTTAAAAGCAAGAGTCACGTGGCAAACTTGCACTTTTAGATGGTCTGGAGGCCCACAAGAGCAGAAGAAGGAAGGCCTTTTACAGGGCACCTGGGTGGTTCAGTGGGTTAAGCGTCCAACTCCGTATTTTGACTCAGGTCATGGTCTCGTGGTTTGTGAGTTTGAGCCCCGAATTGGCTGCTGCTGCACTGACAGTGTGAAGCCTGCTTGGGATTCTCTCTCTCCCTCTTTCTCTGCCCCTCCCCTGCCCACGTGCCAGCACCCTCTCTCTCTCTCTCTCTAAGTAAATAAATAAACACTTAGAAAAAAAAGAAAAACGAGGCAGAGATGGATTTACTTTGAAGCCAGTGAAGTGTGAGCCCATCACGTGGACCTGTCCGAGGCCCGGGAAGGGGTCATGGCACTATGTTCACTTGGTTACATATTTTCATAAAATCAGCAAAAGAAAGAGATTTTAGCTGCGATTAATCAAGACTGTGGTTTCTTTCCACTCCAGCTTTCTCTCTGACATATTTCCTCTCCGGTCGGGCGGCACCGGGATGACGGTGTGCATTTTTGAGAGACAGCAAAGGGGGGTTGGGGTGGTATACATTTACTTTGGGAGTAGAGTTTTTACTGATAGGAGACTGGTATAGGAATGGTTTCCAGGATACTCTTAACGCCCACTGTGCCAACTCACGTGATGTGGCCTGCAAAAGTGCAGGGCAGGCGTTATTGTGATATGAACGTATCCTATGGTGTTGGCACCAGAAGTAAGCAGGCAGTGGAAGTTTGAAATATACTCAGCCCAACCTAGTGGGGGGCTGAGTCTTCCAGTTATCAGCCGTGTAACGGTGGAAGATTCAGTTCTCATGGATGCCTAGTCAAAGAGGAAGTCCTCACTGTCCCGGGT
Organism: Neofelis nebulosa; assembly: GCF_028018385.1. Taxonomy (NCBI): domain Eukaryota; kingdom Metazoa; phylum Chordata; class Mammalia; order Carnivora; family Felidae; genus Neofelis; species Neofelis nebulosa. The sequence continues at coordinate 37,229,796 of NC_080796.1, forward strand.
TTTACCTGATGATGCAGCTGACACAATTATATACACATAAACTTTTTGGTGAGAATCATAGGAAACAGAATTGACCAGAGCTCCTGTATTTTGAGGATGTGAGCCGCAAGCACACCACGCTATAGAATCACGTGATTTGTGTAGCTCAGCTGTCAATAGCATAGTGCCCATCAAAGAAAAGATGCAATGATCTTTCTATTCTCTTCTGGACAAGTGACTTCCAAAAGCATTGTTATATATTGTGATAAGAAGGGGTGGTCAAGGAGTACACGGCCGAAAAACCTATGTAATAAAAGCATAAGGAGTGCGTTAGCTATTAGTGAGAAAGACTCTGAACGAGAGAAGTAGGGCCGAGGACGGAGGACGGAGCTCAGGGCAGCACTGGCTAGGAGGCAGGCAGAACTGCCGAGATGAGAGAGACAGAGGGACAGAACAAGGATGATGAGCCAGTCATTTAAATTTCCCAGCCTCTTTTCCAGAATCTTCTAGGGTCACTCACTGGCATCCCACATAAGTATTATCCTCCTTCTTTTTCCTGTCTCCTTTTTCCTCCTTTTTCCCCTTTGGCCTTTTTCTTTTTCCCTCCCTCCTTTTTCAGGGCCAACTCTACACAAAGGAGTAAGACGGTAATAACCTAACACAGTGTGATTAAATCACTGTCTCCCAATCTCTTTCCACTCGTAAAGCCAGGGAGCCTAAAATTCCACTATTTGAAATCCGTCCTTTGCGTGAATGCATTATCAATGCTTTTTCCTTTTAAAATGTAAACACCTTCAGTAGAGGTAACACGAAGGCCCAGGTTTGGCTGGCCGTCTTTGTCTTTTTCCTCTCTGAGAGCTGCAGGGGAGAAAAGCCTGCGGGGTGGGAAGTTTGGCTGGAGGAAATGTCGTGGAACATCGTGCTGTGTTTTGGATTCTACAGAGTCCAGAACTTCACCTTGGGTTGCACGCCTTTTGGGCAATCCCAGGCACCTGAGAGACAGCTTCAGGGAGTGGATGTTTCTAGAAGGGGCAATGAAAGGGAAGTTGCTAAAAACAACCCTTGACCTGTTGTTTTGGGCACGTCTTCATCTTATATTTATCTGTTCCTGTTTTTTGTTTTCTTCTTTACCAGGAATCCAACAAGTGACCCGAGAAACAAGCAGTCAACTGTAGTCCACCTAAAAGAGTTCCCTAATTAGCTAGTAGGATTTTCATACACAGCTGGCAGGACTATTGATTGTAAGGTCATTTTGCAATATATGTCAAATACCTTGAAAATACGTATATTCCTTTTGATTAGCAATTCTATTCCTACAAATTAAACCTAAGGCCATAATCAGAGAGGTGCAAAAATATGTGAGTGTAAGGATTGATATGGACTGTATTGTGTCCCTCCTGAAATTCAGAGGTCAAAGCCCTGGCCCCAAATGTGACTGGAGCTGGAGATTGGGTCTTTAAGAGGGAGTTAAGGTTAAATGAAGTCATAAGGGTGGGGCCCCATCTAATAAGCCTGTGGCCTTATAAGAAGAGGAAGAGATGGGCGCCTGGGTGGCTCAGTCGGTTAAGCGTCAGACTTCAGTTCGGGTCGTGATCTCACAGTTTGTGGGTTTGAGCCCCACGTGGGACTCTGTGCTGACAACTTGGAGCCTGGAGCCTGCTTCAGATTCTGTGTCTCTCTCTCTCTCCCTCTCCCCTGCTCATGCTCTGTCTCTCTCTGTCTTTCAAAAATAAATATTTTTAAAAATTAAAAAAAAAGAAAAAGAAGAGAAAGAGAGAGACATCTCTTTTTTCTCTCCCTGCCATGGGAGGACACAGTGAGAAAACAGCCATCTACAAGCCGGGAAGAGGGTCTTTACCAGAAACCCAACTGACCAGCACCTGTTCTTGGATTTTCTAGGCTCTAGAACTGTGGAGAAATACATTGTTTACATCACCCAGTCTGTGGTATTTTGTTATGGCAGGCAGGCTAAGACAATGATTTTTATAATAATGTTGTTTGCACATATGGAAAAATTGAAAACAACAGAGTAATAGATATCTAGAGCAGCTATGGTATATCTCTACAATGGAGTTTTATGCACGTTTAAAATGATGATGTAGACGCATATTTCTTGTCACGGAAAGAGGTATAATAAGACGGGATTTATTATAGGAATTGGCTCAGATGGTTATGGAGGCTGAGAAGTCCCATAACCTGCCATCTACAAGCCGGCAAGATCAGGAAGGCTGGTGGTATAATTCAGTCAGAGTCCAAAGGCCTGAGAACCGGGGGTAGGGGGTGGTGTGAAAAGCTTCTAGTATAAGTGGTCCCAGAGTCAGAAGGACCAAAAACACAGAGCTCAGGAGCTCTGATGTCCAATGGCAGGAGAAGAGGGATGGGTGCCTCAGCTCAAAAAGAGAAAGGGAATTCACCTTTTTGTTGCATTTGGGCCCTCAGTGGTTTAGACAGTCCCCATATTGGTGAAGGAGGATCTTCTTTTCTCAGTCTACTGAGTCAAACGCCAATCTCTTCTAGAAACACCCAGAAATAATGTTTTACCAGCTATCTGGGTGTCCTTTTGCCCAGTAAAGTTGACACATAAAACCATCACAATAATGCCAAAATACTAACAGAGTAATGTCTGTATGGGTGCTTGGATAACACGAAGTAGGTTTCTTCTGTATGTTTTTTAATCAGTTCTAGATTTTACTATCACATAGGGCCTATAATCATAAAAATATCAAAGGTTATAAAGTCAGCTAGCTGACTCTTAGCCAGTTGCACTATTGGGCTTTGCACAATAGTTGGCTGGCATTAGGAAAGCAATTTTCTCATTCTGAAAAAATGTACAACAAACTACAAATTTTAAAAATCTGACAAATACCAAAAACAGCAGAAAAATACCATATGTTTATTAATTACCTCCCTGACATACCTCTCTAATACTCCTTTCTTACAATTTTAAGCTGTATAATCTTTGTTCTCCTCTTCATGAGACAATGATCCTGTAATGTAGTTTTTCTATAACTAGAGTAGAAAGATAATCCAGTGTTTCCAGGGGAGGGCGGGGGATGAAAATTTGACTTAAAAAATATTCAGATAACTTCTCTCACAACACTTCTTTCACGACACATTGTCATTTTTTTTAAAAGAATTTTCATATTTGGAAAAACCTCTAAGTTTTTAAATGTGTGAGTTGTAATATTTCAGGGCAGTTCCTTTTCTTTTCCACTGATTCATTCTAAATATTCTTAGAACTGATGTCACTTGTTAACCAATCATCACCCCTGTAATGGCACATTATCCTCATCAATGTGAGTAGTTCAGATGAGAACAGCAAGAATTGTAAATGTTAATTCCATCGTGTGTTTGGTCTGCTGTACTCCATCATGGCATAATCAGACCCTGCAAGAGTCTGTTCTTCCTTCCATCTGACACTGTTCTTCTGATGTCTTTGCTTCTAGCATTCTCTGAAATCCGTGTTTACGGTTTGCTTTCTGATGTCAGAAAGTTTTCTATTGATCTTAATTGCTTACCTTTTCCCCTTTAGTTTACATTTCGTGAATTTTATATATTTTTTCTCTCAGTTCTTTAATACATAAATAAATTTAGAAATGCTAAATGACGGTGCCCTTCATACATGAACAACTCAGGAGTTGGACTTTTCTAACTTTCATTGAAAATATTATAGAACTTATTTCCAAACAGCAATTAAAATTATAATCAAGCTTTATCAAGTATACTACCTAGCAAAGAAAAAGACCCTAAGGTATATTTTATAATCCTCTAACCTGTACGGTTGATTTCGTTCCCAACAGGAGAGGATGCTGGTTTGACAAGACATGCGAGAACTCAGTCCCCTGCTTACAATTTTGCATGTGTGCTGATCTGAAGAATTTTCCTAGATTCACTTCTGAGGCCATACATTTCAAACCTTTCTCCACCATCCACATTGGTCTGGTGCTGGGCAGTGTGAAAATGTTCATTTCTCAGTACAAAGAACCTTCTCAGGTCTGAGTTAGCATGGTGGGCAGTAGGGATATTCCTGGAAGCCTATAGCTAGTGAGAGTATGACTCTAGACAGAAATGACTGCAGAACACATACATATATCCCAATATAGAAATACAGCTCTGGTGAACCTTTCTTGGCAACCCCCCCTCCCCCAGATGCCCACACAGCTAGTTCAACATCACCAGACATGAAGGGAGCGAGGGGAAGTTGGGGCGAAAAGAGATAGTGGTCTTAACCATTTGTACTTAAAATATCCCACTTTTACAAATTTTATTGCAGCCTATTACCATAAGAACACATTGCTAGGGCCCCTTCTGGGTCTTGAAAGAGGCCTATCCAAGTGAGGAACCTTAAAGCCTAAGTACAATGACTTCCTGGCAAATGTACCTTGGCCTCCGTTGCTCTCAGCATCTTCCTAGCCCTCATCCCCTCTCTCCTGGATTATTGCCATCACCTCCTGTTTCTTCCCTACCCCTTTTGGACTGTTCTTAATGCCGCGCTCAAGGAAAACCTTAAGTCAGATGATATCACACCTCTGTTAATAGTCCAATGTTTTCTCGTCTCACTTCAAGAAAAAGGCAATAGTCCAGAGAGCCCTGTATCACCAGGCCCTTTGCCTTTCTGACCTCATCTCCTGGTGTGCAGTCCTTCCTCACTGCACTCCAGTCTCCTACAGTTTCTGGAATGGTCAGGCATGCTCCCAAGAGGCTCTTGCATTTGCTGTTCATGCAGCCTGAACCATCCCACCCACATACTCACATGCCCCCCTCTCTCACCTCCTTCAGGAAAACCTCGCTTGGGCTTTCTTCACAACTCTCTATTTCTCATCCCTCCATTGTATTTCTCTGTAGGACATAGCACCATCTAAATACCCCACTTGGCTTATTCTTTGTCTCCCTCCTCTACAACGTGCACTCCCTGAGTTTACTTTGTCCAGTGCCATATCCCAGTGCCTAGAACGCAGCCTGACACAATGACTGATTTCTGGTAAACACAGGGGGCTCTGCCTTAAACTTTCCTTTGTCTAGCCCCACAGGAAGCCCACAAGACCACCTTCTGAGAAAGAGCAGGGAAAATACAGTTACTGGAAAGCCAGTTTCCCTAAAAGAGAAGAACAGAGGTGAAGTAGTGACAGGGTTTTCTAGCATGCGAGCAACTTGTTTCTATAAAGAACTGTCATCTTGTGAAGTGAATCACCAGAGAATTTGATCAATGAGCTAGAAATCTCCTGCACCTCCTCCCCCTGACGCTAAAGATGTGATCCAGGGTCACTGGGGCAGTAACGGGAAAATACCAAACCATATCATTTCTCTTCATGGTTCAAAGGAAAAACTACATAGGAAAAGGAAAGGCAGAAGAAGAAAAGGAGACTCTTGAAATGTCTATTCTTGTTTATCTTTCCTTCATTTTCATTGTTCTTTCTCCTTCTGACCTAGAATAAAATGAACCAGAAAATATTACAGAAAAGCAAGAAAATAGACTGTTCCTAGAGCATCCCATTTGGCCAAACAGGTGTTGGCATTCTGATGTGACAAATGAGCTTAGTGTCAGGGAAGGCAGTAGTTAGTGCTTGTAAATATAAAATGTTTTAAGATGTTAACATAATAAAATGTTCTCCAAAAAGTTAAATAAAGGAAAAGGAAAATTACTTATAATCCCACCACCACAGCAGAAAAGCTAGTAGTTTTGTATATTGTCTTCCAATGTTTTCTCATAGACGTATACTTTGTCATTGTGGTATAAAAACCCCACAGCATGAAATTTACCATCTGAACCTTTTTTTAATATATTTAAAAAAATTTTATTGCTTATTATTTTTGGGAGAGAGAGAGCGAGAGAGAGAGAGACAGAGAGAGAGAGAGGGAGGCTGAGAGCAAGCAGGGAAGGGGCAGAGAGAGAGACACAGAATTGGAAGCAGGCTCCAGGCTCTGAGCACTCAGGACAGGCCCTACATGGGGCTCGAACTCACAGACCGCGAGATCATGACCTGAGCTATAGTCCGCTGCCCAACCGACTGAGCCACCCAGTGCTCCTCATCTGAACCATTTTTAACAATAGTGTTTTACTCACATTTTTATATACATGATATACTTGCACTTTTTGTTATCTGACTTTTTTTCTTACATTACCTATGTCCAATAAATCTTCCATGTGGCAAATTGGTCCACGTGCTTGTAATTTTTTTTTCACATGCTTGTAATTTTAAAGATGCATCCTGTTCTGTCCCATGACTAAAACATATTTTAGTCGGCCATTCTCCAATAATTGGACATTTATGTTGCTTACAATTTTTTTACTTTAAAAAAATATGATGAGCTTTCAGTGCATATAGTATTTTTCCCTTTGGTCATTTACAATCATCTTCCTATGATGATTTTCTAGAAGTTTTCTGAGGAAAACGAAGTCACAGGTGATGATTATTGCATGGTTTCTTTAAAAATTACAATAAATTTGTTTTGCGAGTGAAATATGAGGGCACCAATTTCAGCACACTCTCACCAATATTTGATACTTCTAATTTTGCTAATTTAATATTTTTAAATGTTTCTTTTTCTAACGTATATTTTTTCCTATATCTGTTTTCCTTGAGCATTTCCTCTGATGGGAAATGCCAGTTCATACCTCTTGTGTAGGGTCGGTTTTGAGAGACTGTCTCAGTATTTTTCTTATTCCTTTTCAAGGGCTGTGTATGTAGTAGAGATTTTGACCCTTTATCATAACTGTAGTGAACATTTCCCCCCATCTGTTTGTAATTTACTGTCATGCTCTCATCTATAGCAATGTAGCGTTCTTGTACAGTTCAGATCTTTCCAGTGTGATTTCTCCTGTCGCGTTGTCTCAGAAAATTCTCTCCATGTTGTCTTATCCCAGGGCTTTACTAAAGAATTTAATTCTCTGAAACCGACCTGTTCCTTAAATGCTCACTGGTTAACCAAGATCCCTCCTTTATATTTGAGTAACGTAGGCTAGTAGGCCTATGCCTATAGGAAGAGTTCTGGTGTGCTGGGACCCGGATCCAGGCTCCGTGGGGAGCGAGGTGGAGGGCACAACCGCCGCTGACCCAGGCTGCGGTGTGGCTCCGCGAGAACACAAGAGTGGCAATACCCAGAATGAAGGATGGGACTGCACCTAAATGTCCGTGCTTTCGCCTTACCCTTTCCCTTCCTAAACAGCATTGGGGAATGAAAGCACTTCTGAAAATTAAAGATCACATGACCGGTAGGTTTTCCTGTCTTGTTAGAGTCCTTATGTTTCCAGAAATGAAGGCTCCCAGTCGACCTACCGCAATGCATTTACTGCGCCCTTGGTGTGCGGAGCCCTGTCCTAGGAACATTGTGTGTATCCGTGTGGTTTGCAAGGAATGATAGCTCCGGGGCAGCCATGAGTTATGTGGCACGGTGGAAAGGATAAACGGGAAATGAGAAGATAAATCTAGGCGGATAACCGAATGGAGAGATGGCTCCGTTGTGGATTCTTGATGGTATGAGGGATACGGCACGGTCCCATTGCACCCACCCTCAGTCCTCCCCGCTGCCTTGCACCTCAGCCCTGTGTTCAGTTGGTCGAAGCCCCTGATCCCACAGACAAGATCGTCCTGGCCCCAGCCAGGCAGTCAAGTTCACTCAAGGTGCGTCTCAAACCTGTTGCCAGGGTCTTAAATCCTGGCGGAGAGCCACGTGCGCGGGACTGCGAGTCAGAAGTGCCCGCCCCCCATCCCTGCTGCTGCCCACGAGCCTGAAGACTTAGGCGACCGCAGTGGGAAGGCACATCTGACCTCTTGGTCCTGGTTCCCACCCGCCCACCTAGGTTCGCAGTTATCTTTCTTTCTCGGTGCAGACCACAAACCCGAAACCGCTTGTTTTGTTCTTTGCTGGGACCAAGAACAGCACTGCTTGACTCTGTATCTTTTCCCTGGCAGGCAGGTGGAGGGGAACGCGCCACACCTCCACCCCGTCCCCAGTTGGGCACTAATCCACTCATGTTAACTTGTAGGCAGAGCATCTGCCACTTTCATCTTGAAAAAGAAAGCATCAGAGGTTCAGATCCCCGAACCTGTCAATAGTGAGGTCCACCGGGGCAGATTCGCTCTCAGTCGCTCTCAGGACAACCTCCTCCCTCCCATCCCACACTGAGGGAATTCACCCTCGGGGCCGCCCGGCCTCGCGCTCTCCCACAGCCCGGCGGCGCGGGTGAGAAGGGATGCAAATGCCCCCCGCAGACAGGCCCTGGGGTGCCCGCGGCTCTCAGGGTGCGCAGCGGGACCCGGCAAAGCCGGCTGTCCCTCCCCTGGGCTGCGCCTCGCAGGTGGGTGAACGGTGGGTTGAGGAAGGAGTGAGAGTGGCGCCCGCGCGACCGGTCGCCGCGAAGAAAGTCCCGGAGACCGTGACCCCTGCGCGAGGGGGAGGCGGGGCCGGTGCGCAGGCAAATGCCGAGATGGGACCGGCTAACAACCCCGCGCAAGGCCACCCCCTTGTGTTTCGCAGCCCCAGGTCCCCGAGAGCGGCCGGAGGACCCCAAAGGCTGCGCTGCGTCTCCCCGACCCCTGGGCGCCGCAGCGTCGCCCCTCGTGGGTGGGCTTCGCGTTCCCTCCCGGGTTTCCAAGCTACCACGTGACTTCCACGAAGTGCCGGGGCCCGGCGCGAAGCCGCCGCAGGGGTGGGATTTGGGACCCCGAGGTGCGGCGAGAGGGCGGGGAGAGGAGGAAACGGGGCGGGGGTGGGAGCGGGAGGGGCGGGCAGACTCGGCGACGCGCAGGCCGGCGGCCGGGCCGGGGGCGGGGAAACCCTGGCGGCGCGCGGCGGCCGCACGCGCCGGGAGAGCGGGAAGCCCGAGGGGGCGGGGCGGAGGGCGGCGGCCGGCAGGTGCGGGGGCGCGCGGATGCGGGCGGCCAGAGAGTGCAGCTAGGCAGCGCCCCGCGTGCAGGGGGCGGCGGGCCGCGCGGCCGCTCCTCCGCGAGGCTGCGCGGCGGGGCGGGGCGGGCCGGAGGAGCGCCCGGCATGTCGCAAGTGCTCCCGGCGGCCGGCAGCGTCCTGCAGAGGAGCGTCTCGGCGCCCGGGAACCAGCCGCAGCCGCAGGTAGTTGAAGGAGGCTCAGGGAGGTCCGCGGGCCTGCGGGGGTGGGGGCGCCGAGGGGCACGCGGAGGTGGGTGGGTCTGGGGTTCCGGAGTGGTGACCGCTGAGTGTCGGGGTGGAAGGTGCTGCGGGAGCCAGCGACCAGCAGGAGTGAGGGCGCGGGGTGGGTCCAGGGCCCCCCGGCGTGCGCCTCTGTCCGGCGGTCCTCCGCTCACGCACGGTGCCCGCGGCATCCGGAATGGTGACCCGTCTCTTGTGGCCCGGGAAGCGGAGAGACTGGAGGGCGCGGGGAGCCAGGCACGGTCCACGCTTCCCCGCACGTGGGATCCGCGCTGTCCCGGTGTCGCCATCCTTGCGCTGGCGCCCGCTGCCACCCCACCGCCGGCGCGCGTGGCCCTTCCCGGGCGCCAGGGTGCGCAGAGGGGAAATTCAGCCCGAAGGGGCAGCTCGTGTCCAGGCACTTCCAACATCTACGGTCCGAATGGGGAACTCAAGACCCGTGCCTGAGGGTGCGGGGTGGGGGCCCGCAGTGGGCGGACTCCAGCCCCAGCGCTGGTGGAAACCCCTCGGCCCCCATCCAGTCCTCTGTGCTGTCCTAGGCCACGTTTACAACTGTGTACTTAGGAAACTGAGACGAGGTTGCCCGCGGGGATGGCCATCAGAGAACTTCCCACCCAACTGCCTTGGACGGAGTCTTCATTGTTATGCTCCCCTTCCCAGTTTGATGCCTGGTACACGGTGTCATCAGGTGGCTCTCAAGAGTCACACATTTCTGAGTTTGGACCTCGGTTTTACCACACGCACGCTGAGTAGCCTCGGGCATTTGGCTTAACATCTTCGAGCGTCGGTTTCCCCACCTGTAAAATGAATATAATAATAACCTCTCGTGATTTTTATGAGGATTAAGATATGGTTAATAGTTGATGGCTGTCTCAACACTTTGCTCTCCTTTCTGTTTTGATTAAATGTTACTGCTGGGTTGTCAGATGTGAGCATACGGATAGGTATAGAGTGTCCCCTCCCAGAGGGCAGGACGCAGGCTGCTTCCCTGTGCCCTGTGACTTTTTGATTGCGGACAAAAAGGCGTGATTTGGTGACAAGCACTATGGGGAATTCAAAAATAGCAGCGACCTCTACAGAGGTTGCTGAGGGCATACCATGTGCTGGGAGCTTTAGGATAAAATCTCATTTTGTCCTATGCTCCTTCCAGGCGTTAGGCTGTTAGAATGATTGCTGCAGAGATTACCCATCAGTTGTTCAGGGCATGTCTCTCTAGTGCCTAAAACAGTGCTTGGCACATGGCAGGTACTCATTTAATACTTAGTGAAACAATGAATGACTCACACTTACAATAAATGAGAAAACTGAACATTCAGAGAATGTAAGCCCTTTCCCCCAGGCTATAATGACAGCAAGAGACAAAACCAGGAGCCACGTATTTCTAAGCTGAAAGTCTGTCCTGTACACCACATTTTGCCCATGTGGTGTTCTGGTTATGTTTACCAAGACTTCTTTGCCTCTAAAGAACTATGTTTTGACCCCTTGTGCCTGTTCCCTTAAGCACTACCTTCAGACCGCGTCCATTTGTTATATTATTTATGTATGTTGTTTGTGTCCTTCTGTAGACTTAGATTCTTCCATATACTGGAAATTCTTTACCCACTGGAACTTGGGGGAAACATATGTCTCTCATATTGGAATACAAGACCATATAAAATGATAACTGCAGTTACCCATTATTTTATATTAATATTTGCTTCCCAATAATATTAATAATTGAGTAGCTTTCCTGTGTTTGTATCTTACTAACTAACCTCTTAGCTTTTAAACTGTTTAAAGGTAGCATACTCCCCCCCCCCCCCCCCCCCCCCGGCTTGGTACCTTCTCACAGGGTTCTGGAAGGCAAAGAGTCTCTACTTCTCCATGTTTTTTCTATAACTGAGATGTTTTTACCTTGGTAGGTGCATTTTGTGAGGCTGCCTGTTTCAGGATAACTCTTAAAGGATTTAACTCGGTTTGGTTAAATCTCATACAGAGCGCTAAGAGCTCTCAAGACACATCATCAGTCTGCTTTCTGATTCACTCTGACCCGTGGAACAAAATGGCCATCAAGCATTGTTCAAATGAGCATATTGTCTGTGGTGTTTAAGATCATCTGGTGTGTTGGCAGAGTTGTGTGGTTGCAAGTAGTTACAAGCGTGATGTGATTTGCACTCATCGAAGTACCTGTTTGTGTGGTGGCGTCAGACCTCGCACGTGGCAGTTTCCAGATAGCAGATGCCTTCTGCCTTTCCCGTCCTCAGATGGACAACGTTGCCACCACACCTCTTCCAGGCACACACCCTGTGGGGTAGAGGTTTATGAACGTTGGTTTGGAGTCCAACAGACCTGAGTTCCACTTCCCACTTACCCACTTACTAGCTGTTATACCTGGAGCAAGTTCCTTAACCTCTCTGAGTTTCTTATTCCTCGTCTGTTAAATGGCGGTCACACCACACATTTGTCCGGGTGGTCATGGGGGTTGGCAGCTAAGCTCAGCCACGACACGTGGTGAGCAGCAGGTCCTCTGCTGTGACTGCAGGTAAAACGGTGAAGCTCCATGAGCCATGCAGAGGAAAGAGGCAAGGCTAAGGAGGGTGAGGCAAGGGGCCTGGACAGCGCACCTGACCAGACATTTCCCCCCAGAGTCCGGAGGACGATGACCGGAAGGTCCGAAGGAGAGAAAAAAACCGAGTTGCTGCTCAGAGAAGTCGGAAGAAGCAGACCCAGAAGGCTGACAAACTCCATGAGGTGAGCCTGTGATTGGGGCAGAGCCACATTAAGGCCACGGAGAGGAGTCACCTTCTGCCCTTGCACTGTGGTGGCGGCCCCAAGGTCATGTCCTGGTCATCACCGATTTGGACACACAAGTCTAATTCCGCTGCGTCCTTCAGCCCAGTGTTCTGATTCTTCACTCGCCGACATCTTGCTTTCTCCCTTGTTCACTGGTTGTTCCTCACTCTCGATTTCTTTCATTATAAATCAAAACAAAATAAAACAAAACTTCCTCTTGATCCCAATTCCTTTTCAAGCTACCACCCCACTTCATTTCTTTCCTTCCTCACTTCCCTGCTCCTTAAAAAGAGACCTGCTCTCTCCACGTCTTCAGTTCTATTTATTCTCCAGTCCCATGTGATATTGTTTCTACCGCCCCCTCCCCACCCAAGGTGCCTACACGTAGACACACACACACACACACACACACACACACACACACACCCCCTTCCTATGGAAGCTGCTCCCACTGAGGCCACTAGTGCCCTGGCACTGCCTGATCCAGAGGCCTGTTTCTAGTCTCATCAACCATGACCTTGCTGGAACATTTGACACCATTGACTCTGTCCTTTTTTTAAAATAGATTTTTAAATGTTTATTTTTGAGAGAGAGAAAGAGTGCATGCAACGGGGGAGGGACCGAGAGAGAGGGAGACCCAGAATCCGAAGCTGGCTCCAGGCTCTGAGCTGACAGCAGACAGCCCATGTGGGGCTCGAACCCATGAACCGTGAGATCATGACCTAAGCCGAAGTCAGATGCTTAGCCGACTGAGAGCCACCCAGGCTCCCTAACCCTTCCCTCCTTGAGACCTTCCTCAAGGTCTTTAGCTTCCAAAAGACCACACTTCCCACTTGACCCTCTTAACCACCTTTCTTCTCAGTTTCTTCACTACCTTTTCTCCCTCTGCCTGTTTTCTTAAATGTTGGTGTTGACTGGGCTTTCAGACTCTGCCCTTTTTCCTTCCCATCCTGGAAGATTTGATCTATTAATCTGTTCTCTCAGCATCAGCTGCCCACATTGATTACTCCAGGCAAGACCTCAGTCGCGGGCCCTCGACCCCATATCTCGAAAATCTGCTTAGATGTCTCCAGGTGGGTCTGCTGTAGGCTGCTTGGATGCAACATGGCTGTGACAGTGTGTGTTCACCCTGAGACTCTCTTCTCGCTGTCTTCAAATTGCAGTTAACAGAGCTAACCACCTTTCTCATCACCCACATCAGGAACCTGGGACTTATCCTAAACTCTTCCATTGTCCTCCACTCTCTATCCCACATAATCTCATAGCCAGGATTGGGAATTGCCCCATATCAGGAACTGGCCTCGCAAGCATCCGAGGGCCTGTGCAAAGAATTGGTGACAGTTCTGAATGAATTCTCGTCTATACACAGAGTTGGTGCAAGTAATTGGGGATTTTAGTTTAACGTTTCCCCGCCTGCTCTCTTGCCACAGCTTGTCTCCACAAGGCAAGTCTGGGGGCACTGATGGAATAGCTGACCGAGGTATAATGGGGGGGGGGGGAGGACAGCAATCTCTGGAAACCCTTTCACAGTGAACCGAGAACAGATTGAGGATGCACGTACTCCAGGGAGAGGTGACCCACTGGTATAAATTCACAGTGGGCATAAATGACACGTTAGACTCTTTCCCGGGAGCAGGAAGGCTGGGCCCTAAAAAGAGAGAGGGTCTTCAGATGAGGGTCAGGGAAGGTCCTTCCCAGCCTGTATTAATCCTGGAAACTTCCAGAAGAGTTGGAATGTCCTTCAACTGCTTTCTTCCTTCCCCTTTGCTGCCGAAGCAGTCTTGGGTCTAGCGTCGTGTTACCAGATAACCCCAGAGGGCACTTTCGGCTCAGTTAGTGCATGGTCCTGTGTTCAGACCGCATGCACCAGCCAAACAGCAAGGGTTCTTCCCCTCAAGAAGCTTCTCGTCCAAGCCAGGTGCATTCACTTAAGAAAACACTAGGGGACACTCTGTTGTAAGTCCCAAGTAACTATGTGTGTGGTTGTGAGTGAGCGACTTGGATTCCCCAAATATTTGTGAAGCTCTACCATGGCCAAGGCCTTGCTGCTGGGTCACAAGGAGAGGAGTAAGATCTCATTCCTGTTTTGGGAAACATAGGAGTTTTCAAGGAAAGCAGCTCGTTTCCGGTGGCCTCGGTAACAATTTATGACAAATTTGGTTGCCTTACCACAACACAGGTTTATTATCTTACAGTTTTGGACGTCATCTGTCTGGAATGGGTCTCACGGGGCTCAAATCAAGGTGTCCAGAGGTGCTGTATTCTTTCCGGAGGCTCCAGGGAAGAATCCATTTCCTTGCCCTTGCTGGCTTCTAGAGGCTTCTGTGTTCTCTTGCTTGTGGTCCCTTCCACCTTCAAAGCCAGCACTGGCTAGTTAAGCTTTTTTCATGCTGTATTACTCTGATACTGTTTCCATTGTCATCTGACTCATGACTTCTTCTTTCACTTATAAGGACCCTTATGATTACATTGGGTCCACCTGCATAATCCAGGATCATCTCCTCATGTTCAGATTCTTTTTGTTCTTAATGTTTATTTATTTATTTTGAGAGAGAGAGAGAGAGAGAGAGAGAGAGAGAGAGAACACGTACGCATGAGTTGGGGAAGGGCAGAGAACAAGGGAGACAGAGAATCCCAAGCAGGCTCCATGCTGTCAATGTAGAGCCTGACGCAGGGTTTGAACTCATGAACTGTGAGATCATGACCTGAGCGGAAATCAAGAGTCGAATGCTTAACCGACTGAGCCACCCAGACGCCCCTCCCCAAGTTCAGATTCTTTTTTTTTTCTTTTAATTTTTTTTTTTTTAACGTTTATTTATTTTTGAGACAGAGAGAGACAGAGCATGAACGGGGGAGGGGCAGAGAGAGAGGGAGACACAGAATCGGAAGCAGGCTCCAGGCTCTGAGCCATCAGCCCAGAGCCCGACGCGGGGCTCGAACTCACGGACCGTGAGATCGTGACCTGAGCTGAAGTCGGACGCCCAACTGACTGAGCCACCCAGGTGCCCCTCCCCAAGTTCAGATTCTTAATCACACCTCCAAAGTCCTTTTTGTCATGTAAGGTAACATATTCACAGGCTCCAGGGGATGGATGTCGACCTCTTTGGGAGGCCCTTTTACTGTGGAGGGCCTTTCTGTTCACCTAGCCTCTTCTGCTGTCCCTATACTGTGTCACATGACCAATTGTGCCAGGTGCTCTTTTGGGAAATGGGAATAACTGACGTGAAACTCAGCCCTTCCATGGGAGAGTACTCCCTTCTCTGTCTCTGTGGAGCTGAAGAGTAGTTCCGGTTTAAGTGCCACTAGTGGATCACCTCATCAAGGACAGTCTTTCTGAGAAACACAGTGTCAAGGAGGCCAGGACAGTGGCTCCACCCATGCACAGATCCCCAAGCTGTAGCCCTTAACTTTACTGTCACTAGCTACACACAAGTGTTATTGGTCACAAGAGGGTGTGTGGGGGAGCAGGTGGCTGGCTCAGGAAAATGGAAATACATCCCAGTCCCGCTGTAGAAGAGGAATGTCTTCTTTGGACCGAAGGGTAGCACATGAATTCTGTCTCCGCTGTTAATTCCTCCCATGGAGAGCAGCACAGCTGTGAGGGTCTATGTTCTGCAGGGCAAACAAAGCAAAACAAAATAAAATAAAACAAGACAAAAAAACAAAAGTAAATATAGTAAAAAAAAGTACTTTTTTAACTTTGAAAAAAAGTCTACATATTGAGGGTGGGGTATCTGGTTAAAAACTGCGGTAAAGAATAGCTTTGTTGTGCTCCAGTGAGTGAGCTGAGGGCAGAGCACCTAGCAGGCTGCTCTGGGTTGTGGCAGAAGAGCCCTTCAGGCCCCCTCGGGCTCCAGGCCACGTGAAGGACAGGAAAGTGAGAGCCGGACACGTTTCTCAGAAGCCTCTTCAAACCTGGGACCAGGCCCCTCTCTAGGAGACACTAAGGGGTGCAGAAAGCAGCACTTGGTAGCCGTGGCTGCCTGTCACTCCCTGGGGAGATTAGCCCATGAAAAGGGCTTTACTCGGTCCTTCCTCTGTCCCATACTGTGGGGTAGCATTGCTGCATAGCTCAGAGTCACTCGAGATCTTTATTTGCCTTTCTTGAATACCACGAAGGGGAGTTTTTAGAGCTCGTTTAAAGTTCCCACCTTTCTCTCCTGCCCACCTTGTTCACTCACTGGAGTCTCTCTTACCTCCAACACCCTGAGAAACCTCCTCCAGTCCCAGCTCCCAGAAGCCTCTGGGCCACCTCCCACCTCTCCCGGCTCTCCGTCTGCAAAGCTGGAGGACAGTCCATCAAGGCTGGGCCTCCCTGGAGGGCAGGGCTGGGAGAGCCGGAGCGGGCCATGCCAGGGACAGGCTCGAGTCACTCTTCAGTCTGAATTTTCCCCTCAGCGAGGTGGTTGCTGGAAGCCCGACTGTGGTGACGAGAAGCTGTTCCTAACGTGTGTCTGTGTGCCTCAGCGCTCACTGTGGCTTTTCAAATCATCTTGTCAAGGCGCTTACACCTCTCATGGGGATTTCAGCCTCTATTCATCTCTGAACATTAGGCACACGCCTGAGTCCACATTCACAAATAGGGACCCAAGTGAACGGTCCAGCTTTCTACGACGAGCCAAAAGGTGTCTCAGAAGTGGGTCAGACTGGTTCGAGCCAGGCATCTGAAGGTGTAAGACTGAGAAAGAACTTTGAGTCAGAAAAGGAAGGCAAACGATGCCATCCTCAGGAACCCCAAATGTCACCAACTGACGGATTTCTTAGGCAATTTGGTTGTGGTCTGTGTTGCCACGGTTTTTTCAGATATTGCATATTCTAAGAGAATGCTTCATGTCAGTCCCTCCTTGGTTTAGAAACTGATGATGACACTAATTTGTACGGCCCTCCCTGATGACACTAGCTTTCTTCTGGGAAGGAGATCAACCTAGGGCTTGGGAATAGGCTCATTGTAAAATCCTGAGCCCTTACAGCCCTTTACTGCCAGTAACCACCACGGGGAAATTTGGGGCCAGTCACTGCCAAGTGAAAGCACAATTGCTGTCCTTGTTTGAGGATTGCATTTGACCTTGAAATCAGGTTCCAAGTCTGCATGACCTTGGAAAAGTCACTGCGCCTCTCAGAGTTTCACTTTCCTCGCTTGTGAAATGGGGTCTGTGTGTGGCTGTGCCCTCCTGATGGCCTTTTTCTCCCCCTCATTTACTTCCTGCCTCTGTTTTCCTCTCTGGTTCCTGGTACCCACATTAGCTTGTCAGTTGTTGTTTGTTGTTTTTTTTTTTTTTAATCCTGGACCCTGGATGCCCCCAGACAGCCCCTCGCTCCCCAATCAACCTCTCTTAGATGCCCAGACCAGGGTTCCTCAGCCTTGGCACTACTGACATTTGGGGCTGGATACGTCCTTGTCTGGGGGCATGCTGTCCTGGGCACTGTAGGCTGTCGAGTGGCACCCCTGGCCTCTACCCACTGGATGCAGTAGCGCCCTCTGCTCCAGTTGTGACAACCCAGCTGTCTCCAGACATGCCGCCTGTCCCCCGGGGACCACCGGGATTGCTCTGGTTGAGGATGGCTGCCTCAGACAGTCTCATTTCTGAGGCAGAACTGGGATTTGCAGAGATTTTGCCGCCGGGAATGTTTAGGTCTCTGCTTTGCGACTGTGTCCTGCGAAACGCCGGGGAAGGCAGCGCAGTGACCTCCAACCCTCCTGCGCAAAAGGCTCGAAAGTCAGCAAGATTTGAGCTAAACTGATCTTTTGGAAATAACCGATGGGCTAATGTTCTTGCTTATTTTTCACGTATGTCAAGTCCAAGTACTTTCTTCTCCGTGTAAAGTGGGTGTTACTCTTTCCCCTTTGTTCTCTGCATTCTCATACCTCCTCTCCACCTGCTCAATATTTATTTATTGATTTATTAAATATTTATTTATTTGTTAATTTATGAGTAACACCCACTTTTATTCTTCTTGAGCTGGCCTCACCTGGAGATCTTGACTTCTTCTCTTTTTATTCTCTCAGCTCCATGAAAGTCCCTCAGCAGGTTTAGAAGTAAAAGTCAAATCCCAAAAGAGAAAGTCCCTGCAGAGAAGGCGGATGAGGGGGCTGCTGGGCTGGGGTTTAGAGGAGGCAGCTGTACCTCGGGAAGACTTTAGGCAGCATGGCCCTTCATGGCTTCTGGAGCTAAAACTCAGAAGCTCACAGCGTCCTGCCACAATACAAAAGGACACTTTGGAATGTTCTGCCACGGCAAGTGATCTTCCTATGTTTTGGAATCTAGTTAAAACGTTAGCTCATTAGGGGCGCCTGGGTGGCTCAGTCGGTTGAGCGTGTGACTTCAGCTCATGTCATGTTCTCACTGTTCGTGAGTTCAAGCCCCGCATCCGGCTCTGTGCTGACAGCTCAGAGCTTGGAGCCTGCTTCAGATTCTGTGTCTCCCTCTCTCTCTGCCCCTCCTCCTCTCACACTCTGTCTGTCTCTCTCTCTCTCAAAACTGAACATTAAAAAAATTCTTTTACATGTTAGCTCATTGGAACCATTCGCATCTATTCTCCATTTTACTTGGAGGTGAAGAGCATTTCCAGTTGCAGGGTGGAGCATGTGCGCGTGTATGTGTGTGTGTGTGTCTGTGTGTGCGTGCATGTGTGTGCATGCACGTGTGTGTGCGTGCATGTGCACGTGTGCGTGCGTGCATCTGTGCTGCATGTGCATGCATGCGTGTGCGTGCACGTGTGTGCCTGCGTGCATGTGTGTACATGTGCCTCACAGAGCTGCAGCCAGTCACCCTGCTGCTGCAGGCAGGCTTCCCACGATGACTGTCCTGTCTTCCCTCCCCTTGCCCACAGAGGGCTTGTTGCTGCTTTGTAGACTGAATTCGGGCTCCAGGACTAGAGTTTGTCAGAGGCCAGAGGGGAGCTGACAGGCATGGAGGAGGGCTGAGGGCAGAATGGGGCCCGTGCGCTAGTGAAACCAGACTGACCTAGGATAACCTGCGAGAGGAAGGGGTGCAGCTGGTGGCCTTGGAGAGTATTCCAGACTATCCTGAGGGCTTGCCTGGGGAAGGCTCAGATGGCCTCTGTGTGTGCCGCCCCTCTGGCACCTACAGAGGGGAAGGAAGCAGGTGAGAGAAGGAGGCAGAGGACTGGGGCTGAGGAGTCACTGGGCACTGTGGCCCATCAGGTGGGGCGTAGCAGAGGCTCTTACATTTCTGATCTTTGGGGAGAGACCTTATTTAGTATAAGTAAGATTGAATATGATACAAAATTGAATAGAACACATAATAATGAGGGATGTGGTTCCATTAGGTGCTGTGCTCAGGGAAGCCTTCCTGGAGGTGTTAGGCTTGAGCTGGGCCCACACAGAAAAGGAGGTAGGTAGTCCAGTCGAGGAGAACAGCATTAGCAAAGGGGCAGAGTTGAGAATTTGTGTGTGCTTTAGGGAACTGTAAGAAGAACAGACATTTTTAGTGACATTTTATTTTTTAAATTTTTTTTTTTTTCAACGTTTTTTATTTATTTTTGGGACAGAGAGAGACAGAGCATGAACGGGGGAGGGGCAGAGAGAGAGGGAGACACAGAATCGGAAACAGGCTCCAGGCTCCGAGCCATCGGCCCAGAGCCTGACGCGGGGCTCGAACTCACGGACCGCGAGATCGTGACCTGGCTGAAGTCGGACGCTTAACCGACTGCGCCACCCAGGCGCCCCTTTAGTGACATTTTAAAAACGTTACTAGTACGAGAAGAGATGTGATGGTTAGTAAGGTTGGGTCCCCACCCCGGGAAATGCATGGTAAACAACATTGCAGCAAGATTTAAATAAGACTCTCAACTTTGAGATGGTCTCTACTGGCGTGCCCTAGGGCTCTGCCATTGGTTGAGAATTATGCTATAGAACATACTAATGACTTGGATGGAGATAAGGAAGACCTGCTCATCAAGCTAATGGACAGCTTATAGCTTTGTGGCATCGTGATCCCTGAGCTGACACGTTAAGATTCAGAAAGACTTTGCTAACCTGGAAGATGCCAAGTGAACAGGGTGAAAGTCAGGAGAGGTGGATATAGAGCCCACACCTTTCATCTCCAGAACACCGGTCATCATCCAGATGTAGACAGAGGAGCAGTAGATGCAGACAAAGCCTGCACCTCTCTGCAAGCTCAGGGAGAATCCCCAGAGTGAGGGGGCTGCAGGCTTGGGCCCAGCCCCAGGGTGGGCCACCTCCAAGCATCTGCCCTCTGCATGGGCAGGCCACCTGCAGAATCATGCACTGTTTTGGGTATGGCGTTTTTCTCTGAGAACCTGGCAAATTGCAGTGTGTATTGGGATTACCTCCAGGAGGGCAGAAGGACCAGAAGCCCTAAAACCCAAGGAGCTCAGGGGACCTGAGACAGTTGAGCTGAGAGAATACCTAAGGGGAAGTGGTATGGGGCTGTCTCCTAATATTTCAAGAACTGTGATGTTGAAAAAGTATTGAATTTACTCTGTGTGGTTCCATAAGTTGGAACCAAGCCCAATAGGTGGGTCTGAAGGAGAGAGAGAGATTTTGGATCAGCACAAAGATGAGCTTTCTAATAGAGCAGCGTGGAAATGGCAGGGACTGCCCTTTGAAGAAGAGAAGGCCCAGCACAAGTTGCATGTTGGGTTTCTGCATTGTGTGGGTTGGGCTGAGGGGTCTCTAGACCCCCCTCCAGGTCTAAGCCTCTGCACACTCTGGTTTAATGGACACTTAACAGAGTGTTGGGGCAAAACCAAGGCAAGGGGTATTTTTATTCATTTACTCACGCAGCCAGCAAACATCTGTTATGTTCCAGGCACTGTTCCAGGTGCTGGGGCCACAGCAGTGACCCCAACAGAGATCTTGAGAAGGCAACTCAGCAGTTGGGGGAGGAGAGGCTGGCTGCAATGGGGGCCCTGAGGGAACTTTTAGGAGTGATAGAAACGTTCTCTTGACCAATGTTTAATTTGCCAAAACTCATTGAATTATATACATCCTTACAACAGGTGTGTGTTATTTGATATAAATCATATCTCAATAAAGCTGATTCAAAAAGCAAAGCCCCACCCTCACCAGCCTTGCATCCTGGTGGGAGGAGAGAAACGTGAAGCTAACAAGGAACCACTAAGAGCGGTGGAAGGGGGCTCAGTTAGCGAGGAAGCGTTCCTGGGGAAGAGCGAAGCATCAAGCGAAGGGAGGGTGCTCGCAGAAACCATTTTCCCCGTTCTCCTTATCTGTGCAGGAGTATGAGTGCCTGGAGCAGGAGAACACTGTGCTGCGGAGAGAGATCGGGAAGCTGACCACGGAGCTGCAGCAGCTGAGCGAGGCACTGAAGGAGCACGAGAAGATGTGCCCACTGCTGCTGTGCCCCATGAACTTTGTGCCGGTGCCGCGGCCGGACCCCGTGGCCGGCTGCCTGCCCCGATGAAGCCCGAGGATCCTCCTCCTCTGCTGAAGGAGGAGCCTTGGTCGTTTTCACACCTGGCAGGAGGGTTCCCTCCGCATCTGTGTACAGTGGGGCATGTGGCCGGGTCCCCTTCTCGGAGCTCCTGGCCGCGTCCTCAGCAGACGGCTCAGCATGACGCTCCCGCCGGCACCTCTCAGAGCCTTGAACCGATCCAGGCAGGGAGGCCACCCTCAGGAGTCACCTCGAATCCACTTTGGCAGCTAATAGGTTCCGTGTTGTGCAGAATCATTGCCTGTAGAATTTGGATAATAAAGAATGGTTATGATGTCTCCTTTTGCTAACTTCTTGGAATTTAGAAATAGGTTTCCTCATCCTGGAGAGGTCATCTTCTGTCTCCTCACACTGTTTTGTGGCTCCTGGGTCTTGCTTTCCCCTCCTGGTCATCTTCCCCATGGCCATATCTGTGCTCGCTGCAGGAGACAGCTTTGGAGGCCTGGAACTTGCTGGCCACCCCACCGGGGTGATGTCGAGGTAGTCATGCTGGGTGTGACCCCTGCCTGCTTTGGGTAGCTCTCCATCTTGGTCAACACCCCACCCCTGCTGGACTGTCAAGGCAGATTTTCTCTTCCAGGCTCTGGAAGCTTTCGTGACTGCTCTGGACACTCCTGTGTCACCTCCCTGTTCCTTACGTAGGCATAGGATCGAGGACACTTTTACTTTATGTTAGTCTGAGTCAGCAATGGGATGGGGAAATCTGTCCCCTAGTTTAAAAACAGATATTTTTGGCAGATAAGGAGAGCAATTTCCTTTCAAAAGTTCTGTTTAATTATTATTTCAGGAAAAGCAGAACCAAGACAAGTTGAAGGTGGGCCCGGCGAGAAAAGCAAAATGGGAGAGGACTCTTGGTCCTCTTCCAACTCTCTTTTCCCCTGGACCCAGGGAGTTGTGGAGGGCAGAGCCATCCCATCATAAAGGGCACAGGAAATGGGAACGGAAAGGAAGGTGCCTTGTTGTAGATGGTTGAAAAAGAAGAAAGTAAGAAAAGAGAATGCCAGCCCCTCCCAAGGGTGACAGGCTTGCTGATTTCATGCAAATATTCATTCTGGCCACTCCTCGAGAGCCTCCTCTCTCCTGGGCAAGGGTCCCCTGTCCCCCAGGCCTTTTGGAGGTCTGCGGGTCTCTTGGAACTCACGCAGGCTGAAGACGGCAAGGTTTCCCTGGTCAGAGGCGTTCCAAGTCTGCCGTTAGAGACCAGGGCCGCTGCTGGCTGGCAGGACCAGGCCAAATCTTCCTGAATGCAGCCGTTTCGGGCGGGGGGGGGGGGGGGGGGGGAATGGCAGAAGTTTTTAGTATGCGAGATTTTATAAATCATCCAGCCTGATAACATTCACTCTGCAGACAAGGGGCTCAGATGCAGTGAGGGAAAGGCCTTGCTCAAGGTCAGCCACAGGTAGGAGCAGAACCAGGCTGGAACCCCAGATGCTCTGACTCCTGATCCACTGTAGAGTGATAGCATCAGGCTGAAGCCATGCCCAGGAGGTGCCTCCGGGCCGGGACTGGGGTCTACATGTGGCATGATCTTCTGTCAGCATCTCACAAGGCTGGCCAGGACTGTGGGGTCCAGGTGAGCCTGTCCATGAGGGGCAGACTCAGAGCCAGGGTCCCAGGCGCCTATGTGGCCGTGAGTACGTACACAAAGTGTGTGCCTTGTACCTGCAGGTGTTTTGTGCTGCTCTCTTTCAGCTCCAGCACTTTCTGTCCCTGCAGGGAGCGCTTTACCCTCTGGCTGGCTCTCAGCAGGATCCTGCCGCACTTCCACGTTCTCCTGGCTTGCACATCCCTTTAGCAGTTCTGCTGATCTGCTCTGACCCCTACTGGCACTGCCGTTCAGCCAGCTGTTCCCCCCCCAGGAAACTGCTAACCCCAGGGTATCTGTGCCTGGGGCCTCCCCGGCCTGAGTAACCCTGGCTCCACAGGACAAATTAGAGAGGCATCTCCGTCCATTAAGTTGCTCTGTGCCCCCAGGGCCTTAGGGTCTCTTGGCTCCTCGACTTTGGCTGGGAGACTGAGGATGAGGGGCTGAGGGAGCATGGTGGGGAGCGGGTTCTATCTCGGAGGTGATAGTACACCGTCTCTGCCCACAGACCATAGCCAGAACTCAGTCACACGGCCTCACTGAGCCATACGGGACTTTGGGGCTTGAAATTCAGCCAGGTGCTCAGGGAGCGGACAACCCGGATTTGGGGACTGTCAGTCTCTGCTGTAAGGTCTAGCAGTTGCTCCCACCCTCTCACTGGAACCACGCACTCGGAGGTCACCAGTAAGCTGCCAAATCTAATGGCCAGATCTCAGGTCTTATCTCCCTTTAGTCCGCCAAAATGAAGACGCTAGCTTCTGCATTTCTCTCTGTCTACCTGCTGCTTCACTGTAGGAAGGGTCTCCTCTTCTTGGAGTCTCCATCTCTATCTATCCCTAAACTGATAACTCTCACACCTGTACCCAGAGCCCAGCTCTCTCTCACAAGGGCAGGTATATTCAGCTGCCCGTCACATGTCTTCGAGAGAACATCGCACAAGCATATCCCACTCGACGTGTTCACAGCTGGACTCACGATCTCATTTTCTTCCTTTCAAAGATGCTTCTCAATCTGTTTTTACCTGTTTAATAAAGAGCTCTGTCACCTGCTTGACATCATAATTGAAACCTCTGTGGTAGTTCACCAAGTCCTTCAGTTGTGCCTCCGAAATCCCCCCAGATCCAGTCGCTTTGCTCCAATGTGCTCATTGCTTTGTCTACAAACAGGACCCTGATTCAAACTAGCTGCCAAACCACAGGGGGCTTCCTCCCTGAGCTGTATATTCATTGAGGGGGAGCTCCCCAAAAGTCAGAGCAGTAAATTTGGAGTCAAAGAAGCCAAACTAGGGAAGCCCAGGGTCGTGAGTCATGGTGCTGGGGTCCAAGTCCCCTCCAAGATAACTGACAATGTGCCAAGAGTTCTGAAAACCAAACGTTCACTGAGGTTGGCTGCTAAGAATGCCCCTATCCACCACCTGGTAACGTCAGGGGCTGTCTCAGCTCCCCAGTTCCTACTCTGAAAGAAGCAAACTCTCTATAAACTTGAAAAACTGTAGTATTATTCCAGGAGGGACAAGGGAAGTAGAGAAGTTGCTGGAAACTGGATTTACTAGGCTGTATTCACACTTCTGCTGTATGCGCTGCCTGGCTGGCGCCCCACATCTGAATTCGGTCTCCAAGTGGCTGTTTGTTGGGCTGGGGGGAAGGGAGGCAGTCTGAGCAAGGCCCCTTCAGCATAGAAAGTGTCGAAGGGAGGAAACCCTTCCTTCACACCCACGCAGCCACACCACTTCCTGTCCGCAATCCCTCCCTGTATTGCACCAGCCCAGCCTTGAAGCTTGGGGTTTCCATCACTGAATCAGGCCCCAATTTTGGCCCCAAACCTTGGTTGAGAATGATGACTCTAACGGACAGGAAAGCGAGAGACCCAAAAGCCCCTCTCTTCTTTCCCATCAATGCTCATGAGGGCTGTGGGCTCTGTCCCAGTCCGAGTATACTCATGAGGGCTGTGGGCTCTGTCCCAGCAGGAACTAGAGGAAAAGGGGCGGCCCTGAATCTCACTGGCACAGCTTCCCTCCCGTGATATCCAGGAAGTCCTGGCAGGGTCAGCAGTGCCACTACAAGAGGACTTGCAGATGAGAGCCAGGGAGCAGAAAGAAGGGAGAATGGAGAGAGGGGAGAAGAAAAAGAGGGGAAAAAGGAAGGTGGATGGGAAGAGGGGGATGGGGATCCTTGAGCTCTGAACCTAAAGCATCCCTGCTCCTGGGGACGGTATGCTGAATCCCCAGGGGGATGGGCTGCTGGAAGCCCCCTAATAATGACAGGTAACTCGAGGGGCGAGAGTGGAACTAGCCACGGCCAGAGTGTCTGCAAACCCTGCTTGGAGTCAAGGGAACTTTCCTGGATTGCCCATTTGGAAACTGACCACCTTGATGAGATTGCCCCTACTTACCTATTTGGGAACAGAGGAGATTAACATATTCACTTCCGCCACCTCGGGCATCACCACCGTTAGCATGACCCACACTGAAAGTCTGTGTTTAGCAGGTGCCGATGCACTTGGTGCGGCATGCTTGAAGAACTCGTGTCCTAAATCTGGAGTTGTGTGCAGGGCAGACTCTGGCCCTGGAGGCAGCTCACCTGCTCTTTTGGGTGTTCTAGCGTGACCTTTTCTAGTCCCATATTCTTAGGAAGATCAGAAATGTCATCGCAGATCAGACAAAAGGCCACTAGCCCAGAATTCCAGCCACGATGCTGAGGAACATGTGAGGGAGAGTCCAGTGTTTACATTCTAAGACACATGCTAAAAGTCCAGAGATGTACTTGGAACTTCCCTGGTTTCCCTTAATAACCCGCTATGTATCCATCCATTATCAAGACTCTTCTTGAACTGGTTTAAGTTCTCAGTCACCTGGTGCAGGGTGTAAGCTTCCATTCTGCTCTGAAACCACCCTCTGCTCTGTCCAAATCTAGGGCCACTGGATCATGGACAGAACAGGTGCCTTTGCCCAGGGCCTGGAAAGCAGCACTGTTTCCCGAGCATCCCAGTATTCACAGAACTTTTGCAGTCCTTCCTCTAGACCAGTAGCAAGGCAAAAAAAAGTACCTTCCAAATGTCACAAACCCACAGGAGGCTCAATTTGCCAGGCAGTGGTTTCTGAAATTGACATAGTAAGAGAGTTGGAGAAATAACAGTGGGGCCAGCGTCCTCAGGTAAAAGGGTGGAAAGAACCAGTGAATGTACCTTGCAGTACTTCTCGAACGATTGCAGTAAATTTGCTAATTATTAATGGTTATTGAACTTGATTAGTAATTCATTACTTATTCTAATAATCAACTTATTGTACTAAACCAATACATTTATTTATAATAGTAGATAATAAAATGACTTAAAAGTAAAACTATCAATGATTGCTTGTTACTAATTTATGAATTAGCTGTTGTTTAAACGATCAGTAGTTAAGTGCCCACTGTGTGTGGGGGGGGGGTGGGGGTGGGGGACCAGGACCAGCAAGGGACAGACACCCCCCCCCCCCAACACACGCACATATCTTAGTGGGCCACCTTATCATATAACTTCTGAAATCTCACCTCTAGACCTGCCTCAGTTCGAGGAGGGGAGATCTGATGATGTTCTCCATCTGGTCTGAACAGGGAACACTCCTACTTAGGTTGTAAACAACCACAGGACAGGCAGGGATCATGTTATTTAGCCACATATCCCTGGTTGCTTAACTTGGTGCCTAGCACATGGGAAACACTAAGTATATCTGCCTGAGTGATTGATGGAATGAATGGCTACTCCTTCTTTAGTCTTCATTCCATTTAAGCCCTCACCCCCATTCCACACCCCCATCACTTAATATTACTTCATTTGTAATGTGAATTTCTTGGTGTTGTTTCCCCATTTAAGGGCATGGACCTAATCCACTTCCTTTGTTCCTATAATTCCTTATCTGTGTCAATTTGCCCGGTTTAAATTAGGGATTCCTGTAAGTCAGCAGTGAAGTTGCTTCATAAACATCTCGTAAGCATAATGTCGAAAGCACAATAGGTTGATGACGATGAAGGTAGAGGTTTGGGCCAGAAAGCACACAGGAAACAAGTCTCCAGGTTTTCTTCAATTTTATGTAAGTGTTGTAAATAGTTAATTATATTTTTATTTGCTCTACAACATTATTATTTAAGTCTTTAATATTTGCTTAGGGGTACCTATCATGTGTACACAGAGGAGTTGGATACACAAATCCAACTGGCCTGGAGGAGAAAAGGAATGAAATTTACTAGATGGTTCTTGTAGGGAGAAAGTTCAAAGCAAAACTATGTATTGTCTAGAGGACACTCCTCAGATTATCTAATTAAGACATTTTCAGTGTCTTTGAGCAATTTTACAACTCTGTACATTATAGTTAATTGGTAGCAATGCAAAATAATTCTTACCTCTAGACATGCAAATTATGTCTTGCCCGTAGAAGTCAATTTACTTTTATCCCTCCCTCCTCCTTGAGAAACCAGTTTGCCTCCACTGGCACATTCACTTCAATATTCCAGACCTATAAATATGCCTGTTCTTTGGATTCTCTTTTGAACTGGTGATAACTGCTCAGCTCCCCCATTGGTTAATGACCTTTCATATTTATGATCTTATTTAAACTTTCATGAGTAAAAATTTGTACACCTGTTTTTTCATATCGGAAAAAGAGCCATGACTTTGCCTTTTCTTTTGAACTTTATTTTTAATTACTTTTAATGTTTATTTATTTATTTATTTAAAAAAAATTTTTTTTAACGTTTATTTATTTTTGAGACAGAGAGAGACAGAGCATGAACAGGGGAGGAGCAGAGAGAGAGGGAGACACAGAATCTGAAACAGGCTCCAGGCTCTGAGCCGTCAGCACAGAGCCCGACGCAGGGCTCGAACTCACGGACCGTGAGATCGTGACCTGGGCTGAAGTTGGCCGCTTAACCAACTGAGCCACCCAGGCGCCCCTAATGTTTATTTATTTTTGAAGGAGAGAGAGACAGAGCGTGAGCAGGGGAGGGGCAGAGAGAGAGGGAGACACAGAGTCCGAAGCAGGCTCCAGGCTCTGGGCTGTCAGCACAGAGCCCGACGCGGGGCTCGGACCCACAAGCTGTGAGATCATGACCTGAGCTGAAGTCGGATGCCCAACCGACTGAGCCACCCAGGTGCCCCTGAACTGTATTTTTAAACAGGGCCAAATGACCCTAGTGTTGTTGGACGGTGTTCACCTCATGTGGACAGAGACTCCGAGAAAAGCCAGGCAGTGTATTGGTA
The DNA here is from genome assembly GCF_028018385.1 of Neofelis nebulosa. Classification (NCBI taxonomy): domain Eukaryota; kingdom Metazoa; phylum Chordata; class Mammalia; order Carnivora; family Felidae; genus Neofelis; species Neofelis nebulosa. Next base: position 37,257,930 of record NC_080796.1, read on the forward strand.
TTGAGTGTCACCTCCAAGGACCTGAGTCTCTGGGATCATTTCTTCTGTTTTGCTGTCCGGGGCTCTATTATCCTGAGTCAGGTCCTCAGATTTCCTGTTCCTCCTCCTTATTTTTTCCTTTCACTCCAAGCATCCTTTACATCACATGCTAAATGTCATTTTCTCCAACCGTCTTCTGTGATCCGACAAAGCGCTCCCCTTGACTCTGTCTGTAGGTCACAGCACACGCCCCATTCTATTGTTATTGCTTGTTTAAATAAGTGAATACCCAAATGAATGGATCCTGGCGTGAAAGATTCCACAGCATCTTGTATCTGCCTGTTCTGTTGTCTAACTTCAGTGAGAAAACTTCTTGGTCCTAAACCGAATCTTTGTGGAAACATTTTCCTGTCTTCTCTCCCACTGGACTCATCACCTTTTTCCCTTTATTGTGTATTTTCACATGCTTGGAAACCCTTACTAACACCTGTTCCACCATTTCTTTTTCATATTTCCCTCTTTGTCTTTCTTTTTTTCCCCCTCCTCTATCTTCTTTAATAAACCACAGAGCCCACAAAACTACCACATAACTGAACGTGTATTCTCAAATAAACGCTTAGAAGGCAGCAAGACTCCCAATACATCGTACCTCAGGCTGTTCTCCAGCAGCCTGGGATATTTTGTGGTACATCAAAGGAGCGGGCATCTCCCCGAGGCCACTCTTGGAGTGAACCGGCAGCCAGGGTGCACAGATCTTCCCACCTCCAAAAGAAAACGATGAGTCATCTCCTCCCCCCCCCCCCCTCCCCGAGCTCCACCGCAGGAAGCTAGGAAAGTAAAAGCATTAAAAGCACACTGGGCCCCAGGTCAGCCTGAGCAAATCTGTGCACTTACCCAGACCATTTCTTTATAGTAATAAGGAGAAAGGTGATGATACATTTCACCAATATGCAGACCTCTTTTCAAAGCCTTCCAATTTCACCCCCCGGGGCCCATACACATGTGGTTGGTGGTCACCGAACGTTCTTGGCCTTCCAGCATAGTGGCTGAGAAAATATGGAATCCTGTGTCTTTAAGAACTGAAACTGTGTAGAAACAGGATTTGATACCCTGTAGGAGACAGGAGACTTCCCTTTTGCTGCTCAAGTTTCAACTTCAGTTATCAGGAACTGAGCAGGGGGGGATAGGACCTGGAGCTCGGCAGCACAGGTCTGGGAGGCTGTTGCTTTCTGGAGATGAATACACTCTTCTTTCTTTTTGAATGTACCTCATCACAGTGAAAAATACGTTTAAGAAAGTCCCTGGTTGACTCTGCACGTCCCAAGTGTTCGCTGGAAGAGAGAACACCCTGTCTAGTTCCAGATGCTGGCCGGTCCCAGGATTCCCCGGCGCTGCCCTTGGTCAGGCTGGGTGCCCCGTGGGCATGAGGTGCAACCAGACCCGGGAGCAGGCACCACAGCGCCCAGCTCAACGTGCTGGCCAGAGAGCACGCTGGCTGACGGCAGAGTCGAGGGGCCCTACGGTGGAAGGCTTTGAGAGTCACATAGTCCAACCTCCCTTTCTTCACAGCTAAGGCTGTCACAGCCCAGGATGCCAGCAGTGTGGCGCTGAGGACAGTCTGTGCGTGGCATGGTCAGGCCTGTCAGGAATCCAAGTATCTTGACTTCCTGTGGTGTGGCTTTTCGGCCCCTTCCACAGAGTTACCCAAGCCACTGCCTCACACAGGCTGTGCTGGGGGATGTGGTTGTACTGGTGTATCTCGCTTGTCCCCTAAACCCATACACCTGATCCATTCCCCACTCTTCTCTTCCTCCGTGTCTGCAGGCTGATCCCTCCATCCTTCACCCCGTGCTCCCCTGATGGCTAGTTTCCAACTGGTGTTGACCCATGAGAGGCACCGGGAGGAGACCGGAGAGTGAAAGCAGGGAGAGATTGGCAGGCTATTTCTTCCTTGTCCCTCCTGGTTTGGAGCCTTCATTCTGGCAGTGGCTGCTTCCTCTGTGACTATAGCTTCTCCTGCACTGGCAACCCCTCCTGCACAGCTCATTTGCCCTGGGCCTCAGTGGTACCGTCCTCTCCCTCTGCCCCTTCAGGCCTAGATGTGGTAACAGCTGCCCACTGATGAAATCCCTCAGCTGCCTCAACATCCCTTGTTGGTTCCCCCAAGTCCTGCCCACATCCCTGTAAATTGTCCCTTCATTAAAGTCTCTTCAGAAGAATCATCAGAGTGGGATCCTGGAACCTGACAGACATGATGATGAAATTCTAAACCAAGGGGCTAATGAAGTCCATGCTAAATAACACTACCACCACAGGCAGCAAAACCATGGAGAAAATGGCTTTGTACTTGCTCAGAGCCTAAGACTCAGTGTCTGTCCAACTAATCAACGCCCAGAGAGCACGTTTCTCACCAGCAGGGCCCCCCGCCCCGACCCCGGAGCTTAAAGGGTGGCTGGCGTTGGCCCATCTCTGGCACTGCCTCCTGGGCTCTGACTTCCTGGGATCTCTCTGTGGGATGTGCAGAAATTATTCTCTCAACCTCTCTCACCTCCAGTCCCGTGTATACACCCAGTCTGCTCTTTATTTCCCAAAGCCTGGAAAATGAGGCCGTCATCCACACAGCTTCCTCAGCTACAAACTGCAGTTACCCGGGTTCTGGTTCCATCAAATCCAGTGCTCCCCGAATCCATCCCTGTCTTCCCTCTGTCTTCACTCTGTCCCTATAAAAGCCGCTTTGTCCGGACTAGCAGTTCTCAACCAGGATCAACTGGGGAGTTTTTGCAAATGCAGATGCTTTAACTCTCCTTCCCTCTGCTTCCTAAGGAGATATAAAAAATTTTGACCAGAATAGGATGTATCTTATGACTACCCAGACCCCCACATTTTGAGTTCCATTGGTTTTGAGCTTCATTTTCTCTTACTTGGAATCCCTTCTTCCCTGGTCTCCTGCCTCCGAAAGCCCGTCCGCACACCAGTGGAATTATCCACCAAAAGGCCAAATCTGAGGAGTTCTTTCCCTTGTTTAAGAAGCTTCCGTAGCTATAACGATAAAAACCAACCTGCCTGGCCAAACAAAGCCTTTTGCCATCTGGTTCTAACCTATCCTTTTAACTTCATATCTGGAGGTACAGAGAGAAAAAAGCAGACGATAGAGGAGCCGAGAGGGGATGGACGCAGACAGGAGACGACATTAAATATTTAGGGGCTCCAGCTGCTGAGGCCAGGACAGGAACCTTGGATCCAGGACTGCCCTACAAGCTGAGAACGCATGAGGTCTTTCTAAGGATTTCCATGAGACTTGATCTTCTGGATAGTTTCACATGCAACTCCTTCATTTAACTAAATGGGATGAATTTTAGTTCCTTATGATCTGGAAAACCTAAGTAAATCAATGCCTTTCATGAATGTCCCCACCTGTTAAGTATTTAGTCACCTTTCAACCCACAGTTCAAATGGTGTCTCCCTTGAGGAGCTCTTCTGAGTTGGAGTGATTCACTGATTGGAGTGATTCTTCCCTTCTCTCTGCTGTCTCCGTTAAAGCATTGGCTTTGTTTTATTCTTTTTTTTTTACTTGAAAAAATTTTTTTAACCTATTTGTTTTTGAGAGACAGAGAGACAGAGCATGAGTGAGGAAGGGGCAGAGAGAGAGGGAGACAAAGAATCCAACGCAGGCTCCAGGGTCTGAACTGTCAGGTGTCATGACCTGAGCTGAAGTCGGATGCTTAACTGACTGAGCCACCCAGGCACCCCTCTTCTATTTTAGATTCATTGTATTACTTTTAAAATTCCATGTAAATTTACAATCACCTTGTCAATGTCTAAAATCCATAGTTGTGAAAAAATAAATAAAAACCATAGTAGTGTGCAAATATGATTGCACTGAATCTATGGATCCATTTGGAGAGACTAACATCTTGATAATATTGAGTCTTTCAATCCATGAATGTGGTATATCTATTCATTTATTTAAGCATTCTTTAGTTGCTCTCAGCTTATATATCTTTTTTACATATTCAGTATTTTATAATATTCAATGTAGAAGTCTTACACATCTTTCATTAAATTTACCCCTAAGTATTGTATGCTTTCTGATGTTTTTATGAATGGGATTTATAAGATTATAATTTCCCAATTGTTTGTTGCTAGTGTGCTGGTTTTTGTATATTGACCCTGTATCCTTTAACCTTCTTAAGTTCACTTATTAATTCTAGTTGGATTGGGTTCTTTTTAAGATTCCTTGGAGTTTTCTATGTAGCCGGTAAATAGAGAAAGTTTTACTTTTTGCTTTCCAAATTTTGTGCCTTTTCATTCTTTTTCTTGTTTTGTACATTGGCTAAGGAATCAGCACAATATTCAATAGGTGTGTTAAAAGCAGTCATGCTTTCATTGTTACGTTAGGGGAAAGCATTCAGTCTTTCACCACGAAGTATCTTGTTAGCTGTAGGTTTTTTTGTGTTTTTTTGTTTTGTTTTGTTTTTTTTCAGAATTACCCTTTATCAAGTTGAGAAGTTCACTTCCATTTTTAGTTTGCTGAGAGTTTTTAGTCATGAGGGAATATTGAATTTTTTCAAATGTTTTTGCTGCATCTATTGAGATGATTGTTTGATTTTTAAAATCTTGTATTCTATTAATATGGTCAATTGCATTGATTTATTTCTTTTTTCTTTTTTTTAAATTTAAATTCAGGTAACTTAACATACACATTGATTTATTTTTGAATGCTGAATCAACCTTTCATTCCTGGGATAAACCCCATTTGGTCACGGTACATTCTTTTTGTATATTGCTGGATTCGATTTGCCAACATTTTGTTAAGAATTTTTGCATCCATCTTCATGAGAAATAGTGGTCTGTGGTGTTTTTGTTGAACTTTTTTGTCAGATTTTGTCATAACGGTTTATTTTTTAATTAAAATTAAATTTTTAATCAAACATAGGCATAATTTTTTCAAAAATCAACTTGTGCTAAAAGGTTTATGGAACAATTAGAATTAGTTTTAGCTACAAATATAGCAGAAAAGCCCAGGGGCGCCTGAGTGGCTCAGTCGGTTGAGTGTCCGACTTTGGCTCAGGTCATGATCTCATGGTTCGTGGGTTTGAGCCCTGCATCGGGTTCTGTGCTGACAGCTCAGAGCCTGGAGCCTGCTTCTGTGTCTCCCTCTCTCTGCCCCTCCTCCACTCATGCTCTGTCTCTCTCTGCCTCTCAAAAATAAAGAAACGTAATTAAAAAAATTTTTTTAAAAAGCCCCAAATACTTGTTCTTAAACAAGAAACATTTTTTTTTTTCCCATATAAAAGCTGTTTAAGGTGACAGGAGTCAAGCTGGTATGGCAGCACCATTGTGTCACCAAAGACCCAGGCTCATTTTCTTTTTCTACTTATCCTTAGGGTCACTTCATATTCCAAGATGGCTGCTGGAGCTCCACTCATCAGGTGCAGCTTCCAGGCCAACAGCAAGACAAAGGGGAAGAAAAGAAAAAGGGTATCTGTCTCTCACTTTTACAGAGACTTTCCAAAGACCCTTTTAATTATGTTTCTTTGATCACAATTTTATCATATGGGCACATCTCGTTGCAAGGAGGGTTGGGAGATATAATCTTTTAGCTGGGTATGTTGTTGAGGATTTAGTTACTAAGGAAGAAGGGGAGGGTGGATACAAGCAATATGCTGAGCAAAAGAAAATCCAGGACACAAAAAGGGTATATACTATATGATTCCACTTAGATGCAACTGTAGAAAAGCCGAGTCTAACTTATAGTGACAGAAAACACATCATTGATTGTGGTATTGATCCCAGTATTGAATAGGATGGGTACAAGGAAACTTTTTGAGATGATGGAAATGTTCTGTGACTCGATTGTAGTGATGGTTATAAAGGTGTATAAATTGATCAAAATTCATCCAAATGTGCACTTATAAATTATATTTATTATACCGTATATAAAATATACCTCAACTTTATTGTTGATTTTTTGTAAGTATGGAAAATCCCAGCGCTACAATAAAACTGCTCTTAAATTTTGTTTATCTCCTTATCTTTATGTGACTGAAATAAGAATGCACATAATGACTTCGAATCGTGCCTTTTTCACTTAACATTATGTCATAAAATTTTCCGTGTTGCTATGTTAATCTTCATAATCACCATTTTAAATGACTCTATAATTCTTTGGGAATTGAAAGCGTTATCTATATATTATATATTCGTATATACACTCAGAAAAAAATATATATATTCACACACACAAATATTCAGAAATACCAAATAGTGCACAGTAGAAACTAAGTCTTCCCCTCCAGCTCTGACCTTCAAGGCCCCTTACTTAGAAGCAGTGGACAATACAGTTTGTAATATGTACCTCCAGAAATATTCTATGCACCTAAAGACCTATATGCGAACACTTCCCCCTCTCCTTTTAGACACAAATAAGACAATACAAGATACTTGCTGTTTCACATAATACATCTTGGATACACCATCTCGTGTTCACACATTGAGACAGACCTCATTCTTTTGAACCACTGCATAATATTCCAAGGATGGATGTTCTATAATTTACTAAACTAATATTGATAAACACTTAGGGTGTTCCTAGGGGTTTTCTTTTCCTATTACACATGCCACAAGATGTAATGTTGAGGTTTCGACTCAGCTGCCAAGTTAGAGAATACATTCCAAAGGAATTGCTGGACTGTATGAAAAATTTACCACAGAAGTCACTGGAAGCTGGTGACCTGATCACTGAAACTTCTCAGCTACCCCAAGGATAGAAAAGGGTGGAGAGAGAGGAGATTGTGAAGGGCTTTGTGAAGGCTGCCTCCATGCCCTGAAGATAAGAAAAAGAAATTTAACAGGGTAACTCAAGGAGCTTGATATACGTCCCTGCAGTCTGGGGGACTCAGCAAGCCAGGGTCGCCTTCTGCCTGGAAAGTGCTGAGGGGAAGGAATCCTGCCTTCTTAGCGGAGAGAGGGGGTGTGGCTGCAGCCTGGGCTCGTCTCATGGGCTCAGGGTTTGTCCCAAGAAAATTACACACGTTTTCCTGTGCAGCAGTTGGCGTGGGTTGTCTTAAGTCAGTGCCAGCCCTGGTCTGCCCTTGTCTTTCTCTGCTGTCAGCTGCAGGCCCAGAAGCCCGGTCTTAGCTCCTTGCTCACGGAACACAGCCTGTTGCCCTCATATCCTTAGTGCAAGTCAGGAGCGGACACTCCTGGAGCCAGGAAATGGACCTGGACCCAGCTCTCAGCCTGGCTCCTTGCCTTCGACCCTTCCTCAGCCCTTAGTGTGGTAGCACACCCTGTGGGCTGGGCTGAAACAGAGACCTCGTGGATCACTGTGCTGATCCTGAAGGGGCTTTTCTCTTCCGTTTCTACTACCCGCACCAAAGACAGGCGCTTCCCTTTCACAGGGTGCGTGCAGACCCCCACCCTCCTGCCACCCACTGTCCTCTGGGAGAGTCTGCCTTCTGGGCTCTTTCCCCTCATCGCTCCTCCCCTGCTACAGGCCAGCAGCCACGGTCACGGCGCACACACCCCGTCGTCGTGTGATCTGTCCTTCCGTGCCTGCTGCCCCCATTCTCAGCCAGGCCCAGAGCTGGCTGCCTCCAGAACAGAGTACGTGGTTAGTGATGACCAGCCGCTGGTGGCATCATTGGAGCACAGCAAACCCTGCAAGGAAAGTCAGTGCCCATGAAGATAATACCCAACCCAGCACCGCTTTTGTAACTTTAACGTGCGCTGGAAGAAGCTGGGCGTCTTGCTAAACTGCAGCTCCTGACCCGGGAGATTTTGACGGCTGCAGAGTCTGTGTTTCTAACAAGCTCCCAGGTGATGCCATTGCTGCATCTGTGGGCAAAACCGAGTGGCAGGCACGTAATTCATTCCAAAGCCACTGTGATTTGTAAAAACGTCTTTCTTTAGGATCATGTTATTAATTCAGAATAATTGAGGTAGGGAGCACAGCCTGAGTTTTAGAAAGTAGATTCTTTAAATATTGTAGAGTACCAGGGCTTTTGCTTCTTTCAAAGAGATGTATTTTCACTGGATGGGGTGGCAGAGGGTTAAAAAAAAAAAGAGGGTCCCGTGGATCTGCTCCAATGAAGAGGGAAACAGAGTCACAGGTCTGTTTTCCTGCTGAACTACAGGGCCTTGAAACAGCTTGGAAATGGCCTGATTCTGTCTCATTGGCTAAAATGCTATAACTGGTTACCTTACCCATTGCTTTCTTGGCACCCAGGGCCCTTTTTAGTTTCTTTCCCCCTCGTCCTCATGGAGTGTGCTCTCATATATTCATTGAATACATGAACAATGAACTGAATTTGTTTGCTTAGAAATCAGTTTTCTCATAGATGGTAGAAAAGTAACCTTTGGGGGCACCTGGGTGGCTCAGTTGGTTGGGCAACCTCGGCTCAGGTCAGGATCTCACAGTTGTTGGGTTGGAGCCCCGTGTCAGGCTCTGCGTTGACAGCTCAGCGCCTGGGGCCTGCTTAGGATCCTCTGTCTCCTTCTCTCTGCCCCTCCCCCGCTTGCACGCGCTCTCTCAAAATAAATAAATAGACATTAAAAAAAAAAAAAGAAAAGTAAACTTTGGTGTCATCCCTACATTGTTGCAAGGTCTGTGCACCATCCAGATTAATGACGCTTTCCCAAGACCTTAGCCCAGGGCCTGGCACCCATTTCCTTCCTGTGCCCCTGCATGCCCGGGGATTACTCAGAGGTAGGTGAGTATGTTTTCCCAAGCAAGGCTGAGCAATCGTCTTCACTGCCCAGCAATGACGGCTTGTAACAGCCCATTTATTATCACCACTCCCTGCCTATGTCAGGTACAGGTGGGGGGGGGGGGGCGGTGCAGGAGGATTGACAGGCAAGTCAAGAGGCTGCTTTCAGAGGCTGCTCAGTAAATTGTTGCAAGGTTTCTCCCTGAGTCATCAGGGCAGGAAAGAGCTTGGAGGACTGGGATTGTCCTACTAGCGGCTGAGTTCTCTCTGGGTGTGAGCAGACACAGATGCCTCTGGCCGCCACCCCACCAGCTGCCGCCTCATTTGCCTGATGATTTACATGCCTGGGCCTTGGACACTCACCCGGAGGTATGTTTCTGGGCTGTTTGGGTAAATGCATGCTTTATGCCTATCTGTGCAAGTGAGGAGTTTTGGGGAGGGATCAAGGATCAGGAAACTCGATTTCTGGCTGTTTCCTTAATTCTGCATTTCTACCAGAGATGCCTGCTGCTGATGCAGGCATAGCCATGAAGTTGGAGCATCTCACTCGAGTCTGCCTTACAAAGAAATTCATGGGGGGTCCTTGGCATTGGAGAGGGGTGCACAAAGAGAGCTGGTGAGCATAACCCTGGCTTTTGAGGAACCGACAACCTGCGCAGGATCAGAAACAAAGCAAGATCCTAAGAATGCTCACGGAGGAACCTCTGTACAAATGGGCTCAGGGGGCATAAGGGCACAAGGGTGGTGACCACGTAGGGGTCAGAGGTACTGTGGCCTGGTAGAAGGCAGGGGTGTGTTAGCTGGGCCCTCTGGGGAGTTAATCTATCCAAGGTCTCTGTTTCCCCTGTATAGCAAGAATAATAACACCTGCCCGCACAGCTGCTTTAAGGATTAAATGAGATCATGGATGTGAAAGACCTAGACCAGCAACTAGCTCTAAATGGCCTTGGTCACAATCATTATTAGTGTTAGTAAGATAAAACTATGGATCAGCCATGGTGCTGCCTTACATATCCCACCTGCCTGCCGCCTTTCCCACTGTGAGGAAGGGCTGCCCTGAGTTCCTGCGGTCCCCCGAACCATGAGTGTTCTTTGGGGTCTATAGTGTCAATGCTGGACAGAGCACAAGGTGCCAGCTGCAGCCACCAAACAGGATGGACCAGAATGAGGCTGAGAGGCCCGCTTGAGGGCAACACTTGGGACCTCAGCCTCAGGACCATCCCCAGCCAGCGGGCTGTAACGTGTCGGCGGACCAGGAGGCTGCATGGTGAGTGGGTAAAAGCACAGAGCCAAACGGGATGCAAATCCTGTGCTCTCACCAGTTGTAGGACCTTGGCAAGTTCTTTAACCTCTCTGTGCCTCTGTTTCTTGATCTGCCAAATGAGGGTAATAACAGTACCTACCACACAGGGTTGTTGAGAGAATCAAGGAGGCCAATACAGAGGAAGTGCTTGCAACAGTGCCCGGCACAGAGTACACACGATGTAAATGGTAGCTATTCCTATTTAGCAGAGGTCCTTGGATGTGCAAACCTGGGTTTTGTCACTCTCTGATCATTTTGAGGGGGTGACTGGCATGTGTAGGGTAGTATTAGGAGGGGGTGTGGCCAGAAGACTGAGGACAGCCAGGTGGGGGGGCAGAGCCCTCCTTCAGGTCTGTGGCTCTGCAGGGAAGGAGAGGATAAGGTTGGCAGCCGGGAGAGAGGAGGGCACCAGCCTGTCCAAGGTCAAACACTTCCTCTTACTCGTATTCTAGGAGCAGGGAGCTCAGGGCCGTGCCCAGGATGACATCTCCTTGTTCCGTAGGTAGAGAATGGCTGTGTCTACAGGACCCTTCGGGGGACCACGTCTGTCAACAGCAGCCTGCACTTCCTAACCCGTGGGGCAGCCCCTCAGTTTCAGGATTGGGGCCTGAACCTTACCGTGGTGACATCTCTGACTTTTCCTAGAATGATTTTCCTTCTTTCCATTTCCTTCTTTACTTAAAAAAGAAAAAAAAAACAGAAAAAAAAAACCCTTGCTGTGTCATATCTTTTTTCATAAGTCACCTTGGGGTGTTCTTGGAATAGGCAGAGAATAAACATACTAGTTCCTGGAGTCCTTATTTAGCTTTCTTGAAGTTTTTACAGTATCTATCTATCTATCTATCTATCTATATCTATCTACCTACCTACCTATCTATCTATCTAATATTCAGATTAAAGCCGTGAGAAAGATCCCAAGCCCCCAGTTCCAGGCATATTTACCAAGCTCTAGCTCTGAGGAGCCCTGTTTACAAACCACCAGTCTGCTCCATAGAAACTCTGCAATGCTTAGTATGACAGTTTGATACCAAAAAAAAAGGACGTAAGATGGTTTCTTAGGACCTTTAGGGCAATTTGCTAACTACTGGTGGACACCAACTGCTAAAGAATGAATATGGGTTAATATCCAATAGGAAAGCACTATGAACAAAAACAAAAGTCCTGTTTACCCTTCTATTATATAAGATAATCATCTGTGAGTTTAAGTAACAATTAGGCCTTAAGTACTACTGATGGAGTTTAACAATTAAATGAGTCCGGGATGTGAAATGTATAAGAAAGCATTTGAAAGTAGTTTCGGAACTGCATTTTAACTGATGATCATCACAACCTGTCGGCTGCCTCAGTTTCCCCATGCACTGAATTCCCTGTTCCTCCAAATGCTCCCACTTTCCCCTTTCTCTCCTTTCACGTTTAACTCTCGTTCCTCAGAACCCAGCTCCTTCATGAAGCCTTTTCTGATCCATCCCGTGCAAACCCTGTAGCATTTTGTCACTCTTAGGCTTCTGTGTATTCAGATGCGGGCCTGGCTCCCTCCCTCCCCCGCCCCCCCCTGCCCCCCCCAAAGGAACAAGGTGGTGTCTGAGTCGCTTTGCACACAGTGATCAGCCCACACTAGGGCAGTTCCACCAATCACAGCTACTGTTCTTTCCTAATTCTGCCCAGTACCTAACTCAGTGTCTGCTTCTCACATAATTACAACCTGTATGGTGACGTTGGTATAAAGACAAACATAGTAATATAATGTATTAAAACATTTTCTTTAGGGGTGCCTGGCTGGCTTAGTCAGTAGAGCATGTGACTCTCAATCTCAGGGTTGTAAGTTCAAGCCCCACGTTGGGCATGGAACCCACTTAAAAAAAAAAGAAAAAAAAACATTGTCTTTATACCTAAAAATTCATTTTTTGAATCTGATTAAAAAAAAATTAAAACATTTTTGTAAGTGCCCCCTGAAGTATTATGGGCCCTTGGCACTATGCAGGTGTATAAGGCCACCATTTCCCGGTTTGGCAGACTTGGGCAATTCACTTAAGTCTTCTGTGTTTAGTTTTCTTATTTATAGATTGGCAATGATAATAATATGACCCAGTTTACAAGATTAAACGTTAGCTATTACTTATTTAGTATCGCACAGTCAAAAGTAGAGAAACAAAAAGAAAAAAAAATCTAGATTTCTTCTTATGTTCTGAGCCAACCTCAAATCTAGTTTTTCATTTTATTCTTGGCAAAGACGGACTTCCTATTTCAAAGGAAAAGCGCTACAAAAACAAACGAAATCAAACCCAAAGCTCTTTCCGAAACATCCAAGGACTCTCGCCAAACAGCAACTTGATGAGTTCACAGTAATGAATCAGAAACACACGCTTTAGATTTCCTTCTCCAAGTCCCAAGAGGAAAGCAGGAAGGCGAGGACTTCAGAGAGCAGCTGGCGTGCCAGCCTCACTCTGCCAGCTGAGCGGGAGGTGGGGTCGTCTGAGAACCCCCCCAGACAGCGCCCCCCACTGCCGGGCTCAGCTCACATTTGTCCTGTGTCCTCCCCCAGAGAGCAGGAGGCCCTGGCCAGAAACCAAATTACTATTACCAGGGCACCCCAAACCCAGTATCTGGTTACTGCTTAATCCCTGACCTCTGATCCATTCATTCCTAGCTGCAGGTAGGATTTCTAAGAAAGATTTGGGGGGTAGAGGTGGTACATCTCTGTGGGTGATGTTTTCTAGGAAACTGAGCTAGCTTCCTGAGAGATGTCACAAACTGGAACCTTCCCAGTGGCTGGCAGGGGAACTCTGGAATGACTCAAGTGAGGACCTGAACCAGGAAAGGATGGGTTATGGCCTAAAACCACACACCCTTTTCTCATTTTGTCAAACAGCATCCGTTTCAATTACAGCTTCAACAGCACCGCCCCCTCCCTGCCAACCAGGAAGCTTTCCTAAATGAACCAGAAGCCCTTTCCACCCCAGGTTACCCCACCTCCCACCTCCAACACTGTTATTTGCATTTGCATATGCAGTTAGCTTTTTAAAAAAAATTTTTTTTAATGTTTATTTATTTTTGAGACAGAGAGAGAGAGACAGAGCATGAACGGGGGAGGGGCAGAGAGAGAGGGAGACACAGAATCGGAAGCAGGCTCCAGGCTCTGAGCTGTCAGCACAGAGCCTGACATGGGGCTCGAACTCACAGACTGTGAGATCATGACCTGAGCCAGAGTCAGCCGCTTAACCGACTGAGCCACCCAGGCGCCCCTGTGGTTAGCTTTTTTAGTGACAAGGAGTGATCTCTGAACAGCTTCAGCAGGGCCCTCTGATGGAATCTAATGAGCCGGTGGCAGCTTGTTTAAAGATCTTGGCTGAGGTCTCAGAGCCTGTTTGCCAGGTAATCAGTCAACACACGTGGACTGCTTGTGCATCGTCAGTAAAGCCTTTTTTTACAGGCACTGGTTTGTGCAAGACAGAGAGACGGTGAGGGGAGCACCCAGCTCTTAGAAATGGAGAAGTCGAGAAGGACAGAAATAGAAGCCCCAAAGAACTCCAGACGTAAACATCTCTGGACTGGCTTGTTCACCTGTGTGACCATGCACAGCAGAGGCAAGAGTTCCACGCTAATCCGGCCGAGGTTCTAGAGCCAGGGTCCTCCCCCTGCCTTAGCAGGCCTTTATATGGAACACATGTTCTCTCCAGTACTGAGTCGAATCAACACGGAGCTTTGCCGCCATCTCCTACCCACCCTAGACATCCCCCCTGCCCTGGGAAGCAGAAGGGGCTCCCTGGCCTAGAGGTGAGTAAAAAGCTCTGGCTCTTATCACTCAAAATTGGACACCACTTGCCCCACGGCAGAGAAGGGGGGTGGTCACTCAGCAATTGTAATGGCAGGTCCACGCAAGCACCCACCACCTGGAGAAGACAAGATGGAGGAAGAACCGTAGCCAGAGGCTGTGGTTTGCGGCGATCCGCTATGACCCGCTTTAATTACTGTGTATCAGGCCCGGGGCCAGTGCTGGGCCTTCTGAACACAGAGCTATCCAAGACAGCCCTCTGGCCATCAGATATCCTAGAGGAAGTCAGCCCTAAACCCAAGGCTGCCTGGACGAAATGCCAGATGACTGGTGCACGCCAGCAATGAGAACACACCAGTAAGGTCAGTGGAAAAGAAATACCAATGGTAACATTTACTGAGCACTTACTACACGTCAAGCGCTATGCTCCCTGGCTGACATATATTTAATTTTTCCAGCAGTCCCTGGGGTGGGTACTAGAATTACTCCCATTTCATCTATGAGAAAAGTGAGGTTCAGGAGATGAAAGAGCTCCGCCTGGCGGCACACAATTTTATATGTCTTCTTCTTTTTTTTAATGTTTATTTATTTTTGAGAGACAGAGAGAGGCAGCATGAGAGGGGGAGGGGCAGAGAGAGAGAGAGAGAGAGACCCAGACCAAGAAGCAGGCTCCAGGCTCTGAGCTGTCAGCACAGAGCCCGAGGGGGGTAGGTGGGCTCCAACTCACAAGCCGTCAGATCATCACCCGGGGCTCGAACTCAAGCCACAACCCACAAGCCGCAAGATCATGACCCGAGCCCAAGTCTGACGCTACACCGGCTGAGCCACCCAGGTGCCCCTACAATTTTAATGGCAGATACAGGATTCGAACTCAGAGTTCCGCCTCATCAAGTGCGCCTGTGCACAAACGTACCCGTGCATGCTTTTCTTAAGTGATGGGAAAAGACTTTGGGAAAGCAGGCGCCGGGACTCTGACTCCTATTTGTAACTGATTTTTGACATAAAGAAAAAAACTTCGATGGCTGAGTTTTAAAGTCGGAGGGTGCCTGAGGGTGAAGAGATCATGTGAATTGTAATCAAAATTTTTTCTTAAGATCGAAGTAGAGTTGGCATACAATGTTGTTTGTATTCGTTTCAGGAGTATAGCCTAGTGAGCGGACAATTTCATACATTACTCAGTGCTCACCATGATTAAGTGGAGTCACCATCTGCTACCATGCAACAGTATTGCAATAGTATTGAGTTGCAAAGAGGTCATTTCTGAGGCTTCGTTTTGCAATATTTAAAATCCTCGCCTTGGGAGCGGGCTGAAATGACGTGTAACGTGGGAGGGCAGTGGGCTGGGACCGGCCGGCGGCGGGGAGGCGCTGGGGGACAGAGGGAGGGAGCGAGAAGCCGCTCGGCCCGCCCCGGGGGCCCTGCCTGGGAGTCCCGGCGGAGTCCCTGCCCCGAGGGGTCTAGCTTCCCGAACGCGGCCGGCAGCGGGAGGGAGCGGGGAGGCTCCTCCACGACCGTTTTCCGCGACCTGGGGGTCCCTCTTTTGGGGCCGGCCTGATCCGGTGGGTGCTGGTCTCCGGTCCTCGGAGCTGGTGTCAGGCCAGCCCCGGAGTCTCCTGAACCACAGCGCCATCTTGTGGCCGCGGACGGGGCGCGCCTGGGCTCCTCTGGCTCGGGTACCCGGAGCTCTCTGCCCCTGCGCTGGTGGGCTCCCACAGGCTTCCTCCTGGTGCAGGGAGCCCACGGGGGAAGTGGGCCTGGGTGCCAAGATCTGCCTGGCTCGGAGAACTGCCTTCTCATAATGGAAGCATAATGGAAGGAATGATCCTTAGATCCGGGCAGGCCAGACCCCTGCCCCCTTGATTGTGAGCTTTTGTCCCCAAGCTCTTGACCTCCATTTTCTCACCTGGAAGAGGGTGTAGTAACACTGGGTGGAGATTAAATTACAAATCCCTTAGAGCAGTGTCTTCAGCAGGAGCTCAATACGTCATCGATGGTGTCGTTGTCCTCCGTCACTGCAACAGGTCTCAATGCTGCGGACACTCATGATTGGCAGATGGCAGGTGCTCTGGGTGCACTGCAAACTAGCAGTGATGCCTTCTGAATGCCAGCTCGATAGTAGGACAGGCGTAGCACTAAACATTTGCCTCTTTTCATAAAAGGTAACAGTCTGGTTGGTCTTGCACACCATGTAAAAGTTATCTGGCTGTCCTACTCTTCAGCCCAGAAGAACGTTCCATGGTCACAGTCACTCCCGCCTCCCACACCTGCCCGTAGGAGGCCCTCTTGGAACAAAACTGTCCCACTCCTGGTAGGCATCGCCGTAGCGAGGAAAAAAGGGCATAGTGTGGACCTGGGGCAAGGTACTAACTTCACCAAACCTTGTTTCTCATCTGCAAATCGGAGATATTAATTCCTACCTCCGAAGGCTTTTTTCTTTTTTTGGAATTAATTGAGGTACTCATGTAAAACATGTAGAACAGTGGATTTAGCATGCATTAGCATCAGCAGAGAACTTACTGAAATACTAGTCATTGGGCCTCACCCAGAGTTTCTGAATCCGTTTTTCTGGGGTGAGGCTCAAGAATTTGCATTTCTAATTTGCATCTCTGGAGATGTTGGTACAATCTGTCCAGGAACCGAACTCGGAGAAAGGCTAATCCAGCACATAGTAGACCCTCAATTAACGTTCACTGCCATTCCCCAATCACCCAGGTATGCATTAAAAGGAAGAATGAGGAAATATGGGGGAGTATTAACCCGAATCCAACTAAGTGAAAGTTGCAAACCCTGCACCCGGCTAGTAATAGGAACAGCTCCATGTAACAAAGGTTAATTGAATGTCTTCTTCTGTTCATTTCTTTCACGTGCTTTGCTGGGCGGTGCTTCACTCACGCTCACCATCTCATCTGAGGCTCCTCGCCGTCATCCGAAGGGCATCTCACAGAGGCGAGGTGACTTGCTCAGGGGTCCAGAGCTCTGGGAGGCGAGGCACAGACTCGGCTGGGGTTGGACTATGCCCGGGGCCCTTTCCAGCTGCCCTCAGACACACGAGCATGCTTATAGAGGCTGGCTCTGCCGGCCCATGTGCTCACCCGGTTTGGGGTCAAGGGCCGAATGGTCTCCCCTAGCCAGGTTCTTTGACTCTCTCTCTCTCTCTCTTCTCACCCATGGGATGCTGAGTACTTCCAGAGCATGAGTTGTGTCCTGACCTCTGGCTGCTTGCTCTGGGCCCCCAGGCCCCAGCAAGAGGAGGAGGCCTATGGGGTTTGGGGTAGAGTCAGCAGTTCTCCCCAACCCCCCCTTGGCATCCAGACCCTACCCAGGCCCTGTGGGTCTCAGAAGGAGTCCCCTTTCCCTATCCCGGCATCCGAGAGGCCACAGAGACCTGGTCTGAGCAACACGTGAGCGAGCCACCTTGAGGTCTAAAAGGAGCTGCTGCCCTCCCCGACTCAGCCTGGAGGGAGGAGGGGTGGAGCACTGATTGCCTGGACTCCAGGATACCAGGGTTCCCAGATTGAGTTCCTATGGTTGGTAGAAAGAACAAGCCCTTTAGAACAAAAGAGCTGGTTTGAACAAACCCCAGGTTTCTGCTGCCAAAACAGCTAGGCAGGCTTTAAAAAATCTCTCAATTTCTTTGCCTGTGTTTATTTCCTTTTCTGCAAAAACGGGCTGAGGAGGACCTGCCTCCCAGAATTGCTGTGTGGCCTGAATGCCAGCTGTGTGTTCAAGATGCTGGCACCTAATGAGCCATTCTTCCCCTTTGACATCCATCCCCGTCCCTACGGTGAGTCTGTCCGTCCCCGTCCCTACGGTCAGCCTGTCCCTGGGGGTACACAGGCGGTGAGCCCAAGTCCCTGCCTGCTGGGAGCTTCTACCCCACAGCCTCGCCCAAATAGGACTATAGCAGAAGGTCTGAGACTGGATCTGACTGGGGGTGTTGGGTACCGGAGGCGAGGCTGCTGGTCCAAGGGACGGGCACCCAGCGTGGGAACCCTGCAGCCGGGGGATGAAAGCTGGGCTGGAGTCAGAGCAGGTGGCTTGGTAATGGTTTTCAGGGCTTTGCCTTGGAGGTGTGGAGAGCCATATGACTCACCGCTGTGCCAGCCAGGGAGACTGGAGGCTCCTCCATCCGGCAGCCTCTGCCCTTGGCACCTTCCATTTCATGTTCGTTCGTTCGTTCATTCATCTGTCCCACAAATCCTTGTCAGAAACCCCGAGTGTGCTGGGCCCTGGGAACACAGGCCTGGGTGATGAAGACGGACTCCACTCGGGAAGGACTGAGGTGGGTTACCTCCCATTCGTCCCCGCTTCTCCTCGCCAGGCCGTGAATGAGGGTGAAGGTAGGCAAGTAGGAGCTTTCCTTCAGGTGCCCGGGATTCACCCCTTTTCTCATGGGGTCACAGGGAAGGCCTGATGGAGAAGTTTCTGAGGCTAACTGGTCTGCTCTGGACTCCTGCAGAGATGTGGATGAGAAAGGAAGAGGCATTGAAGGTTATGCCTGGGGGACGCGGCTATGGGATGGGATTTAAGGGAAAAGGGGTCAGTTTGGTTCCAGTTCCAGTGTTTTCTTAAGTTTCTTTTCTTTTAGAAGATGAAAAGGGAGTCCAGAAGCCCAGGGTGGGGACGTTGATGGATAAGAGGGAGGGTGGAGAGAGGGCAAACGCTTCTGTGGCCCCAGCTGCCTCGAGTCTTCCTTCCCCATTTCTCTGTCTCTGTCTCCCCTTCTTCTCTGGCCGTCACCTCTGCTCTCTTGTCTCCTCAAAGCCTCCCCCTCCCAGACTATCTCTGAAGCCCCGAGGAATCACTGAAAACTACAACGACCCTCAAACCTGCTCCCCACCTCTGCATCTGCTATCCAGATTTTGCTTCAAAGTTTTGTCCCTGACTCACAACTAGAAAAGAACTCCTGATGAGAAAAGAGAGAGAGAGAGAGAGAATCTGGGGATTTCAGTTGGAGAGTGGAAGGAGCCTCCTTCGTGCTCAGGTGACGGTGACTCTGCACTGTGGCTAGTGAGCTGTCAGTGGGATATCACCACCGACCCCAGACCCCACACCAATCCTGCCAAGTGGGGAAATTGGCTCTTTGAGGTCTGATTAAAGGCTAAGTGACACAGGGTGATAGTTAAGTGACTTGTCTACGGGTATTAAATAAAGATTAGTTCTCCTGTCCATTTCCTCCTCCAACTTTCCTTGGAGGTGCCAGATATTCCTAAGACCCCTCTTGTCGTCTCTGTGGCCATGGACCACCTTCAGGCCTCTTGCCCAAGTGCCAGAGCTTAGAGGTGGTTAGAAGTTTTGGCGTAAGAAACCTGGGTTCTTATTAGCTGTGGGAACTTGGCCAGGGCTTAACTTCTCAGAGAGTTAGTTTTCTCATCTGTAAAATGGGGATAATAATAACATTTCCCATTGGGAGGCTGTGAGGAATAAATGAGATAATGAATGTGAAGGGCTTAACATGTTGCCTGGTAGACGGTATGTTCTCAGTGTATGTTGGCCAATAATAATGGCAATAATATTTCCACTTGGATGGCCTGCAAGCACCTTGTACTCGGTAGTTCTTCCCTACAAACCAGCTCGCTGGCCTCACTTTTTAGTTTCCTTCCATGGAGTCAGCATCCCTCCATCGTGTCCTTGGGAACTTGGCCACTTGGATTCTACTTTGTTCCTTCCTCATGATCGGTCTACCATCGCCCCCATGCCCAGGCTCAGCCCTTCACGGGTCTTCCCTGGGACTCCCTGACCTGAGTCCCCTCATTCAATCCCTCCCGCAGCCATCAGATTTAGTGTTTGGATTATGCGACTCTCCTCCTCAAGAACGTCTAGGGACTCCTTGGCCACTACTATAGGTGACTGTCCACTCCTCACCCTGATGGCTGTGGTCCTCCACTATGGCCTGACATACCTCCCACCCTCCTCCCTGCCCTCTCCCTCCCCCAACTTTTTCCCTTGGAAGGATGCAACTGTCCCCACTGCCCTCCTGCTCCCCTGTGTGTGCCCTGCGAGCAGGACAGACTCGCAGAGACTATCCTGCATAACAAAAGGAATCTTTCGTTGCTGCCCTCAACCCACCAATAAACCTGGTCCACTTATATTCGTCAAGGTCTCCAGAGGAATGGATTTAATAGAAGGTGTATCTATAATCTATGATCTGTAATCTATACACATGCTCCTGTCCAAAGACTGTCTGTGGTAGAACCAGGAAGAGCCAATACTGCAGATGAAGACTGAAGGCAGTTGGCTGGAGAATTCTCTCTCGCTCAGGAGAGGCTGGTCTTTTTGTTCCATTTAGGACTTCAACGATTGGATGAAGTCACCCAATAGTACTCAGAGTCCACCGATTTAAATGTCCATCTCATCCCAAAACACCTAGAACAATGTCTGACCAACTATCTGGGCACTGGGCAGTCCCGTCAGGTTGACACATGGAATTAACCATCATACCACTTTCATCCCTCTCAATGTCTACCCTCTTGAAAGGGTCACATCCACCTTGATGCGTCTCCCAGGAACATTTATACTGTAGCTCTAATGGTGGAACTTTAGCACTGCTTTCCCAGGCAAAGGAAGCATGATTTGGGGTGGCAGCTGCAGGACGGCGGGGGGGGGGGGGGGGGGGGGAGGGTGGTGTTCTTCCTGAAGCCTCTGAAGAGATCACAGCACAATGGCATCTCTGCCAGCTGGTGGCTTTCTATGACCAATGTCCCCACTAGGTCTGGTTCACTCTTTTGCAGATTGGCAGAGTACAAGAGTTCATTTCTAGCCTCTCTTCAAGCTGACTTTGGTCCAAACACAGTGGCAAGAAAAATTGTGAAGTAGACCAAAATACAGGGTATGAGACCAACCAAAACCACAAAAAGAGAACCCTGCTGCCAGGCCAGTGAGGAAACAGGAGATTCCAGAGGCTCAAGAGGCTGGGAAGTGGAACCCAGGGCGAAAGTGTGTACGTGTGTGTGCGCGCGCGCGCGCGCACGCGTGAGCCCTGACAGAAAGAGCTGGAAACACATCTCGCCCTTCCTCGGGCTCTGAGGTCTCAGGTGTCTCTGGCCACAGACCTGTCCAAGCCCAGCCCGTTCTGCCCTTCCTTTTTGCCCCTTCGCCCACAACTCTCAGATGCCAGGATTCAGGATCTGTCCCCGTGGGTGTCGGCCAGTGCCCCTGACTTAGGTGCTCAGTCTTCAGGGTGTTGGGGAATCGCCATGGGGTAGGACTAAGGAGGCCCATGTTCTTCTTCTGGTTCTGCCTCCACTTCTGCTTCAGCATCTTCTATTAAAAAGTGACTCGAAGCTAGCTGATCTCCCAGGTCTCTTCTAGCTCCAACGATGTGTGATTAATTATTTGGGAAAACAGTGAGATTCAGTGAATCAGTATGTGTAAATGCTTCAGTTGCAAATAACACAATACTTGGAATAAAGAACTAAATGACAGGGGCTGACTCATTAGCAAATCCACAGAATACAGGAAGGTGGTTCTGGGATTGGTGTGGTGTCTCCAGGAGGTCATGAAGGGCTCAGGCTCTTTCCATCTTCTCTTTCCATGCCTTCTTTGGGGCTTCTGCTATGTCCCCTCATGGTGGCCAGATGGCTACAGGGGCTCCAAGCTTTCCTTCTCAAGCAGGAAGAAATGGGGGAGGGGCACAGCCTTTCCAGCAGGGAAATCTTTCCCAGAAGCTTCCATCTAGCAGCTTCCTCTTGGGTCTCTTTGGCCAGAACTGGGTCATAGGTCTAGAAAAATCACTGGACGGGAGGATGGGATTGACTAGTCATGATCCATCCCCTTGGAACAGGTGGATATATGAGCAAATGAAACCTTGGGATTCTAGTAGCAAGAAAGGGGTGGAGCACCTGTTGGCTGGGCTACCGATAGTGCCTGCCGCAACCGGGGGAATGATTTTAGGAGCAAGAATCAGAAACAGCATCTGGTTGTTACAACCAGAAAGGGAATTTATCGGAAAGAGGTACAGGGTGAGTCTGCAGAAAGAAGCAGGAAGCACAATAAATGCTTTTTGGCCGGCCTGCTCTGAACCCCTCATCACTGTGAAAGAATTCTAGTGCCTCTGCACTTTGTGCCACTCGTTCAACATTGAAGTCTTGGGGCATGTTGTACTGAATCGGGCCGATGACACGGACACCTGGGTGCGTAGAGGGGCACCTGGCCTTTTTGGTCTCCAGCGTAGCCACCTACCAAGACCTTATACACTGGGAGATTCTCCTTCAATAGGAAAGAAAGTGTGGGGCGGTGTCCAGCCAACGCAAAGCCAGACAGCCCAGCTAATATCTAAGAATTGGAAAAGCCTCTATTAAGCCTGCAGTTTGGGAGATGCAGTACATGGGAAGGCAGGGTTGGGCTTGTTTATGTCCACCAGGATTAATTACCAGGAGGCAAAGTAATACTTAGATGTTTCATATCATTTTGCAAGTCTTTTTGACCGTGGGGTAAGTTTAATTTCATTGTAACACTGACACCTGTTTATGTCAGCCAACTTTGCAGTGCGGTTAGCTATTCACACCTTCAGGGAAATAGATATGGTTAAAAACAAACAGCAGACATTGGAAAGGAACAGTATCGGCGAGGAAGCTGGGCTGGGGAGCCGTGTGGTTAGTCAACTGTTGCTGTCGTTCTTGTTGGGTACAGTATACTTTATTGATGGTACATGAGAAGGTACGGGAGCTGCTTCTCCGCCAGGGTCTTCTCTGACGGGCCACCAAGAGAGGGTAGTGATGGGAGCAGAGGCTCCGTAGGGGCACCAATTACATCTGGTTGAATTGGCTAGACAGAGAGAAGCAAGTGGTCTTGGTTCTGTTATATTGAGGCACAACTTCTGGTCATCCGCATGACCTCCAGTTGCACTTGGGTGGCTCAGGCCGTGAAGCGTCCTGCTCTTGATCTCGGCTCAGGTCTTGATCTCAGGGTTGTGAGTTCAAGCCCCATGTTGGGCTCTGTGCTGGGCATGAAGCTTGCTTAAAAAATAATAAAATGAGTCAAACACAAGCTCACACAGCATCAGTCTCAACATCCCTGAACACAAGATTCCAGGTCTGGGATGGATGGAAGGTTGGGGCAAGAGAGCTCCCAGCCAGTGATGTGCATGTGCACACATGCGCGTGTGTGTGTACACACACACACACACACACACACACACACACACACATACACACACACAGCATAAACGCATGTACGTGCTCAATGCCCCCAGCCAGGGCTGACCTCCTGCAATGTGCATTGCGGTGAAATTGAATCCTGATGCCACACCAGTGAGCACTGAGAGCCCCGGGCAGGCTGCTCCTGGATCTGGAGAGGGCAAAGCCACAGGATCTGTTGAGGTAGGTGATGGACTGGATTTTAATTGGTACTAAATGACCTCTTTGCTGGAGGCTTCAGGGTAGGATTTATCCTTACACTTAGTAAAGGAGGTCATCGCGTAAGGAATATCAAATGTCTTTTCCTGCATCCACTACAATTTAGACTTTTCAAATACTTCAACCCTTCCCCTCGGTGCACACTCAACATGGGCAAAGAAACTCAACAACGGTCATTATTGCAATTATCTAAAAAGAAACATTCTCTTATCAGTTAAACTCTCAACTCGAATATTCAAATCCAATCACTATGCAAACTCTCAACTCGAATATTCAAATCCAATCACTATGCAACCCAACTGTTGCTGTTGTTCTTGTTGGGTACAGTATACTTTATTGATGGTACATGATAAGGTACGGCTCCCCAGTTCCCTCCCCTTCTTCAGGGGAGTCTGGGATGGAAACTGTGTAGAGGTTAGGAGATTCTCATTGTGTTTGGGGATGAACTGGGGCAAGGACTCCCCAGCAGCTGAGCACCTTTCTCATCTATTGCTTTTACTGGGGCTGGTGGTCCAGGGGGCTCTTACTCCTTAGAGGCCATGTAGACCATCAGGGCCACCACTCAGTTGCTAGAGCCAAATTCACTATCATACCAAGAAACAAGCTTGAAAAAGTGGTCATTGAGGGGAATGCCAGCCCCAGTATCAGAGGTGGAAGAGTCAGTGCCACCGTTAAAGTCGCAGGAGACAACCTGGTCCTCGGTGTGCCCCAGGATGCCCTTGAGGGGGTCCTCTGATGCCTGTGTCACCACCTTCTAGATGTGACTGTATTTGGCAGCTTTCTCCAGGTGGCAGGTCAGATCCACAACATTGGGGTTGGGGACACTGAAGGCCATTCCATGATCTTCCCATTCAACCAACTCAGGGATGACCTTGCCTACAGCATTGGCAGCACCAGTAGAAGCAGAGATGATGTTCTGGGCAGTCCCTCAGCCATCACACGGTTTCCCAGAAGGGCCATCTGTGGTCTTTTGGGTAGCAGTGATGGCATGGACTGTAGTCATGAGTCCCCCCACAATGCCAAAGTTGTCATGGATGACCTTGGCCAGATGGGCCAAGCAATTGGTGGTGCAGGAGGCGTTGCTGAAGATCTTGAGTGAGTTGTCATACTTCTCTGGTTCACACCCATCACAAACATGGGGGCATCAGCAGAAGGGGCAGAGATGATGACCCTCTTGGCCTCACCCTTCAAGCGAGCCCCAGCCTTCTTCGTGGAGGTAAAGACCCCAGTGGACTACACAACATCTTCAGCACCAGCGTCACCCCATTTGATGTTGGTGGGATTTCATTCTTGGAAGAAGTGTATGGGCTTTCTATTGATGACAAGTTTCCTGTTCTCAGCCTTGACTGTGCTATTGAAATTACAGCGGCTGGAATCGTACTGGAACATGAAGACCATGTAACTGAGGTCTATTAAGAAGTCACTGATGGTGACAATATCCACTTTGCCAGAGTTAAAAGCAGCCCTTGTGACCAGGTGCCCAATATGGCCAAATCCATTTACTCTGACCTTCACCATCGTGTCTTGGGAACATGGCTGGCACTGCACCAGAAGATGCAGCTGTCTGTCGCACAGAGAGGAGCAGAGAGCCCAATTTTAATCCTCTTTAAAACAACTTCTTCCCTCAGATTATCAGGTCCATTAAATATAAGCCTCCTGAGGGACCATCACAAAGTCTCTTATCAGGAGCTCTGGGGGAGGTGCTCAGATCACCAGGCCTGAGGAAGCTCTGGACCCTGGGCACAGACAAGGAGGATTCAGAGAAGGGGGAGATGGGGAGCCCTCCCTCCTGCCATCTGGAGTCCTCTGTGACTCAGTCTCCTTCAGCTGAAACTCCCACATTGCCCACAAACCTCACGCTCAGCCAATTTGTCTGTGAGCACAGGCTTGCAAGAAACGAGCACTAAATCAAAGCAGTTTTCCTGAATCAGGAAAATGATGAGCACATTCCAAACCTTTACAGGCTTTTCTTTCTTCGTTTCTGGAGAATTTAAAAATAGATCTGGAGATGACTGTTTGCAGCTGAATTCCACAGGCATGATATCCTCTTTCCACAGTAGAGATGTAAGGAAAACAGCTGACTGGAAAGGCCTTTCCTTGATGTCATTAATTGTCCTCCAGGTCCTATGTTAGGACCTCAACTACTAAGTGGCAGGCACCAGTGTTTGGGCAGGGCCAGCCCTGGGCAACAGCACAGAAGACCCTTCCATTCTCTTCTCCCCTCATTTCCTTGGTGTACCCACTCAACTTGCCCTCTGTTCTTTCCCACTGCAAGGTACAGTGGAGTGTATCTCCAGTTTGGCTCATCTTCAGCTGCACCTGGGGTGTGTGGAAACACAGATTGCTGAGCCCTGCCCCTGGAGAGTGATTCAGGAATCTGTATTTTAGGACCAATAATGTGTATTTTTAACTATTCCCTTGGTGATTCCGAAGATCAGCCCAGTTTAAGAAACACTGGCGTAGTGCTATGAGCAAGGACTTTGGAATCAAAGACAAAGTTGAGCTCAAACTTAACTTCTGCCACTGTGGCCAGGGACCATTACAAAGCTTCTCTGAGTCTCAATTTGCCCATCTGTAAAATACGAAACTTGAGTAAAGTAATGTATTTTAAATTTTTTCAGATTGAAAATCGTTGTTCTTCTTCTTCCCAAATATAAAATCAGATTCTCCCCAAACAACTCATTAAGACAGGGGAGAATCAACAGTAAGAATCATGTTGCTAAAAAGAAAAGGACCATACCTGCCTGCCACCCTACCCTCCATCTCCACCCTATCCCATCTGGGAGAGCACAGGGCAGAGGTCATGACTTCAAGCCTCTCAAGCAGCTAGTGGAGGCCTGATGCTGGGGCCCTAAGTGAGTTGGGGCAATCCTGGGTGGATGAAGCCCTGGTGGGCTGAGCAGGCAGCAGGATTCTGAGGTCTGTCAGTGCTTGTTGGTGGGACACAGGTTGTCATGTACTCCAGGTGTCCCAGGAGTGTTGGGCCATGTGAATGCTGGTGGCTAGCACAGCTGTGCCAGGAATGACTGGTCATAGGCAGGTACCTGCTATTCCCTGGTTCACTGCTGCAGACACCATGCCCATGTTATATAGCAGGTACTCATGATTTTTAAGATCCTGGAACTATAATGGGCATATATTAAGGGCTCAATAAATATCAGTTCCCACCAAGTCCTGCATTACAAGGAGATATAGTTGACTAATAAGACAATTGTGAGTTATAATCTCTCTCTAGAGAGATCATCATTTTAAGGGAGAGAGACAGAGTGTGTTAAGACCGAGGACAAATCCTTGAATGTAGAGAATGTAGAGAGGGAAATGTCAGAGGTGGGTAGCAGGGGAGGTCTTCTAGCCCCCACAAATTATACTTGCAGGATTTCCTATCTCAATAGAAAATTTAAAAACCTTTTACTCCTTCATTGCCAATAATCCTTCTCGTCAATAATCCTTTGTCTCCTTCTCTTTTAAGAATCAGATTGTGCTGATTCTATCATGCCCAAACTACTGGTCAGTCTTAACTTATATTTAATAGCCTGACTGCCTGTGGAGGAAAGGTTGACTGATTACATACGTTTCTTCTTGCCGTGATCAGAGTGTTGTGCTTGTATGATGTTGACTCAACTCTCTTTGACTTGGCATAGGGATGATGGGATGCAGTGGTGAGTGGCAAATCATGATGGCTTTTGCATGCTTTGATGATGGCCGTGGCTGTGCTCAATGCCCTCCAAATTCATAGTCCCCACACCCATGGAATGGAGCCTCAGGTGAAGGTGGGGAGGACCCTTCTTGGCATGAACGATAAAGGGTTTCTCCTTGCTCAGCAGGTAGTATGCAGTCAACCAATATTTGTTGATTGCTTCCGTGATTTTGTTCTAAATCTTTAAATTTCTTCTAAAATCTTTAGGATTCTAGATTTTGGTTGTAGAAGCATGGATGGGGAAGAGGTGAACTGTGAGATTAGATAATATTTTATAGTTCAACTTTTATATTTCTGCTGTATTGTGTAGCAAGAAGGCTTAATGAGAGAGAATGGTCTTTGGAGTTTGGTGGACTTGGTTTCAGATCTTGCCTTCACCAAGTAGTTAGTCCAGATAGGCTAAAATCTCAGTAGCTTAAAACAGTGAAGATTTATTCATTCAAGTCGGAGTCCAGTGCAGGTGGCAGAGGGCAGGGTGAAGGGTGTTCTGCTCCACTGAGTCATTCAGGGACCAAGCTCCTCCCATCTTAATCATGTGGCTTTGTGGTGCCTGGGCCATCCAGATAGTGACAGGAAAGGGGATGAAGGACCATCTGCCAGATTTTTATGGGCCAGGCCTGGAAGTGGCAAAAAATCATCTCTGTCCCCATTTCATTGGCCAGAACTCAGTCACTTGGCCAGTCTTTAACAACAAGAGGGCTGGGAAATGTAGGTGAACATGTGCTTAGAAAGAAAAGGAGAATATGGATATTATTCTGCCACAGGTGTGTGATCTTGGGTAAATGACTTCAATTCTCTGAGCCTTAATCTCCTCACCTGTACAATGGGAATGTTCTGTATCTAGTGGGGCTGTTATAAGACTTGAAGGATATGATATACATAGCATGCTTGATATACAAGCATGCCCTTCTCTTTTAAGTGTACAAATCAGCACTTTTTTCTTCCTCTGGGTAACCCCAAACACTAACTGGTTGGCAGTTGGGCCTCAGTAAGCTTTCTACCTAGTTAGGAGAACATGGATGAATACTCACTGCTCCTTTTCACCTGGGGGTGAAGGGCTTAGTCTGAATGATTTCCTCGCCAGGAATTGGTGAGTGGTCACTAAATCTTGGGGAAGTTGTCTTCAGGTCTTTTCATGGTGTGTGTTAAGGGTTTGCTGGAGTATTACCTTAATATCTAGGAGCTATTTATTTGGAGGAAAATAACCAGAAAAAAGGTACTTCCACAGTAGCATCAGACATTTATGTTAATATAGGTAAAAACATTCTGATGAGAATGAGTAGACTGTTGGAAGTATTTTGGAAAATTCTTTCCTTCTTTTGAAATCTTTAAGAAAAGGGCAGTGTCTGCCTTTTGAAGTTATTCAGAACATCTCAGTTTAGGGTCAGAAGAATGGACTGTTGCTTCTGGGGCCACTTCCTCTCCCCTGTTCTTTCTCAGAGTGGTCCTTTTCTCTCTCCTCCTGGAAATGAGGTGCCTAAGCCTTTGTGCCTGGGTTGACCTATCCAAGAGATACCCTCTGAGGTCTTCTTTATATGAATATCCAGACTCCCTAACCCTCCAGGTCAGGTTCCAGAACATTCTGTTCAGTTCACCAGTCAGATCCAACGAGGAACAAGCAGAAGAAGGTCAATGTAGGAGATGTAAGGGGAGAAGATAATAGTGGGAGGTTGTCATGGGAAGCGGGATATAAACAAAATGCCTGTTTCCAAAGATGCCTTAATGTCCTGTGTTCTCTGCTTTCCAAGACGTACACTGTAGGGTGGTTGCGGCAGGGCGAGGAGCTGAACGCCAAGCTCAGCTCCAAGAGAGGAGAAAGGGGGAAGGTTTGGTGGCCAGATGCTTTTCCTTCCTCTGACTTTTGCTGGGTCACTTAGAAACGACTAGGAAACCCAGACTGTGTTCCTTTCTCTGAATGCCTTCCAGCTATGTCCCTCCCCAACCCCTAACTGGAGGCCACACTATTTTTACATTTCTCTTGGGAAGTAGATTCCAAAATTTCCGTAAGTCTTCCCGTCAGCGGAGCCTCTGATTTCCAGTAAATTCAGGGTCGCCTAGTTTTCTATATTCATTTGCATTCGTTTGCATAAAATTAGCATGCTTCTGAGTCCCGGACTTTGAGTCAAAGCAACTCAGAGAATTAACGCAAATGGGCTCCAGCTTTTGTGCCCCACAGAGGTGGCAGAGAGAGGCAGCCTCGGCCTCAGAGAGAGCAAGAGTGGTGGCCCTGACTTGTAGGCAAGAGGTTTTGTCATCCACTTGACCTGTAGATCCTCACTCTGGGTCCACTGAGAACTCTCAGGGGGCCTCTGTTTACCACACCCTGAACCTTCACCCTCAATGTGGTAGAGCCTAGCAGAGGGGATTTGAGTCATGAAGCAAGCTTTGGGGGTTAGTTTTGGTGGGACAGGAGTGGGTGAAGAGGGATCCTCAGATCCGAGTAACAGTCAGAAGGAAGCAGTGAAGTCAGAGTCGGGGATGGAAGGACATGGAGACAGACCAGGGAGGGGAACCTTGGGGTAGGAAAAGGAAAGAGGGGAGAGGGAGCAGGAATGGGTGGGGAAGCTCTGTGTGGCTAGTTAGATTGGAGAGTGATCATCTGTTATCTAGGAAGTTAGTGGTCACAGTTAGTGGGGGAGTGGCGGGGCAGATTTTCTGGAGCCCATTCCTTTCCTTTCTCTTAGACAAGGGTTTCTTGCTGGGCCCGGAAAGTCATCCCTTGGGTCTGTCCAGGGATGGTCTGAGGTGTCACAGCCTGAAAGTGCCTATGACAGATTTTTTAGCGGTCCCAGGTAAGACAGATGTCGGCAGTGTGGAGCTAGAAGGAACAAGCCACTCTGCCCACACATGCACCTCATTCCTCCAGTGGCCAAGACACCCTGGGCCTGAGTGAGAGGCAAGGAGTGGAGGGAGATGGAGGGGCCCCCAGGGCCAGGGGGAGAGGGTGGTGCCTGATATGGAGCCCAGTATTCTAAGCCATGGAGTTTGTTGACTGCCTGCTGGCTAAAGGCTGGCCATTCACCAGGGTGCAGGGGCAGATACCTTCTAAGGCCACGTACTTCACAGAGTCAGCCCACCCTGGGGCCTGGGGGGTGAGCCCCAGTGTGAGACGTCTTGCGATTTAATCCTGGCTCCACCACCGGAGGCCTTGGGTAAGTTATTTGAACTTGTCTATGCCTCAGTTCCTTCATCTATAAAATGGGAATAATAATGCCGACTTCATAGAGCTGTGGGAAAAGAACTAAACACAACAGCCCCTGTAGAGTTTTTAGAACAGCGGCTGCCAGAGAGGAAGCACTCAATAGATACTACTGTCATTATACGTGGCAGCCCCATAAGATGCAAGGAACAGACAGCAGAACTTGGAAGGAGACACGGGGTGGGCTCCCCGTTTCTTGGCTTTGTGCCCAGTGTGGCAGCTGCTCATACACTTTCAGCTCAAGTGGATACAGCCACAGCAGCAGGCCGTGTGGACGAGGGCCAGGCATGGGCTCTGGCCAACCACAGGCTGGGAAATGACACGGGTAGTGATGTGGTTTCCTTTTTTTCCTCTCTTTCCAGGAGGGGAGTATGAAGGGAAAAGAAATTGCTCTTTCGTTTGGCAGGCACAAGAGCTGGAAGGAGGGACCCTACCAGGAAGAAAGGCAGGGAACCCTGCACGACTTATCTGGACCACTCCCAGCAAAGGGATTCTGGGGAAGGTCTTTGGGCATGGCCTCTGTGGGCAAGGAAGGACTAAGCGTCATTAGTGATATTTCTCCCTGTCCTGGGCCTCCTGTCAGAGCTGCAGAAGGCTGCTGGAAGGGAGGGAAGGAAGGGGCGTAGGGAAGGATAGAAGGCCCTGGACACACTGCGCCTGGATGCAGGAGTGACCGGTGGATCCTTTCCTGTCAACAGAGTCCTCAACATATGCCATTTCTCCCCTCTGTCTCTCACACACAGACACCTCCAGGACTCCCTCTTGGCCCAAGGTGACTTCCCTGACAGCATGCCTCAGTCTCAGTCTCAGCTTATCACCGATTTACACAGCTGCTATCTTGTGGCCTAAAGCACTGAGCTGGTAGATCACAAAAAGTTCTGAGAGGCTTCTTAGCAGGCTGTTCTCCACGTCCTTACTACTGAGATCCCAATGTGCCACCCCCCACCCCCATTTTCTCCAGCCCTTGCTTTTCCCTTGAAGTTCAGCCCCTGATGCTGTGCGATGTCTGGTGGCCCAGCCTGGGATTCACCCTCTGGGCCCTCGCCTCCTCCCGAGTGGAGTTATCAGACAAAACAGGTTATAACGTAACAGAGTCTCTGTCTCTTGGCCTGGGCATAGAGTTGTGACTCCTGGCCCTATGTCACTTCAGATTTATCCTTAGCCTGACTTCTGTCGTCATCAGCTTAAGTTAAATTCACCATCCCTGTTGTATATGCACAAAAGTCCAAACCCGGTTGCTAGTTGATACTCAAGTTTAGAGGATTCTTGGATTTCAGCAACAGAAAGGAGTAATTGTGTCTGGGTGCAGTCAGTTGGTTGGAGGGGGACCGGTTGAGCTAATCCCGCTTTGCTCTATCCACAAGACCCCCACCCATCTCTGAAGGCCCGGACCCGGGCCAGGACTGGGACAGGCCTCTCTGGGAACAGAAGCCTGCCAGACTGGTTTCTGTCCTTGACCAAGAAGCCAAAAAGAGATTGTAATGTTGAGGCAATGAATGTGAAACAGAAACAAATGGTTCTAGTTCCAGGAAGTCAGAAATGGAAGGAAAAGTCATTGGTATTCTTTGGGACCCAGTGTGGGCTAGGTTTTGGGCTGTGCTCACCAGAACTCTGCCACTTACTTGAAGTAGGACCTTGGGAAAGCCCCTGTCCTCTCTAGGCCTCAACTTCCTCATATGTAAACTACATCTGGGATTAGTCAAGACCTTTCCGGGCCTGACATGCTATGTATGGTTCCAGGTGTCCCAGTATTCTATCACCAGAGGGTCAAAGAGCTTGGGGATATGTAGGGAGGGATGGGGAGAAGAGGACTAAGAAATGCCCAGTGGGATTCCTTGTGAGTTTGGTTCATTGAAAGGGGGAGGAAAAGAAGGGAGTAAGAAAGTAAAGTAAGAAGAGGTAAGAACATAAGAGAGGGAGTTAAGGAGAGGGAAAGTATGAAAGATGGAGGTGGCTGCAATGACCTCAGGGCTCCTTAGGTACATCCTGGCCAGGGGGCTTTGTTAGCATGGGGGTGGGGGGGGTGGCAAATTGTATTTTCCAAATAAGGCCACAGCAATATTGCCACCCGCCATGCCCTTTCACAATGTGATCTTGCCATTTACCTCTGAAGAGGTGGACTGTAATTGCTCTCCCTTTAAATCTGGGTTGCTCTTATGACTTGCTTGTAACCAGCAGAATGTGGTAGCAGTTATGCCGGGTGACTTCTGAGGCTCAGCCAGAAGCAGCTTCCCCTTGGTGATCTTGGGATATTTGCTCTGAGGGAAGCCAGTCTGACTAGCTGTGACCATCATGCCAGAAGGCCCCATGGAAGCATGCCTCTTGATAATCCCACCTTATGGCCATTTTCTTCAAGGCACCGGACACAGGGATGGAGCTCTCCTTGACTTTCCGGACCAGACTACTGAACCACCTCACTCGATACCATGAGCAGCAGAAGCCTGTGCTCCCAGGTAAGCCTTGTCCAAATTCCTGGTGTAGAAGAATGTATGAGATACCATTTTTGGGGGTCACAAAGTTTTTGGGGGTAGTTTGTTATAAAGCAAAAGGTTGCCGGAACGGGATGGTAGGAGAGGCGTATAAAAACATAAGCTTCCTTGAAATGAGAAACCCTTGAAAATGTATGAACAACACTTAAGATCTCAGAGATGTGTGAGATTTCAAAACTAACTTGAAAGCCAACCTCTAACTTTCCCTATTCAGGATATTATAACACAATTACCATTTTCCATGGTCGCCATATATGTTTTTGAAAAGTATGTTTTTAGGGGCGCCAGGGTGGCTCAGTCAGTTAACCATCCAACTCTTGGTTTCAACTCAGGTCATGACCTCACGGTTCATGAGTTTGAGCCCTGCTTCAGGCTCTGCACTGTTAGTGGGATTCCCTCTCTCTCCCTCTCTCTCTGCCCCTCTCCCCCGCGTGTGCGCACTCACGTGCTCTCTCTCTCAAAAATAAATAAATAAACTTATTTTTAAAAAGTGCATTTTTGTGAGAAAGGGAGAAAAGGCACTTCACCCCACCAGAATGGTTTTCAAAGGAAAGAGATGAGCAACATCAAATGTTGGCAAGGATGTGACAACCAGAAGGCTCACGCGTTCCTGGCAGGCGTGTGTAATGGCACAGTCACTTTGGGATATCATCTAAAACTGAACATATGCATATATTCAATTCCATTTTGAAGTATACGCCTGACAGAATTTTATGTATATTTTTACCCAAAGGTCTGCATATAAATGTTCATAGCAGCACGATTCCTAATAGTCAAAAATTGGAAACAACCCAAACACCCTCCAGCAGCTGAATGAATAAATAAACGGGAGAATATTTTTGCGATGAAATACTGTATGGCAATGAGAATGAATGAATTGTTGCCAGAAAAAAAATCCTGGGCAAATCTCACGAATAGGAGGCTGAGGGAAAGAAACCAGAGTCAAAGAATATATACAGTGTGATTCCGTTGGCATAAAGTTGAAAAACAAAGTAAAATTAATCTATGGTGTTAGAAGTCAGGATAATGTTTACCTTTGGCGGTAGTGACTGAAAGAGAACATGAGGGGGGCTTCTAGAGTTGTGGTGAGGTTCTTTTTTTTTTTAATGTTTGTTTATTTTTGAAAGAGAGAGAGCACACACGCGAGCAAGCGGGGGAGGGGCAGACACACACACACACACACACACACACACACACACACACACACACACACAGAATCTGAAGCAGGCTCCAGGCTCCGAGCTGTCAGCAACGAGCCCACCGTGGGGCTCGAACCTATGAACCACAGGATCATGTCCTGAGCTAAAGTCGGACGCTCAACCAACTGAGCCACCCAGGCGCCCCTGTGTTGATGTTCTGATTCATCACTGGGGGTTTTGGGTACATATGTTATACTTCAAACTAAAATGTTAAAAACAGGAGGAAAGACATACTCTCAAAGCAAAGGATAAGTCTTTCAAAAACGAATTTGGCTTCATAAAGCATTTTTTTTTTTATGAAAAACTTTCCAAAACCAGTGTAAATTGCATTATGGCAAGGTGCTGGGCCTGTGGCGATGTCCGTGGGAGAAGAAAACCAGGGTGACGTGGCCAGCAGCGACTGGAACTGTGGGGAACAGGCCAGCCCACCAAGGAAGGTGCTTCTCAGTGGCTCTTTGCTGCCAACCGCACTGTGTGCACGTGACGTGCATATCGAGGAGGGTCTTTCCCAGCCTTTTGCAGGCCATGGCACATGTAGAAAATGGCAACACTGGAAGGGCATTCCGGGGTATCAGATGGGGCTATTGGCAGCCAAACCCAACTGGTAGGTTGTCCAGGTGCCCCAAAGATGATGGGTATCAGCACCCCAGCACACCTGTGAGAAGACACCCACTTAGAGAGTGTGGGAAGACATGCACCTCTATAACACATTTTCGGGTCTTGTGCTCTTCTCCAGGAAAATCCAGCTCTATATCCCCCTCACCTCTGTATTACAGGTTCCATCTGCAGTAGTGAAGATCAGGGGGTTCAGGGGTTTATCCAGCATTCTGGCCTCGTCTCCCCTTCCGGCCTCATTTCCCACCACGCTCTCACTCCCCCACCCCGCACTTCACCCCTCCCCATCCCCTAAGCACATTACATCCTGGGCACACTGCACTTGTCTGTCATCTAGAAACATCTTCCAAGATCCCAAAATGCCCAAGTCTTTTTTTTTGTCTCCATCATCTCTCTGCTCAGACCTTCCCTTCTCTGTGATGCCTCTTTCTATACACTGCCCAAGGCCACTGCCACACTTTGGCTTGTGGTACTGGCGTGTGTGTGTGTGTGTGTGTGTGTGTGTGTGTGTGTGTCCATGAATATCTTCATGGGCCCTGATTTCCTATCTTGCCCACAGTAGGTGTTCAACAGTTGTTTCTCGAATGACTTCTAGGTTGCAGAGGGACCCTGACCATAACTCCACCTTACCTCTATTCGTTTTTTTTTTTTTTTAAATTTTTTAACGTTTATTTATTTTCAAGAGACAGAGACAGAGTACAAGTCGGGGAGGGGCAGAGAGAGAGGGAGACACAGAATCTGAAGCAGGCTCCAGGCTCTGAGCTGTCAGCACAGAGCCCTACGCGGGGCTCAAACCCACAGACTGCGAGATCATGACCTGAGCCGAAGTCGGACACTTAACCGACTGAGCCACCCAGGCTCCCCAGACCCTACCTCTTTTCTTGATGGTCACTCTGTCCCCCTTGAGTCAGAACCCCCAACCTCCCAGGGCACCTGTCTTGTGGTCACTCCACATTCTGCCAGAGGCTTGGAGCCCTGCAGCCTGGATGAGGTGCATCCTCTTGACTCAGACCCCTCCCTCCCAGCTCACACCTCTGGGATTGGTGTTATGCTAACTGTGGTGTGACAAAGGGAAGGCGTGACTGCCACTCAGCCTCAGTCCTGGCTCTTCTCTTTCAAGCAGCAGTCTGCATTACCAGGATGTGGCCACAAGGGGCTCTGCCGGGTGACTCTTGGGCACAGTGAGGAGGGTTCTGTGGGAATACCTCCTGTCCCCATGGGCAAGGAACAGTTCAGGCAGTGTCTCCTCTCCTCTCCAGTTCCCTTTGGCTGCCTTGTCCTGATGTTTTACCCCTTAGCCACCTAGAAGCTGTTTTATATCTTAACACGTTCCTCCTTGCTTTCCACAGAGTGAGGGCCTTCCACTTTTGTCATTTCCGCCTCCTTTAGCTGAGCCTACACCATGATCTCCCCGGTCTTTCAGGATGTGGGGTGGAAAATTGTCCTGTTCCATCATTTCACACCTCTGGACCCCACCTCCCTTCTGTTTCCCCCACTGCCACCCAGGATCAGGATTCCCCATCTCTGGGCAGGATTAATGGAATGGCTTCCTGGAGGATCCCCTGTCTCCAGACAGCCCCCTGTCCATCAGCTGTCCACTCTGGAGCCAGAGAGAACTTACTCCCATCAGACGCTGGCCTTCAATGGCTCCCCAAATCCTGGACATTCACACAGCACCCCAGGTGCCCAAAGATCCAGCTGCCTGATTCTCCAGCCTCATGTCCCTCTTCTCCCCTTGTGCTCCAACCAGCAATACTGAAATCCTGTAGTTGCTCAACACATCGTAATATTTCAAGGCTTCGTACTTTGCACGCATCCTTTTCTGTGACCTGCACCTCCTCCAGCTTTGCCCTTACTCCCCATGCCTCCTCCACCTGGCAGAGACCTAGTCATTCTTAAAACTGCCAGTTCCTCTGTGAACCCTTCCCTGACCCAAGACTCCTTCCCATGCCCCAGAACCCCTCCTCTGAATAGATCCTGTTCCCCGAACATGCATCTCTCACTGTATCTGTCACTGAGCATTGTGATGATGACCCAAGCCTGCCCTATTTTCTCCATTGTCCCTGTCCCTCCCTGTGGGATGTGGAGTTGGCACTCAGTAGGTGATACATGAAAGGAGTTGCATCATCTCCTCTCTGCACCATCACCTCCACCTTGAACAAGTCTTTCAAATGCTCTGAACCCCCATTTGCCCATCTGCAAAGTGGAGACATGTGAGGAGCAGAAGGAGGCACGTACATTAAAGAACCTACACGCCATTAAACGACTAAGTTCTATGCAGATGTCTTTATTGCAATTTCTTCTTCCAGACCAGTGTTTACCTGCACTTGCCTGGGTGGAATCACAGGATCAAAAGAATGTGATGTGGTCTTTTTGTAATTTCCCCACCTTGAATCCAGGGGAAAGCTGGTTAAGAGTAAACCATTAATTCTGTCCCCCTGCAGCTCCCAGTCTTCTCCGAGGCTCTGGGTTAATGATTCTAGGTTGTTTTCCTCACCGGGCATGTTCCATTCTTTAAGAATGACTTGACTCACTCCAATAATTCTCCAGCCTGGGGTTGTGAACCTTGTTTCGCTGGAGGAAACGGTGGATGTGTGTAGGTCTCTGGCTGTCTTCCTTCCTCACCCGTGCCCCAGGCCCCGCCCAGTGGCCACCATTCCCTTAACCAACAGAAGAGACCCCTCCCCTCCCCCCCAAGGAGGGCTGCAAAAGTCAGAGCATCTGTGTTGCTTGGACCTAACAAATAACCTCCCTCACGTGAGGTTTAAGGATTTGTGTTCTGAACCCCAGAAGGAGAGATTTGGCAAGGAGAAACCCTTTTAAACTTTTGAAAACCGAGCTCAGGATGGTTTCTCCATACCAACATTTAATTAGTGGCTGCCAGAGGAATGGGTCGTAGGGAGAGGCAGACCCAGCAGGGACTGGTCCCCGGAATCCCAGGCAGGAGGTCATGCAGAGGTTGGGGACACAGCTCGAAGGTGGTCTGGACACTCTGGAGATAAGGCCAGCTGAGGACTGTGGGCTCACGGATATCCCAAAACCGGGTCACAGTCAGGAGTCTCCCCAGCTCTCATCCCTCCCTCCCCTTAATCCAGTCCATTTGGTGCAGAGTGTTTTGGAACATAGCGTTGAGAATGCTTTGCATACAGAAGTGGGGTCGGGGGTGGGCCGATGGATCACTGTTCTACAAAAGTTCCAACTTTTCTGAGCCTCAGTGCTTTTATCTGTAAAATAGAGATATTATTCCTTTTTTAATAACCAAATGAGGATTAAATTGTCTCCTTAAACTGGATCTTGTAATATGGTCATAGCAGTACCTAAGAGTGAACACATAAGGGATAAGGCATTGGTTAGGGACATCCAAGGCAAGAACTTCATCACTGTTGCCATGGTGACTCTAGGACCATTCTGATTGCAGAGAGAGTAATGTGAAAAATACAGCTGTGTGCCCATGTACCCACCCCACCGCCTTGCTTAGGAGATCGATCAACACCACTGAAAGCCCTGTGTTCACCTCGTGATCCCGTCTTGGCTTCCCCCATGAATTTTGTATCTACGATTTCAAACATGGTTTTGAACTGTTCTGTAAGTGGTATAGGCTATAGTCACAGAATAGGTTTTTCCCTCTGCCAATGCGTGGAGCCAGGGTGTAGCTGCCCTTCATTTTCACTGCTGTATGTCTATCTCTATACATATCCTACTGTACTCTCAATTGTGTTGATGGGAATTTGGGCTGTGGGCACAGTGTCTTGCTAACATTCTCACCGTCTTAGAACCAATTTCTCCCTTGGAATTGGAATAGACCCTGGAGACTGTTTGCAGCTCTGCCCTGGTACCCTCCACTGACTGGCCTGAGGGTATGGGAGTCCTGTTCTTGCTGGGTCTGTGGACCTGCAAGGGGGAAGGGCTGTTTATAGAGAAAGGATGGAAGAAAAGGAAGAGCTTTCCAGGCCATAGTTTGACTTTCAGCCGTGGCCCTCAGGAACAAGCCAGATGGGCCTTGAGGCAAGATGAAGCACTCCTTGGGCTCTGAGCAGCAGTGTGAGGTGGGGGCTGCCCTTGACCCCACCCCAGGGTCTCAGACCGGACCCCTCCTGACCTCACAGTAGTGTGAGGTCACTACTGGGCTGCAGGACCTAGAAATTCCGACAGAACGCAGCATGTCATTCTCAGATTATATGGTTCTTTATTTAAACTGCTGTGAGGAAAGCCCTACTAAGGGGCTTCAAAGGTCACTGTCTCTATAATGTCAGATGTCCCTCTCCCCGCGCTCTCCAGGCCCTGGCAGTTCTCCGAGGCCTCGATGGCCTCCAGCCCTCTCCTGTGCACCGCCTTAGGCAGCACGCCCACGTCTCTGCCGCGTAGGGAGCCCGTAGTCCTGGTAGTAAGGTTGGCTTTGACGTTCCTCAGGAACAACCCGATCCTGCCCAGCCTCTTGGTGGCTAACCCCGAGCTGGCGGTGGATAAGCTCCGCCCCGATTTGTGGGAGGCCCTGGACTCCTTGGGGATGGGCGTGTGGCCGATACCTTTGTGGGGGGCTCGCCTCCCGCCCCCCGGGCTGCCGCGGGCCTTGTCCTTGTCCTCCCTCGCGGCTCTGTGGCCGGCTAAGGACCGCCCGGAGGGTTTCCGGTTGGTCTTGTCCCCCCCGGCCTTGTGGCGCGTGTCGGCTGCCCTGCGGCGACTGGAGCCCCGAAAGGTTCGCTCCTTGTCCCTGCGCTCCCTCCAGCCCTTGCGCGGCTGCCTTCCCGCCAGCTCACCCTCCGCGCCTCCGCTCTGCGCGTCGGAGAGGAGCGCTCTCTCCACGTTTCCCGCCACAGTCTTGCGGGCGCCCTCTGTCCCTGCGAAGGTCGGGGTCCTGCCGGCCCGCTGGGAGAGGCTGGTCGACGAGCCGGAAGTAAACCCGGGGATCTTCGCGGCACCTGCCAAGGCCACGTTCCTGCTCTCCGGGGAGAGGTTGGCGGTGCCCGCAATGGCTAGGTTGGTCCTGCTTCCTCCCGGCCCCGCGGTGGCTGCACCTGCTACGGCCGCGCCTAGCCGATCCGGGGCGGCTGACTTGGTCAAGGCCACGCTCAGAGCGCCTGCCGCGGTGTCCGCTGCGATCCCTGCTGCGATCCCTGCTGCGAACCCCGCGGCCGTCCCTCCTGTCACCACCGCTGCCGCCCCCGCCGCCTCCCGCGCTGCCACGGCTGCCGCCAGCTCTACGTGTGGCTCTGCCGCCGACTCCCTGTGGAGCTCTGCAGGTTTTGGGGTGGCGGCGGCTGCATCGGGTTTGTGGGAGGCCTGACGGGTCCCCTCCCCACCTGCAAAAGCTGCAGAGGTGGCCCCGGCCACCTCGGAGACCACGTGGAGGCTCCTGATGCTGACCTGGTCCTGATAGCCCTTTCCTTGGAAATCCGCCCCTGCTGGGCTCCTCTTCTCTTCCTCAAACACAGGCATGCAAAGCATGTCCTCCGCTGGGAGGGCGTACGTACTGCTGTTGCTGTCCACTGGTGGTCGCAGGAGGTACACGAGCTTTTCCCAGTAGGTGAAGAGGTCTTCCCGTGCGTCCAGAGCGGGGCACAGCTGCAGGTAGCACGAGCGGCCGGTGGCGAACTTGAGGCGCAGCTGTTGTTTCTCGCGGTCGTGAATGGAGATCCTCACGAACTTCAAGGGAAGGAGCCTGGTGAGCTCTAAGGTCTTGGTAGCCTTGCGGCCTTTTCCCTTGGTGGCCTGGCCACGCCCGCCATGCTCTTCACAGCCGGTGGCCGGTCGGGCCAGCAGCATGACGTCCGGTAGCGGGAGGATGGGGCTGGTGGACGCGATGCCCATGGTCACCATTCTGACCCGGTTGTGCACATCGATTACTTCTCCCCTTTTGGTGATGTGGATAAAGTCGCTCTCAAATATAGGCGCGTACTTGAAGATGTCGTACTCCCCCTTGTGCAGGTGTCGCTGTAGTTTCCCCATGGCCGTGTTGAACATGCCCACGGCGGAGCGGCTGTGGGCTGTGTGATAGGGGAGCAGAGACTCGGGGTTCATGACTCTCTCCTATCACAAGAGGCAGTGCGGGCAAGGCGGGTCCCTGGATCTTCTCTCCCTTGGCCTGGCTGGCAGAGGGTATATAGCCGAGCTCCTGTGTGTCACACAGGTGGCTCTATGGCCAGTGTCTCAACCCCACCCCACCCCACCCCACGGGGGCCACCCCCCTTTGCCTCAGAGCCTCCCAGAGACACGAGTGAGGGTGGGAGCTCAGAGGATTACAGAGGGGGTGCTGTAGGGTGCCCGGACCCCAGACTGAAATTCTGCAAGGGTGTGGAGATGTATGGTGGGTTCCTCCACCTCACCTCCACCCCTGAAATTTTATCTCCCTGAGAGGCCGGGAACTGCAGACCTGGTGACAGAACTAACTCAGCCTAACTAACCCCTGCGCAGCCATATTTATCCTCCGCTGCCCTTTGTGACCTGTCACTGTCACATACCCCTTTGTTCTCATCCCCCAGGCAGCCCCCTCAGGGCAGGGCCAACATCCTCCTCCCCAAACACCCCCACTGCCCCCACCGAGGACAGGCCCATCCTGCCAGGGACTCAGGTGGGCATCAAAATAAAAATGTCTTCAAATGGGAACATTTTGTGTGGGGATCTTTTTTTTTTTTTTTTTTTTTAATCCTCCCCCAGATGCAAAAGATTCAGCAACTGGACAAAATCCATAGGAATAGAAGGTGATGGGATACACTTGGAGCCATCTGAGCTC
The DNA here is from genome assembly GCF_028018385.1 of Neofelis nebulosa. Classification (NCBI taxonomy): domain Eukaryota; kingdom Metazoa; phylum Chordata; class Mammalia; order Carnivora; family Felidae; genus Neofelis; species Neofelis nebulosa. The sequence goes on from NC_080796.1 coordinate 37,298,980, forward strand.
ATGGTTTCATTTCATCCAATAACCTTGAACTGGCAGTCTTGGTCCTTAGCTTGCTTTTTCATAAAATCTCAGTACACATGGAAGATAGCAACCATTAATAATAACATAAAAACTTATCCCGAGGTGCCCTGCTATGTTCTTCACATATGACTGTTAAGAGCCCATTGAGTTTAGGGGCGCCTGGGTGGCGCAGTCGGTTAAGCGTCCGACTTCAGCCAGGTCACGATCTCGCGGTCCGTGAGTTCGAGCCCCGCGTCAGGCTCTGGGCTGATGGCTCGGAGCCCGGAGCCTGTTTCCGATTCTGTGTCTCCCTCTCTCTCTGCCCCTCCCCCGTTCATGCTCTGTCTCTCTCTGTCCCAAAAATAAAAAAAAAATAAATTAAAAAAAAAAAAAGAGCCCATTGAGTTTGGTACTGTCGTTATGTCCCGTTTTACAGGTGAAGACACTGAGGCATCATTTGCCTAACTTCACAGAAGTAATGGTAGTAGAGGCAGTATTTGAATGCGGGTCTAGCTGATCCCAAAGCCTTTGTTCTGAACCACTCCAGTACTTTGCCTTCACGAAGAAACCTTGCTCCAGCCACACGCTTTTCAAACCAGTCTGATTTAACTACCTTCAAGAAGAACCGTTTGATGCACTGTTGGAAGTTGTGTAACTCCATAGGTGTATACATAGATGTCATGGGCAGAACCCAAGACGACTACTACAGGCAGTGGCTGGGCTGAAGTGGGGACTGAATTATCCAGGCGGCCATCTTTGTTCCTTCCCTCCATTATGTTTTCATAAACAGCCTGTGTATGGACACCTAGTTATTCTCTCTGAAGAGCCCCAGTTTTCTTCCCTTCTTCCCCAGTGAAATGAAGGGGGCGGGGGGCCTGAGATGTAATCTTCAATTCCAAGAGGCTGCCAAACATCCTCCTGTAGCAACCTCCCTACCATGCACAAGTGGTTTGAAAGCAGTGACACCTATGGGGAGTGTGTGCCACCATACTTCCTGCCTTATCGCCACCCCCCCCCCCCCCAACAGAGCTAGACGCAGAATGTGTAATTTCTTTTTTTTTTAAGTTTATTTATTTATTTTGAGAGAGACAGACACAGTGTGAGTGGGGGAGGGGCAAAAGGAGAGGGAGAGAGAGAATCCCAAGCAAGCTCCACACTGCCAGCACAGAGCCCGACATGGGGCCCGAACCCACGAAACCGTGAGATCATGACCTGAGTTGAAACTAAGAGCTGGACGCTTAACCAGCTGAGCCACCCAGACGCCCCAGAGTGTGTCAGTCAGTTCTAAAGATTTTTTTTTTAAAGTCCATTTATTTGAGAGAGACAGGGTGGGGGAGTGGGTGGGAGGAAAGACAGAGAGAAAGGGAGACAGAGAATCCTAAGTTGCCTCTGCACTGCCAGAGCCGTGCCTGATGTGGGGCTTGAACCCATGAAGCTGCGAGATCATGACCTGAGCCGATATCAAGAGTCAGATGCTTAACCGACTGAGCCACCCAGACGCCCCCCGTAATTTCTAAACTGTTACTTGAAAGTTCTGAGAAACACACCTGCTCCCAACTCTCATCCTCCAGGTTGATGAAATCTTTCCTGAAATTCTACCTTAGAGATTCAGTCCTTGAAAACAAAGGCAATCTTTCCATTAAAATACACACACCTGTTCAGTAGGTGAAAGGATAAACAAAATGTGGTCTATCCATACAGTGGAATGTTACTCAGCCATAAAAAGGAATGCAATGCTGATACCTGCTACAACGTGGATGAATCCTGAAAACATTATGTTAACTGAAAGAAGCCAGACACAAAAGGCCACATACCGTGTGAATCTATTTATATGAAATATCCAGAAGAGGCGAATCCATAGAGACAGAGTTTAGATTAGTGGTTGCCTGAGGCTGGAGGGAGGGGAGAATGGGGAGTGACTGCTTAATAGGTCCAGGATTTACTTTGTGGGGGATGTAAATTCTGGAACTAGGTAGTGGTAATAGTTACCCAGTATTGTGAATACACTGAGTTGTACACTGTAAATAGGTACAATGGCAGATTTTATGTTGGGTGTATTCTCTCTCTCTCTCTCTCTCTCTCTCTCTCTCTCTCACACACACACACACACACACACACACACACACACACACACGAATATACACTCCTGCTTGGAACCCTTTAGAGAAAGGTCAATGGTGTGATCTAGAGCGAGCTACTCAGTTTTCCATTTCATCTGTAAAATGGGGACAAGTCACTGAGGATGAAATGAGATACTGCCATGTAAAGGTTGCACATATTGTCTAAATAAATGGTAGCTCTCATTAACATTCATCCTCAACTGGCCCTTTAAGTCTCAGGTGAATTTCTTCTCGAGAGCAGTTTTTGAGACGACAAAAAAGATGCTTCTGGGGTTAGAGCCACTATGAGAACACAGAAGGATGATCCATGGGCAAAATTGGCCTCCTCTGAAGTTTTACCTCAGGCGGATCCATGAAAACACTGTCCACTCCATAGAGAAACTGAACACAACCAAAGAGTATGGGGTGGGAAGAGAGAAAAGGCTTGATCGGGGTTTGGGTTTCAAGGGTTTATTCAAAGCCCGTGGGGAGAAATTAGGATAAAGATGGGAAATAACAGTTTAGCTCTTGGCAGAAAGTGAGTTTTAATTCCAGAATCCCTCTGGACCAGAACCCTTTAAAACTCTTTATCCCGAAAGAGGTGTCAGGCCAGATCTCCGGGAAAGGCGAGGGGACAGGGATGAGGTCAGGAGGGAGGCCGGGCCCTCCAGGCCCTGCTAGTGTGACGTCACCACCATGGCAGGAGGCAGCCCCATGGAAAGGCACCATAGCCCAGGTGCCTGACTCTGGCGGCGGTCCCTTGCAAGTTTATTCTCAGACCCTCCCAACCTTCCCTCTCCATCGAGTGTGAAACAAGAGGAACTAAACGACTTGATGGTAAATACATAGTCATCTTTTTGTCTTTTATTAAAGTGTCAGAACATAATCTTGGCTGCAGAAAGCAAAACTGTTTTTTAGTGCATTTGGTAAAAGAGCTGTCAGTTCCAGTAACCATATAACCATATCCAGTAACCGTATTTTTCAGATCCATTTTTCTGGCCATAGCCACCACCCACTTCCTTCCTCTCCAATCCATTGTTGTCCCTGGCAGCTTCAAAACCGGTCTTGAGTTTCCTAACAGCTGATCGGGGGCACCTATATCTACAACCAGAGGGTAAATGCGAGGAATTCCCCGCCCCCCCTCCCCCCTCCCCTCCTGTCCCCCTTTCTTAAAGAAAATAGATGATCTCCTAAAAGAAGTGGTGAATGGTACATCAACCAGAGGGCTCCTTGCAGACTGGGAACTATCCCTGATGTGCAAATAAAGCAGCAAAATCAGGACACCTGTGTCACAGGTGAGAGTTTAGAGGAAACCTACATGAGTTCAGAGAGGCAGGCTCCCCATTCATGTGCATCAATCTTAACATTGAATGAAGCTACTATCTCTCTGAAGAACGGCGTTAGCAGCAGAGCAGCCAGTGTTTATTTCTCGCCTGTGAGGGATACCAATTTGCACAGGCCAAGAGCAAGGCAGCCCGATTCTGTTCCAGACCTAAGGAATCATATGCCCTGGAGATTCCAGAAAGTTAGGTGGAATACCTTTCTTTGCACTATCACACCTGTCCGGTCAAAAATTATTGTCTCCCTCTCTTCCCCCGTCCATTCTTTCCTCACATTCGAAATACGTATTTGCAACAATAAGACACACATTTGAGACAATAGCTGTAATCAAGTAGATACTTTAAGAGGTGTTCTGTGGCAGAATGTACAGTGTCCAGGGCTCAAGCTGGAAAACAGGTGTACGTTTTAGGCATCCATACATTCAGAGGAACTAGCGGAGGTATTTAGCAATTCAGGTTGTATATCCAAACTCCAAACAGCAAACAGTTGGTCTAAAGGATATACCCGGTTGGTGCTGTGTTCTAGGGTTTGCTAATGAGAAATTGAGTATCAGATGCTATAGACCGAGGAACAGGATTGAAAGTCAACTGTCCCACCTAAGTGGCACGCCAAAAAGCAAAGGATGACACTTGGAGAATTTTTAGGCTCAATGCCCCTCGCCCTCAATGGAGAGGGAGGGCATGGGGAATGAGTAAATCTCAACAACCAACCCATTTAAAAGAACAGAAACCAGCACAACACTTAAGTTTACCATGTCTTGGTTCCAATATTTATTATATCGACAGGTTAGGAATACTAGGATAAATAAGTAATATTTCCTCTTACATAAAAATTGTAATGATACTACCGAGTAGGATTGAACACTCTGAGGATTTCACAGAAACATCAGAATTTAAACAGACAGTAGCCAGAGTCCTGTGGCCAGTGTGAATGGCCTCTCACAGTTATAAATGCTCTGGGCCAGATTTCTGCCAACATCTGCATGACAAACAATGCCACTAACATCCAATAATGCTAAAACCCAGGCATCACCTGGCTTCAAACTTGTCTCCACTGGATGTGGTTTTCAACTGCAAGAAAAGGAAAATGGAATATTCTTTGGCTCTTCTGGCCTAGAAAGAACTCCTGACCTAAGTCACCGAGGGGAGAGTCCTAACCCTTTGGAAGTTGGACTTTCTTTCTGCTTTCTTCCTGTGACATTGTAACTGAGTTTGCAACAGAGGGCCTACAGTCATGCCCACAAATTCTGCGTTAATGCCTGGGCGCCGAGGGAAAGGCAGCTTTCTCTGTTGGCACAAAACTACGCTGCTCGCCAGCAGAATTCTGTTCTCCCGGGGCTGATGAGCTCTTGCGGCCACCTCAGCATTTTGTAAGACACTGCATGTGGTGGTAGCCGCCTCCCCCACCAAACCCTCAGAAACCAGATCTGAGGAAAATCACACCAGTGTTGTGCAAAACAAACATCAGAAGAACACAATGCCTAGCTTTGAAACAAATGCCTTGCACACAGTAATTCCTGTACATAACAGCATGTTTGCTAGAAAGCACAACCCTGGCCATTGTACAACTTCGCTAAATGCCGTTCTCACTCTGTGTCCCTATAAGTGATGGTGGCGGTGGCAGTGGCAGCTCAGGAGGTGGCCCCACTCCACCCACCCAATGTGCAGACACTTCTTCAGCATGAGTCCTATGGTGAGAGTCCTGGCTTTGTTTGTTTGTTTGTTTGTTTGTTTGTTTGTTTTTGTAGAATCCAGGCAAAAGATGAGCAGGACCCTAACCAGGGGCCATCTGCAGCATCCAAGAATAGCCAGGATGGTTAAGGCCTAAATCCTGGAGTTAAGACAAAAGATGCCCTTGCCCCGGTCCAAAGTCCACTCTGGTGCAGAGAGGAAAGGCCCAGCTGAGTCACCAAGGGCTCTTCTGCCTCGATGGTGCTTCACTGCTGGGATGCGAGAGGTGCACAGGAAGTCAGATCTCCAATGGCTTCAGGGTTTGGGATGTAGAAGGTTTCAATGAGGACTCCCCAATTGCCCCCATACCATAACTGCTTAGCTTTGCAATGTTCCTTCTTTAATCTGTTGGATAAAAAGGTTTCTCTCATCTTCTGGAGTCCGCCCATTCTGAGCCCGGACAATACACGTGGGCCGATGAAGGTTGAGCATGTATATCAAATGCTGCTTCTCATTCTTGAGCTCCTCGATCTGGGCCTTCAGTTCGGCATTCACGCTCTCCAGCTTCTCCGACTCCTGGGGGGCAAGCAAGAGAATTATTAGGAGTGCGGCCAAGGTTCCAGTGAGGAGGAGGGTGGCTTGGGGTGGCGGTGGTCACAGTCATTGGGGTTCATCGAGGTGGGAATGGTCTGCAGAGGGAGTGCCGTGGGCTCCCTGGTACAGCGTCCCCACAAAGTTGGGACAGCAGCATTAGGTTTGGGAGAATCCAGCCCCCGGAGAAGCCTTTGAACTTGGAGGCTTCTTCAGAGATGCCCTTGAGTTTCCGCTCAAGGTTGAGGGAGGGCTGTGGCTCCCATGGTAATGACACTGCAGTAGAGCCAATGGCTCAGAGATCTCCTTTGTATGAGTCCAACAGCCCATGTGTAGCTCTCCTGGACCCACATGGGCCTTGAGGGCTGGGAAGAAATGCAGACCCACGGCGCTTAGGCTTTTGTGAGTCACTGGTTTCATTGAGAAAAATGTACATGGCAACACATACAGTGTCTCGATTTTCATCGCCTCCCCGAAGCAATCAACAGACTCCTTGGGGGCCTGTGGGACCTGGGCGAAGACTCTGCCCTGGCCTGTCCACACTCGGGGGACAGGACACAGCCTGGAAGGACAGGGCCGTGGCCCACCCCTCCTGCCCTGAGATGCCATTCCCTCCCGTGCTTTTCCCTTCAGGAAGGGGAGCCGACTGAACACAGCCAGGAGCTCAGACTATTGGATGAGCCAAGAAGGGCAGCAGAGTTAAGAACACACAAGAACTCAAAAAAAAAAAAAAAAAAAAAGTATAACCACTGCTTTCGGATTAAGGAAATAACTTGTTTGAAGAGATTAATTAAAGGCTTTTCATTCTGAGCCAGTTGAGAGCTGGCAGCTTCCTTTTCTCGTTAAAACGGGTGAATGAAGCTTCTTTAACTGGGCTGATGTATCCTGCAGCCTGGAAGCTGCTGGACGTGTATGGACGGGCCAGGGCTGCTGGGAACCTGGGCACCAGACAGCCTGCGGCTTCCAGTGCACACACCTGCTTCTCATACATCCAGCGTCACCTTCGTTGTGCTGATAGTTTGTTACCTCCTCATCTATCAAGTGACCTTTCTGCTACGGCTACACGTCCTTCTCGAGAAAACACTCCTGGGTAGGGGGCTTTTTGACTCCCTTTGTGACAGCAGCATGAGGCTGGTGGGGGGCAGGCATGAGCAAGAGGAGGGGGCGAGGTGGGGAGGACTCACTTTCTGCAGGCACTCTGTCTTCTCCTTCTTCTTGTTGCGGCACTTGGCAGCTGCAATCTTATTTCTTTCCCGCCGCCTCTTTTTCCTTTCGTCTTCTTCCGGGGCTACCTTTACGAGTGAAGGGACCACACACGTCATGGGAGGCAAGAGATCAAGACATGCAACCCACCTTGAATACACCGCCTTTCACTGCCAGCACAGAGTGAACCAGGGCAGCCCCAGCGCTGAGGGCCTCGGCATGAAACCTCCCCACACGCACACGCTTGCGAACAGATAATGAAAACCAAGGAACCGTTCGTTCAAGTTACGCGGGAAATATGAAGAAATTAAAACTCAGCTTGTTCAAAAATGCATTTGGATTTTGAAATGAGTTGTATATTCAAACTGGTAACTACTGGATGAAAACTGTAATCATTTAGAGCAGGAAATAGATTCTGTTTGGTCAATACGTCCTTTCCCCTAGATCCAGGCATGGCTTCGGGAATATCACCTGGCCACCCTCTCCCTCCTGCCTTTTCTTTGACTTGACCCCCATTCACCTCTATCTTCACCCAGGGCATTAAAGCACCTCCTTCATGAATTCACAAGAAGCTCATGGAGCTCCCGGAAAAGAGGAACCCAGGAGCATCGCCCAAACAAAGTGGCATTATCAGCCCATGGCTTGGTACCACCTGTGGGTGGTAAACATGAACCAACCATTGATTCATCCAGCAAATAAATATTGACCTCTTCCTCTGTGCCCCACTCGGAGTCTGCCGTGAGGGGTCTCAAAGAATAAAAAACCCTGTCCTGCTTCAGGATCTGGTCCTCTATGGAAGTTGGCTCTGACCCTGACTTTGTCTCAGGACTGATGGGAAGCCCACAAAGTCGGCCACTGGGCTTTGCTTAGAGGCTGGAGGCCGACTAGGATGAAGCACCCACGGTGGGCTAAGCAGGTGATGGCCTAGGCTGCTAATGTCAGACCTTGTCTTGTCACTTGTCACAGCTCCCGACAGCAGGAGAGGGTGTGGGAGCCACACCTCAGACGGAAGAAATCCTGGGACCCAATGATCACCGCAGATCCGTCTTATTAGAAGTCCTTTGGATTAGACGACACGGCCTTGGCTCTGCACTGAAGGCCAGAGATTTAGAGAAACAAAGCCCCAGGGGAAAGCAAGGCAAGAGGCAGTTTCGCCTTTTACATCCTGGATCCCAGAGCCATACCGGCAGACATTTGGGTTGAAACAAAACTGGGTTGAATCCCAGCTTCACCACCTATTAGCTGTGAGACTTTGGGCATATTTGCAATACTCTTGTGACCCTCAGTTTCCTCACTTGTAAGATGGGATCACTAATCTTAGCTACCTAATAGGGTGGTGAGGAGGGTCAAATCAGTTAGATTAGTTATATACACATAATATTAATTAGGGGAGCCTGGGTGGCTCAGTTGGTTGCGCGTCCAACTTCTGCTCAGGTCATGACCTCACGGTTCGTAGTTTCGAGCCCTGAGTCAGGCTCTGTGCTGGCAGCTCAGAGCCTGGGGGCCTGCTTCGAATTCTGTGTCTCCCTCTCTCTCCCCCTCCCCAGCTCATGCTCTTTCTCAAAAATAACTAAACATTAAAACAATTTTTTTCATTAAAATTAAAATGCTTTGCATAATGTTTAGTCAGTGCTGTGTAAGCTTCAGTTACTGTCATTGTTAACCTCACCATCAATATCTTCATCTAGAACTCAGCAACTGTCGTATTTCCTATGCAACCCTACGGACATTTTTGGAGAAGTGGGAGAGGATTCAGGGTTTTCTCAAATGAGGAAGTACTTGAAAGTAGAGCAAATCTCAGAGTCATACACTGTCAGAGATGGAAAAGGCTTTCAGAAACGAGTTAGTTCAATTCTCTCACTGTATTGATGTGGAAATGAGGCACAGAGTGGCCAGCAGCAATGTGTCCAGAGAAGCCCAGGAATCACTAGCTCATGGCTACCAGACCCATAGGCTACAAAGCCCGGGTGTAAACCCAGGCTTTTGGCTCCTCATACTGTGTCCTCTCCTGGACATACGGCCTCATTCCATCTTGTTGCCTCCCCAGAGGTGACTGGGATCTGGGGGAACAGGCTCACTCTGCCTACGTACAACAGGATGCTTATGGGTTTCACAGGCTTGGCATCTATTTTAAGAAGAGAATTATAGCAACCAAGGGGACCTGAACATTCAACTAGGTCAGCTGGTGCATTCTCTTCCCAGTAGGAAAACCTACTTGTTAAATTGACCTAAGATCAGAAGGTGACTTGGTAAACACAGAATCAGTGGATGAGTTGGGTGGCTTTAAGGAATATTTCCACGGAGCAGGAAATATTCTGTCCTCTGCACTGGACATCTCCTGCTTCTTCCTCTGAAGAACCCTCCAAATAGCCTTCCAAAATGCTTTTCTTTCTTCTATGGGGATCTTACTACTTTCCATTACATCCTGTTATCTCAAGATATTTAATTACAGAATTAAAAAAAATTCCTCGTGTGTCTCAGGGCTCCCCTTGTGCCGCCCAGGATTGAACAAGGCAATGATGGCCTCCAGAGGTTAACTGAGGCCCAACAATGCCTCTAATGATGCCTTGTGCATGCATCATATGGTAGCCCCCGCTGCCCGTCACGGAATGCTGACTGACAGCCGGACTCTTAACAAACGTGGTCTCATCTAACCCTTACATCAATCTTATGCAAGAGTCATTATTACCCCCACCTCCTTTTATAGAATCGTGAAGATTCGTAACAATTTTCCTTTTAAACTCAGTTCCTCTTTGGCCATGTTCCACTACCCCTTGACCAAAGACAGTGATCGGGCCGATTAAGTAAGCTTGATACACTCCCATCTTTTATCCATGAGGGAAAGGCCTGCAAAATAGCCAAGACCTCAGGTCCTTGGGCCACCACAGCCTCGCCAGCAGCCACCTGTTAGACTCCTCGCCATGTCTGTTACTCCAGGTGTCTTCTAAAAGGTTGCTCAAGGGAATTCAGAGACAGAGGTGGCCTTGGAGCCAGGCTGTGAGCATCAACACAGCGCGGGGCATGGCTGGCCAGTCCTGGCTCCACAGTCTGGCCGGCTGGGTCCTGGTGGTGATGAGCACAGTCACTGCCCTCTGTGCAGTCCCCAGCCTGGAGCATGCCTGGCACAGTGGGGGTATGATGAATGAGCATCGAAAGCAGAGGCACCTCGAGAAGAACCTACCTCAGTTTTCGTGACTGCCATCTCCAGGGGTCTGCCGCTGACAGTGACCGACTCCAGTGCAGAGGACATCCGGTGACAGAGGTGCTTGTTCTGGATGGCGAACCTCAGCTCTTCCTTGACAAAGGGTGTCAGGTTAGCAAAATCCTCAAACACCAGTGACCCAGGAGGGGACAGGCAGGGGACGATGGCAGAGGCACTGACTTCCGAGGCAGAGACCTGGCCTGGGTGTTGAAGCATCATTTTGCTGAAAGAAATATTGAAACCCAAGCTACTTCAGGGATTTAGGGGCATGGGATCAAGTCTCCCCACACCTGCGGCCTCCAACACCAGGGCCGCACCCCCAGAGGAAAGTCCCGTAAGCCCTCAGGCTTCTGTTTTGTTTTCATTTCATGCTGTCCTCGTCTTGAGTAAAACAGGTTCTTAAAATACACAGCTCAGTGATGTGGATAAATGCCCGATTGAAATTTATAAGGGGTGGCATTTCAGACTATTCTGAATTCACAAAGATATTAGTTTTGGCTGGTGTGCATATATGCAAATGCAGCCTCAAACAGTCCTGAAAGAGGAAGAGCATTGAAAGAAAAAAAAAAAAAATCAGTGAGACTTTTATGTAACCCCATTTTCAGTCTCTGTTTCGAAAAGAAACTTGGAAGGTATCTGAAATCAAGTTGAATCAATCAATGAATAGAAGTGAAAGCAAAGACTAGGGGACCCTTGCATTTAGCAAATGAATCTCTGAAGCTTCTCCCTCCGGAAGTTGGATCCAAGCCAATGAGAAAGAGGATGGTAACTATAGCTAGCAGGTGTGTTACTTCAGCCCAGTTTGGCAGGAGCTCGGGTTGGGGGGGGGGGGGGCACAGGGGGGCAGGATTCACGCCTCAAGGGGCCAGTGGCCCCTTCTTAAGGTAAAGGCTGCTGAAGCAAAAGACCTCAGAGAAAAGAAAAGCAAGGATCCAAGAATTTGGACCTCTCCTGGGGGGTGTTGTTGAGCCCTGTGGCGGCTGGGAAAGCTGGGGCTGGGTGCCCAGGGGAACCTGGGACTGGCTCTGGCACTGAGGGACAGTGTGACCTAGGTTCTCTGAGCCTCAGTCTTCATCAGTCCAATGGCTGAGAGCTCCTGCAGTGTGGGGACTGAGTCTCCACTGTTCCTGTCCCCAGAGCCTCACCCAGCTCTGGGCACCAGCTGCTCCCAATGGCCACTGACCGCCTCAGACTGCCCCACTGAATACAAGAAATGGGGAAGGAGCGGTCTAATCAAAGGGTCTCTGAGGTCTCATCTACCTCTCTCGTTCTATAGCCCAGGGAACCCAAAGGGACAGTGCAAGGAAAGTGAAGGGTAGAAACAGTAATAGTTCCATGGTTCCAATTTGGAATGGCCCCCCATAAATCTCTTCCTGCCATATACTCCCTCCAGCAGCGGCTGTCCCCCCCCCAACCCCCCCCCCCCCATCCTTGCAGTCGGTTCTTCAGGTATAATGAATGTGTATAATGAATGACAGTCTAGGCAGACTGTCCCCTGGAGCATTCTTCTCAATCTGGGGACCTGCCGTCATTAGCCCGGTCTAGCAGACAGGAAGCCCTTTGGTAAGTCGCTAACATTTAATGAGTGCCACCCTCACACCAGAACCCTTCTGTGCATTATCTCCCTTAACCCTCATGAGAATCCAGTGAGCTGGATCCCAGCCCTATTTCACAGATGAGGAAACTGAGGTTTAGACTAGCTAAATAACTTCCCCAAAGTCACAGAGTTAGTATGAGGCAGCATCAGGACCCAGAACTAAGTTTGACTCCAGAACTTATGCCCTGAATTTATAGAATATAAAATATTATTCTACACTGAAAAAAACAAACAAAGCCCACAAAGAAAAAACAGTGCAAATCCTTCTTGGGGAGTGGGGGCAGGCATGGGGTGGTTGGGGGTCCTAGAACAGAAACAGTGGGGAGGAGACTAAGCAAAGAACGATGGGGAAACTATGAACTCTGTGCAATGAACTGCTGATCTTTCTGTGCCAGCGTGCACACTCTGGCTGCTGCCTGCATTTCAGGGGTTGTAGTACGTGGGTCTTTTATCCACAAAACTCCTAGACTGGGGACTGATGATCAAGATCTGAGGTCCACTTACTCAGGTATCATTACACCTCCCAGTGCCTGCTTTTTCCTCTGTAAAAGAAGGCTAGTAACAATCACCTTGTTTTTCCAGAGTTGTGCAAGGAGTTTGAGGAAATAATACACGAACACGTCCTGGAAAGCATAAAGGCAGCTGGGAGGTATATTCTTACCGGGCCTCCCAGGGATCCCTCCAACCCAGGCCTGGCTCTGTGACAGACGCTCTGTGGGGTCTCAGTGGGAGGGTGGCTGGTCACTCTTTGTGATCTCAGACACTTCTGAATAGATCACCCTGACCTATAACTAACTCCCCCTTAAGATCTTAAGTACACGGATGGAAAAAAGAATTCCAGGCCTACGAATGCCACTGCTGACTATTCAAAGAAATCCAGGAAATGTATGTAATTCTCTTCCCAAAGCCCCGGGTCATAAGCCAGAACTGATGTTCCTCTATCACTGTAATCGAATAATCTTAGGACACTGGGAGGATACTTCTCTGGCAGGTGATAAACTCTGAAAAACTGGCCTTCTAAAGCCAGAGGCTTAAGATTCTCCCAGGCATTCATGTTTTCCCTCCCTTAACCAACTTTATTAAAAACCCAGTAGTTCAGGGATGGAATTCAGAGCTACCACTGGGCTGGCCTTTGTTTGGAGGACTGGATGGTTCTCCTCTACACGGGCAGTTTGAATTCCACTGAGGTTGAGTGTAGTTCTGTCTCACCACCCGGCTAAGTTTATTAATGGGCTCTCAGGGCTCGGGGTCTGCTGTTTGGGACTGTTTTTTCCTCCTTAGTGTAAAGTCAGCAGTCCCGATGAAAGAAACTGAAGAATGTCTGTGGTATGGAATGTTTTTATGAAAAGCATTAGGTGGGCTTACTTGGGGATGGAAACAGGCTGTAAAAATGCTAAAAAGCCTTTCTGAAAGTAAAGCAGTTGTATCTGTAGAGATTTGAACTTTCTCTGCATTCTGCTACAGCTTAATTTCTGGAGATACTTTCTGGTGACTCCTTTCCTCCTTCTCTTAAGGTCTGATTCAGCCCAGACTCAGGCTTGTGTCCCTACAAGGAAAATGAAGTTAAATCTTCAGACAATTTTTCTGAAAGTCAAGACCTGCCAACATTCCCCCCTCACTGAAGACAAAAAAAATATGTTTGGGGATTTTCTGAGTTGACTTTCTACGCTGATGTTAAAATTGTCCACACTTGCTACAAAGAACCTGCATTTTGCTTTTGCTTCATTATCTCCAATCAGAAACCATGTCATATCTTTGGTAGTTTCATCATTTTCAAGAAAGTGAAACTTTACTCATGTGTTTCTTTAACTGGAAATTTAACTCTCAGATTATATTTCCTAGTAGCTACAACTACATTGAATTTCACTTTTAATTTTCATCTCTTCACACTAAATGCTGCTCTTAAGACATCTTACTTACAGTATAGGAAGCCGATGCTGGTCTTTCACTAACTTGCTACCTTGGTCTTTCTCCCAGCCTCCCTAAAAATCATCGATGTAAGGCTGGAGCTTCAGGAACAGGCCTATCACTACCATTCACAAGCTGAGCACCCACTGACAAGCCACTCAAGGTTTCTGGGCCTCAGTCTCCTTATCCGTAAAATGAGACCAAAACCCCCTGCCCCCACTCCCTCACAGGGCAGTTAAGACGATTATATAAATGGCACGAAAGTGGATTTATACCCGAACTGAGGAGCCATTGTTACTGTGATTCCACTTTCCCCATTTCAGAGGGAACTCAAAATGTTGTTGTCAATGCAAGTTAGCCCTATCGATCAGGAATGCACTAGAACCCTAATGAAATTTAGGTCATTCACAGCTTCTTTTACACCTTGATTGACCCAGGGCTCCCAACACACCAGGTCAGTTCTACCCCACTATTTATTTGCTGGCAAAACCTTGTCTCCACTGCTCTTACACACTTGAGAAATAACCAGTTCTCAAGTATGGAACCATCTCTGGTTTCTGTGGTCTCCTGCCTATGCACTTCCTCCTCCCTGAGCCGGGTAACACTTGGAGCCATTGACCCTGTTCCATGCCCAGCCAATTTGCAACGAGAGGAAATCACGGGCTCTAGATAATGGGATAAAACGCCCAATATTAGAGTCACCTAGGTCACATCTTCATTTTGCAATTGAGTAAAAGGAGACCCTGGAAGGTAGTGACTTGCACAAGGGCCGTAAAGCTGGTGAGTGGCCCACCCGTGGCCAAACTGTTGGCCACTCACCCACTGCTCATTTTCCTTTATCACCAACAGAGATTCAACCCCAAAAGGACCAACCAGTAGGGCAAATGGAGAATAGAGTCATTGGCCAGGTAGATGAGGGGTCAGTGGTCTTAGTAACCTGGTATCCACCACAGAAGAGGCTTTGACAGGACGGAGGCAGGGAGGGAGTACAAAAGAAAGAGAACAATGGAGAGACAGGGCCAAAAGAGAGACAGAGAGGGGTGGGGTTCAGACAGGAAGAATGGGAAGGCTCCAACTGTTGCCACAGGTGCTGTGGGCTACATCTTATCCACACTGTCAGCCTGGAGAGCGACCTGTCACATTGTCTCTGAAGCCATGCAGACAATACAATTACAAACCCTTCTGCCACTTCAAGCTTTGTCCAGAACATCCTCAAGGCAAGAGTCTGTATGTTGCAGCGTTAGTCTACGCTAAATACTAAACATAAAACGAAAGGACAGTAAGAACAATTTCTCCTTCATTTAAAGTCCGGGAAGCCCCCAACAGAGGGGACTGTCACCCACACTGAAATACGTGCATTGGGAGGCCACCCAGATTTTCTAGCACTCGTTTTCTTTTTTCTGGCTCCATCAGGGGTTTGGCCATGCCTTTATTTGTAAGAAGCGTATGTGATCTAGGTAATAAAATTAGGGAAAAGAAAATGGTTAGGAGGAAAGAAAGTAGGTGAAATGAAAATGGAGAGGAGAACCAATTCAATGGAAAGAAAGGAAGGGAAGACATGCCCATGGATAAGTCCCCTCCCCCTCATTGCCACCGAAGCTGGTCTCAGAGACTCCCCCCCCCCACCCCACCCCCCCGCAAATCATCCAGGTCTCCTCACCGGCCCCCTTTCTTTCAGTTATACCACTGGAATCTGGAGAAGTTCTGCCAGAGAGAACAGAACCTCAGTGGTTATCTGGTCAACCACCACTTGGTGCTTGTAAACAGAGGGAGGGGCCCACTTCTCCCAGCTGGGGATACTGAGGCTCAAAGACACGAGGCGCAGTGTAAGCGCTCAGAGTCCTGACCACCAGGCTACAAAGGCGTGCTCTCAATT
This sequence comes from Neofelis nebulosa, assembly GCF_028018385.1. Lineage (NCBI taxonomy): Eukaryota > Metazoa > Chordata > Mammalia > Carnivora > Felidae > Neofelis > Neofelis nebulosa. The sequence continues at coordinate 37,314,467 of NC_080796.1, forward strand.
ATCTGACGGGGCTCCGCACCCTCGCTTCCTCCGAGGTGGGTCTCCACGGGCGAAAAGCAGAGAAATCCGCGGGCCCGCCGGAGGAAGAGTCACAGATAGGGAAAGCGTGTGAGAGAGATTTGGGACAGGAAGTCTCAGGCCCAGGGGCTGGACGCTCGCTTGTGCCGGGAGCCCTCTCCGCCTTCCGCCCCGGGACAGCAACCCGAGCGCTCGCCACCTCTAAACTTGTCGCAACTAACTTTCGCTCCCGGCTCCGGCGCGGTCCCGCGGCCCGGCGCTCCAGGGAGCGCAGGGCGACCCCCAGCGGCCGCGCCCGGCACCCAGGCTCGCCGGTCCCTTTCCCATTCATTCGCTCCGGCCCCTGGGGCAGCCCTTCCGCCGGCACCCGGCCTCGGTGCCTCTCGGCGGGCCCCGGGAAGGCTGCACTCGGGAGCGGCGGTGCCCGGCTCGGAGCTTAGGATGAGCGGGGGCCAGCGAGGCGGAGAGCTTTGGCCACCCCCCGCGCACCCACCTCCCCACGCCCGCTCCGGGAGAGGTAAGCAAGCGCCGAGGGCCAAGAAGAGCAGTGCCCCGGAGCCGGTGGAGGAACCGGAGCCCGACGTCTCCGTCGCCGGGAACCTTTCGCGCCCCAAGTCAAAAGAGAAAGTTCTTTGCGAGAAACTTTCCGAAGCGCTGTGGAGCAGCCTCGGCTGGCAGAAGTTCGGCCAGAGTTCCTTCGCAGCCGGAGGCTGGGCGCGCGGGTCGGGGGGCGGGCGCAGGGGTCGCGGGACTGGTCACTAGAGGGGCGCCGAGGGAATGAAAGCAAGCCACCCTCGCCGCGCTCACTCACTCGGCTCCAGCGCTCACCTCCGGTCTCCACTCGGGGCGGCCAGGGTCCAGAGGGCGGGCAGGGTCGGGGCGGGGTCGGGCTGTCTGTCTGCGGGGCGGGCGGGCGAGCCCCGAGGACTCACGGCCGGCGCGCGGGCTGGCGGGTCGGCTCGGGTTCGGGCGGCGGCGCCGGGAGAGCGCTGTGCACTGCGCGCCTCGCTGCGTGCGACTGTGGCTCGGCGAGCGTTGCATCACCCCTTTTATAGCCCTCCAGCTGGCGGTGTGCCCGTTTACTCCGGGTTACCAGTCCCAGGCTGACGTAATGCTATTAATAGCTTCCCCCGAGAACCAGCCGAACTAGGCTGGGCAGGGAGAGGGATGGAGGAGGGGCCAAAGCGGGGAGGGAAGGGGGGCACTGGTGATGCAAGCTCGGGGAGGAGCCCGCAGGGCCGCGCTCTCCCGGCCTCGCGCGCTCGGACACACACCCGCCCGCCCTCTCTCTCCATATCAGGACCGGAGCCGTCCGGGCTGGCCGCCAGATGTGCGTACTCGCCGCTGCGTGTTCCAGGCATGAGCCAATGGTGCCCAAGCCAGCGGCATGACTCCACTGCGCTGGCATCTCTCCCTCCGCTAAGTTGGGGGATGGGGGGAGATGGAGGGGCGGGGCCTGGCCGCAGCCCAGACTAGGTGAGGCTGGGAAGCGGGCACGACCTTTCTCTAAAATGCGTGGTCATTTTCTGGAGGCTCTGGAAAATACCCCTTCCCCCGCCAAAAGATCCTTCTCAAATGGAGGGCAGGGTAGGGTCAGAAGTGGTAGTCGCCGCTATGGGAGAGGTGCCCAAGGGACCCCTACCGTGAGCCCCCACCGTTACCCGCCGGGGGTGACCGCCACGGCAGGGCCCGCGAGAAGTCTGCCCGTTAACCCAGTCGCGGAGGGCAGCGCTCAGCGGGCACTGTGCGCCCGCAGCCCCGGCGCACCCCGCACGAGCGCACATGTGGAACCGCCTCCCGGCCGGTGGAGAACCCGTTTCCCCGGCCAGGGCCAGGACGGAGCGGAGTGGGTTTTTGTTTTGTTTTTTTTTTTTAAACAACCACAAAGAGTTTGAAATTGACAGTTTCTCAGCGAAACGAACACAGCATGGAACGATAAGAGAGCTGTAAAATCAGAGCAACAGGCGCTAAGAGTGGGGCTGAAACCGCGCGGCCAGGGCTAGGAGGAAAGAGAAGGTGCTTTGATCTACGCGAGCCGGGGGGGGGGGGGTCGCCTCCCTCTTAGGCTACGTTTAGGGAAAACCCATCTTCGTCTTTCACGTGTTTTTCTGCGCCGAGAGCGGAATTGGCTGGGACAGGACCGCCGGGACTGGGGACGCAGTGACCGTAGGCGAAACGAAGTCTCGTAAAAGAAATCCCTTCTACCCTCAAGCCCAGTTGTCGGGAAAGGGTGGGTCCTATGGCCTCAGATTAGAGCTGGGGCTTCAGCAGAACTGGACGTGAACCTTAAAAACAATTTCCCCCTTCCGATTCCCCGACCCCAACTGTCTCAGCTTCGAGAGTGGCAGAACCAGAGACCTTCTCAACTGCCCAAGGACGAATATATGTGGACGCGCATGTGGCCGGCGAAGTTTCGAACTTGCCTGGCAGGGGGGGGACCCGCGTACGCGCGTGGGGGGTGGGGGCACGGTCAGGGGCAGAAGCCTCTGCTTCCACCTGCCTCTTGGGAGAGAGGTGATCAAAGATCATGCTTTGGTAACTTGAGGTAAGAATTTGAAGGATCTTGGAACCTGGGCCTCGCCGTCAGCCCCACCCCCGCACCTGCTCCCCTAAAGCAGTTACAGTTGGCAGTGATGGAGGGGTCTCCCCCACCTCCCCCCACTCCCCCACGCCCGCTTACACACATAACAGTCCTGCACCCCCGGAGAATATCTGTCCGTCTCCGCAGACCCTCTGATTGCCCAGCCGCCTGAGGCAGAGACCCTCAGAGCTGCAGGTCAAACTGCAGGTCCCCCCCACACCCGGGTTCCTCTCCCCCCAAGCCCAAACCTCAGCCAACACACCCTCGCCAAAATTCCGGGCAGCCAAGACAACGCCCGAGGCCAGCCTCGGAAGTTCCCCCCGCCCCCAGCCGGTCTGAGAGCCCGGGGGTTCCACGCAGGATCCTGGAGGATGTAGCCCTGTACCTGACCGGGTTTCCAGCTACGTCGCGCGGGAAGCACGGGGCGGTTGTTTTTGCTTTACTTTTCGCCCAGGTAACGGCTCTCCCGGCCCCACCCTCCACCCCCACGCCCACACTCCCTCACCGCCAGCCCCACACCCCCACACTCCACCCTCCTGCAGGTAAACCCCGGGCGTGTCGGCACAACCCCTAGAACGCTGCAAGACCAGAAGGAAGAACGCTTGTAAATTTAAATGAAAATTATTTGGGATTTTCTACGTATCTATATACTACTTACCTATTGCCCTGGAATAAATTGCACCATTATAAAGTGAAACAGGAAAATGGAGGGTGTCAGGTGAAACTCCCCCGTCCTCTTTTTTTTTTTTTTTTTTTTTCTCTTCGTGAGATGCCTACAGAAATCTTTAACCAGTTTGCATTTTAATGCACCCCAGCCAGATTTGTGTTTTAATCCTGTCCTTGCGGGGAAATTCAATTTAGGGCGTAGGGTAAACACAGCCAGCCCAGCTTCTTGGTCCTTGCGAGAGAAGGGTAATTATGACTGAGAAGTCCACAGCTCTCGTCATTTATTTTTATTTTTATTATCATCGTGCCTTGCGTTCCTTTTATTGGTCTTGTTTCATTCAAATAATTCTTGGTTTTGAATCTCCAAGTCACCCTGGATGGAAAATGCTGTCAGCTGGTCACCGGAGCGTGAGCCTGGCTTCTCTGCCTCGCTCTCCCACTGAAACTCTAAAAGTGATAAGAATCTTGATAGAGGAGTAAATCCACCCCGTGAATGAAACGCTTATCCAAGGAAAACAAAAACTACTTCTGCCTGGCTCCCAGCCCCCAGCCCCCAGGAGAACTGTGAAATGCCTGCCGTTGGAGGGGGGGACTGGGAAAGAGCCGGGCAAGGGAAGAGAGCCCCAAGGTGTGTGCCTCTGGAGGAGTGATCAATATCTCAGTCCTGTGTGTCCTCACCATACCCTGACTTCAGTTAACTCCACCGATTTCTAGCGTGTACAGCCTGTACCATCCAGAAGAGGAACAAGAAAAGCTCCCCGGACCAAAACGCTTCTCTACACAAAGGCAAAGAATGCCTCTCCCCCTGAGAAGGAAGCCCGACTGGGGTTATGGGGGGGGGGGGGGAGGGGAGGGGTGGGGGGGGAGGGTGTTACTCCTCCATGGAAGGGGGTTAAGCAGAGACTTGACTATTGCTGAACTTCCCCCCTGGAGAACAGTGGAGGGAATCCACATTCAGACCAGCCTTAGTATGTTTTGCTGAGTGAGATAAGAATTGGAAACTTCATGCTGGGGCATGTGCAAAAGGAAGGGGAAAAAGTTAAAACGGGAGGGGACGGAACTAGGCAGCTAAAAACAGCCCACACGTGGCAACAGAATCTAAACACCCAAACATCGCAGGGAGCCAAAAGAAAAAAAAAAAAAAAGTTCAAGGGATATTTAAAGGTTTTAGCAGTTTCTTAGTCCAGGGAACAGTCCCTTCCCACTCCCCTCCCCACATTATTCTTTTTCAACCCCCAAGATTGTATCTGCTTACAGAGCTCAGGGTAAGTTCAGCACAAAATCGGCCAAACAGCAAGGCACGTGCGCTTCTTTGCCACAGAAAGGGAGTGGAATGGATTTTCTTCTCTACTCTGCTTTCCAAAGCCCACACTTCCTATAAAGTCCGTTAGAATGTGGGGGTTACTATTTAAGGTTCTCCAAAATGGGCCTCCTCAGGAAAGACGGGGAAACACCCCATCGTGGGCTCTGAAGCGTGGAAGGTGAGACTTGGATGCTGTAGTTGGCACTCAGCAACTGTGTTACCTTGGAGGAGTCATTTCCTTCTCTGGGCTGAGCTGGAAAATGGCAGCAGTAACAGCAGCTAACACATAAACTTGTTGGGAGGCTTCACTGAGGATGGGGCACACAGCCAGTCCTCGGTAGTGGTCTCATTCCTTATGAATCAAGAAGGGGTTTCTGGGGGAAACCCCTGAATCTCTGCCAGAGCCCATCTGTCCCTTTAGTCAGTAGCAACAGTGGTGGACAAAGCGGAGCTATATCCAGAAATGATCATCTTCAAGGGAGCAGGGATAAGACTCCATACAGAAAACGAGAGGGGATCCCCGTTCTCCACACACCCAACTCTGGTACATACCTCCACTTTCCTCAGCACAGTGTGGACCAGTGCTTTAAGCTCCCAGTGAGTGGTCCAGTGCTAAGTGCCCCAGGCTGGGAGTGGGAGGTTTGGGTTTTGGTCTCTTTCTGCCTTTGGTATTCTTTTTTTTTTTTTTAATTTTTTAAAAACATATATTCATTTTTGTGAGACAGAGACAGAGCGCGAATGGGAGAGGAGCAGAGAGAGCGGGAGGCACAGAATCCAAAGGAGGCTCCAAGTTCTGAGCTGTCAGTACAGAGCCCGACGCAGGGTGGAACCCACGAACTGTGAGATCGTGACCTGAGCCGAAGGCGGACGCTTAACCGACTGAACCACCCAGGTGCCCCTGCCTTTGGTATTCTTGACCAAGGTACTCCCTCTCTCTAAGGCCCCATCTTCTCTGAAGTGAAGGGCCCCGGGCTGAGCTCTGAGGGTCTTGAATGGACACCTGCAAAGCCACCCTGCAAGCCCTGACAACCCACCCTAAGAGCTGGAGGGAGAGAAGCAAGAAGAAGGCATTGAGTAGCACAAGGACAGATGCATTTCACTAATCACGGTTCTCTCTAAAAACTAGAGTTGAGAAATGTTGCCCAACTTGATTCTCAAACACAGCCTGTGGTCCTGACAACTGATCTTTCTCTCTCTTTCTCAACATTTCCAAGGAGTTTTACTGATGGACTTCGTGCCTTGCTAGAAAGGAGGGAGTATGAGGGCACCCTAGGTGGGGATTGCATCTTTGGGGACCTTCTTGTAAGTAGTCTATCTTCTACTGCCATAGACACCTGCCTTGGACCTTGTGACCAAAGCCCAGGTAGCAACTATTCCCATTCAGGAGTGGGGACCCTAGAGCTCTGGGTGTCCAAAATGAAGTCCCAGCTTCTAGGTGCTAGCAGGACTCAGGAGACCTGGGACCCACTCAGAGGTTTCCTTCCAGCCAACTGAGTGACTCAGTGCAGGTCATGAACACTTCACCTGTGTTGCAGTCTATAAAACAGGATTATTTAACATGGACTCCCCCAAAGGTTTGCTGTAAGAATCAGTGAGGTCACAGATGTGAGAGTGACTTGAAAATGATGAAAAGATTCATACTTTTAAAGACTCCTTGGGGGAGCTCTTATACATTATATATACACATACATACATATGTATGTATATACATATACACATATATATATATATATATATATATATAGAGAGAGAGAGAGAGAGAGAGAGAGAGAGAGAGAGAGAGAGACGTATATAGACATATGGGAAATGGGCAAGAGAAAAAAAGTACCCATAGTCTCAAACACTATTTTGACGTTTCCCTCTAGTTTTTCCTCACACGTGATTTTTAAGAGCATAGTTGTGATTGAGATTGCATGCAACTTTGAAATTTGTTCTTTTACTTATTACTGTGAATTGTATGTGGTATTTATTACAATAATTTTTTCTTCGCAAAAATAAGATGTTCATTCTATTGTGAAATGTAGCATACATACAGGTGATTATATAGAACGTGTATGCCCATTTTAATAATAAAACAAACATCAAGAACCTACCACACAAGAGGCACTTGGCTGGGTGAGTCGGTAGAGCGTGCAACTCTTGATCTCAGGGGTGTAAGTTCGAGCCCCATGTTGGGTGTAGACATTACTTAAAAATAAAATCTTAAAAAACCACACAAGTCAAGAAGTAGACCACCACCTCAAGTACTGAGAAGCCCCCATGTGACCACTCCAGATCACATCTGCCTCTCTCTACTGCCCAGAGGGAAGGACTGTCCTGACTTTTATTACCATAATTTTCCATGGCCATGGACGTAGAATGTTTTACTTCGTCATTTTCCTACTTTTAGCCTCTAGGGTGTTGCCAGTATTTTTGCTAGAGTGCTATTCCAGATTTAAATCTTTATTATGGGGAAGGGGGCATCAAATTCCATCACTGCCCCTGTTGTTTAAATGGAGTTCAGGAAGGGGTCTTGATTTCTACCTTCAGGGGCTACACAGAGCACGGTGCAAGCTGGAAGGACCCCCGGTAATTATGACTACCTGCGCAGTTTCCTTGCTGCTGGACATCCAAACAAACAAATCCTGCAGGTACTTTATCCCATGGAAGCATCTGCTTTAATCCTCCTGCTCTTTACCTACCCATCCCCCTTTATTTTCTGTTTGTCTCTCTTAGAACAGAAAAGCCAGTCTGCAGCACGGGTGGGTGGTACAGAGGCAGACCAGCAGGAACGATGTTTCTGCCTGTGCCTTCTGGGAGAGATCTTGCTGGAGTGTCTGTCTTAATAAGTGCTTTATTATTTTATATTAAACAAATATGCATATGTTGAATTTAAATAAAAGTCACACAAGAATTTTTAAGGAAGGGAGAAGATATCAAATACATTTGGGGCTTGGGATGGACCATGGAAAGTTATATTCCAAAAGACTGGGGGTGGGGGAAGAGGTTAGTACCCTCTAATCAGCCTTTTTAAAGAGCAAGAGTGTAAGTGAGGGGCAGAGAGAGAGAGACGGAGAGAGAGAATCCCAAGACGGGCAAGAGAGAGAGGGAGAGAGTGCAGAGCCTGGTGAGGGACTTCAGCTTGCCCGATGTGGGGCTTGAAGTCACGAACCATGAGATCATGACCTGAGCTGAAGTCAGATGCTTAACCAACTGAGCCACCCACAGCCACCCACTTGACTTAAAAAAAAAAAAAAAAAAAGATTATTTATTTAGAGAGAGAGCGAGAGAGAGAGCACAAGCGGGGCAGGGGCAGGGGCAGAAGGAGAGAGAGAATCCCAAGCAGGCTCCACACTGTCCGTGCAGAGCCCGATGTGGGCTCAAACTCACCAACCATGAGATTATGCCCTGAGCTGAAATCAAGAGTCAGATGCTTAATCGACGGAGCCACCCAGGCACCCCTCTCTTCTGCCTTGAAGTATAAAATAACATCAGCAAATGCTGTTATGTAGCACTCATTGTGTTCCAGACCGCAGGCTCAGCCCTTTACATATACTTACTGCTTTTAATCCTCATAGCAGCCCTATAATGTAAGTACTGTGAACCGGTCCATATTATAGATGAGGAAACTGAGGCACAGAGAGGATAAATAATTGCTCAAGTCTGGTTGCTTACCCTCAACACCTACTGCCTCTCAACAACTGTTCATGGGAAATCTTGGGAAATTTTGATGTGCTTGAGTGTCCTCATTTAATGGTGGGGAAATGGAGCTAAAAGAGGAAAAGTGGCTCTACGTGGTCTCAGGATCATAAATTCTTACACTGTGGGGCTCCTGGGTGGCTCAGTCAGTTAAGCGTCTGACTTCAGCTCAGGTCGTGATCTCACAGTCCGTGAGTTTGAGCCCGGTGTCAGGCTCTGTGCTGACAGCTCAGAGCCTGGAGCCTGCTTCGGATTCTGGATCTCCCTCTCTCTCTGCCCCTCCCCTGCTCACATGCTCTCTCTCTCTCTCTCTCTCTGTCTCTCAAAAATAAAAACATTACAAAAATTTTAATGAAATAAATTCTTACACTGAAAGGAACCTTAGCAGACAGACTTCTGAGCTTCGTTCATGCCCTATTTGCCAAGATTGGGGCCAAGATGAAGAGTGCGGATTTTAGAGCAGTAGACGCCATTTCAGGGGCATCCCGTGCTAGTGGGGGCCGTGCATAGCATCCCTGAAGCTGAAGAGGTGAGCAGCAGAGAGGCAGGAACCACAGATGACGGAGAAGAACCATGGACAGGCACTCAGAACTGGGTTCAAATCTCTATACTCTGCCATCTCCTATTTGGCTTTGGGCGGGTCCTGAAACCTCAGTTTCTCCTGTGAAATGAGGATAATATCAACTTTACAAAGTGATACTGAGGATTAAAGAACAATGCACCGTCCAGGCTTCCATGGAGTGGGTATCCAATAAATGTTACTTTTTTTCCTTTCTCTTGCCTTACCCCTGACACTAACAAGTCACAAAGAACTCTGATGCATAGGAAATGTCTAGACTCCAAAGGAAATTTCTATCTCTCAGGTGACTTACTGACTGATTTTAAAACAGATTAAAAAAAAATCAGTTTGGGGCACCTAGGTGGCTCAGTCGGTTATACATCTGACTGACAGGTCATGATCTCGTGGCTCATGGGTTCAAGACCCACGTCGGGCTCTGTGCTGACAGCTCAGAGCCTGGAGCCTGCTTCAGATTCTGTCTCCCTCTCTCTCTGCCCCTTCCCCACGCTCTCTCTGTCTCTCTCAAAAATAAATAAACATTAAAACAATTTTTTTAAATCAGTCTGAGGCCAGGTCATATTTAGTAATTACTATTTACTGAGCACATACTACATGCCAGACACAATGGTAAGCACTTTTAAAAATACCTAGTATCTTATTTCACCCTTATAATAAATAACCCCATGAGGTAGGTGTTATTATTTCAGTTTTACAGATGAGGAAACCAAAGCTCAGAAATGTTAAGAAAGTTGCTCATAGGTACTTGATTCAAACGCTAACTTATTTGAAAACTTCTATTAAGCTGTACTGTACCGTCCTCCAAATCTTTTTTTAAATTGTTTTAAATGTTTATTTTTGAGAGAGCGAGAGAGAGAGAGAGAGAGACAGAGCATGAGTGGGGGAGGGGCAGAGAGAGAGGGAGACACAGAATGAGAAGCAGGCTCCAGGCTCTGAGCTGTCAGCACAGAGCCCGTCACGGGGTTCGAACTCACAAACTGTGAAATCATGATCTGAGCTGAAGTCGGTTGCTCAACCGACTGAGCCACCCAAGTGCCCCCGGTCCTCCAAATCTTGAGAGCTTTACACATGTGCTTATTTTTTTTATTTTTTATTTTATTTTTTTTTAACTTTGCCTCCCTTGTTGAAAATGGGCAACCTTCCTTTATCAAAGTCTTGGTGAATGCATGGAACCTTCTAGAGTTGACCTTACCCAAAGTCCCAGAAGATCTCACTTGACAAATTCCACATCCCTGTGCCCTCTGTGATACTATCCCGTCTGCCAAATCTGCAATTATTCCATAATTTGCTTTAACCACAAACATAAGCCTTGCTATTGACTGAGTAAACTGAGTAGGGCTTTTTGGACTTTTATTCTGTTTCCCAAAATATGATGAACTGAAATCATCTGATGATGAACTTGTACTTGAAACTGGAGTGGCTGAGGGCAGAGTGAGTCACTCTGGTGACTTTATACCTATAAGTCAGTTCTTCAAACGTGTCCTATTGCCAGATCCTGCTCTCAGCAGTATGTGTAGACAGGTCGGGGCTACAAGGGCAATATAAGAGCATTCCTTGCCCTTGAAGAGTTTTAAATCTTGTTTAGGTGGCAAATGACCGTGCGTGAAACCGTAGCCAGCAATAGCAGGTGCCATATATATGTTACTGTATATACATTATTCCACAAACATTTAATGTGCATCTAGTATGTGCTAGGTCGGGAGCTACAGATAGATACACAGTGGCGCTTCGCTGCCCTGCAAGTGCTCACAGCACGTGGGGAGACAGACTTTGGCAACAGGTGGTTCCAGGCTCATATAATAAGGGCTAAAGTGGGGCAGGATGTCTCTGCTCAGGAGAGCTGGCGAAGGCTGATGGATGAAGTGACGTTCGAGCTGGATGTTGAAGGCTGAGCATTTTCTGGGCAGAAGAGGAGGAAGGCATTCCAGGCACAAAGAGAAGCAAATGCAGAGGCTCTGGGTGCCAGGAAGATGGGGGCTGTGCCCGGCTCATCCTTATGCTCGTTCCGGCTCCTTGCACCGGTCCAGGCACATGCTGGCCCCACCATAAGTGTGCACGCAGTGAATGAAAATATAGAATTGTGAAAACCTGTAGTGTATCTGGAGAATGGTGAGGTAGCTGCCCTGCAGGAGTGTGTGGGAGGGGAGGGGGAGTTGGGGAGGAGGCAGGGAGAACAATTGTAATAGGTCTGGGAGGTTGTGATGATCAGTTTGGATTGTGTCCCAAGGACCAAGGGGAGGGGTGGGTAACAGGGTATTTCGGCCGCCGATGGACACGAGCACATGTTGTTGAGGAAGACCGCTGGTGCGGGGCGGAGGGCAGACTGGATGAAAGAGGAGGATGCTGGTGGAGGTGTCAGGAAGCGGCAACACTGGTCACGTGACACCCTCGAAGGCCACATGAGCTGGCAAGGTGGTGGTGTCCTCACCCTCATGTGTTGTGTGTTCAAAATAAAAGCGATTTGGGGCGCCTGGGTGGCTCAGTCGGTTAACCGTCCACCTTCGGCTCCGGTCACGATCTCACAGCTCATGAGTTCGAGCCCCGCGTAGGGCTCTGCACTGGCCGCTCAGAGTCTGGAGCCTGCTTGGGACTCTGGGTCTCCCTCTCTCTCTGCCCCTCCCCCGCTCACACTCTGGCTCTGTCTCTCAAAAATAAATAAACGTTAAAAATTTTTTTTCAAAATACAACTGGTTCACAAAACATAATGCTGTAAGTAAAATAGATCTTTTCATTGCAAAACACAAGATGCTTTTGTTAAAGCTCAGCTTCTCACATTTTGGGGGCTACGTGGAGCAGTGGTGCCTGAGATGAGGTGGGGTCAGTGAGGTGAACAGGAGAGGATGATCTGGAGAAACTTCCAGGCAGCCGCCTTTGGATTGGGCACCAGCTTGGTGTCAGGACAGAGAGGGGAGGAGTCCCGTGTCTCAGCTATGATAGAGTGGAGAGTTGGGAAGGGCTGGGGAGGGAACTGATTGGTATTGTAGGGACTAGGGGCGGGGAAGAGGCTAGTGGGTTCATTTGGGGACAGTTTTTAGCAGTAAGATGTCTAAGAAGGGAGGACCCTGGCACCAGCATGTTGGGGACATTAAAGTGACAGAAAGACTGGGTGGGGGTGGGGGAGAGAAGGAGGAAGGGTAGCCAGGCTGGGCCCTAGGGCTCAATGTAGGGGTTCACATAGCCTATTCTGGGTTATTGGCAGCTTACTGTTCATTTCCCAGTACCCAGCAAATCTGCCCCCACTGCATCCACAGCTTCCATCTGTGTTTCCCCCCAGACTTTTGCCAGTGATATTGACACTAACTCAACAATAAGAAAATAAACAACCCAATTTAAAAAATGGGAGAAAGACCCTAGCAGACACCTCACCAAAGAAGCTATACAGATAGCAAATAAGTATATGGAAAGAGGTTCCGTATCCTATGTCATCAGAGAGATGCAAATTAAAACAACAAGAAGGTACAACTACACAGCTATTAGAATGGCTCAAACCCAGAACACTGACAACACCAAATGCTGGTGAAGATGTGGGTCAACAGCAACCCTCGTTCATTCCTGGTGGAAATACAAAATGGCACAGCCACTTTGGAAGATAGCTTGGTGGTTTCTAATAAAACTAAACATACTCTTACCGTATAATCTGGCAATCACACTCCTTGGTATTTATCCTTATAAGTTGAAAACGTGCCCACATAAAAACCTGCCCATGGATGTTTATAGCATATTCATAGCTGCCAAAACTTGGAAGTGACCAAGATGTCCTTCAGTGGGCGAATGGAGAAGTCCGCGGTGATACACGCCGACAACAGACTATTATTCAGCAGTAAAAAGAAGTGAGCTATCAAATCCTGAAAAGACATGAAGGCCCTTGCATACATATTACTAAGAGAAAGAAGCCAATCTGAAATGAGTACACACTGTATGATTCTAACTATATGACATTCCGGGAATGGCAAAACTATGGAGACAGTATAAAGATCAGTAGTGGGTAGGGGTTGGGTGTGTGTGTGTGTGTAGGAAGTGGGGAGAATGGATAGACAGAGGATTTTCAGGGCAGTGAAAATACTGATACTATAATGAAGGATACATGTTACTATACATTTGTCCAAATCCAAAGAAATGTACGACACCAAGAGTGAACCCTAATGTAAACCATGGACCTTGGGTGATTATGATGTGTCAGTGTGAATTCCTCACTTATAACCAATGTACCACTCTGATGGGGAATGCAGATTATGGGCGAGGCTGTGCATATGTGGGGCTGAGGGGAGTATGGGAAATTTGTGTACCTTCCTCTCCACTTTCTTGTGAACCTAAAATTGCTAAAACTAAGTCTAGGTTTCTGATGAAGTGGTTAGTTAGCAGTGGAGTGGCCACCAAGGAACCAAAGTCAGTGATTCTCAGCCAGGCATAATTGATAATTGACAAAATAGGTGCTCATTTAAGTAAGAGTCTATTTTTCTCTATGCTATGCCCCTATTTACAAAGAGCTTATAACTTAAAGAATGCTATGAGAATGTAAATTTTATTTTTGGGACAGAGAGAGACAGAGCATGAACGGGGGAGGGGCAGAGAGAGAGAGGGAGACACAGAATCGGAAACAGGCTCCAGGCTCCGAGCCGTCAGCCCAGAGCCTGACGCGGGGCTCGAACTCACGGACCGCGAGATCGTGACCTGGCTGAAGTCGGACGCTTAACCGACTGCGCCACCCAGGCGCCCCGAGAATGTAAATTTTAAAAAGCAAGATGCATCCATTGTAAATACAGAACAATCACAACTCAATAAAAACCATAAATAAATAATAAAATACATGAATAGAGAAAAAAAGAATAAATTGCCATAAAATATTGAAAGTGCTTTATCTGGGTTGGTGGGTGCTTTTTTTTCCCCTTCTTCTTCATATATACCTGAATTTTTAAGCTTTCCTTTAATGGAGTCAAATTCATTCTTAAAAGATGAAAGCATAAATTTTATATTATAATGAAGGTAAAAGTTGGTATCGTACTGTGCCTTTCAAAGGGTATAGTTTCCTGCTTTTTTCCAGTCCTGCTGCTGAAGAATATTAAGGACTGAGATTCCATCCAAATCAAATCCTGGCTTAATTAAGTGTATCAAGCACTTATGAATCTCTACCATGTGCCAGGCACTGAGATGGGATACAGGAAAAAATCCAATAGTTCTAAGGTGGGAAATGGAATGACTAATCAACTCTAATAAGCTCAAATCGTTTTTTCCCTGCTAACCCTAGCATTGACTGACACAAACAAAACAGAAAGAAATCCAAAGGGTACTCGTCTCAAATTGAGAACATTGGGTAAGTGGAAATGACATCGATGTGGGGCTCAGGTCCTGGTTCTGTGCTAACGGAATAGCCTTGGGTCCTCTTCTGAGGGTCAGATTCCTTCTGTATCGATCAGGGAATCTGTGCTGGGGTGCCCAGGTGGCTCAGTCGGTTAAGCGTCTGACTCTTGATTTCAGCTCAGGTCATGATCTCAGGGTTTGTGGGATTGAGCCCTGTGTCAGGCTCCGTGCTGACAGCATGGAGTCTGCTTGGGCTTCTCTCTCCCTCTCTCTCTGCCCCTCCCCAGTGCTCTTGCTCTCTCTCTTAAAATAGAAAAATAAACATTAAAAAAAATTTTTAATTACATAAATGGGAGCTTCTAGTATTATAAATAAATTCTGAACTTCCTTACAGTTCTTCAGTCCTATAATTTTAGGCTCTGTGTCTACAGTCAATAATGACGGTGAAGATGATCATGAAGGGGAAGTTACACTTTAAGAGCCCCTTTTCTCCTGCTATCATTCTCCATTGACCACAGATTCTATAGAAGAGACACATACTTGGTCGCAAAGAAGTGAGTCACCAAGGAAGCCTCATGTTGTCTCTGTCTGCCTTGTACACACCTGCCTGGACATATCATCTCCTTCCCTCAATTGCTAGCACATAGTCTCTGTGTTTTTTTTTTTTTTTAAGGCACATTCTATTTATTTTTGTATTTTTTAAATGTTTATTTTTGAGAGAGAGAGAGTGAGAGAGAGTGAGCGGGGGAGGGGCACAGAGAGGGAGACACAGAATCCAAAGCAGGTTCCAGACTCTGAGCTGTCGGCACAGAGCCCGACGCAAGGCTCCAACCGTGAGCCAGGAGATCATGACCCGAGCCAAAGTCTTAACCAGCTTAACCGACTGAGCCACCCAGGTGCCCCAGTCTCTGTGTTCTGATCTGAAAAGTGTACACAGCCACATAGGATTACTGTGAGGAATAAATTTATTCACTGATTCATTAACTGTTTATTGAGTGCCTGCTACAAGTCAGGTGTTGTTCAAGTGCTAGGAAGACAAGAATGAACAAGGCAGACAAAGGCTCTACACTCAGCACTTAGCAAACACCTGAACATCACTTTCTCCTCTTATGTTTCATTTAACTTGAAATAAGTCTGTGGCAGAAACTCAAAAAATATTCTCAATTCAGAGGACCAGTGTTGTCTCTGTAGCATTTTTTTTTAAAAGCTTATTTATTTATTTTGAGAGAGAGAGAGAGCACAAGCATGAGTGGGGGGAGGGCAGACAGAGGGAGAGACAAAGGCTCAAGCAGGTTCTGAGTTGTTAGCACAGAGCCCGACGTGGGACTCGACCTCGCAAACCATGAGATCATGACCTGAGCCAAAATCAAGAACCGGACTCTTAACTGACTGAGCCACCCAGGTAGCTCTTCAGCATTTTTAAAAAATAATTTGGGAGCAAAATATTGGCCATTACCAGCTCATCAGCCCTGTGTGGAGAGAAGCTGTCATCTCCCTTTCATGTTAGCCTTGAGAAGGGAACACTGTACTTTCCTTGTCACACATAAAGCCTTCCTTTTAACTTTCAGGTTCCCCACAGCACACTTCTCCATGGGTTTTCTAACATGCCCTGACATGTAGCACCAAAGGAAACACAAAATGAAAATGAAACAGTGTTCCACCTGAGTCACCGTCTGTGTTTCTTCTTTATCACCAAAGCAATGAACTCCCACACAATTGAGGCTTGTTCTATTTAGGTTTTAGAACGTCATCTTTGTAATTAAAGCACACTATTATTGTTATAAACAGTCGGAAAACACGTTCTTAGAAACATCTCCCTGATTCATAAATATTTGGATGGTGAAGTCACAGAGGTGGAATGCAAACCTTGTTAACATGCTGATGATAAAGATCAGTAGACGCTAATATTACTTGCCGAAGAGTTAGCCTTAGTCTGCGGTAGACAGGCAAGGAGGGAAACGGGGCTGTGTTAGTTTTTAAGGGTCATTTGGAAAATATAGGTTTACAAAAGAAATACATTTTCTAGTGTAATTTACTTGACTTGTCTTTGCTAATTCATTCAAGAAATATTCTTTGAGCTCCAGCCTCCTGGCTTGACACACCAGGTCCCTCCCTGCCCCTGTCTCTCCGCTCAGCTGGGGCCACCCCTGCACTTCAAGCCCCAGCCACTTGAGACGCTAATGGGTTCGGTTTCTCCTTGAACCTCTTGCGTTGCTACCTTGTTGCCCGTGCTAATCCCTCTGCCTGGAATTTCCTCCTGCTCCTTTCTACCTCTTAGCCCTCCCCACTTGGAAAATGGCTATTTTATCTTTGAAAATTCAATTCCAAAGTCACGTCTTTGTGTATGCAATGTAATGGTAGTCACATCCAGGATAAGTATGTGATTTGTAATTTAAGTGAAAATGGAGATCCCCTTGTTCTCAAATTATGAAGAATTTCAAGCTGGTGACAGCGGAGCATTCACCAAGTGCGGGACCTCTTAAGAGTGGGACTGTACACGCCAAAAGCTCATGAAGCCAGCCCTGGTTACACCTTTCCTGCGTTCTCATAAATTTTAGTCAATATTGTTGTTTCTTGGCTGTTCAGTATCCATCCACCCCAATTCAAGTAACGGTCTACCAGTTTTCCTTTGGGAAAGCCGTTCATTCCCCTCACATTCCTGGTCCACGTGCATCTGGGTGACCAGGCAGAGCAAACTGTGCTAGGGGCCGCAGCGACCGGTTCAAGAACGGGTCAATCAGAGCCCATAAGCTGCTGGGAGCTCTTGGTTGGGGCTCACTGATTTTCCTGCTGGACTCGAACGTGGGGACTCCCGTGCCAGGGGCTGCTGAGGTGGTCACCTGGAGCCAGAGATGAGGAGCAGAGCCAAGAAGGGGGCGGTATCAAGGTTGGCCCACAGCCACATTTACCACAGCGTCTCCAGTCACGTGCGCCAGTAGATTCCCCCTTTTTGTTGATGCCCTTTGAACTGGATATTTTGACACTTGCAAACAAGAGTCTTAGGGCATATGTATCTATTTGCTTCTTATACATACATTTTTGCATATGTGTTCCTCCCCCAACCCTCCCCCCAACCTTTCCCCTCCCCCCCCCCCCCCCCACTATGACCTCATCAGGAGCAAGCAGCTTATTTTTCTCATCTTACATCCATGGTGCTTGGGAGAGTATTAAAATATGCTTTCATTTTTAAATTGTTTTTTAAATTTTTTTTCAACATTTTATTTATTGTTGAGAGACAGAGACAGAGACAGAGCACAAACGGCGGAGGGGCAGAGAGAGGGAGACACAGAATCTGAAGCAGTTTTCAGGCTCTGAGATGTCAGCCCAGAGCCCCATGCGGGGCTCGCCAGGCTCCAACCCACTAACCGTGAGATCATGACCTGAGCTGATGTCAGACACTTAACCAACTGAGCCACCCAGGCGCCCCAATATCCTTTCATTTTTTAAATAAACACAATGGTTGTGATAGTAGATGTTCTGTAGAACAACAGTTGACAACCTGATTTTTGTTGTGAAATTGAACTGTGAAATGGAGGTGTCAGTGAGCCCCTGCCACGCTTCTTTTTGGTTCCATACATGCTAAGTCCAGGTGACCAGGCAATACATAGATTGATAGGTTGATATTGGCAATACTTGCTTCTTTCTCCTGAGGTAGGGGCCTGTGAAGGGCCCAATAGCTTTAGCCCAAAGCACATTCACACCTATTGGCTGCATGCATCTCATACAACCCTTGAAGGGGATCGGGCAGGGAGAGTTATCCCTGTTTTACAGACTGGAAGTTGAGAGAAGAGTCTGAACAGTTTGGTCAAGAACCAGGGCAATGCTGTCCAATACGATAGCTACCCACCAACATGGCCATTGAGCGCTTGAGTGTGGCTAGTCCGAGTTAAGACGTGTTGTAAGTATAACCTAGCCACTGGATTTCGGAGACTTAACACACAAAAAAGACTGTGAAATAGCACATTCATAATTTTTCCATTCATTGCATGTTAAAACGATATTTTGAGTACTTTGGATTAAATAAAATATATTATTAACATGTATGTCACTTGTTTACTTTTACTAATATGGTTACTAGAAAATTGAAAATTGTGTGTGCAGCTCTCATTTGTGCCTCGGATTTTATTTCTATTGGATAGCTGATCTAGCGTCCAGCATCCTGGCGTGAGCTCTGTTTCTATCTATAGACTCGAGCTCTCCTCTTCCCTGCTGCCACCCTCACCTCAGGTCCTTCTGCCCCACTGTCTCTGCTCTGTCCTCTCCCTCCTTCTTGCTCCCTCCTCCCTAATAAGGCAGAGTGTGTGAGAGGTAGACTGACTTTTTAGGTCTGGCACCTGTTGGCCTCTGCGAATTTATAAGGGCACGAAATAGGTATGTCAACTCTGAACTCTGGAAAATTGTCAGGGCCTGTTTGGTTCAGACTCTCTGAATATTTACTTTTTAAAAAACACCTCATCTGTATTTAACTGCAAAAGAAAAATAACAAATCCAAGCTGGGAAGTTTCAATAAAACATATTCCAGTCCTTGCCAATCTTCTGTTAAATTCACGAAGCATGGAGGCTACCTGGGATGTGTCTTAGCCTCATGCATCATGTCCCCAGACCCCGTCTGCAAGGTCTGCTGGCCAGCTGTCCTTCAGCCTCCCCAAGCCCCAAACTTGGAGGAGACAGAATTCAGTTCCTAAACCGGACAGAAGGCAGACTTACTCTCTATGAAACGTTTAGTCTTTAGAACAAGCATTCAAGTGTGGCTCTGAGTGCGTTCCCATTTGTAGGGAACTCAAGGACTAACTGGAAATAGAGAGCTGTCTTGGATGAAAGCTGAGAGCTCAGGAATTCTAGGAGATCAGCATCAGAGATTGAGTAGGGGCAGTGGGAAGTTTTGAGGGTCTGTGGAACGATAGAAGACAGCTGTAGGGCTGAGCACGGTGACTGATACAACTATACACAGAGAGAGATACAGACATATACGCACGCTTAAGATTACTTGCAAAGACTTAGGAACACTTAAAATGCCATATTATCAATGCACGGATCAGGCTGGCAGCGCTTAAACCCACTGATCTGTCTTAATATCCCTAAAAGGGAGACCCCCAGACACCAGGGACTTCTCTTGCTGTGATGTAATAGGATTATTGCTGTGATTATGACTTACAAAGTACTTATCAGTATTAAAGAAGGAATGGCATTCTAATACATGTTACAGCACAGGATGAACCTTGAAGACATTATGCTAAGCGAAATAAGCCAGACACAAAAGGACAAGTGTTAGACAATTCCGCTTATCTGAGGTATCTGGTATAGGTACATTCACAGGGGCAAACGGTACAATTGAAGTTACCAGGGGCTATGGTAAAGGGAGAACGGAGATCTAGTGTTGAATGGGTACAGAGTTTCAGTTCAGGATGATGATAATGTTCTGGACATGGACGGTGGTGATGGTTGCATAACAGCGTGAATGTACTGAATCCCACTGAATTACACTTTTAAAATGGAAAAATGGTAAATTTTTTGTTAGGTATACTTTACCGCAAGTTTTTAAAAGTAGGTATCTGTTAGAGATGTATCCCAAGACGCGTGCTTTCCTTTAAAATACTCCTGTCTCCCTCTCCAATAAAAAGAGGTGTGGAAGGATAGAGAAAATAAGATTGGCAAAATATCCACCATTGTCAACACTGGGGTATGGGTATCTGAGGGTTTGTATGTGCATGTTTGAAGATTTCCGTAATTAAAAAAGTTTTAACATTGAAGTTTAATGCTTGAGTCTCAGGGGTAAATGAATTCCGGGGAGACCTGTTGGCAAACGTAACTGAGCCCAGCCAGTTGGAAGGGCACGCGTGATGGACCGGGGACAGGGTGATGAAGAGCCTCTTTTACTGCATTCCCCGTGACTAATCCCGACACCACCCGAGTGTAAAGAGTGCTTGCTTTTTCAAAACGATATCCCTCCGTTACAACATTTTCCTGACCTCTGCCCTTGCTGCAACACCTAATGTCGTTCTCAACCAGCTCGATGAGCTTCTGGATTATATTTTCCCTGCAGGTATAAGCCAAGATACAGATTTTTCTCACAATAAGGTCCTGGGGACAATCATTGAGTAGAGTTAAAGAACATCTGTTGAGAAACAGGATTGATCTGTATTGAGTTCCAGGCTGCTGGAAGCCTCGGGAGAGGTCCTGTCTGCTAAGGGGCTTGAGGAGGCTGCCATGGGGGGGCTCCTTTAAAGAAGGTGGATCTTGAAGTCATTGCCTTAAGACAGGAGAAAAAAGCACTCCAGGCAGAGGAATCAGGATATGCAAAAGCACGGGAGTACAAAGGAGTGTCTCCTGGTGTTGGGACATGGAATGGAAGAAGAGGCTGGAAAAGCTAGCTGGGGTCAAATTGTGGATGCTTTTATATGTCTCACAATGAATTTCGTTCTTTCAACAAATTGAGAGCCTACTAAGGGGCACGTTCTTTGCAAAGATGGACACTGCCCCTTCCTCCGCTGACTACAAAGCTTGACCAAGAGGAGAGATGATGAAGGGAAATGCACAATCTAGGACACCTCGCTATGGAGCCAGAAGGTATTTGAATCTAATCCTCCTTTAAACCCAGCTTTGCAGAAATGGGTGAGACCAAGGCAAGGAAGAGAGACCTGCTTAGGTAATATGAGAAGATTCCAGTTGATAAATTGGGCTTGGTACAAGGAACCAGGTGCATCATAAAGAAATATTTTCCACTTCTGTGCAGTCTCTCCTCATTATCTAAGTGGTGGGCTCATTTACCTTGTGGCCAACATTAAGAGCAATGAAAATACATTATCTCCTCCCCTAATGTTGCCCGTATCCAATGCTAACTTCGTAAGTCTCTCAATAAGAGACCCATTAAGTTTATGTTACCATTTAAAGAAGTGCCTGGAAACTGTGCAATTTTTGAAGGAATAATAATACAGAATGCCATTGCAAATTGGACACCTGTACCATGGCTTATGTGTTCACACTGAATTCAACTTTTTTTTTTTTTTTTAAAGTAGACTTTATACCCAGCACAAGGTCCAAGGCAGGGCTTGAACTCATGACCCTGAGATCAAGACCTGAGCTGAAATCAAGAGTCAGACACTCAGTGGAGCCACCCAGGTGCCCCTGAATTCAACTTTTAAAAATGTGTGAATTTCCCTCTTTTGCATTTGAAAAATTGAAGTAATATATACACAGAATTTTTAAAAATCCAATCATTCGAGAGAAAACCAACACTGCTCACCCCATACTCACATCACTTTCCAGAGACCCCTGCTTTCGTCTGCCTCCTTAAAAAAATTTTTTTTTTTTTAATATTCAGATTGGTTTTGGGGCACCTGGGTGGCTCTGTCGATTAAACACCTGAGTTTTGATTTCAGCTCTGGTCATGATCTCATGGTTTGTGGGATCAAGCCCCATATCTGGCTCTGTGCTGACAGTGAGAAGCCTGCTTAGGGTTCTCTCTCTCTCCCTCTCTCTGCCCCACCCCTACTCTGTCTGTCAATCTCTCTCTCTCTCTCTCTCTCTCAAAATAAATAAATAAACTTAAAAAAATACTCAGATTGTTTTTAAAAGCAATTTCTTGGTCGGTTTAAGACAGGGTCTCTTGACTCACCTCCATTAAATATGAGGATTTAGCTTCCTACCTCCTTGCCCCCAGCTCTCTGATTTATAATTTAGCTTTTCTATTGGTTCCCTCTGTACATGTATATGACATACTTAGCCCTCCTTTTCTTCTCCTATCTATGCAGCCCATGTTGACTCCCCACTATGTTAGCTGAGGATATTAACGCAGTTCCCTTCTGTCTGCCTCTCCCCTCTACTTCCCATTATCTGCTATTTATACCCTTACTTTTACATCAAGAATGAAACATCTACAATCAGCTTTGTCACCTTAGTTAAGTCTTCCTTGCTTTGTGGGAGGTTTGATTTCTAGAGTAGAAAGCGAACAGACAGGGTCGGCATTATTAAGACCATGTAAATTTGGATTACTGTGATGCTAGGACCACCTTTCCTTCTCTGCCAGGTCAGGGTCACTGCCTCTTTGCCACTTAAAGGAGAGCACGCCTAGTGGATTCTCTCTTATGCTCACAGTGATGCTTGGCTTCCAATTGGGACAATCATTTGCTTTTCAAATTAAAACCATGCCTACATAGTCACAGAAAAAAAAAATCATGTACCTGTATTGCCTATATTTTTGAAAGGAAAATTATTGACCAAATATGAAGACAACTAAACTGTGGCATCATTTTGAGCATTTGATGGGGGGATTACGAGGATGGTGGAGGAAGAGAGCTAAATCCAAAATGTCCAAAGTAAAAAGTCAATAGACAATGTCCAAAATGGAAAACTCAGGAAATCAGCAAATATAGCACACTATTTATAAATATGGAGGAAAAAAACAGCTAAAAGAATGGTTAACAAGTGCCTTTGGGAAGTGGAAATCAAGGCTGGGGTCGCCTGGGCTGGGAGACGGTTGTAGTTTTCATCATAGAGCCTTGTAGAGTAGTTGGACTTTCTAACTTTATACACGTATTGCTCTGATACAAATTAAAATTAAATTTAAAAAGAGTAACTGTCCCTCTCATCCCACTCCCAAGATGATCTCTGCCCATCCAATCTAATAGCTGAAAGTGAGACATTAAAAAGAGAGAGGATTGGGGCTTTTTGTGTGGGGTGAGACTTGTGCCTCCCGGTGATTGCCCACAGGGCATGAGATGTGGTTCTTCACTGGAGGTCCTTGATGGTAGCAAGCCTAAGTCCCTTCTCTGACTTCCCTCTGGTTGAGTTGGGGGCAGGGGTTGCTGGCTGTAACATGCCTGGTTGGGGCTGTCTGTGACCAGGGTGGGAAGTGTGCTGAGCACCCCGAAATTCAGCATGTGCAGCCTCACTGAATCCCCTCGTTAACGTCCAAGTCCACACCCTGCCTGCATGCTTCATGTCCTGAGCCTCTCCAGTTTTCATTTCCCCTTAGAAGGAGCTTCTCAACGTGGGAGGAGAAGTCACCTGGCTAGGTGGGGGAGCGGGGGAGGAGGGAGGGCAGCTACTTAGGGTCCCCCTCTTGATCTAGATTTATAAATCTCCCTCATTTCAGCCTCAGCCTTCACCCTGACCTCCTGCAGTTACTGCTGCCCCCAATGCTAAGCCTCGCAGGCACCTGTAGAGAGACCCCCCCCCCCCCGCCAGCCCCTCTGGCAAGCACCTCACTTGGACTCTTCTGTTTTCCTACTTAATTGCACATGCCCCATCCCATCCATACTTTCATCTCTGCAATTCTGTTGACATCTCCTGTCTGCTGTTATCTATCCCCTTGTCCTTTCTCTCTTTATAAGTTAATATATTTTTTTATTCCTTTGCTGTTACTTCCGAGAGGCTTATGGGGAGAGAGAATGGAAATATACATGTGTTTTTGAATGAGTGAATGAATGAATGAATGAATGAATAATTGAATAGTTAATGCTTCATTTTGACTGAAGTTGCAACTGACTTTAAAACAGAAAGGCTGGGGGGCACCTGGGTGGCTCACTCGGTTGAGCGTCCGACTCTTGGTTTTGGCTCAGGTCATGATCTCATGGTCCCTGAGTTCCAGCCCTGCATCAGGATCTGTGCTGACAGTGCAGAGCCTGCTTGGGATTCTCTCTCTCCCCCTCTCTCTGCCCCTCCCCTGCTTGCGCTCTCTCTCTCAAAATAAATAAATAAACTTTAAAAAAACACGCACGGAAGGGCTGGATTTTATTTACCATTTCCTGCTCTCTGTCGTGAGTTCGTATTTTGAGGTATTTCCTTTTTAGCGTGACTTTGTCCCTTTGGCCAATGACTGCTTCCCTGAGCCCAGCCTATGGACTTCTAAATGTGTGGGCTGGTCACAAGAGGCCCAGCGACTGTGGTATGTGTCATGGAACCCACCCCAGGGCAGCAACCCCAGCTTCTGCAAAAGTTCCATTGCAAGTCAGTTGTTTGGAATGCAGAACATATTTTCCTATGGAAACAATATAATAAGGGAAAATTTTCGTTCCTAGGCCAACTTTCAAGAGTCTGTTTAAAGCTCATAGATATGAATATTCTTTTTTTTTTTATTTAAAAAAAATTTTTTTTTCAACGTTTTTTATTTATTTTTGGGACAGAGAGAGACAGAGCATGAACGGGGGAGGGGCAGAGAGAGAGGGAGACACAGAATCGGAAACAGGCTCCAGGCTCCGAGCCATCAGCCCAGAGCCTGACGCGGGGCTCGAACTCACGGACCGCGAGATTGTGACCTGGCTGAAGTCGGACGCTTAACCGACTGCGCCACCCAGGCGCCCCAGATATGAATATTCTTTATTAACATACTCATCCTTCAAACTTATTGAATACCAATTATGTGTGATTTAAGCATTATACTATTATTACAGGATTCCATCAAACACAGTTTTTTTAAATACATCACTTTGCTCAATTTTTAGCTTCTATTGTTTTTAACTTCCAAATGGTATCTCTTTTCCCAACATAACCCCTTCTTCTATCCTTCCCTTAACTCACCTGCCCACCTTAGAAAAACTCATGTGAGAGTCAGTGAAAAAGTTCATTTGTCAGAGACAGAAAGTTCCTGATGATGTCTGAAGGGAGAAGCACCCAGAGGGCTCCTCTGTCCAGTGAGGGGCCATCATGGGAAGTGAGGGGCCTGTCCAGTGAGGGGCCATCCTAGGAAGTCACTGACCATGTTCTCCAGCACACCGCCGTGACTTGGGTCAAATTGGGAATGAGCTCTTTTTTTTCTTTTAATTTTTTTTTTTACATTTATTTATTTATTTTTGAGAGACAGAGAGAGACAGCACAAGGGGGGGATGGACAGAAGAGAAGGAGACACAGAATCCAAAGCAGGCTCCAGGCTCCGAGCTGTCAGCACAGAGCCGGACGCGGGGCTTGAACTCACAAACAGCAAGATCCTGAACCGAGCAGAAGTCAGACGCTCAACCAACTGAGCCACCCAGGCACCCCAACCCTTTTTTTAAAATATTCATTTTTGAGACAGAGAGAGGCAGAGCATGAGCAGGGGAGGGGCAGAGAGAGAGAGGGAGACGCAGAATCTGAAGCAGATTCAAGGCTGTCAGCTGTCAGCGTGGAGCCTGGCACGGGGCTCGAGCCCTTGAACCGCGAGATCATGACCTGAGCCGAAGTGGGATGCTTAACCGACTGAGCCACCCAGGCACCCCAGGACATTAGCTCTTTATCAATATCTTTGGGATTGCTAAGGCTGCAGCACTGACACAACCCAAAATCCACTTTTTAAGACTTGACACCCATAAATATTGGCTGTTTTCTGCCTTCCCAGCGCAGCCCTTCATGTGCTTATTTTCTTGCACGCTGAGTTGCTTTGGGCTTGCCGAGAGCAATGCTCTCACGAGGAGAGGGGACAACTACCTTGCAGAGGACATTTGAAACGCTTACCAAATTAAGTTCTTTGGCACTTTCTCCCAAGGTTATTCTGGGCAAGAGTATCATCCAAGATGGCAAACACATACTCATACAGCCGTTGGTTCGTTCATTAAACCGTAGTGAAGGCTTACTACGTGCCAGACACCATGCTGAGGGCTGAGGGTGCCTTCCTGGAGCTACCTCCACCCCATCCATGTGGCACTCTGAGCAGCAGAGAGGAAGAAAGTACCACAGCCCGAGAGGAGTGTTCCCTCTCACTGACCTTCCCCTTTCCCCAAATAGAGTTCTACCAGCTTGGAAGAGGAGGGAGAAGCAGGAGAGGGAGAGATAGGGGAGCTAGCTGTATGGGTCTCCTTTTATTGACCGTCGAGCTCTGGGGTCAGAAGGTCAAAGAACCCCCATGGAAAATTGCAGAAGCTCAGAGCAGAGGAGACTTGTACCTCGCTTCCTGTAGGTCACTTCCCAGAGAAGCCTGTGTGTGTGAGCGTAGAAGACGTGTGGGTGAGGGAGGCGTCCAGGGTCCTGGGCTGGGGCAAGCCTCACAGTGTGGCACGGAAAGAGTGGCCACCACCTCCCCTTCCCACAGACAGGACCCAGAATTGGTGAGAGAGGCCAGAGGCCCCAACACGTTGGGGAAAAGGAGGAGGCAGAGGGCTTTGGAGGCCACAGCAGGACCTGGGGCATTCAGGAACAAGCCAGGTAGGTGAGTATCAATGGCCAAAGGCTAAGAGGACTTGAGAAAGAGACTAAGGACAGAATGCTGAATCTGACTAAGCTGATAAACCTGAAGTGACTCCATGCTCATTTAATGTGGCTGAGTTGATCTGAAAAGGATGAAATTATGTCTCCTGTGACAAAGAAATGGAAAATTACAAAATATAATTTATTACAGTTGACATTTGAAAATTATACATCTTCATATGTTCTTTAGGGGAACATACAGGTGATGAAATAGAGGCTGAGAGGGAGGACTTATGTTGGATGGGGCTTGAGGGGGGCCCTTTAAACAGGTCTCTCTTTAAGCTGAAGCCTGAAGGGTGAGAAGGAGCCAGCCACCCCAAGAGTTTTAAGAGTGCTCTAGGCAGAGGGAATAGCACCAGCCAAGGTCCTGAGGCAGGAGAGGGCTGGGCTCTCAGAGGAACTGCAGGAAGTTCAGTATGACTGAGCGTAGTGAGCAAGGGAGGGAGCCCAGGTGAGCTCGGAGAGCTTGGAGATAGACAAGCAGATCGAGCAGGGCTTTGGGGTCCTTCAGTAATTAGCAGCCCCTAAGCTGCCACATGCAGAAGTCCTTCTTCCACCCCTAACCCCCTGCCTTCATTAACAAACCCTCTTCTCTTCACACTGTGGTTTGCAGCTCTGTCTCACTACCAAGGCCCATCTCCCTTACGCCTTTGGCGTCCTCAGCACCCCTCAGTACAGACCTTCCCTTGTAGGGTTTCTCTTCACCTCCTCCTCTTGGTATCGGTGGGCTGGAAGGGTGCATGGTAGATGAGTAAGGGCTAACAAATGAGTAGATTTTTAGGCCTCCCTCCCCGGCACTGTCATGCAGGAGGCGTGGGTGGGGCCTGCACTCTGCATGGTTACCAAGCTCCCACAGGAATGCGATGCCACCTGCATCCAGGTGCGAAGCTCCAGGTGAAAGAGGCAGGTCATATTTAGGCAGGAGGGAGGAAGAGTCGGGCAGCTCAATTAAGAATTTTGACCCCAGGGTAGTGTGACAGTGAATTTTATCTCTCAGGTTAACTGGGGTCATGGGGTGGCCAGATATTTGGTCAAACATTATTCTGGGCGTTTGTAGATGAGTTTAGCTTTTAAATCAGTAGACTGAGTAAAGCAGATTGCCCTCCCTAACATGGGCCTTATCTAATCAGTTGAAGGCTTGAATAGAACAAAATAGAACAAAAGGGCTGACCTTTTTGACCCTTAAGAGAGAACTCCTCCTGCCTGTTTTTGAGCTGGGACATCATTTTCTTTCTTTCTTTCTTTCTTTCTTTCTTTCTTTCTTTCTTTCTTTGTTTTTATTTATTTTGAGAGAGAGAGCGAGCAGGGGAGGGGCAGAGGAAGAAGGAGAGAGAGAAGCCCAAGCAGGCTCCACACCATCAGTGCGGGGCCCGATGTGGGGCTTGAACTGATGAACCATGAGATCATGACCTGAGCCCAACCCAAGAGTCAGATGCTTAACCGAGTGAGCCACCCAGGCACCCCGAGCTGGGACATCATTTTCTTCCTGCCTTCAGACTTGTTCTGAAACATTAGCTCTTCCCGGGTCTCAAGCCTGCCAGCCTTTTGACTGGAACTATACTGCCAGTTTTCCTGGGTCCCTGGCTTGCTGACTACAGATCTTAGAACTTGCCAGCCTCCATAATCCTGTGAGCTGGTTCTTATTATCTATCTACCTATCGTCTATCTATCTATCTATCTATCATCTAATCTATCTATCCATCTAATCTCCTAGTGGTTCTGTTTCTCTGGAGAACCCTGACTAATATAGGTAGTGATAACTGTTTCTTTCTTCTTAGGATGCTCAAAACTTTATAGTATGGCAGGGAACGCTGTCCTGATGGTAAAGGTTGTTCATAAACATTGGTATAAGAAACAAGAAAGTGCTATGTGACATAGGTCTTTTTGGGAGACTTTAAAAAAATAATTATGGCTACTATTTATAAATGCCCTCTGGTGATATTTTACCTCCTCTCCCTTGTAAATACTTACGTGATGTCTGGCTCTCTTGTAAGTATAATCTCCACGAGGGCAAGGACATTCTCTGTTTTGGTCACCACCATATCTATGACAGAGAGCCTAAGACATGGTAGGTGTTCGGTAAATGCTTGGTTGAGGGAGTCAGTCAATCTATATCTAATCTTCCCTACAACACCCCATGGTAGGTACTGTGATTCCCATTTTTAAAAAAGGGAACCAGGGCATCCGACTTCGGCTCAGGTCCTGATCTCACAACTTGTGAGTTCGAGCCCTGCGTCGGGCTCTGTGCTGACAGCTCGGAGCCTGGAGTCTGCTTTGGATTCTGTGTCTCCCCCTCTCCCTGCCCCTCCCTCACTCATACTCTGTCTCTCTCCTTCAAAAATAAACATTAAAAAAAAATTTTTTTTAAAGCAAATCAGGGGTGCCTGGGTGGCTTAGTCAGTTGAGCGTGGGACTCTTAATTTCAGCTCAGGTCATGATCTCACGGTTTCGTGGGTTTGAGCCCCACGTTGGGCTTTGTGCTGTCAGTGCAGAGCTTGTGTAGGATTCTCTCTCTCTCTCCCTCTCTCTCTCTCTGCCCCTTCCTCACCCACGCTGTCTCTGTCTCTCTCAAATAAATAAATAAACTTTAAAAAGCAAACCAAACCAAAGCTCAGCTTGAATGCTGTTGTTCTCTGATTACAACACCCCAACCCCCTTCCTTCCCTGTCTGCCCTGCCCCGGGTCCTGGGAGGCTGACCTGTACAGATATACAAAGTGGAATCCTGGCCAAGGAAGGAGAGAGAGGTCAAGGTTCTAACCTCTGTTCCACGTGTGGTGCTGATACAGTGGCTGTGTTTCTTCAGGGCCATGGCTCCTGTCAGGTGGCCCCCTTTCCATGGCTCCAGCTTTCAACAGGATCTAATAAAATATTCCCTCCCCTTACCCTTCAGGCCTACAGCGGTCATGGCTTCCTGCTCTTACCAGTTTCCTGGTACTTCACCATCCCTTGTTGCCAAAACCCTTTATGCTGCCAAAGCCTCAGTTAATAGTCCCTTTATTCAACTCCCCTTAGTTGGGGCGCCTGGGTGGCTCAGTCGGTTACGTGACCAATTCTTAGTTTGAGCTCAGGTCATGATCTCACGGCTTCATGGGCTCAAGACCCACACCAGGCTCTGTGCTGACAGTGTGGATTCTCTCTCTCCCTTTTTCTCTGCCCCTCCCCTGTTCACTCGCTCTCTCTCTCTCTCGAAATAAGTAAATAAACTTAAAAAAGAAATTTTAACTCTCCTCAGTTAAATCACTCGTGCGTGCCATCATTTTCCTGCTGGGATCCTGACTGATAAAGAGAAATTAGGTAACAACACCGTACGGCTAAAAGGTGGTAGAGGCAGAATTCAAACCCAGGTATTTTTGTTACACATTTTGTTACACATCACGACGTCCACTCTCACAAATTGGCTAAGAATGAACCTACCCCATCAAGTCCTATAATTTCTTCTAGAACATTCTACAACTCTAGCATGCTTTATCACCTCCCTCCTTCCAGAGAGGAAAATTGGTAAAATGGACATTGGGCTTGGCCTTCTGTAGCCCCAGACATCTCAACTTGAATCCAGACTATGCTGCTAGTTATGTGTCTCTGAGCAAATGGCTTGACCTCTC
Organism: Neofelis nebulosa; assembly: GCF_028018385.1. NCBI lineage: Eukaryota > Metazoa > Chordata > Mammalia > Carnivora > Felidae > Neofelis > Neofelis nebulosa. The sequence goes on from NC_080796.1 coordinate 37,344,347, forward strand.
TGAGCCTCTGTCTCCTGGTTGAAAAGCGGAACCATGCTACAGCAGGTGGGAATGAGGAGTAAATAAATCAAGGTATTTGTATCACGAGCTCAGTAAAGTTGGTGTTTCCTCTTCATTCTCCTAAGTTCAAGTCTCATGGCAATGCCTGAATGAATACCTGACTGAAGTCACTCAGTCTCTTTCTTGGTTAAAAAAGTGTTGCTCGGGGAGGGGGTGCTGGCTGGCTCAGTCAGTACAGCATGCAACTCTGGAACTCAGGGTTGTGAGTTCAAGCCCCACATTGGGTGTAGAGATTATAGAGAAATAAACTTAAAAAAATATTTTTTTTTGGCTCAATCTCTGTGCAGGGAAAGATGTCAGAGGTTTTGACTAAAAACATGTGGGCGTGTTGCAGAAGAAGGCTTCCAGAGTCTTCAGCTCAGGACACAGATCTTTTCTCCCACACTTTCCTTCGGGCATTTAGTGTTACTGACGCTCTTGTGACATGGCAGAAAGTGAATCTCATGACCAGAGTGTTTTTTCTCCGGCGCTAATGACTGTGACTAAAATAGGCATTATGGGGGGAGCCCACACAGCCCTCCCCTTGCAGAAGTTCTGAAGGCCACACTGCTTCAGAAGGGTGCACTGGATTTGAGGGACAATTGCTGGTGAACCTAGTTTCTTTAGAAGCCTCACAATGTGTAAGTGAAAACACATTAAGGAAAGCTCACTAGTACAGAATTTATGGAGTCTGGGGCAGAGGCTGGCCAGGTTCTTCCAAAGGAAGAATCTGAAATTTGAATCTGGAATTTGAATTTCAGATAAACAACACAGAATTTTTTTTTTTAATCATAAGTATGTCCCATGAAGCATCTGGGATATACTTATACTAAGAATTCTTTGTTTTTGTCTCAAATTCCCATTTCCTTGAGCACTGTGTATTTTTATTTGCTTAATCTGGAATCTCCATAGATGAGGGGCAGATAGATGTTTCGCTGGCCCTAGAGAACATTGTTCTCAGGATCTCCTCACAAATTTAAGAAATTCTCTTCTACTCAGAAACCGATGAACCATGTGCTTTTTATAAACTGTTTTCCTATATCCATTAAAAGAGGATTCAAACATTCTATTAGTTAAGTTCTAACGTCTATGTTCTTGAGAATAAAACTGCATTTCTTTAAGAATATGTACTTATAAGGGTGCCTGGGTGGCTCAGTCTGTTAAGCGTCCGACTTCAGCTCAGGTCATGATCTCTAGGTCCGTGAATTCAAGCCCCACATTGGGCTCTGTGCTGACAGCTCAGAGCCTGAAGCCTGCTTCGGATTCTGTGTCTCCCTCTCTCTCTGCCTCTCCCCTGCTTGCACTCTGTCTCTCTCTCTCTCTCAAAAATAAATAAACATTAAAAAATTAAAAAAAAAGAATATGTAACTATATCCTTTATCCAGAGACCATGTATCAAGCAACTTCAAATTTTGTAACACTGCCAAGCTTTTACTGTGTATATGTGTGAGATATTTCACATGTATATATTAAGTATTCCTCAAGATACTGAGTAATTATCTTGTGCTTTTCATTTGTATGGTGTGCATTTCCATACTATGGGCTATATTTTGTTTATACTGTATTTCTTTTAAACCAGTAATAATTATACCATAAAGTGCAATATTTATAGCACAGCAAAGGTCTGTGAAACCACAAATATTTTTTGCATCTTCAATTCAATAAAGCATGCTTTCATTGGTAAAAAACAACACAAAACTACACGACCCCCATAAGAGATGCCAGGGGGCTTATGCACTTGACTTAGGGCACTGCTCAACTTTTTGTAGATATGTACTCAAAACCGAATGTTCTAGTTCCTCTTCTTCCAAGTTCTCGGTTTTCATGTTTTCCACCTCATGGGAGCAGTGGGGAGCAGACTAGGAAGGTGGCTGGGCTTTCCACTAGAGATGTGCACACTAAGGGCAGAAAGCAATGTAAGAGCAGAGGTCCCCCCACCCCCAATACAGGGCATCACAGTCCGGGGGCATTTCCTGTCAGGGCCGGTAGGCTGGCAACATTATGTTGGCCCCCGTTGGCATCACTGAGTTACTGAGGCATATAATAATGTGGCACGTCACCATGCAAAACTTAAATTATGTTCAGGTCAAAACTTTTGTCTTCCCATCTCCAGAAAGGGCACCACGACACTTTTTAAAATATTATTAGAGTTCTAAGAGTTCTAGACAATGTCACAATTTTCTCAGACAATTGGAAGACTGCAAATATGAAACAATTATTGGCTTTTAACATGTCTCTCATTAGTAGTGAAAACGGAGAAAAGAACAATGACCGTATTTAAAAAAAAAAAAAAAAAAAAGAGGATCCTTCCCTCAGCAGAGCTCAAAATCTGTGGAGGGGTATTTGTATCCACCAGGATAGCCTAGGTTATGCTATAGCAACAAACAACTCTAAAACCCTCGGTGCCTTTATTATTATTTTTTTAATGTTTATTTTGTTTTGGGAGAGCACAAGTGGGGGAAGGGCAGAGAGAGGGGGACAGAGGATCGATCCAAAGCTAGCTCTGCGCTGACAGGCTGACAGCAGCGAACCTGATGCAGGGCTTGAACTCACAAAACACGAGATCATGACCTGAGCAGAAGTCTGACGCTCAACTGACTGAGCCCCCCAGGTCAGTGCCTTTAAAACCATGAATTTGTTTCTCATTCATCACCGTCCACTGGCCATCTCTGTTAGTCCCACTCCAGAGCCCAGACTGATAGAGCAGTCACCAGCTGGCTAGACTGTTGTCATCCAACCAAGGGACGTTCATTTTATAGAAGAGCATTTCTGGATTTCGGGTGATTCAGTGATGTAGCTAGATAAGGTCCAGAGCCTTCCCGAAGTCACAGAACTTAAATTCTTACACCAGTGTGTCTTCCTTTCTGCAGATACGAGCTATCCTGTTAGGCTGGCCACCCTCCAGGAAGACTGCGAGTAAACAAAGCTCCAGGTTCAACTTCAAAGGTGTAGTTTTTCTATGTGGTTAGCACTATTTTATGCACTGGGTATACAGTGATGACCAAAGCATATAGAGTGTGTCTCCTTATGGAGCTTTTGGTTTTGGGGTGGGGGGAGGCACCACACAGAGTTGAGCTTCCCAAACTCGGGAGGAAAGACTGAGAAACTGCTCCGGACAGTTGCCCGGGCTCCCAGGGCTACAAGTTGTGTAAGAGGATGCAGGCACAGCCTGCTGATTGGGAATGGGTCGGCGACTGGATCTGCCATGTCCCTGTCACCACCATGCAGCAGTGACCCTGCACTGACCCCAGAAACGCTGGTTAGGGGTTGGGATCCAGGGGGCTGGCTGAGGCAACTGCAAGGGTGGGAGTGAAGGAGGGGGTGAGCACAGAGTGAGAAAGAGAGAAAGCAAGCAAAAAAAAAAAAAAAAAAAAAAAAAGTGACATGACTCCCATCTGAAATGAGCCTGCAAACCCAAATTCCAGAACACATGAAGAAATCTAATGCCGGGACAGACGGCCAACGGAGTCAAAAAAGTAGGACAGGATTTCATTCCACATGGAAACTAATTTTGTAGATCAGCCTAACAAATACTTTAGAATAAGTACCTCTGAGGTGTCAAAAGGGGTGGATAAAAGAAATTATTAGAAAATTAAGGGGTGCCTGGGCAGCTCAGTGGGCTAAGTGTCTGACTCTTGCTTTTGGCTCAGGTCATGATTTCACAGTTTGTGGGTTCGAGCCCTGCACTGTCAGTGTGGAGCCTGCTTGGGATTCTCTCTCTCCCTCTCTCTCTCTCTGCCCCTCCCCTACTCACACACTCCCTCTCAAAAAAAAAAATAAAATAAAATAAAACAAAATTAAAAACAATGCCAGGTTAATTTTCTTTCGTTTTTAAAAAATTTTTCCCTAATGTTTATTTTTAAGAGACAGAGCATCAGCGGGGGAGGGGCAGAGAGAGAGGGAGACACAGAATCCGAAGCAGGCCCCAGGCTCCGAGCTGTCAGCACAGAGCCCAACGTGGGGCTCAAACCCATGAGCCATGAGATCGTGACCTGAGATGAAGTCAGATGCCCAACTGGGCTCACCACCCAGGCGCCCCATTAGTTTTCTTAAAAAGAGTTACCTAAAAATCTCAGGAATGAATAATAAAGTTACTGAAATTTAAAATAGCCTGGCTGAGAACATTTCTGGACTGAATGAAGTTGCAGAGCACAGCAGTGAAGGTGAAATTGGTTGTGGGGAACACAGCCAGTGCATGGACAGGGAAGAGAAAGCATTAAGACACATGGGGGGATCGACTGAGAGACACCGACTGTCATCTGATAAAAATTCTGAAAGAAGAGAAAGGAGGCAGTGACAGTCCAGCAATGTTTAAAGAGATCATGACTCGGAATTTTGCGGAATTGAAGACTTCAAATCAAAAGTACATTCAAGGGGCGCCTGGGTGGCTCAGTTGGTTGGCGTCTGACTTCAGCTCAGGTCATGATCTCACCATTCGTGAGTTTGAGCCCCATGTCGGGCTCTGGGCTGACGGCTCAGAGCCTGGAGCCCGCTTCGGATTCTGTGTCTCCCTCTCTCTCTGTCCCTCCTCACTTTCTGTCTCTCTCTCCTCTCTCAGTAATAAATAAACACCTAAAAAAAATTTTTTTAAAGTACATTAGAGTACCAAACACAGAAATAAGAATAAACCAATACCTAAACTCATCGTAGCAAAATTGCAGAACATGAAGGATAAGGATAATCCAAAAGTCAGCAGAGATAAAAGAGGGACTACCTACAGAGGAATGAGCATCGGTGCAGTGGCAGCCCTTTTGTAGGCAGTAGATTCCAGAAGACAATATGCTGATGTGCTCAAAGTGCAGAGGGAAAATCATGGTCAGTTTAGAATTCTACACCCTGACGAGTAAAGACACCTCAGCCACACAAAGACCCAGACAGTTTGGCAACCACAAACGGTCACTAAAAGAACTACTAAAGGGCATTATAGTTTAGTGTATGTAATCAGTTATTGGTTGTAGAAAATACTATTTTTTTTTTTTATATTTAAGAAGATGAAACTACAAGTCTGGAACAAAAATAAGAGGGGAGCAGGATTCAACAGGTAACTAAACAGCACTGGTGCTTTTGTTGTGGCCAAGAGAATATTAAGCTATGAATACTTCACACCTTAAAAAGTATATTCTGTAAGAGCGAAGTGAAAAGTGAAAAAACAGACAAAAACAGGACGAGTAAATAAGTGATCGACTTAATAAACTAAGGAAGGAACACCAGAGAAACCTAAACTAGAAATAAGAAAATAATAAATAGAAGAGAAAAAAGTTAAAAAATAGTATTTGGGGAAGATAGATAAAACCAAATGTTTGTTTTTTGAAATAATACGGAAATAGACAAACCTTGAGCAAAGGGATCAAGACAAAGGAAAACACACACACACACACACACAGAAATTAGGAATAAAAAGGGGCTAGAGGGGCGCCTGGGTGGCTCAGTCGAGTAAGCAGCCGACTTCGGCTCAGGTCATGATTTCACGGTCCGTGGGTTCGAGCTCCGCGTCGGGCTCTGTGCTGACAGCTCAGAGCCTGGAGCCTGTTTCAGATTCTGTGTCTCCCTCTCTCTCTGCCCCTCCCCTGTTCACGCTCTGTCTCTCTCTGTCTCAAAAATAAATAAACGTTAAAAAAAGGGGGGCTAGAAATAGAAAATAGGAATAAAAAGTGGGGCGTCTGGGTGGCTCAGTCAGTTAAGCCTCCGACTTCAGCTCAGGTCATGATCTCGGAGTTCAGTTCATGAGTTTGAGCCCCACATCAGCCTCTCTGCTGTCAGGGCAGAGCCCACTTCAGATCCTCTGTCCCCACCTCTCTCTGCACCTCCTCCACTTGCACTCTCTCAAAAATAAATAAATTTCTAAAAACGTTAAAAAAACAGATACAATGAAGATGTAAAAATACTTAAAAGAATACTATTAACAACTTCATGCCGATAAATATGGACACTTAGAAGAAGTGGATAATTTTTAAGGAAAAATAAAATTTTGGTGATGTATTCAGGTAAAATCAGAATAAAGCCTTAGTCATTAAAGAATTTAAATTGGCGGGGTGCCTGGGTGGCTCAGTCGGTTGAGCGGCCGACTTCGGCTCAGGTCACGATCTCGCGGTCCGTGAGTTCGAGCCTGGCGTCGGGCTCTGTGCTGACAGCTCAGAGCCTGGAGCCTGCCTCCGATTCTGTGTCTCCCTCTCTCTCTGACCCTCCCCCGTTCATGCTCTGTCTCTCTCTGTCTCAAAAATAAATAAACGTTAAAAAAAATTTAAAAAAAATAATTTAAATTGGCAATCAAAAGTCTTCCCATCTCCAAAGACACCAGGCCCTACTGGTTTTATCAGATCTTCAAAAAATAAATAAATGTCATTTAAAAAATCTGTTTGAAAGAATGAAGGGTAAAGAGAAGAAGACTACATAATTTATTTTTTAAGATACTAAATCCAGACACGTATACGTAAAGTATAACTTAATCTCACTTTTTATGTGGATGCAAAATCTTAAAGAAAATAACATAATCGGACAGGATTTAATCACAAATTGAAAGCATAATTCAAGACTAGAAAACCTAAAATGTTTTTAGTCTCATTTTGATAAATGCAGAAAAAACATTTCACAGACCAAAGTAGTTATTCATAGTTAAAAAAAAAAAAACAACTTTGCAAACTAGGTATAAAAGGCAAATTTCTTTACCTGACTAAGGCCATATATCAAAATTCTATAGGCAAATATTACACTAACTTTGGATATTTTAAAGACAGCTCCAAAAAAGTAGGAATAGTGTGAGGATACCAGTTGTAAGTCTTTATTCAGCATTGTACTGAGGGTCTTAACTGATGCAACAGAAAGGGGAGAGAAAGAAAGAAACACAGAGGGACAGAGGAATAGAGAGGGATTGAAAAAAAGAAAGAAAACTGTTCTTGTTTGCAGCAAATGCGATTACCTACATAAAGAATTACAGAAAATTCACAGAGACATTCTTAAAGCTAAAAAGCATTCAACAAGGATGCTAGATATAAAAGTCACACAAAAATCAGTAGCATTCCTACACAATAACTAATTAGAAAATATAATGGGAAAAAAAACGATCCCATTAACGACAGTAGTAGAAATTATGTGTCCCCTCGGGACAAATTTGTTTAAAGGTGTGCAAGACCTTTATGGAGAAAGCTAGGAAAGTATTATTGAACAATATAAAGACCCAAATGCATGGAGAGAAATAGCATGTTCATCGATTACTCAACAATGTAAAAGTGTCCATTTTCTCCATATTGATCAATAGACTTGATGCTATTTTAATTTTGAAAATCCCCAAAATACGTGGTGTGTGTGTGTACGTGTGCGATTCTTAATAAGCTAATTCTGAAATTCGTGTGAAAGGGACAAGAAGGATCAAGACGAGTCTGAAGAAGAGGAGGGTAGTAAGACTGTGGTGGTATTGGTGGAGACAGACAGACAGATGAGGGGATCAGAACAAAAGCCCAGAAATACTTCGACATGCAAGGAAACTCTGTACCTAAGACTAAGGTAGCATCACAACACAACGGGGGAGAAGAGACAAAGTAGAGTCTTACACCAGCCACAAAGATTAAAGACCCAAATGTGAAAAGCAAATGTTTGTAAATTTTAGAAGAAACCACAGGAAAGTACATTTATTATCACCAAGTAGGGGAAGATTTCTCCTATAAGATACGAACATACAAACAATAAAATAAGAGAGAAATGTTTGCTCACATGAAGCCAAAAAAAAAAACCAAACAAACAAAAAAAAAACCAAACAACCAATGCACCAAAAAAGACACTATAAATATAATGTAAAGAAATTACAGAACAGGAGAAGGTATTTGCAATGCATATAACCGAAAAGGGGAAATATTTTAAGGAGGAGACATTATATAAGCTTAATGCTTTGATTTCAGGGCAATAAAACAAGCTATTAATACTAGAAATTAAAATAACAAAGTCTAAGGACAGAACAAAAATTAGAACAAAAATCAAAGTATAGGAACATGGCAGAAGAGAATTAAAATAACAACACACCATATCAAAAGTTATGAAATGTTATCAAAGTATATGGAAAGGTGAAATTATAATCCTTATATTTTTATCATTTTCAAGGAAAGGAGAAATGAAAGTATTCAATCTAAAGATTTATGAAAATGACAATAAAATTCTTAAGAAATCAAGAGAAAGAAAAATTAAGGCAAAACCAAAACTAAATGAGTTAGAATAGAGGAAACTTTATAGACTTAATTTAAGAGTTTCTTAAAATAAAATAGAGAAACCTTTAGAGAAAATAAAGAAGGGAAAAAAACCCCTGTGGATAACAAAATTAGAAATGAAAAGAAGGATCCAACATCAGATAAAGAGATATTTTCAACATAAGGCAATACTTTGTAAAATTTTAAGTTAAATTTGAAAACTATTTCTTCTGGAACCAAAATTAGAAGTATAAAACCTAAATATAATTATCACAGCTAGAAAAACTAGAAGAGAAAAGAAGGAAAGAACTGTCTCCAGAAAAAAAAAAATTGCCTAGGCCTAGAAACCTTTAGAAGGAAACATCTTTCAACTCCTAAGGAATAGATAATTACTGTGTGTCAGTTATTACTTCCAAACACTGAAAAATAGAAAAAGTATGCCTAAGTTAAAGAGATAATCCTGATGTCAAACCTGAAAAAGATAGCTTGAAAAAAAAAAAAGGAAAATAGGTTTAATCTAAATTATGAACAGAGAGAAGAAAATCTAAAGACAGATACTAGAATAGCAAAAGAATAACCCCAGTAGAGTTTAACCTAGAATGAAAAGGTTTTTGTTTCAATATTTGAAAAATCCAGTAGTAGAATATATCACATCCACCGGTTCAAAAAGAAAATCCAACAATAGATACAGAAAAAAGCATTAAAATCTAATAGCTAGTCCTTATTAAAAAATGATTATAAGTTTAAGAACTTCTTAACACTAAATAGTATTACAACAGTCAACACTGTCCTTAAGAATGAAACACTAAGGCAATATTATTGAAATCAGGAACAAAATAGGGATATAAGCTATTGCCATTTTTATTTAATTTTGATCTGGGAGTTCTGACCAATTAATAGTACATATATAAAAATAGGATGCATGAGTGTTAGAAGGGAGAAAACAGATTTATATTTTTTTGTAGATTATATAATTAACTCCTGGAAACTCAAAAAAATAATTCATCTAAAAATTATTAGAGGTGGTTTGGGAGTTCAAGAAAACTGCTAAATATACAAAAGAGAGGCAAAAACCTATGTAGCTTTTCTACATAGAAATACTATCCAGTTCAAAAATACAGTGAAAAACATAAAATTATGATAACAAAAATGAATAATGACGACATTGAAAACCTCTTAAATGCCTTGGAATAGCTTTCAGAAGAAAGTGAAAGATTCACATAATAAAAACTACAAAATGTTACTGAAAAATGTAGAAGAAAATTGAAACATTAAGTTCCTTGGCCACGATGTAGGATTTTTCAAATTCGTCTGTATGCTTAATATATTTTCAATAAAAATCTCAGTAAGTTTCTTTTCGGAATTTGACATCATCATTCAAATTCTTACTGAAAGAATAATTAGGTATGAAGGGCAAAGAAAATGTGCATGAAAAGAAATGATGAGGAAGAGGCCCCGCCAGGGGTTAAAACCATTTGAAAAAGTATCAGTAAAATCATGTACAATTGACAAAAGAACAAATGTACAAATGTACAAATCAATTTTTCATTATATTTTCTAACAGAATAGATATTCTGAGTCCACATTATACACAACAGCTTAATCTGTGATGAAGAAAGCAAAATAAGTCAGTAGGAATAAAATTATTGTTTAAAAAGCTGTGATTATTTAGAAAAAAATAAATTTAAAGATTTACTCCAGATCATCATCAAAATAACTGGATATGGATAAACAGATGTAATTAGATTTAAAATACAAATCTATTCAAATAAAACTAAAAGAAAAGTAGAAGCACATAAAAAAATGTTCAAAAACTTTAGTCATCAAGGAGATGCAAATTAAAACTACAATTAGCCACCACTGTATGTCCAATACAATGGCTAAAATTTAAAAAGACTGACAGTATCCGATGTTAGTAAGGATATGGAGCAGCTGGAACTCTCATACGTTGTTGGTGGGAATGTAAAATGGTGCAATCACTTTGGGAAAAAGTCTGGCAGTTTCTTGTAAATCTAAACATACATCTATTCTATGACACAGCAATTCCACCCAAAAGTACTTCCCCAAGGGAAGTAAAAGCATATGTCCACAAGAGGACAAGTACAAGAATGTTCTTGATGGCCCCAAACTGGACACAGCCCATGTGTCCATCAAGAGAGAAATGGATAGACAAACTGTAACACAGACAAGTAATGAAATATTACTCTTAGCAACAAAAAGAAACTCCGGATACCCACCAGCAACAGATGAATTTTTAAAACATTATATTGAGTGAAAGAAACTTTACACAAAAGAGGTAATCCTGTAAGAGTCCATTTATATAAAGTTCTAAAATAGGTAAAAACAATCTGATAAAAAAACTAAAAACCGTGGCTGCCTCTCAGGTAAAGTGGGAGTGAGAGTCTACTGGGAAGGGATGCTATGGAAATTTCTGGGAGGATGTTAATTTCTCTCTACATATATTTTAAAAGCTTTATTGAAATATAATTCCTATTCCATACAATTCACCCATTTAAAGTGTAGAATCCAATGGTTTTTAGTGTATTCATATATCTGTGTAACTATCAGCTCAAAAACAAAACATACCCTTTAAACTTATAAACCTTGATAGGTTTATGCATTTGTCATTTTCAAAATTCAAGGAATGACCCTCTTACGATTTGTGCGTTTCACTGTAAATACATAAAATATATGAACTTTATGGTTTATGGGGTGGGTGGTGGGGGGAGTGGGTGAGATAGGTGTAGGGCATCAGGAGTGTTCATGAGTTGTGTTGATGAGTTCTGAGTAAGGTATGGAACCGTTGGGTCACTATGTTGTGAAACTAATACAGCACTGAAATTAAAATTTAAAATGTTTAAAAACCTTTTGTATTAAAAGAAAATCGGAAATAATTTTCAAATTTCTATATGGAAAAGCTGTTTTCTTCAGAAAGGAAAATGTTGATAGACTTGATTACTTTAAATTTAAACACCTTTGTATGTCAAAAAATATAGAAACATAACCAACATTAAAGTGCAAATATCAAGCCAGGGGATGATTATTATTTAAAAATATTAGACAAGGAGGTCTTTGCCTGTATATTTGATATATGTGGAAACATTCTAAGTCATGGTATTAAGGTACCAGCCAATATGTGTGGGCAAAAGCTCTGACTAGAAAATTCATAAATAGGAAATAACACTTGTTAACAAACATGGGGGAAATTTCTTTATGTTTACAGAAAGTTAAATGAAAATTATCAAAGACCCTTGAATTTATATACTCTGATGTATTTTCCTTTGAGAAATATATTTATTCTCCTTGAGAAGACATATTTAAAGTAAAAGTGGGGGGCTCCTGGGTGGCTCAATTGGCTGAGCGTCCAACTTCAGCTCAGGTCATGATCTCACAGCTCATGAGTTCTAGCCCCGCGTCAGGCTCTGTACTGGCAGCTTGGAGCCAGGAGCCTACTTCTGATCATGTCTCCCTCTCTGCCCCTCCCCTACTTGTTCTCTCTCTCTCTCTCTCTTTCTCACAAAAATAAATAAACATTAAAGAAAATTTTTATAAAGTAAAAAGGAAGAGCTATGCACAGAGATGTAAGTACAAGAATGTTTATTGTACCACTACTTGTAATGACAGGTCAGATATTACCCTATTGTTTAACATACAATATTAAATAAATTATAGTGTCAAGATAATAAATTAGCTTAGTACTCTTGTATAACCATTAAAAATGATATCGTAGAAAAATACTTAATGATGTGGGAAGACATTTACATCCTGAGCTTAAAAAAAGAAAAAAGCCCCAAGCTTCCTTGATCCTTCCCCAAACCCATTCTCCTATATCCCCACTGTGGACACAGAGACATTTAGCTTCTGTCAACTTTCTCCCTTCTCTTTTTCCCACATCCCTTTGGAAGCTGTTTCTGTCTTTCACTTCTGGTGAGGAGGAAATAGACTGGCATTAAGATTGGGAAAGGAAATAAAACTCTTAAAAAAAAAAACCCAGGAAACGTATGAAATACTGCTTCATTAACTATTTTTTTTATTTGGGAAAAACCATATGTGCACATCATTAAACATTGGAATAATAATAAAAAAAATGCATATAATGGAAAGTCTCTATCGGTCCTAGGTGCCTTAACCAGTTTTTCTTAGATATATATTTTTTGGAAAGACATTTTCCATAAGCACCAAACAAACAACACACAAGAAAACAGAAAGAGGAAAGAAGGAAGAGAGGGAAGGAAAGATTGAGGGAGAGAGAAAGAGAGAAGAAGGGAAGGAAATCAAGAAAGGGACAATATGGGAAAAAATTAGAATAAGCTTTTTCTCTGAGGGGTTTAAAGAGACAAAATTTATTTGCGAATATATGTTAAACATTTGGATCTCAAATGTTTGGCAACCTGCTACTAACTTAATAATACCTAAAGGGGGGCACCTGGGTGGCTCAGTCGGTTAAGCATCCGACTTTGGCTCAGGGCATGATCTTGCAGTTCGTGAGTTCAAGCCCCACAAGGAGCTGGCTGCTGTCAGCGTGGGGCCCACTTTGGATCCTCTGTCTCTGTCTCTCTCTCTCTGCAACCCCCACCCCACTTGCATGCATTCTTTCTCTCAAAACCAATAAACATTAAAAAAAGAAATAAATCTTTAAAAAATAATACTATTAAATAAATATTATTTATAAATACTTCAAATCAGGATCGAAAGTGAGGAGCTTTTTTACTTGAGACGTCTTAGGGAACAGTGAGCCGGTCATTCAAACCCAAATTAGGGTTCCTGGCCTGACACACATCTGTGTACCTGCAGGAACAAGGGAGTAGGGGATGTGAAATCAGGACTGCCCCGGGCCCTGGACACGCAGCTCTGATATAAAGAGACTAGTGGAGGTTCGGAACCTTAGAGATACCCCCAGCCTGGACTTACCCCACTGGAGAGTGTGTCTAGGGCAGAAGCACCCAATGACAGCCACTGGGAGCATATACATTTTCTATCCAGGCGTCGTCCTCAGGGGCTCGGGATGGAACCACAGATCCCTGTTCTTTTTAATAACCACTTTGGACTGATTAGCCATGAATGTACTGGCTTATATTTACTGCTGACAATACCGTATTAATGAGTGGGGAGAGGACAGACCTGTCAATCCAGGTAGTCTACCAAAAACACAGCTGGGCGTCTCAGCCGAGAGCAGGCTTAGGGCTCACGGTGTGTATCTTTCTCAGGGGATCCCTTTTTTCCACCGTGCAAATGTAGAACATTCAAAAGGGTATGTTCTCAAGGGAGGATATTTAATTAATTTTTGCTGCTTCATCAAAGACATTCCTAAGTGAATAGGAATATTTTTGTGTATGATGAAGCTTAAAAATAAACAATTTATTTATGAACAGTTTATTTATAAGTGGCCTTATAATTAGTCCAGGGCTTTTTCTCTTTATATATATATATATTTTAAATGCTATTGACCACTCACCATGTACATAACTCCTTGCCAGGAGCTTGAAGAAAGTTCATACAGTGAGAAGGAAGGCTGGGGGAAGAAAGCAAAATGGGAACAAGAAGGGAAGGAAGGAGTTAACTTAGGGATAGAAGGAAAGAAGGAGACAAAGGCAGAGAAGCCAAAGCAGGAATGGAAAGAACAAGAGAACAGTCATCTGTCGCAGATGTCATAAAAAGCTAGAGCTGCCCTTGTAAGCCCTCATCAAAATTCAGAAATATGTCCTCACGTATAAAATCAAGTGGTTGTTTTTCCCATCGGAAAAAAAAAGGGCAGAGTAAATTTTTCATAATTTCTACTCTTCTTTTATACCTTTACACCACAGGTATCTGAGAGCGGAACTGGGGTTTTTTTGTCTTTTTTTTTTTAAGGGCTTTTCCAGTCCAACTACTTCTCTTTCACCAGCCATCACAGAGCCCAGACACTGAGTTGACTTTATTGTTATTGCAGCTCAAGTGATGACTGCAGTTCAAGAATCAGCAGGTGAAATGAAGCCTGACGGTCTCCTGATTTACCTCCAACATATAAGCAAATTAAATTACTGTCATGTTTTTAAATGAGCTTTCTCTAAAAGAGTTTCTGAGTGTTCCATTTTCATCTGATTTTAGCTGTTAGTCCCCGAGGATGTGAGCAGTTAATTTTCCTTATTAGTGTCAGTGCCTCCAGTAGATGCATCTCCAAGTGTAGCCCCACCTTCTGAGCTCTCTGGCTTGGCACCGGGAGAACTAAAGGCAAGAAGACCAACAAAACAGAAGAGCAGAGCTCTGATGCTCAAAGCTCTTATCTCATTCATTAATTCTGCAAGTACTTAGTGAGCAACTTACTATGTGCAGGGCCCAAGTTAGACACTGTGAGTACAGTGATGGAAAGACACTACCCTTGCCTTCCCTAAGGCCCAAGAGTCCTCCTTTGAGGTGGGCACAGCAGGTTCTGTTAATATTCCCATTAAGAGTCTGGGAAACAGGGGTGAGGGACAGAGACAGCTCTGGGATTGGGCTGAAGCCTAGCTCTTCTCTCCTGAGGTCTAAATACCTGGCTAACTGTACTCAATAGCTCTCAAACTTTTCTCTTCCTAGTTTAACAAAAGAAGGCATTTGCTGACCCCACAGCCCACCCCCATGGGATTCCACTCCCCATCTTTACAACTGGGGAAATGATTTGTGTCTCTGCTCCTGCCTTAGAGACAGCAGCACATTTCTTCACACAACTTTAGACTATTATTATAACACTGGTAATAAAATGGCTTTAAGAAATAATTTGCTGAAGTCTTTAAATGTATCTTTCCCTAGAGCTGGGTATATAAAAATTAAGACTATAGGCGTGCTGGGTGAGCTCAGTTGGTTAAGCATCCGACTTTGGCTCAGGTCATGATCTCACCATTTGTGGGTTCAAACCCCAGGTCAGGCCCTGTGCTGACAGCTCAGAGCCTGGATCCTGCTTTGGATTCTGTGTCTCCCTCTCTCTCTCTGCCCCTCTCCCATTCATGCTCTGTCTCTCTCTGTCTCCCAAAAAATAAACGTCAAAAAAATAAGACTATAAAAAGTTTTTTTCACATAAAGTGATCAGACCTGTAGGTATTCAGAGAGCGATGCTAGATCTGGATCGCTCCTAGGGGATCTCTGAGTTCACCTGCCTTTCATGTCTGAATCCTTCCCAAAGAAGAGGAGCCCAGAAGGAAAGGTGGTTTTTCCTGACAGCATTTTCTTATTCTTTCGCTCATTTCAGCTGTTAGCAGCAGCTGGTTTTTTTCAGTGCGCTGAAACACCCGCTGCCTTGTAAACATACTCTCTAATACCGTGCATTACTCATAGTTTGAAAAATCACTTTGACTCCTGAAACATAATTATGTTAATGTCAGATGAGTCAGCAGGAGGACGGCATGCTGCTGCTGTGGTAGCCCGTGCCTCCTGCCAGCTCTCAACCCCAGCGCCTGGGGCTTCAAAAAAAAAAAAAAAAAAACCAAAGAAGAGAAACCCCCTTTTGGTGGGAGGGAAGAGAACTTCTACTTATGGCTCAAGAAAGGGCTTCAAAGGAGTGATCAATTTCATTTTCGCCACAGCGTGAAAGGGAAAGGGAAAGCCGAAGTAGAATCGCTAACCCTAGGTTAATCCGTTTACGTGAAGAATAAACAGGAATTTGCAGAGTTTCTCTAGAGGATCTGTGATTTTTCCCTAGGAGATAAGTTGAGACAGCTCACTCTGATCAATATACAGTCGTGATTCGTTATTCCCAGGGTTCCTCTCTGAGGTATTTTCACGCTCACGGGAGGTGATGCTGAGCTGGGAGGTGCAGGACTATTACCCTCACACATGCGTAGGAAATGGGAGGCTGCTCCTTTGCGTGGGGCTTCCAGACCCTTGCTGGGCTCCCCACGACCCTCGCTTTGGCTCTGTGCCCACTTGGGCAGCACGACTCCTTAGACAAGAATTTGCAGCCACTTTCTTGGGTCGTTTTCAGCATCACTTACAACCTCTCAATGGTTTCCCCTCCTCTAGCTGCTGGGAAATGAAGAGGAACTGCGCAGGACAGGGTTGGAAGTTTTCATGGCTGACCACAACCCCTACCTCCTCAGGCTCCTAGCCTTGGTCCAGCTTGCCAGGAACTTCAGCTGTGCCCTTCTCAACCAGCCTTACACCCTACCCCCCTTGCCCTGCTGAATTCAGAGCATCGTCCAAAAAGGCTTCCAGGTTTATTACTGCACCCATGTCTCATAATAACCCATATTTCATAGATGGGAAAACTGAGGTTCAGAGAAGGGGTGTCCTTGTGCAAGGTCACACAGTGAATGGCAGAGTCAGACGCTCTACTCTGCCAACAACAGAACAGCAAATCCACACTTTGAGGATGAAGAGTGTGTCAGTTAGGGTTGGAAGGACCCCAAGAGCACATATTTTTACAGACGAGACAAGTAACCAAAATCTAGAGAGAAGCAATGATTTTCCCAAAGCCACCCAGCTCAAAAAGTGGCAGAACCCACTGCCAAACAGGGTCTCCTAACCCCGGCCCAAGAGCTTTTCCTCTCTCACCTCCTTACTTCCTCATTCTGGACTTATTCCAGTTTAGACACAGAAAGAGCCTGCTCTCCCCAGTTAAGCTATGCAGCTGACACACTGGACACAAAGCATTCTATCCCCAAAGCACGAGACCTCACGAGAGCTAGAGATGTCGAGGAGGAGAATACCCAGGAAGGAAGGGGTTAACCCTGTCCTGCAGCTTTCCATGATGATATGGCTAATCAATATCCCAGATTAACTACAGCACCGATCAGTGGTATCTTCAAACTATGGCTTCCTCCAGGCTCATTTCAAAGGCTGGGAGGACATCATTGCTCAATTGGGGGGCGGGGTGTGCTGACCCGGGCCCCACCGTTGTCATGTACCCTGTGAGAGGAAAAAACCCCTAATCCAACCTAGAGACTCTGCAGCCCCTAACTCCAGGCCTTTTCAACCCCCCTCCCTGGGACGCCTTCTTGGGGTGCCACTAGACATCATGTACCTGGCTCATAGAACTTCCGGTTTT
Source organism: Neofelis nebulosa (assembly GCF_028018385.1). Taxonomy (NCBI): domain Eukaryota; kingdom Metazoa; phylum Chordata; class Mammalia; order Carnivora; family Felidae; genus Neofelis; species Neofelis nebulosa. The sequence goes on from NC_080796.1 coordinate 37,361,558, forward strand.
CCCACCCTTCCACAGGGTGGCACCGTGCCCCGGCCATGGTGGGTGCTCTCCCAGCTAAGGGCTTCCTGACCACACGCCTTTGTCCCATGACATTTTCCCCGCTTGGCCCCAGAGACAAAGAAAAGTCAAGACTCACATTTTGGGGTGAAGTGCCAAAAATCCTGAGGAAACTGTGGTGCATCCTATTTAGAGGAGGGTTTCCCCTTGTCATGTCTTCCCAGCTGGTTCTATCCAATTTATCCTGGAGGTATGGTTGAGGGACAAAAGCTAACCCCGCCCCTGTCCCCCAAAGCAATCAACAGCTGTTACTATATTGAGTGGCAATATGATGTCATATCATAGGTGACTAACCCACCGAGGCTTCCCTGCGAGCCATCATCTAAATATGACCGCCTTCCATCACCCTGACCTTTTCACAGGAGAAAGCTGAGTGAGGGGCTTGATAGTGCCTCCCGGGGCTCAAGTTCATGGCTGACCTGCAGCCAGCGTCTCTGACTGAGCATGTGAGAACACACACGCCCACCCCCACATGTTGATTCCCTTCCTGGCAGAAGGTCACTTTCGACCAAGGCAGCTTTCTTCCACTGGCCTGATTTTGAAATTAGTAGCCGCTGGAATGTTTAATAATCACAGCTATTAGGGAGGAGGTGAGGGGGCATCCTGTATATAATCACCCTGGCATATATCCCAGGTGCTGGGTTAGAAACTTTACATATAGTTTTTTAACGCGATACTCAGAATGCTCTGAGGAAGACAGTACCGTCCTGTGGATTCAGAGAAACCGAGATCAGAGGAGTTAAGTAACTTTCCTAAAGTTACAGAGCTGGTGGTCATGGTGGGGCTCAGATTCCAGCCCAAGTCTCCGACTCCACAATGCACCAAACTCTGCATATGGAAAGATGTAATCACCTCACCTGAATTTTTTTAAATAGACTTCATTTTGGAAAGCAGCCATGTGTACAGCCTCCCCCACTGTCAACATCCCTCACCAGGGTTGTACATTGTTATAGTTGATAAACGTGCATTGACGTGTCATTACCCAAAGTCCATAGTTTACAATATGGTTCCCTCTTGGTGCCGAGAACCCTATGGGTGTGGACAAATGTATAATGACATGGATCCATCATTATAATATCAGGTATTCTCACTGCTAAAAAACCTCTGTGCTCGCCTATTCAGCCCTCCCCCCGATTCCCTGATCACCATGGATCTTTATACTGTCTCCATAGTTTTACCTTTTCCAGAATGTCATATAGTTGGAATCATACAGTACGTAGCCTTTTCTGATCGGTTTCTTCCTGAGGAAACTGTGGAGCATCCTATTTAGAGGAGGTTTTCTCTTGTCAGGTCTTCCTGGCTGGTTCCATCCAATTTATCCTGGAGATATGGTTGGTGGACAAAAGCTGACCCCGCCATGACTTTTTGTAGCTTGATGGCTCTTTTTTCTTTTTTTTTTTTTTAAGCACTGAAGAATATTCCATTGTCTCGATGTACCACAGTTTATTTGTTCCTTCACCTACTGAATCACCTGGCTTTGAAATCTTTATTCCAGTGTGGTTCACTGGTCTTCTTCTTCTGGACCCCATCCCTGCCTCCTCAGTCTTGCCACCTACACAGCCCCTGACTGGGGCAGGGGGTGGGGGCTGGAGGGGTGAGTCTTGGGCATCCCTGGTCTATGAATCATTTCAGCAACCTGGAAACCAGCTATCCCTCTAGGACACACTCTAGGGTCGATCTGAGGAGATCTCTCACATGCACACGTGCCAGAAAATCAGAACATCCCCTTTTCCCTCCATGCCACTTACACTCATGTTTGCCCCCCGGTCCCCAACATGGTCATTGTTGGTATGTCCCACCAGTTACCACAGGGGTTTCTCTTTTTTTATTCCACCCGTTCATCCATCCACCCAACAAATATTTATTGAGCACCTACTATCTGTTGGCCCTAGATGGCCAATCCACAGAGGACACTGAATGTATTTACATAAGTTTGCATACAGAGTTACACCCACCACGGCACTTCCCATTCCATTAGGAAATACTATTTGTTGGGGGGGGTGTGTACAAGGAGATAAAGACAAACACATAGCGAGTGACTGAAAATAGGACTGTGAGGCCATGTGAGTTAATTATTATCTCAAATTATAATGTCATATTTATTACATGTAAAATTGTATTGTAATTATTAAATTATTTTTACTGTTATTTTTTTAAAAAGCCTCTTATACAGCGCTTTCTGGTTTTTAGGACCTAAGTGCTTTTACATAAATAGTAAACCTACATGTCGCCTGACAAAGGTGTACAGGTTGAAATATAAGAAAATTTCGGATAAATTCCTGGAGGGCAGATCTCTAACAAGTTATTAAAGTGGAGTTAGGAAGAACCAGAGTGCATTCCTAACCAGTGAGAATGATGTCATGAAGGCTAAGTGCCATAATCCATCCCAAGCCTTTTTAGCGGCTCCATCACAGGCAGGCGCTCAAGTGCGACACAGTTCTGGGCTGACCCGGCGGGCCATTGCTAAGCAGTTACCATGGATCTGGATTCACCCAGGGACCACTGAGCTTCCATGATGCTGGGAGCCGGCTGCATGGCTTCTCGCCGACCCCTTCCACCCTGTCAGGGAAGCAGCCGTGTGTAATGTCCCACATCTTGCCCCCAACAAAAGGAAAACTTTACTGTGTGTCATCCAGTGAGTCACCAGCACGGGTGGGAACAGACCCAGGATTCCTGCTCCTTTCTTTGCTGGAGCTGTTTGCTGGAGATGACAATCCTTTCACATTAGTGGCCAGTTACATTTATGGTTTCTAATGACATTTTAATGGGGCTTATGGGATAGGAAAATGATGGGAAGTGAAGGCTGGGAGATAAAAAATCAAAACCTGAAATGAAACACAAGAACCTGATTACTAAACGTTTAAAAATGGCAATCCAACTCATCAGGTCATTCCATTGGGAAATGGTGCCTAGGTCTGAGGAAGAATAACCCCCCTCGTCTATCTTGAGGTTGGATGAGGGAGACAAGGAAAGGAAGGAGGGAATAGCCAGGGATCCTCAGGAACTGTGTTCTCCAATTCTCCCCTCTGATTTCATCTCTATATTTACTTCATTTGTATTCCCTTCCATCACATATGTGACGTGTCACAGTTTATCATGCAGCTTAACACCCATCGTCCCAATGGAGACTTGTAACAGAGCTGTGAGCCACAGGAAGAGCAGTAGGTACAGACAGGTCAGCTGACTAGGACCCTCTACCTGACAGGCCATGCAAGCCCGAGTAGGTCACCTCACCTGGACCTTAGTTCCCTTAGTTCTAGAACAAGGGCTGAACTGGTTGGCCTGAAGGTCCCCTACCACTCTAAGCTTCCATGTCTGTGTGTCCAGCCCCACAGAGGAAGAAGCCACTGCCTCCATAAACCCCTACCCCCCTCTAGCTAAGGCTGCCCATGGTTTCCTCCATCTCCTGCTGAGGCTGCGGTGAAAGCACACACAAGGTGTTTGGTCACAGGCTCCAGAAAACCTGGCAAAACAGAAAGAGAGCAGTGGACAGGGACTCCAGCAGGATGATACGGAGGACAGGAGGAGGGGACACACAGAGAAGAGCTTTGTGGTGGCTGGAGACTGGGTGCCAGGGAAGAGGGGTCAGCTCGGAGAGTGAGCAGCAGGGAGGAAGGTGCTTCTGCTAGACCTGGTGCGTGAACTCTGAAGATGTGGGTGTGAGTAGGGACTCACCAAGGACCAGCAGTGATTGTCAGGAGATAACAGCGACAGCAGCTCACCCACTTGCCTCTATCTCCAGGACACAGGCACCATCGTTTTGCTCCAAACTTTGAGGAGCTGCCGTCTCTAATTGGTTTTGGGCACAACGTTTCGTTCTCGTAGGAAATTTTCTGTTGCTTTCTAGGGAGGGGATCGTGGGAGGAGAAACGAGGTGTTTCTTCTGCACTGGGTGTGCCAGGTGAGGACGCTTTGATTAAGCGGGATGGGCTGTCTAGTTTCAGGAGAGGACTCACAGAGTCAAGGGTAGGCCTGGTAGGGCTGGGACTAGAGTGCGGTGAGTGAGGTGCTTTGGGGGCAACCCTCAAGGGGGCACTCGCCCTCGGGGTCCTGCAAGGGCAGGATGAGCACCTGGGAGTGAGTGCCTCCTCACTGCCTTAGCCTTGGGCCCTGGCCTTCTCTGGGGATCTTCTGGCATGCAACGGGTTACTCGTTCAGAGGCGCTGGGCTTGCGTTATGAGTGGAAAGTGGTTCTGGGGGACTCAACATACAAAATAAGACGTATTTCACGCCTCACCTTTATCACCAAAAACATGGACTTGGGGGTCCAACCGACCTGGGAGTGGTTTCCAGCTTGCCATTCTTCAGCTGTGAAACATACTGACTCTTGCCCTGCCTCCACTTTCTTCCTCCTCAATGTCAGAATGGGGACAATAGCCCCTACCTCGGAGAGGAGGTATGAGGATTGAAGGAGGGGGCCAAGGAGGATAATGAAAATACCTGCCTCATGGGAAACCTCAGCATAGCAAACCTCCCTGGGAGGCTGTGATACTGTTGAATGACCAAGTGCTGTACAGGGTTCTTGTCCCAGAAGCTTCCACGGCAACAGTAGCGTCGGGGGACGGTTTGGAGATCGGTCCACCAATTTCACACCCAGAGGTAAACAACATGTTACAGGCCACGTGACCAACAAAGGTTTGGACGCAGTCGAAAACAGTGATAAATGGGCCAACCTGGCCCAACTGATGGATTATTAAATAAACACCCAAACCACAGCTTTTCTCTGCCAGCAGGCATAGAAGACTATGAGGAGGGATTGTAAGTGAAGGGGTTGGGAGTCGAGGGCCACGGAAAACTCCCTGACCTTTGGGTCAAGATCAGATTCTGACTAATCAAGGAGGGCTTCCAGGAGGAGGTTCTGGGGCTTCCAGCAGCTTTAATGAGGCTCAGTTGCACTCCTTTTTTTCATCACCATCTCAACAGCCAACACTTCTCAGTACAAAGGGCTAGAAGATGGGCTCTGACCCCACGGTTGGGTGAGTGGAGTCATCGCCCCTGATCTTCACGATCCGACGCCTGGTCCCTTTAAGGCATCGAAACTCAGTGAACGTTCTACGGGAGCCTCGCGGCCTCCGCGAGGCGCGCTGACGTCACCCTTCGGGGAAACGGCTGACGTCACCGCGTCCTCGGCGAGTGGGGGCGGGGCCGTGACTCACCCGGGCCGCGCCCCCCGCCCGCGGCGGAGCGCACGTGAGCGCGCGCCGCGCCGGTTTCTAAGTTTAGCTCGGCGGTTTCGGTGGGGTCGGGCGAGGTAAAAGCGGCCGAGGGGAGTAGGTGGGCTGGGGGCGCGGCTCTCTCCGTCCCTGCTCGCCCCGCCGCAGGGCCTCCTGGAAGCCGAGGGTCCGGCCGGAGGGTGGAGCGCGGGCGCCCCCGCGGCGCAGCGCTCCGAGGGTCTCCCGCGTGCAAGCCCGGCCCCGCGCTCGCCCAGCCTCCGAGCAGGCGCTCAGTAAACGAGCCCCCGTTTCCGCCTGTTCGGCGACTCGGGACTTCCCGGAGAGTCCAGGGTTCTGGAAAGTTCTCCCAGGGTGCGGTGTGGGCTGAGGTCCGAACAGGCGCGGGGCCCGAGCCGTCGGGGCCCAGTTCTCAGTGGCCATGTGGGGCCATCGATCAGCGTTTCCGAACTCGGCCCCCCCCCCCCCCCCCCCCCCCCCGGGCATGGCCGGCGTCACCATCAGCGCTTGTTGGGGGGGGCTTCCCGGGACACCCCCTTCCGAATTCGGCGTGGCGGTGGGAGGGACTGTGGCCGTTCTAGGGTCAGCCCAGCCACAGGGGCCTGAAGGTCACCGGATGAGGAGCCAGAGCTGATGCCACAAAACCGCAGGCTCCCGTCCAGAGGAGCCGGGGGGCATGAGCCAGGGGCGTACCAAGGTGACCTTCAGGAAACATTAAATCCTCGTTTTAAAGAAAGTAGCCCCAGACACCTTGGGAAACCGACACTCCCCCCGTTCTCGCGGTGGGGAGGGAAAAGTCGTGGAAAGATGCTCTGTCAGCGTAAAGTGAACTGCGATTTTGACTTTGCAGAGCGGTGGGCCACGTCACAGTGACCTGCATTCCGTTGTTGGTGTGCATCCTCGGGTTTCACAGGGTTTGTCTTCGTAGGCAGCTTCTTAAACAATGTTCATGAAGCTTTTGACCTTGTTAGATGGAGTGTCAGATACTACAGAAGTGTTAAATATAATGGCCAACTGAGAAAGTCATGTGATAAATGGAACGTTTTCTAACGGGTGGGCCGTTAAAAATTTATTATTTCAAGTTTTCGAAGGCCATTACCTTGAGTTTTTCGTATGTTCTTGTCTTAGAAATTGTGGAATCAAGGTAACTTTGTTGATGATGACCTGAATGAATGACAGAAACCCCTAACTTCAAACGTGTAAAGGTGGAGATTTTCAGATATACGTATGGAAACTGCAAGTGTTGAGGGCTTTATTCCCCTTCCGTGTCCATCTTAACACAGCTGGAAAAGGGCGGACAGTGTGGGATCTAACAGATCCATCTAGAAGTAGGCTTACTGTTTTGTATTATTCATATAGCCGCAGAAGACTCTTTTTCCTAATATTGTACAGTTGCTACAACATTTTCCTTAATGTAATGCCTGTTTGGGGAGGGACTTAAGGGGAGCAGGTGTGAATGATGATGAATCACGTTCTCAAACTGAGCTAATTTCCCTTTGTGCAGGCTATTGTTCTTTATATATGTAATGTGTAGGGACCTTAACATAAAAGTTCTCACATTCAGAAATTAAGATTTTCAGTCCGGAAGTTGAGTTTTTGCTTTTAAAAAGACTTACCCTTGGAACAGGCCACCTGCATCCTGTAGGCGGCCTGTTCTCATTTCTGTAAAGTCTTCCCTGCCCCCAAGATGTACCTGCTCTCTTTGAGCTACTACATCTGTTACTTATTGTTCGCTATACTGTCATTGTTTGCTTAAGTGTTTGTTTCTCCCACTAGACTAAGCTCTTGGGTCTACGGGCTGGTGCCTTTGTATCTTTGGCATCTAGAGCACTGTTAACGTATTTTCGGAGTATTTTGTTTCATTGAATAAATGTGGGTTTCCCAAAGTAGATTGCACATTTTGCGAAGGGAGTTGTTTTTTTGTTTTTTTGTTTTTTTATAGTTGAGGGGATTGAGCTGCAGACATATATAGTTGCTGTAGGAACACAGTTAACTTCTTTTCTAAGCCCACCCTAACTCAACCCCCCCCCCCACTCCCACCACTCCCATCACCCATGAGAAGGGAGCCAAAGAAAATAAAACAAACCCTAAATTATGTTGGGATCTAAGTGATGGGTGTACCTTTAGATTGGGGATTGTAGAACTTTGTCCTGCTCTCGGGCCATAACTGTAATCCACACACTTGACATTAGTTAGGTCCTTGTCACAGGGGAGTTGACTAGTCTTCATTTTAAAAAAAAATTAGGAATTTCAGAATCTCTCTTCTTCTGTGGATAGTTAAGACTGGTTGCTAAATGGGAGTGTCTTACATTGAAATAGATTTATTTCTGTGCAATGATAACTTCATGCCTACCCTGACAGATCATGACCTGGGCCGAAGTCTGCCACTTAACCAGCTGAGCTACCCAGGCTCCCCAGAAGGGCTACATTTTAATATCCATTGTTTAATTAAGTCAAGAAAGAGTAATGTGTATGTGGAAGATTTTTAACAAGGTTTTAATTAGGGTTTTAGAACGTGGTTCAGCTAAATTTTCCCACACAAGGAGTTACACAAGTGTGATGAAAGGCAGAAAGTAACTTTCATGAAAACAGAAGAAAGAAAGCTAGAAGAAAAGACCAAGGGACACTTTGCTATTGGCTACATTCAGTTTTGACAATTCCTACTTCTTTTCACACCACCCTCCTCACCACTTTTAGGCACTGTTTGACCTGGATTTTTTTCTCAAAATAGAACTTTCTATAATAATAATCGTAATCATAATCATAATAATAGAAATAACTTCCATTTGTTGAGCACTATGTGCCCTGTGCTCGATGCTTTATGGAATTATTTCAGTTAAACTGTGTGTGTGTGTGTGTGTGTGTGTGTGTAATCTCAGAGATTTATTATAAAGAATTGGCTCACATAAGTACAAAGGTTGGCAAGTCCAAAGATCTGCAGGGTGACTTGGCAAGATGGAAACCCAGCAGAGCCAGTGATAATGGTTCCATTCCAGGTCAAAGGCAGGAAAAAGCTGATGTTCCAACGCCTTCAGGAAGGAAGAATTCCCTCTTACTGGGGAGAGGGTCAGCCTTTTTGTTTTTCTCAGGCCTTCAACTGACTGTATGAGGCCCACCAATGTTATGGAGGGCAACTACTTTACTTAGTCTACCAATGTAAATATTAATCTCATCCAAAAACACTCTCGCAGAAGCACCCAGAATAATGTTCGACCAAACATCTGACCACCCTGTGGCCCAATTTAATAAATTTGTTAACCATCATCCAGATCTATTTGATTTCCAAAGCTCATGCTCTTAATGTTAGTCACAATGTCTTCCTCCTACTCTAAGATTCACAAAGTAGCTTTAACCCTGGGCCTGCCTTCCCCTCCTCATCTGGAAGGAATGTCTGTCACAGTTCATTCCACTCACACATGATGAATACACTTGATTAGGGCAGGTGTTTAAATGCCAGTAACCAAGCTCAGGATCCCCTTCCCCAATAGCACATACAACATACAAGAAAGCCATTCCAGCTTTCTAATTATATTCCAAGCTTTCTAATTTTGTATTCACTTAACACTTTGAACTGATTCCCTCCACACAAGCACATCCTACCTGATTCCTTGTTCGGTTCCCTTCATGTCCTCTTTGAAGGGCACCAAGCCAGTGAGCCCATGACCTTCCCTTCTCTCTACTGACCAAACTTGCTATTGCTTACTCTTGACTCATTCCTGCTATCATTGTCACTGTCATCTTAATTTTTTTTCTTTTTTTTTACCTAGTTGGCGCTATTCTGTTACATCCTAGGGCACCTTCTATAGATATCATAGATGTCCTAATAACCACTCATTCTTCATTTTTTCACGAACAGCCTCAGAGCATTTGTTCTTAGCAAATTAGTTGTCCTTTAATATCCAGAACGTGGCCATTCCCAGCGAAGTAATACTTTGAATTTTTATTCGTTTTTTTTTGTTACATATTATTAAAGTTAAAAACATTAGAGAACACTAGAGATGGAAAAAATCAGATTTTATTGATAGTCAAAAGATATGGTTGAGGCTGTCTAGCTTTTAAAACCAAAAATGTTGAGGTGGTATTGGGAGAGGACAGTTGTTAACAGATGTTACAGATACTAAGTTATCACTGAAGATATTGTTCCGTTCTTCTAGAAGTTAATTTACCAAGCACAACTCACATAAAGGGCATTTTTATTACAGCCGCAAATTAAAAGACACTTGCCTTCCATATTAGAAAAAAGTCAAGTGCATATTTTTTGGTTGATAGATGACATCTGCCACAATTATATGCATTGAATCAAAATGAAAAACTTCTGTTACACAGTACGTTTATTCCAGGGTTTGCAGGGCTGGGAATTAACGTTAGTCCTCTTAATTTAAACTGACTTGGATTATCTGATAGAATAAAAACAGAGTATTAAAGTAGGGATCCTAAAAATCTAAGTTGAGAAGTTTGATTTGTAATTTGGTACTGTTTTTACAAGCTACGTTCCAAAGATAGGCAAGTGACTTTGGTCTGTAAAACAATTATGAGGCTGGGTCTTTTGTAAATGGTTTCTTGGGTGCATTTTCATCTATTGAAACCTTAATAAAGAGGAGACATCACTTAGTTACCCCATCCTGTGTTTTTAATAGTGTTGTTGTCTTTCTAAACCCAGGTTTGTTGAAAACAATCCTGTCTTTGCCTTTGCATTTTTTTAGAAGCTGAGCTACAATTAGTTTTAGGACACAGTAGAATCTATCAAGTAATAAAGCTAGCTGGTGATTCTTTGTGCTTAACAAAGAATCTATTAAATGTAGAATTTCTAGCATATTCGGTAAGCAGCATTTATGGTGATATTCTGGAAGTTTAAATCATTGAAATTTTTAACAGACTTAGATTATTTTGAGATTTTAAAAATATGTATTGTCTTAGTGACCTTATGGTTATGATAAAGGTTTCACAATCCAAATCTTTAAAAAAAATCTCGTAACGTTTTTCTTATATCCTATTTTAAATGTTGATATTATCATATTGATTAATACCCAATTAGATTATTAGTGTTATAAATAAATACAAAAATTACTAGATTGGCTTCACTCCTGTAAATAAGATTTGTTTTATACCTAAATTGTAAACTATATTTTAAATTTTATTTTATTTTTAGCTGGGTAGTTAAGGTTTCATGCTTGTTTTTTTAAAATCAGGTTTGCTGAGGTAATTTACATGCAGTAAAATTCATTCTTTTAGGTGTAAAATTCTATGAATTCTGACACACACAGCCATATAAGTATTTCCACAATCAAGAGAGAACATTACTACCACCCCAGAAAGTTCACTTGTGCCCCTTTTAGTTAATCTCTTATCCTGACAATGAAATTTTAAATAAAATTAATGAAATAAGACATTTAAAAACATGCCTGATACACTAGCCTTGGGCCATTGTTGTTGTAAACTAGATTATAACTTTAGTGGGAAAGCAAATGTAATTGAAACAAACCTAAGTTTTTGAATATATTACTCAAAAGTTATTGGGTAGAAGTGTTAAAACGAAGTGAAAGATTGATTTAAAAAATTTTTTTTAATGTTTATTTTTGAGAGAGAGAGACAGAGTGTGAGCAGGGGAGGGGCAGAGAGAGAGGGAGACACAGAATCCGAAGCAGGCTCCAGGCTCTGGGCTCTGAGATGTCAGCACAGAGCCCAATACAGGGCTCAAACCCATGAACTGTGAGATCATGACCTGAGCTGAAGTTGGATGTTCAACCGACTGAGCCACCCAGGCGCCTCTGATTTTATTGTTTTATTCCATCTTCATGATGTATGTTTACCTTTCTTCGCCGTATGTCCATCTCAAATATCTTGGTATAACTAAGTCCTTAAAGCATTTTCTTTTGCTAGCCTGTATTTTCGTCTTTTCAGTGAATATTAAAAATAGAACACTCTTCCTGTCCTTCTGAAATAAGTAAGTTAAGGGCAAGGACTATGTCATCTTCATTGTTTATTACCATCTCTTCCATACAGAAGAAGCCTAATGTTGAAGGAAAGAACTTTTAAGTTGTTTCAAGCTGAGCAGAGAGGGATTGGAGAATGACTTGGATTTTCTCAAATAAACATTGAGAGTATTGGTAATGCTAGGTTAAAACTTAAAAGTCGGTTAAAAACCTAGGTTTTAGAGTTGGATCTAAATTTCTTTCATCCTTTTTTTAAATTTTTTTAAAGAATTTTTTTATGTTTACTTAGTTTTGAGAGAGAGAGAGAGAGAGAGAGAGACAAACTGTGAGTGGGGAAGGGGCAGAGAGAGAGGGAGACAGAATCCAGAGCAGGGTCCAGGCTCCTAGCTGTCAGCAGAGAGCCCGACAGGGGGCTCGAACCCACGAACTGTGAGATCATGACCTGAGCCAAAGTCAGATGCTTAACCAACTAAGCCACCCAGGCGCCTCTTTTTAATTTTTTAATGTTTATTTTTGAAAGACAGAGACAGCATGAGTGGGGGAGGGTCAGAGAGAGAGGGGGAGACCCAGAATATGAGGCAGGTTCCAGGCTCTGAGCTGTTAACACAAAATCCGACACAGGGCTCAAACCCATGAACCGTGAGATCATGACCTGAGCCGAAGTGGGACGCTCAACCGACTGAGCCACCCAGGTGCCCCTCTTTCATCCTTTTTTTAATTGAAGTATAGTTGACATCCAATGTTACATTAGTTTCATCTCTGCAACTCACTAGTGAGTTAACAATTCTATACACTATGCTATGCTCACCACCATAACTGTAGTTACCATCTGTCACCACATAACGTTATAACAACGTTATTGACTGCATTCCCTATGCTGTACTTTTCATCCCCTTGACTTACTTATTTTATAACTGGAAATGTTCATCTCTTAATTTCCTTCATTTATTTTGCCTTCCTCTCCTCAACACCCGCCCCTCTGGCAACCACCTGTCTTTTTCTCTTTATGTAGGAGACTGTTTCTAGGGTTTTTTTGTTTGTTTTTCTGCCTGCTTGCTTGTTCATTTATTTTGGTTTTTGGATACCACATACAAGTGCAATCATACAGTATTTGTCTTTCTCTGTCTTATTTCATTTAGCATAATACCCTCTAGTTCTATCTATGTTATCGCAAATGTCAAGATCTCATTCTTTTTTATACCTGAGTAATATTTCTGTGTGTGTGTGTGCACATGTGTGTGCGTATGTATACATACAACATCTTCTTTATCCATTCATCTATCAATAAGAATTTAGGTTGCTTCCATAACTTGGCTATTATAAATAATGCTGTAATAAACATAGGGATGCACATATCTTTTCAAATTAGTAGTTTCATTTTCTTTGGGTAAATAGTAGAATTACTGAATTTTATGGTATTTCTGTTTTTATTTTTTTGAGGAATCTTCGTACTGTTTTCCATAGTGGTTGAAACAATTTACATTCTCACCAGTAGTGCATGAGGGTTCCCTTTTCTCCACATCCTTGCCAACACTTGTTATTTCTTGTCCTTTTGATATTAGCTATTCTGACAGGCATAAGGTGGTGTCTCATTGTGGTGTGATTTGAATTTCCCTGATTCTTAGTGATGCTGGGCATCTTTTCATGTGGACCTACATTTGAATACCGACCTTATCATTTATTTAGCTGTAAAACTTCAGGCAAATAAATTTCTATGAGCATCCGTTTGCCTACCTATAAGATCACAGTAAAAAAAGTAAAATGCATGTCCTATCAGAGCTGCTATCAGGAGGATTTCAGATTAAAGCACCTGGCAGTGTCTTGCTCATAGCCTAATTCTTTTGAGTTGAAATCTTAAAGAAGGTATTTTAAATCACAGAACACTGCTATCTTAAGACAGAGGAGAGAATTCGGTTTTAGAACGAAGATGTAGGTGGCTGGATCTGACCTGTGGGCTCAAGAGGAATAATTACTCTCCCAACTTGTGTTTCCGTTAATTACACATTTTGATTTGTTGGATTTTTCTCAGAGAAAAGAAATAAGAGTGGCAATGGTGAAGAGAAAGGAAACAAGATGGGGAAATTGACAAGGGGAGAGATACCGACTGAAATAATGATGAATGAAAGAACAAACAGAGCATGGCACCAAAAACAGAGTTAGTAATATTATCCCATATAAGCTAGCTTGGTTCGTGGCATCTGTACTAAAAAAGAGAAAGGAGTAAGGAAGTTATATAAACAATGGAAAAAATAGCTATCTAAATATTTTGAAAAAAAATACAGTGAGAACCCCAAAGTTTCCTCTTATGCAGTGTTAATTTGTATATATTATATGTTAATGTTCAGGAAACAGTGGTTCAGTTATTTGCTCTGATTTCCTAAAGTTGTTAAATAATTTGATCAATGCAATGGTATTAGAGCAGCTACATTATGAACATTATGAAACAGAATACTACTTTTTTTTATCCCCAAAGAGCACAGAAAAAAAAAAAAAGACTTTTCTGTGCTCAAAGTGTCAAGGGTGAGGGTAAAATAAGGATGATTTCAAATAAGCAAGATCTCAAAAAAAAAAAAATCCTTCTCATTTGCCTTTGTCTCAGGAAGCTGAGGGGGTGCTCTGTCAAAATGAGGGAAGAAACCAAGAGGAAGGCGTGAGATGCTGGCACCAGGGATTCCAACTAGTGTCGCAAAGGAATAAAGGTAACTTTCTGAAATATTCCTAATATGGAAGATTGAAATAAAGAATTGAAGGAGTACAGGTGAAAGAAAAAGTTAGTTAAGAAATTAGGAGCTAAGAAGTAAGAGGAAGAAGAACACATACTCTGAACGTGTGCAGTTTCAAGAACGGGATAACAAATCTGGCCCTTAAGTCTCCTAGCATCCAAAGCAAAAGGGAAAATATACCCACTTGCAAGTTGCCTAATGTCCTTACGATAAAAACAAAGTGGTTGTTTCCTGAAAGACCTATTGTGGATCTTATAAAAAGGATCCTTTGCTCTTAATTGTATCCCCACATGTGTTTCATGTGACTGTTTCTTACAGTGTACCTTATGGCCCCAAAGCATTAGTAAGTAAAGGCAATTCTGTAAGGACTAAATAGTGCTCTCCAAGGTAGACCAAGGGCTTGTGATTGGTCAGGATATTATCATTTATTATTTATTTATTTTTATTATAGAGAGAGAGGGAGGGGCAGAGTGAGGGAGAGAGAGAGTCTTAAAGACACTCTGTGCTCAGTGCAGAGCCCAGTGTGGGACTCTATCCCATGACCCTGGGATCATGACAGCCGAAATCAAGAGTCCGATGGTCAACTGACTGAGCCACCTAGGCCCCCCGTGGATATTATTAATTGACATCCCATTAAACTTCATGGGAGGCTAGAAGGAGGTTGGTAGGTTAGTCTGTTATCCTAAACAATTTAGCTCTTTCCCCACACTAGCCCCGTTGAAGCAAAACAAGTTATCTTTGTTTAAAAAACTTTTTTAATGCTTATTTATTTTTGAGAGAGAGACAGAGCCTGAGTGGGGGGAGGAACAGAGAGAGAGGGAGACACAGTCTGAAGCAGGCTCCAGGCTCTGAGCTCTCAGCACAGAGCCCAGCATGGGGCTCAAACCCACAAACTACGAGATCATGACTTGAGCCAAAGTCAGGTGCTTAACCTTGACTGAGCCACCTAGGCATCCCCAAAACAAGTTCTTCTAACTACACTTGTCCTCATTAAAAGGCAGTTTTGTGGCATGTTCATTTGGGGTCTTGTGCCCTACCCCAAATGGCTCATCGGAGTATGCTTTCCTGTCTTAATTTCTTTTTTTTTTAAGTTTATTTTTATTATTTTGTGACAGAGAGGGTGAGAGAGATAGTCCCAAGCATGCTCCACACAGCACACAGCCTGATGTGGGGCTCAAACCCACGCACCCTGAGATCATGACCTGAGCCAAAATCAAGGTCAGATGCTTAACCAGCATCTGAGCCACCCAGGGGTCCTTACTTAATTTCTGAGAGAATTTTGATGAATGCAGTTTTTCTCTAATGCATTACATTTCCAATAATGTTTTAGTACCTTTAGGCTGGATTTTCTGGCTCTTCCATTAATCTAGCTCTGAATATAGTCTAGACAGAAAACTTTCTGATTGCCCTGTTCCTTCAACAGGTAGCATTCGGGATACCGTGTCCCTCAAGCAGTCTTTCATAAGCACTTATTTCCTATAACCAAGCTTATATTAATAATTAAGATGGTATTTAGTTAGAATCTATAAAGTTTGGACAACTAACTAGAATTTTCAGTTGTGTCACATATTCCCCTAACCACTAATGAGAATTTGCTGTGCCACCTGTACAGTCACCGGTTTTGAAAAATTCAGCCCCTATGCTTTCATCTGATATATTTTCCGTGAGTAATAATTATTAATGGAAAATCAAGTATAATTTTTATAACTCATTGAGTGTTTGCCATTATTTAACCTATAGTTCACTGGTTATTGAACAAGCATTATAAGTATATTTTTTAAATGGCTTTTGAACTAACCTTTAGAAAGATAAACATTTTTTGCTATTAATCTCTTTTGTGTCTAGCAGAATATGTTTATTTACACAAAAATAACTAAATCTCTCTGATATCCTAAAATTTGAAACCTTAAAAGTCGACGTCTATTTGTGCAGTATTATTATCTGCTCTTCTCTGGGAGGTTTATTATATTTCAAAGTAATAAACTACACTCCTGCCACTTACAGGTCAGTTATTACTATGGTAGAATTTCTGTTGTCTCTAAGAGAGTCTAAAATGCTTGAAATTGAAGACTAGAAAATGCTGTGGTAGCTCAGTAGAACCCATGGTGACATTTTTATTCTGACCTGAAGTAAATTACCGTGTAGTAACGATTCAGTGAAATAATATTTCTTCCCAAATCAACATTTGTCATTGCTACAAAAATATATCTAACTGTTTCTTTTATTTTTTTATGACTGTTGTTAATTTTTGGCTCTTTTTAAAATGAGAAAAATACTTTTCTCAAATCTGATATGATTTATAAACCACGATCTCTGAAATACTGAATGATGTATTTGTATAAATAAAACTGTCATAAATTTAGAAATCAGTTTTGTAAGTGAGAAAATACCACAGATGCCAAAGAGGGGTTTTTTTGTTTGTCAAAAAATTTTTTTCCAAATTTAGGCAAATTATTTTGACTTTAGAAAAATCTGTACAACAAGAATTTTCAGGAGTGATGTTAGCAAGATGGCAAAATGGGAAGCCCTGGATCCTGCTTCTCTCACAAACACACCAATTCAGCGCAACAATTCATGAACAAATTCACATTATGTAAAATCCAGAAACTAATTGAAAGGCTCTTGCACCCTAAGTGAATATGAAATCAGACTCAGCAAAGCCAGTAGGGAGATTCAGGATCCTTTTTCGCCAGAGTCCCTGTTCCCAGCACAGTGCTATATAATCAGGAAGAGAACCCCTAATTCCCCGTTTCTCCTAGGGATGGAGAGATTGGTTCATGCACTCAGCACCCCAGCATTTCCCAGGGGGCTCCCAGAGGACTGGTTTCTATCTTTTAAGTCTTAGAACTCTAATGGGCTAGCAGAATCTAGCCACCTGAGAGAGAATGGAAATAGCAGCTTGGGCCGATAGATGTTATGGATCTTCCCTCCTTCTAAGCATGGAGTGAACAGATGTCAGTCTTGGAGCCCTGATGGGTCTGGTGCTGTCTAGCCACCTCAGGGAGAAAGGAGACTGCGGTTTGGACTGATAGATGCAACTGTGTCACCACCCCTGGCTTAGCACAGAGTGAGCAGACAAAACCCATGCTTCCTACTTCTCCCTGTAGAGAGAAAGAGTTGACAGAGTCCCCCAAACCTTTGGCAGGGCTGACAGTGGGAGTCTTCTCTTGTATGAGGTCAGTCCATGCACACAGGTGCAGGTGCCTGCTTTGTCCAATGTACAGACACCAACACAGACAAGGAAAATGAAGAATCAGGCAAAGGTGTTCCAAACAAGGAAGCAATATTAATTTCTAGAAACTGACCCTAATGAAATGGAATTATAGGATTTACCTGACAGAGACTTCAAAATAACTGTCATAGATGCTTACTGAGATCAACAGAAAAGTGCATGAACAAAGTGGGAATTTCAACAAAGATGTAGAAAATATTAAAAAGTACCAAACAGAAATCATGGAGCTGAAGAACACAATTGCTGAACTAAAAAATTCACTAGAAGGGTTTAACAGCAGACTAAATCAAGCAGAAGAAAGAGTGTGTGAACTCGAGAACAAATCATTGGAAGTAATTCAGTCAAAAGAGCAAAATGAAAAAGAATGAAAGAGAGTGAAGAAAAGTTAAGGGATTTATGAGGCATCATCAAACAGAGTAATATATGTATAAGGAAAGTCCCAGAGGGGAAGAGAGGGAGAAAGGACCAGAAAGCTTATTCAAAGAAATAATGTCTGAACAAACCAGGGGGAGGAAATGAATATCCAGATCCAAGAAGCCCCCCACACACTAACTAAGTGACCACAAAGAAATCCACACTGAGACACAATCAAATTGTCAAAGGTCAAAGGCAAAGAATTTTGAAAGCAACAAGATAAAAGCAGCTTGGTGTGTACAAGAGAACCCCCCATAAGACTATCAGTGAAGTTTTCAACAGCAACCTGCAGACCTGAAGGAAGTGGAATGACATATTCAAAGTGCTGCAAGGGAAAAAAAAATCCAACCAAGAATACTGTACTCAGCAAAATTATCCATCATAAAAGATGGAGAAATAGACTTTCCCAAACAGATGAAAGCTCAGAGTTCATCACCATTAGACCTGCCTTACAAGACATGCTAAGGAGAATTCTTCATGTTGAAATGAAAGGGTGCTAAATAACAACATAATAGCATAAGAATACATGAAACTGTGGTAAAGGTCAATACATAGACAAATACAGGATACTGTATTATAATAGTGGGTAAGTCAATTTTAATTCTAGTATAAAAACTAAAAGAGAAAAGTATTAAAAATAAATATGACTAAAAAATATGTTAAAAGGTATACAGTATGAATGCATGTAAATTGTGACAATAATAACATAAAGTGTTGGAGGAGAAGTTGAAGTATAGAGTTTTTATACATAACCAAACTTAAGTTTATCAGCTTAAAACAGACCGTTACGGGGGTACCTGGCTGGCTCAGTTGGAAGAGCATGCAATTCTTGATCTTGAGGTCACAAGTTTGAGCCTCACATTAGGTATAGAGATTACTTAAAAATAAAATCTTAAAGAAATAGACTTACAACTATAAAATAGTTTATGTACGCTCCAAGGTTCACACACACACACACACACACACACACACACACACGCACACAATTCCTATAGCAGTTACACAAAAGAAAAAGAAAAAAGAATTAAGGCATACCAATGCAATATGTATTGCCACCTATAAAGGAAAACAGAGGAAAAATAGACAAAAGAAGTAAAAGAGTAATAGAAAACAACTAACAAAATGGCAATAATAAAGTCTTCCCTATCAGTGATTAAATGCAGATGGATTGAATTCCCCATCAAAAGGCATAGAGTGGCTGAATGGATTTAAAAAAAAAAAAAGTATACTGTTGGGTCTACAAGAAACTCACTTCAGATTTAAGGACACACATAGGCTGAAAGTAGAGAGAAGAAAAAGATATTCCATGTAAATGATAAAAGTGAAGGGGTAGCTATACATATATTAGAAAAAATAGACTTTAAATTTTAAAAATGTCATGAGACGAAGGACATCATTAATGATTGAAGGATCAAGCACTAGAAAGAACAGTTATATATGCGCCCAATATCAGAGCACATAAATATATAAAACAAACATTGACAGAAGTGAAGGGAGAAATAAATCACAATACAGTAAAATAGGATTCTTTGATATCCTACTTTCAATAATGGATAGACCATCCAGATAGAAAGTCAATAAGGAAACAGAGGACTTAAACAACACTACTGACCAAATGGACCTAACAGACATATACAGAATATTCCACCCAAAGCAGCATACACCTGCTCATGTGCATGCAGATTCTTCTTCAATGTAGATCACACATTAGGTCACAAAACAAGTCTTAGCAAATTAAGAAGATTAAAATCATATCAAGTATCTTTTCTGACCATAATGGAATGAAACTGGAAGTCAATAGCAGAAGGAAACTGGAAGAAAATTCATGAATATGTACAAATTGAACAACACAGTCTTGAATAACTTCCGGGGCAAGGAAGAAATCAAGAAGGAAATTAGGAATACCTTAGAACAAACAAAATGAAAACACAACATACTAAAACTTACAGGGTCCGGGATGAGATGGTTTCACTGATGAAGTCTATAATGTTTAAAGAATTAATTGAGAAGAATTTCTCAAACTCTTCCAAAAATCTTCCTGAAGATTAAGGAATATTCACTTTATGAAGTCAGCGTTACCCTGATACCAAAGCCAGATGAAGGTACCACCAGAAAAGGAAACTACATGCCAAGACTCCTAATGAATATAGACAAAATACTGGCAAGCTGAATCCACCAGCATGGAAAGAAATCCGTGTATATACAGAGAATCGGTCTTTGACAAGGGTGCCAAGAATACACAGCAGGGAAAGGATAGTGTCTTTAACAACTGGTGCTGGGAGAACTGGGTATCCACATGCAAAAGAATGAAATTGGACCCTTTTCTTACACCATACACAAAAATCCACTCAAAATGGATTACTTAAAAATAAAACCCCAAACCGTAAAACACCTAGAAGAAAAAAGAAGGGAACAGTTTCATCACATTGGCCTTGGCAATGATTGACACTAAAAGCACTGACATCAAAAACAAAAGTAAGTGGGACTACATGAAATTAAAAGTTTCTGTGCAGCAAAGAAAACAATCAACAGAATGAAAAGACAGCCTATGGAATGGGAGAAAATATTTGTAAACCACATATCTGATAAGAGGCTAATCTTCAGAATATATGAAAAGGTTGATTTATATGTCAGCCAGATGCCCAGATATCTGGTAAGACATTATTTCTGGGTGTGTTTGTGAAGGTGTTTCTGGAAGAACTCAGTATTTGAATCAGTAGACTGAGTAAAGAAGATCCACCTTCACCAAAGTGGACAGGCATCATCCAATCCATGGAGGGCCTGAACAGAGTAAAAATGTGGAGGAATAGTGAATCCTCTCTTTTTGAGCTGTGACATTTTCTCCTGCCCTTGCACATCAGAGCTCATGGTTCTTGGCCCTTGAGCCTTTAGTCCTTACCATCAGCCCCCCTGGTTCTCAGGTACTTGGACTCATACCAAATTATACCACCGGCTTCACTCATTCTCCAGATTGCAGACGGCAGGTTGTAGGACTTCTTAGCCTCTATAACCATGTGAGCCAATTCCTATAATAAGTTACTCCTTGTATAAATATACATGTAAATATACTATTGGTACTGTTTCTCTGGAGAATCCTAATACAATATATGAGGAACTCATAAAGCTCAATAATAAAAACAGACCAACGACAACCTAATAATCTGATAAGAAAATATGTTAAGGACTGGAATAGACATTTCTCCAAAGACATAAAAATAGCCAATAGGTATGTGAAAAAATGCTCAATGTCACTAATCATTAGAGAACAACAAATGAAACTCACAATGAGGTATCACCTCACACCTCTCAGAATGGCTATTATCACAAAACAAAAGACAAGTGTTGATGAGACTATGGAGAAATTGGGACCTTTGCAGACTTTTGGTGGGAATGTGAAATGGTGCAGTTGCTTTGGAAAACTATGGAGGTTCCTCAAAAAATTCCCAGTAGAAGTACCATATGACCCAGCAATCCCACTTCTGAGTATCCGAAAGAATTGAAATCAGGATCTGGAAGAAATATTAGCACTCCTATGTTCATTGCAACACTATTCACAATAGCTCAGATAAAGAAAGAGCCAAAACTTGTCTATCAACAGATGAATGGATAAAGAAAATGTATATACATACAAGGGAATACTACTCAGCTTAAAGAAGGTAATTCTGCAATATGTGATAACATGGATGAATCTTGAGAACATTATGCTAAGTGAAATAAGTCAGTTACAGAAATACAAATACTGCATGATTCCACTAATATGATGTATATAAAATTGTCAAGTTCATAGAATCAAAGAGTGGAATGGTGGTTGTCAGGGATTGGCAAGAAGGGGAAATGGGGATTTACTAACCAACAAACATAAAGTTCGTTAAGCAAGATGAATAAGCTATAGGGATCTGCTGTGTAATATTGTACCTATAGTCAACAATAATGTACGTTTAAATTTTTTGTTGAAAGCATAGATCCTACCAGTATTTTGGAATGAGTCAAATAAGCCTCTCTTATTCCTTCTCCTGCAGTCTCTGTTTCATACCCTCGAATGGGCATGGTCTGTTTTTGTCTATATACTTGGTGGGCTTGGTGTCCTTAGTGCGTGTGTGTGTGTGTGTGTGTGTGTGTGTGTGTGTGTGTGTGTGTGTGTAATATGAATGTTTCAGTGAGATATCTGCCTTTCCACACCCACCTTCTCTTCCATCTTTGTACCCTAGGATCAGAGTGATTTGAGGGACAGTCATAACTTTCCCACACTTTTCATAAAGGAAGTGTCTTTACATAGTTCAGGTGTCTGCTAAACATTTTCCTCAAGTAAAGACACATGATCCCCTTGCATTAGATTTACAATTTCAATTAGTAGAGGGAAAAGAGAGACATAAAATCATTTTTAGAAGAGAACTTGGCATAGGATGAGCAAATATCAGGCCACTGGAAATAAACATTCTATGGGAAGAGGGGCCCATAGTCCAACCCAAGCACTGACTTGGGAGACCTGGATTTTACTGCTGGTGCCTCTCTATCTGGGAGACCTAGTCTGGTCCCTGGGCCCCTGTTTGTTTCTTTATCTGGAAGATGAAGGGGTTCAGTGACCTTTAAGATTCCTTCCACTTCTATGATTCTGTGCTTTAAATGACTTTTACATAACAGAGTACTTGAATTGCCAAAACTTAAGCCTTAGCCTTTTTTTTTTGCATTGCTGTATTGTCCCTTCACTACATCGTTGTGATGTAAACATGAGTCTTTCAGAATTTCCACTTTTCAGATGGGAGTCTGAGCTGGGTGACTTTGGGTCATGTGATAGATTGCCTAACCTCATTTTAGGCGGCTTCCTTGGATCATCGCATGTTTAGGAGAAAAACAAGCTAGTCTCTTTCAAACAAAAGAGCTTATTCTACATCACTGTTATGTTGGCTGAAAGCAAGGACTTGGTTTGGGTACAGTCTCTACCACGTAAATCAAGTCATCTGTAAGAGCCATTGCTCTAATTTCTGTAATTCTGTGACTTTCCACACCTACATCTGTATTTACACAGTAGAATCCTCCATGATCAAATCACAAATTCGTGTGATTCTTTTCTATATGAAAGAGAGGAAGGCAACTAACATTTTTTGAGAGCCTAATATACCCTAGATCTGGTGTTAATGATAATTACCTCTTTTAGTTTTTAAAGAGCTTTAGGAGATAAGCTCTTTATGTGTGATAAAATGGAAATATCTTCAGGATTAATTGTAATGTTGAAAAAAAAGGTAAAATACAGATGAGCATTTATGGCATAATCCCATTAAGTTTTGTTGTTGCTGTTTTTGTTTTTGTTTCAATGTTTATTTATTTACTTTTTAAAAAATTCTTTTTAATGTTTTATTTACTTTTGAGACAGAGAGAGTCAGAGCATGAACGGGGAAGGGACAGAGAGAGGGAGACACAGAATCCAAAGCAGGCTCCAGGCTCTGAGCTGTCAGCACAGAGTCCCATGCGGGGCTTGAACCCACGAACTGTGAGATCATGACCTGAGCTGAAGTCAGATGCTGAATGGACTGAGCCACCCAGGCACCTCTGTTTATTTACCTTGGAAAGAGAGAGCACACATGTGCAAGCAAGGGAGGGCTGGGGAGAGAGAGAATCCCAAACTGGCTCAGCCCCACCAGTACAGAGCCCTACGTGGGGCTCAAACCACAAACTCAGCCAAAACCAAGAGTCGGATGCCCAACCAAGCCACTTGGCACACCCCCCACCACTCATTAATTTTTTTAAAGTTAGATCCTGTACATGCCTAGAAAAATTCAGCAGAATTCCACAAGAAAGTGTTAACAGTGGTTAATTCTGGTAAATGTTACTAGGGGTTAAAAATAGAGTAAAAGAAAAATATTTTTACTTTCATTTTATACCCTTTTGCACTTTTTTTTTTTTTTTTTGTAATGAAGAGCAAGTATGAACCTAGTTCTTATATCTGTCCCCTTTAGGAGAAAGGAAATAAGAGACTTTGAAGAGTCAAGAGCATCAATGTTTGTTGTACAACTTATTTTTATTGTTTTCTTCATGTGAAGAAAATGATATTAAAGTAGAAGAAAATATAGTTGGCCTAAGTACAGACAAATGCATAAGCTTATTTTTCGGGTTTTGTTTTGTTTTTATTTGGTTGTTTTTGTTTGTTTGTTTGGAGGGTTAGAGGGGAGATCCTAATTGTCTCTCTTCTGCTGTTGGAATCTAACTTCCAGCTTTTTGGCAAATGCAGCTCAGGGATAGATGATGTGTGGTGAGATAAAGACTTATGTGTGCGGTTTGATGCAATCACAGGATTTAGTTGTGGTTGCACAGTGTAAGATTTATTCACTTCTTTATTCTTCCTTGCTTTGGTGTAGAAAGTGTGTTTTGCATTTGAATAAAATGCAAAGTAGAAGAAGAATGTCTGAAACTCTACATGGTACTCATGTCCTAAGACAACTCTAAAACTCAAAGATACTCGTCCAAATATAGAGTTGGCTGAAAAACGTGCTTTGTGATGTTTATAGGTTTGGGTTTAAATAAAATGGCATCCCACCCTTAGTCCCAGGCAAAAGAGGCTTCTGCCTTGGATGCCAGGCTTCAGAGGGCCCTGCAAATACACACACACACACACACACACACACACACACATACTGTACTAATGAGCACATGAGTGCCTCTGTCTTAGAATCTGGTGCTCAACACTGACATGGAACCACCTATAACCCTAAACATCTGCTTCAGTGACTAACACAATTCAGGTCCAATAGAATGCAAATTACGTGCAAATCTTGACTATAACAACATATCAAGTGATTTGACTAAAATGAAAGCAATTATATAGCATTTATGAATTATGTATGTCTTTATTTTATTACTCATCCAATACAGCTCATCAACAGAACATCCAGACTTATCAGATAATAAGGAAATTTTGATGTCTTCCCTGTTTTGCTCATATAAAAACCACAAGTTTCACCTGTTGTTCAGGTTGGGTGTTGTATTAATCAGCTTGGGCTGCCATAGCAAGCTGCCACAGCCTGAGTGGCTTAAACAGCAGACATTTATCTTCTCACAGTTCTGGAGGCCGGAAGTCCAAGATCCAGGTGCCACAAGGTTGTTTGCTTTCTGGTGAGTCTTCTCTTCCTGACGTGCATACATCTAGCTTCTCCCTGTGTCCTCGTGTAGCCTTTCCTCTATGCACCTGCGGAAAGAGCGATCTCTAGTGTCTCTTCCTCTTAGAAGGACACCAGTCCTTTCACGTTAGGGCCCTACCCTTTTGACTTCATTTCACTTTAATTCTTTAAAGGTCCTGTCTCCAAATATACTCACATTGGGGGTTAGGGCCTCAACGTATGCATGTGAGGGAAGACGACACAATTCAGTCCGGAACAGGTGTTATGAAGGTGTTTTTGTCAAGGTAGATGTGTAGACTCTCTTTACTCAACAGTTTGCTAGCTTGATTTATAACTTTTACATATTTAGACGTTTGGCATGTGGTCCCCCGCCTGTGCTCTAGACCCCACGAGTATGAGGAGGCAGGCCGACAACAAAGAATACGTGTATGCTACAATTCGTAGCTAAGAGTGGCTTCCATCAAACCTAGCTCAAGGGTTATTTACAGAAGAACTCGTCAGTGAGTAAGGCAGTCTTTCAGGGGAGTGATCTGTAGTATGAGGCAGCAAGCTGTGTGTTACAGGAAATGTCAAAGCTGAGGGTGGTTGACCAAATGGCAAGAATGTTGAGAGGCATATGCCTATGCCGAGTAGAAGGTAAAGACGTGATCATCAAGACCCTTCCCAATTTTAAAATCCCGAGAAGCCTCCATGTTCTAGAAATACAGGCTCTCAGGTCTTCTTCCTCAGTTATATCTTCTAGAAAACGATGCTTGCTTTCTAAATGCTGGAGTCAGAGAAATTTTCCTAGGGCCCTTAGTTTCTTCTGAATGTTTCGCTTTATGTCTATTTAATCTGTTAGGCCACAAAAGCTATTTTTGAGTTGTATGTGCTTTCAAAGGCAGGCAGACTTTTGGCATATTTCAGGTTAAGCTGTAAAACTGCTATTTAGTGAGAAAAACCAAAAACAATCCCAAGCCAAAAATGCATTGCTTTCTACTTCAGATAATTTCTAAACAAGGTATTTGCTTCACATACAATCACAATCATAAGGGGATATTATAATAGATTTTACATTCTCTAGAAAATGGGTGGTACACATATATGTGGAAAACTTGAAAGTATTATTTAGGGGTGTCTGGTGGCTCAATGGGTTAAGTGTCTGACTCTTGATTTCAACTCAGGCCATGATCTCACGGTTCATGAGTTCAAGCCCCATGTCAGGCTCTGTGCTGACAGTGCAGGCCTGCTTGGGATTCTCTCTCTCTCTCTCTCTCTCTCTCTCTCTCTCCCTCTCTCCCCCCCCCCTCCCTCCCTCCCTCCCTCTCTTCTTACCCCTCCCCATCTCAAAATAAACAAACTTAAAAAATAAAGGAAGAAAACATTATTTACCAAGATCTAACTGTGGAAAAGCTGGAGTCATTGATGGTTTTCCTTACCTCAGAAAGCTTTCTTTCAGTAATTGTCTACCTTTTTACAGAAAAGGGAACAAATGCCTTGTACTGAGAATAGTAAAGTAGGAAAAGACTTTAGTGGTAGGTCACCTGATCCTTTCAACTCCTTGTACTAGTAAAGAAATAGACTCAGAGGAGATAGACAACTCGCCTAAGGTTATACATCTAGTTACTAGTAAAACCAGGATGAGACGAAGGTCTCTCCTGCTCCCAATTTGTTTCCATATACTGTGCTGTCATGGTCAGGTCACCAAACCATTCAGAATGTGGACTCCCAATAGTAAGAATCAAAAGCACACTGGAGAGAATAATGTCCCCATTTACAAACAAAACAAAACAAAATTTACCTCACAAAATATCTGATGTTGTGATGATAATTTCTGTTTCTCAGTTCTATTATTCTAGGTATTGAAATCATACAAATAATCCAGAATTTCCAAACCAGAAGGCCATAAGTGGAGGCCATCAAGTTCTCTCTCTCTCTCTCTCTCTCTTTCTCTGCACCTCAGTGAATGGCATTCAAATCCTGCCATCCTTTTTTCTGTCACTGTTTATCCTTTCTGTATAAAAACAAAACCAGACAAAAACAAAACCTATAGGCATTTTTAGTCCTTCTCAATAAAATATTTTAAAACATTGCAGCATATAAATCAGAAAACTCTTTTTGAAGTTTAGAGGGCTCCCAAGGAAACCCCTGTAAGACACGGTAGGCATAGCCAAAGAATATAGGAAAACTAGAAAACCTTCAGTGAAAAAAAGAAGATGGAAACCATAAAAGGTAACTTCACTTGCTTAACACAGACTGTGTGAGGAACTGAAACACGAAGGAAAAGGCACCCAAACTGGAACTTAGGTCAAGTCCACCAAGAAGAGGAATGAGGCCAGGCAGCACTGGAGGCTCACGGTGTTAGAAGCAGAAAACCCAAAACAGGAAATGAAAGTCAAATGACAAAAGACGAAGGGAAATTAAGAATTCTTTATATAAGGAACTAGAGAAATAAAAGGGAAAATATTACCTTATTAGGTACTGGGGAGAGAAGTAAATAGCCACTAGCATATGCGGCCCAGTCAGCATGCACAGAAATTCTAAGGGAGTCAGTACTCTCCCTGTCTCCCGAGAGGCCTCCGCTGCCTGGTATCTGTTACTCATGGGGAATTATCTCCAAAAGCCCCAATTTCCTGAACTGAATGTGAGTTGGTAGCAACAGTGTCTTCTTAAAAGGGTAAACCAGGCGATGTTGCTAAAGCATTTAGCATAAATGCCTGGTACCTAATTCATGCTGGCTACATGGCAGCTGTTATTAATGTCATTACAAACTTATTAAGCCAAATATTTATTCTTTCCTGATACTCGTACTTATTTATTATGGATATAGCGTGGCACTTATAAGACCTTCAAATACACATGTAGATAAGGCCATTGCTTGTCATGCCTGTTTCATCAACATCCTTGATCATGGGTCATCAGTTACAAATTTTACTGTCTCAAATTTATAAGAAAATAGAATAGAGTCAGCTTAAGCAATTTTCCCAACATGATACAGTAAGTCAGTGACTTAGCTGAACACAAGACCTGCATCTCAGAGACCTGTACTCGAGCCAGGATGTTCTGCTAGGGTAAAAAAAGCCAATTAGTTATTTTACATTCTTATTTATAAGCTGCATCATGAAGCATAATCTAAGCAATGATTTAGACTGATTTAATTATAGAAAATGTAAATTTTCCATGTGATACTGAATATTTCTTGAAAGGAATGTCTAAAGCACCATTTATATTTGCAAACCAGGAACAGCAAACATTGAAGGTACAGAAGCATTTAATATTGAAAATGTGTTCATATTGGGGCACCTGGGTGGCTCAGTCAGTTAAGTGTCCATCTTTGGCTCAGGTCATGATCTCACAGTTCGTGAGTTCGAGCCCCGCATCAGGCTCTGTGCTGAACGCTCAGAGCCTAGAACCTTCTTTGGATTCTGTGTCTCTTTCTCTCTCTGTCCCTCCCCCTGCTTGTGTTTGGTGTCTCTCTCTCTCTCTCTTTCTCAAAAATGAATAAACATTAAAAAAAAAAGAAAAGAATATTTAAAATGTGTTCATATTGCAAAACAAATCATTCACAGGTTGTATATGCTGATTGGGAAACATGATCTTACATTCTTATCACACTGAAAATTTGTGTTTTATTTATTTAGCTTTATTTTCCGCCCCTCTGCAATACTAATATAAGTATTAGTGATATTAATATTAATAACCAGTGTTTTTCCTAAATTTTTACCATACCCTTCCCTACCTCTGAGGTCACCACCTTTTAATTACAAGACATTATATAGAGGAAGGATGTAAATTGATAAAGAGGCTACTGAGTGTGCATTTATTCATCCCAAATTCTATAGTGGGGACCAGAAAGGCCAGAGAGGCTATAAACATCTAGAGTCCCAGATTTAAGGTTTAGAGCTCATTGAATTTCCAAACAACAACGGGGAGATCAACATTCTAATTTTGCCAAGTAAGGACATTTAAAACAACAACTATTACCGTATACTAACATCATTCTTTACTGAAAGAAATACCATGTGAACTTTAAGAAAAACCTACTAGGAAGAACAAAAATATCAGTGTAAAGGCAATTAACAAGAAGTGATAAATGACAGACTGTCTCATATGCGTGTGTGTGTGTGTGTGTGTGTGTGTGTGTGTTTTCTAAATGTTTAAGTTATTTCTCATTTTTCTGGAGATCAGTGATCAAAGACACGGCCCAATTCTTGTACTAATCTTTGAGAGCTGCTTCAGAGATTTCCAAAAAATCGTTTTGGGGGCCAGATAAGTATAAAATACAGAAATAACCAGGTGACTCTTATTGAGGGGTTCCTCTACTCCAGGCCCTGTGCTGAGCACGTGGTTTGCCTGCAGTGTGATGACCAACTGGTGATGTTCCTCCTGGTAAGGAACCTGCCCCTGCTTCTTTCTGGTTGTCATGACCATGAAAGCCACCCCAAGCATCTCACTGGGGTGCTGTTTTTTCCAAAAACATGATCATCATATGAAAATTTAAAACGACAATATAACAATGGCTTGATTAGTCCTAGGCCATTGCAACAGGATCTAGCCACAACTGGGGTACAGTGTTCTTCTCTCACAAAGGGACAGAAAGTTGCCAGGTTTTTTGCCACAAGCTTCTGTGCTGTGACAAAGCACTGCTTTGACCAGTATACTGGGCCTGGTCCGAGACCACAACAGCCAGCCACTATGACAAATCAAAAATAGCCCCAGAGTCTAAATCAAGACATATGGAGAGTGACCACCCTGAGTCATGCGGACCCATTTGTTACATACTTTATTTTTGGATAATTTTAGTAGGGATCGAAAGTGTTTCGTTTGCTGGTTCTTCTCTCCAAATAAGAGTACAAAGAAAGGAACTAAGTCATGTGGTTCTATTTAACTTACCATGAAGGCTGCAGCTGAGTCTCGATGATGTGATTCTTCGGCTTTGTAAAGGCCATGGCTAACTGGTTAGGACGATATGTTTCTCTGAATTGCCTAAAATGCCAAGATAGTAGCTCACAATCTATTGTGTGTGAAAATTTTGCTCCCAGGAATGCATGCTGTCATCCTAAGATCTTTGTTGCCAGTCAGGGTGATAAAACACAAGTAAATGAGGGTGCTGATGTGGGATAGAACGCAGAGGATGTAGGAGAAAGCTTGTTTGCCTTATTTAGGCCTGTTTCCGATTTGAGATTTGAGTGGATTCTAGAAATATTTATAATTTACATTGTAAGTCCTCTAAGTATAAATATTTCATCTTAGCAAATGTATTAGTATCCTCATCCTTAAGAATGGTTTCCATGAGTACATGTAATCTAGGTTTTTCACCATCATCTGGTCCTCCCACCAAACTAAACCCATATCCTATTGTTCTCCTTCCACTGCTCTTTGTTCTTGCGAAATGCCAAGACCATTGTCACCCTAGGGCCTTTGCATTTGCCATTTCTTCTACCCACAGTTGTCTCCCCATCATCATCACATAACTGCTTCTTGTCATTTAGGTCTCTGTTCAAATATCATTTCTTGTAGAAGCCTTCTCTGACCACGTTGGCTGGAGTAACCTGTCCTATCAATCACTCTCTAATACTTTACCTTAGTTTATTATCTTTATAGCACTTACGACTGTCTGAAAACATCTTGCGCCCTTATTTGCTAACTTATTGTTTGCCTTCTCTAGAATGAAAGCCCCATGAGAACAGGGACTTTGTCTTGTTTGTTCCCACAGCCCAGCACTAGAATTTCTGGCACACAGCAGCACTTAATAAACGTTCTTTGCATGAATGAACAAAAGGATGGAAGAATTCACCTGTATTTCCATATTTTGTCAACTTTATCCCAGAAAGTTCATGTCTAAATGGTACAAAGGCTAATCAATATTCACTAATTCTCTTGATCATTTTGTCAATAGCAATAGGCCAAATGACTCATGATTTAAGTTATCTGGCTTCACTGTCTATAATTGATCAGATCATTGAACAGTTGCCAGAACCCCTCTTCACTTAAGTTATATAGCTCCGTCTAAAAGAGAATCATATAAGAGCACAAATAAAATTTTAATATAAAAAGGAAAGGTTAGAGTCATTTAGGATACACAAATACTTCTTAAAACAAATATCTAATTTAAATGAAAAAATCATTTTTCATAAGAAAAGAAAACACTAAAAGCAAGAGGCCTATCCTTTCCATTTTAAGAATATTGATCTGGAAATTCTAACTCATGCAATAAGATAAGAAAAAGAAAGAAAGGATAGAATATTTTAGAGGCAAAATTATCTTTACAAATAATGATTATCTACCAGGAAAACTTAAGATAATTTTTTAGAGGACTAATAGTGAAGTTCAGGGAATTAGAGTTACAAAATAAGCACATAAGTTGTGATCGATTTCTTACAGAGAAGCAATAGTTCTTTAGGAAACGCAAAGAAGAAAATAGCTAACCAATGTTACAGATGTTAATATACCAGCCACGGTTTTGTTTTTCTTTTCCTAGTATCTGAGGACGGCATTAATCTTAGACTGTAGAACAGGACTACAGAGTTGAACATAATACTGTGTTTTTCTGTGATAAAGCGTAACTTCCCACTTGTTCATTCTGCTA
The DNA here is from genome assembly GCF_028018385.1 of Neofelis nebulosa. NCBI lineage: Eukaryota > Metazoa > Chordata > Mammalia > Carnivora > Felidae > Neofelis > Neofelis nebulosa. Next base: position 37,392,768 of record NC_080796.1, read on the forward strand.
ACATTTATACTCGTCATCTGTGTATCGTTCTGTACAAGAAGCATGCAGAAAACAAAGGGAAAGGAGGAAACATGGTGTCTGCTCTTGAAGGCTTTATAATTATGATGGAAAGAAGTAATTGTGAAACCATTAGAAAACCGTTTGTGGTAACATTTATTTAGTAAATACTTAGGAAGCATCTGTAATGAGAAAGCCTCTGTGAGTTGTATGTGGGGCAATGGGTAGACTTGTCATAAATGTGATTAGAAATCAGTCTTCAACATCTTGGCAAGCTTTTAGGGAGAATAAGGCATATGGCATGATAATGGTAAAGCAAGTGAGCTGAAACTTGAAAAAGAAGAAAAGAATTTGAGAGAATAGAGATGGACCAGGTGGCATTCCACGTGGAGGGCACAACTTTGGGTAAGACAAGAAAGTATGGGATATGTTTGTGAACACTGAGTAGACCTATCTGATGGAAGACAGGTGTACATTAAAGGGAACTGGTAAGACCAGAAGGAGAGATTAGAGCCAGCTCAGGTCACAGGATGGGGGGTCTTGAATTCCTGAATGAAGAGTTTAGATTATATTTGCTGAGCCCTCAAACATTTCAAAACAAGGAGGTGAACTTGAGAGCTCTGCTGCAGGAATATTTTTCTGACAGTGGCCTCTGGGCTGAGGTGAAACACAGAGGAGACTGAGGTTGGAGGGTCTGTTAGTAAGCTTTAGAAGATAGGGAAATAAGTTCTAATAGAAAAGGAAAAAGTCAGACATAACAATTTAGGATAAACAAATACTTCTTTAAAATATCTATTTTAAACCAACAGCTAACATGATAATTACTAGTGGAAAAATTAAACTACTAAAGGCGACAAGCCCATTCTTCCCATTTAAAAACATATTGATCTGGAAATTCCTTTTTAGGTTTATTTATTTATCTTGAGAGAGAGAGAGAGAGAGGGAGGGAGGGGGAGAGAGAAAGAGAGAGAGAGAGAATCTCCAAGCGGGCTCCGCGCTGTCAGTACAGAGACTGATGAAGGGCTTGAAATCACAAACCGTGAGATCATGACATGAACACTTAACCGAATGAACCACCCAGGCACCCCTGATCTGGAAATTCTAACCAGACCTCAACTCAACTGGAAAAGACTTGAGAGACTGCAGAGGTGGGATTGAAGGGCTTTGCACCCAGAACAGTGCCTGGCTTTTCGTAGATACTCAAGAAACATTCACTGAATGAATGTATAATTTTCTGTCCTCCCCTCATAATAAGTTCTCTGGGATAAGATCTCCCTCTCCCTCTCCCTCTCCTCTCATCCCTCTTTATTTTTTCTATACTACATCCCCAGAGTCTGGGTCGGTAGGCATTCGGTTAATGCCACCTCATTAGATACGTCACCTCAATGAATGTTACCTCACTAGATACAGGATTGAGAGAAATGAAGGAGTGGGCAATTATTCAGAGCCGTGAGGTCATGACCTGAGCCGAAGTCAGATGCTCAACCAGTTGAGCCACCCAGGCGCCCCTTAATTTTTTTAATGTTTGTTTTTGACAAAGAGAGAGAGAGACAGAGTGTGAGTGGAGGAGGGGCAGAGAGAGGGGGAGACACAGAATCCGAAGCAGGCTCCAAGCTCTGAGCTCTGAGCTGTCAACCCAGAGCCAGACGTGGGGCTCAAACCCACGAGCTGTGAGATCATGACCTGAGCCAAAGCTGGACACTTAACCAACTGAGCCACCCAGGCGCCCCGGTTGAGGACACATCTTAGGACACACTGTTTTCAGTGAGGCACAAGAGGAGCCAAGGAAGGAGACAGAAATAAGTTAGAGATGGGAGGCAAACTGTATTCCAGTCACTCCAAAGGAGGAAGGAGATTTTTCAGGAAGGTAGTTAGCAGCTGCATCAAATTCATGAGGATTAGTGAGGACAGAATTCAAGAAAAACTATTACGTCTGGATGTTAGTGTGAGAATTTCAGAACGTGTGCATCTGTGCAGAGGGAATGTGGGAAATCAAATTTAAGTGGACAAGCTATGCGGTGAAGGGAGTTGGACAGAGTCCTCTCTCAAATTTGCTGAGAACAGGAGGGAGGACAGAGAAAAGATAGAGGTGTTTGACTAGTTTCTTTGTAGGTGCTCCACCATTAACTGGATAACTTGCCCCAAATTTTCAGACTACACACCAGTCCAGTTTAAGATCTGTCTGTTACACAGCATCCCATTGTATATTCCATTGCCATTGGCCAGTCAACAGATAGTTGCTGATAACCTCCTAGAGCAGCAGCATGGACTGGATTCTGTGGAAGAAGATAAAGACATGTAAATGCAAGGGATGGCAAGAGACAACAGGTCAGGAGAAACTACATATGAACCTGCAAGGAACCACACAATGAGAGGAGCCAGGAGTAATTAACTTGGTTCAATGACATCATGGACCCCTGTTCTGTGCTAGGAGCTGGGATCCGGTTAAAGGATGAATCTGGGGCAGGGGGGGGGGGGCGGTGCACCTGAGTGGCTCAGTCGGTTGAACGACCGACTTTGGCTTAGGTCATGATCTCGTGGTTTGTGAGTTTGAGCCCTGCGTCGGGCTCTGTGCTGACAGCTCAGAGCCTGGAGCCTGCTTCGGATTCTGTGTCTCCCTCTCTCTCTGCCCCTCCCCTGCTCACTCTCTGTCTCTCTCTCTGTCTCTCAATAACAAATAAAAACGTTTAAAATTTTTTTTTTAAAAAAAGGATGAATCTGGGGCTGCGCATGGTCTCCACTTAATGGTGGGATGAGTCGACTGATGGCTTCAAAGCTGGAATAATGAGGGGCTGGAACAGCAGGCAGGGTGTTCCTAAATTGAATTTGAAGGTTGACTTTAATTAGAGTGGGGAAGAGAAGGCAGCTTCCAGCCTCTGGGACACACCTGGGAAACACACGCATGAGGACTGCCTTCCTGTAAGCCAGTGAAATCCCCTTCTGACCATGGTGGATGTGGAGGTCTTAGGGGTGAATGAGATTACAAAGGTGATCCTGAAAGCTATTTGGTAACATGGAAGAGGCAACCCCTCCTTACAGCTTAAATGAAAAGATGTTCTTCGTTTGTTGTTTTGTTTGTTTGTTTCTCTCCCACCATTTCTCTGAGCTGGAAGCAGAAACGTAACTTCTGTGTCATGATCACCATGACCACTAGTTAGGAGAAACATTTTCCACCCAAATAGAAAACAAATAAATGCTCACAATCTGTGATATTCATGTGAGGATCCACATCTAGACCAGGGAATGCTTTATCACTCACCTTTTTGGAAGAGGAGGAAGGAAGAGTTCACCCTAGTCATCAGAATCAACCCACTCTTCCACCCATAAATTGCAAGACAGATGCAAACATCCTCCCCAGATGCCCTGTCATCATTGTCATGAGACCAGGACTTTGCCCCTTGAAGGACTCATGTGACTCCAAGATCCTCTCCTGCCATTTAGCCTCCATCATCTTGGTTATAGTCTCAAAGAACTGGTTGTAATTATTCTTCTTAATACCACTTGGTTTAACTAGAGAACTCTCTTGGGGAAGGAGGGGGTGGTTGACTATTAGCTGTTTAGTCCACTAAAAGATAGTCTAAAACACAAGGAAATGAGAACCTTCAAAGCTTTAGGAGAGCATGGTTGTAAGGAAGTGACTTTATGGTGTTCTACCAAGGACTATATTTCCTCAGGATAAAACAACAGGAAGCAGAGAAGATGTCCACTGAGAGAGGACTGTAGATCTCAGCAGTAAGTCAGAGGGCAGATGGGAGTTCCTTTCACCAATGATATTCCAGAATGGCTGTCCTTGAGTTACATGTAAGACTTTGTATATCTTCTTTGATTAACAATTTACCAAGAACTACAAATTTCAGGTAGGTCCTGGGGGCTTGGAAACTGTGGAATTGGCACGAGATTCTCAGTGAAGAGTGGCAATCCTGTCATCCAAGTCTTTAATATCCATGAAATAGATGTGCCAACAGCAGCTGTTTAGAAAATCATGATCATCCCAAAAAAGGTTCCAGTTCAGTGAGTTTTGAAGAGTCTACAACATGACTCTTCTATTCAATCTGCCCTCGGTAACTGACTTTTGGAATTTCTCGGGGGTTATTTGGGACTTTTAGTGTTAAAATCACGGGTTAGCTATAGGAAAAAGGGCCTAATGATCAGGAGCAAAAACAACATAGTCTTAGGCATCTCAGTATACTCATCTCAACTGGTCTCTCGAGAAGGGACCCATGAGGTGTGTGTTTGTGTCTCTTCTTAATCTTACTTAATCTTTGTATCAAAGAATCAAGAACACATGGCGCAGTTGTGCTGTGGTAATAAGCACACGAAGATGGATACAAAGAAAGATTTCTTTTGGCGTCATTGCTTTAGCAGCTATAGGCTCATGGCTGGGGTGTGCGGGCTGCTGTGAATGAGATGAACGATATACTTTGTTAAGAATGGCCACCATTCCTGAGTACAGTCTAGATTCCCTTAACACACCCTGAAACCAGCAGGAGTTCTGACTTTCCTTTACAATGTGGCACTTCCTGATTCCTTTACCTTTTTCTTTCCTCCTTGATGTGTACAACAAAACTTTTGGCAATAGTCAACCGTAGTACAGGGACTCAGAGCTCTCGCTCAACTGCATGTTAATGGTTTCTCCAAGGGTCTCCGTGTTTTACCAAGGAAGCAGGGCCAGAGAGAAGTCCACACATGAGAGAGAAGGCTCATTGATGCTCACAGTTAATCCTTCAACCCTCTCCCCTACTCCAACCACTGCTGACCCTACTGACCTTGTGTTATTTATTTTCTCCCCCAAATTGGGGCTGGAAGTTTACTTTCATTCAGTTTCACCTGGATACAGATGTTAATAGGAACAAAACTCTATTTCTAGACATGAGAACTTGAATTTTTCCTGCAGTCCAGATCTAGAATATAAGAACCCATGGGGGCATAGCAGGAGACGGGTTTACTCTGAGTGAAGTTTTCCCTGTTCTCTCCAAAGAAGGTGACTCTTGGGTTAGCTCTGGCCACCCGATCGAGTCTGGAGTCTTGGGGCTTCACCCTACCAGCTCCTTTAGTGTGAACTTAATAAATTACAACACGAATTCTGAGAGACCACTGAATTTCTCAGACACTCACTTTCCAGCAGTGTAAAAGGGGGGAATAATGTTCCTCCTCCCTCAGGGTTGTTAGGAGAATCATGAGCTAAGGTAGTTTTGAAAATGCCTGACACAGTGCTTCTCAGGAGTTTGCCTCTTTGTCAGCTTTTACTTGAGCTGTTAGAACACTCTTTGTCCGCAAGAATGCTCGGGAATGCAGGTGCAAAGTGACCCATTGTCTTAGGATGGTGGGGAATGGGACACAGTTAATGGGAAATGACTTCAGTTTACTGCATGTGCTAGTAATCCTGTGATGCCATCGCAAAACAAAAAGCACATGACTACTCGAAAGCCCGCTGTACCTGAAAAAGAAATTGGATTCGACTCAGAAAATCAGACTGTAAAGCTAATCGCTCTGATCCAATAACGTGGCCCCGCAGAGTGGCATCATCAGCCCTGAGACACAGAGAGGAGGAGGGAGGGCAAGGAGGGAGAGTGAGGGCGCGGGGCTGCCCAGCTCTCCAGACACTCAAGCCAATGAAAAATTCATAAGGAGATGTTTTATAGCCAGTGTCTAATATCACCGCTGGGTCACAGACTGATCTGAGCCAATCAATAGGATTCATCGTCCTGAAAGGAGCTAGTAGTGATTGTATGTTTATGAGAACTGGGAGGTGCCCAAGCCAAGGCCAGTTTCTAGTTACTTGGTATGTGTCACCCTTAAAAATATAGAACTTAGTCTGAAAATGGAACCCAAGACCTTTAAAAATATTGTGTAGGGGGGAGGAGGAAAGTTTCTTTTCAAATCTAGGTGTGGGGAGGAGGGGATTTTTGAATTCTTTTTTTAAGTCAGCTTAAGGACTAGTTTTTAAATTGAAGCTGCTTTTTAGTTTCAATCTTTGGTGGCCATTTATTGTATCTGAGTTCTTTTTTACTCAGCTACAGAATTTGTGTTTATTTGTTTTTTAATAACACTTTAGCCTCTGTGTCAAAATCCTCTAAAGACAAATGGAGATTTATGACACTGGAATCATAAAAATAAAGTAATATAGAGTCAGTTTTATCATTATTTATAACCAAGTTCCAGGTTGGTTTGGTTTTTTAAGCCATTTTTTTTTAACGTTTATTCATTTTGGAGAGCGAGAGTCAGCAGGGGAGGGACAGCAGATCTGAAGTGGGCTCTGTGCTGATAGCAGAGAGCCTGATGCAGGGCTCGAACTCACAAATTGTAAGATCATGACCTGAACCAAAGTTGGATGCTTCACTGACTGAGCCACCTGGGTGCCCCCAGGTTGGCTTGGTTTTTAAAAGCTTTTAAAGATCATAGAACCTTCAACTTGAGTTTGAGGGTTTGCTTTCTATACAGGCAACCATTTAAGGACAGAAGGAGGTAGAACAAAATGAGCCTTAAAGGTTATGTGCTCAGAAGTCTGCTGAGGATTCCAGGGGAAAGCCCACATCAGCCTGTCTAGGTGAGGAAGCTCTGAGCAGGCCAGGGCCTCCGTGTGTGTGTGTGTGTGTGTGTGTGTGTGTGTGTGTGTGTGTGTTCCAGGCGTGGCTACAGCCCTCCCTGAGGTCTCGAAGAAGATCCCATTGAACGCCATCCCTCTCACCCTCACAAAAATTACTTTTCAACAGGTATTTAAACACCAAGGACTCATGAATGAAAAATCTTGGAAAGCCAACTTGTGAAGCAGGAAGGCAGGAGAGGAAGAGGGTCAGGACAGGATAAGGGATTTCATCTTTTCCCTGCTGATGGTGTCAGGAAAGAAGCTATGTTCTTGCATCTTTGTAAACAAACAGGATTTCTTTTCATGGTTGTAAAAGTGACACAAGATTATTGTGTTTGGGAAATACAGAAAGAAAAGTAAAAAAAGAAAAATAACTCCTATGCCTACTGTCGTGGAAAGTCCACTTAACTAGATGGTGTATTTTCTTCTGGGCTGTTACATATATAATATACCTATATATATTTATATCTGCATCTGTATCTATATCTTCATACATACACATACACACACTAAATTAAAATCATAAATAGTAATAGTAAATGGTTTTATATCCTGAGTATTTAATGTGTACTAATTTTGTAATCACTGTGCATGTCAAAATATTCAGATAGGAATTTTTTATTGTCCGGTTAGAATTCTGTTAAAAGAATATGCCATTATGTGCCATTCCTCTCTCGACAGATGGGCCATGCACTTTCACACGACCCCTGTGTGTTTGTTCATGCATGCTGATAGCTCTCCCATCTCTCATTAAATAAACCACACCTGAGCGGTGCCACCTATGCTGAGGCCTGCCCATTTCTCCAGTCACAATTCATCACTCCTGGGAAGGTAATGGTAGATGTCGGGGGGAGATGGGCTTCGGGGGCTGACAAGCCTGGGCTCCGTGGCTGGGGCAGCACTCACCAGCTGTGTGACCTTGGGGAGCTTCTTTACTAAGTCTCAGTTTCCTTACCTATAAAATGGGAATAATACTGCCCTCCACAGAGTGTTGATACGATGATTGAGTAGAAACATGTATGTGTTCATTCCCTTCCCTCTGCCCTTTTTCAGTTTTCTGGCTTCTCCCCAGAGCAGTACAAAGTGGTGGTTAAGCGCTTGAGTGAGTTTGGGGCGCCTGGGTGGCTCAGTCGGTTGGCATCCGACTTCGGCACAAGGCATGATCTCATGGTTTGTGAGTTCGAGCCTCGCATTGGGCCCTGCGCTCAGAGTCTGGAGCCTGCTTCGGATTCTGTGTCTCCCTCTCTCTCTGCCCTTCACCTGCTTGCGTGCACGCACTCTCTCTTTCTCTCTCTAAATAGTAAACATAGGGGCGCCTGGGTGGCGCAGTCGGTTAAGCGTCCGACTTCAGCCAGGTCACGATCTCGCGGTCCGTGAGTTCGAGCCCCGCGTCGGGCTCTGGGCTGATGGCTCGGAGCCTGGAGCCTGTTTCCGATTCTGTGTCTCCCTCTCTCTCTGCCCCTCCCCCGTTCATGCTCTGTCTCTCTCTGTCCCAAAAATAAATAAAAAACGTTGAAAAAAAAAATTAAAAAAAATAAATAAATAAAAAATAAATAGTAAACATTAAGAACAAAAAAGAGCTTGAGTGAACTTGAACAAGCAACCTAGCCTTTGTGCCTTAGTTCTTCCATCGGTACCATGGGGATAATAGTACACTCATAGGTTTGTAGGGAAGATCAAGTCAGACACTCAACGTAAGACACTTCGTTCCTGGTACAAGTAGGAGAGCAGTAAATGTCAGTCCTTCTTTAATAGTCTTACAGGACCTCTCATGAAGTCATGTTGCTGTTTTTACCAGGCTCCTTGATAGCTTCACAGCAGATGATAAGTTCCCCGCCGTTGGCTGCCTCCTGGAGTCACTGTCTGGTGAGGCTTCAAGCGACCAGACCTAGGGAAGGGCTCTTCCTTCCTGGTGGCCATATCTTGCGAGGGGTCACTGAGACTTTCCCAGCAAGCCCTCCTTGATGGGTACCCAGCCCAGAGGAGCCCTGTGGAGTAAGTGGTCTGAGACAGGGAGATGGTCCTTAACCACTGCTCCACATCCAGCTGTCAGGCAGGAGGAAAGGACGTTAGGCTGTGAAAGAATTGCCTGGGCTCTGACCGAGGCATTTCCCAGAAAAAAGGCCTTAGTGACCTCATTCCCCTATTGGGCCTACTTCCCTTGGCAGGGAGAGTCTTCTTCTGACAGGAGGTGGTAACATCCTTACTTTGGTGCCACCAGGCAGGGTCATAGTGAGAGGGCAGGATTCACTCAGACACCAGGGTGTGGTGGCACCTTTGGAGGGTGTCTGCCCTGCCACCAACCTCCATGCTGTATTTTAGCATTGGCTCTCAAAGCCTTGTCCTTGGACCAGCAGCGTCAGCCTCACCTGGGAATGTATTAGAAACACAGATGCTCAGTCCCGCCCCAGACGTCCTCAGTCAGAAACATGGGGATGGGCTTCCCAGCACTTGGTGCTTTAATAAGCCTGGAGGTGATTCTGGTGCTCTCTCAACTTGGAGACCCAGTGGCCCATGGGAAACAACGGGGGAAGGAGAAGGGAGGGGGGGGAAGGCTGCATGGCAGTCCTCCTTCCCAGGCCCTCTCTGAGGAAGAGCTGGGTTCCTGCCTGACATTCTTGTCTCCATTTCTATGGTCTATTTGAGCTGGTTTCAGCAGATTGCTGAGCTAGAGAGTTCTGAGTAATAAAGCAGGGATCCTTCAAAGAAAGCCTGTAAGAGAAGTGAAGCTTTGGGGTGCTCTCTGCTTCAGCAACTCCCCCTTTGGGTATCCTCAGAGTTCAGAAAGCCTGGTGGTGACTACTGTCACCCTCATTCTTCCTTTTTGGGCAGACAGACAGACCATGCCAACATGGTTTGTCACAC